>NC_141700.1:383953205-385423205 GCF_964263255.1 Lissotriton vulgaris | reverse complement strand
AAATATGTACCTATAGATAAATATAAATGTAAACATTGGACCTAATGTGTGGCATTTAAAATCTATTAATACATTCTTAAATAAGAATTGCAAAACCTAAACATGCCACTGTTTACAACACTATAATCTGGTCATAAATATACCACGATCCATATTGACCATTGTGAAAAAAAACTGTGTAAAACAATAATAAACACAAGAGATTATTAAGGAAAGTGTCACTATGATAATGGATAGGAAGCACTTTTTTTTGGTTTGCCACAGATGATAAAAACATTCTATATATTAGTGTTAGGATGATATGCTCTTTGTTTTTATGCTGCTCTTCAAAATTGAGCCCAAGTGGGCTTACAATTGCTCCATATCCTATTCTAGTCAATGTGTGAAAATTGCAAAAGTGTCACCCTATTGAACCTCAATGCCACAAATTAATAAATGGGTAAAATCCTATGACTGAGGGGTTGAAATGTATAAATATGTGTATACATATACACTATCACTTATACAGAAAACTGGCGCTAACACAACCCAAAGACTGTATACTTTGTTGACCGAACTAGCCCATTATAAGCAAGTATAAAAATCTTCACTCGCATTGAGCCCTAAAGGTGTCTTAGTATTGAGCTCCAATATGTACCTCGTTTCTAAAAGACGGAGTTGGGCTTCGCGATTTCCTCCCCTTCTCAGGGGGGGAATGGTGTCAATAGCAAAATATTGTAAGTGTACTGGGTTGTTCCTATCGAGAAAGAGAGAGTTATAAGAGGTAGAAATACGGTCACAAAGGGAGAGAAGGTAGTGCTCAGTTGATGGCTACGCTTGGAATCCAATATGTTGGTATTTAATGGCCTCACACACCCTTGCGAGTGTCATGCTTCATCATTGGCGGTTGCTCCTCGTTGGGCAGGCGGTGCAATGCCCCACGGGCTCACCTCAAAGAGGGGCTCTTTAACGGAGATCTTTTTACCAACTGCCTCGGGTGAAGTGCGGGTGAGGGGCCAGAAAAGAGCGGATAGTGTAGGTACGTGAGTTAAAATGTGACATAGGGTACCTGAGATCAATTTATTCTGGTGGTCCCATGTCACAGTTAAAAACAGTGGGTAGCCTATGATCGCTGGAAATTAGGATTCCATGTGTCGATCCAGGACTACAGATTTGATCGTGAGGTCAACATGTTTCTCTCTGTGCCTTTTGGCTGCGATTCTTCAGGACCTAGTGGTTAACATGCTGTTTTTAAACGTTACCTTCTGTTTTTAGCTAATAGCACGGTGCTAAGTAACCATGTGATATATATACAACTGCATACTGGTCACCAATCTGCACTGGTATGTCACAACCTCGATGTCACTGCACTTATCACTGCACCGCGTGTTCACGGTCACCATAAGGCGTTTTGTTGTAACATAACCATGGTAATGTTCTCTTTTGTCTCCATAGGCAAGAGTTGTCCAATACAGGTAGTACAACCTTTTAAACTGACACTTATCTAGGTCATGTTTTTAAGATAGATGTTTTTAACTGTGACAGGGGACCACCAGAATAAATTGATCTCATGTACCCTATGTCACATTTTAACTCAGGTACCTACACTATCCGCTCCCTTCTGGCCCCTCACCCGCACTTCACCCGAGTCAGTTGGTAAAAAGATCTCCGTTAAAGAGCCCCTCTTGAGGTGAGCCCGTGGGGCATTGCACCGCCTGCCCGACGAGGAGCAACCGCCAATGATGAAGCATGACACTCGCAAGGGTGTGTGAGGCCATTAAATACCAACATATTGGATTCCCAGGGTAGCCATCCACTGAGCACTACCTTCTCTCCCTTTGTGAGCGTATTTCTACCTCTTATAACTCTCTCTTTCTCGATAGGAACATCCGAGTCTGTCTTTGCCGTACATTGTCCCTATGGGCTCCGACTGTGGCTGGACCTTTCATTCTGAGGTCCTTGAATGGTAAACTGAGCCCTAGGATCTTGACGTGATCCGCCCCTTCCCCCCTTTTTTTGATACAAGTGTACTGGGTTGCCATCGTGGCTCTCCTCAAAGTGCCTAGCCACTGGGGAGGCTTGATCCTTATTGGTGATTGCCCGTATGTGCTGGAGTATCCTCTTGTGCACTGGCAGTTTAGTGCTGCCTATGTAACATAAGCCACAGGGACACTCCAGCACATATACAGCTTAATCTGTTTTACAAGTCAGTCTTTTACTGCTAGGTATAGGGTCTGATCTGAATGGGCTGGTATAGCATGTCTTATTGCGTTCAAATTTACATGCTTTGCAAGTTGGGCATTTGATAAATCCTTTGTGTGAGCCATTTGGTGGGGCTATTGGAAAAAAACAATCTACGGATGGAGCCGATGCCCATGCGCACTATCGTCCAAGGTAGGAGTCACCTATCTCGTGACTACAAAGACTTTTTCCAAGACGACAACAACATGCAATCATCTGAGCCCAACACCAGGTGGCGATCTAATGCAAGGTGTAGAAATCTGCAGCTCTACATGCCAGGAACAGATGCATACTGGTAAGTAGCATTTTCCTTTCTAAACGACAGATCAGGTTGTTTAGGCAAATAGTTACCTAAAATCAGATCACTACGCACCAGGCTCCACTTTCTATTCAGTTTTTTCCTTTGGGCCTGGTGCTGCCTATTGCAGGTCAGAATCACTCTAGTTGGCTGCTCTGGATGGTCTTGGCCTACATCCTGCGGACTCGTTTTAACTGTAAGTCCCGGTGTTCTGGAAAGTGACTTGGTTTTATTGATGGCCCTGTCTTTGATGTCAGGAGAATACCCTCTTTCCAGAAAGCTGTCTCCTTGATTGCTGTGCTATGTGACAGTCTCCTCATGGCTACATATGCGTTGGCAGGTAGCATCTCCCCATCTGCTTTGTACAAATGGCGTGGGTGATGACATTTGTCATGTAGCACTGTTACCAGCAGTGGTTTTACGATCTAATGAGGTTGCAATGTTGTCATTCTTCACAAAAACCTCCACATCAAGAAAATAAACGGAAGGCTTGCTAATGCTAGCTGTAAAGTGGAGGTTTAGACGGTTGTCAATAATCTGTTCGAAAAACTGGAGAGCACATGTCTCGATGCCCCTCCCGATTAGGAACAGTTCGTCAATGTAAAGCAACTATATGGGCACATGCTGGTCTATTGTGTCCTTGAATTGCACCATGAGGACCTGCTCCTCCCACAGCCCCATATGCAGACAGGCATTTCTGGGAGAAAAATAGGCCCCCATTGCAACTCCCCTAGTCTGCTGGTATATTTGATTGTCAGAGGAAGAAATTCTGTTCCAAGCATGTAAGACCATATTAACTAACATTTTCTTGTGCATATATAGGCACATTGGTCTTTGATTTAAATAATGTTCAATAGCATTGATGCCATTGTGATGGTGAATAGACGTGTAAAGCGGAGTTACATCCAATGTTATTAATAGTAAGTCTGAACTCCATGTAATGCAATTGACTTGTCCTAGGATATCTGAGGTATCCTGCAGATATGATGGCAAGCTCTTGACCTAGTCCTGTAAGAAATAGTTTTATATATATATATATATATATATATATATATATATATATATATATATATATATACTGTGCTAATTCTATAATTAAAGACTTTGATAGAAAAGCAGACATTTGAGGTGAGCAGATCTAGAGTGTGGCTGGTGTCGAGGGTAGTCTACACAGGAGCTGCTTTCCACCTAAACTTGAGTACTACCCAGAGTTCTCTGCTTCTATTTTTCATATATATATTCATTGTATGTGTGGCTGTAAGTGCACATTTTGCATACCTCTGACATTTAATGTTGGGCTTGGACATTTGCAAGTTGTTTATCTTCTACGAACGTTTTCGAGTCATAAGATGCAGTGTGACTCCTCTGCTTGACGTACATTGGGCAGGAGCAGTAACTCCTTGTGACATTTGGGTTTTCTTTTTCGAATTCAGGCTCTGACGTGCACTGAGTAGACTCTGTGTTACGGCATGTAACAAATGGTATTGTAGTAATCTGTCAATGTCCTTTCTTGACATTTTTGTTCTTCATCTTTCTCTCCAGCAATATTCATAGAACCCTCGCTCAGCAGTCTTTTCCAACTGCATCTTGGCCTAGCCCCTTTGAGGGGCCAAAAAAAGGCTTCCCCACGTGGCACCTTATCCAGCAATGAGCGCGGGTGATGGAACAGTTGTTACAATACCTCCGCCAAAGCTACACTTGGTACCCATGGATCGATCAACACCCAAGTCCGCGATCTCTGCCTGGCGCCCTACCACGAAGATGCAAGCTACCCAGCAGGGCAGGCTTTTAGGTAGAAGGAAACGGTTATTGAATGCAACATCCGCAGACATGCACCTTGCTCCAAGAAGAGAACTCTGAGACCTCAGACACCTTCAGGGAGACTAAGTGCCTGAAGCATCAGTGATCCCCCCTCAAACAAAGGCCAGTAACTCTGCAGCCCACAGGTTTCAATGAAAAGCACAAGTTGGTTACATTGTCGAAGTCTAGCCTTTGGATGAAGACTACTATGAAAACCCGGAGTATAACTCATGAACAACCTGCTCCCTGTGAAAAGGTTGAGCACCTCTCTTGTAAGATTAGGGAATGAAGTCCTAAGCACATTGGCAAGGGCAAAGCTGGAAATTGCCCCCCCAACAAGGCCTAGGTGGCACCAACAAAAACCAGCAGAAGGCCCAACCACACCGAACCATCCGCTCCGACACCATAGCCTACATCAGCCCATTGCCTCCAAAAGGCACATTTGCGCCCTAAAGTCGCATTGACTCAAAAACAGAAGTAAATCTCTACTTTTCCCTCAATGTCGAAGCCACAGTCGCTACCAGACCAGATTTTGCTTTGACCCCTTATCCACATCAAGTCCACAAGAACACTGAGCCATGCAAACCTGCAGCCTTTCCCTCGGATGAGGAGCCCTATTCTTGAGGCGCTTTAGCAAGAACTGGACACTGCATTAGCACCTATTTACCCGCTCACAGAAATATCACTACACTTTCCTTTCACCGCCAGCCCCTAAGCCTCATAAAAGGAAGCTTCCTTTCCAGGAGAGACTGCTTCAAAGCCCTCTGTACAAGAACCACCCCATGAAAAGTATAGATGTAGTATAACTAACCCTAGTCTCCAGCACACTCCGCCACCACTGCCCACAGTTCAGATATCATCCAGTTTCCCCTGTCAGACTCTCCAGCAGGGCCACCATACTGCAGCTCTTCACAGGCCGGTTTCTATGGGCCTTTTGACTCAATCAACTGTAGATACTGACTCAACAGACTACCCATAGGACGACTATCATATTGCTCAGGGGGGGTACACTGATCTAGAGCACTACCCTGTCTGGCCCTCCCTTACAGATGACACCTATTCACACCATGAGGTCATCTAGTGTGTGGTCACCTACCACAAAGTAGACCTGCACATGGTCCCAGAAGAAGTGGACTTTTTAGTCGAGACACTAAGACGTCAGTTCAGTTCTTCCTAGTACTGAAAGGAATGCTCAAACCCAAGCCTGAAAACACTGAAGATTCCCCAAATAACACTGCATACATTAAGGACTGGTTCCTTCAGACTTACTTGTGGTCCACACTGCCTGTAAGTGCACCTCTGCCCAAGCCACAGGTAAAGCCCCTCCTGCAGACAATGATAGTGAAAGGATGGATGTTGCAATTAAAAGGGTTTCAGTGGGAGCAACTACTTGTAGGATTGCCAAATCAGTGGCCCTACTGTCAAGGTATGACAGCACAATGGGAGGAAATAGAAGCTGTGTTAAAACACCTTCCTGAGCAACATAGAAATAGGGGAGAGCATATGGTGTCAGAAGGGAAACTATTTCAAACATAAATATACGCTGTACTTTAGGTGTTGCTGACAGCCTCTACTATTGTCAGCACTATTATCCTACTGCGCAGGCATGCATAGCTCCATATCTCAGGCTTTAAACAAGAGGTATAGCAACATCTCATCAACCTGTATTTCGAGGGAGAACACTACTTCAGACTGCAGGTTGATAAGATATTAGGAAAAATAAGAAAGGACTCTAACAGCAGAGTCTGGGTGTTTTACAGAGCACCACATTTCGATAGTCCTTTCAAAAACAACAAGCCCATGTCCCCTGAGCAGTGCACTCCTAATAAAGGCAACCCCAACACAATACAGGTAGAGGTTACAATAAAGGAGTTTACAATGGAAACCAGGTAGGCTGGTGCAGGTGAGATATCATAAAAGGGGCCTACTCCTATCCAGTATTTGCAGCACACAAATGTGCTCCCCAATCAAACTCCACCTATCGGGTGGGTGGGTGGGGAGAGACCAAGCCATTTATTTCAGCATTCCACCTCCACCCCTCCCCATCAAGAACTACAACCTCGTTACAGAGCACCTCCTAAAAAGAGATGTGAAAGCATTTCGACAAAAGCAAGTCATAGAGCTTGTATCCTAACATCTGTAAGAGACTATTGGTTATAGATTCCTTACCTTAGTATTACCCCCAGGCGTCAGACTGGATCTGGAGAAGTTTTTTCATAGCAATACCCTTGGGCATCGGGTATCTCCGCGTTCGGCGTCGTGATCGCCGAAATGACGCTGCGGTATCTACTTAGACACAGCCCCTGCACGCTGACGTCAGTCAGCACAGATCCAGAGAGAGCGGTTCCCTTACTCACTTTTTGACAATTCTTCGACTTTTGTTGACTTCTTTTTGAGCCTTGTTGACTCCTGGTGCACGTAGGGATGTCACGTCGGTCCGGCTTCAAGGCTTGTGACGCCTGTCACAAACTGATATCTTTTACGGACCCTCACTACGTGTGCCTCTGGAGCTGCGACCACGACCCGAAGTTGTGCTCAGACTGTCGGGCCATGAACCCGAAGTCTTTGCGGGAGCAGATCCGAAAGCTTCTGGCGGCCCAGCAGTCTGCTCTGTGTCGCTTGAGGTCCCAGTCAAGAGGGAGGTTGCAGGACCGGTCGTGGAGTCATCACCACCACTCATCTTCGTCTTCAGGTAAGTTAAAGCACAAAAAAGGCGAAGAAGCACCGTCGCTCTTCGCGTTCTCCGTGGCTACGGAAGGGGTGCCCCACCACATTCCACCCAGACCCACAGACCTGCTCAACTGGGGACGTGAGATCCAGCCTCGTGGGTCTGGGGGCCAGTCCACCAGCAGCCCCTCTGCAGCAGCCTCCAAACCTTCCTAGTCTGACTTTTCAAAGCCACCCGTTGCCAGTGGGCGGCAAGATTCGCCATCACTTTCCCCACTGGCACAACATCACGTCGGACAGGTGGGTTTCGCAGATAGTCAGAAGGGGCTACTCCCTCCCCTTCAAGACTACCCCTCCATCCATGTCACCCACACTCCATCGCATGTCGGAGGATCATCTGGCCCTTCTCCGTCAGGAAGTTACGGCTCTCTTAGCCAAGGGAGTCATAGATCGAGTCCCTCTGCTAGAAGTAGGTTGTGGTTGGTATTCCCACTACTTCCTGGTACCCAAGAAGGGCAAACGCCTGCGTCCTATCTTAGATCTCAGGGGGATCAACCGCTTCCTCCGGAAGGAGAAGTTCAAAATGTTGATACTAGCTCAGGTCCTGTCTGCTCTCGACCCTGGAGACTGGATTGTAGCGTTGGACTTGCAGGACACCTATTTTCACATCCCCATCCTGCCTGCCCATCGACTTTACCTACGGTTCACAGTAAGGCCACAAGCATTTTCTGTTTACCGTGCTCACCTGTGGCCTTACCAGCTCCCCTCGGGTGGTCACGAAAGTGATGGCAGTGGCCGCACCTCATCTGCGCAGATCAGGGGTTCCAGTCTTCCCCCTGTTTCGACGACTTGCTTTTGAAGGTGAGCTTGCCCAGGCTATCGTCTCCCACCTCCAGTCTAAGACAGACCTCCTGCACTCACTGGGGTACACTATCAACGTGCTGAAGTAAGACCGGATTCCCTCTCAGAAGCTCCTTTTCATCAGGGCGGTTCTGGATACAGCACAGTTTCTGGCTTATCCTCCCGAGCAGCGAGTCCGGTATATTCAGGCTATGATTTCAATCTTTCACCCTCTATCCCAGGTTTCGGTCAGAATGACCCTGAGGCTGCTGGGCCTCCTGGCCTCCTGCATCCTGCTGGTGGATCATGCCAGGTGGCATATGCGGGCTCTGCAGTGGGACCTGAATTTCTGGTGGGCACAGCATCATGAGAATCTTTCTGATTGCATCCCGATCTCAGAGGGCACTGCACACCAATTGCAGTGGTGGCTAACAAATAAGGAATGGGTCAATGGCAGATCCTTCTCCCTTCCCCAACCAGAGTTCACAGTGGTGACAGATGCATCACTTCTGGGATGGGGCAGCCACATGGGGGAGGCGGAGATCAAAGGCCTCTGGTATCCGGCGGAGTCCGGGCTCCAAATAAACCTTCTGGAGCTCTGGGCGATTAGTCTTGCACTGAAGGCATTCCTTCCCTCTGTTCGTGGAAGAGTAGTGCAGAAGTTGACAGACAACACCACAGCCATGTGGTACTGCAACAAACTGGGTGTAATTTTGGATCCTATGTCAGGAGGCTCTCTGCCTTTGGACATGGCTGGAACACCAGGGCATGTCTCTTGTGGTTCAACACCTAGCAGGTTCCCTGGTCGCCAGGGCGGACAAACTCAGCTGCAGGTGCATGAAGGATCACAAATGGCTTCTTCATTCAGAGGTGGTGCAAGGTCTCTTTCAGCAGTGGGGAAGGCCTTGGTTAGATCTGTTCGCCACCGAATAGAACGCACAATGTCAGCAGTTCTGCGCATTGGAATTTCCAAGTCAGCACTCGCTCAGCTACGCTTTTTGGTCGTGAGTGGAGTTAAAGTCTTCTATACGCCTTTCCGCCTATACCACTTCTGCCAAGAGTGCAGAAGAAGATCAAGCGTGACTGGGCCTAAATCATTCTTGTGGCTCCGGTTAGGGCACAAATAGTCTGGTATCCCAAACTATTGGACATGGCCATCGATCCTCCGATCAGACTGCCTCTTCAGGAGGCTTTTCTGTAGCAGCAGCAGGGGAAGGTCCTCCACCCAAACCTGTCCAGCCTCCACCTGAAGATTGAGCGGCGACAGTTGACAGCTTTTGACCTTCCACCCGAAGTCTGTAATGTTATCTTGGCAGGCAGGCGTCCCGACACTAAAACGGTATACGCCTGTAGATGGAACAAATTTGTGGCCTGGTGCGCAGCAAAGGCTGTGGGTCCCCTTTCTGCCCTTCTATCAGAGGTTCTCCTCTACATTCTTTCTTTGGGCAGCAGGGCACTGCTCAGGGCACCCCTATATGTCGGCCTTTCTTCGGCTTACTGATCAGCCTTCTCTTTTCAAGTGCCCTATTGTAAATAGATTTCTTAAGGGCATTACTCGCCTCTTTCCTCCTTGTCCCTTCGTAATGCCCCAGTGGCACTTGAACCTGGTTCTTACATACCTTATGTGTGCTCCTTTCAAACCATTACATAATTGTCCTCGCAGACTCTTGACGCTCAAGACTACCTTTCTGGTTGCCCTCACCTCAGCTCCCAGGGTGAGTGAGCTTCAGGCTCTTTCTTCTAAACCTACTTTCCTTGCTGTTCATCCAGACAAGGTTGTCCTTCCAACTCGACCTTCTTTCCTGCCCAAAGTGGTTACCTCTTTCCACAGAGGACAGACCATCACTTTGCCCACCGCCCGCCCGCATCCTTCCAAGGAGGAAGATAGACTCCACTGTCTGGATCAAAAATGTGCGCTATCTTTCTATCTGGATCGCACAAAACAATTCTGGGTGGATGATCAACTCTTTGTTGGCTATGTGGGGGCCAAGAAAGGTCGGACTGTGCAAAAGGGGACCATCTCTCGATGGGTCATCCTTTGCATTCAAATATGTTATTCCTTGGCAAAGAAGGAGCCTGCAGTAGGGCTGCGCGCCCACTCATCTAGGGTGACGGCAGCCACTCCTGATTTGGGACGTGGAGTCCCCATCAGTGACATCTGCCAGGCACCCACGTGGGCAACCCTGCACACGTTCACCGAACACTATTGCCTGGACAGCCAAGTCTGGAGAGGCGGCTTCTTTGGCCCTTCAGTTCTCCAGGACTTTCTGGTGTGAACTTAGTTTGCAGACCCACCTCCGGGATTGGTATTGCTGGGGTATCTATTCTAAGGTAAGGAATCTGTAAGTAATAGTCTCTTTCAGATGAACAAGTTACTTACCTTCAGTAAGGATATCTGTAAGAGACATATATTAGTTATAGATTCCTTACCTGCCCACCCTCCCCGTTCTGCGAACTGACTTCTAGGCTAAGGGACTTCCCTTCAGGGCCCTAGTTTTGTGCACCAGTGGTCAGTGTTTGCGCTTCTGGCGTGGAATGTCATGTAAAGAACTGACAGCGCGTGGGGTGGCGTCTAAGTAGATACTGCGACGTCATCCTGGCAATCACGATGCTGAACATATAGTCGACCGACGCCACCTACCAACACGCAAGGGTAGTGCTATGAAAAAATTTCTCCAGATCCAGTCTGACGCATGGGGTTAATTCTAAGGTAAGGAATCTATAACTAATGTATTTCCTTTATCATTACCGAAGTTAAGTAACTTGTTCATCAACATGGTACAGAGGTGTTCTCACTGAAGTTCCTTATACCCCAAAAAGGATGGGTCACTCAGGCCCCTCAACCATGACATCTTATCCGAACACTTCAATAGGACCGCACCTCAAGAGGGTATCTCTCCTCCAGCAATGAGACTTCATAACTGTGCGCAATCTCACAGATGTCTTTTTCCACATTCCGATCCACTGTGTGCACCGCAGGTCCCTGCACTTTGTGTTAAGTGGTCATCATTACCAATTCAAGGTATTAACCGGGTTGGCGCTCCTCCAAAGATGTTAACAAAATGCCTTGCAGTTGTCACAGCCCACCTGGGCCATGGCGTAATACATTTATTCCTGTAGCTTGATGGATCGTTGATCAAGAGCAGTAGCAAAATTCAGTGCATAGCACACACCCATGAAGCAGTCTCTCTGCTGCCTCAGTTGGGATTAACCATGAATATTAGAAATTCCCATCTGGGTCCTTCACAGTAGCAGCTTCTCCTATGCTCCATTGCAACACTCTTATTGCCAAACTATACCCAAATCAGCATAGGATTGCAAACCTACAACAAATGTATTTTTTTTCAACCAAACAATATGCCAAGCCACACACGTATGCACCTCCTAGGAAGTATTGGATCTTGCATCGCAAACGTGCTTTATGCAAGGTTGAACATGAGGCTCTTGCAAGAGTGTTAGGCATTTCAGGTGTCAGAAGCTCACAGTCAGTGGGAAGATCTAATGTTAATACAGACCAAAACGGTCTTCTGTGCCGTGGTGGACACCCAGTGCTTTTTTGTACTAACTTTTTCGACCTTTTGAGCTAAGCTTCCAGTGTGGGATGTCCCCTAAAAACCTGTGGAGTTTAAACTCTGTGGTTCCTGTCACAGGCAGATGTCTGTGATAGATCCCTACTTGGTTTGCATTGGGTACCTGCAGCTGGGCACGACTCCAGGTCCTGAGCCCGCACTGTCGCTTTTGCCAGTCATCACACTACAAATTCTTGTCTGCTAAGTCCCACAAGAAGAAAAAATCTAAGAACTCGAATCTCTCTTCAACTTTGCCACACCAGTCCAAAACATCAGTCGAAGTTCAGGAAAGATGCTATAAATCTAAGCCCTACTCTCACAAGTCTGCCGAGGACCCAGACTCTGGGCCTGCTCCACGCCTTCCGGAGCCAGAGTGACCCCCACCCAGTTTAAGGAAGTTTAATCCCATGCACCTCATATTTGTGCAGGTCGACCCATCTGGGGCCACCGGTGAGTTTGCTCTGAACACCAAATGGGCCCTTTGGATCCGGATCAACTCTGGTCATAAGCCCGACCTTTCCCAGAGTCTGGTCCAACGACCCTCCTCCCAGCACCCAGAAGAACAATTTATGGACAGAATGTTGTCCCTTATATCATGTTGTTCGATAGGACTCGCTTATTTGTTGATGAGATTCGGGGCTTGAGCATTTTAAGTTCATCAGGCCACCGCGCGGTTGTTCAGACTCTCCACTGCCCCACGCCAGCCCCATTCTGCCTTTTGCCCCTTCCATGACTCTAGTAGGGGCCAGCAGTCCAGTCCTTTCCACCCAGCCATCACTCCCAGGAGACTCCCCAGTCCTTTTGTGACCGCAGACAAGGTCCCAACAAGCCTTGTGGGGCACAAAGCTAGAGATCTGCCCAGTTTGACACCCACATCCCCCAGCAGCCTCAGCCTTCAAGCTCCTCTAATATGCCCTCTCGCCATCATGGGTACTTGGTTGGCAGCAGAATCGAGCACCAGCTGCCCTGATGACAATCTATAACCCTGGACTGGTGGGTGCTCCAAAATGTTCAATGGGATTACACCTTTCCATTCATGGACACCCCCTAGCCTAGTCAGGTGACCACCTCTCCCTGCTAGATCACCTCTCCTTTTTAAGAAGTGAAGGCTTTTCTGGCCAAAGGAGCTATTGAGACGTCTGAACATAAGTAGGTTGTGGTTGCTATTCCCACTACTTTCTGGTGCTGAAGGAGGAAGGAGGTCTCCGCCCTATACAAGATGCTCTTGTTGGCTCAGGTCCTGTCTGTCCTAGATCCTGGAGACCCGATGATGGCGCTGAACTTAAAGGATGCATATTTCCATGTACCCATCCTGCCAGCCCACAGATGTTATCTGTGTTCACAATGGGTTACGGGTATTCTGCAGGTTCCCCTTTTGTCTCACCAGCGCCCTTTGGGTGTTCATGAAAGTGATGACGGTGGTGCAGCACATCTGCGGAGGTTAAGGGTTCCAGTCTTCACCTACCTTGATGGCAGGCTGTTGAAAGTGGGGATCGCTCCAGGCATTCATCGCCCACCTCCAGGCTACGGTGGACCCCCTGAATTCAATAGTGTTAACTGTAAACATGCCAAAGTCAGACATTCTGCGCCTGCCCTTCTTAGGGGCGCGTCCAGCATATTCAGGCTAGGATTGTGATGTTTCAGCCTCTATCCTGGATTTTAGTGAGACTGACTCAGTCTGCTGGGTATCATGGCCTCCTGCATCATGCTGGTAAAGCCTGTCGTTGGCCTATGCAGGCTCTGCAATGGAACCTGAAATCCCAGTGGACGCAGCATCGGAGTAATCTCTTTCATGCTATTGTGGCTGACGATCCATGATCAGATCAGCGGCAGACCTCTCTCCCTTTCCCACCCAACCTGATTGGGTCAAGGGCAGACTTCTCTCCCTTCCCCACCCGAACCCGAAGTGTGACAGATGTGTCCCTTCTTAGGTTGGGGCAGCCATGTGGGTGAGGTGGAGATCAGAGGTCTTTTGTCTCTGGCAGAGTCTCAGCTGAGAGCAATCTGCCTGGGATTGAAAGCCTTCCTGCCCTCCATCAAGGGGAGATTTGTTCAGGAGACACCACCACTGCAATGTTATATTGCAACAAACAGGGCAGAGTGGGATCATGAACCATGTGTCACGAGTCTCAGCATCTCTGGACTTGGTTGAAATGTCAGGATATTTTCCTGGTAATACTACACCTGACTGGATTTCTGAACGCTAGGTGGATGAACTCAGCCATTGATGCCTTGCAGATCATGAGTGGTGCCTCCATCCAGAGGTGGTGGAAGATCTCTTCCGCAACTTGGGACAACATTGGTTATACGTGTTCCCACCACAGAGAACACGCGATGTCTGCATTTATGCGCTTTTGACTTTCCAAAGCAGCTGTCTCAGAGATGTCTTTCGTCTTGAGTGGGGCTCAAACTTGCTATATGCCTTCCCGCTCATACTACTCCTGCCTCAAGTTCTGACGAAGATCAGGACGGACCATGCCCAAGTTATTTTTGTACCGCTGGATTGGGCATGGAGCATTTGGTATCACGAACTTGTGAAGTATTGGTTTTTCTGCCAGGCTGCCCCTTCTGGAGGATCTTCTGGTGGAGCAACAAGGAAGGGTTCTACTCCTGAACATGTGCACGCGCTACATTTATGCATGGAGATTGAGCGGCAGCAGTTGAATGTTTTTGATCTTTCCTTGGAAGTCTATGAAGTGATACTGGCAGCCAAACGTCCAACAACAAAGACTGTACATACCTGCTGTTGGGACTTGTTTGTGTCTTGGTGTTCTGAAAAGCATGTTGATCCTATTTTTTGGCACCTTTTTCCGAGGTATTGCGGTTTGTTATTTCTTTAGCCCGGCACGGCCTTGCTTTGGGCACAGTTAAAGGGTATCTTTCGGCCGTTTCAGCATCCTTACGATTGCTGGAGCAGCCGTCTCCAATCAAGTCATCTGTTGTGACCCGTTTCCTGAAATGACTTCAACATATGTTTCCACCTAACCCATTCATTATGCTCCAATAGGACGTTAACTTGGGTCTAACCTTTTGAATGTGTTCGCCCTTCAAGCCCATGCACAGCTGCTCTCTGTGTGTCTTGAGGATCAAATCAGTCTTCTTGGTACTCATTACATCAGCCTGGAGTGTTAGCTAGCTACATACTCTCTCTGCACACCTTCCATACACCAGCTTCTTTCCAGAAAAACTGGTTTTGCACAGGTGCCTCTTTTCTACCAAAAGTGGTGATGCCTTTCCATATCGGCCAAAGCATCAAGCTCCCATCCAAACCTCATTTACTCAATCTCACCTTCTCATGAGGAGTAAAGACTCCATTGCCTGGATCCAAAAGAGCTTGGTCGTTCTGGATCGATTGCACTATGGAACACCGGGTGGACGATCAAATCTTCGTTGGGTTTGCCTGGGTGAAGAAAGAGAACACGGTGCAGAAACAGACCATCTCCAGAAGGACTACGCTCTGCATTAACGTCTGCTACTACGTACTTGCCAAGAAGCAGCCCCCTGAAGGCTTGTGAGTTTAGAACCAAGAACCAAGCCTGCAGCAACCGCATTAGCTCCCTGAGTACCTGTCCTGGACATCTCAGGCTGCTATGTGGTCATCTCCACACACATTTACAAAACACTACTGCCTTGATAGGCAGGTACATCATGACAGGCACATTCGGTCCTCCAAAACTTTTTGTTCTGAACTTATTCACAGACCTCACCTTCACAGGGGTATTGCTTGGGTATCTATGCAAAGTTAAGGGATCTTCGGCTTGAAGTCTCTATCAGATGAACAAGCTACTTACCTTTGATAATGCCTTACCTGGTAGAGAGACTATCTAGATGCAGATTCCTTACCGATCCTCCTCCTTGACCACTTCTGGACATTAGTTTTTATGCCTATAAAGGTTCTGTAGGCCCTTAGTATCTGCACACTATTCCATTAGCTGTGGCCCAGTGCTTCTGGTGCAGAAATGTCATGAAAAGAAAACTGATGTCAATGAGCTGGGGCAGTGCCTATATAAGTACCACATACTTCACTTCTGGGCATGGACTGTGTTACTGACACAAAGCAGATCCACAGCAGCTACTGGCGCATTGATCTGCTGCTCAAGATTTTCTGGATCCAGTATTCTGCCTGCAGTATATTCTATGCCAAGGAATCTGCAGCTAGAATAGTCTGTACCAAATAAGGCATTATCAAAGGTAAGTAACTTGTTCTTTTATATAGCACCACAGGCCATTTTGTGTATTCTTTTTGTTTATACATTACAGACAAGCATTAGCAAAGCCACTAACTTAGCCCTCACATTTTAAAGGCAAAATACTATTGGCTATAACTTGTGCCCTCGGAGTAAAACCTTTTCTCCCCTGAAAGACCTTCATATCACCCGCAACCTGATGAGGAGAGCCAGAGATAAATTGCTAAGGCCCCTATCCAACAATGGATGACGCTACAGACCTTCATTAGGTCCAAATAGTCACATCACACTACTCTGAAGGTGCCTCAATCAAAAGCAAAAAACATATTGAATATCAAAGCCATTAATGTTGTGGTAGTTAAATATATAGGCACTCTCAGCCTTAAAGGACTTGACCTTGTAGCAAAGATTCTTGCAAGAGTTAAAGAAGAGTAAGTCTCACGTGGAGTAAAATAAATAGGTAGTTAGGAGAATGAGCTCACCCAAAAATTTGAAGAGATGTACTCTGGCCATATTTCATTAACTCAGATTTCCAATCCATCAAGGCAGAGAAATTCGATGGCTTTGAACAGCTTGCCTTTAAGGGTGATATTATACCAAAGCTGAAAGTATTTTTTATCCCAAAATGAGAACAACTGGAGAAGAGATTCCCATTACAGCACATGTCTGCAGACTTCTCATTAGGAGAGTTACAAAGCCATTAAGGCCACTGCCCATTGTCCTAGTCTCACCTCCAAGTGACACCAATCATTATGATAACCAAGACATAAATCCGCAGGGCAGTGGAGAGGGTGATGCTTAGTATATCTATCAGAAGGGCTCTCAACATGAGAATGGACTACGTTCTTACGCTGTTTGACCATCTTCCTGATGAGACTTCTAGTGCAGGTATGTAGAGCGCAAGAAGCTTTCATGGTATGGTAATGCAAGTTGAAAATGAATACTTTGTTCTTGAAACTCTTAACGTGAATACAGTTAACTCCATGTTTACCTATGTTCATGAAGAAACCAGGGTAGAATTTTGAAAACCAAGTGAAGACCGGCTTGGTCACATGGGTTAAATGCACATATAAACCAGATTCCCAAGACTTTCTGTATAGCCAAGGCTAAGTAGAACTTCCTAGTACATAACAGTCTCAAGCTGTCCCAATACACAGACTACTGAAGAAACATTTCCTAACTAGGAAAGCAATTACACAGAGGCTGTAGCTAAGCCTGTAGCTTTTGGAATGAGGAGGAACTAGAATATATACAGCTCTACATGACCTTTTACACTGGGTGTAGATGGAAGATTTAATGCATCAATTCACCCTCAAAATAAGACGGATAGATGAACTTGTGCAGCAGTGCAAGGCTATTTCTATTAGATATTTTAGGTTTTGGACACAGCCGGTACAGCCACTTGGGAGAACACTAACCTGTTACACAATCATGCTTGGCTAAGATTTTCTGACTTAGTCAAACATGGTTGCATTTGTTGCCCCCTTCCATTTGATGGTGAGCATGATTTCATCCCCGAGGTCAAAGTGGTTCCACATAAAATGACAAAGGCCTCTGAGATCACCCTTATTTTAAATTCCACAGAAAGAATTTGAGCCTCAACCCAAAGACCTCCATTTAAAGATCCCCAGATTTTCACACTGAAGTCACAGCAGCAGTGGAGCAGGCCTCCTAGTATCATTGTAGATATTTCCAGGCCAACACCCAATGCCATACTTTAGAACCTCAGGGAAGTACCTCAAAGATAAGGTTCATCAGCCAGTAAGCAACATCTCTCCCAGAGTATCCCCCTTTGTCATGTCTTAGTTATGCCCCTAATGAAACGCTGACATCTTTCACCATGTACACATTTCTTAAGTTGCCTACCCTTTAACACAATAACCTTTTTACACACATTTGCGTGGGAGAATGCTGGATTTGTTTCTCTGAAAAAGCTTTGCTTACAGATTTCACTTCACAAGACCATTATCATGACTTCTTGAACACCATGTACAAGGCCTTGACACACATTGTGCAAATGTTCTGCCAACACCACTATCTATACACCATAACAATGCTGGCCTGCGTGAGGACTCGCAAGGATGCTTTCCATTATAAATAAAAAAGCATTTCCAGGTTTAGGCAGAGGAGCGCTTTGCTTTCATTGACGAGGTCTCTACACACTGAAGCTTTGGTCCAGCAGCTTGCTAATAGCTCTGCGAAGGGTGTCCAGCTCGTCACCATGATGGAGACTTGCATTTTTGCCTTTCAGGTACCAGGGGATGGATCATCCAGTACGGGGATTCTTGGCAGAACACACATGCCCTAGAACCTTAGGTTAAGGGATGCATAGTTAGGAGTATGCCAGATCTGTGTATTGTTTTATATACCTGCATATTTACATTGTCTTTGCACGATGGTCTAAGTTTTTGTTGTGTTCACTGTTCTAATACTTCTAATAACATTCATTTACTTCTGTCTATTAATCATTGCAGCACATATATTTTATACCAAAATTACATTGGTTCAATAAACAGTGAAAACATCCCACTATGTATTCAGTGTATATTTCTCTGAGAAGAAGAGAGCGTGAGTGACTGAGCAAAAGGGGTCTGTTACCATATAATACTGAATAACTATACTCAATATGAAGAAATAGAAATACCTCATACCTCTAAACTACCATGAACACATTAATTGGTTTAAAGGTGCCCCCCCCCCCACCCCCACTAAACAGCAAATGTTAGATTTGGTCTGCTCGGCAGTGAAGGAGCAATATGGCCAGTTACACATTGCATCCTAATGTTGATAATTTACCAGCAACAGAGGTGTGAAGACTATACAAATATTTAGTAACGATACATCGAAGTCTTACACATTTCGTTTTGCCAACATTGACACTTAACCCTTTGCGGACTGCTCAAGCTGTGCAACCACAATTGGCTACGCCAGGCAGGAGCTCACAAACGCTAAATGCAGTCATGGAAAAAGTTCCCATCAGACTGGAGGAGATTCTGTTCTGGATTGCCCAAAAACAAGCCCGCTTGAAGTGGTTATTACCCATATGGGCAAGCAGGAAAAACAAAGAATATTTACTATTTGCCTGCTGAATTGCATGGCTCCCCTGTGTAAGACTCCACAACGTGGGCTACAGTCTTTGCTGCAGTATATACCAGAATACATGGCACCCCTTCCTTGGCTGTTTTGCCTGAAGTTCTGAAGCCGTTCCAGTGTCCTTTACTTTGGGATGAAACTGATGGGCAATTTTGCTGCAGTATCCGCCATTATGGGATTTGACTTCTGCACAGCAGGAGCACAAATTACCGAAGAATCTATGCAGAGATAATTTGGGAGCCAGACCTGGTTAACTAGAATTAAAGAGTAATTCTAGAATGGATAACTCTGAGCAAGCACGTGGCTTTTCAACAAATAAGAACTGGGACAATACAAAAATAAAGACAAGACGAAATCATGTGGTGGGTGTCCTCAACAGGAAGCCACTGAAAAACGATATGATCTTCTAAATGTGATAACATTAGATTGCCTGACAGGTACTAGGATACTGATACACGTTCATCTTGTTCCTTTCAGGAGTCATCCGATCAATGTTTGGAGGGAGGTGGACGGTCATAGCGCAGGTCGGAAGAGCATGTGAAAGCATAGAAGGACCGTCAATGCCTCAATGAACAAGCATTTACAATGCAATAGTGTAAAGAAGTAACACTTCTTGTAGGTAGTTGAAAAGTATGATTTATTCTTATAAAAGGATCCCAGTCAATTTCCTCAATATCTTCTGCTAATTCATCAAAATCATAATAAATTTCATTCACTTTACTTTTATAATCTTTCCCTTTACACATATGAGATACATGGCCCTTTTTTTTTACACTTACCACAGGTCATTTTCCAACCTGGACACTGTTTGTCATTGGCGAAATGCCCCATTTTGCCACATCTAAAACATTTAATTTGAGAAAAGTTGAATTTACCCTGAGATTTTCTAGGAGGCATACTGTTGGACACATTTTCTTCTCTATTTACCTTCTGAGAAGTATTGAGTTTGTGATTTAATTTTACAGTCTGAACTATATCTTTACTTTTTGCCTCGCCATTCTTTTTAATTACTTCTACACATTTAATGGAATGTTCAATTCTTTTCGCTATTGTGATGACATCATCTAAACACGGCTCATCCTTTTGCCACAGCTCATCCCTAACCTTTTCGCTAATACAACCCAACATAAATTGATCTCTTATACGCTCATCAATCAATGCTCCAAATTTACAACTCGAGGCAAGTTTCCTGAGAGCTGTAATATAATTCTCAATACTCTCTTCCTCTTGTTGAGCTCTGCGACCAAAATGATACCTTTCTAGGATGGTACTGACTTTTGGCAAATAATGTTTATCTAGTTTAGCCATGCAAATTTCATACTCATTGAGAGAGCTGTCCTGAAGTTCAGGAAGATGATCAAAAACGTCCTGTCCTTCGGAACCCAGACAGTGTAGTAATAAGGCTGTCTACCTCTCCGCACTAAGACTGGACCCACAAACCCTTGCATATCGCTCAAAAACTTTGCGCCATTTTTGCCATCTAATGGGAGGGTCTCCAGGAGAAGCCAGAAAAAATGGCGGTGATGTGACATTTTGCATGTTGATAAGAGAAGAAATGAATAATTAATATATGCCCAAAGTTATTCAGTACACATTTGCCTTGAATGCTATATTAAAGAAAAGCAGTAGTATCTTTGAGATTCATTTTAAACATGAGTGACGTGATATCAAAGTATATAAGCTCCTTGTTAACGTCACCTTCACTAAAATCACCTTCACTAAATAACAAAGCACTTTAGGTTATATGTAAAAACACAAACTTCCATATTGTAGTTCACAGTATAAATTTTTGATATTGTAAATAAAAAAAATGTGCTTGTAACCATGAGAATTTCTAAAGTAATCGAGTTAAAAGTCAGCTAATTTAAAAACATTTAAATAGATGTTAATAGCAAAGAGTACCTGATGACAGTGTGCGTGTCACTGAAATAATAGTAACACGCAAGGAAGTCCAATACACGATGAAATTATGAAGAAAGCGAGCGTGTTAGCGTGTAGAAATGAGGAACTTGACAATAGTGTGCGTGTCACTGGAACGGCAGGCTAAAATAGTATGAAATAGGAGATTTTGACCAAAGTGTGCGTGTCACTGAAACGGCACGCCTTAATCTTCAATCCTTTACAAATATGGCTGCCACAACGTTGAACGTGATGATGTAGACTCACTGTCACATCCGTGCTGGTAAAGCTCGAACTTCCGTGAAGAAATGGACGCTCGCGAAGTTTCAGAGATGGTGAGTAACGCGTGTAGAGTGGAGAACACGCGCTTGAACGTTGCAGTTTCCGCGTTGTAGCTTATGCGTTTGAAAGATGCACTGTCCTTTTGTTAAAGCGGGTAACACGGGAAGGCTAAAATTTACCGTGAAACTGCAAGAAATACACGGTCTAATCTGTGACAGAAGTGATGCAAGAGCACAAAAGGTGTAAATGAAATTGATAGCGCCAAAGCTTGACCAAATTAAATGTCAGTCACAGTGATAGTTGTTGTTTAAGCGCTGAGTTGTTTAAAAGGTATGAGGAGAACAAAACAAAGGCGCTTAATTTAATTAAAGCTGCAAATTGTAGTTGTAAGAGAAGAAGAGAATTTTTTTTTTTTTTAATAAAAAAGACAAATTTCTAACTTTTGTAGTTTAAGACAGTACCTTGAGGCGTTTTGAAGACTTGTGATCCAGTAAAGATAAGGCCAAGTTAGAAGTCTTGTTGGAAGTGTTGTAAAGTAAAAAAAACTTGTTTTCTTTTTCTTCTTCTTTTTTGAGAAAATTTTTAAAAAATGATTATGTAGATGTTGAGATCCTTTCTTCTTCTTTATCCCGTCCTCGTCGCCAAGTGTAAAGAAGTAACACTTCTTGTAGGTAGTTGAAAAGTATGATTTATTCTTATAAAAGGATCCCATCCATTAGATTACATATCCCAAAGCAGCCAGTCAGTTCCAACTCCAAACTCTTTCTAATCATAACATTCTAACTAGGCTGCTGTAAGAACATTCTAATCTAAAAGGTGTAGCATCAAGATGCCACAAATAGGTCTTGCATTTTAGAAGCTTTGACCTATTGGTTTTATAAATGACAATACCTTTTATTTGTGTTTTAAAAAACCTGCAATCATAAAAGGCATTGTGATTTACAATACCAATAGGTCAAAGTTTCTAAAATGCGAGACCTATTAGATTGTAAAATGCTTGTTGTTATAAAGCGGTACAAAAGGGGGTGGTGATGGATGGAGCATCTGAACCAATCAAACACTCACACCCAGTCAACAGATCTGGGTTTAATCCATCACCGTTCTTTAGCCCACTCTGCCACCCCAGTTCAGACATGGCCATATGCAAATCAGTCTGACCCTGTGCCTCATGGGAACAGTCCAGCCCGAACTGCCAAGCCATGCCTTCCCTGGACCGGAAACAAGCTTCAGAGGACCGGTTTCTGGCACTACAGCCGTCTTCAGCCCGGCTTGCTTGAATCCAGTGGCAAAGTGAGCAAGGGACTCACGTCTGAGCATACCCTGCCAACCTATGGCGAACAAAGCGGTCCAAAAGGGGGTGGTGATGGATGGATGGATTCAAGATAGCCTGGCTGATGAGGATTATGGATCTGAAACGAGTCCCAGGATGCTTGTTTCCGGTCCAGGGAAGACATGGCTTGGCAGTTCGGGCTGGACTGTTCCCATGCGGCACAGGGCCAGACTGATTTGCATATGGCCATGTCTGAACTGGGGTGGCTGAGTGAGCTAAAGAATGGTGATGGATTGTAAATGCAAAAAATGTAAATTGATACTTGTATAGCGCACTACTCGCCCGCAAGGATCTCAAGGCGCTTGTACAAATACCTCTGTGGAACCCATCCTGGCTTTCCCTGTGAGGCGTCCACTCCTGGGCACCCCCAAGGTGGAGGCCAGGCATCCTTAGCGTTGTGGGGGCCGTTGTTGGGATTAAACCCAGATCAGTTGACTGGGGGTGAGTGTTTGATTTGCTCAAACGCTCCGTCCATCATCACCTTTTGTATCGCTTTGTTAGCCCTAAGTTGGCAGGGTATGCTCAGACGTGAGCCCTTGCTCACTTGGCCACTGGATTCAAGATAGCCTGGCTGATGAGGATTATGAATCCGAAACCGGTACCAGGATGCTTGTTTCCGGTCCAGGGAAGACATGGCTTGCCAGTTCGGGCTGGACTGTTCCCATGAGGCACAGGATATTTGTGAGTAGAATAGGCCCCCTGGACGCTGGAAGATTTGCCGATCGGAGCTTTGCTAATGCAACCATCAAAAATACAGGTATTGGAGTGCCCCGTTTATTCTCCCCGCGCCATATAGACAGTAACGTACGAGCCTTCAGCTTTCTTTAAAAACGAATAACCAAGGTATGTCCTGTTTTTATGTCGTTATCACAGCAATAATCCAGAGCCTATATCGTGCTCAATTTAAATCTGTGTGCCGGCTCCTGTAACTGAGAACATCAACCATCTCCTAGTCTCTATTATGATGTATCCAAGTCATTAAAATATCGGCTGTAGCTCTGTGACGCCTGACTATATAATCACATCGAAATGTACTATTAAACTTCCTATAGACCCTTTTTTTCAGTTTAGCAATCGTGAATTTATGATATCTTTTCTGATATAAGCTAAAGGGCACTAAAATAGGAAGTGTTGTGTATATAAGAAAGGGGAAAATAAACCTTCTTGTCAGTTTTCTTTATATAGCAATGGTAAACATGCAGCTATTGGCTATATGACTGATGATAAAACGATCTTAATAAATATAAATATCGATTAGGATTTCAATATTTTCACTAATTAACATCATATTTGCTACTTACCTACCATTTGAACGTTTGCAAAACAGATTTCAATACTAGCCCAACATTTAGATGGCTATTATGAGGCAGCCCTCCTTTTCGGAACGATGAACTATCCTATACTCTTGGTGGTTTGAATTGGGCTTGTCCCCCTAATAATAAAAAACAGGTTTAATTAAAACAACCTTGAGTTCCTGCATGATTAGGGTGCTAAAAAGAATTATAGCGTATTTCTGAAATTATTTGGAAATCTCATATGTAATTTATGGCTAATTCGCACCTTTAGTTGACACATTATTCTATTTTCTCCACAGAAATAATTTCACTTATATATTGCGACTCCTTTTTATTTTATTGTGTATCCTGAGGATAATAAAAGAAAGGAATATCAGTATAGAGTAGTTCTCCAAGTAAGTTCAACATCACACATGAGTGGAAACAAATATGTATATTAACTATATCTACTTTATGTTCTTCTAAACAATGTGACTCTGTGCTTTTCACAACCATAGGTATTAAGAACTACATCAACATCAATTTTAACAATATAGCAGAGCCATCTATGCCTTGCTGTGTTTTCCTGTTTTAAGTAAGTTGTTCCCTATTACATCATTAGAAAGATTCCAATTTGGAATCCTTTCCACATGTTACCTAGAATTTTGATATCACTGCAGGACTTTTCAGTTTCACAATTAAGTATGTCATGCTGGAAAACCCCTTTTTTCAAAACAATGGGGGCTTGGTCCAGTACTCTAATGAATTTTTCATTTATGGTGAAGCAAGCTTTTACTCTTAATAGACAGGTATGCTATATGCACTTTATGTTGGCCATACAAAAAACTGATGGAGGTGCTCCCAGAAATAGGACTATGTCTGTATTTTTAATTTGTTATAATGTGTGACAATATAGAAAAGTCGATTAATTATTTATTAGACTATATGAATTTTAACTTTGTTAGGAAATGTTGGTATTTCATGTAAATGTTAATTTTTTCTTAAAATATGTTTATTTTATTATAGGTGTGGTAATTTCCTGAAGAAGGCGTATGTTACGCCGAAACGCGCGTCGATAATTACTACTGTATTGTGATAATTACTATTGTATTGTGCATTTTTAACCCTAGATGATTCTTTATGTGGATTTTATGTACTGTTTATAATAATTAGATTTGATTTGTTGTCACTCTTTTCCATTTTCCATTTTACTAGAGTTGGTACATAATATACAATAAAATAAGATGTAATTTTTAGACATTGGCATTTCTGTTTTTTGTCGAGCCCTCCATGCAGTATTGTTATTATTATATGATAGGAAATATATTTTCTCACATTCCCATGAGGCACAGAGCCAGACTGATTTGCATATGGCCATGTCTGAACTGGGGTGGCTGAGTGAGCTAAAGAATGGTGATGGATTAAACCCAGATCAGTTGACTGGGGTGAGTGTTTGATTTGCTCAAATTCTCCATCCATCATCCCCTTTTGTATCGCTTTGTTAGCCCTAAATTGTCAGGGTATGCTCAGACGTGAGTCCCTTGCTCACTTGGCCACTGGATTCAAGATAGCCTGGCTGATGAGGATTATGAATCCGAAACCGGTCCCAGGATGCTTGTTTCCGGTCCAGGGAAGGCATGGCTTGGCAGTTCGGGCTGGACTATTCCCATGAGGTGTCGTGTTTATATCTAGGACCCTAATTCAATATTTCCCGATTTTATTCCCTTGTGAGGTTATAATCAATAATATCCTGATAAAGGCATAAGAATCAGATCCATATTCAGTAATAGCCCATGCAGTCCAAAGCACAGCACGGCTAAACCCATCAGCTCCTAGAAAGCACAAAGCGTTCTTTAAACAAACCAAGCCTCCAGCAGCCCGGGAAATCCCCCCTGCTTTTGTTTTGATTTGAACAAGAACTCCTAAAGTCCAGAAAGAACTGTTAGTTCTTAATGACGTCTTATGTCCAACCTTTCGTCAAACCCGGCACCTTCTAGGTATAAAATACCAACAGTTGCCTTAAGCAAACACACGGTGGTTTAGAGCAGAGCGGCCATCTACTTGCCCGAGAGCCAAGCTGATGCGAGAAGCCCTCGGAAGCCGCCCCTCCCGTTTGACGCACTGAGAGAGACGCTGTCTTTTTCTCCAGCCGAGAAAATCCAGCTCCGGTGTTTCCAGCCTACCCTTGCGGGTTGCTGGAATATCGAGTCCTGAGGAAAGGAGATACCAGACCTCCCACATTCTATTACCAAGGTACAGAGCTGACTAAACCCTTAAGAGAATTCTTGATGCAGATTCTTGGCAAAACTATCTTAACCAACTTAACTTTAACTGCTACTTACTCATCCCCTCCCACGTATTAGGCTCAGGTCAGGTACACCGGGGTAGGCTTAGTTAGAAGCACCAGTTGAGTACGTTAGTCAATGTATTTGTGTATGTATATATTTTATCCATTTTAAAGTATCATATGGCTAAGAAACCATATCAGTGCTTTTACAGTATTTCATAATACTACTTTTACTGTACGCACTTTAAGTATTGCAAATGTGGCAATTCATTTCTCTTGCATGAGGAAGAAGACTGCTCAATAAATAACACCTTTTATTGAAAACACCTGTCTCTCTATTTCTCTGCATTCTGGTGAAACGAAGTATGCACTGCTGACTGAGTGAAATAGCTGTCTATTGTTTTCACACGACTCTACAGATACACTCTTATTCTGAGGGAGCAAAGTTGTCATGTTTATGCGGTTGTCGGAAACTGAATCCCTTCTTGTCTGAGCCAGGGAAGTTCATCCCTCCCTATTCATTCGAGAAAGTTTCCAGTGACCTCTGAGCTAGCTGGCACAAACCTAATTAAGTTTAACATAGTCAGTAGAGACCTAGATGACCTCAGTCCTACGTATACACTGCTGTTTATATTATTCCAATGCGCAGAGCCTATTGGGAAAATAGGAACTACACTACAGAGGCACAGGGCCAGACTGATTTGCATATGGCCATGTCTGAACTGGGGTGGCTGAGTGAGCTAAAGAATGGTGATGGATTAAACCCAGATCAGTTGACTGGGGGTGAGTGTTTGATTTGCTCAAACGCTCCGTCCATCATCCCCTTTTGTATCGCTTTGTTCGCCCTAAGTTGGCAGGGTATGCTCAGACGTGAGTCCCTTGCTCACTTGGCCACTGGATTCAAGATAGCCTGGCTGATGAGGATTATGAATCCCAAACCGGTCCCAGGATGCTTGTTTCCGGTCCAGGGAAGACATGACTTGGCAGTTCGGGCTGGACTGTTCCCATGAGGCACAGGGCCAGACTGATTTGCATATGGCCATGTCTTAACTGGGGTGGCTGAGTGAGCTAAAGAATGGTGATGGATTAAACCCAGATCAGTTAACTGGGGGTGAGTGTTTGATTTGCTCAAACGCTCCGTCCATCATTCCCTTTTGTATCGTGTTGTTATAAAGCATCCCATGCTGCACTTTAACGTTAATTGAGACCACGCCCCTTTCTTTAGACGACCCGTGTCTAAAGAAAGGTCCGCTGCAGCTATTAAAGTGTAAGTGTGGTATGGGGGGGCTTTTACCAAAAAAAGCATTTGTCTGTCAAGTTGACAAACAAATGCTTATTTTTTGGTAAAAGCGCACTGTGAAAGCGCTCATGGCGCGCTGTATGTCGCAGGAAAGCATGTAGTGCCTGCATTCGAAGAAACCATTAAAGAAAATAGTGCTTACAGACTAAAGAAGACGTACTGTGTACCAACCGAAGTAAAAGGACACGTCCTCATGGGAGGTTACAAATAAAGACAAGGCGATAATAAGGAGGGCCTAACCAGCCTAATAAGCCAGAATTTATGAAGGACAATTTAGTCAAGCAAAAAATCCCTTTGGGACACCTTGTTAAAATGACAGACGTTCAGCAGACATTTAGGACAGAAACAAATAGACTGACAGAATACTGTACTCATGAGGGAAAACAAAAACGAAATTATGAAAAATCCTGAACAATTTATTATGCAATGCACTGTTAAAAAACAATGATTCAACAATAATTAAAAAGAAGGGGAAGGACATTAAAAATAAGGAAACAATAAATTCCTATTAGTAAAAAAGGAGGTAAAGACAGAAAATTAAATTCACCGGGAACGTCAGAATTATTTTCTAATCAATTTAAAACACAATCGTCCTATTTGTTATGGGACACGTTTCGGTGGATCATATGGTCAGACCACCTTCATCAGGATTACATAAATTGTCTTCCCAAAAATTCTGAAATTGAGAAAAATTATTTTTAAAAAAGCATTCTTGTACTTCTAACATTTCTTAATTGCATCACTAAATACTCTAAATAAAAACATTGTACAACAAATCTCACAATAACCTTGTTACATTGCCTCAAGCTTCATTTGACAGTATTAAAAAGACATTATTAAAAAGACATTATAGAAGAGACATTTAAAATACACAGCATAAACAGTTAATCACAGTTAACATGTAGGAACAGACACTTCATAGCAGTTAGCCCACCTTGATGCAGTAAAGTATAGGCCATGAGACAAACCATAATAACTAGCTACAAACAATTCTTTTTTAGCAACACATATTCCTAAACAGAAAAAACATAAACAAACATAATTTCATTTATACCACTGCTTGTTTGTATATGCACCATTATAGTCAACAATATACATCAGAAGTATATTCATATGGGGGGCGGAGCTAGCCGGCATCGATGGCGGACGCGTAAGAGCGAAGCTCCTCACGATCGCCCGACAATATCCGATAATTTATCCTGTTTAGGACGTGGCATCGACAAGAAACGCTGGGGGTTTCCTCCGCTCGCCTCGGCTGAGCCCCGGTGAGACTTTCGGTGGGAGCCGTGCCCGGAAACAGCATCTACAGGACTCCTCCCGTGAGCGCCGGGCCAGGCCCTGAGGCACCGGACTCTCCTACTCAGAGACCCGCGCAACGTCACCCGACGTGCGGCCGCGGCGGATCCCACCCCCCGGAGCCTGACGGAGCCCGACTCAGAGACACCTTGTTCTACCCCCTGGTCACAGAAGCAGTCACCGGAGGCCCGCCGCTGGGTGCGGAGGCGGGTAGGATCCCCCGTAGTGACGGCGAACTTGCTGGTGCGCCAGGGAAGTAATTACTCCAGAGCAGCCATTGCTCACCGGCCGCACTTTGGCGCCGGAGGCCTCCCCCTGTTACACGGCCTGCACTGACGGCTAAGCCTGCACCCAAGCAGAAAGGAGGACGCATATTGAGGCAGAAGCGGGAGTCTGGAGGCTGCGGAACCCTCCTCATATTGAGACGCCGGCTTGGGCTTGACCACTCCTGCACCGCCACAGGGCGGAGGGGTCGCCTGAACCCAACCAGCTTGGGGGCAGACGTGGCCCAAAACTTGAGCGGATAGGGCGCCCAGAAGTCACAGCATAGTCCTGCTAGCCCCCTGCGGAGTGGATATTGGGGCCGACCGAGAACAGAGGAGGTGCAGGGGAACCGAAGGGTGCACTCCCACACTGCGCTGGGCCCTATCCGTTGGCAAGCTGGAAACGTGCGCAGTTGCATACTCTGGAGGCTAGTGCGGCCTGCGTGACCACAGAGCCCCCACAAACAGTCATGGGAAAGGGGGATAGAACCCAGACGAAACTGTCCTTCGACCAGCGACGACAGAAGGAGCCTCGAGCAGTACACACGCTAACTAACAGTGGAGAGCCGGGGAACTCTCTCTGCGCAGAGATTAAGGAGATGCTAACAACGATGGAAAAGGGCCTACAAGACGGCATGTCGGCCATTGGCACTAAGATCGACGCGCTGTCCTACCGGATGGATCGTATGACCGAGAGAATGGACAAGCATTCGGAGAGGCTGGACATGGCGGAGCGCCGCTTGACCGAAGCCGAGGAAGCGCAGACGGAATGGGATGGCGACCGCAAGCAATTCAGTAGACTGTTGCAGGTCATCCAGGACAAGTCCGAGGACTTGGAGGCGTGCTCTCGGCGCTCTAACATCCGCATTACAGGAGTGGCAGAGACAACCCACACGGGTAAAATGGAACTGTTCGTCGAAAAGCTCCTGGTGACACTCCTAGGAGAGGGCACCTTTTCGCCAATGTTCATTGTGGAACGCGCCCACCACACTCTTGGCCCACGTCCTCCTCCGGGCGCTAATCCCAGACCAATCATTGCGAAATTGCTCAATTACAGGGACAGAGATGCGGCCCTCAGAACAGCCCGGGAGAAAGGGAAATTACAATACGAGGGAATGGACATATCGCTGTATCCTGATTTCACGGCAAAAGTCCAGGAGGAGAGACAGCGTTTTGCCCCGCACAAACAGCAGCTCCGAGACCTCGGCCTGGATTACGCCATGTTGTATCCGGCGAAGCTCCGCATCAACAGACAGGGGCACTCGCACTTTTTCACTGACCCTAAAGAATTGCAAAAATCTCTGAAGGTGTGGGCCAGAGAGCGGCGAGGGAGTCCAGAGACCCAGTCGACGGAGCCGAGTGTTAACAACGATCTTGAGGAGCAGTATTGAGCCGGGAGAAGTAGTCGGAGACTCGAGGAGGGACATCAGCCTGTCGATCTACACGATGCGCCCCCGGTAGTGTGGATGATGCTCTCAGCGCAGTGTCGGATTGGGACGAAGGGACCCGACAAGATGGCCTCCGGGTGAGATCATTGCATAATGGGATCAAACTATTGTGGGGGCGCTCTACTTTGACAATGATGGTACAAGTCGTAATCAGAAACAAGGAGTTTGTATGCTGGAGGAGACAAGCCAAGGGGAGCTTCTGCGGGGCGGGGGGGGACCCCCGACAGTCAGCTACCTACAGTACTTAATGGCCACTGTCGACTCACACAAGGAGGGTGATGGTGAAGGGGCAGAACTGTGATAATTCCTTGTGGACCCAACAGGAGGGGGGAAAGCAGTGGAACTTGTTTGGCTACCTCTGCCCTAGCGCTGTCAGCAGTTATGGCCCACAGTGGGCCTAGTTTGGGGATTCAACGAGGGTTTCTCTCAGCGGGGGGAACAGGGGACTCGGTCAGACCAGGTTGGGGTTGGTTGGCTGTAGGGGGGGTGGGGGGGGACTGAAAGTTTTGAGGTGGGGTGTTTTTGGTGGGTGGACTCCAGGCGAGCTCCAAGTTGTTGCTATGATGATGGTTGTTTTGCTGCTGCCGCATGTTCTGTGGAATTGGTGCCCAGCTGCGCTACTCACTGCCAACGAGACCGGGACCCTCAAGCTCTCGGATGCTCACATGGTCGTATACCACACGGCTCCCCACGAGGTGCGGGTGTTGGGGAGTGTCACTCCCTGCACTGTTGGAGCCCTGTCCATGTTGGGGGTGCGGTGTGAAACACTGGGAGCACACGGGACACGTCACTGCATGGGTTATGGCTAATGTACAATATGGGGACACGACTAGAGATACTGTGCCCCTCAAAGCACTGACATGGAAGGTGAGAGGGCTCAACAATTATCGTAAGCTCCGAAAGGTCCTACACTACCTACAAAGACACCAGATAGACTTGGCCTTGCTGCAAGAAACGCACCTACCGAACACTAGCAAGATGCTCTCACATAAGGGGCTCCAGGGCAACTCTACATATGCGGGCTTCACCACCCACGCACAGGGGGTCCTCACATGGGTCAATCCTAGGTCCAAATTGCACCTCACACAACTATATGCTGACCCAGAGGGAAGGTTCGTGTTAAGCAGGTGTACGGGTAAGGGACAAGATTTAGTGGTCATGAATGTGTATGGACCCAACTACGATTCTCCTGACTTTTACACGGCAGCGGCAGGACATTGCGCGGAGTGGACCTCCTCTAGGATGCTATGGGGGGATTTTAATTTGATTTTTGACACTGAACTGGATAGATCTGCAGGTCCGCCTAGACGCCCGGCTGCTGCGGCATTGCAAATGCAGGCTGAGATGGTTCGACTGGGGTTGGTGGACGTTTGGAGGGAGAGACACCGGGACAGGGGGGGGTACACTCACTACTCAGCTTACCACAATATCCACACCAGAATAGACTACTGGATGCCCACGTACTCCCTGCTGGAGACGGTGAGAAGTTGTAAAGTGCTGCCCCGCACGCTCTCGGACCACTCCCCGGTGCTGTTAGTTCTTGAATCCCCCAGAATGGGGATCCCTCCATTCACGTGGCGTTTCCCACCGTACTCGTTGCTGGATGAGGCATTCAGGGGTGAGTTAGGTGAGGAGATAGACATGTTCTTTGCAACTAATATAGTGTCAGTGGACAGTTTCCGGACTGTGTGGGAGACCTTTAAGGTCTACTTTAGGGGGGTAGCCATGGCAAAGCACTCCAGTGTTTTGAAAGCCATTAGACAGAGACTGACACACCTAGAGGGGCAAATTGACGAACTAGAGAGGCAACATGTAGCGGGCATGACATCTGTGTGTGCCGGAGACCTGCAAGAGCTTCTGAAAGAGTTCAATGAGGAGGCAGACAGGGAGGTCCGTCACCTGGGCAAATACGCAACGGCGCGGGTATATGGGGAGGGGGAGCGACCTGGCTCACTCCTAGCCAAGATAATGAAAGGTGCCAGGAGACGACAGATGGTCACAGAGCTGCAATCGGACGCGGGAGACATGCTTACGGAGGAGGGAGACATTCTCTCTGAGTTCAGGAACTTTTACTCGGAGTTGTATACTACTAAGATATCTGGGGTAGAGGACCAAATCGATAGCTACTTAAGCTACATCAAAATGCCGTTCCTCGAGAACTGGCAGAGAGACTTCCTGATGTCCCCAATACAGCAGGAGGAGATCTCTGATGCGCTGAATGGTATGAAGTCTGACAGTGCCCTCGGGGCGGACGGCCTGACGGTCGCCTTTTACAAAACATTCAAAGATAAGCTCATACCACACCTCTCGTCCCTGTTCGATGATATTTGTGAGGAAGGCACCATGCCGCCCTCCATGAGAGAGGCAATAATTGTAACAATATTGAAACCGGGTAAGCACCACACCCACGCAGGCTCGTACCGCCCGCTGTCTCTCCTAAACGTGGATGCCAAGCTCTATGCAAAGGTGCTGGCGGCACGATTGCCGATGGTTGCCCCTGAACTGGTAGCCCCTGAACAAGCCGGCTTCATACCGTCACGCAATCTCACCTACAATATACGCACGGTGATGGGGACTATACAACATACGCGGCAGGACTCTAAGGCCATCGCGGTATTCCTGGACATGGAGAAAGCGTTTGACTCTGTGGAGTGGCCATTCTTGAGCAGAGTCCTTAAGAAACTGGGCCTGGGCGACCTCTTCCTCCAACTACTAGGTGCGCTCTACCACAAGCCCACGGCGCGGGTCCGTCTAGGCGACGCGGTCTCGGAGCCGTTTGATATCAACAGGGGCACAAGACAGGGATGTCCCCTCTCGCCGCTACTCTACGCACTGGTGGCGGAACCCTTGGCCTGTGCGATTAGAGAATATCACTCCTATGAGGCCATCAATTATCCCACTTACAAGATCGGGATATCTACATACGCCGATGATACCTTACTTTATGTCGGAGACCCGGCCAATAACCTCTCCTCGGTTCTGAGGGAAGTGGTACGCTTCGGAGCACTCTCGGGGCTAAAGGTGAACTGGTCCAAATCAGTCGCATTCCCTCTTACTCCGGTAACCGACCCCTTTGAAATTGACTACCCGCTCCAATGGTCAACAGAACCGATTCGCTACTTAGGTGTAATGCTTCATACTGACCCCGAAATCATGATTAGAGAAAACTACGGCGTTGCCTATAATAAACTAACTGATGATATTGAGGTTTGGACCAGGCTGCCACTATCCCTACTGGGACGCATCGCTATAATGAAAATGGTGGTTCTCCCGAGGTTTCTCTTCCTCTTCAATAACATCCCGGTCGTATTGTCTAAGGCCTTCTTTGCCACACTTACCAAACTACTGGTACGATTGGCCTGGGGTAGCAAACAACCTAGATTGAAATGGGAGGTCCTTATGCTGCCGTATGAACAAGGGGGTCTAGCCGCGCCAGATATGGAACGTTATTACAGAATTGCGCAGGCCACCCACCTCCACACGTGGATCCACGGTAGCCAGGACATTAAACACGTGATACTGGAAAAGCTATTTGCGGACCCGGTCCCCCTCCCTGCGACCGTCTGTGGCTCAATGGACCGCAGAGTGGGGACATTAGACTCCCTACTAACCACTAATCATGCCTGGCACTCCATACTGCAGAGACAAGATAAAGTGCTGCTGTAAGCACCGAACATGCCAATCCACTGGGCGCTATGGCTCCCCACATTGCCGGAAACGGGGGTCTGTAAGGCTCTTCGCAAGCTTGGGGTCCACACTATGGGGGACCTGTTCGACCATGGAAAAGTCAAGACGTGGGAGAAACTGACTCGGGGAGGAGCGAGGCCCTCGTTGCTCCAGCGCTTCCAGTTTCATAGGGTAAGGAGTGCGTTCCAGGAGCTATTGAGCCCTGACCTGGAGGAACCACCGGAGGTTCCGGAGCTGACATATGTTATTGTTACTGGGGCACCTCAAAAACTCATAACAAAGCTCTACAAAATAGGACACGAACATACTGCATTGCATTATACTAAATCGCGTTTGGCCTGGCAGACCGATTTGAATACCCAGATAGACGACGGCATGTGGGCACACTGCTGCGCGGCCTCCAGGAAAATTTCGCTAAACGGACGGCATCGCCTGGTCCACTTTAAATACTTGCACCGTGTCTATTACACGCCGGAGAGGCTGCACAGGTATGGGCTCCCCGACACACCGGAATGTGAGCGATGCCACACCCCAGTGGCCGACTTCCTGCATATGGCCTGGACGTGCCCGGGAGTGCAGCGATTCTGGCACAAAATGAGCACTATCGTAGAGCTGGAGTTGGTCATGGACCCTGCCCTAGCTCTGCTGGGATTCACAAAAAAGGTACCTGTAGCGGTGAGAAAATTGGTAAGCATGGGCATGCTCACTGCAAAAAGAGTGGTAGCAATGTGTTGGATGAGAGGCCCTCTACCGACGCTAAAACGATGGTCCAATGACATGTTGTATTGCAACACGCAATCAGAGCTCTATGGCGAGTTGCTCCCACACCGGAGTCGGCCTAGGAATTTCTGGGGCCTCTATCAGACCTACTTAAACGCCAAAGACTCGGAAGAGGAACTCACAGCACGGGAGGGGGGCGGACAACCGGAGCCACTTGATGAAGACCCATAGGTAGAATAGGAGAGGCGCGGCGAGGCCCAGCAACAACATGGACACAAACACTGGTGGTAGCAATCGGGGACGCGGCTATTCCGCCACTTGACGCTGGACGGGGGAGACAGGGCACGCCCAAGGGCGGTGATACATGAGGTGGCCCTACAGGGCTAACAGGCAGGTCTTGCGGTGTAGGTCCGCATTCAACTCACTGCGCACACACAATTACACACGTGGAGCAGCAACTGGGGAGTTGGGGGCGTGGGACGGGCGTTTGGGGGGAGGGCGGGGGGGAGAAAAAGTTAAAAATGTACTGTTTCATATTAACATGCACAGAGCGGAACTATGGCAGCTGACAGAGAAACTTCACTGACCTGTTATTTTTTATTTTATCTTTGAGTATATGCTTTGTATATCTCGTGCCCTTCTTGTTACTCAGCATGTATGCCAGTTAAAGGTGATGCCGGCCTGAGATTGGTTGTAGGTGGTCAGCTCTGTATGTATTGCATTCTGCTATCTAAAAATAAATAAATAAATAAATAAAAAGAAGTATATTCATATGTGTCTAGGAAAGATGGGCAGATTTAAGTATGGGCCTCCCACAGAATGACACATCGGTTAATCATGGTGTGATAAGTGAGTGCATCCTGGTAAAAAGTCTGCTGAGGGGAGCAACAGAACCATCATGATGGTTACTATTTAGTATAGGAGAATATATGCTCACATACCTCAGGAATTTATATCAAAGGATAACGGCTCGGGGTAGGTACCTCCAATATTTTATAAAACCGTCTCTCGTCCAACGAGGTAAAAAACTTCTCAGGACCAGCAATCTATATAAAAACATAAGGATACAGCTGTGCATTCGCTAATCGGCCAGGTGAGAACCACAAACGTGACCCCTACATATAATGTACCGAATAAACAACCCACCTTGCTCAGTGCTTAGTGACACAATGAGGTGGGCAAACCAGAACAGTCTCAGCGGTATAGTGACCAATCGCCAATGCGGGTACACGGTTCAACTAAAGACAAAAAAACACAATAGCCAATAAATACCGGGTTCACAGTACTTCGAATGAAATGGTAATAATGGTGTCTAGCCATATACTTACATTTATGTAATATTCAGAAATCTTCAATGACACACGGTAGCCAGCTTCAAAAACGACAGATACAAAAGCAGGAATATGCTGCTATACCGGGATGGTTCTGTAATTCATTTACCTCGGATACCACCTAAAGAGCACCAGAATAGAACAAAATATAGAATATAAGCTTCCCTTAGTCACATGAAAAGAGGTTCCCCATACCTCTAATCCATAGACAATCGACGCCTTCGCTTACCAGAATTCTTGAGATATCAGCGTCCCGTGTGTCGACCACCTCCAACCATCTGGCTTGAAATGCGGATGCTACCTCAGACACTGTTTAAATACTTAAAAAATGCAGGAAAAAGCTAATGAGGAACTACTGTGCGAGCAAATCTAAACTTCAAACTTCCTCTGACCCGATAAGATTTCATGAAGATCGAAACAGGACTAACTACGTTGCAGGGACATGTTTGTTTACAAGTTGCTACTCCAATCCAAAATGGCCGAAATAGTTTATAAATATTAATTCATTTTATTTTATTTTACGGCCACAGCAACAATAAGGATGGAGAATGTCTCCAATCATTAATGCATGCCACTCGCAAAACACGCTTATCATTGTCTCAGAATATATTGAGTTTGGTGTAAGATATGTTCTTTACAGGTTGCGAACAATATATTGCTAGCAAAGAAAATAAATTAAAATAAGAAACACCAAATTTTTCAAGTCGTAATACTAATCCACTCGCAGATAACATAAACGGACAATCACAGTGATTACAACTTGCCGGTTTTGTCCAAAATGGCCAAAATAGTTTGACACTATATAATGATGCCATCACTGCGGGTAAAGAGTGTCAACAGTCGAAAATAAGTGCCACTCGAAAATCCCACGTATTCCTGTCTCTGGTTAATTAAATTTTGTGAGGGATCCTCATTATAGTTTTGAGGCGATATAATACCAGCATAAACTATAAAATACATCAGAAAATAATAATAAATATAAAGAATAAAAAAGTTAAATATTGATTTGCCCTTATCATACTGCTAAGCCTAGCCGGTGTGCAATGAAAAAATTAACATCATCCGATAGTAGGAATGAGTAAATGCCCATACTCTCACTGCAAAGACATACAGACAATGTGAACCTCATTATTAAAAAATCATAGTAGTCTGAGGTAACAATTGTCAAGCCGTCATAAAACTCCGACTTAGGACCGGTTATAGAAAGGTTGTCAATGCAATTCTAATTCTTAGCAACGTATATCTGTAAATGGCTCCGCAGGGGGAGCGGCGCGAGACGTCTCCCCCTGCGGATTTTTGCACAGATGGTAGGGTCCAGGAGCGCGAGGCAGGGAGAGCGTTTAGGGCAGATTAGATGGCGTTTTTTAGTGAGGAGAGCAGGCGTAGGTAGATAGAGAGGGCGTTTATCAGTAAAATCAGAATAGTGAGCGTAGATAGTGTTAATATTGATATTACTGTAGAAAATAGTGTATTTAGTGTGAGAAAAGGAGGGTTTTGTTGAAGGGGAGAAATGGATATGAGTGAAAATTTAATAGCTGCCTTAAGGGTAATACAGCAGGAAGGTAGGGAGGACATGCTGACACAAGCAGCACTTGAGGAAATGCTCCCCCCGAAGCGCCCACCACGGAGACAAGCGGCAAAAGGGGTTCAAATTGCCATTGAAGCCTGTCAACCGGCTTATGTCAAGAGGAAGAAGGTGAGAGCTCGTTCCTTGAGCGCAGGTGCGGAAGCAGCCTTAAGACCTGTGGAGATGGAAAGGGGTACAGAGGAGCGTAGAGCGTCTTCCCTCACACGGCAGAAGGCAGCAAGTGACTTTGGAGCTGAGGTAAATGTGCAGGTGGCGGGGGTACCTTCAGGAGCGGCTAAGAAGGGTACACAGGTAGCCCTGAAGAGAAAAGGGAAAGAAAAAGCGATTAAGAAGGTGGCCCTTACGCAAGACAGAATAGGTGAACAGGGGTTGGCATTACCTTCCCACACCTTTAGCTGTCTTCCCGTGCGGGATGCGACGGGCAAGGACTATATGCAGAGTTCTGCCAGTCAGAACTTCATCATGAGAGGGGGGTCGGGTTCTTTAGTGGCATATTCAAGCGACAGCGAAGAAGAAATAGTTTATGACACGCAACCCACCAGTGCCCCCCTCATTCAGCTGATTCCTATCCCTATACCTCAGAATAGTGCCAGGCTGACAAGAGTGGTGGAGACTGGAGCGAGGAAGCCCCCATTGGTTTCGGCGGTGGGGCATCAGACAGGTCAGCGAGAGGGCCCAGGTCAGGGGACTCAGGATGCGAGTGATTCTGAGGTAGAAGAAGAATATTATGAAGAGACTGACTCAGAAGTAGAGTGCGAGCAGGACCAAGGACATGGACTTTTGCCTAGGGATCAAGACGCCGGGCAATGGGACACTCAATATGTTTTTCCATGTGCACGCCCTTCACCATATGATATTCCACACAGAAAGAGCGCGCAGGGCGAGAGCGGAGACGGTCAGTTGCTTTGGGTGGAGCGCCCAATGTTCACTGACAAACAAAATGTGCGCCATGTTTCCAGAGAGGTGGCTAACTCGAGAGCACAGCGCGACATGGTTGAAGCGCAAATGGTGAATTCTTTGAATGGGCCATTTGTTAATGCGGCTGCCCCTATAGTGTCAAGGTATACTGGGGAGCTTGATCAAGTTTACTCTAGCGAATCCAGAGCGGATTTTGTGCGATCAGATAGGCCTCAAGAGCGGAGTTCAAGTCTGATTTGGTCACAGTTTGATGGGGGGGTGGGAGACGGAGCTTGCCCAGGGACTAGTGCTGGTTTTCAAGGGAGTGGTGAGTTTAGTCAGGCATCCAGGAGTCAGGCTGGGAATTTCAAGAAAGGCAAAAAAAGTGTAAATTCAAAACAAAGTGTTGGGGGTAATGTGGGGAAAGAGGTCAGAATTGGGGGGGGGGCAACAAATTCTTCTTTGTTGTTCCAGAGGTCAAGTGCGGACTCTTCGGTTCAAAATGTGACACCACGGGACTATCAAGAGCGGATGGCTCCGACTGAATTACAGCGGCGGGCAGGACAGCTACCATGCGGTAAGCATCAATGGTGGGCAGTGTGGGATGAGGGAAGGAGTGACAGAGTGAATGTCAGGCAACTACCTGTGGTGGAGTTTGTGGGGGGAGGTGAGGGCAGAAAGATTGTGGTACCACGTGCCGTGGCAGTTCCAGGTAAGCTGCAGTCCAGTACAGCAACAGGCACGTTAGATTTACCCCAGGAGTTACCGGTCGTGGTGGGAGGGAATACACAGGAGGCGGCGTCCGATCAAAGAGTAACTGTTAACGTTAGGCAGAAGCTTCCCTATATGGGTCTGGCGATGCCTTTGGGTTCCCACTTATCAGAAAAAACTAAACAGCGAATTTGGAATCACGAGTTTGTAGATATATTCAAGTTGCTTCACCGAGATCTACAGGCCAAAGAGGGGTCAAAAGAGGAAGAATGGGAGTTGGCGCGACGTCCCAGGGTGCCTCGCACGATTGAGAACTGGACCTCAGCTTTCTTGATTTATGCGAGCATCTACTGTGAAAGGTATCCTGACAGATCTGTGGCCTTGTACAAATATATGGACATAGTCAGGAAGGCACATTCGCATTTTGGTGGATACTCTTGGCTGAATTACGACGAGGAATTTAGAGCTCGTATTAGCATCTGTGTAGAAAAGCCTTGGGGTGATGTGGATTCAGAGTTGTGGCTTCAATGGATGTCCACGTCTCATCCGTCAGCTACGACGCATACAGCGAGTGGCTTGCCAGTCCCATACCGGCCCTTTCTATGGCGTCCCGCTCAATTTGGAGCGGGTACAGGGGGAAGAGGTTTCTCTTCAGGTACAGGAGCCTGCTGGAATTACAACAGGGGCATGTGCAACAGGCCATTATGCCGTTTCAAACACGACTGTTCCCATTGTGGGGGACGGCATCCGCTTACGCAATGTAATGCACCGGCAGGGAATTTCGGTGGGTACAGAGGCGGTGACCAGCAGCGGTTCCCAGAGCAGGGGGGCTGGGCAACAAGAGGTAGAGGTGCCCCTTTCCATACTTTCCCAAAAGGCGCCTACTCCAATTAAATTGAACAACTTAGTGCCCTGGTTGAATAGATATCCTGATACTGATTCAGCAGCTCGATTGTTCTGGGGGTTTCAAGAAGGTTTTAAACTAGGATACCAGGGACCCAGGCACCAGAGGTGGGCGGACAATTTACGTTCGGCGAAGGAACTGCCGGAAGTGGTCCGTAAGAAGCTTGCAACTGAAATCGAAGTTGGTAGAATAGCGGGCCCTTTCCGGCATTGCCCTTTGCCGAATCTGATGGTCTCCCCTCTTGGAGTTATTCCCAAGAAAGCTGCTGGAGAATATAGGATGATACAGCATTTATCCTGGCCAGAGGGGGATCTGTCAATGATTTTATATCAGAAGTCGACACATCAGTATCCTACACAACAGTCGATCAGGCAATGGAGCTTGTGACAAAAATGGGCAAGGGAGCTGAAATGGCCAAATGTGATGTTCAATCTGCTTTTCGTTTAATGCCAATTCACCCTACTGACTTTGAACTATTAGGAATGTTCTTTGAAGGACATTATTTTGTCGACAAGGTATTGCCAATGGGCTGTGCGGCCTCTTGTGCGATTTTTGAAATGTTCAGCACATTCATACAATGGATTTTTTCCCAGACGTGTCCTGAAAGTGTCAGTTGTCACTACTTAGATGACTTTCTGTTCATAGGAAAAGCAAACACTGGGCAATGTAAACAGGCATTGATGCATTTTCAGAGATGGGCTGAAGTTTTGGGGGTCCCGTTAGCACCAGACAAGACCGAGGGACCGGATACAGTCATAACCTTTTTGGGCATAGAGTTGGATACCAAACAGATGTATGCGCGCCGGAGTAAAATCTGTGAAATTAAGGCTTTTCTCCTCAAGATTATGGATACCACTAAGATTGAAGTGAGGCAGGTGCAGCGTTTGTTGGGTTATCTGAACTTTGCTTGCCGGGTGGTGAGGGCAGGGAGGACGTTTTGTCGAAGTCTAGGCATGGCTTTATCGGGAGCGTATCTCCCACACCACAGAGTGCGAGTGACGAAACACATCAAGGAAGATTTGCGAGTGTGGCTGTGCTTCCTGGACAATTTTAATGGTGTACCTTTACAGTTTGTGGATGACAACTTCATTTGGCAAGTTCAAATATACTCAGATGCAGCGGGATCCATTGGTTTCGGTATCTTCTGGGAAGGCAGGTGGTGTGCAGAGGGTTGGCCAGTACATTGGAAGAGTCAAGGCAGGAGCATAGCCTTTTTGGAGCTTTTTCCACTGATTGTAGCATTGCTAGTGTGGGGCAAAGAATTTCAGAACAGGTCAGTGTTATTTCATGTTGACAACATGGCAGTGGTGAACTTGATAAATAACCAAAAGGCTAAGGATGTTAGAGTGTTGCAACTACTGAGGATGTTTATGCTTTTAAGTCTGAGTTTCAACATGATGTTTAAGGCTAAACACGTCCCAGGGGTTAATCACTCCATCGCTGATGCTCTTTCCCGATTTCAGTGGCAGAAGTTCCGCGAGCTGGCGCCTGGGGCAGATTTCCACAAAACGACAGTGCCGCACAACATATGGGCCCTAGGGGAGTGAGGATACGTCAGATAGTCGAACAGTCCATTGCCCCTTCGACTAGAAGAAGCTATGTGCAGGCGTGGCAAGAGTTTGTACAGTACTCACAGAGTTTGGGCAGATCTGAGTCAGTGGGGAAGGTCAAAGGTAATATCTGTGATTTTGTTTTGACTCTCATAGATAAAGGTTTGTCACATACAACCATAGCAGGAAAACTGTCAGGTTTATCATTTTACGGTCAGTTATTCTGGGGTTTTGACCCGGTTGAGGATCAATTAGTTAGAAGAATGTTGAAAGGTGTACAGAGGGGGTCAAGTGTTGTTCAGCAGCCGCGAGCTCCCATCACTTTTGACTTATTGCAGAAGTTGTTGGATCAGTTGGGTTTAATTTGTTATGATCTTTGGGAGGTGGGGCGTTTTAGGTTAGCTATGATTTGGATGTTCTTTGGGGCTTTCAGGGTGTCGGAAGTTTTGGGGGTGGGAGAGGACACAGGTTTATCCAGTGCTGAGATTTCGGTAAGAGTACACAGATTAGGAATTTGGGTGAGGAGGTCGAAAACAGATCAGCTAGGCCGAGGGACGTGGGTCTTTCTGAACAAGAGTGGGGTAGCAGATTGTTGCCCGGTGCAAGAGTGGGTTCATTTTGCTTCTGGGGACAAGTTTCAGAAGGGACCGATTTTCATACATGAATCTGGGAGGAAGATTACAAGTTCTCAATTCTTAGCAGTGTTAAGAAAAGCGCTGACCTTTATGGGGGAAAACCCACAGTTTTTTGCCACACACTCTTTTCGGATAGGGGCGGCTACAGAGGCTGGCAGGTTGGGTTTAGGTGTGGATGTGCTAAAGCGCATAGGCAGATGGAAATCTAGCAGCTACTAACGTTATGTTAGAAAATGATTTTGCTGTTGTTTTATAAAACTGATAGGTTGTGTGGGTCTAATTTTCATTTCATTCCAGGTACAGTGCGGGGGGCAAATTCGAAGTTTAAGAAACAGACCTGGATGGTGGGACATTCGTTTATAAAGTGGGCAGCCCTGTTTGCGGAGAAGCAGATTTACGGAAGGTCATTGGGTATCCCTAGCGCGACGCACGAGGTAGTATGGAAGGGTAAAGGAGGAATGAAGTGGGTTGATTTGTTTCCTACTCTATCGCAAATGTTCCATGTACGAGGATGCCCGGATCAACTGGTAATACATCTGGGTGAGAATGACTTGGTTAAAATGTCAGGACTCACGCTCATCAAGCAAATGCAACTTGACTTGACAGTTTTAAGGATAAATTGGCCGACCACTCGTGTGTTTTGGACTGAGTTCGTTTACAGACAATCGTGGCGGCAGGCCAGGTCCCATGGAGCAGTCGAAAAGGCCAGGAGGAAACTAAATAAAGCAATGAAAGTTTTTTGTAAGGTTATGAAGATTGGGGTTTTGCGACATGAGAGCATCTCGGGTAGCGAGAGCCACCTTTTCCGGGATGACGGGGTTCATCTGTCCCAGATAGGCATGGCCTACTATTTAGTGGAAATAAGAGACATGCTTGCACAAGAACTACAGGTCAACGTTTGGTGCAATTCCAAGTTATGAACAAGATGTTTGTGCTATTTTAGGTGGGGACAGGAAAACTCGTTGGTTTTCCTGGGTGGCATAAAATCCCCAGGGAAGAGAAGCCTAGAGCGGGCTCCTCTAGTTATTAGTTAGATAGGGGGAATTAGACACAACAATGGAGGGGAAAAATGGAAGGAAAATGTTGGGGAAGTTATTGATGATTAGTTGATGGTTTCGGTATAAAGTCCAAATTTTGAATGAAAATGAGATAAATAAATAAATAAATGGTTTGCGTTCAAATGCCAAAGTTACATGATTGATGATCTGTTGGGAAATTTTATGATTATTTATATCCTGAATAAAGTGGCCTTTTCTGCTATAACAAAGCGAGTGGTCTGAATTCATGGGCAATGGCTCCGCAGGGGGAGCGGCGCGAGACGTCTCCCCCTGCGGATTTTTGCACAGATGGTAGGGTCCAGGAGCGCGAGGCAGGGAGAGCGTTTAGGGCAGATTAGACGGCGTTTTTTAGTGAGGAGAGCAGGCGTAGGTAGATAGAGAGGGCGTTTATCAGTAAAATCAGAATCCCACCCACCCACCCCTTTTTAAAAAAAAAAAAAAAAAAAAAAATGCATGATGTACTTGTTGGAAGGCTGGTACATTCATGAGTTAAGATTTCTAATCTTAGTTGCCACTTCAGGATGCGTTTCCCAAACAGATGGCTGCGGCATAAAATCCCCAGGGAAGAGAAGCCTAGAGCGGGCTCCTCTAGTTATTAGTTAGATAGGGGGAATTAGACACAACAATGGAGGGGAAAAATGGAAGGAAAATGTTGGGGAAGTTATTGATGATTAGTTGATGGTTTCGGTATAAAGTCCAAATTTTGAATGAAAATGAGATAAATAAATAAATAAATAAATGGTTTGCGTTCAAATGCCAAAGTTACATGATTGATGATCTGTTGGGAAATTTTATGATTATTTATATCCTGAATAAAGTGGCCTTTTCTGCTATAACAAAGCGAGTGGTCTGAATTCATGGGCAATAGATATAGGCAACACATCAATAAGTTGAGAAGTAATGATACCTGCCAAGATTGTCACAATCGTATCGCAAGTAGTGCCACCTTAGTAATGAGTATTAGATACAATCCACTCAAAATTCAGAATTCAGCCAAGGGAAATAAACAAGAGAGACAGAAAGTACTAATTGTACAGTACAGCTAGACAGCACTAATATTCCTGTCCCATTCTTCCCTTGAGTTCAGACCTTTCCTTACGGTGTTAAAAAAGGAGATGTACCATTGTTCTCTCTGTTTCCGCGCGGTGGTAATGTTGCCACCCCTCTTACCGATTTTTACCTTTTCCAGGATGAACCACTTAAAATCACTCTCTCCATGGTTCTTCTCTAAGAAATGTTAGAAATACAAGAATGCTTTTTTTTAAATAATTTCTCAATTTCAGAGTTTTTGGGAAGACAATTTATGTAATCCTGATGAAGGTGGTCTGACCATATGATCCACCGAAATGCGTCGCATAACAAAAAGGAGGATTGTGTTTTAAATTGATTCGAAAATAATTCTGACGTTCCAGCTGAATTTAATTTTCTGTCTTTACCTCCTTTTTTAACATTGCATTGTGTAATAAATTGTTCAGGATTTTTCATAATTTCGTTTTTGTTTTGCCTCATGAGTACAGTATTCTGTCAGTCTATTTCTTTCTGTCCTAAATGTCTGCTGAACGTCTGTCATTTTAACAAGGTGTCCCAAAGGGAGTTTTTGCTTGACTAAACAGTTTACTTGGCACCCCATCACTTTGGTTGTGGGGTCCCTCTCTCTTTTATTAGAGTTTATGAAGGACAATAACAATTCTGGGCGGAGAGTGGGCATGGCTTCAAGTCCATACTCCTATACAGCATGGCTCACAGAGCAGCGCTTGCACTGCCCAGGTTCGACCCAAAAACAGTTTAACACATTTTTTGATGATTTGCAGTGTATAGTCATACTGGGGCATAAAGAACTACCTCTACTACAATGACCGCATTCATGCATTCTAACATTAAAAACACAAGTCCAACTTATTAGGAGACAATATTTGGTCCCACGTTCATGTTGAAACGTTATCTACAGAGCCTTGTTGAACCAGGAAAAAACAAGGTAGCTTTTAGAAGGCGCTCTTGCTCTCTTCCCTGTCCCGCTGTCCCCCCAACATGAAATGAATGAAATGAAATGAAAATGAAATGAAATGAAAATAAAATTTATAAAGCGCTACAGTTGCCCTGAGGCGTCCAGGCGCTGTGACTACACAGAAATACCTTCAGAGGAACAGGAGTAGTTTGTGGTAGCTAAAATAGAAAAGTTTTAAGATGCTTCCGGAAGCTAGTTAGGTTGGAATTGCATCTCAACTGCAGAGGGAGGGTGTTCCACAATTTTGACACATTGTACAAGAACGAACGTCCACCTGCTCTGGTTCTAAAGATTCTAGGAATTTTGGCCAGTGATGGCCAGTGATGCAGTCGAAGATCGAAGCACCTTGTTGGGCAAGTAGGGGGAAATCAGGGAGCGGTTGATTTCTGGACCAGTTTCCCAAAGGGTCTGATGAGCAATGCACAGCACTTTGAACTTCACTCTGTCCCTGATAGGCAGCCAGTGTAGCGTTCTTAGGCCATTTTTTATTGAAGTTCTTCGTGGGACTCTCAGTAGCGCACGGGCAGCACAATTTTGAGTGCGCTGGAGTTTTTTAAAGGTGTAGTCTGGTGCCCCGAGATAGAGGGCATTATTAAAATCCAGACGAGATTGGACAAGGCCCTGTATGATTATTTGTCTGGCCTCAAATGGAAGAAGGGGAAGAATGTTTTTATCACCCTAAGGAGACCAAAACATGTGGCTGACACCTTGGTGGCCTGTGTATTGAGGCTCAACGACTTATCCAACCATACCCCCAGACTTTTGATGTTGTCTCTGGGGGCAGGGGCCGCCCCCATGCTCGCGGGCCAAAGCAGCTCCATGGTAGAGGGGGCTGCCGGGCCCAGGAGCATGAGCTCGGTCTTATCGTCGTTGAGCTTCAGGCATGAGCTCATCATCCAGCTCCTAACTTCCTCCATACACGCCGCTAGATTGGGCGGTGATTGGAGGCCACTCTTCTGTGTAAGGGAGACCACCAACTGGGTGTCGTCCGCATAGGAGATGATGTTAATCCCATGCGGACGAACAATCCCAGCCAGCGGCCTCATATATGCATTGAAGAGCGTGGGGCTCAAGGATGACCCCTGCGGAACTCCACACCCCAGAGGCCTGTCTGATGACATGGATGTGCCGTCAAAGACCTGGAAGGTTCTGTCCGATAGAAAAGACTCAAACCAAACCAGGGCTTCTCCGGACACTCCTAGGTCGGCGAGACGGTTCAACAGAATTTTATGATGTACCGTGTCGAACGCGGCACTCAGATCGAGGAGGATCACTGCCACTGATCCCCCACGATCCAAGATCCGTCTCGCCTCCTCAGTCACAGCCAATAGGGCGGTCTCTGTCCCATGTTTTGGGCGAAAGCCCGTCTGGGAAGCATCGAGGAGGTGGTTTTCCTCGAAAAACTTTGTCAGAATGGTATTCACGTACTTTTCCAGGATCTTTGATGCCCATGGGAGCAGAGAAATCGGGCGATAGTTGCTAGGATTAGCTGGGTCGAGGGAAGGTTTTTTTAACAAGGCCCGTACCATTGCATGCTTCCATGTCGCAGGTACCATCCCACTCGAAATGGAGGAGTTCAATAATTCCAGAAGAGTAGGGAAGATGGTTTTACTGGCCAACCCCAGCGAGGCCGGAGGAGCAGGGTCACGCGGTGAGCCGGATTTTATTTTTTGTGCCAGAGACTCCAGTGTTTCCAAATTCAGCAATGGAAAGGACTCCAGCTTGTTGTGAAAGGGAGTTACCATGTCCCGTGCTGAGTCCGAGTATTGTGGGAGTGAGTCAGTAGCTGGATCGGGAAAAGAGAGGTAGATTTTATTAACTTTCTGAAAAAAGAAATCAACCAGCTCATCGCATTTAGAAGGGGAACTACCATTATCTACGATGGACAGGGAAGGTTTTATCAGGGAGCTCACTATACGATATATTTCTTTCGGCTTAGACTTGGACGTTGTTATTTTATCATTATAGTAAGCTGCTTGTGAAATTTTTATTGCCAATTTATAGTTCCTGATGGCTTCCCTGTAGGTGGCTTTATCAGAAGGATTGTAGGTCAAACGCCATTTTCTCTCTAGTCTCTTACAGGAGCGCTTTTGGTCCCTAAGATCTTCCGTGTACCACGGTGCTGATTTACTCTGCCTCTTTGACCCAGATGGATGTAAAGGGAGAACCAGGTCAAGAGAGGCAGTGATCCACTCATTGTACTTATTGTTGTTTGTCGTCGGGTCATGGGAGAGTATCGGTCTGGTGGTGCTAAGAGCCTCCGTCCAGTTGTCTATAGAGATTTTGGACCAATTTCGGATTTTCCGAGATGTAGGGAAGGATGGAGGGGGTTTACTGGTGGTCCAGGTGAAGGCTATCAGAAAGTGATCCGACCATGGAAGGCTACTTATAGTGCCTACTTTAAGTTGGTCACTATTACTGAAGATCGGATCTAAGAGATGACCTTTTTCATGCGTAGAGGAGGGAACTAATTGCTCAAGTTGGATGGCAGCTAGACTTGACATCATCTCTAGTGCCGTAGGGTCCAACAGATTGTCAAAATGGATATTAAAATCTCCCAATACAGTGAAATTAGAGGGAGAGACAATCAATTGGGATGCCACCGACAGAAGGGAGGTGTTGAATTGTCCAATAGCTCCCGGAGGGCGATAGATAAGAATACCCGTAAAAGTGGTATTAGGGGAAAACTCGATTGCAAAAGAAAAATGTTCACAATCTTCAATCTCCTCTGTCAGGAAGCGGCAGACATAGCTCTCCTTATAAATGATCGCAAGGCCACCGCCTCTGCCCAGTGGTCGATCAACCCGTGCTATCTGGTATCCCGGGATAATGGCCTGTGCCAAATCCGGCTGGGAATCTTGATTTAACCATGTCTCGGTCAAAAAGATCACATCCGGTGTATATTCATCTAAAAGCAAGGAGATTTCTAAGCAATGTTTCACTAGAGACCTGCAATTGAGCAGAAGCATGGAGTAGTCCTTTACCTCAGATCTGGTAGCGGTAGTGGTGATTAGCTCTGATTTGCAGTGCATGCAGCAGCGAGGAATCTCCAAGGGATGTCGGGAAAGGCCACAGCAGGATGAGACCGGTGGGTGCAGCCGATGTAAACGGCTTGAGCTGTATACACGCCTCATTCCGCCAGACCGACCAGGGGACGTGGCCCCTGGGCCCGGCCGGGAGCGGACAGGCGCAGACGGGCTTGCCTTAGGCGCGCCTTCGGCGCGCAAACGTCGCGCCCGCTGCGCTCGTCCGCTGCGCGTTCGATGGAAGCACATGATTTGTAGTGTAGGAGGAGATGAAAGGGGGCGTGGCCTCGGTAAGGGGGCGTGGCCTCGGCGCTCGCCAAGTGGCGTCAGGGGGTGAAGTTTGCTCGGTCTCCTCCCGCAGCAGCATTCAGTCGGCTGCGCGGGGAACCAAGATCAGCTGGTGAGTAAGTTTTTAAATTTGCCAATGCAAGTGCAAACAAACAGTTCAGTGATTTTAAAAAAGGACCCTCTGGTCACGCCCCCGGCTTCCGCCTCAGGAGGTTTCGGTGTAGCAGGACCGGCGCTTGTAATCAGCACCTATATAGATGCGAGATGAAAAGGGGGCGTGGCCTCGGTAAGGGGGCGTGGCCTTGGCGCTCGCCAAGTGGCGTCAGGGGGTGAAGTTTGCTCGGTCTCCTCCCGCAGCAGCGTTCAGTCGGCTGCGCGGGGAACCAAGATCAGCTGGTGAGTACGTTTTTAAAATCTGTACAAGGAAAATGCATAGATCATTTTCATTCATATACATTAACTTTTGATACGTCTTGCCCCATACAAAACAATTTCAACTCTTGCAGGGTTTATCTGCCAAACCTACATCTCAAATAATACATTAATTCAGCTGCATAAAATATGCGCACTAAAGTGGTACAGCAGAAACACATTTACGCATGAAATAAATAAATGTAACATTGCAGCCACGACACGCAGGATGAAAAGTAGGAGTTCATTAGCACTTCCTTGCCTCTGTATTCAGGAAGAAAGTCATCTTTCTTTCCTTGAGGCAATCCCTGCAACTAGGTGCAGGTAAACCAGGCTGTTGCAATGCCGCACGGTATCATTTTTGCCTATACCCCTGTCAGATCAGAATTTGGACCTTAGATTAAAGGCATGTGTCAACTATTCCAGCGTCAGAGGGCTTAAAAATGACATCTTAAATGAATGTGCGAATCCTGAAGGCATACAGCCAAAGTCCTCTTTACTGCCATCTGCAGATGCTCCCGGAGTTGAAGTGAAGCACTCTGCTGCGACCAAACAGCCCCAAACCACAGTATCGGGTTAAAAGCCAAGCAAGATGTATTTGAGTGCCATTCAGCGATCCCTATGAAACTGCTGGATAACATTCAGGGCACAAGTCCTAAAAAAAGAAGTGGGAGGACTCTCTAAGTTAGGTAGTATCACAGGAAGAGACATCACGGCATGTGGCATTGCAGGAAGTGACATCACAGTAATTGACATCATGGCACGTGATGGGTTCCTTTACCCAAGGATTGACAAACTAACTCTGCTGCCAGCCCACCCCACCAGGCGTAATAATCCATGTGCAGCACATTTCCATGTTGATGTGATTGCTTTAGCTGACTGGTGGTTAACACATTTGATGGAAAGATCGGTTTTTGTCTAGTCCTAGTTTTGACTTTAAGTAGCATGCAGGGTTAATGCGCCTCCTGCAAAACACATCATATAACATGCAGATGGCAGATTTTAACATGAGTAGACAAACGCACCTAGTGTAGGATCATTTTTAGAATATCCTTATTTAGAAACCAACATAATATTGATTTGTTCTAACATAATCCAAGCTGTGATGCATGTATACCAAGCCTCAGCAACATTCTCCATGTTATGCTTCACAAGGAGAATGAAGTCCTGGGGCGTGCATGCCTTGTCCCATTTTTTCAATGAGGTTTCACAACACCAGACAACTAGGAGAGTGTGAAATTCACGTAAATTGCTTTCTGGTGATTAATTTTGAATGAGGAGGGAGCTATCCCAGTTCTGAGCAAAGGGACGGGGTACACACAAGACAAAAACACAGAAGGCTGATGCCACAGGTAAACATAAACATGGGCAGTGTATGCCGAGTCTTTAGCTTACATGTCAACACAAACGTCTTCAAATAAGGTCCTAATAGGAACATGTACTTGTTGTCAATTCACATAACTATTCTCCATGTTGGGCGTCATGTGTCTCAGTAAGCATCCTTGCTATAATAAGACTTCCGGCATGTAGCCAGCATTAAAAAGTGTATCTGTAAAGACCCTTTTAGTCTAGTTGTAAATGGGAACTTTTCACACCCCTATACCTTTGCATCACATTCGGATGTCTATTCCTTTTTTTAGTTTTTTCTGTTTACTACGACCCCTCTCAGTGAATGTACATTAAGCATGGCCACCAGTGTGGATACTGGTGCATGTACACATGCTGCTTGCAAACAATTTGGATTACAAGGTTTTCCTGGCGTTCGGGAAATCTATCAATTACAAGGTTTATCATAAGAACCCAGATAACACCGATATCTCTTGTAGTGTAGTTCCTATTTTCCCTATAGGCCCTGCGCATTGGAATAACATAAACAGCAGTGTAGACGTAGAAGTGCGGTCTTCCAGGTCTCTACTGACTATGTTAGACTTAATTGGGTTTGTACCAACTAGCTCAGAGGTCACTGGAAACTTTCTTGACTGAATAGGAAGTGATCAGCTTCCTTGGTACAGGCAAGAAGGGATTCAGTTTTCCAACAACTGCATAAACATGACAACTTTGCTCCTTTAGAATAAGAGTCAATCTCTAGAGTCGTGTGAAACAATAGACAGCTATTTCACTCAGTCAGTTGTGCAGATTACTTTCACCAAGATGCAGAGAATAGAGAGATGGGCGTTTTCAATAAAAGGTATTATTTATTGAACAGTCTTTCTTCTCATACAAGAGAAATGAATTGCCACAATTGTAAGACTTGTTGTTATAAAAAGTGCGTACAGTAAAAGGAGGATTGCGAAATAATTCTGTAAAAGCATTGATATGGTTTCTTAGCCATACAATGGTTAAAAGGAATAAAATATATACATTCATATATACATTTGACTAACATACTCAACTGGTGCTTCTAACTACACCTACCCCAGTGTACCTGACCTAAGCCTAATACTTGGGAGGGAGTAAGTAAGTAGTAGTTTAGTTAAGTTGGTTTTGCCAAGGGTTTGCTCCAAGAATTCTCTCTAAGGGTTTAGTCAACACCATACCTCTGGAATAGAATGTTGGAGGGCTGGTATCTCATAGTTTCATAAAGCTTTATTCGGAGCATTTAAAAAACATGTCCATAAAAGCACATATAATACAGACATTTCATACAATTTCATAGAAGAAAACACATAATATAAAATATAGAATAATTAATTACAGACCATACATTAAACAATACATATCTCCAATTAAAACCACATGTTACAAAATATCCAGAGGGGGATGGAATAAATATTTAAAAATGTACATATATTTTAAAAACACATACTTTTCCTGGCGCTAATAGCTTTAAGCAGAAAAGAAGCGGTAAAAAAGCAAATGTCCGGGTGGTTCAGATTAAAGAGCATTTTCATAGCCTCCGTAGTGTTTCTCACTCCAAATCTATTGAATAATGGCTTCAAGTAGAATTTCCGTAACTCTCTGTACAATTCACATGTTAACAAAAAGTGCCTAGTGCTTTGTTCAGTTTTATTGTCACATTTACAGGGACCAATAGGGCGCATTTTAATGTTAGGGCAAGCAACCAGATAATGTACTATACCCATCCTCATTCTGGTTAGTACAAACTGGTGCGTTGTTCTTGTCACCTGTGATAGATATGGGCTGAAACCAGTAAACTCATTCATGCTATTGTACAGTACACATGTAATTAACTTAGAGTCCTCTAAGAGATGCCTTTCATTACAATGATTTAAAAAGATTGTTTTCACATTAGATTTAGGGATTTCCGAGAGCCTATAGGGGTCCATTAACACATTGATCCCGTATAATTTTTGTACACCTTCAATAATATATTTAATCCAGGGGATCTTCAAGTGGTGGTCCAATAGAAGGCAGTCCTTAATAATTGCTCTGTTCAATGAGGTACCATCACTGAGCCAGATAGAGCGCCACAGTAGTATGGGCCTTAGCATGATCAGATCATTTAGGGCTTGGATCCCTGTCTCGTTATGAACCAAGGAATTGGAAGTAGACTTGGGTAAACATAAGAGCTTTTTCAGGAAGAGGTTCTCCTCTACCTGAAGGCTCTTAGCAGATGACACACCCCATACTCCTGCCCCATAAAGGGCCGCAGAGAGACATTTAGATTGATAAATATTTAACATGTCTTTAATACGTCTATTCCCCAGCTTCTTGGCAAACAGAAAGACCCCATTAGCGCTCCTAATCATCTTAGTTCTGACCACCTTATGTTCAGTGGCCCAACTCCCATTATTAGAAAAGGTAATTCCCAAATAACAAAAGTTTTCAACTTTTTTAACTGGTTCACCATCAATAACATAGTGGGTTTTACCTTTTCTTTTTACTTTTCCCGAACCGCATTCCATTACATAAGTCTTAGACTTATTAATCACCAGTTTCCTATTCTTAATGAAGGATACAAAACAATCCATCAAACGTTGAAGACCCAAGGGTGTCCTAGACAGTAACACTGCGTCGTCCGCATAGAGTAATACCGGTATGTTAAAGTTATTAACTCTAGGGGCATCTGCAGCGACTGCCTGCAGGGCAGATTCGACCTCATTAATAAAGAGGGTAAAAAGCAGGGGTGCTAAAACGCACCCCTGTCTGATACCCCTTCCTATCCCAAACTTTGTAGTACATTCCCCGTTGGGTCCATAGCGGACGCTGGTGCGAAGCTTTTCATACAGTCGGGCTAAGAAATAAATAATTCCGTCAGGGGCACCCATTTCCAATAATTTGGCCCATAATATTGCGTGGTCTACCAAATCAAAGGCACTACTAAGGTCAGCGAAACAGAGGTAAAGCGACCCTTTTTTCGCCTGGGTATATTTTCCCACTAATAGCTCTAAATTCAGACACTGTTCTATAGTACCACGGCCTTTCCTAAAGCCAAACTGACAGTTACTTAGTATCTCGTTTGATTCTGCCCACTCTTCTAATCTTACAAGAAGGACCCTACTCATAATTTTAACTGATGAATCCAATAAGGATATGGGTCGATAATTTTTAGCATCCCCCCGATCTCCTTTCTTATAAATAGGGATGATTATTGACTCTTCCCAGGTAGACGGTATTTTACAGCAAATAGCTGTGTTAAAGATTTTGGTAAGCAGTGGGCCCCAAATATCTGGCACGGTCTTGTACACGTCTATGGGAACGCCATCCGGCCCCTGGGCCTTACCTCCTTTACTAGATCTTATACTAGCCATGGTTTCACTGATGGTAATATCTAAGGCTAGGATGGGCCATCTATCACCATTGGAATCTGTTAAATTGCTAGAGTCAAAGATGTTAGAAAAATGCTGGATCCACGAATCCATACTCACATTAGATGTGAGTTCTGGGACCTTGTCATCTTTTAGGAATGGGCTATTCACCGTGGACCAGAACAGGGTACAATTATTCGTGTCCGCAGCTTGGGTAAGATTATCCCAGGCTTCTTGCTGTAATTCAGCTTTTCTACGTTTGAGGGTCGTGTTATATCCCTGTCTAAGTTGGACCACCAGATCTTTGTCCCTTGGTTTTACTGCAAGGGCCTCTTTAAGTTCATTCCGGGCAATAGAGCAAGCATGGTCAAACCAACCCCTTGGACACCTAGCTTTAGACCCAGCCTCTTTAGTAAACTTTTTATTGATGGTAGAATTAATTCTGTTAAAGTGATCAATACTGACAGACGAGGTGTCTTCTTGTTCTAGAATTGCCGTGATATCCATCAGACAACTAGAAATAATGGAATCTGATATTATGGCCGCTTTTTCTCCTTTCCACCTCAGTCTATAACCATTCTGTCTATGGGGTTCAATATTAGCGATGATACCCTGTTCGCAGACCTGATCTTTTTCCCAGAAAGTTAATTCAGTAGTCAAACAGTTATGGTCACTTAACATAATATCTATCACCTTGGGCATTGGGCATAGCGGGGCAATGGTTGATGACATGCATATAAAATCAATAACAGTATTAGCGCCCCTTCCTTTAAAAGTTGGTATTTTCACCCATATCATTTTTAGCATTGTCCATAATTTCCATGTCATACTGTATCATAAGATTATTCAGAGTTTCCCCGTAGGTGTGATGGGGAAAATGGACTTCAGCTTCCCCCAGTCGGTTATACACACCACAAACCTTCTGGGTGGATAATGGGCACACAGGAACATTAAAATCCCCCACAAAAATAAATTTGAATGCACCATTAAAATTCTTCACGAAATTATTCACTGCCGTATCTAAGTCATTAATTGCTACATGTCTAGTGTTATCAAAAACATTATTATAGAAATTTATCAATAGAATATTTCTGCCAGTTTCTTGTGCAAGCCATAAAATTTGCGAATGCGCCCCCACATTAACAAACTTTTTCACTAAGATGGGTAATTTGACAGAAATTAACACCAACAACCCGCCTTTAGCTCTGCCATGGGTTGAGGGCGATGCTGGGAGCTCGTAGGACACATACCCCTCAATGCCCTTAAAATTTTTGCTCCATGTTTCCTGTAGACACAGGATGTCAAACAAATACACAAAATCCTTCCAGCCTAAGGCATCCTCCTTGCCCGCAATTCCCGCAATGTTCCAGCTAGCAATGTAACAAGTTACCTTCTCTCTCTCTTTGCTAGCATTTGGCTGTTCAACACTAGATATGGACATGTTATTCTCTGTAATAAAAGGCTCTATGTTAGGTATAAAATTTGGGATATCTCCCCCATTCAACGTACAGTTCAAGCACACATCATTACCCATTTCCTTAATTAACAAAACAACTTCTTCATTAGGAGTACTACATCCTAGATTCCTAGAAGGGTCAATCTCATGTCAGTCGTTCTGGTCTAGATGACTCAGTGACTGAAACCTGTTCTGGGTGGGGACCTGGTAAACCATTCCGTTATCATACAAAGGGATAGTACCAAACGGTACAAATGGGTTGGGGGTATGCATTAAGGGAACATTCCCCCCAAACATAGGATTCCCCATATGCAGCGGTGGGGTGAATAGACCATTTTGTGGGCCAAAAAAGAAATTAGGCATCAATGGTCTATTTACCATAGATGGATAGGTAGGATTGCTCGGTACCCTCTCCTTACAGTTTGACGGAGGTTGCCCACCGAGGTGATTATAAAAGTAGCCCAATGGTCTAGCAATTACTTCAGTCTCCGACTGTGTAATTGCGGCCGCTCTAAGCAAGACAGTCGCCACATGTTGTGGGTGCTTAAAATTTATTATCACACAATCCCCCCCGCCGGCTTTTTTAGTGTTACCTATCCAGTTGACTCTTCTGATGGAGATGATTTGGTCAGAATAGCCGACTGGATAGCCACAATGACGGTTTAGCCAGGAAATAGTCTTATTTCTCAAAGAATCAGGTGTCTCATATTCGTTTGGGGGCTGAGTGAGAATGGGGACGTTAGTTAATACCACAACGTAAGGTACACGGTCGGGTGGTAGATCAACTGGGCGTCTACATATCCTAGTGGGCACCCCATTAGATCCTCCCGTCGTATCAGATGGAGCTGGCACCGCAGGTGCTGATACTGGCATGGGGGCTTGCATGGGGGCCGATAATTTAACACCCGGCAAAGTACTTGTAACCCCATTGTTAGATTGTTTTGAGGATTTTCCTGCCTCCTGAGTCGATGTGGGTAATGGTTTCAGTGGTTCTTTAGAGGAGTGTTTCCTAGTGACAATGGGAGGGGCACTAGTAGAGGCTTGTGGCTGCTCCTTATCCATAGTGGGAGCAGTGGCAGGGCAAGTTGACTTTTTGATGTCGGCTAAAGACTTTTCTAAGTTGTCTGTATGCTTACCCACCAGGCCCCTTAACCTAGCTACTTTCTCCTGGAGATCTCCAATCTTGGTGAGCAATGGCTCTACCACCATACTAAGTTGACTGAGAATAGTGCTCGTTAATGAGTCAATTTGGTCAGGCTTAATGAAAACATATTTATCTGGGTTCGAGGTTACTAAATCCTCGGTATGTTCCAGTTGGGTCGTATCTTTTTTCCTTCTTGAGATATGACTACCGCGCTTGGAAACAGGTTTTCTACAAGCTCGCATAAATTTAGAAGCCCTCCCAGATTGCTGAGGTGTCCCCCCAACATTATCACATTGGTCATCTTCCCCCATTATTGACTTGTCTGAAACCTTGGTCGCTTCAACATTTATACTAATAATGCTATTATCAAGCTCTACAGGAGCGACCATCTCATTAGCAATATTATCTGAGTTGACATAATTAATTGCATCAACGGACATAGTCAAAGGGGGGTCTGCATTAGTACTTTTTCCTAGTGACTTCCTTCTGTCGCTGTTGATTTTGGAGACCACTTTCAGTAAGTAATTATCCGGTAATGTACTTTGGACTGACATTTCAGGGGTTGCTTTGACAGTATCCGGTAACGTTTTGATTAAAATAAACAAGGGGGAACAAGTGGGTTTGCCACGAAATGTCCTTCAATGGTACTCACAGTTCGAGCCAAGGGGGGTGGCCCTGCCCGGCCTCTTCTGGCCCCTGACGGCCACAGACCACCCCGCCCTTGTCCCGGGCTTCTCCCGGTCGCAACTCGCGGGGCGAGAGGGGGTGTCAGCCTTTATCTGGCGCCTCCGGCGCTCTCTGCGCGTCACGGGCGCGCTGCTGGCAGAGGGAATGCTGGGGAGTGTGGTCCGGTCTCTCGGGACGCCTCCCTCGCCTCCCGGCGTGTGCCGCTGCGTTCGCTGCTCCCGCCGTTCCCCTCACGGCAGTGCCCGTTGGCAACAAGGTCAGGTAAGCGTGGTGTTCCCCCACTGGGCTCCCGGGGGGTCAGCCTTTATCTGGCGCCTCCGGCGCTCTCTGCGCGTCACGGGCGCAATGCTGGCAGAGGGAATGCTGGGGAGTGTGGTCCGGTCTCTCGGGACGCCTCCCTCGCCTCCCGGCGTGTGCCGCTGCGTTTGCTGCTCCCGCCGTTCCCCTCACGGCAATGCCCGTTGGCAACAAGGTCAGATAAGCGTGGTGTTCCCCCACTGGGCTCCCGGGGGGTCAGCCTTTATCTGGCGCCTCCGGCGCTCTCTGCGCGTCACGGGCGCGCTGCTGGCAGAGGGAATGCTGGGGAGTGTGGTCCGGTCTCTCGGGACGCCTCCCTCGCCTCCCGGCGTGTGCCGCTGCGTTCGCTGCTCCCGCCGTTCCCCTCACGGCAATGCCCGTTGGCAACAAGGTCAGGTAAGCGTGGTGTTCCCCCGCTGGTATCTCCTTTCAGGACTCGATATTCCAGTCACCCGCAAGGGTAGGCTGGAAACGCCGGAGCTGGATTTTCTCGGCAGGAGAAAAGACAGCGTCTTTCTCAGCGCGTCAAGGAGGAGGAGGGGCAGCGTCCGTGGGCTTCTCGCATCTGCTGGGCTGTGCAAGGGACAGCTGTTCTGCTCCTGTATTCACCACACCATCGCATCTGCCTAAGGCAACGTTGGTAATATTTATACCTGAAAGGTGCCTTGTTTGACGTAAGTTTTTGGACATAAGACGTCAATAAAGATGTCACCGGAACTGGTCGTTCTTACAGTGCTCATTAGAGTTCTATTACTAATAAAAACAAAGCAAGCGGGGCTTTCCCAGGTTGTTGGGGGTTTTATCTTGTTGAAGAACTCGGAGTGTAATCTAGGAATCTAAGATAGTGGCTTCTGCTGTGTCATCTACTGTAATGAGCTGCAGAGGCGTGATTCTGAAATATGGCTCTGATCGTTTTAGGCCAGAGACGAGTTTCTGAAATATAGCTCTTGATTGTTTATGCCATTATAGGGGTATGGATGGATTATAGCCGTATAGGGGCATAAGGTCACAATATTGATCGGGGTCCTAGATTAGAACACGACACCCCTTCCACGAATTTATGTCCATCAAATTACTAAAAACTAAAGCAATAAGATGCGCATGTAACATTACCCACCCCAAAATACATATTTGCATTTGAAATGGTGTATTTGAAATACATGAAAAAATAGGTACTATACGTCTTTAAGCATAGAAATCATCCAAAAATTATAGCATATGTAAACAGTTGAACGATTTTGCGAAAAATAAAGAATTACACATGAAATATCTCTTTATACAGAAAAGAAGGGCGAGATTCCATCACATATAAATGCTTTTGCTGTAACATGTTGCTAGAGGCTGAGGTAAAGTTATTATGTCTCTAGATGTACCTAAAAATAGAAGTTCTGTTCTTTATGAATAGTTCTACTTTAAGCAAAGGTTTTCGTGCCAGAAAAAGTAAATATTTTGAAAAAGTGTTCAATTCCAAAAATAAAATCCTTTCATGGTGAACGGGGGAATAGAGTTCTAGTAGTTTTTTTTTGTTGATCAAAACTGAAGGCCGAATTCAGAGTTCACGGGAACGCTGTGTGTCGGAATGTTTTTCAAAAATCATTGTTTCTGTTCATGGGAGAACATCATATCAGACAGGCTCTCAAAGAATTGGTCTACAAAATCAGGTGACAGTTCGACCAAGTTCGATAATGCTGTAACTTGGCAGGTGTGAGAATGATTGCTATCATCGATGTTTGGATCAGCAATGCTCACAGAAGGTCGTACCTGGGTGATGTTGCTTTTATTTCTCGCTCCACTGTCACCACCTAGTCGTAGCACAGGAGTCTCAACGAATTCCGTCATCAGGATTGGTAGCCGCTGGGGACAACACAATGCATGAGCCGTTACAGGACTTAGCAAAGTATCGATATCCATCGGTACTGCTGATGGAAGTGCAAGACAGGTGTCAAACACGCATTCTTCTCCGCATAGCATACATCGAAGCACAGGTAAGATGCAGATCTGCCATATAGGTCTGAATGAAAGAAACCAGGTCATGTCCAGATCTCTCAGCCTGGCCAATCCAAGGACTCTAGTTATGCTGTCCCGGTAGCGTACTGCTAGGATCGTTTCTTCCATCCTTGCTGGAGTCATGTCTGTGTTTTGGCTTGCCATATCGGAGCAGGATGGTCAAAAAAAATAGAATGCCTGCTACAAGTCCCAAAATTAGGGGTATGCCGCCAAAGACTGAATAGACAAAATTAGGAATAATTCCTAGGATTGCTTTGAATGTTGTTAACAGTCCTGAAAAAATGGTCTTAAATACGCCTGGGATGCCTACAGCACTTGACATATTTAGAATTTAGCTAAGCATTTCTGTGAAATGCACGGGGCAATTTGTTGATGAAAGGTCATGTATCTCCGACGCTGTCCTTGCAACTTGGAGATCATACGTCTCTTTTGATGACGTTATGGGCACTGTTGTCTGTAAAAGCACAGACTTCATTCTGCTTAAAGTATCAATTCGTATAGAAGAGACATTCAAATTGGCCAAATGGGAGTCTCGAAGTCTCCAGGGCCGTTTGGAAACAATGCTTGCATACAGCAAGTGACCATGGAAGTTACGCTTACGAGATATGCTTTCCCTGGCATGAGGCCACAACAGCTGTGATCCGTTATTAGAATGTAACTCCCGTTAGAGAGTTGTTTAAAGAAAGGCTCTATCTGCGTTGCAGGTGTGACATGTTGGTGACATGAAAGGTTGTTTGAAGTTCCGTCACAGGCCCCGTGTAAATTAATACCCTGGTACAAAAGTATACCGCTTAGTGAATGTTTGCAATTTTCGCCACTAAGAAATACATTTTTGTTGCTGTCACTATAGCACGTGTGTGTATATGGTAATTTCCATGCTGACTTAATGTACCCTTTACCCAATCATTCATACTGGCCAGTCGGTATATATTCAAGGCACTTTTTAAATTGGAAAGTTGTTATCGGAATTGTGATAATCCCGTGTATTATCCATTCAATGACAGGTCTTTCTGACATTGTCAATGGTAATCTCTCAAGTTTTTCGATGCTCAGGATTGTATAGTCTGCCCCTTTCTGTGCCAAGCTGATTTGTTTATCAGTAAGGTTAAAAATGGAAAACAATGATGTTGTGTTGATTAAACGCCATGGCACATAGCCTGAACGAAGATTTTGCAGTTTCCAGCCTAGCTGTACAAGCAATTGCAACTGGCCATGCTGTAACATTAGCAAGTCTGTATCTATTATATCGATGGCAGATGATGCAATACTGTCCAGTGAATATATTCTGGAGGACAGAGTCATTAACCCTGTGTCCACAACAGAAAGTGATTTGTCCAAACTAATACGATCAATTTCTCGTATTTTTTCAGCTGTTTCAATTTGAGTTACTTTCCAAGCCTCGTTGTATGCCGCATAGATGCTGGCCACTTTGAAGCGTTTCTGACGCTGTTTGCGTGGTCCCATAATAAAATCGCGCAAAACAGCACCATCTTTAAGTAAAGATAAGTGTTGCTTAATCTCTGCCAGTGTAGATGTTTCTAGCCATACAAGGCACAGCTTCCCTACACTGTATGTTGTTACTATCCCTGGATGTTGTCTCTGGGAGTATCTAGGGTCTGGTCTGGTCCATGTTAACCCCTGTGTTTTGTTCAGGAATCTATCTTAACAGTTATTCGTGTCAGTAGGCAAGATTAACCACTTTTTCCAATCAGGATGTGTTCTGTTTAGATGCAAAATTTGAGATACGTCCATTTCAATATCTGTGGTTACATTATCAGGTATTGGCTTTGGAATAGACGGTTTATTAAGGTCTTTAATCTTAGCTAGGCCAAGACATGTTTTTTGGTGAATTGTGTCATTTAAGAACATTATTTGTTCTGGGATCATGCAGGCTCGAAATAATGCTTCTATGCCTTGTACCTGCCATTCTTTTGTACCCCAGATGGTTTTTGTTTCAATGTTATTTTTCCAAAAATCAAAACCAAATGTCATAATTTTTTCATAAAATGCTTCTGAATATATCAATTTAGTATTTGTCAACATGGTTTTCGTCCCTGTTTTATCCAACAGTCTATAATAAAACGTTTCTGCATTACTTGTATTAAACCCTGAGAAGTACTGGAATTTCTCATAGAATGTTTTAGAACTACTTTTAGGTGGAGTAGCACAATGTTCCCATTGGTTATATTTTAAAACATTTCTAGGTTGTGCAGATTTATGTAAGTAATGGTCACCATAATGTGTGAAGCAGTACATCTGTTCATAATTGGACGAACCTTGTAAATAATCATGTTCTGTAAATCTTGCTGACAACACTAAATCAGACATCATATTATTTATACTTTCAAAATCCCAATCATCAGAAAATGTGCTTGGTTTTACAAAGTCACTTAATGAAACCTTGAACTGGTGAGGATATTTAAGGATTTCGACCGGGCCATATACTTCATAGTCAGTTTTGTCCCATACTACCCCACCGGGTATTGGATTGGCTGTGACGTTTACTGATGATAGTCCTCTTTTCTTCACGTGGGATGATTTGTGTGGTTTCAGAACTAAGTTGATGTTCTGACTTGCTGTGTCCATTGAATTGTAATAAATTTTCCTAAAATAAAAACTAATATTAGGCCTAGTAAGAGTATAAATACCCCCGATATAATCCAATGCTCAATCAATGGTGCATCCAGATATACTTCTTTGATTTGATGAAAGAGTTCTGTTGCTTTTTCTTTAAAAGTCTTTGTTACTGGCGTCACTTCAAGGTCGTTTTGATCTTCAGAAAAGGTATCGAAGTTGATGAAGTAGCCAGAGGCAGTTCCGTCAATTGTTGGAATTGTTTTCTCAATTTGTCTTTCGGTAGCACATTCTGATGCCACATCATTGTAGACTGGTGTTTCATGACAAACTGTTTCAATCTGTGTTTCAAGAGGCACGAGTTCCATGGCATTATTGCTTAGTCCTTCTCTGTGCACTGCAGGTTTATCAAATGTGATTAGTATTTCAGTTTGGGCCTCTTGGATTGTTGCTAATTTGGGTATTCCGTTATTTCTTGGGAGTCCACTTGGCCTACTGTTGATTATAGGCCACATGATTGTGGTTTTACCAGGTCGATTGATACAACTCTGTTCTCCTTTTTACCAGCAAGAGGCGGTAGTACTACTGATCTTGTTCCGTTAATGTCTAAGACAGGTACTGCTTTTCTGTAAGAAGGCCCAAATTCCTTCTTCACCGCTATTTTCTCTCTGAATAGATCCCCAATCTATGGAATCCAGACAGGTCTTGCTGGGGCTGGTGGTGCCTCTTCAGTGGTAGTTGGCTGTTGCTTTATTTTTATGTTGCTTAAGGATTTTCTTGTTTCATTCAAGTCCTGTAAAACAGCCAAATGATCTTTGATGTCAAAGTCTTTATTCTTATCTTTTACCACTGATGCCTGACTATCGAGGTCTTGAACATGCATTCTTGTTCCGAACAATAGTTCGTACGGGCTGAAACCTTTTAGAGAATTTCTTGGCAAGTTGTTTAGACTAAGTTGGACACTTATTAAATGTTTGACCCACCCATCACCCGAACCTAATACCTTCGCTGTTATAGATTGCTTTATGTCTCGGTTTTTTCTTTACACTACGCTGTTCCCCTCAGGGTGTGATGGACAAGAGTATCGCAACCCAACGCCCATACTGGCCATGGCCTCCTTATAAGCTCGAGAGCTGAAAGCAGGACCCATGTCAGAATGGAACATGGCAATTGCGTATGTGCCGATAAAGACTCGCAGATCTTTTATAACAGTTTTGGCGTCAGCCGAGCGCTGGGGCCACATTTTTTAAGTGAATCTAGTCTTAAATAATTAATAGGACGCAGGTTTGTATGTAGACAGCATTACCCTGTCTAAAAACGGTAACTGGGCAACAGGCTGGACCGATTCATTACTGCGATCCCTGTCACAGTCGGGACAGTTCTTTACATATATTTGATGATGCACGCTCATCCCCGGCCACCAGTATACTGATTGTAATTCAGTCAGAGATTCCTTCATCTGTATGTGCCTTGGACCTTCACCCATGTGTGCGTCTGCTATTAATAACTTTCTCCGGTTCGTGTTTGGAATTACCCTATCCCCCACTCCAGGGATTCGAGCAAAAGGAACGGAGTTTGCATCAATTAAGTATGCATAATTGAGTGGATAGTTCACGGGTAGTGCTGCACAGTCGCCTTTTAAGGACGTTTTTACTGCCAGCATGGTTTCCCCGTCTATGTATTTTTCTGAACGCTTTTTTGTGGCTACGGAAGCCGGTTTAGTTGCTTCCGCTATGGCTGTATTAGCCAATGTATTTCCTGCAACGTGAACGCCATCACGTTGATGACTCAGAGTGTGTATCACGTGAGTCTTTTGTAGTTCTTTCTGTAAAAGAACTACTTGTTTCCAAAGCATTTTATCCTTGATTGTGGCACCTGTGTCATCTTTGTAATCATTTTGAATCCAGCTCTGTAATTTGCTATTGTAAGAGTTGATGCAAAAATGCGAATCGCACACGATTAGTGTCGGGAATTCGCGTTCTGCATTTTCAAGCGCCATCTTTAAAGATCTGATTTCAGCTCGCTGAGCCGAACAGTTTCTCACCGATTCAGTTTTTATTATTTTCGGTCTGAATTTACCGCACAGCCAGCGACCTTTAACAATCGCACAGGCTGCATCGTACGATTTGCTTTCTACATTGTAGTGCTGTACAAATCTGTCTGTGTAGATTATACAGGAGTACTGTTGTAGAGGAAGAATTTCGATTGGCAGAGGATATTCTTGTTCATAAGTCAAATCATTCAGTTTTTTCATGTGCGGGGCAAAATAGTATTTCACATCTTCTGCGCCAAGAGAATTTACATACTGTATCCATTTCGGATCCAGTGACACTGTAGGCAGGTTTACAGGGCTGAATAGCCCCTCAAAGGTGGATTCCGCTGTGAGGACATTGATCCTTTTGCCATGTGCTAGTTCTCGTTCATTCGCTATTGCAGTTTGTACTGCTTTCACAGTATTTTCTGTGAGACTGAATGTTTTTTTCAGCTTGTGTGTACAAGTGAGATTTGTAAGCTATTGGTACCGTTTCTCCCTCATTAGAGGTCAGGTTTGTGAATCCGCATCTTCCTGGGATGACTTTGATTACAAGGTTTCGTGTATTGTCACGTGTATCTAATTTTGTTTTTGCTAACATATCTGTTTGCAGTGATCTCAAAATTTCTGTGTGTTTTTGAGTCCAGTTGATTGGTTTAAAATCAGGTTTAATTAGTTCGTAGAGAGGTTTAACTCTCTCCGCATAATTTAGAATGTAAGTTCTACCGAAATTCAGGAAGCCTAGAATCGATTGTAGGTTTTTCCGTGTTTTCGGTGCTTGGAGTACAGCGCACTTCTCTAAGATGTTGTCCGCTAGGCTTTTGTTCCTTCACTTGATAATTCGTATCCTAAAAATAAGACTGTCAGATGGGCAATTCAAGACTTTTTAAAGTTGAATTTGTAACCCTCTGCTGCGAACCCAAGTATTATGGTGTTCACCCTTTTCAAGTGAGTCTCCAAGTCGTCATCTGTTAGATAGATGTCATCGACGTAAGATAATGCCTCATCATCATATATTTGTAGTAACTCTGTTACTCTGGCTGAAAATAATCCTGGGCTGTTCTTGAATCCCTGTGGGAGCCTATAGAAATTTTTCTGAGACCCCATTACTGAGAAAGCGGTCAAGTATCTGCTTTCTGGTGCAATATTTTGATAAAAGAAACCATTAGATATGTCTAATGTTGTTTTATATTTCTTTCGAACTATGTTATTCATTAGTGCAGCACTATGCGAATTTTGTACTGCAAATGTTTTGCAACATGAGTTTAGGTGTCTGTAGTCCAAGACTAGACGATGTGAATCGTCCGGTTTGGAGACAGGAAACAAAGGATTGTTCATTTGAGAGGTGCATGTTTCAATCACCCCCTGATATTCAAGTTGATCTAAAATCTCCCAGACTTGTTTTTTAGCTTCTTGCTTAATTGGATACTGCCTTTGTGCAGTCGGTTGACTTTTTTACTGGATTTTGTGAGGAGGAGAGTCCTCATCCCATCCTACATGATTTTTATATAATGCTGGTGCCTGGGCCACTGCCCATTACCTTGCATATATATATTTAGTGTGAATCGGAATGTGATTCGAGAAGGCAGGCATAATTATTTCTTCGCCACGAGGGCACTCCCTGACAAACTCTGGGGGCCAATCTTTTTCAGCTAACAGGATGTCATAGCCTTTTGAGAGTTTATCCCAAAATAGACCCCTTATTTTCCTGGTCTTATCTCCCTCTATATGCAGTGTTATTTCGTATATTTTATGAGGTTCGCTAACTCTGGTGTCAGCAGTTTCTACTTGAATGTATTCATTCGTGTCCACTGTCTCTAGATGACTCATCAGGATCTTGCGAGCTATGGTGATTTCTGCTGCACTGTCTAACATTGTCTGTGCCCACTCCCCGTTTTTCAGCTGTGTCCTCAGTATTCTCTGCATGTTCGATTACTCTAATACTGGCTACCTTTTTCTTTGGAAATTGTAACTTTTTACTTTCAGCAGGTTCCTTGTCTTTGGACTTGGTGTGCTCTCCTGGGTCTGACCGTCCTCTTCTTTCCGATTTCTGCGAAAAAGATCGAGAGGGACATGTATCAATACTTTGATATCTATCAGGCTTCTTCAAGTTATCCCTATTTCTAAGGTTATATCTTTTCTCAGAGGGCTCCCTCTGGGGAGACTGGTGTTCTCAAGTCGGAGTTCTTTCCCTCCGTCGAGGAGACCTTCCTCTGGACTGGAAAACTTTTTCCTTGGGAGTGGATTGTTTATTTCCATCCCAGCTCTTTTTAGGAATGTTTGAATTATTTTTAATAAAAAAATTTCAGGATTTTCGAGTAGTTGGGGTTTTACTGGTTTCCCACCCAAACTGTCTCTACCTAATTCTTCATAACATTATTCTATAATTCTGGCAAGCTCAATTGGTTGATCTGTTATATCTGTTTCCTTCAACTTCTGGCGGATCGCCACAGATGCGGCTTCTCCTTTTATATTGGCTAGTAGTATAGCCGAGACCTGCTTGAAGTCTTTCAGTAATTTCATACCAAGAGTTAAAGCCGGTTCTGGACCGTATTCATTCTGAATCTGTTTCAGCACATCTGGTATTACCGCCATTGACGGAACACCATGTGTTTTTGTGTAAATGGAAGCAAAGACTGTACCCCAAGTGTCACAGTCCTCTACGTGTGGAGCGACCCCCATTGAAGGCAGATGGTCAGAATTCTGTGTTTCTCAATAGGGGTAGTATTCAGAAATACTGCCTCTATTTGAGTAATTTTCTGCGCTAACCAGAAAGGAATTTGTTCCCGTTTTATGGGTGTTTTACCAAGACATGATTGTATGTTCTGTGGTGTAATTTTATTTGTGTTCCCCTGATGAGGGGTCAGCTGTGGTGCATTAACAGCCGTTTGGACTGTTGCAGTCCGCATTACATATTGGACTAATTGTCTATGTATTTTAATTAAGGTTTTTAGCTGTGCTAAAAGTTATTCTTTCGACATTTTTGCAATGTCCGGATGTGGTGTGTAGCTGGCTAGAACCGGCCACGTTGCTCCTGGTCTACCTAGTGGACCGAACCTGGTAATATGATTATTATGTTTCAGGGTGCCTTTAAACCAGAGCAAATGCTCTTGGTATTTTAATGGAATTTCAATCTCCTCGAAAGGAGCGTACTCATCCGGTGGTTCCCCCATTTTGTAATAGTGGAACTCGTTTGTTGCAGCGTTTGCCGCTGGAAATTTTATCCATGAATAGAATACCTGTCTGCCGATATTCGTGTGCCTCTATCACGAAGACGACTGCCACCTTGTGTGGTCAGTCCATTTTCTATAAGTTTTAACGTTATAGTTTTTCTTATGTTGACGGGTATGATTATCGCACCCGGTTCATTAACACCGGCGTCGCATTGATTCGCATCTACTGCGGCTTCAGCGGTCCCATTGTCTAGTACTGACATTATATAAATGAAAGTTTTTCAGAGCTGGTCTCCAAGGAGACAAAGATTAGGTGCACAATATTTTGGAACACTGTATCCTTCAACGTTGAATAAACCAGAGCTTTACATAGGAATCTCTTCCTACTAAGTTCGGGCGGATTTTAACCTTTCACCCACTCCAGACGTCTATTGGAGTTTTACGGTTAGAAAGGGTCTTTGTGAAAAAGCACGACTGAGTTACTCTAACGTCTTGCGTTAGTTTTATCGCCTTACCAAACGTTGGGCGCCATGTAGTGTAGTTCCTATTTTCCCTATAGGCCCTGCGCATTGGAATAACATAAACAGCAGTGTAGAAGTAGAAGTGCGGTCTTCCAGGTCTCTACTGACTATGTTAGACTTAATTGGGTTTGTACCAACTAGCTCAGAGGTCACTGGAAACTTTCTTGACTGAATAGGAAGTGATCAGCTTCCTTGGTACAGACAAGAAGGGATTCAGTTTTCCAACAACCGCACAAACATGACAACTTTGCTCCTTTAGAATAAGAGTCAATCTCTAGAGTCGTGTGAAACAATAGACAGCTATTTCACTCAGTCAGTTGTGCAGATTACTTTCACCAAGATGCAGAGAATAGAGAGACTTGCATTTTCAATAAAAGGTATTATTTATTGAACCGTCTTTCTTCTCATACAAGAGAAATGAATTGCCACAATTGCAAGACTTGTTATTATAAAAAGTGCGTACAGTAAAAGGAGGATTGCGAAATAATTCTGTAAAAGCATTGATATGGTTTCTTAGCCATACAATGGTTAAAAGGAATAAAATATATACATTCATATATACATTTGACTAACGTACTCAACTGGTGCTTCTAACTACGCCTACCCCAGTGTACCTGACCTAAGCCTAATACTGGGAGGGAGTAAGTAAGTAGCAGTTTAGTTAAGTTGGTTTTGCCAAGGGTTTGCTTCAAGAATTCTCTCTAAGGGTTTAGTCAACACCATACCTCTGGAATAGAATGTTGGAGGGCTGGTATCTCCTTTCAGGACTCGATATTCCAGTCACCGCAAGGGTAGGCTGGAAAGGCTGGAGCTGGATTTTCTCGGCAGGAGAAAAGACAGCGCCTTTCTCAGCGCGTCAAGGAGGAGGGGCAGCGTCCGTGGGCTTCTCGCATCTGCTGGGCTCTGCAAGGGACAGCTGTTCTGCTCCTGTATTCACCACACCATCGCACCTGCCTAAGGCAACGTTGGTAATATTTATACCTGAAAGGTGCCTTGTTTGACGTACGTTTTTGGACATAAGACGTCAATAAAGATGTCACCGGAACTGGTCGTTCTTACAGCGCTCATTAGAGTTCTATTACTAATAAAAACAAAGCAAGCGGGGCTTTCCCAGGTTGTTGGGGTTTTTATCTTGTTGAAGAACTCGGAGTGTAATCTAGGAATCTAAGATAGTGGTTTCTGCTGTGTCATCTACTGTAATGAGCTGCAGAGGCTTGATTCTGAAATATGGCTCTGATCGTTTTAGGCCAGAGACGAGTTTCTGAAATATAGCTCTTGATCGTTTATGCCATTATAGGGGTATGGATGGATTATAGCCGTATAGGGGCATAAGGTCACAATATAGATCGGGGTCCTAGATTAGAACACAACACTCTTTCCAAAAAGTGTTACAATTAATCTTGTTGCTGTGGGTAGCTTTTTCTTTCCTAAATAATAGTCATTACCTTCATTTAAAAAAATGACAACACCTTCTTACCAACTTGAACCATAAATAACCTTTTGGTGGCACGACTTTTTCACAGCGTCCATCATTTTAAATACCCTTTTCCCTAGCTTCCTTACTCAAAATGTTACAATTTTGCAGGCCCCCATTTTGTCGATGACACCAATTACTTCACCAACCTACTGACTCTGCAGTCTTTAAGATACTGTGCGGTAATTTAGTAAGAGAGCCCTTGCATAGCGCTGAGATGGGAGATGGATGTGGTGGGCGCTTGCCCCATGGGGTATTTACCGGACTGCCATGGGTAAACATTGGATAGGCTTCAACAGCTTCTCAAACATACGTATGTAATAACTAGCATAGCGTAAATCCAGAGTGACTGTCTCATTTGTTCAAAGGCATGCACAAGGTGGTGATAAAACATCTGGATTTTGAACAGTCAATGGTAATTGAAAAGAGACTGTAAGAAGGGAGAATACTGTAACTTAAAAATGTTGAAAAATAAGAGACGTTAATGAGGCTCATTGTCAACCTCTTATAAAGCAATGCACCTTGGAATGGAATGAATGAATGAATGAATGAATGAATGAATGAATGAATGAATGAATAACTTTATTGTGTGGTTACTTAAAACCATTACATTAAGACCAAAATATAAAATTACAAAAGTTAAAACCAAAAATGTTTCTGCGGGCAAGCATTTATAAAGAGTTCTCAGAGTTCAAAATGGCAGGGACCTGTAAGTGCCACCCAGTGTCCCGCAACAATGTTTCTATTCCTGTGCACCCTTGGCTGCCATCAGCACGGACCGGGTCTGTTGTATAAACTTTCCGAACGCGGCCATCTGTTTTACTATGCTCAAGGAGTATAAATGTTGGATTGCCTCCTTGGCTGTGCGTGTCCCCGCGTCCCTAAGGATGGGCCTGAGGTAGAGGGTGCGGGGTGCACGTAGGCCAGGGCAGCAGAATAGTAAGTGGGCCAATGACTCACGTTTGTAGTTACAGAGTCTGCATTCCTGAGCTCCCGTGCCCGCATTTCCCGGATGGTATAGTTCTTTGAGCGGGAGGGGGTGCAGTCTGTAGGCTAGGATCTTTTGGAGAGCTGGGAGACCCACGGCCTGCATGAGATGGTTTCGGGGGTTGTATGCAGTGTGTGGCAAGCATAGAGACTCATGGAAGGCTTTTTTTGCGAGAGACTCAAGGTCCAAGGCCCGGGAGCAGGCACGCACTTGCTTTTTTATCGCGTGTTTGATGGTCGTGTAGTTGACAAGGTCTGGATTCCACGACTCGATCGCCAGGTTAAGTTGGGTTTTTGCCATTTCAATGGTAGCTGACCAGGGGTTCCCGGGTGCCATGAAGATATGTTTCAAGACGGCCTTCAGTGTGTTGTCACGTGCCGCTGTTGTTAAGTAGTAATATTTGCTTAAAGCTGCCATCTCTTCCAGATTTTGTTGGTTGAGTGAAAATTCCAGGCGAATTAGAGTGTTTCTTGTACATTTTGGTAAATGATACAATCTCTTGTGTGCCCCGCAGTGAATTTTTTCCAGCTCCTTGTTCAGTTTTCCTGGATACGCCTGTTGTGCGTAATTGAGGGCCGGCATTAGCTTGGCCTTGAGGACTCTTTGGATGGCAGTTGATGATGGGCTGTGTAAGGAGACTTGTAATTTGCATAGGGCGAAGGTTGATGGTCTTCCCTTTGCCCTGAATTTGCTTTAGGTGGGTGCCACACGACCCCGATTCATGAAAGGAGACCCCCAGGTATGTATACTTCTGAGTGCTGTCCAAGGTCAGGTGGCCAAGGCTCCATTTTGCTCTTGTTTTTTTGGAGTAGTGTCCGAAGATAACTATTTTTGACTTGGTCGGGTTTGCTACCAACCTGTTTTTGTTATTGTATGTTGCCAGGGCGGTGAGTGCCTTTTGAAGCCCTATTTTTGTGTGATCCAGGATTACGAGGTCATCCGCGTATTGCATAAAGTGAATTTTGGTTGCACCTATCTTTGGTGTTGCTAAGGCGGCCCCCGACAGGGCTGTCTCCATGTCTGCTGTGTATAGATTAAACAGCAGAGGTGCCAACACGCACCCTTGTTTTAAGCCCCGGTTCGTTTCAATCTTGTCTGTTGCAGAGTCACTTGAAAGTTTGATTCTTACCCAGGTGTTTTGATATAAGGATTGTATCGCTCTTAACAGAGAAGGTGGAATGGAATGAACTACAAGCAACTGACAGGCAGAGAGCCATGTTCATTCATGCCCTGCCCTTCACTGTGCACAAGTGGCGAACCGCTCTTATGTTCGGCAGCACCTGATCCCGGGAGTCGCCGAAAGAGCAGTTTTAAGCAGGATTTATTGTAAAAGACGGTTCCGCTTCCAGTAGTCACTAATGAAATAATGCATACATTTTGAGCAAAATACTAAGCGGTGTATCTTTAACGTGTAAAATACATTCAACTTCAGTCAAGAGTAACAAACGAGACAGTTATTTGCTTCCAGGCTCCAGAAATGTAAATGACTTCAAACAAGCTTCAAGAATGCACGCCAATGGAACACTGGAGAAGGGACCTAGACTGGTGCCAGCGGGCTGAGGAGACCATCCTGATAGTGCCCTATGGTATTGAAGGGATTAAAAACCACAGTGCTAACTACTGCTATGATCATTGTTCACTGATTTTCATGACTTTTTATTTTTGAACAATGCTCACAGTAGACGGAGTTTAAAACCAAAATGCATGCCAATGGGGGCGTGGCTATTAGCCGAAGAGTATGGCCGCAGCCTGAGTGTGCTCCTCCATCCCCGCTTAAAATCCTGCGCTTTCCTGAGCCATATAAATCAGCAAACTTGCTACAACTGTGTTTAAAGACTTATCTTACCTGCGGTGTGGCTTAGGGAGGGAATGGAGCCCTGGCAAGGAGTCTTTGAGCCCTGCGGAGGGGAAGGCGGATCTGTAATGGTAGCATCCTGCGGTCCGGAGCCGAAGACCGGAGCCCTGTGAGAGCGGAAGTCCTAAAATTTCTGCAGCGACCAGCTGCAGTGGAGTTAGCGGGTCCGCCGGGATGAAGGGACAATATATCAGGCCGCTACAGCACAGTGAGGAAGGTGGGCAGCGCGGCGTCAGAGGCCGGGGCCGGCGAGGTGAGAGTCCTGCAACCACAACCCCAAATTGAGGACTTGGCGAACTTTCTAGGCCCAGGCGGGCCGGATTAGACTCAGTAGTGCGTAACATAAAGAGGGGAGAACAGGCAGGCAGGAGACACCGGAATCTGCCCGGGGCTGAGTTCAAGCGGAACGCACTGTGGCGGTTGAACCTGTGTGGGTGAGTGCGGCCTAGCGCTCGGCAGTAGCAAAGCGGAAATAGGACCGAAGGTGTGCTGCGATGGCACGCGGTAATCCGGCCCCCGGTCTGGAAGGCCTGCTGAGCCCAGAGCGGAATAGACTGCACGTGGACTGCAACGAGGGCGAGAGTAGACGGAGGAGTGATCAGATGCCACAGGGGGAAGCAGGTGCAGGCATAGCAGGCTGCGCAGTCGGCGCAGAACACGCAGAGGACATACGGCCTCCCCCCGATTGAACACCGGGTGGAGTAGACATACCGCTTAACAGAGGCTTGTGTAAACAACTACCCGGCTGTGAGAAGGGGCTTCAATGTAATGAGAAGGCGTCTGCAGTGACCACACTTTTGTGCACATACCTCTGCCTGAGTAAAACAGTGGAGAAAGCGGTGCACTAGGGCTACCAGAGGCTAATAGCGACAGTAAGGATGCCTACCACTGTCATAAGACGCTGAAAGGCAGAGGGCTCGGGTGGGAGTAGAGGTGAGTGCACCAGCCTATCACAAGTAGAAGAGCCTGTATCCATACTCTGGGAGCAGTGACGGGGACACGCAACTTGGCACACCAGAGCAGTGGTAGAAACGGGCAATAGCGGAGCAGCCCCTAGGCCTTCGCTTGGGGAGTGGAGGCTGCACCCACTGAGTGGCTCCAGGTAAAACTCTGCTCTATTCAGGACACTTCTGAGAGGCAGTCCCGAGGGAAACCCGACAGGCCGACAGTGAGATAACTACACCCGCTGGGTAGGTGGCGGGAATTACCAGAGACAGTCCCTGACTTTTTCAGGCGTCCCTGAAAGGAAATATTACACACATGGCTACGGGCAGAGGACCCATGGCTAACGCCCAGAAGAAACTGGCCAAATTTGCTTGGAATAAAGCAAGAGAAAACAGTGCTACACGCTACATGAAGGACGAGACGCAGACTGCCCCCAAGCAGGGATCGGAGCCGACGCTGCACAACTTAATGGCGACTATCAATGGGGTGCGCACCTCACTGGACTCGGTCACAGTGGAAGTGTCCCTCATCAGGGTGGACTTTCGCAAAATGGTCAAGAGGGTGATGACACTCAAAATTGTAACCATGGCACTACAAACGGATACCTCCCAACTTCAAACACAGGTGGAGGGTTTGCAGAAACAGCAGGAGCGAATGGCATAGCAGCTGAATGACTATGAAGGACTGACACGTCGCAACAATATACGTATCTTGGGGGTTCCGGAAAGATCCGAGGGGCCAGCAACCAATCTATATGTGGAGAATTTGATAACTACACACCTTCAGCCCATGACCTTGTCCAGATACTTCTCGATGGAGAGGGCCCATAGAGTACTGGGAGGTAGGCCATAGTGTACTGGGAGGTAGTCATTCAGCTGCTATGCCTTTTCAGCATTTCGGAGGGGGAGAGAGGCATTCTGCCTAGTTGGGGAGTGTTTAGTTTTGTATCCATAGGCAGGGAGGGGGGGGATAGGGTGGTGGGATGAGGGGTGTTCAATTTTCAACAGTTTTGTTGCTGTGAAGGGTGGCAGTTTGATGTTGACATGTACTAGAGTCCACTTGATGAGAAGTATAAATCAGATGAGTCAGATGTTCTACTACATCTATCAGTTTACAATGATCTGCAGGGTTGCGAATTTTGACAGGGAATGTGATGGGGGGTGAAAGAGATCGAACACTTTCTGTCATGACCTGGAATGTTAACGGATTGGGTGACAAAATCAAGAGGGTGATAGTGCAACAGTTCTTGAAGAGACAGTCCCCAGACCTTGTAATACTACAAGAAACTCATTTGGTCGCTCAGAAAAGTAAGGCCCTCACTAGATGGGGTATAAACTCCTAGTACACGTGGACTACACCACGGGCTCGAGGGGGACTGGTATCCTCGTAAGACGGAGTGCTCCCCTTATAGTGCACAGGACGTGGGCTGACCTGGGGGGTTGATTTGCAGTGGTGGAGGCCCAGTGGGAGGGAAGAGCACTCAACGTTGTCTCAGTTTACCTACCACCAGCACTGGGCAGGATATCACTGCCAGATCTAGGTAACATATAGATTTGACTCCCAGTAGGTTCTTTAATCATGGGGGGATTATAACATGACGATGAATAATACAACTGATCAACACCCAGTGCGGCCAGGTGTGAAGCCAAATGGGATTATGTCAGAATTCACTACGGCAATGGGACTGATGTGGGACAAGCGCTTCAACCAACTGACACATCACATACATATTTCCCCAATGTGCATAAAAGCCTAACTCCTATCGACTATTTTCTGACAGACACGGCCTCAATAGGGAATTTTAGGCATCCCAAGGTCCTGCCTAGAAGCACATCTGATCACTCCCCAGTTCGGGTTGAATTCACACATTGGGAGAGACAGCCACGCACCACCATCGTCCTTAACCCGTGGTTACTAACTATACCTGACATAAAGAAAGAACTCTGCACGTAAATTCATTTCGAGAAAACCTGGGCTCGGTTGACTCCGCACAAACCATAAGGGAGGCATACAAAGTGGTTTTGAAAGGGCAAGCTCTGCCCCTCAAAACTGGGTATGTTCAAAATAAGGGCAGGCTTCTGGACGAGGCAGACGAGGAACTCCAAGGGCTGGAACGGAAACACACAGATGCTCCCTCAGAAGACACCCACCATAGACTTACACTAAAACAGGACGAATACTGAATCAAGACTAGGGAACATCTGCTGGCCAAATATCGAAGTACTCAACATAGACTATATGAATTGGGAGACAGGGCGGGCAGAACCCTGGTGTGGCTGGAAAGACAAGAGCAGGGGTCGAGATGGGTACCCAGTCTGACACTACCAGGAGGTAAGATACTTACCCACCCCAGGGACATAGCAGAGGCCTTTGCAGATCATTTTAAAATGATATACACCCCTTCTACCAACTAAACGGTGAAAGATCCGGGCCAGCTCCTAATAGATAGTAATATTCCGATCCTCTCTGATTCCGATAGGGACACCCTGGAGGGAGACCTCTCTGACGAGAAAATTAGTAAGGCCATAGTTCAGATAAACTAGGGGAAAGCAATGGGGCCTAATGGAAATCCCATTGAGTTTCTAAAGGTCATGGCCTCTCAAATAGTACCACATCTACGGGCAATGTATGAAGAAAGTTACGAGGATCAACTCCTGCCCAGAATTGTAGTGATCCATAAGTCCTGGAAACTGGCAGATAGCTGTGGCTTGTATAGGCCTATTTCGCTGATCAACGCTGAAGCTAAAGTCCTAGCGAAAGTCTGTGCCAATCGACTGGTGGCAATTATTTCTTCCCTGACCAATCTGGCTTTATGCCAGGGAGAAACACGGCCTTTAATATAGGCCATCTACACAATGTGATGGCGCGTAGAGAATTTCTGGAGGAGGACGTAGTGGTATTATCCTTTGTTGCCTCTATGGCATTTGACTCAATAGAATGGCTATATTTATTTGCAGTCCTTGAAAGGGTGGGATTGGGTCCCAAATTTATAGGATGGGGTACATTATTATATACCAACGTACAGGGACAAGTGAGAGTGAATAACTATACGTCCCGGGCGTTCAGGCTGAGAATGGGTACCAGACAGGGTTATCCTCTGTCTCCACTAATATTTTCCCTCATACTGGAAACTCTGGCGACGTGGGTGCATCGGGATGTGATGGTGAGGGGGCTGCGATGGGCAGAGGACTTGGAGGATCTCATATCCTTGTATGCTGACGATATACTATTATACATTACCTCTCCATACAAGTCAATACACGCAGTGCTCAAACATATTTACTAACTTAGGGAAATACTCTGGATATGCGATAAACTGGAGTATGTCAGTATTATTTGTGCTTCGGGGCCAGGTACTGTGACTCCCAGTAAACTGTAAGCGAAGGAAGGCTTCAAGTATTTGGGTGCCTTTGTCACCTCATACCAGGTTCTTGTTCATAATTCTAACCTGGTTCCCCCACTTATCAGGCTACGAAGGGATGTGAAACACTGGAGGTGTTTGCCGCTATCCCTAGTAAGACGTGTGGCTCTTTTCAAAATGTTGGCTCTCCCGAGGTTTTTATATATTCTCCAGAATAGTCTGCAGAGAGTCCCAGATTCCTACTTTAAAAAAGTGGAAAGTGTGGTACGAACATTGCTGTGGGATGGTAAGGCCCCTAGGGTGGCACTGAGGAAACTAACAAAAGGCTGGTACGATGGAGGTATAGCACTGCTGGACCTGCAGCTCTACTATTGGGCAGCACTGCTGGTGGCCATAAATCACAGGGTGTATCGTCCCCCAACTGATCCGGCATATGCTCTAGACGGGTAAGAAAACTACCACTCAGGGTATTTGGGGGCCCTATACACAAGAATAAGGAAAAATAAATATCTTGGGCCCATTTCTCACACACTGGAAATCTGGCACAAGACTAACTCACCTGGGCTGGGAGGCTACTCTCACCAAAGTGACTCCCTTGTGGTATGCCCAGAAACTTGGCATGCTGTGTTTCCAGCCTGGGTTCGACAAGTGGGACATGATTGGTATTTCAGTGGTAGGCTATCTTGTTAACCCCTTTGCCGCAGGGCTAATTTCCCAGTGGCGCTGGAGGGAGGAGGGGTGTGCGCCACGGTGCTTGTGACGAGCTGAGCTCGTCACGCTGCACGGTGGCGCTGAGCTCGTCATGACCACGCCCGTTTTTCAGAACGTTCAGCACAGCTGGGGAAAATGATATACACCCCTTCTACCAACTACACGGCGAAAGATCCGGGCCAGCTCCTAATAGATAGTAATATTCCGATCCTCTCTGATTCCGATAGGGACACCCTGGAGGGAGACCTCTCTGACGAGAAAATTAGTAAGGCCATAGTTCAGATAAACTAGGGGAAAGCAATGGGGCCTAATGGAAACCCCATTGAGTTTCTAAAGGTCATGGCCTCTCAAATAGTACCACATCTATGGGCAATGTATGAAGAAAGTTACGAGGATCAACTCCTGCCCAGAATTGTAGTGATCCATAAGTCCTGGAAACTGGCAGATAGCTGTGGCTTGTATAGGCCTATTTCGCTGATCAACGCTGAAGCTAAAGTCCTAGCGAAAGTCTGTGCCAATCGACTGGTGGCAATTATTTCTTCCCTGACCAATCTGGCTTTATGCCAGGGAGAAACACGGCCTTTAATATAGGCCATCTACACAATGTGATGGCGCGTAGAGATTTTCTGGAGGAGGACGTAGTGGTATTATCCTTTGTTGCCTCTATGGCATTTGACTCAATAGAATGGCTATATTTATTTGCAGTCCTTGAAAGGGTGGGATTGGGTCCCAAATTTATAGGATGGGGTACATTATTATATACCAACGTACAGGGACAAGTGAGAGTGAATAACTATACGTCCCGGGCGTTCAGGCTGAGAATGGGTACCAGACAGGGTTATCCTCTGTCTCCACTAATATTTTCCCTCATACTGGAAACTCTGGCGATGTGGGTGCATCGGGATGTGATGGTGAGGGGGCTGCGATGGGCAGAGGACTTGGAGGATCTCATATCCTTGTATGCTGACGATATACTATTATACATTACCTCTCCATACAAGTCAATACACGCAGTGCTCAAACATATTTACTAACTTAGGGAAATACTCTGGATATGCGATAAACTGGAGTATGTCAGTATTATTTGTGCTTCGGGGCCAGGTACTGTGACTCCCAGTAAACTGTAAGCGAAGGAAGGCTTCAAGTATTTGGGTGCCTTTGTCACCTCATACCAGGTTCTTGTTCATAATTCTAACCTGGTTCCCTCACTTATCAGGCTACGAAGGGATGTGAAACACTGGAGGTGTTTGCCGCTATCCCTAGTAAGACGTGTGGCTCTTTTCAAAATGTTGGCTCTCCCGAGGTTTTTATATATTCTCCAGAATAGTCTGCAGAGAGTCCCAGATTCCTACTTTAAAAAAGTGGAAAGTGTGGTACGAACATTGCTGTGGGATGGTAAGGCCCCTAGGGTGGCACTGAGGAAACTAACAAAAGGCTGGTACGATGGAGGTATAGCACTGCTGGACCTGCAGCTCTACTATTGGGCAGCACTGCTGGTGGCCATAAATCACAGGGTGTATCGTCCCCCAACTGATCCGGCATATGCTCTAGACGGGTAAGAAAACTACCACTCAGGGTATTTGGGGGCCCTATACACAAGAATAAGGAAAAATAAATATCTTGGGCCCATTTCTCACACACTGGAAATCTGGCACAAGACTAACTCTCACCTGGGCTGGGAGGCTACTCTCACCAAAGTGACTCCCTTGTGGTATGCCCAGAAACTTGGCATGCTGTGTTTCCAGCCTGGGTTCGACAAGTGGGACATGATTGGTATTTCAGTGGTAGGCTATCTTGTTAACCCCTTTGCCGCGGGGCTAATTTCCCAGTGGCGCTGGAGGGAGGAGGGGTGTGCGCCACGGTGCTTGTGACGAGCTGAGCTCGTCACGCTGCACGGTGGCGCTGAGCTCGTCATGACCACGCCCGTTTTTCAGAACGTTCAGCACAGCTGGGGAAAATGATATACACCCCTTCTACCAACTACACGGCGAAAGATCCGGGCCAGCTCCTAATAGATAGTAATATTCCGATCCTCTCTGATTCCGATAGGGACACCCTGGAGGGAGACCTCTCTGACGAGAAAATTAGTAAGGCCATAGTTCAGATAAACTAGGGGAAAGCAATGGGGCCTAATGGAAACCCCATTGAGTTTCTAAAGGTCATGGCCTCTCAAATAGTACCACATCTACGGGCAATGTATGAAGAAAGTTACGAGGATCAACTCCTGCCCAGAATTGTAGTGATCCATACGTCCTGGAAACTGGCAGATAGCTGTGGCTTGTATAGGCCTATTTCGCTGATCAACGCGGAAGCTAAAGTCCTAGCGAACGTCCGTGCCAATCGACTGGTGGCAATTATTTCTTCCCTGACCAATCTGGCTTTATGCCAGGGAGAAACACGGCCTTTAATATAGGCCATCTCCACAATGTGATGGCGCGTAGAGAATTTCTGGAGGAGGACGTAGTGGTATTATCCTTTGTTGCCTCTATGGCATTTGACTCAATAGAATGGCTGGGCTGGGAGGCTACTCTCACCAAAGTGACTCCCTTGTGGTATGCCCAGAAACTTGGCATGCTGTGTTTCCAGCTTGGGTTCGACAAGTGGGACATGATTGGTATTTCAGTGGTAGGCTATCTTGTTAACCCCTTTGCCGGGGGCTAATTTCCCAGTGGCGCTGGAGGGAGGAGGGGCGCGCGCCGCGGTGCTTGTGACGAGCTGAGCTCGTCACGCTGCACGGTGGCACTGAGCTCGTCATGACCACGCCCGTTTTTCAGAACGTTCAGCACAGCTGGGGAAAATGATATACACCCCTTCTACCAACTACACGGCGAAAGATCCGGGCCAGCTCCTAATAGATAGTAATATTCCGATCCTCTCTGATTCCGATAGGGACACCCTGGAGGGAGACCTCTCTGACGAGAAAATTAGTAAGGCCATAGTTCAGATAAACTAGGGGAAAGCAATGGGGCCTAATGGAAACCCCATTGAGTTTCTAAAGGTCATGGCCTCTCAAATAGTACCACATCTACGGGCAATGTATGAAGAAAGTTACGAGGATCAACTCCTGCCCAGAATTGTAGTGATCCATAAGTCCTGGAAACTGGCAGATAGCTGTGGCTTGTATAGGCCTATTTCGCTGATCAACGCGGAAGCTAAAGTCCTAGCGAACGTCCGTGCCAATCGACTGGTGGCAATTATTTCTTCCCTGACCAATCTGGCTTTATGCCAGGGAGAAACACGGCCTTTAATATAGGCCATCTCCACAATGTGATGGCGCGTAGAGAATTTCTGGAGGAGGACGTAGTGGTATTATCCTTTGTTGCCTCTATGGCATTTGACTCAATAGAATGGCTGGGCTGGGAGGCTACTCTCACCAAAGTGACTCCCTTGTGGTATGCCCAGAAACTTGGCATGCTGTGTTTCCAGCTTGGGTTCGACAAGTGGGACATGATTGGTATTTCAGTGGTAGGCTATCTTGGTAACCCCTTCGCCGCGGGGCTAATTTCCCAGTGGCGCTGGAGGGAGGAGGGGCGCGCGCCACGGTGCTTGTGACGAGCTGAGCTCGTCACGCTGCACGGTGGCGCTGAGCTCGTCATGACCACGCCCGTTTTTCAGAACGTTCAGCACAGCGGGGGAATTCGCCCCGCATGTGAACGCTGCGCATGTCATGACTAGCTCAGCATCAGCACAGCACAGCGCAGCGCAGCGCAACCGCAACTGCGTCTCATGACGAGCTGAGCTCGTCATAAGCACAGGAAGGGTTAAAAAGGGCTCAATTCTCATGTTTGGGGAACTCCAGAAACACTACCAACTGAATCGGGGAGAGGTCTTGAGGTACCTGTAAATACGACATGCATTGCAATCGGCCCTTTTAAACTTAGAAGACATACTGGACTTACTGCCTCTGGAAGACCGCCTGCTGGACGGGTTACTACCCTCCAAAGCTATATCTTTGACATACTATGTAACAACCTCCCAGATGCATTTAGTAAATTTAGGGAGCAGTGGCAGAGAGATCTGGGGCAGATTGATGACGAGGACTGGCAAATGGCTCTTATGTCCCCAAGGGAAGCGGCCATCACACAAAGGTATAGGCTGTTATAGCTTGGGATTCGCCATAGATCGTATATGAGCAGGAAACTAATTGCAAAACTAGGAATCAGACCTGACGACCTCTGCCCGACGGGCTGCTAACAACAAGCCACCTTCTATAATACTGTCTGGAGCTGCCCTGCCATACACAACCTCTAGGAAGAAGCCACAAATCACATGCAGCTAGCATTAGGGAAGGAATTGACTCTGACACCACAACTGGGGTTACTGAACATTTGGGCCGCAACTGACCTTACTGATACAGAACGGCATATGGCAACACTAGGCTACACACTGGTTAAGAGGGAATTGGCAAAGGGGTGGGGGGTGGTCAGTCCACCCTCCACGTCCTTGTGGGCGAAAGAACTAGACAGGTGCATGCTGGCAGAGACGGAGGTCTTTGTAGCCAGTGGATGCCCAAAAAAATGGGATAAGAAGTGGTCCAATTGGAAGGTCTATCGAGGAGATATATGTGTGTCCCCTATGGTAGAGCTGGAGCTGCATAGAAATGCAGACCGAGAACGAATTGATTGATGTATAATTAATGTATATCTGACGATGACCCTTGTAAGAACTGTAATGAGGTGTGTAACCGGATAATCACTGCTCAATGATTTTTAATAGTGCTCACGCACATATAACGCAGACTGTGTAACAAGCCAAGTAAAAGGTCCAGTCATTATGGCCTGTAACAAATGCAGACAAGGCGGTCCCAAGGAGGGACTAACAAGCCTACTTACAAATTAGAAGCCAGCATTTATAAAGGAGAATGACACAAGCCAATGACAAATATGGACAGAGCTTCCAGTGCAAACCCTAATACAGCATGCCTCGCAGAGCGAGCAGCGCATGCACGCTGCCCTTAGGCTCAACCTAAAAGGAAGGTTACCAGACTAAAGGTCAGGCATGCCCAGGATATTGAGGACTCTGCTTCCAAGTTTGGAATGGGCAGTGACAATGCTAGACAGCCTAGCAGAAATCACAATAGTTTGCTGGAAAATGATGGATTGTCTGGTGGGAGTAGCCCTGAATGAAGATATCGCAGTGGAAGCACCTGATACTAGGGTAAGTGTCCCCTATTGTTTATATGAAATAAAACTCCAATTGTATGGGGACATACCCAGAAACATCATCTTTTGGGGTTACTTAACTTATGGTTATGATATTCTTTTGACTGAAAATAATGGACTACCTGATTTCGTAATGGAGTGCCCAAATGGGGAAATTGTAATTTTACCTGCTTTCTCTTACCTCGTTCCAGAATCAGTAAAAATTTCATACACCAAGGAGTGGGCATTAGCCCTAGCTCTTGCGTTATATTGCAACCATGTGGGGTGGGATGACGGTTTCCCTTATCATGAGATCCCTTTGAGGATGACCCCACAACCTTAACAACAATACCCAATTAAGCATGAAGCTAAAAAACAAGTTAGGGAAATCCTACAGCAACTTGAATATCAATGTGTAATGGGAAGTTGCAACGCATCTATCAATAATCATTTGTTTCAAGTAAGAAAACCAGACCATTCATATTCTCTAGTATTAGATTACAGACACCTAAATACAGCTACTTGCACATTTGCAGTACAGCATGCACACAGTGCCTCACTAATGAACAGCATTGTGCGAAAGAAATACAGAACAACACTTGAAATCTCAAATTGATTTTTCTGCCAGAAAATAGCACTTGGAAGCAGACATCTGACCGCTTTTTTGGCACTAGGCTCTCAGAGGCAATTCTGTTGATTACCCCCAGGTTATAACAATAGCCCTGGGCTGATTTCAGCTAGAGTAACAGAGCTACTACAAAAATGTGATGACCAGACATTGTCCTGTGTCGATCAAACATATCCGACGGATGATGACCTCATTGAACACTTGACAAGAGTAGATCATATAATTTTAGGGTTTGCTCACGTGGGCTATAAATTCAAATTTAAAAAAATCAAAAATTGCCCACCTCAATGTCCTTTTTTTTTTGGTATTCGAGCTGTCCAGCAAAGGCAAAAGTATTGCAACACACTTCTTAAAAAATGTGTGCTGCTTTAACCACCAATAACTTTGAAATTACTACAATTCATATTGGGATTTCAAAATGTTGGCAGAACATACATTCTGGATTACGCAGAACGGGTTAAACTATTCTACGACCTGATGCATCCAGACTTTTCAAGCACACATTGGACACAGGAACACACAAATATTTTATGTTCCATGCAAGCTGACATGATGGCTTCCAAAAATTTACACACACTTAAACACAACAAACCTAGTGATTCTAGTCATCGCGGGAACATCAGGGTACACTTACATCCTGTTCAATAAAGGTGACACCGTACCAATTACATATAAATCACATTTATACCCTAATGCTGAAATACTTTTTGCACCGTCTAAAAAAATCCTTACAGTTGTGCAGACTGCTGTTGTGAAAGAGCGAGCCCTGGCTCTGGGTAAACACGCAATTGTCGTGACCCTGGTGCTAACCTTTTAGGCCATCACAAAAGCAAGTGCTTCAAACGCTAAAGCTTTACACCCACGATGGATACAATGGGTTAACTTACTCACCGCAACAGATGTAGACTACAGATTTGATTTTACACTACAAACACAAGCTTTTCTGAGGTACGAACAAGAATATCCTACTGAAATAATGCCTCTAGATCGGTATGATTGCATCATATATACTGATGGGTCTGCCTAGCCTGCCGTGGGGACTAAGCACCAATACTTAGGAGTGTGAGCAACTGTGAAAGGGCACATGCATGATTCCAACCTGAAAAAACTACACGCAGTCACTTGGTGACTGCGGAGCTGGCAGAACTAAAGACTCTAGTTATGGCACTAGAAAATATGGATCATAGATTCTGCAAACTTATAGTTTGTGATTGGCATTTCTGTGTCCAGTCCTATAATGGACACCCACACTATTGGGAACCAGAATGGATTCAGAGATGCAAAGGGTTGCGCAATAAAACAAAAGTTGCTTTCGAAAAGTGGATAGCGGAAAGATTGCTTGCCACGGACTCATGTAATACACACATTGAGTCATTAACATGTTGGTGTTCACGTTGCAGAGAATTCCCTGGCTAATGAAGCCGCAAGAGCAACAGTTTACACTGCTGCGGTTGCTACACTTACTCATTCTAGTACAAGGATAGACAGAGATATCATGTGGCTGTCATCGCTGCATGCAACGACACTCGCCTGTTAAAAGACTTTCCACTTAAGTACTCCTACAAGTCAGATGCACAAAACATCCCATATGGTCATATTCCCGGAGTGGGGGATAGAGTAATACTAAACACTTATCACAGACTGGGGTTAATACTATCTGTACACAAGGGTCTGGCTTCCGCACTTACGGAGATGGCTGATACAATTTCAATATTGCAGTAGCACTATTGGTGGCCAGGTCTTTACAAACAGACCATGGACTTTGTCCTTAAATACAACATCTGCCAGCAGATGATGGGTTCCACCATTGCGCATCCACCCCAGACACCTCTACTGATTTAAAACAAGCCATTGGCTTTTGTCTATCTGGACCATTACAGCCCTCTTTCATCAGATGGGGCTTACAAGTACATCTTGGTAGCAGTCGATTCCTGCTCTCAATTCCTATCAACATGGTCACAGCAGTTGGCTGATGCCCAAACTGTTATAAAGGATCTGCAATTCTTTATAGTGACATACGCAGTAGGCACATTTATTCCGACCAGGGTCCAGCGTTTAGCTCTAGGGTTACAAAGAAGCTGTGGGAAGTTTGAGTGTGATCCTGCGTTTCTCGGCTCCATGTCTTCCAGAGGGAAATGTGGTTGTGGATAGATATCCTGACTTAAAGCAGTTTTTAACACCAACAGTACTAGGCTCAGGTTGCAGTTAGGTTCATCACCTATATGGGATCCAGAGGGCTCTCAACAACGTGCCGAGAAAAGCCTTGGGCGGTCGGACTTCCAATGACATCCTGTTTGGGGTAAAGATTTGGGTCCCAGACCTCTACGATCCTAGCACAGTGGCAGTGTAAACACCATTTGACATCAATTAATGTTTGCCTGTTTTGTAGAAACTGATCAAATTTCGAGACGAACAAAGCAACGCCCAAGTAAAACGCACTGCCACTGGAGAAGTGAAGGTAGTCCTGGCGAAGCCTGTCTGGATCCCGAAGGTCGGGTATTTGATCAGGGAAGCCACATGTGCTCTTGGGTAGCTACCTGGCTCCTCTCGCTACCATTCAGGAAGTTCAGATGGAAGCTTTGATAACTGAAGAAGCATCCTCTCCAACGAGAGACAACAATCAACAACAACGAAGTATGTCTGCTACCTATTACAACAACTACTGTGCAGTCAACTAGTACAGAAACTCCTATTTTAATTTGGACTCAAGACAAGAATAAGGTCCATATCAATGTACCACAGATCGAGACATCTCCCACTTAGATAGATAGGACTGCCTCCGGCTACATCATTGACTTTTACGACATCTCTTCAGATGCATTGGATCCACCACCACAACCGCCGCCTCTCCCTTTCAGGCTGAAAGTGCGTGTTTTCTATCTTTGGCTGAAAAGGACATAATTTGTTTCTCCCTGGTTACATCTTTGGATTACAATTGGATTACTTTTCCTGGTGCTCTAGATTGGTTTGGTGACAGTCTTTTTCTTGCTCCTAAATGGACATTTTCTTACAGATTGCTCTGCAGTACAGCTGGTGAGCTTGGTATTCGCACCACATGCATCATCACACCGTGAATGAAGAGACCTTTCCCTGGTGAATATTACAGCAGTTCCAGAGAGGTTTTTGGGGATAGGGTATGGTATGATGCGTATGGTATGCCCCCACTGAGCTGTTACAAATTCCATATTGGTTCAAGATTTCTTTAAATGATGTCATTACCCCTAGTACTGTTTCTGACAATTGGAACATTGATGCAGTGCATGAATTGCTGGAAGATCTAGGGCATTCAACTGTGTTTTTCTCTGATGAATTGTATGATGGTACATCTAATTATGACAACATGTTCCTATTTTTTATTTACAGTCATCATTTTCTGCATACAGCAAGTGTTCTAGGTGCTGTTACAATTGCACTCAATGGGAACATTTCCCTACACCGTCCAGGGATTATTTTAAAACATTTGCACAGAACTTTCCTTATTTTTCTGGTTATGATGCATCTGACCCGGCCTCATATTTTCATAGGCTCGCACTATCACCTGCAAAGATGTAAAGTCTATTTGAGGGACAAAAGACTGGCAGATTCAGAGACCTGAGGCTTTGTTTAGAGCATGCCTGATACCCCATCAAATGATTTTCCTGAAAAAAACAACAAACGTCATGTCTTGGAATAGCCAAGGTGAAGGATTCGAACACACCATGAATTCCCATATTTGCACGTTTTGAAAACTGGCAACAATTTACACATTACGATTCGAGTACATTACATACTATGCTGCGTAACGGCACATACAATTCATCCGAGCCCAATTGGAAGGGATGGTTAGTTTGGCCACTGGACACTAAAGGATGTCCGACACGATTCCTGGGTAACACTGAGGGTTTCAAGATTAATGGTCCTGACATGCATTATGTGCAGTCTGAAGATTATGCTGTGGTGACAAATTAGTGTTAGGAAGTTGTGCCTTGATTGGCTAAAAGCCTCAACACTGTCTCGGGTGAAACAACAGGTCCCTTTTATCTGACGACTTGGAACTCAAGGACTTCAGTCAGTCAGTCAGTCAAAATATCTTTATTCGATTTAATAAAAAATCATACAAAGATATAAAAACATTTCATACACTTTAAAATAAAAACTATTTACAATATCATACAAATCAGAGCATACATAGGATTAATAAAAAAGGCCAATTTTAGTTCATATATTGTTACGCCAGGGTCAAGTGCAATAATTCTCGCAGTTTTAAAGGATCCCATTATTCCGATATATTTTTTTTTGTTCTAACTGCTGCCACCAAGAAGTTAGCCATACAGAATGTAATATGTATGTTGTTCAATGATTGTAGGTAGAGCAGGGCTGGTCTCACTTGTGTGAAGCCAGCCTCCTTTAAAAACGGGTAACAAATATTTTTTCCTTGGCTCTAACTAAAACCCACAAAACATAACAAAGTGCATGGTATCTTGGGTAGAGAAGTGATCACAACAACAGGGAGGGGCTAATTCAGGCTTTTCCCACATTTTCAAGTTGCCAAAATAAAGATGTAACAAATTAAACCTAAACTTGGTCAGGAGAAACCTATGAAAAGGGATCGTAACTAAACCAAGATAAGGTGCTAGTGAAAATATATTTACAAGAAGATAGTGTCTGCTCACTGCTGGTTTCACTAGTTCCCTTTCCTCACGACATGCTCTTGCCCTACCCATGAATTGCTTATTGATCAGTTCAATATCCTGGGTCTTGATGTCCTGAGGGGATGTGAAGAGCTCTGGTCGTCCCAAGTCTGAAAACGCCTTCATCAGATAGGCCAACCATGGCACCCTTTTAAAGTGGTCCAGAGACAAGACATCAGCCATGATCTTGTGGTTGAGTGGCAGATCTTCATTGAGCCAGGTCTTTAACCAAAAAATCAGGGGTGCCATGTTCAGCCCGTCAGTGAGGAAATCTAAACCCACCTCCATGTGTATGGAAAAGGTCGGTGTAGACTGAGGGACAGACAGGAGGGTCCGTATAAATCTGTTTTCCGCCTTCTGAATTGGTTCCAAGTTTACATAACCCCAAAGGGGTGAACCATATGAAGCCAAAGCAACCGATAAATCTTCAGCAAGGCTTCCATAGGCCTAGTGCCTAGACTGCCCGCAAAGCCCATGTGGGCTGCCGATGATCTAATCAACGCCAGCCTCTTTGCCCTGACCCGAGGTCCCCAAGATCCTCTCTGGTCGAAAAGAACCCCCAGATACGGGAACGTGGAGACTCTGGAGATGACCTCTCCCTTGCATTCAAAGATTTTAATTTTTCTCTTGTTACTATGTCGCCCCACGACCATAGTATGGGACTTATTTGTATTTATTTATTTATTTATTTTAAGTCCAGCTGGTCCATGAATGTGCCAAAACCATCCAGGAGGCGTTGCAGGCAGACGCCAGTGCGGGCAATCAGCACAGCGCCGTCCGCGTACAGGAGCGCGGGGATCTTAACTGCTCCTGCACGCGGAACATCACCCTCAACCTCCTCCAGGTAGGCGCCCAAGCCATTCATGTAAATGGTGAAAAGCAAAGGGGCCAGTATACAGCCCTGCCTAACCCCCCGCATGGACTTAAAGCGGGACATGCACCTTCCTTCATTTGTAACTCTCACAGCAGCAAAGAGCTCCTGATGGAGAAAAGCCATGAACCTGACCAGCGCTTCATCTATCCCCATCTTCAGGAGAGTCATCCATAAATTAGACCTGCTCACCAAATCGAAAGCCGAGGAGAGGTCCATGAAAGCTAGGAAGAAGGACCCCTCCTTGCCCACCGTATATTTTGCGATCAGCAGGTGTAAGTTAGAGCATTGCTCGATCGTTCCTTTCTTCTCTCTAAACCCATACTGGATCTCCACCAACCCTCCACACCTCTCTACGTTATCCCTCAATTTGGTCAAAAGGACTCTGCCTAGGATCTTTACTGCAGAGTCCAAGAGGGATATGGGCCTATAACACCCGGGATCGTCCCGCTGGCCCTTCTTGAAAATGGGGACGATGGTAGAAGTAGACCAGGTGGAGGGTTTGGGGTATCCATTTACGGCAGTAAAGACATTGGCCAAGACCCCCGCCCATAGCTTGGGAGAATGTATGAAAAAGTCGGCCGGCACCCCATCTGGTCCCGGTGCCTTATGCTTAGTGGTGGCCAAAATAGCTTTCTCCACCTCCGAGCTGAGGAAATAAATGGGAGCGGCATCCGGGGCCACCAGGGGACATACTTGACCAGCCGTATCGTTGTCTCCATACACCCTTTTAAAGTGGTCCAGCCATTTATCGTCCGGGATGACGCAGTCCATGGCTTCATTATTTTGATCAGAGAAGAATGGCTGTTAATTATTTCCCAGAATTGCCGGCTATCCTTCAAGACGGCCACGGAAAGGAGACTCTCCCAGGATTCACGTTTGATGTTATCTTGTCTAGTCTTGATAGCTAGCTTGTAGTTTTTCCTCAATCTTACAATGTCATCCCTTATCCTGGGTGTTTTCTTCAAGGCTGACATTAGGGACCTATGTGCTTTCGAGCAGGGAGCGTCAAACCAACGCTGCTTGTTGGGCGCTCCCTTCCTGGGTTGTGCCAAAAGGTCCTGCGAGACCCGCCCACAAATGGTCTCAGAGGCCCCTATAATTTCACAGTCCTGAGCATATGGGTTTTGGCATACCGCCACTTGGGCCTCAATTTTCGGATAAACTTCTGCATAGAAGTTCTCTGGGACCACCTTGGACCATTTGAGTCTTCTGCCCTGATCGGATGTGCGCAGAGTGTGCACCAATTTGGCTGGCCCCTGGATAGGACCCATATAGTCTCCCCAAGCTACCTCAAGTAGGACAGGATTGTGGTCGCTATAGTGGGAGGGCACTGTGCGGTAGGTAATAACCCTGTTTAGGATCCCTGGTGTTACAAAAATATAATCAATTACTGATCCGAGGTTAGTACCCGTAAAGGTAGCTATTCTTGAGCCCCCCTCTGGCTCATACAGGTTAAAATTAGCCAGAAAGTCTTCTAGTTCCTCACCTGCGGTGGTATGCTCAAAGTGGGGACCTTCGGGACCTTCTCCCCCTTCCTTGTTATTTGCGCCACACACTAGCTTACAAGGATGAATATTAAAATTTCCCAACATTATGTACTCTGCATCGAAATGTGTATTCTGACTGACTGACAGCATCTAAGCTGGCTATGTTACTATCGCTATTGTCCCTGTTCCAGGAATTATAGAAGTTAATATATAAGGTCCTCCTAGTAGGACTGATTTCCCTTTCAACAATAAGGATGTTGGGGGTAACAGTGCTAATCTGTCTTAAGGAACCCTTCAGTTCTAAAGAAAAGAAAATTAGGAGGCCCCCCTTAGCTCTGCCAGCACAGCTAGGGGTAGCCGCTTTGGCGAAGCTGGTGAACCCATCCATCCAGAAATTAGCAGACGTGTCCCATGTTTCCTGTAAGGCAATAACCTTGTGCCCAGAGACAAAGCTAATCCACCCCTTGTCATTACGTTTGGAATTAATCCCAGCCACGTTCCAGCTTAGTAGCTTGCATGCCCCCACTTCGCCATTCGCTTTGCTCCCTACCTCCTCTGTCGCACTGGTGGAGTCGACTGTTAGTCAGTCTATTTCCTCCAGACCCGACAGAGGGGCAAAGCGGTTTGCAGTGGCCAGCACCAAACCCTCCCGAACATGCTGGAGGTCACGGGGTGGGCCAATCAATGGGGTAGTTGTACACCTTGGGGGGGTTGGACACCTTGGGGGTTGTGGGAATGTGTGAGTGTTAATCCTACCCTCCCCCATGGGTGGGCGCCCTCCCATCCTGCTGTTCGCGGGGACTCTAAGTTGTGACATCCGCCCATGAGGAGGATAGAAAAAAACCAGCAGGACAGGTCTTATTTGGTCCATTAAGGATATATCAGAACCATCCCAAAAAAGTCTATCCGCTAGGTTAGCCCTACTAAAATTGACGACCACACAATCTCCTTGGATAAATTTCAGTTGTTTACCGATCCAACCCACCCTCCTTGCAAAGATGATCTCATCTGCAATGTTCTCACCACAACATTTGTCCGCACACCACTTATTAGTTTTAGCCATGAGGTCCGTGGCAGATTCAACCTCCCCAACCATTAAAGGAGGGACCCCAATAAAAAAGCTACCAAGGGGGACACTTCAGGTGGCAAGTGAAGTTTGTGTTTACTATAGGATGCTCTCCAGGGGTCGGGAATGCAGGACAGGTGCTGCGGGCAGGACTCCCCAACCGATGTTAAAGGTGGTGCACCCATGGCTGGGGGTAGTGTGTTATTAACCCCTACGCTGCTCTTAAGTTGCGAATCCGCACATGGTGCCTGTACCATATCCCCCCTCCCGGTCACCTTCCTCTGACCCTCACCCTCAGAACTCATTGCGCTGTCATGTGGTGCCATGTGGGGTGGGGGGGTTATTAATGAGTATCAATTAGTGCACATTTCCTAAGTAATCCTTCTAGGCAAGTATTTAATGTGTCCACAATGTCTTTCGCGATCCCAACGAGTAGTGGTTCGATCCCGGAGATAAAAAGATCCTCTAGTTTTTCCCCCAAAAGGTCGTTAGGCAAGTTGAATGGGCATGCGTTCACAATGTTGTTATCCAACAATCCCCTAGTTGGTTGGGCAATTGCCTGCTGCCTCAATACAGGCTGACTGACTGGCGGTGTGGGGGTAAGTTCCTTGGCTGTGGGGCATGTGAGCGGAGGATTGGCAATAGTCACAACGGGGTCTAATGGTACCGGAGGGGGGCCATTAGGTGTTATCCCGTCCAGGTCTGGAGGGGAGGATGGGACAGTGGTTGGTAGGGGAGTGGCTGACAAACCCAGTTCCAACTCGGCATTGGCAATTTCCTTGCTTAGTTCGCCCACCACCGATGTTAGATAAGTCATGATGGAATTAGAGTGTCTAGGCACCTTAGCTTTCTTCCCGCCCTCCTCCGTAGTTGTGGTTTTCTTGCGCTTACCCATTGTGCAGCAACAGATGTTAATGGGGTGGCCCAGCCCGGCCTCCTTCGGCCCCGGACGGCCACAGACGGCCCGCCCTCTGCCTGGGCTCCGCCCGGCGCCGTCCGCGCACGTCCCGCGGGACGGGAGGCACCCCTCGCACTTGTAGTGCCTCCGGGCGCAGGGATGGCATCACAGGTCTTCCGCCGGCGGCTGGGGCAGCTGGGGGATGTAGTTCCCACTGCGCCTGTGCCGGCCGGAGTGTAGTCAGAAAGCCGTTCCCCTCACGGCGCGTTCCTCGGTAAGAGCCTCAAGGACTTTTTAATGGGTCCCCGGAAACCACATCAAAAGCGCTTCTTGTATGCTATATACAACGAAATATAGAAGGTACCTTAGCAGGATGCTGCTGAAAAACTGTGAAAAATTGACAGGGTTAATTTAGAGAAGGCTTTGGCAGTGTTGACAGTGGTATGACCACCTTATGCTCTAGAATATACTCTTTGGGCAACATAGTGTCGTCTGCAATAGACCTCATACAACAAGCTATGTCCTCATTCCAACATGGGCAGTCACAACTTAGGTCTACTATGCTTGTACGTTGGACACTTCGAACGCTATGTTAAGGCCACATGCTGTGGTGACATACTAATGCACTAGTTGGTTTTCTCCATATCACCAGACTGAACAGCAGATACTCATGGCACGTAAAGATGCAAAATACACCATACTACACATTGAAAAGCTTGGGAAGTTGCCTTTCACCATTTCGGAAATGTAATCCACGGATTGGATAATCCATGGGTCTATTGCTTTGCCAATTTCAATATTCCGTTTCCAATATAGTCTATAATACCACCAAGTAGGCAGATATGAAGCACTAGGGTTAGGGTTTGTACACGAGTAATGGGAGCTACCTTTCACATTTTGATGTAGAAATGGGGAAACTAAAGTATTTTTTCTGTGGTTTCGATTGCAAGAGTACTTTAAGTGGATTCTTGGTTTGCAAGAACATTTTGTTGCACAGGGCTTGTAATGCCTCCTTGGCAAACCTGTCCTGCTACTTGAAAGGTTTCCCAATGGCTGTGTTTCATCTGGCTTTCAGATTGCTCTCTAACAGGAGATATTGGATTCTTAACAGTCAAAGTTGTTGTGGAATGAAACCTGGCATCGCTTATCTGGGGACTGTAAATTCCATTGTTACTTGTTGCACTCAAGTTCTGTTTCTACCTGCTCACACAGTTAGGGAGGCAACACTTTGGCCTTCAATAAATTTTTCAAACATACGCTTTGATGCTCTAAGGAAACTCAAAGCCATACTGTTTCAAAGAGATGTGGCCTTAACATCTGCTAAAGAGACGTTTGATTTCCAGGTTGCAAGGTCTTCTTCGGAGATGCAGGCACTACTCCATACCAACTTCCCACTTCATTTTGGGGAGTTGGTTCCTCATATTGTTTAACATGTCTGGTACGAAGGGAATAGTGCACTTTTTTAAGACTGTAGGCTCTGGGTTGGTTAGTACCTTTCCGACAATTTTCAGAGCGATTCCATCCTTTATACACTCTGTACTATGATGCATTTTTGGAGGTATTCTGCTTGCCCTGTTTCTGGTTTAAGGGACTGTCTTTTACATTTTTCTGCTCTGCAATGGATGTCCCAGTTCAAAATCAAATGGAATGAGCACTACCACATGCGCTGCTGTGCTGTGAACGCATGGTGCATTACTTTGGTTCACCTCTGCTTCAGGAACTGAATGAGGATTGGTTCTTGTCATTTCGGCATGTCTGGCTGCACTGCATGCCACCTTTATTCCACTGTCTTGTCTACTGTGCACTTTTGAATGTGCCTTAGATTTATGCCTCAAATGCAATTGGTTGAGCCATCAGATGTAGATGTACTGGTGGACCCCTTAAAGGCCCATTTGTGTAGTTGTCCCCAGCGTATTTCATTGCTGCTGAACACATTTTTCAAGCCATCTAGGATGCTTCTGCTCCTAATGAAATGAATCTTGGTTCTGTGGACCTTCTAGAGGCTGTGGTTCCGCCCTCAGCGGCTGGTGTGGGGGCTGGATGGGAATACATTTGCTCCATAAACCTGCTTCAATGTGCGCCTCTGGGAACATTGTCTGCTGCTGCTGGGAACAGATTTGTTTAGTCTACCACTCAGAACACATAAAGAATTGGCTATTCCCTTTGATAAGAACTCTTAATTCAGCCTGATTTTTTTTTATTATTCTTAAATTTGATTTTATTAGCTTTCATATGTTTTATGTTTTAGGCAAATGGCTTTGTGTGCTTTGACTTTCAAATTGGATGATTGCCTTTTTAAAATTACTTTTAGATGATTTATATCATAGCTTTTATATGCCACTGTTTTTATATAGATTTTCCATTTCATATATCTTATTGGTCATCCTTTTGCCTTAGGAGTTGGTGTAATCTGTCTAGTTAGGCCCATGAAGAAACGCTGCCATCTTTCACCATGTATACGTTTCTTAAGTTGCCTTCCCTTTCACACAATAACCTTTTACACACATTTGCGTGCATGGCAATTCTGGATTAGTTTCTCTGAAACTGCTTCATTTACAGATTCAACTTCGCAAGACCATTATCACCACTCCTTGGACACCATGTACAAGGCCTCCGCACACATTGTGTAAATGTTGTTCTATTTTTCATCCATGAGGTGACACTCCGATCTATATATCATATTAATGCTGTCCGGCCTTCATTATAAATAAACAAGCATTTTCGGGGGTTTCGCAGAAGAGCACTTTGCTGTCATTGGTGAGGTCTCTACACACTGAAGCTGGCTGACGCATGGCAGGGGTACGCCCGATTTCCATATTGTTTTGTCTGCCTGCATATGTACATTGTCTTAGCACAATGGTGGAACTTTATATTCTGTTCACTGTCCTAGTACTTCTAATAACTTTAATTTTCTTCTGTCTATTGATCAGTGCAGCACATACATTTTATACGAGAATCACATTTGTTCAATAAACATGGAAAACGTCCCACTGTGTATTCCTTGCATATTTTCTGAGAAGAAGAAAGCACGAGTGACTGAACAAAAGGATTCTGGATCGGTTACCATGATTCCTGGGCGATCAGGGTGGTCGTGCTCAATGGTTGCCAGAACCATTTGCTATCTTGGTACATTTAGGAGTACTTATGTTGGCACTGTAAGCTAGCAGGTCTATAGGAAAACATATCCTATAGGGGTGCATGGAATCAGTCTAGCACCATCCCAACAGTTATGCTGTCCACAAATGTGCAGTTCCTACTTTAGGGTGGAAACTACACAACATCATGACAAGACAACTTGGTGAAAAACTGTGGGAGAAGATACATTTAGGTGGCTGCTGGATATGATCAAAATGTATTATTAGTTCAACCAAAAAGTTCCATAACTACTATACCACATCAACAATAGATGGGACCATGACCATGTCGTCTGGGGGAAATAGTCTCATTACTACTTGCTGAAACAACCTAGAAGGTTCTTCTGTACTCTCCAAGAAAGAGGCAACAAAAACATATTGTACAGCCCAGGGTACTATAGAGATGACCACTTCAGCAGGTCTTCCATTGTTTCAAGCAGGAGACTTTATAGCATTGCTCGTTTTGAAGGATGGTTGAATCCGTTTCCCCGATGCATCCAGCAAATCAACAATGCATGAGATTTGTGGTGAGTGGAAAAATGTATCAGTTTGCTGTTCTTCCATTTGGAATCAAGTTGCCCCCAAGGCTTTCTACACAATGTCTACAGTGGTAGCGGTATACTTGGGTTTCAACACTATTTAAATCCATAGCTGGACAACTGATCAATGCTAGTACTGAACTACATATCTTCACAGAAGGAGATTCCCTATAAATATGCCAAAATTCCATTTTCACTCATGACAAAGAAATATCTTTACGGGTAATGTTGACATTTCAGCTAGCAGAAGCTTCTCCCTATGAGGAAAGAATGCCAGCATTTCTAAGAATGATTCCCCTTTAGTAGACCTCACAATCTTTCACTGCAAAGAAAGTTGTGTTGTAGTTGGACATTATGGCCTTATGATTTGCATTTGATCCCCCATAACCAAATTCCATATTGCACCCCTAAAGAAGAGACTGTCATTGCAGTGGTCACAGGCAGTTGGGTCCTGGGAGAAAATAGTGTTGATATTTTCTGTGATATAGAAAAAATTAAATTGTTGGAACTCACTGACTATAAGTCAGTCAGTCAGTCAAATAACAACTTTATTTGGTTTATCATTACCATAAAGCATAGAGTAAAACATTTATAACAAACACCATTAAAAAACGTCATATTGCAGTCAAACTTTTAAAATATTACAATCTAAAAATCCCTAAACTGATCCACCCCTTGCATTTATTCATTATCTACTTTCAATAAGAGGGTGTCCACTTTGGTCATAAATTTTACAGCACAACAAATTAAAATATTGGAAGTGCCTCTCATCCAACTTATTACCACCTGCCTGCAGGTTAGAATTTGTAAGTCCTTAAAAGGTGCCATTAGCAGCTTCCTTCGTTCTATTTTTAAAGGATCACAAACGCACATCAGATGCCATATTGATTCATTACGATATCCACACAGATGGCAATTTTCACTTAGTAGTTTTCTTTTCCATGTAGGGACTAAGGGGTATATTATCAAGAAAGCTTGATACATTATCGCCGCTTTTATCGGCAGGAAACTGACGATAAAGCGGCGATAATGGGCTTGATAAAATGCTCTATGGAATTCCAATCGAAGCCCATGTTAGATGACTTCACATCTAACAGGGGCTTCGATTAGAATTCCATAGAGCATATTGTCAAGCCCATTATCGCCGCTTTATCAGCAGTTTCCTGCCGATAAAAGCGGCGATAATGTATCAAGCTTTCTTGGTAATATGCCCCTAAATCCTTTGTATTATAGTCACCCAATCTGTATGCTGTAAACCTCTTCTTTAAAGATAGCCGAAAATGGCCAACTAAATAGGGTTGCGGTTTTAGTGTGGTATACAAATTTACTACCGCCCATGCGTGGCGTCATTTGGACAGTCTTCTTTTGTCTTCTATAAATGACAGTTTCTTGGCCGTGGCGTTACACGCATTATTAAATGTTGTTCTCTCCATCTTTTAATTCCAGACTTCGTCCATATCTAGTACAGCCAGGGCAGTTAGCAAGGAATCGCCCCATTTATTTGTTTTTTTAATGTAATTGAGTTTGTATTTCCGTCCAACATAAATAGTTCAATGATCCCGGTTCTGATGCTCTAAGTTTCCAGCATAATTTTACAAATGTTGCTTTTCTTTGGTATTTCTGATTCTGTAGGCCAAATAGCAGTTTCTTGACCATGCCAGATTTCCAGGCCTTAGGACAAAGTTAGAAGCAATTCAGCTGCCATCATTTTAAAGAGATGGTCGTGTGAGGGGCATTGCAATTTCTTGTAGAGCTGTTTGTAGGCTTTCGCTTTTATATCCATTTTTTGCTCCGTAAAAGACATTCTTTGGCCCAATTTGATACCTAGATATTTATATGATCTAGTTTCCTCAATTTGCGTTCCCTTAGCATACCATTTAAAAAAAAATCCGGCTTTAGGGCCTGCTGGTCGAACCACTTTGGTTTTTTTCTTGTTTATTTCCAAGCCTAAAAGGTCAAAGTATTCAATCAGTTTATTTATGATTCTTTGCAGTCCTATTGAGGTTTGACTCATAACCACGATGTCATCCGCGTACTGCAGGAACTGAATTGATTTATTTGCCAGTTTAGGCGGGTGGCCGTTTGTCAGTAGCAGATAATTATTTAAATCTGCTAAGTATAGGTTGAATAGACATGGTGATAGCACGCAGCCTTGTTTTAAATCGATATAACAAGCTAATAGACCAGTTTTTTTAATTATAGCTTTTTCGATTAAGATTGCCATTGTTGGCAGATTTGTGATAGTGCTGATGCCCTTCCTAAAACCAGTTTGAAATATTGGGGTTATTCTTTTTTCCTCCGTCCACTCCTGTATATGTTGTAAAATGCAGGATGAAAATAATTTTGCCTCTACATCTATTAAGGCAATGAGCCTATAATTACCAGGTTCCATTCGGCTGCTGTTTTTATAAATTGGATGGAGTAAACTTTCTCTCCAGGAAGCTGATATCGTATTCTCTGAATGCAGCTGGTTAAAAAGAGGAGCAAGGTAATTAGCCCAAAAATCCGGATCTTGCTTCAAGAGGTCATTTGGAAGGCCATTTGGCCCTGCTGCGCCAGAGGGCTTCAACTTTTTTTATCACCGCCTTTAAGCTTTTCGTTGTTGTCAAAGTTATTAGATCTTGTATTACAGAATGCCCTTTTTCCAAAATGAGTCTGCCAGTTGAGGCTAATTTCTGATTCAAATCCACTGGTTCATCTGGGCTTGGGACTACACATCTGTGAGTACTTGTTTGTGTATTATTATACAATTTGTCTATAAGTTGGATCCAAACTGGCTCACTTAATCCTGTATTCTGGAGAGTTTCGGTTCCCTTTGATAGTTTATTTATTAGTCCCCAAAATTCACTGCTGTTTGGTAATTTACTTGCCCACAGTAATTTCTCCCAGAGATTTTCAGTATGTGCCCTTTTTGCCTCTCTGCACATTTCCTTATATATCTTTCTCATTTTTGTGATCTTACCATAATCTGTGTCTTTTCCCAATCTGGCCGCTAAGGTCATTGCTCTTGCATCCTTTGCAACATTTCTCTTCTGGTCTCTCAGCTTTGTAATGTACCATGGTGCCTTTCTCGATCCGTTCAAGGTTTTTCCTGCTGAGCCTGCTGGAAATTTGTCTAGCAAGAACGTACTCAAGTTCACCCAGTCCTGTACTAGTAAGTGAGCGCCTAGTGTCTCATTATTCCCCACATGTAGTTTCACTATGTTCATTATTTCTTCTGTATTTGTTCCTCTTCAATTAAGTTTCCTTTGATTATACACTTCAGGCATTTCAACTAAAGATGCTGTGCTCTTTTTATGCATCAAGTTCACAGAAAATGCTGTTTCTTGGGGAAAATGGTCACTCTCTTGCCGAATTTTCTTTGGAAAAAGACTCCACTAAATTAAATAGGTCTTTACTAATTATGGTGTAATCAATAGTAGATTGGTTCTTTTCGCTTAGGTAGGTGAGTCCCGCTGGTTGGTCTCCCTTTGTATTCCCATTCAAAATGACAAATCCTAGGGATTCCAAATCTTGCTTCCAGCTGGGAAATTCAGGCCCGCCTTGACAACCTTTCTTATTTGAGTGAGCTCCTATTAAATTGCAATTGAAATCGCCGGATATTATCATACCGTAATTTTGATATATTACTTGTAAGCTTTTTATAAAATTTGTCAAGTTTAGCAATCTTTCCAATCTCTTTGTCTTTTCCGGATGGATGTAAATATCACTGACTATAATGAAGGCCAGTTCTACTCCGACCTTCAGCAGCATATAACCAGTACTGATGGCATATAACCAGTACTGAAGGCACACAACAGGCGAGCTGAACGTTCAATGAAACATTTTCTAATATGGAGCAAGTAGATCTCAAAAAGGCATCTTTTGCATATCAGTTGGAATGAAATCGGAATTTTTAGCAGCATAACCGAATCACCTATTAGGAAGGAATCATCTGATTGAAACAAACATGACATACTACTTACAGAAACAAGGAGGAACGTGGTTGCATGAGTTGTTAAGGATGGTGCAGAAGGTATCAAATTGGGTCTATAATTGGGGCATTTTTTTTGGAACACATATGAGGCATAGAACATGATCTTATAGAGACTAATCGGGGAGAGAAGCTTGTACAAATGTCTGGTATATTTGTATTTGCTTCTTTCCCTGCCTCATTGGATCTTCCGCCAATGAAATATTTACAGTGAACCACTATTTCCATAGGACAATTCTAGGAGCTCTAGCGTAAACGCAGAAAATATAGTTCTCCTATTGCATGGAAATGTCAAAATTAAATGCACAGAAGGTGATGGGAGGAATGTTTACAATAAGTCTAACCCCATGGCAATTATTCAGGGTAGCATCCTACCCATCATTCCTTTGTCCACCATGCCACCTCAGGTGTGCTCCAACCATATACAGCTCCGCGTAGACCCTGCTCCAATAGGAACAATCCAGCCCAAACTGCCAAGCCACGTCCTCCCTGAACCAGAAGGAAGACAAGCAACCCAAGACCATTTTCACCCTGATTTGGGCTAGTCAGTAGGGTTTAGCTTTGTTCCAGTAGCACAGTGACCACTGGACGCATGTCTAGGTCTAAATAAAGTTAGCATTGAAATAATAACGCTTAATGCATAATTTGATAAGAAGTAGAAGTTCACATTTGTCAGCATTTTATTTAAAGCCAGAGACCCAGGAAAAAGTCTGGACTTAGCTCAAAAATTAGACAAGGATAACTGAGGGGTGACATGAAAAAAAGTACCTTGTCCAAGTATATTGACATTTTGATATGTTTGTCACCATGTGGAAAGCCTTGAATATCAAGCTCTTGCTCTTTTCTTTGTACAGGAAGGGCGATTACTCTAAATTAAATAAGAAGAGGGATAAGGGCTAATCCCTAATTTAAATTGAGATTTAAATAGCTCGGTAAATTGTTTAGAGTTCCAGATCGCTACCATTTTTGCGAATCAGACATATTAAAGCTTCTAAGAAGGAACTTGTAGTGAGACCAATTGAGAGAAGTTTTGTATTAAATTGAAAAGTTTTAATTGCAGTATTTTTTTGAGAAGTAGAAAATCTGATTCAAAACTCTATACATTATTGTTATTATTGTTATATCAATTATAACAAACTCCTTTTTCGTTGTAAGATCATTTGCAAACTGTTTGCCTATCTTGTTTTGACCACTATAATATTTAGCACTGGATCTAAGAAGGTAAGGGCCTGATTTTTCCGCATTTTATTAAATTGAAATTTAGTTTTGATTAATTCTTAAAGGAATGCTTTGGATTTTGAAGCATAATACTTGCGTTCTTCATTTGTGAAGATTTGTTTGGATTTTTTATAAGTTTTTTTGGGGGGAGACGTAACAAATTATTTAATCGCTCACAATGCCATAAAGGAGTCTGAAATAGTATGCTCATGGATATCTTCAGTACAATTGTCATAAACATTTTTATTTAAAAACAATTTCAAAGAAGGAAGAGATGTGATTATTCAATAAAAGGGAAGTATTAAAAAAACATATTTTGTTACAATCAGATTAAGGCAGTAAAGTTAAGTCTGGCAGTTATTAATCGGGTATGATGTGCCAGAGAAAAGTATGCATATTCTCTAAGGGCAGGATTGTAAAGCTTCCAGGCGTCCATTAACACGATTTGTGTTAGTTGTGCTAACAAAGAGATTTTGTGCCTTGTTTTGGACCAAAAAATGTATTTAGAATTCCTATAAAGAAAAGAAGGAAAATTTTAGTTACAATCTACTTCAAAAATTAAATTGTCATTAGAATAATCCATACGTTTATTGAAATGTTGAAAATAGATACAGGAATGTCATTGATATTTAATTTCACAGTTAATCATTTTCCCTCGGTGCCTGTCTTCTGAGAATGACAACACCATTCCTTATACCATTACCTAATGAGAACAAAATATTGCCCACCCATCCTCCTTCGAGCTTCAAAGTCTCTTTGTAAGATGTGATTCTTGTAACAAAGTGATACTCACAATTAGTTCGGAAAGGTGAGCTAGTACTTTGTCTTTTAATTGGTGAGCCTAACCCCTTGACATTCCATGAAACTATTCTAAGATACATGTTATAGCAGCACTAATGCCCAGATCAGACTGAGTACAAGCCTTAAAATATGACTCAAAAAGATTTTGAATAAACTTATATTCAAAAGTACCTTAACATATATAAGAATTGCTTTGAGAAAGGTAAATGGAATGACAGTTGAAGAAACTGGAAAGATGGAACTGTAATAGACAGGGATGAAAAACAAGAAAAAAAATCCTACATAAAAACACAAAAGGTTGGGAGTGATGAAGCCTCACGCTGGAGGTGACACACCGGGACTCTGCAGGATATCAGAAGGATATTTAGGCAACATAGATAATACAAACTTGAACAACAAGAAAATCTGTGGTAGGAAATGTAAGAGTAAGAAAACTATCTTATACAACAGTTTTATAAACTTATGTCAAAACTAGAAACTTATATATGAAACTTACCAAAATACACGCTGCATACCAGCTAAAATGGCATCAAGTTGATTTATTGGAGAACTTGGCGGTCTCCATTTCTGCATTCTTCTAGAAAGCTTCTAAATTTTGCCAGATCTTCATAGGTTGTTGTATTATTTTTGAGTTACCTTGAAAAGACATGGGTGGAAGAGTCCAAACCTTTCATTTAGTGAATGAAGAGCTGGTCTGTTCTTCACGAATTCCTGCAAGAAAAATAGCATAGTGCCGAACCAGAATGTAATTTTTTTCCTCACTGCTGGAATAACTTTAGGGAGGTTTGTACTCCAGGAATTTAACTGACTTATTTGGGTTTACAGGATGATTATAGGGCTGTGCCGTGGCCCAATCTATGTTCTATTTCAATGTTGAGTGATGGGGGTTCTGTCATATCCAAGTCCTTATGAATGAATGGAAGAAAAAAAGCATGGGACCATACATTCTTAGGTTCTTTATCCTGTTACAATTTTTAGGATTTTCCAATTGCTTTTTAAGAGATAAGTTCTCAAATTGAAGATGGTTCCCTTTGCGAATAGTATAAGACTTGCTGCTTGACCTCCAACATGCACTCGTCCATTCATGACCATTTGTTGTCTAAACCTTTCAGTTTCACATATTTTCTCTTCCTCATAAGGTTAGAGCAATCTAGGTTCCTCTAACGTGCAGTTCCACATAAATAGATGAGGTCTTCAGTGGAAAAAGAAGATCGTTTTCTGATATTTTTCATTGGTCAATCCAGAAGAACTACTAGGCACTTGAGATACAAGGGTGATCAAAGTTGAAGAGACAGAAGATATTAGAGAAGATCTGTTTCTCGCTCAATGGAGGAAGCGTTGTTGTAGGACTCTGGGGGGACTTCTACCCTGGGGAGAGGTTTATAACATTTCAGGAGGGTTGGGAGATGTTTGGAGTGAGAGCTGGAAAGTTACTATGATGTGCCAAGCTGCCAGGGACCACTAGAGAAATATAGACATGAAGCCCCTCCACAAACAGAGACCTTACAAATCCTGCTGACAGTAAGATGTGCCTGACACCTGATGTTACTCATGTATAGTTCTGAATGGAGACAGAATTATAGGGTCCTGTAGAGCTAGAAAAGCATGGAATGAGGAACTGGGGTTACAATTCACAGATGGGGAGTAGAGGGAGTCATGTCACTGGTCAAAGGACATGAATTGTTAGCCATGATCAAATCTCTTAATGTCTTCAAATTACATATGTGTTCAATAATTTTGTTTATTGGTCATTTTCAAATAATTTCTGGTACACAAATCCATGTCTGTTATCAACAATATTATGTTTGAAATGTATCGAATCACTTAATTAGGCCATATATGAATGGATAAGTATGTATGAATAACATCAATAACAACTATATAATGATTTTGCAGGTATTACATGGGCCAAAATTGGAATTGTACATGTACCTCAATTGTCATTAACATTGTATGTTACGTTTTTGTTAAAAATATGTAATATTTATAAAAAAATATATTTCCTATCAAAACGTGACTTATAAATATAAAAATAATAAAAATTATATTTTTTGAGACTTTCTCCTTTCTGGTCATACACTGTTTTCTGTATTATCCTAAATCCACGTTTTACTTATTTCCTAAATGGTTTTCTTCTCTCACTGGTCGAAGAAAATACAATGGAAATGTACACATGAGGTGGTTGGGAACTAGGGGCCTCTTGTTCGAATGCTTGTTCCAATGCTGGTGCAGAAATGTGATCAAGTGGGCACTGGCGGAAGGGAGACACAATCACTTAACTAGGTAAGAAAACAAACTGATTAAGACTTGGATACATAGGCAGACATCCTCAAGAAGCTCCAGGAGGGAGGAGAGTGGGAGGATAACAACAAAGCCAGAAGCAGGACTCTGGAGACGACTAGCAGCTCTAGCGGGGAAAGAAGTAGAAATAAGAGACGGGGGAGTTTCAACCATGAAGAGGGGGATGACGGAGATTCTGGATCATACGGGGATCTCAGGAGTATCCGGTGGATATCAGCAGAGTGGCTAAATATAAGTATTATACTATGAGTGAAGTGATGTGTGTATATTCAAATACAGAGGAATGACTTAACCTATTGTTAGAATTGGGGGTCTCTGGTTGGCACAGGTAGGTACTTGTGACAAGCAGGGACCCTCTCCTCTAGTCAGGGCAAGGGAATTACTTTCCCAAAATAACCCATGCTCACCCACTATGCGGCGTGGCACGAACAGTCAAGGCTTATTTCAGAGGCGATGTAAGTTAAGCAGTTGTGACCACATACAGTAACCCAGTGACAACACTACAAATGGACACCACACATAAAAAATAAGTATACTTTATATAGAGTTACCACAAGAGCAACATACGACAAAAAGAATTCACAGTACTATTAAGTTCCAAGAGTTCAGGTTTAAAAAGCTTAATTCAAGGTTCTGTATGAGTCAGTAGCCTTGTCCAGCTATAGCGGTGCTGAAAAGAACAAAGAGTCTAACAAATCCAGCGGACCGCGGCTGTCCGGGCCCACTCAAATGTCAACAGACTCAGTCACAGTACCTTTTCCTTGAGGCGTCCGGCACGGATGTGCGAGACGGTTCCGGTGTTCGTAGCGGTGTAGAAAAAGAAAGCGTTGCAGGTCACGGTGTCCTTCCAGTAACGGTGCAAGCTACGGCTCGTTGACGGTCGTCGTGAGCTGAGAGCTTGCGTTGTTCGAGGCGGACGTTGCTCGTTGCGGTACTTCCAACTTTACGGTGCGGCAACAGACCCGGAGTTTGGGAGCTGGCGTCGATCAGTCCGGACAGCGGTGCGAGTCGGGCAGTGCGTCGCGAAGCGTGCAAGGCGGTGCCCAACTCCTGTGCGGTCACAGGACTCCAAGTCAGCAGCAGTGACCGCGTCAGTCAGACCATTTTGAGTCAGTGAAGCGAGGCGTTGCATGTTGCGGTATCCTTCCAGTCGCGGTGCAGGCTACGGCTCGTTGACGGCATCAAGACGGAGTCGGTGAGCGCAGAGCTTGCGTTGTTCGAGGCGGACGTTGCTCAATGCGGTGCCTACAGGACACCAGGCCGGTCGTGAGAGTCGGTCACAGTTCCCTGCCTCTGTAGCCACTGGAACAGCAGCAATTCACAAAGGCTGGTGAAGTCCACTGGTCCTGGGACTTCGGTCAGAAGGCAAGCTTTCTCCCAAGCCCTTGGAGATCTTTTCACAAGTTGAAAGTAAAGTTCCACAAAGTCCTTTCTCCTCTCTTTGGCAGTCAAGCAACCACTGCAGGCCAATCCCCCAAGCAGCACTTCAGCTTGTGAATAGTCTCTCCTCAGTTTCTTCAAGTTCCTTCTTCTCAGCAGAGGTTTTGTCTTGTCAGTTCCAGAAGTGATCTAATTTCATGGGATCAGGGTCCCAATACTTATACCCCAAAATCCTTTGTTCTCTGAGGGGAGAGGGGCTGTGCCCAGTTCAAGCCAGTTCTGAAGCACTCTGTTTACCAGACTTCTCCTTTCCCTTCACCACGCAGGTCAGGCAAATCAGAAGCCCTACAGGAGGAGGAGCCAGCATTGTGGAAGGCAAGTACAGTCCTGGAGCACTTTTTTGACAGACTTCCTTCTCTTCTTTCAGTGTGCAGGGCAGAGACATCAGATGCACCACAGGGGGTGGAGCCAGCACTGTGGGGGCGGGCACAGTCCTATTCCGGTCCCTGGTGCAACTCCTCCCTCCCATCTAGATGCAGATCTCTCTATTCACCACTGGGCTGACTCATTCTGTCTCCTGGAATCCTCCAGCCCTGTCACTCAAACTCCAGACAAGGAATGCACAACCTCGCAGAGGCAGGCTAAAATGGTTAGGCAAGCAAATACCTACTTCCTAAAAGTGGTATTTGCAAACACAGAATTTTAAAATAAACTTCACTAAAAGATGTATTTTATTATTCTGAGTCCAGTCATACTAAACTCGAATTTCTACCATGTTCTCGGAGTCTGCTAGGACTATAAACATGTAATAAAGTAGCAGCCAAATCTGGCCTATGGAGAACAGGTAGCCTTGCAATAGTAAAAAACGAAGATGGCTGTAATTCACTATTAGGACATGCCACACACATCAGGGCTTGTCCTACCTTACACAAACAATGCACCCTGCCCGTGGGCCTACCATAGGGGTGACTAACATGAAGAAAAGGGAAGGTTTAGGGACTGGCAAGTGGGTGCACTTGCTCAGTCAGCATGACAGTACCCGACTGCACGCAGGCTCTGCAATGGCAGACCTTGGACACATTTTACAAGGCCGCTTCTGTGGGTGGCACAAACAGTGCTGCAAGCCCACTAGCAGCATTTGGTTTACAAGCCCCTGGCACACTCAGTGCACTGTACTAGGGCCTGACAAGTAAACCAAACATCCAATCAGGGAACCACTAATCAATACATCAACTTACAATAGGGAGAGTATATGCACTTTAGCACCGATCAGCAGTGGTACAGAGCCCAGAGTCATAAAATAGCCAACAACAGGTCAGAAAAAATATAGGAGGAAGGCAAAAAGTTCAGGGATGACCCTGCAAAAAGGGGCAAGTCCAACACCTATTCATTAGATGTTGGAAAATACATAATGTCAATCATGTTGGGAAATTAATAAAACAATAAAAAGAGTTTACCCCAAAAAATGGAAGAGACCAAAGATGATTTCAGAAAAGACACAAATGCTGCCCCTTCTTTTTCGTAAGATATGTTGTCCACATCAAATCAGGATACCGTATTAGGGCCAATATTTTTTGCAAGTTTACTGAGGGTTTAAATAGAGCACATCGAAGTATACAATTTGCCCATAATTGTGAAAATGAAACTTATGTTTGAGAGATAAAATGGGTAAAGAAATCAATACTGACTATTGCAAGAATTTCCTGATATCTTGGCAACATCTTGGCTGAGAGTAGGGCATACATAAAGGCTCTTAGCTGTGAGAGTGTGTGTATATATATATATATATATATATCCTTAGAAATTACTGGAAAAAACACAGGTTTCAGGGACGTTATAGTTAGTTGGACATTTCACTCGTACAAACCCAGAGAAATTCGGCCGTTATAGCTAGTTCAGCTAACTATAACTCGCACCCCCGCAATGCACTGCTGATGACGTCACATATTTCATTATTCATGACATGGTCAGTGACATCACTGATGACATAACTGAGGCCAATTTAGGCCCCGGGGCCCCCCCTCCCCTGGGGCATGGCCAGAAAAATGTTTTTTTATTTTGTAAAGGAGGGGGGAGCCCCAATGCCCCCACGGTCCCGCCGGCTTCCCTGCTCCTGCGTGAGCCAGCATTGCTTTTGCACCAGGGGAGCTGCTAAATTACAGCTCCCCTTGTGCAAAAGCAGAGTTTGCTATGACAGGGCGGGAGCCTTGCTCCCACCCTGTCATAGCAAACGGCAAGGTCCCGGGGGTGGGCCCCCCGGGACGTTGCAGGAGCCAGCCCTGGGGGTAGCGATCCCCAGGGCCATCAAGGGCTCCTGGAGTGAGGCTGTGCAGCCCCCCTCCCTCGATTTGCATAGTTCCGGGGAGGTGGTGGTCCCCGGGCTTGGGTGGGCCTGCAAGGCCCCCCCTTATAATTATTATAAGCCCCTTGGAGGTGGCGGTCCCCGGGGCAGCTGGGGGGTTTGAGACCCCCCACACATTTACTAATGAAGCCCCATGGAGGTGGGGGTCCCCGGGGCTGAGGGGGGGGGCGTGTACCCCTGCATTCAATTAAGTAAGCCTCAGTTTGTCACGGTCCCCGGAGCTGGCCACCCGGGGCCTTATAGAAAACAAAGTGCGGTAGCCCGTACTTCGTTTTTTTTTGTCTGGATTCGCGAATCCAGCACAAATTTGGCTGTTTTGTTTTTTATAAAATGTTTTTTTGGGGGGGGCATGGCTTAGCTTGCCATCATGGCAGAGGTGTGCTAGCCAGCTCCGTCCAGCCCGACAATAATCCTTCCTACATCCTGGCTCCCTTGGACCCTTGTGCAGTCCTGGAGGTAGCGGTCCAGGGAGCAGTCGCGGCGCCCGGAGCAGCTGGGGGCCAGATCCAGCGGGTCCACGAGGCGCGGCCTGGAGGCGGACGGCAAGCTGGGGTGTGGAATTTTGCAGACCTTGGGCGCTGTGTGAATATCGTGGGTCGCCCGTCGGAACTTGTGGGCGTGGCACACCGTCCTGGGTGCTCAGCAGCTGAGGCAGCAATCGCGGGGCAGGACGACCCCCAGAGACCCGGCGGAGACAGTGGTGTGGAGCCTGGAGGGGGGTGCACTGGCACGCAGGGTCGGGCTGCGGCAGACCAAGGCACCGCAATTAAGAAAGAGGCCTGTGTCGGAAGCCCGGGCGCGGGAGTGCCCACCGCCTGTGCATTCGGCCGCTGCAGTGTGGTTGCCGGCATCGACAGGGGCGAGAGTGAGGGCACCCCCGGGCCTTAGTTGACGCCTGGGGGTCGCCGACTGGATCGGGCCACGTTGGGGTGTTCCTGAGGCATACACTGTCTGCCCGCATGCCTTTGCCGATCCCCCTTTGACCTCCCCCCTTCCTGGGATTTACATCAGCAGCAGCGAGAGGGGCTGGATTCCGCCGGTCTTTGAGGAGATAGGCCCGGCCCAGTTTATGGACTAGACGGACGCCCCGTGGTGTGCTGGTGGTAGGCAGGGGGCCCAGAGTGGCGGCGCTGCTGCCGGGTGAGGTGACCAGGGGCCCCTGAAGATCACCGCAAACTGGATCCGCTGTGAGTGCCCGGGGTGCGAGCAGTCACTGGCTGGCCTGAGTAGGTGGAGATCCCTCGCCCCGGGGGTGGAGACATGGTCCGAGGTCGGCACCTGTATCAGACCGCGAGGGGAGAGCAAGCAGACAGTTCCATACCCGCCTTTCCGTCCCCCAGGGGTGCTGACACCGGCGGTCGAGTGGGCTGCGAGGGGCACTGGGACGGTGTTACCGGTTGGGCCACGCGGCTTGGGTGTTTTGGAGCACCGGAGGGAAGGGGGGCCCCATGCATCGTCTGGCGGTGAGATCGCTCTAGCAATCGGCTAGCCCACGCCTATACTGTTGGCGGGGGGCCACTTGCCGGTTGAGGCCTCCACTAGTGAATTGCGGGCCCAGGACCGGGGGTGCTTTCCTTTGGGGCGTATCGGGTCTTGGACCGGCCTGCTGTGTGCCCGCACTGAGAGGGTTCCTGTGTCTGCGCCTAGCCCAGCCTGGCCTGAAACCACGAGGTGCCTGTTGAAGATCACCATGACGAGGGATAAGGGCGGCGGTGGATCCACGAAACATGAGCCTATAGTCAAGTTCACCGGCCCAGGAGTGATCGGTGGCGCCACGGGGAGCCCCCAGGAGGCCATACCGAACAATGTGGCTCTGATGGCGGTAATCACCCAATCCAGAGACATGCTTTATGCCAAGATTGGTGCGGTGGGCTCGGATGTTATGTTACTACTGCAGGACCTACGGGATGCAATGTCCCGCATCATGGAGGCAGAGACCTAATTTCAGGGGTGGAAGATGATGTTACGGTCCTCAAGCAGAAGGTGGCGAGCATGGAAAATGTCCAGAAGGGCCTGGCGCTTCAGGGTGAGGATGCTGAGGAGCGGGCCCGGCGGAACAACCTGCGCTTTGTGGGATTTCTGGAGGGTTGCGAGAATGGTAATATGGAGCGTTTCCTCACACAATGGCTGGAAAGCTGGCTCCCTCCGGACATCATGTCCCGCTGCTTTGTCGTGGAGCGGGCCCATAGAGCGCTCATACAGATACCTCCGGTGGGGGCACGCCCACGACAGCTGATTGTGAGACTCTTGAACTATCTTGACCGCGATGCTGTACTGAAGCAGGCCCGAGCCAAAGAACCTTTGCTCTATGATAACCACTGTATCCTGGTGTTCCCGGATTACACTTGTGCAGCAGCAACGCCAATCGTTCATGACAGCAAAAGCCAGACTGAGAGACCTCAAACTCCTGTATGCCTTATTGTTCCCGGCTTGCCTGCGTGTGGTATACCAGCCCCGCACCCACTTCTTTGACACCCCAGATGAGGTGTTCAAATGGACAGATGAAGCCGTGCGGGTGCGGGTACACACGCCGCCTGGGCTAGAATTAGATTCATCATTGAGTGAGGTGCCGTCAAAAAGTTCCCAAGGACAGCGCCGGAGGGGGCACAGAAGATCTCGGACCCAGAGGCGCTTTCTGTCCTGCGAAGCCTCCTCCTGGGGAGACCCTGCTTCCCAGCATCAGACGTTAGATCCTTAATCTCTGTGGACAAGATGGCACCGAGACGTTCCTCTAATTGGACTGTGTGAATGTTTGATATAAGCTGTATGGAGGGAGCCCCTATGTGGGCTGAATTCCCACCTGTCTAGTACTTGTGGGGGGTGGGCCCGGAAGACATGGGCTGTTTAATTTGGGGTTCAATTGGCGGGGCGGCCCTTGCCCCCTGTTGGGGGCTTTACGCCAACCCCGCCGCAACAGGTACTTCAGCATTTTTGAGGTATGGGGTGGGGGGTTTGTTATGGGGAGGGGGTTTGGGTTAAGTTATGAGTTGCACGTTCACACTGGGTTCGTCACGATACACACAAACACCGCCAGGGCCCCTTATCTGTGTTATGACAATGCATGTTTCCCAATGGCTAGTTGGGCTATAGATGGTCAGGCGTCCCCTTGCACCCTTCGCACGTCAGTTGGAACGTGCGCGGGGTCTTGGACAAAATTAAACGCAGGCGGTCCTGTGCCAGGCTAAGAGGGCCAGAGCTGACCTCCTCTTCTTGCAGGAAACCCATCTGATGGTCTCCAAGGTCCTGTGCCTGCAACGCTATAGCTTCCAGCAGGTCTTTCACACTGGGTTCACGCAGGGTTCCAGGGGGGGTTACGATTCTAATACACTGCAGGGTCCCATACGTACATTCGCAACAATGGCTGGAAACGCAGGGGCGTTACCTATTCCTCCGGGGCACGATTGGGGAGGACCCTATAGTGTTAGGCTGTCTGTATGCCCCCCCTTACAGTGGTCTTTGGTAGAGCGACTACTTACCTTATGGGCTGACATGCCGGACTTGGCCTCTGTGATGGGGGAGATTGGAATGATGTAATGGACGTGGGCAGAGACAGGAGCAGGGCTGGTGGGGGCCTGGGCGGCGATCAACCCACGAAATTGCACTCTTTGGTTACAAGCCTTGACTGGGTAGACACATGGCGGCAAACTCATAGGGACAGGAGGGAGTTTACATACATTTCAGCGGTCCATAAGCCATTTTCTAGGATTGACTATGTATTTGTCCCCCGGGCGATGGGTACAAATGTGGTGTCAGCTGAGATCCTCCCTAGGGGGATATCGGATCACGCTCTGGTGTCCATCGAGCTGCAGATAGGCAGGGGGCGGCAACCCTTCCGCTGGCGCCTTTCGGTATGGAATTTGCAGAATGACGAATACAAGAGGCGAATGAGGGAGGCGATCGCAAACTACCTTGTCGCCAATGTGGGGTCGGTCTCCAAGGCCGGTATACTTTGGGAGGCACTGAAGCCCACTTTATGTGGGGTGAACATAGCATGGTGCGTGTCGGCCCGTAAAAAGCACCGGGACGAGTTGGTCCGGGCTGAGGCGGAAGTGGAAGCTCTCGAGCATCGGAGCCATGAGGCCGGTGAAGGGCCTGCGGTGCGGCAACTACTCCTGGCACAGCAGTCCTATGCCTCCCTCCTGTTGGACGAGGCCCAACAGGTCTGGCTGGCAACGCATAGCAGGATCTGTCAATGGGGCGACAAGTCGAGTAAGATGCTACATCGGCTCTGCCAGGGTACTCTACATTCCCAGGCCCTTCTGGGTGTGCTGGATGAGGATGGGGCAACGATGACTGACCCGAAGGCTATAGCGGAGATCTTCGCCACTTATTACGCGGACCTTTACGCCCCTCAGGAGTGATTACCGGAGGTTACGGTCGACAAATTCATAGCGGATCTCTTGCCCAAAGCGGTGTCAGATGAGATGCATCAACAACTGGAGCTCCCCCTGTCGGATGAGGAGCAAGGCAAGGCCCTGGGAGAGCTCAATTCAGGGAAGGCGCTTGGATCCAATGGGTTCCCCAGTGAGTTCTTTTGTCGGTACAACCTATAGTTAGCCCCTTATTATCGGGCGGTGGTGGAAGAGGCCAGGGAGGCAGCTGGCTCCTCCCTCACTGGAGGCATGCAGAAGTGGTGGTGTTTCATAAGGCTGGTCGGTCCCCGGAGCAGCATGCCTCTTACCGCCCCATTTCCCTTCTAAATGTGGAGGACAAAGTTTTGGCCAAAGCACTGGCTAACAGCCTCTTGCCCCACATTTCGGCCTTGGTACACCCAGACCAGGCAAGGTTTATGCCCCAGAGGGCGACGCGACACAACATAAAGTGGGCGCACATGGCCCTGGCAGCGGTTCGACAGACTGGGGAGCCGGCAGCACACATACTCGAGGACATGGACAGGGCATTTGATTCACTGAGCTGGGTCTACCTGTTCGCCCTCCTACGTCGATTCAATTTCGGCCCACGGTTTTTGTCATACATGATGCTCCTTTAAACCGATCTGACAGCGTTGGTACATGTGGCAGGCGTTTTCTCATCCAGCTTCCCTATCAGACGTGGCACCAGACATGGGTGCCCCCTGTCGCCATATTTATTCACCCTAGCCATGGAGCCATTGGCAGCCTGGGTGCGCATCGACGCACAGCTTAGGGGTTTTGAGTGGGCCCCGGGTTTATCCGACAGGATCACATTGTATGCCGATGATGTCCTCTTTTTTCTTACTGCGTTGGATAGATAGGGGCCACGAATTCTGAAGATCATGCAAATATTCGGGGAAACGACAGGGCTGTACATGAACCCCTGTAAATCCACTCTGTGGGTTTTAGGAGCTCGGATGAAAGTGGGCACGTGGGCGTCCGCGCTTCAGGTGGAGGTGGGGGCCTCAAGTACCTGGGCTTATTCCTATCGGATGTGCCGGCCATATCTTGGGAACCCTTAACAATATATGGCAGATCAGCGTTCTTCAAGATGGTTGCGCTCCCCGCTTGCTATACCATCTGCAGAATTACCCGTACCCGATCGCGTCTAGGTGGTTCCGGCTGGTGAATTCTGTGCTGGGGCAGTTCCTCTGGGGGGGGGGGGTGCGCGTGTAGCGTTGCGCACGTGCTTTTTCTCCACCAACTGTGGAGGTCTGGTGACCTCTTATATTCTTTCGTACTACCAGGCCTCGCACCTAATAGTTCTCAATGAGTGGTGGTATGTGTACAGGGGGAACCTTGCCTATGCATTGGAGAGACACCTTATGGGGCCTAACACCATACACACAATTCTCTATTCAGCGACGCTGAGTGGTACGCTACCACCAGTGACAAAGGTAGTGTTTCAAATTTGGCGGCAGTCACTAAGACGAATGGGGTGGTGGAATACCCTAACTGGAGAAACTCCTCTGTGGCATAATGGGCACATGCCTGAACTGGCGGCGTTACAGGGCTTTCGGGGATGGGATGCCATTGGTATTTCAACCCTGGGGGATGTCATGCAGGATGGGTCCCTCAAGTACTTCTGGTATTTACAGGAGAAATTTTGCATGCCCCGGTCCCAGTTCTATCGGTATCTCTAACTCCGCCATGCGCTCTCCCCCAGTTTGGAGAGGCCTTGATTCTCTCCCTGAATTTAGCCCGTTGGAGGCAAAGGTCTTCATGGGGGATCTGGAGACCAAGAATATCTCACGAATATATCAGTTTCTAGTCACTCACTGCTCTCCTACGCTTCAGAAGCTACGGGGTGTATGGGAGGTGGATGTGGGTACGCTGGAGGAGGAGGACTGGAGGGAGGCCCTACCCGCCCGAGGAGCGGCCATTACTATGCGTCTCCGCCTCATCCAATTCAAATATCTCCACCGGGTCTACTTTACACGGGTTGGACTGTGGCGTGCCGGATTGATTGCCTCCCCGGAATGCCTCCGGTGTGCCGGGAGGAGGGAACATTCTTACACACTGTTTGGCAATGTCCATCACTTGATCGATTCTGGAGGGGGTATTCTCCTGTCTATCAGAGGTTTTGGGGTGGACACTTCCATGCACACCCTGCTACATGTGATGGAAGGGATTGGGGGCAATGTTTATAAACAGCATCTGATGCAGTTGGGCCTCACATTGGCGAAACGTGATATAGCCAAGATGTGGAAGGATGCACGGGCCCCCTCGGTGGCCGCCTGGAAAAATGGCCTAGACTTCTGCATAGGGCTGGAACAGCCAATCTTTGTGGCCCTTGGATGTCCGCGTAAGCACTACAGGATATGGAAGCGGCGGGCGTACTATAGGGGTTTGTGGCTGGAGCCTCCGATTGCTGCAGACGATTTTCCATTGGAATGAGGGTAGGGGCTGGTCGGTCGGATCTAGCATAGGGGGGAAGCCTGGAGTGTGTGTGTGTGCTACGGCTGGGTTTTTCTTTTGTCCTATATTATCTGCTTGTGGACTGGTCTCAGTGGACTTTGCGCAACTCAGGAGGGGTACGGGGGGGGGTAAGTTTGGGAGCGACGGTCTACAACCCTAATAGACACAGTGTGTCAAGTGTTTTTTGGTTGCTTTATTTTATTTTAAAAAAAGGTCAGTTGCTGTCTTGCAAATGTACAAACTGATACTTCAGTTGCCCCGGGGGTACAGAGCCCTGCGACCTATGTGCAATTTGACAATAACATTTTTAAAAAATATATATTTTATTTTTACCTGGGGGTCCTTGTAGGACCCCCTGAGCAGGCCTAGGGGGTCAGGGTGTTTCTACCCTGCCCCCTTTTCTTGTTTTTCACCTTTTTTTGTACTGTTTTCTTGTAACTCGGTTGCCGAGTCACAAGATGGATGCCAACACATTTTAGTTTGGAATGTTGGCAGCCAATCAGAATTGAGATTTTTATTTTTTTAATTTCTCAGCAACTAATGAACGGATTTACACCATTTAAAAAAAAGGTCGCTTTCTGAACCGAACCAAGAGTTACCTTTTTGCCAAATTTGGTGTAATTCTGTTCAGCAGTTCGGGCTGTAACCTGTTCAAAATTCCTATGGAAATTAACATGGAGAAAACGTGTTTTGGGACCCCCCTTTTTTCTCGGCCCCTGCTTGACGAATCACCCCGAAACTTTCAAGACAGGAGCTGACCGGAGTGCCCCATTAGTTTTGAAAATTTCGCAAACATTCGTCAAATGGCGCCAAAGATATTGGCAAATCAAAAAATGGTTTTCCTATGGAAAATACATTCTAACTATAATATATATAGATATATATACACACATACATAAATAAATATATTTATTAGTATACAAACAACTTATGAGTAGTCCGTTGAGAGAAGTGAAGCTACTTGATAATTGCGCAGAATATTGTATACAGATGAAAATGAGGTCAAATTACAGGCCTGCAACACTTATTAATAAAAGGTCGAAATGAAAAAGGTGAAGGCTCTGAGAAGAATTCAAGTGTATTTAGTAAGAACATTAGCGATGAAGAAGAGCAAGCGTTGTATTAGTAGAAATGCAATGAATTCAATGCAGGAATTCCTGAGCCTTTGTTCTGTACATTTGCAAAATACTTTTGGGTGAATTCTGGGTGGAGCCAGGCGCGCAACACCCATTGGGCTCACGGGGCTTCAGCCCTCCCTGTCGTGTGTGTCAGCCCGGGCTGACACGTCTTCGCGGGCTGGCAAGCATCTTAATTGAAGCCGCACCCGAGTACTTAACAGGTCTTTAAAAGACCATTAATTGTAAATGAGGCTTTTGTTGTGTGTTCACCCATTCTTACAGCCACTCCGTCTGTGGTTGGAAAAATTAGCACCCCCCCGAAATATTTTTCAGCCCCCCCTCCCCCGAAATTTGGCTCTAGTTGCACGCCTGGGTGGAGCTGCCTTGTTTTCCACTCCTGGCTGCCGAGGAGACACTGCAGTAGAATACACTGATACCATCCATCACCATTCATTTTTTGACAGGTGGGAACGCCCCCCGGAAGTGACGTAGGAGCCGGAAGTCCCTCCCCGGACGTCCCAGCCCCGGAAGTCCAGCCCCGGAAGTAAAGCCCCTGAGGGTTGGCCCCAGAAGGGCAGCCCTGGAAGTGGGACAGGTGGAGTGTGGGTGCCCTTCACACAGGCATTAATGGACGTGTAGGTGTGTCATAGGTGTAGAGTGGTGTTGTGGGATGCCTAGGGCCAGCTGCAAGCCAGCCAGTAGGGTCTACTAGGGGTGTTTAGGGTTATGGGATGGGTGAGCAGAGACTTACCTGTGTGCGCCATTTTGGTTGGGCAAGTATGGACATGTTTGGGCATGTATGGACATGTCAGGGCATGTTCAGCGGGTAGTTGCGGCTGCAGGCTGGTGTTGCTTGGCCCGTGGTGAGGTCCATCTGCAGAATGGGAGCCCTAGAGTGTTGCGGGGTCTTTTTGGAGGTAGGCCAGCCCCCTAGGAGGCGTGGCTGATGACTATGGAGTTCCTGAATGGTGGCCTGTAGTGTAGGGGCGTAGCCACAGCCAGCCAAGGGCAGCAATTCCATTGGCCCCAGAAGAGGCAGGAAGCTTGACTGTTGGCTTGCTAGGGCAGTAATTTTGCAGCTTAATTTTAAAAAGTCTCTGTTGTAAAATGACAGTAGTTCTGAAAATAAAATAGAAAATAAATAAAGACAAGTTGTATGCAATTGTGTCTTCTTTCTACGCGGGAGTAATGTGTTAGGGATGATAAACATGGCTATCATGTAAAGCACGAGCTGGGGTCTGGCAACATGCCCATGCACTGTTCTGTAACATGGTAGAGTGTGCTGCAGCAACCCTAGACTGCTAGTTTGCCAGTGCAATATTTTGCACAGCATAATTTTAAACGTCTCTGGTGGAAACTGATGTCAATTATGAAAAGGATAAACATGGCCATGATGTAAAGCAACAGCTGTGGACTGTGTAACAGGCCAGTGTGTGGTTTTTTAACAGGGTAATGGGTGTTGCCACTAACCTATGCTGTAAGGCTGTTGGTGCAACATTGCACACAAATTAAGTTGAAAGTCTCTGATGTAAATTAGCCTAATTATGAAAAGAAAAACATAAATAAAGACATGTGTTATGCAGCCGAGGCTTCGCTCTACGTGTGAGTGAGGTTCCAGGGCTGATAAACATGGCAATTTTGTAAAGCAAGCCCAAAACAAGTGAATAGAAGGAACCTGAACGAACCTGAGCTTGCTACCGAGGTCCAGGGAGTGAGACCTGCACCAGGAGCCGAGTCCCCCCCGCCGCCGCCTACCTCCATCAGAGCGGCCGCAGAGCGGGGGGACTTCAACCCCCAGGAGCCTTTGCGGGGGCGCTTCCAGTGACGCTGCAACAGGCGCCCAGAGGCGCATTAAACAGCTGCGCTTCCTGAGCGCTGTGGGAGCCCAAAACAAGTGAATAGAAGGAACCTGAACGAACCTGAGCTTGCTACCGAGGTCCAGGAAGTGAGATCTGCAGCAGGAGCCGAGTTCCCCCTGCCGCCGCCTACCTCCATCAGAGCGGCCGCAGAGCGGGGGGACTTCAACCCCCAGGAGCCTTTGCGGGGGCGCTTCCAGTGACGCTGCAACAGGCGCCCGGAGGCGCATAAAACAGCTGCGCTTCCTGAGCGCTGTGGGAGCCCAAAACAAGTGAATAGAAGGAACCTGAACGAACCTGAGCTTGCTACCGAGGTCCAGGGAGTGAGACCTGCACCAGGAGCCGAGTCCCCCCCGCCGCCGCCTACCTCCATCAGAGCGGCCGCAGAGCGGGGGGACTTCAACCCCCAGGAGCCTTTGCGGGGGCGCTTCCAGTGACGCTGCAACAGGCGCCCAGAGGCGCATTAAACAGCTGCGCTTCCTGAGCGCTGTGGGAGCCCAAAACAAGTGAATAGAAGGAACCTGAACGAACCTGAGCTTGCTACCGAGGTCCAGGAAGTGAGATCTGCAGCAGGAGCCGAGTTCCCCCTGCCGCCGCCTACCTCCATCAGAGCGGCCGCAGAGCGGGGGGACTTCAACCCCCAGGAGCCTTTGCGGGGGCGCTTCCAGTGACGCTGCAACAGGCGCCCGGAGGCGCATAAAACAGCTGCGCTTCCTGAGCGCTGTGGGAGCCCAAAACAAGTGAATAGAAGGAACCTGAACGAACCTGAGCTTGCTACCGAGGTCCAGGGAGTGAGACCTGCAGCAGGAGCCGAGTCCCCCCCCCCGCCGCCGCCTACCTCCATCAGAGCGGCCTCAGAGCGGGAGGACTTCAACCCCCAGGAGCCTTTGCGGGGGCGCTTCCAGTGACGCTGCAACAGGCGCCCGGAGGCGCATAAAACAGCTGCGCTTCCTGAGCGCTGTAGGAGCCCAAACCAAGTGAATAGAAGGAACCTGAACGAACCTGAGCTTGCTACCGAGGTCCAGGGAGTGAGACCTGCAGCAGGAGCCGAGTCCCCCCGCCGCCGCCTACCTACATCAGAGCGGCCGCAGAGCGGGGGGACTTCAACCCCCAGGAGCCTTTGCGGGGGCGCTTCCAGTGACGCTGCAACAGGCGCCCGGAGGCGCATAAAACACCTACGCCCCATTTGCGTAGCGGGACGCGAGCGGCACAAAGCGCGGGGCTAAGCCCGGGCAAAGGGCGGGCCCTCTGTGGCCCTCAGAGGCCTGAGGAGCCTGGGCTGGGCCACATACCCTGCTCCATTTACATCAACCCACCGACACTTGGACACCTGAACTGTAAGCATAGGTGCAATTTCTTGAAGTTTACGTGTAATACTAATAGGGGTGCATATCTATTCATTGTTTGTTCTTGTTGGTTGCTTTAAAATCTAACGACCAGGGGTTGATAATATTGTGATTACATACCCGATAGCTATTTTAGTTTTTAGGGGTAGGTATTGACATGGATTGTCGAGAGACTAGAAGTATGACCGCAGGGGGGGCAAAAAAGTTGACCGGCACCCTGGATGACTTCATAGTTTGTACCAATTCATTAATTGATAAAGGGATAGTTTTATTGGGCAGAAGGGTGTCCCAAGATTTGGCCTCGGCTAAAAGATCCTCATTAGGCCTTATTGCTCAGGCACGAACGCCTGACACCTCGATCTGTCCTAATACCCCTGCTATGTTAAATAACGGCGTTGATCACCATGCACTAAGTTCCCAACAGGGCCCTGACGCTCCCCCTCATTCCAACTCTCTGTCAGAGGGCCGTCTGGATAGTGATCTGGTTGCCACGAAGGCGATTAACCAACCGACGACCTCTGATATTAATCAGAGAGGGCTGAAAGAGGGGGCAATTCCCAAACATAGGTCCAGTAAACCGACCACTCACAAAGCCAGGAAAGCTAAAACTAACCCCAATCAGACCACAACCAGCTTACAGCCTGCGGCTGAGAGCGGGGATTTGTCCGTAAGCGCTGTAGATATAGGGGATGTACAGCCAGTAACTGTTGGCCTACCATTGAGTCTCCCTGATGACACGATTGTAGACAGTAGCCTGGAGGAAATTCTGGAATTAAGTGGAGAAGAGGATAATTTGGCTAACACTTGTCAGGAAGGAGGTGGGGCAAGTCTGATGATGAGTAGTGACATCTTAGAAATTCTAAAAACCCTCCTTGAACCCATAGAGGCAAGGCTACGCTGTTTAGAAATAGTGCTGAAAAACATCCATAAGGACATAAGTGCCCCTAGCTTTAATCAGAACAACATGGCCTCCCATGTGACGACTACAGCACGTAAACAACCACTGACCCCTAAAAATGTAGTCTTGGGCAAAAACACCGTGCCAAAGAATCCGACCAATATTTCAAACACAGGAGTAAGGGTGGATGGCCAGCTACGCTCCGTGCACGGAGTGTGCGTAGTGCCGCCTACTCCGCATTTTGCGGAGCGGGCGGAGCCAGGCGGCACTACGCACGCTCCGCAGACGGAGCGTAGCTGGCCGCCACCCGCCTCCCTCCCGCCCTCCCTAAATACTTTAAATGAAAAGAGTAAAATAATTAAAACGCACTTACCTTGCCCGCCGCTGCCCGCCGCGTCCCCGGGGCTCGCTATCTGCATTCTTCCGTCTTCTTTACTAATGCGCATGCGCGGGCGGCCGCGCATGCGCATTTCTCACGAGAAAATGCGCATGCACGGCCGCCCGCGCATGCGCATTAGTAAAGAAGACGGAAGAATGAAGATAGCGAGCCCCGGGGATGCGGCGGGCAAGGTAAGTGCGTTTTAGTTATTTTACTCTTTTCATTTAAAGTATTTAGGGAGGGCGGGAGGGAGGCGGGTGGCGGCCAGTGGTGTTTGCGTAGTGGGGCTACGCGGAGTGTGGAGGTGGGCGTAGTTTCTCGCCCACTTCGCGTAGCTCCGAGAAGCCCCACTACGCCCAGGGTTACACAGGAGGTGCAAAAGTTAAGACTCCCGGCCCTAAAAAAACACCTACTCCTGCCAAGCCTAAATTAACCCCTCAAGTTAAATTTAAAGATTCTGTACCTTTGACCCCAAATCTGGATTCAGCCCCTAGAGAAGGTGGAGTCCCGAAGAAATATTCACCTCCCCCCAGATGCCTGCCCTTATGTAGTGGTCCTGACCGGGGTCACGGAACTAATACCACCCTATGTGGAATCCTTTCAAGCATTAAAGAATAAGGTGTGTCACTGGTTATCCAATAATCATCCCCTACCTATGAATATCCCAAGTAACATCTTAATGGTGGAGAGAACCCCCTGGGTAGGTGGAAACAGAAACAATTTACAAGGGGATTGCATTGTGGTAACCTTTGAAAACCCACAGGTGGTAGAACATATCTGTAGAGGATCCTCTCGCTACCAAGCCAGCATTGTCACTGCTAGGCCACTCTCTTATTTCTATTTGCCCGCGGAGCAAGTGGATCAAAGATGGAGTTGGCTAAGGGATCGGAATGATCAAAAGGGTAGGCGGAGGTTTAACTCCCCATGGGACGTGCAACCCTATGGATGGGGGGAGGGAGGAGAGGATGGTTGGACCCTGGTTCAGAGAAGAAGAGGCAGATTTACCCAAGGTGGGTTTGGCGCAGGGACACAGAATGGCCATTTTCAAGGTTATCCCCAGACTGTTAATGGTCACGAAAACTATTTTAACATCCCAAAGGCCAATCGTTATGATTGTTTGTCCAACTTAGGTTGGGTTGATTGACAAACACAGGGCCCATCGCTTAGTTTGAAGAAAAACATCCCCCCAACCCCATCACAAAAGGTAAACAGTCCTCAGAATGTGCAGGAGCCAAACCTAGATTTGGGACCGTCAATCCCAACCAATATTCGGGGTGTTGAAGGCGGCGATTTAGAACCTGGAAAAAAGGATAAAGTAACAGGACAAGGGGAGTTAACTGTGGCTACATGGAACATTGCTGGCCTCAGGAGTAAAGTTGATGACCCCATATGGAGGGACCTTATAGGTGCTATGGATATAATAGGTATACAGGAAACCTGGGACACACAAAACATACTTACAGTAGATGGTTTTACCACTTTTTTTCTCCCAGCTGTCGCCTCTACACGGGGGCGAGCGCGGGGGGTTTAGTTACCCTGGTATCTGCTAAAATCCCTGGCACATATAAAGAAATAGTCACTGGTTGTCCCTACTGTCTTGCGGTCCAAATAATCCGCAAGGGCCACCATAATGTCCTGGTAGTGAATTTTTATAACTCTTTTGATAGGGCTTATCCAACTAGCAATCTGATAATGTTAAACTCTTTTCTACTCAAATTTAAAGAGTCGATGGAGTCTGAATGTACCATCATGTTAATGGGGGACTTCAATATCCATGGTTGTCAGGATAAATGCCCACCAAATGTTCTATTTTGTCCTCCGGACCAAGAGGACATTCACTTTGAGCACTCAGACCAGGGCATTTTATTGGAAACCATGTTGGCCGATAACGGGTTAATGTTACCTACTGGGGGCAGTGAGGACATTCCTACATTTAAAGGACATGGTAGTGAGTCTGTAATAGATTATTTTTTTTTAAGTAGCAGTTGCGGTAGCCATATCATCAGTTATTCTGCTGTGCGGTCCCATTTCAGCGATCATAATCCAGTCTTGCTAAGGGTAAAAGGTGTAATCGTAATTACGGAGAGTAGGTCTAATTTGGTGGACAAATGTGACATACGGTTGACTGACCAAGCCCGCAGAATCAAATGGTGCAAGCTAGTCCCAGAGGAGTTTTTTTCAAATCTCTGTAGTAGTAGCCGGGAGGAGCTCAAACTCTACATGGATGTTCTGGCAGGGGACAAAGAAGTAGTGGAGGCGTACCAAAAGGTTTGCCTCGACATTGTGTCTAACCTGACACGTCATGGTAAAGGCAAAGCACATGGGAAGGTAGGCTGGTTTGATAAGAATTGCTCAATGGCTAATCAAAAACTTAAAGCGGCCCTTAAATGTAAACCAGTGGACAGATTGCTTGTGGCTACCCTTAGGAAAGAATATAAGATAGTCGTTGAAAGAAGGAGGCGAGAGATTAGAGAGGACGCCTGGGCAGAGTTAACATCAATTGACGTGTTGAAAAGCAGCGCCAAGTTCTGGGCAGTGGTCAACCAATCCTATTTTACTGACTCCCGTAACAATGAACTGGACTGTGGAATACAAGAAGATAAATGGCACCTGCACTTTAAGTCAGTTTAGGAACAGGAGAACTCGGGGGCTGAGGCTTCGACCACCTTTTCCAGACTGCCTTATACTCTAGCTGTAGATGAGGGTGAGGTGGCCGAAGCAATTGGCAAAATGACCAGCAATAAGGCCCCTGGGCCGGATGGAGTTCCCTCTGACCTTTTTAAAGCAAATATAGCATTTTGGTCCAAAGTTTTAGCAAATGTTTTTAATAGAATTTCAAAAACAGGCATTCCAGAAACATGGTCCCAGTCGGTGATTGTCCCTATCTATAAAAAAGGTGATAGAGGTGACCCGGGCAATTATCGCCTAATCTCACTTATCGATTCAGCTGTAAAGGTCCTAGGGAGAGTGGTTTTATGCAAACTTACTGATTGGCTCGAGGACACCAATACCCTCTCAGCCCTACAGTATGGTTTCAGAAAGGGGCGAAGTACTATTGATCAAAGCCTAAATCTGCAACTGCTCATTGGGAAATATACAATAGCGAAGCCAGGAACCCTGTATATTGCATTTATGGATCTATCCTCGGCATTCGATCGAGTAAATAGGTCCAAGTTATGGGGCCAGCTTCTTAGAATTGGAATAGATCCTAACATTGTGCACTTTTTAGCAGACCTCCATAGGGATCTCACAGCTACGGTGCGATATGATAGAAAAGGTAATTGCACGGGCAAGATTAGCATCACTAATGGGGTAAGGCAAGGATGTATTTTAGCTCCCTTGCTCTCCACATTATACATTAACGACTTGGGAGGTGTTCTAGGAGCAGCTTTCAAGGACATACCAAGGGCAGGGAAGTTTTCATTGCCTGCATTATTATATGCGGATGACGCTGCTCTTTTAGCTCGTACTGCAGTGGGTCTCCAATGTCTGTTAAATTAATTTTATGTTTTTATGTCATCTCTTGATCTAAGTGTCAATTATGGTAAATCTCATGTTATGGTGGTGGGCCACAAAGGCAGGGCACAGAAAAATGTAATGGTACTGCATTGCAATGGGCATAAATTGACAAGAGTTTCCAGATTTCTTTATTTGGGGGTTGTATTTGATGATTGTTCTACCTGGCACCCTCAATTGCTGGAGAAAAAAAATGCCCTGGCACGTTCTATCGCGGCAGTTCTGGGCTTTTCGCTCAAAGTAGGGGTGAAACCCTCGGAGGCAGTATTAAAGGTATATGCTGCAAAATGTATTGCTATCGCCATGTATGGCGCAGACCTGTGGGGTTTTAGACCAGTTAAGATGCTCCAGGTAACGGAGGAAAATTTCCTTAAAACAATTCTCTCCTTGCCAAGATCTACGGCTGGCTTTATAGTACATCAGGAATGCGGCGTAGCCCACCTGGAGGATTGAATCGCTATGGCCCCCCTACTAAAGTGGATCTCAGTCTGGCTCAACCCGGAATTGGAAGTGAACCACGAAATATTTAAGGACTGCCTAATCCTAGATCATTGGGACCAGATTCCCTGGTTGAAATATGTCCAACAATTATCTACAAAGTTAGGCCAGCCAGAATTGTTTAACAAGCCATCTAATCTAGTGAAGGGCGACCTGAAGTGGGTCAAAAATACCTTTTTGTTGAACAGAGAGATGGATAGAGAAGGATTGGAATTGTCAAAGTCATCCGTGAGAACCCACCAATTGATTGTATCCTCTGGGTGTGAACTGGAACTATATCTAAAGGTTGTCAACAACTCAAACCACAGATACCTTTTAACTAAGTTCCGGTTAGACAAAATTCACCTTCTGATTTCTGGCCGCCCTGGTTGGACTAAGTCCCTTGACCTGGATCTGTGCAAATGTGATGGTTGTTCGATTATGGACACTGCTCACTTTCTGTTTTCTGTGGTTACTTCATAGATATAAGGAAAAAGTTTATTATACCCTTGTTAAAGGGGAAAGGGTTTAGGCAAGTAAAGCCAGCCTTATTGTACCTTCAATTACTGTCTAACATATGAGAAATTTGCAATGTGGCTAGATTTTTAACCATAGCGGTGAGATTCAGCAAAAAGATTAATTGGACTTAGATGAATTACTGCAAAATTTCTGCTCCTTGAATCAAGTTTTAAATGTTTTTATGCTTCTCTTTTTAACTATGGTATGTTGTATATATCTCCCGTTTTAAAATTTGACACCAAGTTTTAGCATTTTCAAGTATTTTTTAATTGGGTATTCCCTCTTTTTTAAATTGTATTTCTATGTCATTATGTCGCCTGGTGTCTTTTGGACCTTCTTGTTTGCCTTTGTACTTTTGTGGTTTTTGAAAAGAACCGAATAAAGTATTTCTTGACTTGACTTGTAAAGCATTCGTCAGGGTTCAGTAACATGGCCAGGCATACTGTGGTGCCACAGCCCAGAAAGGGCTGGATGGCGCAAGTTCCACAAAAGGCAGCAAACCAACCAGGCATGGAGCTGTAACAAGGTGAAAAAAAATGCTCTTGCAGCCCAGAAAGAGGGAACGAACCAGAGTTTCATAAGACTGCAAAACTAAAATGTAAGTTTGCTGATGTAACATTTTCACGCCTAATTTTAAACCACCTTAAAAGCCTGCTAAGACACGAAGAGGCTTCTAAGTGGGGAGAGAGGTGGCATGGACTGATAAGCATGGGAGTCTTGCAGAAAGTGGCGCCGAGGGTCTAGAAATGTGCAGTCATGATGCAGGGAGAAGTCGTAAGGCGCACTTTTTACACCTTGGGAGTGTGTAGAGAAAAAAATGAAATAGGGACATAACTACACTTGCACTCTAAAATTTGTTGGAGCACCTAATTGTATCTTTGCGGGTAAACAGGCTTTGGCAGAAGACTACAGAGTTAACATGGTGCAGATGGGAAACAGCCACGCTGATGAAACACACTTTATACTTAATGTAAGTAGCTATGGATTTTGGTTTTATTCTATAAGGCACTTCTGGTATTTGTTAAAAACTTTAGACTAGGAATAACTGTAAAATAAGCATGCATATAGGTATTATTGTAGTACTATGTCATAGAGACCTAACAGCTTTAAGAGGGTAAAAATTACAAAAAAACAATGCCTTTTATACACATACCTTAAGTGTTGGTGGTCTTCAGGATATGTACGAAGTGGTAGGGCCGCCTAAAATCCGGCATCTGCTGTATTACAAGGGACCAGTTGTGGTAGGTGCACTGACTGCTGCTCTGCGTACTTGTTCTACCCCAGATACTAAATTTTATTGACTGCATGCCTTCCCCTGCTGCATTTTCTGGGAGCACACTCTTCAGCATACTGATACACGATCTTTACTTAACACAGCTAGCATTCCAGTACTTGTGGTGCTGGCTATTCTCAGTCTCATACTGTTTAGGGGCAGTACAGCAATGTTATTGGGAAATTGACAATGACAATACTTCCTCTCAACATTCTAAGCATTTTCGCATTCAGTTGAGAAGACTATTGATGTTTTCCACGATGTGCCACGATGCTCTTAGTCGAGTCCATTTGCAATTACAGCAGCCAGGATACAAAGTGCACATCAGAAGGCTCAGACAACACCATTGCATTTAACAATTACAGACGTGGCATTACATTCCTCAGCACACTGCCATTGTATCCCCTTGTTTGGCACCGCTGCTAGCCTCCTCGTGATTGTCTTCTGTTCAGTCGACTGCTGTATTGACAACACTGTTTTATTGTAGTTTTACTGTTTTGATTCCATGGCTCATGGATACACAGGTTTTGCTCTCTTGATCTCAGTTGCAAAAATTGTCCTCTGTAGACCATTCTTCGCAGTGGTTAATTTGTAAAAAATAAGTGCTGGGGCTCTTGTCAGGAGGCAGCTTGCACCAGCCCATTTCTCCTGTTAGGACCGCCTAAAACAGAACCAACTACCAACCAGTAAAGTGGGGAGAGAATGTGGCGTAATGGCCAGAGTTGCTGACTTCGGCGCAGAGGAACCAGGTTTGAGCCACGGCATCGGCTCAACATCCTGGGCAAATCACTTAATCTCTCTATGCATAAATGAATGTGTCCTTAACTGGTGCTAATGAAAAGCACTGGTGTTGATGATTAAGCATCGGCTGAGCACCGGAAAACACCGGCTCAAATTAAGCACTGATTCTTCTGCTTCTTTGTGCTAGAGCTAAAACATACATGAACCTGTAAATCTGTGGAAGCTATTCCTAAATGAAAGTGCCTTGAAGTACATGTGCTGAGGCAGGAGGACAGATCCATACTCCCCATACACAGAGTATAATCCTTGTGTTGTACATTCCCAAAGGTGCCACCCAGTGTAGATAGAAAAACACAAAGTTCTTTTGTCCACACCGATGTCACTCACAATTACCAACAACTGGCGCCCCGGGTGTTGGAACTAGGGGTGCAGCAGGTGCTACAGCACCGCTAGACCTGGAAGGAGTTAAGAAAGGTGATGGAAAACAGTGAAGCCTTTCAATCTGTGAAATTTTCAAACAGCATTAGCAGTGTACTCAAAAGCAGTGAAAGATCAACAGAAATGAAGGAGAACCCATTGAACAAAGGTATGCCACTCTTGTGAGTAGTGATATCAGAATACAAGAATGAGGCCCATGAAAGGCACCAATAGCTCCTTTTTAAAGTTTGCCAACATCGCAAACAAGAATCATTTGAGTCTTTTAATTGAGAAATGTGGAGACAGACATGTGTTAAAGTAGGGTGAGTAAGTAAGTAAAGTAAAATTCTTTTTTGTTTGATTATTTATTTAAAATCTTACAATATTTACAATACTAAAACATATAATGACAATACAATAAAATCAATTATATCCTAAAACAGTTCGATAAAATTTCATTAATGGGATTTCTAATAATTTAATCACCCAGTTTTGTAATTACTATTTTTAAGAACCTCACAAAGGTAGCGTTCATGATTATATCATTTGAATGAAGAGAGTTTATCAATGCTTGCCTGCACGTCCTTATCCCACGTATGTTAAATTGCAATTTAAGCAGTGCGCATCTTTCATTACGGAGTTCAGGACAGATGCATAAGAGGTGCACAATATTTTCTTCACCGCTTTTACAAAGTCTACACAATGTGCTACTGCTAGTTTTTTTCCACGGAAGGACGTGACTAAGGCCCCGGTAGTACTCCAAATCTTGCTCTTATAAGACATTGTTTACATTTTTCAGACCAGGGTATCTCCAAGTATTCTTGAATTTTCTTTTCTTGGTATCCATTTATTACGGACCATGAGTGCTTTCTTTTTGCCAGCGTATCTTTGTCACTTACAAGTGATAGATGATTTGTTGTTCGATTTACTATTTTTTTTAAACGAGCCGTTACTTATCATAGTATTCCAAATTGGCATAAGTCCAAATTCTTCTATTGCCTCATCTAGATACTTCCATGCAAGAGAATTCATATTCTTATTTAATTCTTGCCAGAGAAGTTGAGCTATATGATTGTCCTGGTCGTTTTTTATCCTATACCACGTTTTGATGAATTGTCCTTTTCTTGCGAAACATTGGTTATTTAGACCAAATTCCAATCTAATTTGCGCTGGAGAAGCATTATTTGGAAGATAGAAGAGAGATTTATATGTTTTGGAAAGTACCTTGTTTATTGTTTCCGCATCCGTCCCCGTTAGCGCCTCGCTACCGTATGTTATGGTTGGGAGCAATTTAGCCCCTATAATTTTCAAAAGTGGCCAATAGGTTAGGTTTCCAAGCGATTTCTGTGCTATCTTAAATGCTGCAGGTAGCGAATTAGCTTTTCTTTGTATGTCCAGTTTTTGCAGTTGGTAATTTCCCTTCTGATCAAATAGAACACCCAAATACTTGTACACTTCTACTTGTTCCAGTTGGGTGTTTTCAATATACCATTTATTTTTTTGTCTCAGCTTTATGTTCTTAGTGACCACCATGATTTTTGTTTTGGTTTCATTTATTTCCATTACATTTTCAGTAGCATACGAGATTGTTTGATTAATTAAACGCTGAAGGCCAATATTAGTATGACTTAAAAGGATGGCATCATCTGCATACATTAGGTTAGATATCAGTTTACACCCTAGTTTTAGAGGATGTGCATTTAGTTCGTCCAGATTTCCTGAAAAATCTCCCAGGAATAGATTACAAAGGTGTGGGGCCAACACACATCCCTGTTTTAGCTCTTCTAGTGCTGGAATCTCTTTTGTTAATGATTGTCCGTCCCCCATTCTTACTCTTACCCAGGTTTGACTGTATAACAGTTTAATCAATCTTAGCAATTCAATTGGAATATCTTTTTCCAGAAGTTTTTTCCACAATAAGTTTCTTTGAACACAGTCAAAAGCAGATTTAAAATCTACAAAACACAGATACAAAGGCTGTTTAACTCTGAGTGACTTTTCATTTATTAGTGATAACACCACAATGTTTGTTATTGTTCCAAGCCCCTTAATAAAACCAGTTTGGTTAAAAGGCAAGATCTTATTTTCTATTACCCATTCATTTAATTTAATTATTAGTACTCCAGCAAATAACTTGGCATCTGTATCTTGGAGGGTGATAAGTCTATAGTTTTCTGCAAGCGCCCAATTTCCTTTCTTATATATTGGGGAGATTAAGGATCCTCGCCAGGACTCAGGAATATTATCTGTCTTTATGACTTCTTTAAACACTTTTACCAGATAGAACGCCCATAAGTCAGGGTTTTCTTTATAAAGGGCAAACGGTAACCCGTTGGGACCCGGTGCCCCATTTTTCTGCTTCTTTATTAGTTTTGCTATTTGATCTTTTTGTATTTCAAACTGATCTAGAATCTCATCACTAGGAATATTAATTAGTTGTGTTTTCATGATGTTTAATGTTGAGTTATTACGATGTAGGTGTTTTCCTAGATATGTAACCCATTCTTGTTCAGCTAAAGTTGAAGAAACTACCAATTTGTTCGGTCTTACTAATGTGTTTATAATTTTCCAAAATTCTCTTGCATTTGTTTGTTTACTTGCATGAAATAATTTTGACCACATTTCCTGTTTCGCTTGATATTTTTCATTCCATATTAGCTTCCTCAGGTGTTGATTTAATATTTTTAGCTTAATTAGGTTATCCTCTTTTGAAGTTGTATTTTTTATTTGTCTTCTTATCCTATTGCGAGTTCTTTTTAACTTTGTTATTGTGTATGGAAGATTTATGAGTGAGTCCTTTTCTTCTCGTTTTTCTTTTACATTCCTTTTGCTTGAGGTCTCTTGAGTTTGAGGTTTTACTATTTTCTTAGTAATTCCACCCATTGTTCAATTGCTGTTTCCGTTGAATTTTCATTGAAGAAAGTCTCTAGAATGATCTGGATTTGTTCATTCATCCTATTCTTATTCAAATTGGTCCGAGATAAGTGTCTTATAATTTATTGTTCCAACGTACCCAGATACAGTATGGTATGGTATGGTATGGTTGGTTAATGTTGCTTCTAATATTGGTGGTTATTATCTGCTGGCAATGATCACTATCTCCAACTTTAACTAACCTATATGAGTTTATATTCTCAAATATATTAAGTGATACCATTGTATAATCAATCCTACTGCTTACATTCTTTGAGATGTATGTATATGCTGGGGGAATATCCTCTTTGAATCGACCATTAAGGATTCGCAATCCCAGCGCTTCTATATCATTAATGAATGCTACAGCAATTTTATTACGTGCATGGTTAGTCATGGCTCCTAAGTGCTGTTGTTGAGGGATTAACCACTGCTGGTCTTGTGTTTGTGTAATATCATCCCTTATTAATGGTACTAATAAGTCAAGGTTAAAATCCCCAGTCATCACATAGTCCACTATTGGATTCTCCAGCATATGTTCCAGCAAAATACTGTTAAGAGTTGCACATATACTTGTTCTACTAGTTTTTGTTGGGTGGATATATACATTGATCATAATTAATGACCCCTTCGTTTGCCCAGTTGTTTTGTAATTCAGTTTGACTATAAGAATATTTTTACTGTTGGATATCAATTGCTCGTGATCAGCCTGTATGCCACTGGAAATAAAGGTTGCTAGCCCCCCACTCGGACGACCATACTTATGAGTTTTGGTTGCATTTTCATAATATCCTACATACCCCTCCATTATAAAGGGTTGTGTTTCCCAGGTTTCCTGGAGGAATAATATGTGACATGGGAAGGGTATAGAGCTTATATGTGCATTAAAGAGCTTTGTCCCTACTCCATTTATATTCCATGAGCACATTATCATTTCAGTTAGTTTTTCTTGGGGGATTCTAGTCTTATTCCTTCATTGGACTACATTGCTGTGAAGAGCCTGTGCAATCCATTTTTCATGTATTCCTGGAGTGGTTTCTCTTATGTTAGATGGTAGTGCCACTCTTGTTGTGTTAATAGATCTACCTCGGGCATTCCTTAGCACTGTTCCTTTTTGTTTGTTATCTATTAGAACATGATTTATCTCATTAATAAATGGAGTAGGATAAACTTTCGGTGTCTGCTTAGTAATGTGTATTCCCCAGGCTTTAAATGTTGTGAACTCTTTTAACCCCTTCGCTGCGGCGGCTATTCCGCCGCAGCGCTAAAGGGGCGGGGCGGTCGCGCGGCGGCCGCATGCTGGTGACAGAACCGCTCCGTCACCAGCCGCGGTTGAGCTATGCTGGTGACGGAGCGGTTCCGTCATGACCCGCCCCGCTCTTTAGAACGCCCGCGCAGGCGCGAAATCAGCGCCGCGCAGGCGCGGCAGCTGGGCCATGACTGAACCGCTCCGTCATCAGCACAGCGCACCCGCAGCTGATGACGGAGCGGTTCCGTCATCAGCATGCAAAGGGTTAATATTTGCTCTTCTATTAACATAGATTTTAATGTGATCAATGTCATTTCTTGAGTACTGTCCTTATCTGTAATAAATTCTATGGAAATGATGTCTTCGTTTTTAATGTTATCTAATGCTGGAATTGATTTAAATAGTCTAAGGATGTTCCCTCTATTCAATGTGTCAGATCTTCCTCTCGATTCATACTCAGGTTTAAATATTAGCTGTCCTTTCTCCGTTGTTAACAGGTTTCCATTGCAAGGTACCTCCAGTGTATGGTTTGTTCTATACGTAATTAGTTTTTCTCCTTCCCGATTTTCAATTACAAGATGATCCCAGTACGGACTTCTAGGCCTACTGATATTTGGGCCCCGTTACAATTTTATCTGATAACTGACCCACTGGAAGATGACAGCACTTGAGGTTGGGATGGTGGGGCACTGCGGTGTTGTTTCCTGGTCCTGAACTGAACATCCTGGACTGACCTGTCTGGCATGATATGCTTACTGCTCTCCCCCCCTCCCCCCCCCTCTTTCTTCCCCAACCTCCCCATTTCTAGGCTCTCTGTGGGTTGCTCCTACCTCCACGACATCGCCCAGGTGTCTGCCGGCCTACTACCTTCGGTACCGAGGCCCGCCTTTACTTCATTTGTGGACTCACACCTTTGCCAGCTACATGCCTCCCACGGACTGATATGCCCGCCCGGGCGCCCAATATGCCCGCTTCCCTCCTCCCCCCCCCCTGAGTTCACCTAGACACTGCACATGTTAATGTTGACATAAAATTTCAAAAATGCAAGACTCATCGATTAAGCTGTGTAGACGCTGCACTTGTCACTTGGATGCTACTGTTTGACGCGATTGTATTCGCACCCATGCACTTCTGTCATTACTTGTACTTATATATGCATTGATAGCGGCCGGCCTCCGGGTTGTTGGCGAGACTCTGTGTACTCCTGACAGTGCTCAATAAATGTTTTGCACCAAAAAAAAAAAAAAAAAAAAAAAAGATTATCCCAGTACGGTAATTTGGTTTCATGCTCTACTGTTTTATGTATAGTCCTTCTGGCTATATCATTCATGTTACGTTTCTGTATTTCCATTGTGGTTTTGATCTTGTTGCTGGCATGTTTTTACCGTTACTTTTAACAGCATATTTTCATTTATTCCATTTATATTAAAACATTTCGATATGTCCTCCTCGTTTTTATGTGTTTCTCTTCTTTTTTCTTTCACTAGTGGTGAGTTAGTTATAGTCATCAGTTCTTTTTCCACCTTTTTTGGTGTTATTTTAGCGTCTTTATTAAGTGCTTGTTCCAGTAATGGTTCTTGTACGAATATTGGGAATAATTTTTTTAGTCTCATTCTCAGTTTTTGGAGGAATTTTTTCTTCTTCTTTTGAATTCTCTCGTTGCAATCCATGTTTTTTTATGGTTTCATCAGTTTTTGTAGAATCTTCGTATGCATAGTTGTTAACTTTTTTAGTTTTCCTTGCTTTACGTAGTTTTTTTCTTTGTCATTTTGACATAGTATAACCATTTTAATCCTGTTCTTTGCATTCGTACTCTGCCCTTGTTACAGTACTAATTGGTTCGTCATGTGTTTCATCCATTACTTGTATTTCTATTGACACATCTGTCATCCTGTGCATTTACTTTTTTCTGGGATTCCATCACTGATATTATTTCATTATTATCAACAGTTGCCCCTACGCTCTTTTTCCCCTTTTTGGCTGTCTCACTCTTTTCGCATTTATATTTTCTTGAGTTATCCTCCTGGCTATTTTCTTTTTTAGGTTTAAAGCATTTTATTGTTACACTTATAAAAGAAAACAAAGACAGCTGTCGCCAAGCGGTAGTGCAAAAAATAATCATGACCATACAAGTGCGCCTTCATCTTGTAAAAGTTCTGCAATCATAATGTCCATCCAGGCTTTGTGTTCGGCGCACATGCAGCAGCGACAACGTCAAGAACAAACAGCCCCTTCCCAAACTCCCCCCCCCTTTCCCCCTCAACCCCCTGTCCGCACCCCCTCTGTACAGTACTAATTCGTTCTCCTACACCATCTCCCTCGGGCCACCCTCCCTCCCCCGCCCACTAACTCCAAGCTCATCAGTTAGTCTGGGCTATTGGTGGTGTTAATCTCAGCAATCGAAGGTATCGGGGGCATGTGAGTTCTCTGAATTCCGTCACGAGTAGCGAGTGGAAAGGCTGCCACAGCTCACAGAATTGCTCCACATCACCCGACACCGTGAGCGACAGTTTTTCCATCCCCAGGACATGCCACAGTCTATGCAACCAACCCGTAATGGAAGGGAGTGTGGTGGTACGCCAATAGATGAGTATGTTCTGAACAGCAGAACCCAACGCTATCGCTATCTGTCTACCCCTACGAGATTTCAAAGGGTACATCAACGTGTTGGGCAAGCCTAAAAGGACATACGAGGGGAAACGGGGCAGCTCAATGTCGAAGCAGCGGTCAATCTCATCCAAGACCTCCTTCCAATAGGGGCCCAGTAGGGGGCAGTCCCATAAAATATGTGTCAGTGTGCCTTTCTGCCCACAAGCTCGCCAACAGGTATCCTCGATGTTATGGTTCATTTTGTGCAGCCTCTCCGGCGTGTAATACCAGTACGTGGATATTTTAGTGAACGTCTCTGTGAGTCCCGTGTGATACGCGGAGTGTCGTGCTCGGTAGGAAATGTGGTCCCACTCTGTATAACCCAAGGTCCTCCCCAACTCCCTCTCCCAACGTTCCCTCCCCGGATTATAAACATGAGAGGAGGTCGCCTGCAAAAATGTATATAAGTCTGAGATAAGCTTCGTGTCCGAAGTGCGCGTCACAAGCCACCTCTCGTAAGGCAGAAGCTTTCTGTCCGCTAGTTCGCGCACTTGTGGCTGGAGTGCCCAGTGGCGCACCTGCATATACCGCATCCTTTCCGTCTCCAGCATGTGGTATTCTCGCTTGAAGACTAGGAACGAGATGACACCGTCCGGGTCAAACATATGGAACAGCGCTCTGCATCCTGCAGTTCGCCAGCGCGCATACGCCCCAGGTTCCATCCCAGGCTGAAAATCTGGGTTCCCGACCAACGGTGTGAATGGCGAAGGGAAAGTAGTAAGATCACATGCCGTGTTGGTGGCGTCCCAAACTCTCATCGGGACTCGGTCCGCCTGAGTTTGCTGGATCCATCCCTTTGGGGGCTGAAGCGGCAAAGCCCGAAACAGGTAGAGTACCTGCGGCAGGAGAGTCATTTTCACCGCAGCAATTCAGCGGAGCCAGGACAAGGTGCCTTTGCTCCAGCGACCCAGTTCCTCCTTAATTTTCGTACCCAGAGCCGCGTAATTGGCGGTCACCATAGCGGGAAGGGTGGGCGCCAGTAGGATGTCCAGATATGGCACCAAGTCCCTAGACCAGTGCAAGGGGAAGAGACCTTGCAGCTCGGTTCTTGTGGCCGCGGTCAGTGAAACATCAAGAGCTGCCGATTTTCCTAAGTTCATTTTGAAGCCTGCAACTGCAGCGAAGTCCTCTATCTCATTAACACATGCCGGGAGTGTCCTCCTCGGGTCAGACAGCATTAAAATAATCTCATCTGCTTAAAGGCTGACGGTATGCGTGTAACCTCCCATCCGTATGCCGGTCACATCCGGGTTTTGGCGTATCCTTTGGGCAAAGGGCTCCATATACAGGGCGAAGAGCAACGGGGACAGTGGGCACCCTTGTCTGGTGCCCCGCTCTATCGCAAAGCTCTGAGAGCTACAGCCATTCACCCGTACCACTGCAGATGGGAATCGATAGCAGTTGAATACTAGGGTGCGGAATTTCTCACCTATGCCTACCTTTGATAAAACTTTTTCCAGATATGGCCAATGTACCCGGTCGAAGGCCTTCTCTGCATCGACCGCCAGCAACATTCTCTCCCTGGGGATTCGGGAGGCCTTCTCCAAGATATGAACCACTCTCTTGGTGTTGTCCACCGTTTGCCTTCCCGGGACGAACCCCGCTTGATCCGGGTCCACCAACCCCGGCAGATGAGGTGCCAGACGTGCCGCCAGAATCCCTGTATACAGTTTGAGGTCGGTGTTCGAAAGGGAAATCGGCCTGTAGGAGCTGCACTGTGCCCGGTCCTTCCCCGGCTTAGGGATGACCGAGACCGTTGCTTGGAGCAACTCCGGAGGAATAGCCCCAGGAGCTGAAAAGGAATTGTAAAGGTGTGTAAGGATAGGCGCTAGTGCAATACAAAACGTTTTGTAAAAAAGGGGGAGTAACCATCCGGGCCCGGGGCCTTTCCGTGCTTAAGCTTGGGGATGGCCGAGATAACCTCCTCGACACGAATTTCCCGTTCCAGATGTTCCGCTTGTGCTGTGGTAAGGGAGGGAAGGTCAACCGAGGCGAGATAGTCTGCCTCTGCTTGCTCCGATGGGGGCTCCCCCATATAGAGGTCGGCATAGAACCGTCGGAAACCTTCCGCAATCTGGTCATCCTCCGTGGCAGTCACCCCAGCGGAGACCGTTAGTTCTTTCACTAGGTGTCGTTGGTGTACTACACAGAGTTTGTTGGCAAGGAGCCGGCCGCATTTATCGCCCTGTGTAATACGCATGCTTCAAGCGTAACGCAGCGTATTCTGCCCTGTCCATGTCTAGCGCTGCCAGGAGTTTCCTAGCAGCTTTCAGCTGCTTCCACACCCTGGGGGCTCCCGTCCTCTGATGTACCAGCTCGAGCTCACGCACTTTACTGGTGAGATCGTCCCGTTTCCGCTGACGCTCCTTATTCTCCGCCGAAGAGATTGCAATGAATTCGCCTCGGAGCACGGCTTTCAGCGCCGCCCACTGTGTCGCCTGGGTGGTATCGGCATGGTCATTGTGAGTCTGATATTCTCGAATCGAGGTCTGTATATGCTGAACTACCGTTTTCTATTGTAGCAGGGTATCCCTAAGGCGCCACACCCCTCGCGAGGGGGACACCGGTGGAAGACGGAACGTGCCCATGACGGGAGCGTGGTCCGATAACGAGAGGACTCCTATCTCTGAGGCTACGGCCAGGTCCCGGACCGGTCCCGTGACCAGAATGTGGTCCAGCCTCGCATAAGTTTTATGCGCATGTGAGTAACAGGAGTATGCGCGTGTGGTAGGATTAAGGCAGCGCCAGAGATCCTGAAGATCTAGGTCTTCCATTTGGGTCTTGCCTGTTTGCGAGATCTCCCCCGCTTGTGGGCGTCTCAGTGCCGACCTGTCCATGGATGAGTCGAAAACCATATTCAGGTCTCCTCCTATGATTATGTGCCTGTACGGGGTGGCCGTAATGTCCGTCAGGGCCGATCGTAAGAATCTGTCTTGATGTTCGTTGGGGCTGTATATCGAACCAATAGTAAAGACCTGTCCTCCCACCTTTACTCTATATGCTAGGAGTCTCCCTTTCGGTTCTGCCAGTTTGTGTAAGACCTCCCCTTTAAATGTCCTGGCCACTAGGATGACAACCCCTGCCGTTTTGGTGGTGTTGGATGAGAAGAGCTGCGTCTGGAACTTTCGGGATCGCTTTCTATGACAATCTCGAGCCAGGAGGTGGATCTCCTACAAAAGGCAAATATCTGCATGCGTGTTTTCAAGTAAGGACAACACAGCCCTCCTTTTCACCGGGTTATTCAGCCCTTTCACATTAAGTGTTACAACCGTAAGGGCTCTCATCGGTGTGGGTAGAGGGTTAGCCCCGTCGGCGGCCCCGGTGCCATTAGTGTGTAGGAGTGGTGTGTGGGCAAAACAAGTGCATCAAAAGTACTGTACAGTCCCTCCCCCCGCCCCTGCAAGTCCCCACAAACACCCCCAAAACAGTCCCCTCTCCCTCCTCCCACCAACTCCCCAACCTCTGCCAAAAACTCCCCAAAGTCCTCCCACCCTCCCCACCCCCTCAAACCACAGCCCAACTGACCCTGATAACTCCCAGCTTCCTCCCCCAGGCCACCCCCCCCCCCCCCCCCCAGTTGGACCCAGGGCCCCATTGTCCCAGTCCGGTCCTCAACGGACAAGTCTGTGGAGAGTTACTCAAGTGGACGTCCAGCCACTACCCATCCTCCCGCCGCCCCCCCTCCCCCGGACCCCCAAACCTGCTTCTTCAGTAAAGCTGTGTCGATCTCCCCCCGGAGGCCATTCAAGCTGTCAAAGCTACATCACCAGCCGCAGTGGACCTGTCCACCTCCTGAACAGCATCAGCCATGTCCGCCCTGATGGTGGGCGAGTCCGGTCGTGCCGAGGACACAGAGGATCGCCTCGCCCGGACCGTTTGCCAACGGTCCCGGGTGACGCGCCGTCGGCGAGGGGTGGGCTCAGCGTCATCAGTTGCAGTGATCCCAAGCACGGTACAGGTGTCTTGAAGAGAGCGTAGTTGGTGCAGAGTTCCATTCCACCTAAAGATGAGGCGGAAAGGGTGGCCCCATGAGTATTGCGTGTTGTGGTCCCTCAAGAAATCCGTTGCAATTTTGAAAGTCCTGCGCTTTTGAAGCGTGATCACCGATAGGTCTTGAAAGAGAGCTACCTGATGCCCTCGGAATCTCAGGGACTGCTGCTGTCGTGCATCCCGAAGGATCCGCTCCTTCAAGGGGTAGTCCGGCAGGAAGGCCAGGATATCTGGGGGAGGTGCCGAGGCTCGACGCGATGGGCCCACCCTGTGTGCTCTGTCTATCCTAATAGAGAAGTCAGCTGACTCCCCCAGAATCTCTCGGAAAAGGTCCTGCAAGTACCCAGCCGTGTCCTCGCCTTCATCTCCGGATGGAACGCCCCGGACCCTGATATTATTGCGGCGGGATCTGTTTTCAAGATCTTCATTGTACGCCTGGAGGTCAAGGTGTTGCTCCCGCGAGCGCAGCACCTCCTGTTGCAACTGCGTAATCTCCTCGTCTCGAGTATGACCCACTTCCTCCACCGTGGTCACCCTCTCGCCCAAGCCATCAACCTCTCTGCGCACTTCCCGTACCTCTCCTGCCACCTCCTGTTTCAGTGCATGGAAATCCTCCCTGAGCGAGCTGAAGAGGGTTTCCAGGAAGGATCTGGTTACCGGGGGCTCCCCTCCTGCAGCCTCCTGGGAACTGCTCGCAGGGCTCGATGTGTGCTGTCCCCTATCTTGCCGCGCCGGGCCTCTAGTAAGCATATCCTGCAAAGTCCGGTCCCCTTTCTTGTTCCATCTGTTGCCAGCCATAGCGCCAACGGGGCAGCACACTGAGTAGTGCGTTGCTGAGTTACACAACAACTCCGGGCCAACCCCACTCCGTCCACTCAAGGCACTCTGCGTTGCAACCAACCTCTCGTCAGTCTTAGTGATTCGCTCACCCCAATTCGGATCTCCTTCTCCTCCTATGTAGTCGACCAGCGGTCTGGAACGAGGATCCCGGGTCTGGGCAGGTGGTTCTGTCCTGTGCAGATCGTCCATACCTGGCAAAGTGTGTCAACGGCCCGGGGCAGACAGGGCGTTGTGTATTCTTTCGGGGGTTAGTCCTGGCCTGCGGAAGGGGCTGCTCCGGACCCTGTCTCCCAGGGCCAGTCTGTGCTGTGATCCGCTCTGGGGCTGCGGCCAATCTCACACCGACAAACGTCTCCTATCTGTGCGGCAGTGTCCCGCTCTTCCACTGGCCCCCACCCGCAGCCAAAGGTCCGGACCAAGGCCCAGCTCCTCCGTTGGGATGCCCTTGTGCCTTGTTGCTCCCCCGAGGCTCCGCTATCGCCGGTGTCAAATCCCCGTCCGGGGTGGGCGCGTGTTCTCGGGCCTCGGCCCGTCGGAGAGGCGCGGGGACAGGCCCGTGCTGGCGTTGCGTTCCGGCCCTTTCCCCTGGTCGCCGAGTATCCACTCCACACTCCCCGGCACCGGAGTCCGCTCTGGGAAGAAAGGGGGGGGGGGTGCTCCTTCACTACCCCCGCCTCACCGGTGGCCACACCACTACTGTCTGGATCGTGCCAAGCGCCGCCGTTGGTCCTCCTCTGCAGTCAGGTGCGACCGCCTGTGCCCCCTGCTATGTCCGGGCCTCTTTGGTGCCAGAAATCCCTCTGCGGCCACCCTCGGCTGCCGGTGCCCCAGACGTTTGTCTGTGCCTCCTGGGTGCCTGTGTTCCTCGGCCGTCTGTTCGTGGCAGGGGCTATGTACGCCTGACCCGCAGGCCGCGACCCCGGGCTTGCGTGGCGGCTCCCGGCCACCCGTGCATCGGCACCGCCGCCGGACTCCCTCGTGACTCCCTCGGTTTCAGGCCCGGGCTCCAAAACTCACCGGCGCCCGTCCCTCTGCAACACCAGCCGCCGCCTGGCAATCCGGCCCTCAATCGCAGGCAGGAAGGTCTCCGCAGTAGGCCGCGTCCTCGGCCTCGCGTAGTCAGAGCCGGGCGCCAGAGCTCTGACCCACTCCCTCTCCGCCACCGCACTCCGCACCTCTCCGGGTGTTGTCCAGCGCTCTAATCCAGCTCGAGGCTCCACCGGTGTCCGCCTCTTGTTGTTGGGCAGCACAGGGTCCTCTCTGCTATCCCGCCCGGGGTTAGTGCTCCGGCCGGCTGCCAGGCAAGGCCGCAAAGATGGCCGACCCCCGCCTCCATCGCTCCGAAAGACCCCAAAAGTCGATTCTTGTGCTGAATAGAGGGCTAATGTAGGGGTGCCCGCCTTTCACACAGTTTCCGCCTCAGCTCCGGTGCCGATCGGGGGGAGATCGGCAATTTCGTACGGTCTAGGGCTCCGTGGTCGGAGGAGCTCGCAGAGAGTGCGTCCTCTCACCTCGCCATCTTGGCCACGCCCCCCCTATTTTCTTTTTTAATAGCCTTTTTAGTATCTTCTATTATAGTATGCAAAACCTCTGGTATAGCTACAAGCTTATCCATAAGTGGGGTGCAGATACATTCAATGTACGTTTTTTGTTTGTCATTTTGGACTCTATCAAACTATTGAGCTGTGTAAGTTTATTATCTATCCCTGTAACTGCATTTGCCATCATTGTGAGGAGATCAATCTGAATGTCCATCTTATTGGATTGATATTTTAACGCTTCTAATGTTAATGTCGATGTTTGATAGAAAATATCCCAATTTATTCCAATGTCTGGGTTTTGTATCTCTTTTCGATTGCATTGGGTTGACCTTCCATTTAGTTGTTCAGTTAGAGGTGCATAATCTGTTGTAAGGACGATATTTGCTTTAGGGAGCAAGCCTTCCTTTGTTTTATCATCTTCCAATATTCTAAGCATTTCATTTTCTTCCTTTTTAACGTTTCCAATATTGGTGCTTTGTGTACTAGTTGATTTGGTCCTATTTTCATCCAATGATGACTGAGGTTTTTTCATAATTTCCACGTTTATTTCTATAGGAATTCCTGATATTTTAGATTCAATCATGCTCCTTTTATTTAATGACTCTTGTATATCTTGCTTATCCAATACTTCTAAATCCTCTAGTTCTATTGATTTATCGTATTGATTTATATTTGGAGGAATGGTTACATTTGGCATATCCTGGTCTGTAATTTGGAGATCCTGACCCATCTTTTGTGTTATAAAATCTCCATTTTGAGGGGTACTTTGCATGACTTGCCCATTGTATTTCACAGAGCTCATTGGCTTTATTGGAGTTTGTAGATTATCACTTTCCATATCCTTTTGCATACTGATAAGAGCACCAGCTGGGTCTGCCAGGAATTCAAACTTATCCGGGATTTTTCCTGATTTCGCAAACATTCTGGCTATTGGGGAAATTAAAGTTTGATTTACTCCTTCAATGTTTGCTTTGATCTTTTTTTCAACTTTTGGTTGCTGTATTTTCTTTGTACGTCTAGTAGTTGATCCAGACGTTCTCAGTTTGCCAGAGCGCATAGTTCCTTTGTATTTTCCTGCAGTTTCAACACTACCCTTTTATTTATTCTTATCCTGGACCTTAGTAAGGGCAAGGTGCTCAGTTCTCAGGACTTAAGGGGAAGTGGGCTCAAAAGCTCCGGGGCTTAAAGCTTTCTAGCTCTTACCCTCCGCCACAATTACAGATGATTTTTAGCCCGTTTTTTTTCCTTTGCAAACCCTCCTTATGATATAAACTCAAGGCCAGTGAGTTGTAGCGGCTTTGTTATCACATCGCTTTTTTTTCTTTGGCGGCGCTCACGCTCACATTCAACCCACTTACGGTCTAATTTACGGTCTAACTCCACCCGTCTAATATGGTGTACTTCGATGTGCAGCAGCGTTGTTTTCCCAGCGCGTAGCCCCGCGCTCACGCCTGCTCACACCTGCATACAAACTGCAATCCTCCAGTAGATAACCTTCCAGCCCCCTGTATTTTTGTTCTTTTTGTCTTATTTTAATAGGTATCCTAGACTGGCCTCTCCAATGTCAAACCCCAGTGTCAAAGATTATCATGGGGAAAATCATGGGATAAATGTGGAGAGGTGTGACCTCCCAGTGACCTCCCAAGTGGTGGCCGCTTAACTTTGCTGTGCATCTGCAGTTCCCGTTTGCCTTTGATACGTTTACCCTCCCAAGCCTGTCTGCCCTATAGATAATGAACAGCTGCCGTCAGGGAGGGATCGAGCAGGGACAAAATCGGGTTGGACAAAATGTAGGATTTATAATAACTGCATAAACCCCCACTGCATAAACCCTCAGCACACTCTATCCTTCGAGGATTCTTAGTCCAGCAGGTCTACACCGCTACCCGGCTGTAGCTGATTTGGTGTTTGTCCTTTGTAGGAGCCTCTTGAAGTATTGCTATCCGTAAGCTCACTGCGTCTCTCGCCCAGCCTATGCTCTTCACTACCACTAATTTCCAATTAGGACCCGGTGCAGGCCCGTGCAAACCCTTATGTAAACAGGGGCCGTCTATGTAAGTCACTCTGAGTCACTCTTGGGCACTCTGGGGCGTCAATCTGCTATAGCCCGTTATAGCCCACAATATATTTGTTGCGACACAGACTTAGACGTCATTCGGGATCTTGGCGTAATAACAATAATCACAATAATCACATTAGTTAGTCTGCAATAGTTAGTCTGCAACACACTCAGAGCCCACTGCTATAGAACTTCCGCGTACCAGCGTAGTAGTTTTCTTAATTTGCGTGCCTGTGGGAGCGCAGGAGTAATGTGTGACAGAGGCAGGAGCAACGCATCGACAGGTTAAGGGGCTATGATTTTAGTTTACTTCCGCCCTTTCAGCCTTTTCGTCCTGCCGTCCTGCTACCCGGCTGTATCGTGCCGCCACTTTCACTCTCTGCCTTTTACTGCTGCCGCCGCAGCCGCTGCTGCTTAAATCCAAGCCCCGGGGCTCCGGCGCTCCAGTTGTATTAATTAGTTTGTGCATACCCGAGGAGGGCAGGAGCACTAGGCGGCTGGTAGGAGGAAGATAGGCTGATGGACAGGAACGGATGGACAGGTACGGACCTATGCAGTGACGGTAGCAGTACAATGGTCCTGAATTACTGCTGCACTGCCGTGTCGAGCCGCGCCGTTTCTCGTTATCACCTTCCTCCACTCCGCGCCATTACTGCCGATTTCAATTCCGATTCTGCTGCTGATGCTCTACTCCACACCACACGCCGCAACTCAGTGCTCTCTGTTCTGCATTACATTGCAATTTAGTAGGGTGGGAAAATAAACTAATCCACAAATTATTTTACCCTTGCGTGCATGCATGGCTGAAACCACTCTGATTTATTAATGGTCTCTTCTAAGTAACTAATTTCTTTAATATATATATATTCTTTTAAATAAATTGACACAATGTATTCGCATGTTTCATAATATCGCACCATAATTCAAACTGAACTACATTTTCACTAAAAAAGGTCTCAGACTGTCATTCACCCGCTTCCATCCCTTCGGCTGTCCTCTTAAAACTTTTTGTCATGCTCCTTTGATACAGTTGCTTGTTCAGTAACAGCATGATGCTCTTAGAACACCTACAGTTTTAGCCTGCTGAAGCCCCTGGCCAGCATCCTGAATCAGAAATGTGTTCTAGCATCACTGATGGCTTTGCAGAGCTCATGTGACATCGTTCACCAGATGACCGCTTTCAAGATCCCTGGGAAGCAGATCCTACCTTGGTTCATGCCGTAGAGCACTTCTGCGGATGAGTCTAGACCTTCCATATTCTAGATGACAGAAGATTTTTGTTTTCCAAATCCTCATGCAATTAGAAGTGTCTTAGACCAAGGTAGATATCCCTCCATCACCATAACAACCTTTAAAATCTACATACTTACTATGTGTCAAAATAGGACTTTCTGTGGTGTCTTGAGCCGAAAAGAAAATGGAGTTGGATGCCCAAAAATCGAGGAAGTAATCCTGATACTGTGTTAGTAGCAACCCTGCAAATAGGAAAGAACTCTTTGTTATGTTATGGTAGGTGTTTTTATTTAGCCACCCTCACTATTTACATGGCCTGTTAACACCCTTAAGTGTTATGGCAGTTTGCTCTCCAACAGAAGGTTCATTTATTGTGGAAATCAGACTGGTGTATTCCTGACTTGTTGTCAGTGTGTTTGTGGTGGCTTTGCTCAATTTGCACTGTGGTGGTGTGTCTCTATCCCTGAGCCTCGAGTTTATTGTTCGTCCATTTTTGGATGTAAACAAGCAGATGCCTCTGGGTGAGGACTGCATGGTTTGTATTATATTTTTATATTATACTACAGCTCTGTTTGGCCCAGCAGTGTGAGGTTTTGCTGGAAGAGTTTTGCCATAATAGATAGATGGTTTATACTAGATGTTGAACACCCTCATTTTCTGTGTAAGACGTGTGTCTTGTTGTAACTTGTGTAAAGAAGCAGGTTGGTATGGTTTAGACTGATGTGGTGTTGCAGTGGGTGGTGTGGTGAGTCAAGTGTAGTTTTGGCTTTCGTACAACATTGGGTTGTATAGTAATTACATTGCAGTTTAGTGTGGTAAGGTAAGGTATGGTGTTATGTGGCATTTGGTGATGTGGTACACAGACCTTTAAGGTGAGATGTAATGATATGGTGTGCCATAGTCTGAGAAAGTGTGGCATGGTGTGGTATTGAGTGTGTTGAGAGTGGTGTGGTACTGAGAGATGTAGTCTTGAAACTTGGTGATGTGACATAATGGCATATGTTAGTGTATGATATAATGTGCTGTAGTGAGGGAGACTCAAGTGGAGTGGTGCAATATGAGATTGTCTTGTGTGGTATGTTGGTGTGCTCTGTTGTGCGGTGTGGTGATATGTACTAAGTGAACTTTGTTGTTGTATAGTCCTGCTGTGCTGTGATGGTGCATGTAATTGCTCTTATATGGATAGTAGTGGTATTGAATGGCATGTATACTTTATGGTGTGGTGTTGTCTGATCTGGAACCTTAGGGAACTATGGGAGGGGTTGATGGATGGGTGGGGTGCAATATGATAGCCTGTTATGTGGCTTGGTATAAAGTGTGAGATGTTGTAATCTGGTATAAGTATATTCTGTATACTCTGGTATACAGTATAATCTGGTATTGAGTGTGTTGAGAGTGGTGTGGTACTGAGAGATGTGGTCTTGAAAATTGGTGATGTGACATGATGGCATATATTAGTGTATTGAAGAACCGGGTTTTAGAACCCAGCGGCGCCAGGGGCACGCCCAATGTCACTTCGAGTTCACCTGTCTTAGAATACAGAGACACGGGATACTTCTCGGTGACGTCAAAGATCAAATTTATTGGCTGCAACCAGGAACAGAGATGTACGAAGTACGACACGGGTAGGTTCGCTAGAGACTGCTCAATTTTCATATTGCGAGACATCGTCTTTTATGCTAAAAATCACATTCCTGACAACCGCCCATTATTTACGAACTGTCCAATCATAGGTGACATTGCAAAAGGTATCGCATAATGACAATCCCACTTTTCAGTTGTACAGCCCACCATTAATTACACAGGAAAGCCCAACATTCTTGCTCGGACAGGCCGGACAAACCCATAATAAAGAACCACAACCCAAACCATAAACAGGCCATAAAAGAAGGAACAGAAACAGATATGAAGCAAGATAGAGGGGTGTGTGCGTGTACCATAAACTCAACAATGTCCTGCTCTTTGATCTCTATCTCGACCAGCTACCGGACAAGGAACTAGCTCAGCAAGGTTAGCTTCAGGCAACAGGGTCAGTTCGCTCAGGTCGTCTAAAAGTCAGCTAAAGGTGTACGTGTCCCAAAGACTCGTTCGGCCGCAGTCATCGGCCTATGTGAGGGCAACCACAAAATGGCTGCCGTACACAAAATAGAACCCCGAAGGTTCAGAACGAAATACCTAAATACGCAGTGAATCCATCGATCGAACATGATGAAAACACTCGTACTTGCCGCACTCGTCATTCACGGTTCGCTACTACCAAAATCGTAACAATACCATGACCTTTACGAAACGGGTTCAGAATCACAGAACCTCAGACCTCCTTTTGCCCTTACATAGGCAATAACCTAAACTCATGTCAATCTGAATCCAGGTCTATATTCATCAGATCATCAAGATGTTGCTGAAGCATCATCCTATTACTTAGTAGCTCTCTCTGGACAGGTCTCCTTGCACACAAAGTAGCACAAAGGCCACATATAGCAGGAGCACAAGACAGAACAGGAAAAGGATAGCTAAAACCATCCCAATGATCATCAGAATCTTCCATCCCCAAGTGGATAACAATCCCCAAAACCATCCCATTAACGACCAATCTCCTTCATCCACATGTATAGACTCTGAGATCTTATGTAGCTTGGAAATGGCCTGGTACACTGTTGGAGCGTTGTCTGGAATGAACACGCAGCAGCTCGATTGAATCAATTTACATACCCCTCCTCTATCTGCAAGTATGACGTCTAACGCAACTCGATTCTGCAGCATCATAAGACGATCCGATTGCCGCACTCGTCATTTACGGTTCGCTACTACCAAAATCGTAACAATACCATGACCTTTAAGAAACGGTTTCAGAATCACAGAACCTCAGTATGATATAATGTGCTGTAGTGAGGGAGACTCAAGTGGAGTGGTGCAATATGAGATTGTCTTGTGTCACCACCCTACACCACCCACTGCAACACCACATCAGTCTAAACCATACCAACCTGCTTCTTTACATAGGTTACAGCAAGACACAAGTCTGACACAGAAAATGAGGGTGTTCAACATCTAGTATAAACCATCTATCTATTTTGGCAAAACGCTTCCCGTCACTTTGCCGCACCTCACAGCACCCTGTTGACTTCATAACTCCACACAGGACCATACATTCTATGGTGTACAACACAACACACCCTACTGTACCACAACACACCTCCCTGCTCACCATATCACATATGGCATGTAGCACCACAAAATCTACCACCACACTAATGTACACCACACCAATCTACACCACACCAAAACGCAACATCCTACACATTGCACCACCGGATGCAAGTATACTTATGCCAGATTACAACATCCCATACTTTATACCAAGCCACATAACAGGCTATCATATTGCACCCCACCCATCCATCAACCCCACCCATAGTTCCCTATGGTTCCACATCAGACTACACCACACCATGCAGTAAACATGCACTTCAATACCACAACTATCCATATAAGAGCAATTACATTGCACTTCGCAGCACAGCAGAACTATACAACAATACAACAACGCTCACTTAGTACATATCACCACACTGCACCAGCCAACACACCAACATACCACACAAGACAATCTCATATTGCATCACTCCACTTCAGTGTACCCCACTACAGCACAGTATATCATGCACTAACATATGCCATCATGTCAAATCACCAATTCTCAAGGCCACATCTCTCAGTACCACACCACTCTCAACACACTCAATGCCACACCATGCCACACCTTCTCAGACTTTGGCACACCATATCATTACATCTCACCTTAAAGGTCTGTGTACCACATCACCAAATGCCACATAACACCATACCATACCTTACCTTACCTTACCACACTAAATTGCAATGTAATTACTATACAACTCATTGTCGTTCAATAGCCAAAACCACACTTGACTCCCCACACCACCCTACACCACCCACTGCAACACCACATCAGTCTAAACCATACCAACCTGCTTCTTTACACAAGTTACAACAAGATACGCGTCTTACACAGAAAATGAGGGTGTTCAACATCTAGTATAAACCATCTATCTATTATGGTAAAACTCTTCTAGCAAAACCTCACACTGCTGGGCAAAACAGAGCTGTAGTATAATATAAAAATATGATGCAAACCATGCAGCCCTCACCCAGAGGCATCTGCTTGTTTACATCCACAAATGGACAAATAATAAACTCGAGGCTCAGGGATAGAGACACACCACCACAGTGCAAATTGAGCAAAGCCACCACAAACACACTGACAACAAGTCAGGAATACACCAGTCTGATTTCCACAATAAATGAACCTTCTGTTGGAGAGCAAACTGCCATAACATTTAAGGGTGTTAACAGACCATGTAAATAGTGTAGGGTGGCTAAATAAAAACACCTACCATAAAAAACAAAGAGTTATTTCCTATTTGCACGGTTCCTACTAACACAGTATCAGGTTTACTTCCTCGCTTTCTGGACATCCAACTTCATTTTCTTCTTCGGCTCAATACACAACAAAAAGTCCTAGTTTGACAGACTAAATATGCAGATTTTAAAGGTCGTTATGGCGATGGAGGGATATCTACCTTGGTCTGAGACACCTTTAATTGCAATAGGATTTGGAAAACAAAAATCTTCTGTCATCTAGAAAATGGAAGGTCTAGACTCATCCGCAGAAGTGTTCTACGGCATGAACCAAGGTAGGATCTGCTTCCCAGGGAGCTTGAAAGGGGTCATCTGGTGAACGATGTCACATGAGCTCCGAAAAGCCATCAGTGATGCTAGAACACATTTCTGATTCAGGATGCTGGCCAAGGGCTTCAGCACGCTAAAACTGTAGGTGTTCTAAGAGTATCATGCTGTTACTGAACAGGTAAGTGTATCAAATGAACATGACAAAACGTTTTAAGTGGGGAGCTGAAGGGATGGAAGCGGGTGAATGATAGTCTGGGACCTTTTTTAGTGAAAATGTGGTTCAGTTTGCATTATGGTGCGATATTATGAAACATACGAATACATTGTGTCTATTTATTTAAAAATATATATATATTGAAGAAATGAGTTAGTTAGGAGAGACCATTAATAAATCAGAGTGCTTTCAGCCATGCATGCACGCAAGGGTAAAATAATTTGTGGATTGGTTTGTTTTCCCACCCTACTTTAATACATGTCTGTCTCCACATTTCCCGAATAAAAGACTCAAATGATTCTTGTTTGCGATGTTGGCAAACTTTAAAAAGGAGCGATTGGTTACATTGGTGCCTTTCATGTGTCTTGTTCTTGTAATCTGATATCACCTACTCACAAGAGTGGCATACCTTTGTTCTTTGAGCTCTCCTTAATTTCCGTTGATCTTTCACTGCTTTTGAGCACACTGCTAATGCTGTTTGAAAATTTCACAGATTGAAAGGCTTCAGTGTTTTCCATCACCTGTCTTAACTCCTTCCAGGTCTGGGGGTGCTGTAGCACCTGCTGCACCCCTAGTTCCAACACCCGGTCCGCCAGTTGTTGGTAATTGTGAGTGACATCGGTGTGGACAAAAATAACTTTGTGTTTTTCTATCTACACTGGCTGGCACCTTTCGGAATGTACAACACAAGGAGTATACTCTGTTTATGGGGCGTATGGATCTGTCCTCTTGCCTCAGCACATGTACTTCAAGGCACTTTCATTTAGGAATAGCTTCCACAGATTGACTGGTTCATGTATGTTTTAACTCTAGTACAAAGAAGCAGAAGAATCAGTGCTTAATTTGAGCCTGTGTTTTCCAGTGCTCAGCCAATGCTTAATCATCAACACCAGTGCTTTTCATTAGCACCAGTTAAGAACACATTCATTTATGCATAGAGAGATTAAGTGATTTGACCAGGATGTTGAGCCGATCTTGTGGCTCAAACCTGGTTCCCCTGCGCCGAAGTCAGCAACTCTGGCCATTACACCACATCCTTTCCTCACTTTCGTGTTTGGTAGTTGGTTCTGTTTTAGGCGGTGCTAACAGGAGAAATGGGCTGGTGCAAGCTGCCTCCTGACAAGAGCCCCAGCGCTTATTTTTTACAAATTAACCACTGCGAAGAATGATCTACAGAGGACAATTTTTGCAACTGAGATCAAGAAAGCAAAACCTTTGTATCCATGAGCCATGGAATCAAAGCAGTAAAACTACAATAAAATATTGTTGTCAATACAGCAGTCGACTGAACAGAAGACAATCACGAGGAGGCTAGCAGCGGTTCCAAATAAGGAGATACAATGGCAGTGTGCTGAGGAATGTAATGCCACGTCTGTAATTGTTAAATGCAATGGTGTTGTCTGAGCCCTCTGATGTGCACTTTGTCTCCTGGCTGCTGTAAACACAAATGGACTAGACTAAGAGCATCATGGCACACTCACCCTGACAACATCAATAGTCTTCTCAAATGAATGCGAAAATGCATAGAATGTTGATAGGAAGTATTGTCATTGTCGATTTCCCAATAACATTCCTGTACTGACCCTATACAGTATGAGACTGAGAATAGTCAGCACTACAAGTACTGGAATGCTAGCTGTGTTAAGTAATGATTGTGTATCAGTATGCTGAGGAGTGTGCTCCCAGAAGATGCCGCAGGGGAAGGCAAGCAGTCAATAAAATTTAGTATCTGGGGTAGAACAAGTGCGCAGAGCAGCATCCAGTGCACCTACCACAACTGGCCCCTTGTAATCCAGCAGACGCTGGATTTTAGGCGGCCCTACCACCTCGTACATATCCTGAAGACCACCAACACTTAAGGTATGTGTATGAAAGGCATTGTTTTTTTTTTTTTACCCTCTTAAAGCGGTTAGATCTCTATGACATAGCACTACAATAATACGTATATGCTTGCTTATTTTACAGTTATTCCTTGTCTAAAGTTTTCAACAAATACAAGAACTGCCTTATAGAATAAAAACAAAATCCATAGCTACTTACATTAAGTATAGAGTGTGTTTCATCAGCGTGCCTGTTTCCCATCTGCACCATGTTAACTCTGTGGTCTTCTGCCAAAGCCTGTTTAGCCGCAAAGATACAATTAGGTGCTCCAACAAATTTCAGAGTGCAAGTGTAGCTACATCCCTATATCATTTTTTTCTCTGCACACTCTCAAGGTGTAAAAAGCACGCCTTAAAAAATGTCCTACTTTCACCGACGTCTCCCTGTCTAAGAACATCATGGCTGCATATTTCTAGACCCTCGGTGCCACTTTCTGCAAGACTCCCATGCTTATCAGTCCATGCTACCTCTCTCCCCACGTAGAAGCCTCTTCGTGTCTTAGCAGGCTTTTAAGGCGGTTTAAAAGTAGGCGCTGAAAATGTTACATAACGTCAATGTTACTATATTGATAACATCCAACAAAATAAAATCAGTTGCTTTGAGGTAGTATGTCTACAGCTTATCAAACAAGCAAGGATGCTTTAAGAGGTCAGACATGTAAAATTTGTTTCGATTTATTTTATATTCAAGTTAAGTTACGAAGAAGGATACAGCAGACTTGTGTTTCATTAGTAAAATAAATTTCCAGTCATTATATTTATTATTTTTGCTATAGAAGACACAAAGATAAACTGAAGTATACGTTTATCAGAAAAGGTTCTTAAATTAAGTGAAACAATGCACAAATTACATGGTTGGAAAAACAAGCATTCATTCTCCACACACGGTCACATAGACACACTGGCATAGCATAACAAGCTGTCGCCGTGAAAGCGCAGGGCAGGAGATGTGCGTACGCGTGCACAACTTCTGTCCTCTGGACTCACGCACGTCAGAATGTCACAAACAGTCCAGAACAAGCTGTCGCCGTGAAAGAGCAGGGCAGGAGATGTGCGTTCACGTGAGCAACTTCAGGGGAGAGGGAAGGAAAGTGAAAGCGTGCCATGCGCGCGTTGTCCTGGAGAACGCCACGAGCCGTGGGACAGGAGATGTGCACGCATACAGAGTGCTCATCCCCTGTCTGTACGCGTGCACATCTCCTGTCCCCCTTCCGAGGGAAACCGACGACAATAGGTCTCGCCAAGGCGACCAACGCATGCGCTGCATCACTAGGCGAGACCTAAAAACAGGCTGAGATTTTCATAAATACAGGCATTTGTTAACCTCTTAAGTGCTGCGCCTATACCAGCGGCCGACGGCACCACTACCTCGGGAGTGCTGCCGTCGGTCGTTGGACGTTTCAGCTGCACCTGCGCAATGGAACGTTCAGCACTGGAGCTGGACGTTCCAAAGCAGCTAAGGTGTTAACATGTACTTTTATTATAATGCGGATATTTACCTCAGGGCGTAGTGTTTTGCTGGTTAATTAAGAAGGAATGAAAGAAGTCGCAGCCTGGATGAACGACAGCTGCCTAAAACTAAACTCGAAGAAGACAGAGGTCCTCGTCCTTGGACCCTCCCCCACTTCGTGGGACAGCTCCTTGTGGCCCCCTGCCCTCGGAAATCCACCCACACCAACGGACCACGCCCAGAAGTTCTGTATCATTCTAGACTCCTCCCTCGCCATGACCCGCCAGACCGATGCAGTCGCCTCCACCTGCTTCAACTTCCTCTGCATCCTCCGCAAGACCTTCAAGTGAACCCCCCCAAATGCAGAAAGACCGTCACCCACGCACCCATAACCAACAGACTGCACTAGGGTAACGCTCTCTACGTCAGAATCAAGAAAAACCCTGCTACACAAGCTCCAAACCATCCAGCACACTGCAGCCAGACTCTTCCTGGAAACCCCACGAAACCGGGCACAGGACCCAGCACCTGCGAGATCTCCACTGGCTCCCCATCGAGAAGAGAATAACATTCAAGCTCCTCACCCAGGCCTACAAATCCCTCCACAACATCAGACCCAAATACCTCAACGAAAGAGTCTACTAACATGTGCCCAAAAGGAACCGCCACTCCGCCTACCTCGCCCTGGCAGAGACTCCACGCATCCGCAGAACCATAGCAGGCAGAAGAGCCTTCTCCTACGTCGCAGCGAAGACCTAGAACGAGCTCCCAGTCAACATCAGAAACTTCCCCACTCTGCACACCTTCAGGAAGAGCCTCAAGACCTCGCTCTTCGACTGATCCGGAGCTCCATCCCCCCCCCCCCCCCCCCGTGTGCAGGGCCTTGAGACCCTCATGGGTGGATGGAATTGGCTCTTCAGAGAACCACCTCCTCTTTGTGCAGGACAATATATGGCTTCTTGCAATGTTAAGACTGAAGCTGTCAAAGCTTCTTAGCGTAGGCGATTATAACCAAAAAGGCTGTCAGCAAGTGAACTTATCAAGAAATCATTGGCAAAATAGCTGACTTATTTGTTATTTTCCAGCACCATAGCACTGACTGAACAAGTGGAGTCCTGGAGTGGCATTGAAGGTTATTAAGGCAATGTTTCTGGAGTCTGGCCCTCACTTGACAAAAGCAACAGCGGGGAAAAGTCACTTTGATCACCAAAAGAGTGGAAAGCACTTCTCTGGTCAAATAAGGCCCAGCCCATAATATTGGCAATTTCTAGTTACCAAAACTGGAAAATGTTGTTGATCTACAGAAACACTATAAGTAGTGAGAAATGCTAATAAAGGCATGTTGATCAAAGGAACTAGAAACGTTAAAGAGCAGTACAGGATCGGAAGGATGAAGGAAAGATCTCAATTTTAGATCCATTTCAGGTACTCTTGTTGCCTTGAAAACGATTGTGTATTGTTTTAAAAACATATCTAATAACACAAGTGGTACTACAGGATTAGGTGTATTGATAGGGAATGGCTTTTTTTATGTGGTCACCCCCATGTTTTTGAACAGATGCTGCTTTATTCTTTTTTTTTTTCTCTGAGAGTACACGGAGAACCAGACTGCAGTGCCCTGACCTCAAAACATGTATGTTGCATTGGCTATACACATTTGGCATAGGCTCACCTCCCTGCAAGTCCCTAGTATATGGTTCCCAGGGCATGTCAATTAAGAGCATCACCCCAGGGACTGCAGCTGTGGTTGTGTCACTCTGGGCACGTCACCAGTAAAATGAGTCTCCCAATCTGTAATGGCAGAATGGAAGAGCAGTTTTAAACTGCTAGCCCAACTTTGCCATTTTACCCAATGACAAAGTCAATACTCCCACTGCAATATGTGCAAGTCACCCCTTTGGCAGGCATAGCTAGCCCTAAGGAAGGGTGCAGCATATTTAATAGGCACAACATGTGTGTTACACGTTCTGGAAGTAAAAATGCAGAAACGACAGGGTTTTTTTTACTGTGGAAAGACTTGGAGATACCATTGGTGAGTACAGTGTTGCACACTGAACCCTCAGCTGTGGTAACTCCTGAACGGTGGTGACCAAAGTTGGTACTCCAAGGTATCAAACAACTTGTTACATTAAGCTATACTTGATTTTCAAGTCGAAAATAATGTAACAGGTGGCAGTGTGCAACTTTTACAAAGTTGTCACTTTGTTGACTTCAATCGTCTGTGTCATTGACAGTTACGCAAGAAGCTTGATCCCGAGACCGCTTTCTCCCCTCCTAGGGAGACATGCTAACTACTCCCAGGAAATTAGACAATGGGACATGCGCTGGAGAGAGGTGTGACCTCCCTCCTGCAGTATGCCACATGGGTGTTGGCCCCAAAGGCGAGCTTCAAAGCTGAATCTGCCTTTGAAGAGCAAATTGGGAACAACTGGGAGAGAGGCAGCCAAATTGTTTAAGTGAACTAGCTGTTGTCAAACCAGTTTTTCAGAGGTGTATAGCCCCTCGTGGCCACAACTCTAGGTTGGGCTAGGGAGCGCTGGATGCTTAAAGAGGGGATTTGCCATGTTGGGAGTGGGCAGAATGGTGCACATTGGGATAGACAGATGCCACACTTCCAAGGAAGTAGTCATCAGGAGAAAGGGAGCCTGGTAGCCAATTCGCTTCTGACCGCATCTACCCTGAGGGCACTCTCTGAACATAAGAATGGCACCCAGAACTCAGATTTCAACTGGTATGGAAGAAGGACTGCCCAGCTGCACTGTGGAACAGGCAAAGAGAGGCTGCGCCTGTGTGGACTGCACCTGCTGACTCTGGTGGCAAGCAAAGAAGAGGAACTGTGCCAGCTGTGACTGCTTATGGAGAAGTTGTGTCTGGAGCCCAGCTGAAGCAAAGAGACTCCAAGGGTCATTTGGCTGACCTCCTGTTCACAGCACGGGCCACAGCAGCTGAGAAGCCTGCTGCAGCATGTTGGTAGCCCAGAATTTTCAGACCACCGCCAACGGCACCAGAGGCCAGGACCTGATGCTCAAAGTTGCACCCAAGTTCACTGAGCCCGGGAGAGTCTTTGGAGTGCAGCTTGGTTATCGCCAAGGGAAGAATTTGGCTGTGACTGTGATACCGGCCGACTGGACTTCTACCAGCACTGAGACGATTTCGAGGGACGTCTGCCATGTGACCAGGACTGCCTCACCCCTTTTGCCAACTGAGGAGTAGCCGACTGAGGCTAGTGCTGCCTATGCACGGGCGATTCACAGGGCGGCAGCTGTTCTTAGTTTTCAGCCCCCTGTGGTTTCCCTGCCTACTGATCCCTGGTTAGATCTTCTCCACATGGAGCCGGTTGAAGTGGAGCCTTTGCTGCCCCTTGGGGCATCTTTATTTGACATCCTGCTGGGCACATGGGCGAAGCCTTCCTCTGGTGATCCTGTTGATCGGGCCCTAGCTCATCGACACCATCTTGCCCGGGATGATCCGCTCTGCCTATCCCTTCACTCTAGAGCTCAGTGCCTAGTTGTTCAGGCAGCTTTTGACTTACAGTCTTCCTCCACATTACCGTTGTTACCTCCCACCAGGGAGTCTAGGTGGTTGGACGTGTGTGGTCGCCAGCTTTTAACCTCTCCCAGTGCTGGAATAAGCGCATTAAATACAGCTTGTGTGTTCGCACGCACATCCGTAGCTTTCTGTTTATCCCTGGGAGACTGTGAGAAACTAGCGAAAGGATACCATCGGGCGTGATTGATAGACGCTTTCCGGTGCGGACACTTTGGGGATTTAGTCTTCATTTGGATGAGAACGTTTGGAGAAGTCGCGCACTTTTGATATAAGGTTGTTTTCACCAATATGGATAATTGCCATGTCTTACGTTTGGTGTAAGATATAATTGTAAATACGATTGTGAAACTAGGCTGGGATTTCTACCGACTGTGAATGCAGTAAAGTACTGCTTATTTTGTTTGCCCATTGTCCTGATGAGGCCTGAAACTGCTTGACAGGCCGAAACGCGTCGACAGTTTATCATTGATCTCGACACCTCTTGTTTGACCTGGAAACAATATGGGATATATTCCCTAGGAGTTGGATTGACTTGAGAAACCATATAAACATTTAGTTGTGCTTCACTTACTCCTATAGATACTTTTGGTGTTCGAGAAAAGGAATTAAGGTTACAAGAGACTTTACCAATTTTCCTTATTTGCAAATTACTGGGCTTCAGACACAACCCATGGATTAAGGGTCAACGATTGTACAACCTTTTTTTTGTTTGCTTGTATGTTGGGTTTAAAATTGCTCGATACAAGAATATATATTGTGTGATTCTTTGATGTGTATGACTAAAATACAAAAGATCTTAAAGAGATTCTTAAAAGATTACTAAAAAAGTATTATATATTATTTATGTGTTTTGTATTTCTTTTGAAAATAGCCACAAGATGAACATCTAAATAAATTAGTCGATTTAGTCAATATAAATGTGTATGATGGAGACAGATAATTGATGGTATCTGTTTCTCCAAATAATTGCGTTTAAATTTGAATACCATTGGCATCACTTGTATTTTGCTAGTGCTGGAATAAGCGCATTAAATACAGCTTGTGTGTTCGCACGCACATCCTCTACCCCCTGGGTCTTGGTCTAGACCCTTCTTCCTTCAATTCCAGAAGGCCCGCGGGTAGAATTGATTTGCCTTCTGCATGATGGCAGGGGAATGGCGGATTTTCCCTCTGCTCTTCTCTTTAAGCCACTGACTCGGTGAGACAAGGTCTTGCTCGGTCTGTGGCTTTGCGCCACTATGCTTGCCTGCGCGGCAGTCGATTCCCAGACAATGTTCGGGATGTTGCTGTTAGGGATCTGCCTTTCAATGGCATGGACCTTTTTGATAGTCACACAGATTCAGAGGTCTCCCGCCTCATGTCTGGGCTACTGTGACTCTTGAGAAATGTCTTTTTGCTTTATGAATATTCTTTTATTCTGCGTAGGCAATGTTGCCTTGTTGGCTTGATTTCATACATGTCCCAGTTCTCTGCGTAGCACCTGGATAGTGTAGGCGGTGGTTCAGCCATCTCAGTATTCTTTCCGTGCAGCCGAATGGCTGGTTCTGTCTTTCCTTTCAGTCCTCTGAATGTGTGCTTTGCCTAAGAGGACTTCCCTCGCAGGGGTTGAGACTTACCCTATGTGGGGTATTTGAGGCTATGGGGTACCTGCCTTAGCCTTGGTACACTCTAATGGAGTCTTCTTTACGGACATCCTTCTAGGGGTCAGGCTGTTCTCTTTTTATGCCATTAGCACCCCTCTCTAGCACTTCGGTTGCACTTGGCTCCTGTGGTCTGTAGTAATTCTAGGCCTGGGCATAGGTTCCTTGCAGTGCGGCCTTTCCCTCGCCTGTCTTGATGAGGCCCTTATGTTGTTTCAGCACTCAGTCTCTCGGGACCATTGTTCCCTTCACCTCAGGCGCAGTTCTTTCACAGCTGATGCCCTGTACTTGCTTTACAAGGGACAAACACCGCTATGCGATTCGTTTATTACTGTTAGCGCAAACTTGGACAGGCCCTGGTCTATTTATCTTGTCAGCCCTTACTAGTCTTATCTTTAACAGTAGTGGATTACATGTCCATTTCTGCAGTTCTATGTAGTATGGCCTCGTCTTCTGGCCACTTTCTCAAGAGCAGTTTTTCCCTCCTTCCCTGCTGTTGCCGCGCAGGTGTTTTCCACGCTTCTGCTTTGGGTTCATTCTCTGACACTCTCAAGGGGAGTGTTCTCTTCAGGATACTTGCTACTTGGGTCCCGGGACCTCTAGGTTGGTCCCGACTGTTCCCTCTATCGTGCCTAGCTCCATCTCCTTCTCTGTCTTGCGGGGGCGCTGTTCCTCCCTGGTGAGGGGCGGATTTTGCTTATAGACCTGACCATTGTCCTGTCCAGTTCTGCTTCTGCATGTCTGTTGGTACTTTTCGCATGTCCTAGTCTATTGTTGTATTACGCTTCATTTTGAGCATCTTTCTTCTTAATAGATGTGTGCTGTGCTCTTACACAGTAGAGTCTTGCTGGCAACGTTCCTTCATGCAGTGTCCATGGTCTTTGATCCGGTCTGCTTATGCTACAAGGTCTTATATAGGTGTCTGGATTGGCTGGTCTCCTTTTTGTTGGTTGCCTTCTTGCTGTTGCACCTCCCGCATCTGGGCTGTTCACACTCCCTTTTAGGAGGGTCTTTGCTGTACTTTGTGTGATTCCAACATCCACACGGTCTGCTTCTGTACCTTCCAGTGTTCCGCCTCACTACCGTTCTTACTGTAAGTCCTGTTTTGGGCGCATCTGCTGGTTGCAGTCGGTCCTTTCATATATCTGTGACAGACAAACTATGTACTGGCGTGTCTTCTGTTTCTCATCTCACGGGCATTTTCTGGCCGTGGGTTGGCATCCTGCCTCTGCTGTCACACGTATTTTGCAGGAGCGGGTTTACACAGTGCTTTTTTCCACTGTTGTGCATCCGGTACCGGTATGCGCTATCTCTGTCATACCAGTTGCCATCCCTCTGGGTCTTAATTACGGTCGGCACGCCGGATCCTGAGGATTTATCAGACCCTAGGTGCAGTTCCACTTCTTGTGAAGTCCTGCATTTTCCTTTTCACACCCACATATCTAGTATGTGTTTCCTTTCTCTCACTATACATACGTGGGGTTTTAATGCCGTTCTTGGACAGCTTATGGTGCCTTTGCCTCCCCATGTTTTCTGCTCTTTATGAGCCTCATGGTCTGGTGTGGCTGCACTGGCTTGGAGTCCCCACTGTCATTCATCACCCTGTTGACGGCTATATTCCCTTGGGAACTTCATGGGGTTCAGTCGCAGACCCACCTCCACTATGGGTATGGCTTTGGTATCTATTCTAAGTTAAGGAATATGTGGCTAGATGTCTCTATCAGATGGACGAGTTACTTACCTTTGGTAACAATGGATCTGGTAGAGACACAGTCTAGCCACAGATTCCTTAACGCCCACCCATCCTCACCGTTCTGCGAGGACCTTTTCAGGTGGGGTTTTCTGTATTCGCCTTCCTCCGGGTGGCTTTCCTTTCTACAGGGTGACTTTTTCCCGTCACTCCCACACAAAGTGCTCATTTGGTTTTCCTTGTGCTACTCTGCCCGTTCCCGTGATTTGGCAGTATGCTCATATGTCATGTGTCCTTTCCAACCCTGTACCTGGATTGTACAGTGTGGGATCTATTTAGGTTTTTTCCCACCCTCCGCTCTCCCCTTCTCCGTCGCCTTGGGGTCTCTTACCACCCCTGCGACCCAATGATTCAAATCTATCGGCTCTACCACATTCTATCTGTCTTTTATTGGGGTTGGGACATCTCTTCTGGTGATGTCTTATGGTGAAATTGTCCTTGATTTTATCTTCTGGACTTGTGGTCCTTCACGGTTATAGATTATAGTTGCAGGCCTCTGTCGTCTGCCAAACTGGATTTTCCCATCTTCTTCTACCTCCACAGGTGGTTTGGCCTTTGCATTTCTGGGGGTGCTTCTCAGAGCGGTGCTCTGCTCTTCCTTCTACTGGTTGGCAGGATACAGAGCCTTGCACTTTCCTTTGTGGTTCTAATTTTCCTAAAATTTTGCACACTGTTCCCATATTGTCACTGTTTTTGGTGGTGGCTCCGTGTTGTGGTGGGGAAAGGTTTCTCTGACAAAACTGACTTCAGTGTGCTGGGAGGGTCATATATGGCTCCGATGATGTCACGTCTGGGGACAACGTCAACGTGGAGCCGTGTGGCGCCGTCCCCGGCGCGTAGAGGTGCTGCTGCTGCTGAATGTTTTCCGGATCCAGCCTGACGCCTGGGGATATTCTAAGAATAAGGAATCTGCGGCTAGACTGTGTCTCTACCAGATACATCATTCCCGAAGGTAAGTAACTCGTCCGTTTTGGGAGGAGGGGTCTTCGGGCAGGGTGGGGTTCAAAAGTGCCTCCTAAGTACTTCTTGCAAAAACAACAAGTGATGGACCGAATGTGGATCAATGTCACACATTCCCCCAGTAAAAAGATCTGGGCCTAAATCCATCGTTTTTTTGCACTCCACACCACCCTGGGTTAGACAATGGCGATATGCAAATCAGCTCTGACCCTGTTGCCCCATGGGAACAGTCCAGTCCGAACTACAAAAGCCATGTCCTTCCCAGAACGGAATCAAGCATCCGAGGACCGGACCGTTTTTTTTTTTTTTTTTTTTTTTGTAAAAATATACTTTATTTAAAATTATTTGTCAGGTTTACATTTTAAGCAGTCCCTTATATTTGGGTGCTGTACATTTAACCATTCTCAAAGAAGCGCATTAGGCTATCTTTGGTGGTTTTCCATCAAGATTTCTCATTTTACCCATCCAGACCAACTCCTGATTTTCCAGGTTTCCTTTGCCCACTCTTGTCCAAATCTATGGGTGTCTATGCACATGTAAGAGAACATTTTAGTGAAAACAAGTTTTTGGCATTCTTTTTCCGTGATTGCTTGGTGTTTGTACAAGGAAAGGTTCCTGTTTTCCCACATCGCCTCTTTCACGCAGTTTATTATTCTCCATAGTGTCCTTTCTTTATTTGCATTGCAATTCATGCCCAACCCATATAGAACCAGTTCATAGGACAGGGATGCCTGTCCTGTTAATTCTTTAATGAGCTGTCCCATTGCCTTCCACATGCTTTGTGCTCCTCCGCAGTTCCAAATGAAGTGCATCAGGGATTCATCTGCTGCACAGCCTGGTGTTGGGCATCTTGCTGTTTTTGCCAGTTTCCTTGCATGTTGGAATTGTTTCACGGGTAGGCATTTGGATACCATCATCCATGCCAAGTCTTTCTGGGAGTTTGTCAAGTCTTTGTGGTTCACCATCTCCCAAACCCTCCCTGATTGCTTCTCTGATAAGTTGTTTACCATTGTCACTGAGTCAGTTTCTTTCAGTTCTTTGCTTAAGGCCATCTGGGGTGTGATGTCCTTCGCTTGAATTTGTCTCTCTTCCAGCTTCTTGAAGAAAGGCTTGATGCCTTTGGACCGGTTTCGAGGTAACACCTCTCATCGGCCCGGCTAGCTTGACTCCAAGTGGTGTGGAGTGCCTGGGACCCACGTCTGGGCATCCCCAGCGCACTTAGGGCGGCAATTGCAAAAACAACAAGTGATGGACCGAATGTGGATCAATGTCACACATTCCCCCAGTCAAAAGATCTGGGCCTAAATCCATCGTTTTTTTGCACTCCACACCACCCTGGGTTAGACAATGGCGATATGCAAATCAGCTCTGACCCTGTTGCCCCATGGGAACAGTCCAGTCCGAACTACAAAAGCCATGTCCTTCCCAGAACGGAATCAAGCATCCGAGGACCGGACCGGTTTCGAGGTAACACCTCTCATCAGCCCGGCTAGCTTGACTCCAAGTGGTGTGGAGTGCCTGGGACCCACGTCTGGGCATCCCCAGCGCACTTAGGGCGGCAATTGCAAAAACAACAAGTGATGGACCGAATGTGGATCAATGTCACACATTCCCCCAGTCAAAAGATCTGGGCCTAAATCCATCGTTTTTTTGCACTCCACACCACCCTGGGTTAGACAATGGCGATATGCAAATCAGCTCTGACCCTGTTGCCCCATGGGAACAGTCCAGTCCGAACTACAAAAGCCATGTCCTTCCCAGAACGGAATCAAGCATCCGAGGACCGGACCGGTTTCGAGGTAACACCTCTCATCAGCCCGGCTAGCTTGACTCCAAGTGGTGTGGAGTGCCTGGGACCCACGTCTGGGCATCCCCAGCGCACTTAGGGCGGCAATTGCAAAAACAACAAGTGATGGACCGAATGTGGATCAATGTCACACATTCCCCCAGTCAAAAGATCTGGGCCTAAATCCATCGTTTTTTTGCACTCCACACCACCCTGGGTTAGACAATGGCGATATGCAAATCAGCTCTGACCCTGTTGCCCCATGGGAACAGTCCAGTCCGAACTACAAAAGCCATGTCCTTCCCAGAACGGAATCAAGCATCCGAGGACCGGACCGGTTTCGAGGTAACACCTCTCATCAGCCCGGCTAGCTTGACTCCAAGTGGTGTGGAGTGCCTGGGACCCACGTCTGGGCATCCCCAGCGCACTTAGGGCGGCAATTGCAAAAACAACAAGTGATGGACCGAATGTGGATCAATGTCACACATTCCCCCAGTCAAAAGATCTGGGCCTAAATCCATCGTTTTTTTGCACTCCACACCACCCTGGGTTAGACAATGGCGATATGCAAATCAGCTCTGACCCTGTTGCCCCATGGGAACAGTCCAGTCCGAACTACAAAAGCCATGTCCTTCCCAGAACGGAATCAAGCATCCGAGGACCGGACCGGTTTCGAGGTAACACCTCTCATCAGCCCGGCTAGCTTGACTCCAAGTGGTGTGGAGTGCCTGGGACCCACGTCTGGGCATCCCCAGCGCACTTAGGGCGGCAATTGCAAAAACAACAAGTGATGGACCGAATGTGGATCAATGTCACACATTCCCCCAGTCAAAAGATCTGGGCCTAAATCCATCGTTTTTTTGCACTCCACACCACCCTGGGTTAGACAATGGCGATATGCAAATCAGCTCTGACCCTGTTGCCCCATGGGAACAGTCCAGTCCGAACTACAAAAGCCATGTCCTTCCCAGAACGGAATCAAGCATCCGAGGACCGGACCGGTTTCGAGGTAACACCTCTCATCAGCCCGGCTAGCTTGACTCCAAGTGGTGTGGAGTGCCTGGGACCCACGTCTGGGCATCCCCAGCGCACTTAGGGCGGCAATTGCAAAAACAACAAGTGATGGACCGAATGTGGATCAATGTCACACATTCCCCCAGTCAAAAGATCTGGGCCTAAATCCATCGTTTTTTTGCACTCCACACCACCCTGGGTTAGACAATGGCGATATGCAAATCAGCTCTGACCCTGTTGCCCCATGGGAACAGTCCAGTCCGAACTACAAAAGCCATGTCCTTCCCAGAACGGAATCAAGCATCCGAGGACCGGACCGGTTTCGAGGTAAAAAACGATGGATTAGGACCCAGATCTTTTGACTGGGTTGAATGTGTGACATTGATCCTCATTCGGTCCATCACCTGTTGTTTTTGCAATCTCGTCCTAAGTACTTCTTGGCACGAGGCCAAACCCCCTTCAATGCCCCGCTTCCTCCTCACACTGTAAGATTGTTTTTTAAGTTGGCAGGTATGTAAACCTTTTGTACATTCATAGACAAATTAAACATTTTCAGGCATGACCTGATCGTGGCAGACCACACAAACATGTCTGCTAAGAGTATAATGATGCCATCCACTCAACGTGGTCTGGAGTGGCTCTAGACAAGCATGCATGTATGACGTTCACAGGCTTCTGAAAGGACTTGCAGGCTCAGCTGCTGACCATGCCCTTTGATGACCAGCCTCCTTTTGGTGAGAAAAATAGCTGACTGTTCCCCAGATATATTTAAGCAAAATAGGACTGTACGGTGATCCGAGATTTTGTCGAGTATGATCAATTTTTTTTACCGCATTGGGGTGGCAGAGACTGCCTCAGACGATTGAAAATCATTTCAACCAGGTCCACGGACTGCCATGAGGCATGAACACTAGTTTCCATGGATTTTGGAAAAGCCTTCGATTCAGTTCACTGGCCATTCATGTTTCGCCTCCTGGAGAGGATGAATTTCGGCCTGGGCTTTCGCTGCTGCATAACACCACTATAAACAGAGCCCTGGGCCTGTATTAAAGCGAACTAAGCAATGTCCGCACCCTTTCCAATCAGACGGGGTTGCAGACAGGGTATCTTTCCCCGCTCTGGTTCTCTCTGATAATCAAGCCGTTGGTGGAAAGGATCCGACGAGACATGCAACTTAGCAGCCCTCTGCAAGAAAAGATGGGTTTCTCTATATGCGTATTACCTTTTGGTACACATTACTGACCCTCCTTGTTCATTGCACTGGCTGATGGGTGTATTGCACATCTATGGGGAGCCTATGGCCTCTTGGTGAACTGAACAATGACTAGATACCTCCTAGTATTTGGAGGTCACTCTGTCGTTACTCTGGGGCCCTGAACTGGGCTACGTAACACGTTTAATATCAAGGTGTGCAAATAACCCTCAATAAACAGCAGGCATGGGGCCTAAACATTACCCCCCTACTTGCCAGACTAAAGAGGGACACTGATACATGGAACTCACCACCGATTTCTGTAGCGGGCAGAGAGAGTCCCTGTTAAGAAGATCTCTCTTCCACAATTACTTTACACAGTCCAAAATTTCCCCCATACACTTCCACACTCCCTGTCTCAGACTATACGTACTCTACTGGAATGGTTTAGTAGTAGTAGTAGTAACTTTATTCGATATATTTCACATATCTTAAAAGCATTACAAACCAATAAAAGCAGTGAAAAATTCATTACATTGTTAAAAACATACATTTCATATTTAAAAGAGCAAACGGATAACACATGGGTGCAGAGCTAAAGTGAATATTTATATAAGACACAGAAGCCTAGAAGATCTAACTCGCCATGCCCAGCCAAGGAATTTGGCCAGGCCACAAGAAGACAAGGGTCTGATCTTAAAATACGTAGGGCCTCCTTATGTGATCTAGTGCCAAGGCTCCTACAGAGTGGCTTCAGCCATTTGCGACGCGGAACTGCATAGGCTGGACATTCGAACAGTAAGTGGGGGACAGACTCAGGCCTGTTCGTACAAAAGGGGCAAAAAGGAGTCGTTTGCGCCGGTACCTTCCAGCTAGCAGTCAATTTCCCCACTGGAAGTAAGCCCACCCTGAATTTAAAATATAGGGCCCTATCCCTGGTTTTTGTGATCATATCCAGATATGGTTTGCAGAAGGGGACTTCCTTGACCATCAAGAATTCTACAGTTGTTCTGCACAAGTTGGCCTTGCTGTTCCTGCCATCAGTCACCCAAGTCCAATATAGCTTCTTCAGAATCAGCTTGGGCGGGGCAGATCTATTAGACCAGGCATCCTCAAGGCCCAGGTCAAAAAGGAGACGCTTAACTTCTTTTAGCCAACGAACCTTGGCCCAACCAGGTGTTAAAAGAAGTTCCCTTAAGCCTTTTGCATAACGAGACAGTTCTGGGACCCTCCAAATGCGTGCCCATAGAAGAAGGGGGCGCAGCCTCGCCAGATCACTAATAGGGTGAGTACCTGCATCTAAGAGGAGCGGAAGAGATGGTGTACTCTACGGTAGGCCCATAAGATCTTTATGAAATTTGTTTTCTGAGTGAGTCAAAAAATCTACATTCTGCACGCCCCATAATTCTGACCCATACAAAGCTGCACTCACCCCCCTAGCCCTATAGATGTCCAATACAGGAGCAATGGGTTTAATTGAAGAGGCGTGTTGTTCTTTCAGAAGGGCCCCCACCACCCTCTTGTGGCTCAACAACATCTTTTGGTGGTGGGTTTTCCAGCTCATGGAGTCACAAAGACGGATGCCTAAGAAGTCGAACTCTTTTACCCTCTTGAGTGGGACAGAGTCCAAGGAAGGTGGGTTAACAGTCTTCCTCGGAGGGTTAAGGACCAAAAACTTGGTTTTTCCTACATTGATAGCAAGTCCCCTGCCATCACAGAAGTTCTTAAAGCTGGTAAGGAGACATTGCAGGCCTACTGGGGTTTTTGAGATCAGGAGGGTGTCATCTGCAAATAGGAGGGTGGGGATTTTCTTGCCAGCCAGGGAAGGTGCATCTGCTGGTTGTTTAAGTAAATGCTCCACCACTCCGTTAACATATAATGAAAACAGAGTGGGGGCTAACACACAACCCTGGCGCACACCCCTATTTACAGGGATGCGTGGATTTTTTGTCCCTGCTCGCCCCACCTGATCTGTGCAAAGTTATCCTCGTGAAACTTTATGAGCATATTAAGTAAATATGAAGGGATACCCAGTGCATCAAGAACACTCCAGAGTTGGCCACGTGGGACCAGGTCAAAGGCAGTCCGTAAGTCTATAAATGCAAGGTACAGACTTCCCTTGCCCAGTACAACCACTTTCCAGTAGATCATTAATAACCGGAATGTCTGTTCGATGGTCCCCTTGCCAGTTCTAAAACCAGCCTGATAGTTGGAGAGTATTTGCTTTTCCTCAACCCACTGCAAGACCCTACCTAGGACTACCTTACCAGCCACCTTCTGTGTGGAGTCTAACAGGCTGATAGGGCGATAGTTAGCGGGGTCGTCCCGACTCCCTTTCTTAAAGATTGGGACGGCCTCCGCGCCCTTCCATGAGTCCGGGAGACACCCCCCGTACAAGGCAGCATTCAAGAGGGAAGCAATGAGTCTGCCCCACTCTTCTGGGTTAACCCGAAGTAGATCGCCTGGGATACCGTCAGGTCCCGCAGCCTTGTTTGGAACCAGGCACTTAATTGCCTCCTCTACTTCCTTGGGCAGGAAAAGGATAACCTCGTTGTGGTCAGTGCATTCAGTAAGCGGCTGGACCATCAGGCTAGCAGAAGGACCCGCAGATAGAGAATAGAGCTGGGAGAAGTGGTTGAACCACGCCTCACCGGTTATATTACATGTTAATAAAGAATCTGCGGGTTTATCCCTTGCTCTCAACAATTCCCAAAAGCCCTTTGAGTCTTTCCTAGAGCTAGCCGCCTTTAGGTCATTCCAGAACTGGGTTTCATGCACAGCCCTTGCCATAACTAAAGCCCTGGAATGGTTTATGTGGCCAGATGAACAACTATGTGTCCTACCACCATGTGTGTAGCAGACATTCAGTTATATTACAGGGAAAGTCACATGCTTCCCAAAACACCTGTCTCCAATTGGACCGCGACAATCCGACGGTGGAGATGGAACTAGAATGTATCAAACAACATGGCATGTTGCACATGCTGTATGGGCCACATACATGCTTTAATCTTCCTCCCCGATCACTGCCACAACTCTGGTGTGTTGGCACCAGGCCCTCCGCTGGATTCAATGGGATTGGGTACCAACTGCAGAAATGCTAATTTGGGAGGGCTCCTGGTTAGAACACACCATTCAGATCCATGGCTTTAAATCTTGGGTCGTGATCAGTATATCGAAGCTGAAAGATATCTGGGACGTAGTCTTATTTGCCCTTCTCCTTTCTTGTAGAGACCTATAGCATGCATCAGAAACAATTCTACCAATACCTGCAATTGCAACACTCACTAGAAGCACACAAAAGTGCTCTGCTTGAACTGCCATCTCACAATCCCTTAGAAGCTCAGGTCGCATTATCAGTTACTGAGGATAAGGGCATTTCAAGACTATACAGATCATTGGTAGCCAATGCTCCCAATCCAATGGCGGCATTGCAGGATAGGTGGGTGCAGGATGCCAGTTCCCTGGATGAGGCTGACTGGACAGAAGCCCCTATGGCACCAAGAACACAGCGATCTCTACCAGACTTATTCTCATTCAACTGAAGTACTGATTACCACATGTGGTGTTCCGCAAGGTTCATCATTGTCCCCCCTCCTGTTCAATCTGTATCTCAAACCCCTTTTACATTCTCTAAAGAACAGGAGGGTAACGATCTACAACTATGCTGACGACCTGCAGCTAATTTTCCCACTGGACTCTACTGATTCTGCCGTGGAATTCCAGGCAACCATGCTTCACATTCAACTGTGGATGGAGTTGAACCACCTAAAACTCAATCCAGGGAAGACCGAGCTAGTACTCCTGGGCAAAAGTGCGATCAGCTGGGGCCCACACTACTGGATGTCTACAATGGGATCTCCTCCCTCCCTGTCTCTCTCGGTGAAAAGCCTCGGGATCACCATTAACTCTGATCTATCTCTGAAAGGCCAGGTGGGAGCTGTGATTTCTTCCAGCTTCCATCAACTGCGCAAAATCAGAAAAATCGCTCATTTACTTACTCACTCTGCGCTTATTCAAGTGGTACTCGCCCTGGTCTTGTCCCGACTAGACTTTTCTAATTCTATCTACCCTCCCTTGTTCTTGTCTAAACGCCTGCAAATTGTGTAAAACCAAGCTGCCAGATTGATCTTCAAGCACCGCGGAGGGAGCTCGGCAAAACCACTGCTGGCTACTTTCCACTGGTTACCCATAGCCCAACGGGTAATATTTAAAGTAGGATGTCTGGCCTTTAAAGCACTTCACGGGAAAAGCCCCATGTTCATCAATAACCTAATCGTCAAGTATGAGCCTTCCCGCAATCTTCGTTCTGCCCATCTGTCCCTTCTTACCCTGCCCTCCTTCAAAAGGAAGCGCCAGGGCGGTTGTCGATTTGCTTTTCTTGCCCCAAAGGTGTGAAACTCTTTCCCTCTGTCGCTCAGGAATTGCACTAATCTTATGGAGTTTCGGGGAGCCCTGAAGACCTGGCTATTCCAGCAAGCTTCGGGATAGGTTAACAGCTTCTCACTCTTTCCTCACTGCTAGCGCCATGAAACCCCTGGGTGCCCGTGCGCTTAACAAGTTCAGAATAACATAACATAACTTATAGTGGGTCTACTATTGCCCATTAAGACTCGACCAAATGAAGCAGAGTCTAGACCCCAAATGGCTTAGATGCCAAACTGAAATGTGGCCTTCTATCACACAGTGTAGGCATGTCCCATAATACAGGGTTATTGTTCCTGGATACACACAATCCTCTCCAAGGGGATAGGTAGTACTATGGATGGTGAAGTGTACGACAGAGTGGTCCAACCAGGTGAGTTCTGAGGTGTGGTTGCATCAAATTCTGGTGTGGTTGCATCAAATTCTGTTGCTAGATGTGAAGATGGGGGTCCACCGTTTATCCTGCTTTGTGTGTGGGGTCCGTGACTAGTTGCTTGAGGCCAATGTTGTCCAGTGTCTCCAGGTGGTCGTGGAGTTGGTGTCTGTGGAGTCATCTAGGTGGAAGTGGATGTCTCCCAGGAAGCGGAGTGATGAATTCAGCGATGAAGTTGCCCAGTCCTGTCTGTGGTCTTGGCGGTCTGTACGCGAGGGTGCCTTTGATGCTGCTGTTGTCATCAGTGCAGCGCTGAAGTTCATGTGTTCCATGACTGATGTAGTTTGGTCGACGGTGATGGTGCAGGTGATTGACTCCTTCGGTATGATGGCTATGCCGCCTCCATGTCTGCTAGTGTGGTTGCTGTGTTTGATCTTTTAGCCAATGGGTGTTTCCATTGGGATGTCCTGGGTCAATGCTGGGGTGAGCCATGTCTCTGTTATGAAGGTTACATCGGGGGTGATGGTGTCCTAGATTTTGGTGGTGTTTACAGAGGGATCTGGCATTAAGCAGGAGGCATCTGTGTTGGTCTGGGTCAGTGCAGATGGTGTAGTGCGAGTTCCAGTGGCGGAGATTGGTCCTGGAGTGGAGGTGAAGCAGCAGTGGATACAGGTAAAGGGTCCTATTGTGAAGTGAGGGGGGTGCGAGGCAGCAGTTGTTGGGACCAGGGTCTAGAGCACGGAGATCAGTGGCAAAGTACCTTTGGGAGACCGTGGGGCCAAGGTTCCTGGCGATGGGTGCGGTCCAGGAGCGTACGTGCGAAGATGAGCTTGACTTTGGCGCATCAGCGGCAAAGACAAGCTGTGACCTCCATTAAGTAGGTCCTGGGAGGAGTGCAGGAGAGTGGAAAAACGGGGGAGCGGGGTGCAGGAGAGCAGGAAATGACGAGGGGGCGAAAGGCAGGCATGGCTCCTAGGGGATTGGAGACCTTGGTGCTGGTCCTGGAGATCAGGGGAACACCTTCACGTGCTACTGTTGGGCACTGACAGGTCAGGCAGGCCTGTGGTCGCTGGCAGCAGTCACGGAGAGCTGGACGGAGCCAGTGTATGACCAGTGGTATACACCAGTGTATGAGCAAGACATTTCAGATCTTACTCTTGAATGTAAAGGTGGATTCCCTTAGAGAAGACGTAGTTGATAGCACACGTTTCAGGCCATTGTACTGATTTGAAAAGATAAGTTGAGCCTTTTGTCTAAGATGATTCCTAGGGATTTGACACTGTCAAAGATAGTGGATTTACTGTTCAGGATGCTGTGTGTGTCCATCCAGGATTGTAGCAGAAGTGTTGATTTCAAAAGGATCATGAGGAGAAATTCAGTTTCGGGAGAGTTCAGGTTTAGGTTATGAGAAGTCATCTAGTGTTGAACCTAGTTTAGGGTGATGGCAAGGAATCCTTTAAACACAGTTTTGTGTCATCTGCATATTGGTGAGGAGGATGCTGTTTTTGGTGAGTTGCTCTGCTTCACATCTTTCAAAGATTTTTGCAAGGAAAGGCAGGTTGAAGATTGGGCAATAATTGTTGAGATCATAAGTATCTGTAGAGCGTTTTTTGAGGCAGTCAGAAAATGTTCCTTGACTGAGAGAGCGATTCACCAATTTTGTCCTGTAGGAGAGCATGTGGGTATAAAGGTCTTTAGCAATATTTTCTGGGGTTGGGTCTTCAAAGTGGTTTAGGGGTATGATTTTAATGAAAATGTTGACTAAGTCTTCCTCTGTAATGGTGTTAAATAGTTGCCAAGTGTCTTTGGATTTACACACCCGGAGTGGGGTAGGATGGACATAGAAGCGATTTTACTTTGGAGTCGAAGAAAAGTCTGCTTTTGATGGTAGGTTATCAAATGTGATTGTTGTGGAGAGGCTGTTGGCATTTCTTGCATTTCTGAGACATGGCGAGGTTAGTGGTGGAGGGCGATAGTCTCCATTTATTCTTGAAGATTCATAAGGCTTTCCTTTCCTCATATAAGATCTTGTTGAAATATAGTGGAGTGGTGCCACCTCATCAAGCAGATCAGAAGGACATTTAAAGTTGTGCGATGTCAAATAATTCACATCTGTGATGAGGGCAGATGGGAAATAGGACCTTTTGTGCAGTGCTGCTAAGTATACTAATGTCCATGTTTCTGGTGTCTCAAAACCAGGTAGTTCCTCTTTTTGGTTGGCCCATTGTCACGTTATGATCGAGTCGTCAAGTGAAGGGAATAAAACAAATATCGTACCAGTCTACTGATAGCATTACGTGTGTGTTGCTTTTAGGTTATGCTGTATTAGATCATTGTTGGAGAGAGTGGAGGCAAAGTTGTTCACTGCAAAGCCTTCTGTGGTGCCATAGTGAAGACTAAAGTCTCCCAGAAAGATCGCTTTGGGTTGTTTGGTCAATTAAAAGGTCCATGAGGCATTCCTCGTCAAATGCTGTGCTATCACCTGGTGAGTGATAGATTACATTTATGTAGAAAGGAGAATTTGACTTACCCGTTCGTAGTCTCCCAGGCCCAGCCAAATAAATTGGGGGGGGGGCTACATCCTCATAACTGGCATGTTGAATAGGTGCCCCTGAGCGTTTATAATTATTTACATACAACCACTGCTCAAGGATGTCATTTCCCTTACCGAGCTGCTAACTGATACATACCTGGGGATCACAGATGAGACCTGATCTTATTCTGTCATTGATAGGGAACAGGATACATGGCCTTTCACAGCAAATAGTTCAGACTAACAAATCTCTTTTCCAGCCAGGTGTTCTCATTGGGAAACAGCAATTTGCACAAAGGCTTTGGAACGCATATCCTTTATACCAAAACCAGCAGAATGATGGCATCATTAGTACGTCTCATCTTTTCACTGATTCAGTGTTCAAACCGGATGTCTACTGCACACGTAGCACTACAACTAAAAATAGAATTGTAGATGAGTAGGATTACATTTACTATTGAATTTAGGGATTAGGGAAGGGACAGGTTTAGGACTAAGAGTTGGGAGTGGAAGCACAGGGATCTAGCATTTAGGGCTCAGAGCAGGGGAACGGGCAGATTTAGAGCTAAGAGCGTGGGGGGGAAGCGCATGGATGCCGAATGTAGGGCTCAAGTCTGGGGAAGGGACAGTTTTAGGGCTAAGAGCTTGGGGGAAAGTGCCTGGATGTCATATTTTGGACTCAGAGCAGGGGAAGGGGCAGGGTTGGGGTGTGGAGGGGGTTGCACCTGGATTCTGTGAGATGATTTTCAAGTAAAAAAACAAGCATTGGCATAGCCAATAGGTCTCGCCTTTGGGACCTTCTAAGTGTTTAGCCATGCAGCATATTTTCCTGGGTCTTGTGCAGCCAGGAATTGAAGAGCTGTACAATTGTACAATAGTGTGTGAGAAAGAGATAGAAGGAGAGAGAATTATATAGATGTATAAAGAGGCTGTGGTTGTGTATGTGGCAGATAGTGAAATAAGAGGATAATATTGTGTGAATGTTACGGTATTGAAAGTGTGTAGTAAGATATAGCGTGTAGTAATATTATAATTGCTGTATTAGTGTGTGTGAGAGTGAAATAGTGTTGTGATAAAAAATGTGAGAGTGAGCGGGACTTGTGGGATAGTTACATGGGGAGGTGTGAGATGTAGTTTTTTTTTTTTTAATTTAATACATTTTTATTGATATAATCAATATAAGGATGTAAAGGGAGTTAGTATGTGTTAGTGGGTAGTTTAGATTGGTTATAGGTAGTGTGAGGGAGGATGGGAGGGGATAGTTTTTGGTTTGGGGCACAAAAGAGAGAAGCAAATTATATTAAAGGCTATTGCCACCATTTTTTAGGTTTAAAGTATTTTATTGAAAGGGTACAGCAGCAAAAAGGAGAATCAGTCGTGCAATTGAACCAATGCTTGTTCCAAGGAGCCCATTTGAAAGCAATGCTCGAGTTCCCCAGCCTCACAGGAGGCCTCTCTAGGTTTCGCTCCCGTGTGCTTAGCTGCAGTGAAGAACAAAAAACAAGCCCTCATACCCTTCCCTTTTCAATGAAACAACCCCTCCAACTCCCACCCGTGCCCTACCCTCCCCACCCTCCCTCCCGTCCCCCCCGTCCAGTGCCTTATGTTTTATAGTGTGTATACTCTCGCCCCTATCCCTCCTCTCCTTCTCCGTCTGGTGTAAAGACCCCCCCCCGACAGTGTGCTCTATCGGTGGTGTGAGTCTCAGTAGCCTCAGGTATCTCGGGCATGTAAGTTCTTTGAATTCTGTAGCTAGGAGTGCATGAAAAGGTTGCCACAGCTCCTCAAATTGTTCCACCTCCCCGGCCAGCATGAGTGATAGTTTTTCCTTGCCCAGGACATGCCACAACCTGTGTAGCCAACCCGTAATAGAAGGGGTAGTGGTCGTGCGCCAATGTATTAGGATATTTTGAACCGCTGAGCCCAGTGCTATAGCAATCTGACTACCCCTGCGGGATTTCAACGGATACATCAAGCCATTAGGGAGACCAAGCAGGACATAAGCCGGGAAGCGGGGCATTTCAATTCCAAAACTAGCATCAATCTCATCAATCACCTCTTTCCAATAGGGTTGTAAAAGTGGGCACTCCCATAAGATATGTGTCAATGTGCCTTTATGCCCACACTCGCGCCAGCAGGTGTTCTCTATGTGCCGATTCATCTCATGTAGCCGTTCCGGGGTATGGTACCAATAAGTAGATACCTTGGTAAATGTTTCGGTAAGGCCGACGTGATAGGCGGAGTGTCTCGCTCGGTACGAAATCTGGTCCCATTCCCTATGGCTAAGTGTCCTACCCAATTCCCTGCACCATCGCTCTCTGCCAGGGATATAAAAGTGGGAAGGAGGGGGCTGTAACATTTTATAGAGATCTGTAATGAGTTTAGCGTCCGACGAGCGCGTCACCAGCCATTTCTCATATGGTAGCAGTTTCCTGTCTGCCGACTCCCTCACTTGTGGTTGTAGGGCCCAATGTCGTACCTGCCAGTATCGCATTCTATCTGTTTCGGCCATCTGATAGCTCTCTTTGAGGCTCTGAAAGGGAAGGACCCCCTCTTCACCATACAGGTGAAAGAGTGCCCTGCAACCATTCGTCCGCCAGTGCGTAAAGGCTCCCGGTTCCATCCCGGTGTAAAGTCCGGGTTGTCCATAATAGGTGTGAACGGAGAGGGGAACGTGGTGAGATCAAAGAGCTTGTTGGTAGCATTCCATATTTTCAGCGGGACCCTTGTGACATAAGACGCGTAGAGGTTCGGAGGGCGGTGTGATCTATGCAGGACCGGTACTTCCTGTAAAGGGCGCCCACAACCGCCTGAAAATATTTTCGAAGGTCTGGGATGCCCAGTCCCCCCGACTCCGGCGCTAAAGTAGTCAGGGTCCGCTTCATCCGGGGTTTACGGCCTTGCCAAACAAAGCGGGACACATCTGCCTGCGTCTGCTGAATCCAGCCCCTGGGGGTTGTAGCGGCAAAGCTCGGAATAGGTACAGAATCTGGGGTAAGACTGTCATCTTGATCGCCGCTATCCTGCCGGGCCAGGATATCGTGCCCTTGCTTCATCTCCCCAGTTCCTCCTTAATCTTCTTGCTCAGAGCCGCATAATTAACAGTCACCATCGCCTGCAGTGTGGGTGCCAGCAAGATACCCAAGTACTGTACTTGGTGTTGCGACCAATGCAGGGGAAAAAGCCCCTGCAACTCCCGTCTCGTTGCGGGCGTCAGGGAGATATCCAGCGCTGTAGACTTCCCCACGTTCATCCTAAATCCCGCCACCCTCGAGAAGGCCTCGAGTTCGTCCATACACGCGGGCAAAGCCCGTCTCGGGTCCTCCAGTGTTAGAATCACGTCATCCGCATAAAGGCTGACTGTATGGATATAACCCCCCATTCTCACACCCGTCGCATCTGGGTTCTGTCGTACTCTCTGGGCAAAGGGCTCCATGTAAAGAGCGAAGAGGAGAGGGGACAGCGGGCACCCCTGTCTTGTGCCGCGTTCGATGGTAAACCGCTTAGAGCTACAGCCGTTCACTCGCACCGCTGCCGACGGAAACTTGTAGCAATTGAACACAATAGACCAAAATTTCTCCCCTATGCCCATTCGCTCCATCACCCATTCTAGATATGGCCAGTGCACTCGATCAAACGCTTTTTCAGCATCGACCGACAGTAACATCCTCTCTCCAGGGATCCGGGAGGCCTTTTCCAAAATGTGAACTACTCTCTTGGTATTATCTACTGTCTGTCTTCCAGGCACAAAACCGGCCTGGTCCGGCTCAACTAAACCTGGGAGGTACTGCGCTAATCTTGCTGCAAGGATCCCTGTGTAGATTTTAAGATCCACATTTAAGAGAGAGATCGGCCGGTATGAGCTCCACTGAGCCCTGTCCTTCCCCGGCTTAGGTATGACCGACACCATGGCTTGTAAGAGATCCGGTGGAATTGCCCCAGGGGTGGAGAAGGAGTTAAACAGCTTGGTTAAAATGGGCGCCAATGTGGAGCTGAACGTTCTGTAAAAAAGAGTGGTATAGCCGTCTGGGCCCGGGGCTTTCCCATGCTTAAGTCTAGAGATGGCAGCAATAACCTCCTCAATCCGTATCTCTCGTTCTAAATACTCCGCTTGCGTTGGTGCTAGGGATGAGAGGGTCACCGTGTCCAAATAGGCATCCGGTTCCCGCATCCGCGAACTCTCCTCTGTGTACAGGTCAGAGTAGAATTGGCGGAAGGCATCAGCTATTTCAGCGTCGTCGGTGACTGTCAGCCCGGCACCAACCTCAATTTCCTTTACCCGACGACATTGGTGTGCAACCCTGAGTTTGTTCGCCAATAAACGACTGCATCGGTCACCTCCCGTGTAATAAGCATGTTTCAGACGTAACGCCGCGTATTCCGCTCTGTCCAAGTCCAGGGTCGACAGGAGTTTCCTCGCTGCCTTCAGCTGCCTCCAAATCCTGGGGGCCCCGGTGCGGCGGTGTACCTGTTCAAGTTCCCTGACTTTTTGCGTTAGTTCTTCCCGTTTCAGCCGCCTATCTTTGTTTTCTGCCGAAGAGATCGCGATGAACTCTCCCCTCAGTACTGCCTTAAGTGCTGCCCATTGGGTCGCCAATTGAGTGTCGGAGTTATCATTATGCGACTGAAAGTCCCTCACTGACTCTATTATGTGTTTCACTACCGTCTTCTTGTGCAGGAGAGCGTCTCGAAGGCGCCAGACCCCGCGACGAGCCGGGTTCGACGGGAGAATAAAGGTCCCAGAAACCGGCGCGTGATCCGAGAGAGAGAGGACACCTATGTCAGATGCCGTGGCTAGATCACGGACCGGACCGGTGACCATTAAATAGTCCAGTCTGGCGTATGTCTTGTGTGCATGTGAGTAGTAGGAGTAGTCCCTATCTAAGGGATGAAGCCGACGCCAAAGATCATGTAGATCCAAATCAGCCAGTTGTGTTTTCCCCGTTTGCCACAATTCTCCAGTCTGCGGGTGACGCTGAGCCGACCTATCCACCGACGAATCAAACACCATGTTCAAGTCCCCCCCCTAGGATAATGTGTCTGTCAGGTGACGCCGTGACATCCACTAATGCAGAGTGAAGGAAGCGCTCCTGATGCTCGTTCGGGCTGTAGATTGTCCCAATAGTAAATGGCAAGGCCCCCAGCTTGAATCTGTAGGCTAGAAGTCTCCCTTTCTGTTCTGTGAATTTGTGCAACACTTCCCCCTAAAGGACTTGGACACTAGGATCGCTACCCCAGCTGTTTTAGTAGTGTTGGAGGAGAAGAACTGTGTGGGGAAGTGACGGGACCGCGGCCTATGGCAGTCACGTGCTAGTAAGTGAGTCTCCTGGAGAAGACAGATGTCTGCATGCGTGCCCTCTAGCAATGACAGGATCGCTTTTCTCTTCGTAGGATTGTTAAGCCCCTTGACGTTTAGGGTCACAACTTTGAGGTCCGCAATACATAAGCAAGACAATGTTGCAGAACCGGTGGATCAGGGTCACAGAGCAATAAACCATCAGCTAAACTGACCTGAGAGCCCCGACAGGGCGGTGCGGATGCATCAAGAGCACTGGACGGGACTTTCCCAAACTCCCCCCCCCCCCAACTCCCTGGTCCCCCAACCCCCCAACTCCCCTCCTCCCATTCCCCCAACTCGCCCGCCAAACTCCCCCTTCCCCTCCCCCCTCTCCAAACCCCCCAGAATCCTGGTACTAATAGTCCCAGTCGTGTCCCTACTGGACAAGTCTGTGGTATGATACCTTAGTGGACGTCCAGCCACACGCACCCTTCCCTCTGCCCCCCCCCCTGCCACACCCCAAGCCAGCCACAACAGCAATGCAATGTCGTTCTTCCCCCGAAGCCATTTTACGCGGTCAGTGCAACACCACCATCAACCGCTAAGTCTCCGGAAACAGTTTGGATGGCATTTGCCATCTCGGCTCTGATAGTGGGTGAGCCCGGCCTCCGTGATACAGTCGGTGTCCTGCGCCTTGCGACCCTCCCCCATCCTTCGTCGGTGGCCCGTCACCTCCGTGGTGTGGGAGATTCTTCCTCCTCCGCGGTGATCCCCAATACTTCACATGTGTCCTGGAGGGACCGCAGTTGGTGTGTTTCGCCATTCCATCTGAAGATTAGGTGGAAGGGATGTCCCCATGAGTAAGGCGTTTCATGCTGCCGCAGGAAGTCCGTAGCTATCTTGAATGCTTTACGCTTTTGAAGTGTGATTGCGGAAAGGTCCTGATATAAGGCTACCGGGTGACCACGGAACGTTAATGATTGTTTCTTCCGCGCCTCAGCCATGATCCGTTCTTTCAGCGGGAAATCGGGGAGGAAGGCCAGTATGTCTGGTGGCGGGCCCGTTGCTCGCCGTGGCGGTCCCACCCTGTGAGCCCTGTCTATCCTTATGGGAAAGTCTGCTGCCTCACCCAGTATGTCTCGGAAGAGCTCCCGCAAGTAATTGGCAATGTCCGTGTTCTCCTCCGAGGATGGTACTCCCCGGACCCTTATGTTATTTCTTCGAGACCTGTTCTCCAAGTCCTCATTGTGCAATTGAAGGTCTAGGTGCTGATCTCTGAGGCGCAGTACCTCCTGCAGTAGGTGTGTAATTTCTTCGTCTTGTCGCTGCATGGAGCTTTCCACCGTGGCCACCCTCTCTCCCAAGCCATCCACTTCCCTGCGTATTTCACGCACCTCTCCTGCTACCGCCTGTTTCAAGGCCTGGAAGTCGTCCCGCAATGTGCCAAAAAGGGATTCTAAAAAGGACCTGGTGACCGGGGGCTCTCCAGTGCCCGCTGATTGTGAGCCACCAGCCGAGCCCGGTGATGGTGGATTCCTGTCTCCCCTGACCTGGGATCTGCCAAGCATCTCTGGGAGCGTGCGGTCATTCCTTTTGCTGCCCTTCTGTCTGGCCATTTTGTCTACGGGCCTACTGCTCCACACCTGAACCGCTTCGACCAACCAACGCACAGTACCAATCCAGACCCTCACTTCCGGGCAGAGGCGGTCGTCCCAAACTGCGGTGTACCGTGTTCAACCAGATGACCAGTACTCAGTCACCTTCATCCAGGTCTAAGATGGCCCATCGGTGTCCCTATCGAGCGTAGCCCACCATGCCCCGAGCTCCAGACGTAGGGGGGCTGTGGATACTTTAGGCGCCAGCTCTGGCCTCTCCGCGCAAGGTCGCACTCACTGTCTTTGGGCCCAGGTCTCCAGCTGGTCAATGGAGGTCTTTATTCCGATACTTTACCCTCGTCCCAGGCAACTTCCGCGCAGCATCTTTGTCCGGTTTCACGCCAGTCCTCCTGTTCCCTCTCAGGCTATACTGCTAGAGGGTTCATTGGTGGGCCCCCAGACACTGGAGGGCATTATGAGGCAACTTCCTCTGCGGTCTGAGTCTAGTGAACCTTCCCATCTGTCTCCAGGGCTCGGGTTAGCGTTTCTCACAGCCCCTTCGATAGCGTCCCGCTCGGCGTTGAGGAGACTCTCAGTGGGGGCCCCAGGCTTAAGTTCTCTGGTTGTACACTCCTACCCCTCCTCGGCAGGTTTCCGCCGTCCGGGTCGGACTTCCTCGCGGTAGGCCTCAGCGCTTCCGGTGTGCGATGCGCTACTCGCTGGCAATCTTCGGAGGTCTTAACTGCCGTCCCTGGGGTCCCAGTGCGCTTCCTCGTCCCGCCGGCCTCCTCCTCACCTCTTGCGGCGCCTCCGGGAAGGATCCGTGCCGCCACCGGGTCACTCGTGTTGCTCGGCCACACCACGGCCGTAAGTCTCCTCCGCGCCGGGTCTTGGGCGCACCGCACGATACCCCTGGACCGGGATATCAGGAGTGGGCCCCGGTGTCGGGACTCGTTGTGTTGCGGGATCCTGCCCCTGCTGCCGGAGCCTTCTCTCTGCCACTCCAGGCCTCCCGACCCTTTCCGGTCCGGGCCGCAGCCGCGCTCTCAAGTTACTTCACGACCGGCCTCCAGGGGCGGGGTGTCGCACTCGGGGCTCAGCTTGGCCTCTCTTCGGGCACGAGCAATCTCTGCTGCAGTGTCGCAGATGGCTCCCCACTCAGCTCCACAACGGGCCTCCAGAAGCTCTTGGTCCAGCGCCACTTCCAGTCGAGCCCCGGCTTCCGGCTATCACCGCCTCCCTGGCCCGGGATTCCGGCGTCCGAGCTCAGAGCACACGGCGTTCCGGGTATCAGCGGGCCGGGTCTCAGGCCAATGGTAACCCGGTACCTCTCCTTGCTCACCTCGCACTTTCAGGCGGTCGAGGGGGGAGAATAAGCTTGTTTAAGGGCTTAGGGCCTGGACGGGTACGGGAGCTCCGGGAGAACACGTCCTCCTACTCCGCCATCTTGGCCACGCCCCCGCCACCATTTTTAAAACGTAATATGAAGCCAAATTGACGTGCTCCTTCACATGCCGCAGAACATGTGTTTTTAATAAAAAGTTATAAAAAAAAGTCAGCATTCCTGCATACTGTTAAAAGGTTTCTGTGTGTTCCATGGGAAGAGCTCTTCTCCTGTACTCCTACAGGCTGTGACCTCCAGACAGTGTCTTAAACAGTGTAAATAGCCCTAGATCACCATATGTTATGGTGAAGCTTAAATAACTTTTGAAACAAAGTGGCACATTTACCCTTTTTTACCCTCGGTGGAGAGAACGTGATTTGTCCACAATAACATATTGTTAAGCAGAGGCAGTGATTTTAACCTGGTGTCTTGTGTTAAAATGTGCAGTTCTACTTGCATCTACTCTCTAAAATGCCCCTTTGATGTTTCAAATATAAAGTGCACGCTGACACTTTATATAGGATTTTTTTAGAAATGTTGCACAGCCAAAATATTAGTGGTTCAGGTGAGGCCTCACAAACTGCGTCTTGATCACAGCAGTCCCTATAAGAAGTGCGAGACCCCCTCCACGCTCGTTGTTGCTGAGACGCTCAAGTGAAAGCTAGGGGGGAAGGGGTGTGTATGGGGAGAAAAGAGAGTGCTACCCCGTTAAGGGACACCGGAGCACTTTGAAATGGAACAGTACCTGAAACGATGAGGTTGAAACACAAACCCCGGGTAGTGATCAAATATACCGTAGGTCCGCTCCTGTTGCCTCACAAACTGCGTCTTGATCACAGCGTGAAACCAGAAGATTGTGTAAAAAACAAGATTGTTAATGAACAGAAATAATAAGAGTATGAAGGCTACGATAAGAGTATGAAGGTGATAAGGACAGATCTGGAGCCAGGGAGAGAGACCTACTTTTGAATAAAATGTCGATGAAAATGGAGGAGAACACAATCTCCCTATCATAAGGGAAACTTCTAATAGGGTATCAGAATTCACTGAATGTCTGAACTAGAAGGGTTTCAAATAAAGGGCCAAATGTAAATAAGCGTTTCGATATAGAGATAAAAATGGAAAAAAGGTGGTGTGAAAAACCCAGCTAATGATTAATCCCATAAAGGTAAAAAATAGATGAGTGTTAAATAAGGGTCGTAGACTTGTAGCTGAAGGAAAGTTGGTTTATTTCCAAATTGCAAACACCCACAACCGGAGTCGTTCAGTCGTGAAGAAGCCAACGCCCAGAAAGACGTTCAAGGAATCTTCACGACCGACAACGACAAACTCTAGAATGAAAAGCATGTCATACACACAGAACGAGTCTCGTGCGCCCAAAAGACTTGTATAATGTATTAAAGCAATAAGTAATTATACAACAATGAGTCAATGGATACTTGCTTCAGGGAACCATCTACCGAGACGTACAGGGCTCCATCAAAGTAAAGGGCCCACGAATAGCAGATGAGAGTCTGTCAAATGTCTAGCTGTGGATGGCTTGAGGCATGGTCCTAGGATGAAGTAGCCAAAAAGGTATGCCCTACGAAAAATCTAACTATACGGCCATGATGAGTGAAATGACGGTCACGGCTAAAAACAAAACGGATGTGGGTGATTTAGGACAAGGATGAGAAAACTGTAAAAATCTAAAGAGGCTAACTGCTCGAATCACTGCAGTCAAACAAGCAGATGCTGACAACGAACCTAACAAGACTCTCACCTGAAAAAGATACGGGACCGCTGGACATCAGGAAAACGGATTATATACCAATCGCTTAGTCTGACAAAAGGGGGAACGCCTGAGTACAACTAACAGGGAAAACAGACAAAGGTCCAGAACGACTAGCAGAGAAGCTATGTCGGAAAGGGTCACAAACACGGTCGCCATGTTGGGAAAAGGGCATTCGGTGTAGACCTGATAGATCTCGGGGGGCCAATTACAAAGTCCAGTCTACTGAATGGGAGAATAGACAAATACGGAAATATAATGAATACAAAGAATATATGGAAAGTAGCACAGGGGATATATAAGAAACAAGTGCTAAATGAAAAGAAGATAAATAAAGCGAGATGACCTACATAAGAAGCTACGGGAAACTAATAAGCTATATTGGTGCGTAGATGGAAACACCGCTAGAAATAGGAAAGACGAAAGTGCCATCAAGTGGACAACTGAAGGATTAAACTTAAGATGGATAACATCGAAGTAAAAGTAAACCCGGGGTCAAACAGAAGAAAGAAAACAAGCCTAGTCAAGCACCTAAAAAAAATAATTTGTGCACAGTTAATTTACAACAATGGCTCACTGCAAACGTTCAAAGGCAGCCTTCTTTAACAAACCATCACCAAGAAAAAACAACCCTAGTCATGTGCTTGCGCTGGCATCCATGAGAGCGAGCAGCGGCACACAGGCCATCTGTTTTCAATTAGAACGCGAGCCAGTGCTCGCTCCCGCAAGGTTGTTGCCAGCACAAGAACGAGTGCTTGAAAAGAGCTGACCAATTTCTAAAGGTCATCTCCTAGAGCAGCGCATGTGTCCTTCGTAAGCGAGACCTAAAAACACCTACTAGCATCACCTGAGGTAGCCCCAAAATAGTCACACGGGACCCGGACAGAGTAAAGACAAGGAAATGCTGGCATCACTTCTTCTTTCAAAGGGTTTAAAAAGGAAAGCTGCACACACAAGTCCTGTGGTAAGAGCAGACAACACAGTCAACGCACCGAGAAGGAACTGAGTAGCTCAGCTACCGACTACAGCGCTACACCGGACGTAAAACACTGCACGCTCCTCTGCATCCAGCAGCGCCTTCTGTCGGCAGAAAAAAAGAAGAAAGCACCATGTCAGACCAGGAAACTGCCATTATCATGATGGCTTGGGGACATAAAAATAAGCATTGTAATTGACCACATGATTTAGGCATTCGTTGTTAAGGTATGTTCAATTGCACTGAGTATGCTGGCATGCTGTTGCAGTTCATTCTAGAAACTGGTGTGATAATCCCAGCTTCGTTCTAACGCTTTCGTTATTGAAGCTTATTGAAGCTGGCGGCCTTACGGTATTTATCCTAGCATCATTCATCCGCACACAGCTCCCAGTCTCCTACAGGCAGTGAAGCTGTAAACTTCACAGGTGTGGTCATTTGGCTCTTCTATTTATAGGAACAAAACCAAATTCTTACCAGCAAGAAATCCTTATCACTGAATGAAGAGACCTGACTGCTGGCATGTTTCTGAAGCTGTGTATTCTGAGATCCTGCGACGCAGCTTTTTCTTAACCTCCCGGTCATTGAAGAAAAGTACCTTGCCTTTCGATTTTACAGTAATTAACAAGTTTGTAAACCTACAGTATGAATATATTTCCAGTTATTATAATTTTATGCAATTAGTACTACTGCTTCAAATGTAGCAAGGAATGACTGAATCTGACATGGGGAACTCCGAAGAAGCCTTCAAAGCTAATTTTGAAAAAATGTTTTAAATGAGTCTGTACAGGAGGCTGTCATTGCTTCAATGGGAGATATTGTAAAATATATGGACAATAATGGCAAAACTATTGTACAAGCTCAGTCCCGTTTCCTAGTGACAGCAGACTTTCCTTGGACTACATCCTGTTTGAAGAATATAGTTGTAGACTGTCCTTCTAAATCTAAGCAAAAACAAAACTAAGAAAACAAAGCACACAGACTCTCCCACTTCCTATTCACGGATACAGACTCAGGCAGTCCAAGGCATGGAGGTATATTGCCTTCTTAAGACTCAGGTGTACAACACTCACTTCAGAGAAACCAAATTCTCAGATTTCTTCTGCAGATGACCCTTTTTTTAATCCCAAATGGCCTTACCACGCAAATGGTCCACTTTATCTGCCCCATATCAGAGCCCATTTCATTTAGGGCCCATTTCTGATAGATCTAGTCACCTCAAGACTAAACAATCAACTTTATCAGTTCTACACCCGAAGGCAGGATCCATTAGTTCTGGCAAAGGATGCATTCCTACAATGGTGGAATATCGGTATGCCTTACACATTCCCACCATTTCTCACGTATTCCCTTTGCCTGTGAAGATCAGGAAAGATTTTATCACTATTGAGATAATAATGCACTTTTGGCCGCCACACATATAGTTCGTGGACCTTCTTCAGATGGCACTGACATTCCCTACCTGTTACCATTTGTCCATTATCTCCTTCTCAATCATCTGGCCCATCCTTGTGATAGTGTCACGTCAGGTTGAGGTCATCTTCAATTGATGCCATGGAACGTTTCAGGCAAAGTACATAGGAACAGTCTAACAGACTCAACATTTGTGCCAGAACATATAGGGGCCGATTCCGATTCGGAAAAAACTGCTCCGAATAGCCGTTTCGGAGCGTTTTCCCGTACTAATTGTACCCTGCAACGTCCCCCATACGTACAACGAAGTACATAATAGGAGCCACCTGTTTTGACATAAAATGTGGATTTTCCTAGTGCTAATAATGGAATGTCCTAATTTTTAAAAAAATACACTGAGTGGAGGATTAACCCACCTTACGTAATATTTATATATTTACTTGCTGATCGGTTTATAGAAGTTTGCACTGCATTCAACTTGTATTTCACTGTTCTCCCCTTTTCAAATATTATTTTATTACATGGGGAGCAGAACAAAACAACCCCCCAGACGTCAGCCGCGACTAGATCACGTGAAAAACCCACCAAAGAAGACCCCATGTCCAGAAAACTGGACCAAGTCCTCGCTGCCATAGAGCACTCCAGAGTGGCGATGGAAAACAAATTTGACACCCTGGCCACTGATCTCAACATCCTTTAAGATGACCACAGGAAACTAACGGACAAAGTGATGCAAGGCGAAAAGACAATGCAGGCAGTAGAACCGCAAGTACAGCAACACCATCACGCCATCAAGGAAATGCAATCCCAGATCAAGGCTCTGGAACTTAAAACGGACAATTTGGAAGGCAGCTCTCGGAGGAGCAATATTCGAGTTATGAAACTACCGGAAGGGGCCGACCCGATCAAATTCATCACCCACTAGATTGCGACATTAACACCCGCCAAGGACTTGACCCCTTACTTCTCAATTGAAAGAGCACATAGGGTCTCATCGCGCCGGCCCAGACCGGGTTTGCCGCCCCCGCCGTTCCTGATGAAACTACTCCATTATCGAGACAGTGACAATATTCTCCGGGCCGCCAGGGAGCATGGAAGGCTGCAAATAGAGGATAAGAAGGAGATGCTGTTCCCAGACTACTCCCGGGCGGTCCAACAACAGAGGGCGACCTTTCAGGCGATCAAGCGCAACTTGCGCCAAAAGAACATACAAAATGCCCTTCTGTTCCCTGCCAAGCTCAAAATCATTCACAACGGCACCATGCACTTCTTCACGGACCCGAAAGACACGGACACCTGGGTAGAACAACACGCCTCATGCCACGCCTCATGCCCTGCGAATGCTGCGGAGACACAACAGGGGCGACCGGCGAGGCGATCGGGGCGGCAGTTCCGAAGAGTCACCCTCACGCAGCTCAGTACACGATCCAGCCTGACGGGAGCCGGCTCCCCGGATCTCTCGCAAATAATAGCTGAGTGCAGGAGGGCGTTGCGGGCGGTGGCAGCTCTGGACCCCACGGAGAGAGGGTCGGATGTGGAGGGAGGCCCACACCTGTTCAGCGCTGAAGATGAGGGCAGTGACGCGCCGGTGTCCCGAGAACGCTCAATGACACCTCCAATAGTGACACCTTAAACAGCTGACACGTTGATATAATAGTCTGGAAGGGGCCTAGGTCACACAGAGAGGGTTGAATGGCCCAGGACTGAACTGCGGGTAGGCGCAACGCCATCTAGTCGCCAGGATGCGAAGCAACGATTGTCAGGACTTCTTGCGGCGATTACGACGTAAAGAGTCACTCCAACCCATAGCGAACAATCAACACCAACTGTGATGCGAGGGGGCACATTCCTGTAGTATTTTACGAGCGTGCGGCCGTGCCGGCAAAGGTCGGGGAGGGAAACAGCCACTACCCGGCTATAACGAACTAAAGTCTACATATGATGACCAGTTTGGATGTAATGCCTCGTGCAGTAGGTCCCCCAAGTTGGGACTGTTCTCCAGAGTTGCAGTTTGTCCCCCTTTCTTTCCTAAATTTTCCAGATATCCCAAAGCGGGTGAGGTGTGAAGAGACTGATAATACAGAGTTTGCAGAAGCGGTGGGCGATGGGCGATGGGGGGCGGCCGGGGTGGGGGAAGAGAAGGGGACAGTACACCTAGTAAACGTTACTCTGTCTATCCCTATGTTAAGAGACAGCAGGCCCAAGTGGCCCTCCTGCAGGAGACACATCTGACAGAACAGGAAGTAGGCCGCCTGCCAAAAAATGGCAGGCATAGTCTGTGCCACGGGGTACTCTGCCTTTGCCAGGGGCACACTTATATGGATCAGACCAGGGGTGCCCATTAAGGAACAAACTCTGCACATAGATAGGGAAGGGAGATATGTAATTATGACAGGGCTATTGGAGGGTCAACCGCTACTCATAGGATGTATATACGCCCCCAATGTGAAACAAGACCAGTACTGGGACAAGCTTACAAACGTGCTGGCTCACCACACAGCCATCCCATGGCTCCTAGGGGGAGACTACAACTGTGTACTAGATTTACAACTAGATAGGTGGCATCCCCCACCACCACACTCGCCCGCGCATAAGCAAACTGACTGCTTCCGTAGATGGGTAGGGCACTGGGCACTAGTAGATGCCTTGAGGGCGCGGAACCCCGAGTCTAGGCTGAACTTCTTTTACTTCACTCCATCCTTCACGACTTACGAGTTAGACTTGATAGGTTGCTGTGCTCCACAGACCTCCTACCGAAGATACACTACGCTAACTATATGGGAAGGATAGTGTCAGACCACGACACACACATAGTAACACTTAGATGAGACCTCCCCACCCCCCCCCCCCCCCCACCCCCAGTTCCAACATGGAAACTGCCAGAGACTGTCTCACTGATCAGGCTTTTCGCCACGTCCATGGGGAATATATTCAGGAACATTTTCTATGGAACGCTGGCTCGGCCTCCTCCAGAGCAATAGAATGGGATGCATATAAGGTCAGTGGCAGGGGACATTGCATCCAACAGTTGGTGGGGGTACGAAGAACACTAGAACAGACACTAAATAGAGCAGAGAAAACATTAGCAGACCTGTCCCGAGACACGGATCAGGGGAGGGCCACACTAGCGCACCTCTCAGCTGCAAAACTCTCACACGCAGAGGTGCTACGAGACTTTCTCAAATACAACTTCCACGCGTATGCAACCAGGGCACACAGAGAGGGCATTAGAACGGGAGCGCTGCTGGCATGGGTTGTCAAACAGGACACAGCGTCACATCCCATTACAGAACTCACGGACAGGTATGGGCACCTCAAACACTCCCAAATCGACACCTTGCACATATTTCGGGACTACTATACAGAAGTATACCGCGCCCCGACACCGGAGACACCAAGTGAGTTGGCACAATTTATGGACCCATCGCCCATGCCCACAATCTCCGTGGCAGATCGGAAAGATTTAGACAGCAAAATTAAACCCTCCGACATAAAGCACGCAATCAGGTCGTTAGCAAAGAAAAAAGCGCTGGGTATGGACGGATTCCCACTTGAGTACTACAGCAAGTTCGCGGCCCAGATAGTGCCCCACCTCGCGTCCACATACGACGATGCCCTAGCCAGAGGCATACTCCCGGAGTCGTCCCGCGAATCTGTGTTGGTGACATTTCCAAAACCACATAGGGACCCTAAACTCCCAGCCTCTTACAGGTCGATAACACTTCTGAATGCAGACTGGAAGATCCTGGGAAAGCTGTTGGCCGATCGCTACAGTCAAATTCTCCCAGCCTTGGTGCATCCTGACCAATCCGGCTTCGTGCCACGACGTAATACTTCGCATAATTTACGTAGACTGTTTCATATACAGGATGGGGTAAAAGACAGATTCCCACATGCGGCGTGCCTAATCCTTGATTTAGAAAAGGCATTCGACACCCTGACATGGTCTCATCTGTTCAAGGTCCTCCGGAAAATAAATATTGGTCCCACACTGATGGCATACACAAAGCTCCTATACAGTGGCCTCACCTCTAGGCAAACTTATCTCAGCCCCCTTCCAGGTGGAGAGGGGGACAAGGCAGGGGTGCCCCCTCTCCCCTCTCCTTTTTGCACTGGCAGTGGAAACCCTGGCCATACAAATGTGGCGAGAGGGAGACGCATGGGGTATCCCGATAGCGGATACGCTACACTGCGTATCGCTATACGCAGATGATCCGCTGATATACATTCGGGACGTAACAGGCGACCTCACCTCCATATTGGCGACTTTACCGGAAGTCGGTAAGACCTCCGGTCTCAAAGTCAACAGTTTACCCTCTCGGTCCCCAATTAACGCCACAGAACACAGACATAGGCACACAGACATTGAAGTGGAGCCGAGCTGCCCCCAGATATCTGGGTGTAAGCCTATATCACTCCCGGAGGACCTCTACGAAGGTAACCACTGCAAAGCGCTAGCAGGCCTACGATCGGCAGTGGGCTTTTGGAAGGCACTACCCCTGGCGCCTATCGGGCAGGTAGCTATAACTAAGATAATTATGGTTCCCAGGATGCTGTATTATTTCAGGAACCTTCCTGTGATCCCGCCTCTGGCCTTCTTCCGGGACTTGGACACGCTCCTCACAACACTGATATGGGGGGATGGTCGACATAGAGTAGCAATGCAAAAGCTGTATCTGCCCACGACATGCGGAGGTTTGGTAGCCCCATCCTTTGAATCATACTTTCTTGCTTCGCAACTTCAGTGGCTGTCCCACTGGACAGCAGAGAAACACATGGGTGAAAGGACCACCGAGACTGGTAGGATACCCCTTGCCGCGATCAGGAGACTGCTGTTACCGGGCACCAAGCTGGCTCGCACGCACCCGGTACAGGTTGCCATAGCCTGAAAATGTATGATGCGAGTGCACAGAATGTGGAGGGGACGACCACTGTGCACCCCACTGCTTCCCTAAGTGGCCCCCCCACCCCCGAAAGGCAGACTATTACACCGCAGGAGCCCTACAGTTGTGGACCGATCACGATGTGACTTAAGTAGAAGCTCTGTTCCACGAAGGGCAACTAAAAACATTTGAGCAAATGGTAGAATGGTACGACCTCCCACAAGGGCAATTTTTAACACATAGGCAACTATTGGATAACGGTCGGCAGTGCTGGGACCTACGGGATGGGGAACCTCCAATACACCCAGTACTACATACGATACTATGAATGGGGACGGACAGGCACCTGGTAACATGGCATTACAAAGCGATCCCGGAACTGGCCAATGTCTCCCTGGACGGATTGAGACATTCATGGGAGGACGATGTAGGTCGAGCCCTCCATGACAAAGAATGGTCCCAGGCCTTAGAGTACCCTAAAAAGGTTTCCAGGAATGCACGTTTCAAAAACATACAGTTTAATATCCTGCACCGTGCATACCTCACACCAGATAAACGACACCGATACTACCCGGACACACAATTCAATTGCCCCCGATGTCAGACACCAGAGGCGAACTTCAGACACATGTTCTGGGACTGCCCATTCTTACACAGTTATTGGGACAAAATACATCGCACACTACAAACAATAGTCAACCTGCCACATGGGAGGCATGCGCTTTACGAATTTATCGGAAGAAAAAATCTAATAAGCTGCAGTGGCGTTTCGCATCCCTAGCTATCCTCCTAGCAAAAAGATGCATAGCCATGCACTGGAGGACCCCCGCGATACCCTCAGAGGCAGCTTGGGTGGGAGCGGTGAGCAAATGGGGGGCAGCGGAAGAAGAGACCTTGAGAGAGGAAGAGGTGAAAGGCACAGGTAGACACCCAATCTCTATGGAGTGGGCGCAACTATTAATACAATTCAAACAAGAGACAACAGCAGAGGAGACACCGGGACCGACACAACCCCTACCCTGCAACGCTTCCCAACTACCCAGGTCACAGGCCCCAATGCCAGCCGAGTGAAGCCCCTGGTGAGAGGATAGAATGGGCCAGACAATCCATACCACAGCAGCTACAATCCACCCCCTTGACAGTTCACTCATTCCCCATCCCGGGTCGCATGTGACCCCACCCCCCGGGCCAATACCCAGCTCACATACCGCCCACCACTGTCACTTGTCCTCACCCGCCCCTTATACCTCCCCACCCCCCTCTCTTTTGGGAGACGTTTCTTCCCACAGTTTACAGTTAAGTTCCTAGTGGCGATTTGGAAGCCGACCTACTCCCGGAATACCATTGATTGGACATACCCTAAAGGCTGATCATACACAGGTAGCGGGGAGGAGGGCACACCATTCCTCGTCAGTATACTACTCAGGGGACCGGACGTAACACGGCACACCATCATGTAACGAGACGATCTAGTAACAGATACCTGAGAGATGATGTGTAACCATATTTGGAGGACCAGAACCCGAACGATAATGATGTGCTATAATTGTAGAGGATGTGTAATCACTAACGTATGTGATGTTTGGCCTGTGATTTGTCTGATGTCCCTTATGGGAGCCTGTAAAGACAGAGCAGCCCAGCAGGATAATCCACGGCACAACACGATGCAAAGAATCCCGCCGGTCGGCGATCTGGGAGAGTTTTTCAGGTGCCCGGTGCTCAGGGGGCGGGGCTAGCAGGGAGAGCGGCCAGGTGTTTCGTATTGGCCAAGCAGGGACTCCTGGGAGATGGAGTCCCGCGCTATCGCTCGCAGCCCTGCACTGCCCCTAGGCTCCCCGGTAGCGTCAGCAAGTCCCACAGAGACCTCCTCCACGACGCGGGACCCGCGAAGCAGGTGCCGCGAGTTGTTGGTTCAAAGTAGACAGAGCTGCCCGGCAGGATAATCCACGGCACAACACGATGCAAAGAATCTGTAAAGAAAAACCCTAATAAAATGATGTATAAAAAAAAACATAGAAGATAAACTTCTAGCAAAAATCTTGTCAAATAGGCTGGACAAGATTATCGCCTCCCAATAATGCCAACCGCATGTCATTGTCTTAAAAGGGAGCAGCTTACGCTTATCTGCACCATGAATTTCCTGGTCTTGTGTATTGATCCTAGTAGAATTTGAAAAGCATCTGAGTTGCTAGGTTGGGATTTTCTCTATCAGGTTTTTTTCAATAATTGTGGCCCACAATTATTTTCCTATGTTAATTCACTCTACACAGATCTCTGGGTGAAGGTTAGGATCAATGGTATTTGGTCTGAACCATTTCTTATTGAGTGGGCCACTAGACGGGTGTGCCCTGTCAATTGCTTAGCCCATAGAACCACTGGCTTGGTAGATCAGGGAAGATCGTTTGGTGTATGGATTCCAGTGAGAGGGTGGTATGGAGGATCCTGTTCCTATTAATGAATATGACATGCTCCTTTTCTTAAGATACCCCAGGTGAATGGGCCAGATACTGTCATGGACCTATACAAGGACGCATCAGGTATTTCTGTTAGCAGGAAAAAATTCATAATTGTTCCGTTCAGCGGGAACACTAGCTACTTGGAGGTAATCTAAATTATAAACTCAGGTTGAGGGTTTTAAATATGTTAGAATTTATATCATGGCTGACACTCTGATGCATTGGGAGCTTTACATGCTTCTTGTCCTAGACACAATGCAAAGCCATGTGAAGAGATGGTGGACACTCCCCTTCAGCATCCTTAGAAGGATAGTAATATTCCAGATGGTTAGGCATCCAGGGATGTTTATACACCCTCTAGAATTGCCGCATTGACGTCCTCCACACATATTGCAAATAGTGCAAAGCTCCCCCCAATTTCCACTGGGTTGATAAAAAAAGACTAGAATTTCCTTAACAAATGTTTAATCAATTACGATGGAGAACGAGAAATGATTAGTCACAGTTGATGATTTGGTTTCTGCATTCAGGAAGTTTTGGAGGCGCTAGTTATGCTGTTATGGCATCACTCTGCCCATGGTCACCACAGGCACACTAGACTGTTGGCATGTGGCACTAAGATGAATAGGTTGAGATGAAGGCACATGACTGTCTGATTCATCAAGGCTGTCTGGCTACAGAGCATAGGCTCACACTGAAATCTCCAAACTGGATGATGTCTAGGCAGGAACCTCATGAGGTCTTTTGATGCTCTAAAGGAAGATTTTGCACTTTATAATTCACAGTTCTGCAGATAAGGCGCTCACTGCAAATGCATTATATATTGCACTTAGCCACCTTGAGGCTAAGCTGAGAGTTTAATAAATAAGTAGAGGGAATCTCTTGAGTTTATTGCTTTTTAGTAGTGATTACCCTTGATCCCATCATGGCGGTCAGGACAGGTTGAGAATGGGACCTGGGCTCCTTGAAAAAGGATGAATCGAGAGAGGCAAAAATGGCCACAGATGAGTTCTCTATTATAGCCGATTTGTGTCTTATACATACTATTTACTTAAAATCTATTTATCCCCAATAGGTTGCAGAGGAAGGTCAAAGGTGTGTTCCCTGTCAGCGGTGGTAGTGTGTGGTTATGGCCTTCTTCCATGTTATTTGTAAATACCCCATAATTCAGCAGAAATGTTGTGCCATCAAGGGCAAACAGTCCACATTACTGGGAATATCCGTACACCGGAGTTCAAAATCCAAGAGTTTGGGGATCACATAGGAGTCGCAGGCCATTTGAGCAGTTGTACACTGATAGGGATTGGCTTTCTTCTGGTTAGGCAGCATATCAAAAGTTGTCAGAATTGTGATAGAGCACCTCCAGTATCAGACTGGGTAAGCGACATGGACCATTGGCCAAGGCTATCTACACAGCCAGAGGGTGCCCTGAGAAACAGGACCAAATGTGGGTTTCCTGGTACACCCGCTCTCAATCTGCTGTGCAGTGACTGTGTTTCACATAGAACAGTTCCTTATGAAGACCTTTAATTTAGACTACTATCATCAAAAATATGGTTGTCTATTAGGTATAAAAATCCATAACACTGTGCGTGAAAGTTGATTATTAATTGGAGTAGATGGTATCTCTCCCAATTGATTATGCTACTATTTTAGTTAGGTCCAGTAACGGTTTCAGTGGTTTAAACTTAAGCTCAACCCCTGGTAGCTGTGGCACAGAGCAGACAGGCTTAAGTTAAGAAAACGTGTAAAGCATTTAGAAGTACTGAAAAGTCAAAAACACAACACAATAAATATCCCAATACAATATATAGAAACAGAGAACAATTTAATGAGCAAAATTACACCAAACTGACAAAAATCCAATAAGAGGAACTGGAGAATGAATGTTGTATGTTTAAATGTACCAACTGGAGTCCTCTGGTTGTGCTAGACTGGAACATAGGCACAATTTAAAGGTGACTGCAATGAGAGCAGGCTGGGGCTGAGATGGGTTCCACGAGGCTGGATAGCCATTAGTCCCAGTGAAGCTGGTGTCATTTAGTGGGAAAACACCTAGTGGGATAGATTCAAAATTCGCACCCAAGGAATGTCCCTCATGGCAAGATCATTTTGGCGCTTACTCACTGTGAATATTTATTCCTTCGGGTTTAGTCACTTTTTTGGAGCTCGAATTTATCCAGTCGGGCAAGACTGAATGTTGTAGCTAAATAGGGTCTCACAAGACCATTTAACTTCTCCACAACGTCCTGCTGAAATAGATTTGTTGTTGCAGATAACCTGCTTGCCTTGATCCCAGAGTGACTACAAGGGTCAGTTGGCTTACCTTCTGTGTGAGCTATAGAGACACAGGAAGCTCCCAGAGATGTCTCCATGCAACTGCCCAGCTGACCAGTACCAACTGGTCCTATGTGAGCCCTGCTGCTGGCCTCTGATTGAGTAAATCCAAATCCCCAAGAGGTCCCTCCACATTGAATGGAACTCTGAACTTGAGAAGGAAACCCTTCAGCTGGACTAACATGGTCCCTGTATCGCCCCCCCCCCCTACTCTCCGTCATGGTTGGCCTGAAATAGTGTCTTTCCCCCCCGGTCTAGCATGACCAGATAACCGCAAGTGGCAATTTGTGCTTCTTGGTGCCATTTTCACTAAAACAATCAAATTCAATGCCTTCAGTTCGACTGATTGGATTTTTGTCATTCAGTTTTTTTTTATTATTAAAATGTGCTTTTTTGTGTGGTGTTTTCACTTTATTACTGATTGTGCTCTACCAAAATAGTGTACACATTACATCTAAGTTAAATCTGACTGCTTTTTTGCCACGCTAGCAGAGGATTAAACACAGGTAATACAGTGACTTTTGTGGTACACTCTGACAAGGATTGTGGTTGTTGCTTGAGCGTTGCTTCCACCTCTCTCAACCAATAAGCCAGTTTCTTATATCACAGACTATGCAATTCTGAGAGACAACCCCAGATCCTTCTGGCTGAATCTCGGTGGCACACATTTATTGACTCTGTTTAACAAATGCATTAACACTACCCTTAGATAAGTCTAAACTTCTCCCCCACACTACCACAAAAGAGCATCTGGGATTATTAATTTAAGCCCTGTAAGCCAATAAGGGTCATCTGGGCTTTCTACATAGTACATCTCATTTAGGTATACTACATAAAAAGCCAGCTTCCTACACAGACTATAAAATACTGAGTAAAATTCTGGTGTTGAGACTCTTCCCAGCCCTTCCCTTGCTGATCTATAGTATCCAGAATGTGTTCCTCCTGGGAAGGGGCACATCCCTGAACATAAGGCGGTTGTATCAAGGTATGAAAAAGGCCCCTGAGTTGTAGCCATGATTAGCATGCATGGCCCGACCTCCAACAAGCAATTGACACCCTTCAATAGCCCTATCTATTCCAAACCTAAGGCGATTTGGGATATTGCACCTCATGCTCAAATAGTTCAGACATCCGGTACAAGGCACCTACAGCCAGGGCAAAGACAGGATGATATATATCGACTTCATACAAAATCTCGAGAGGTACAAGATAGGACTGCCAACTATTGCCTATACTATTCGCACTCACCATCGAACCCCTAGCTATGTGCCTGAGGCGTGACAACTTGGGGATTGCAGCTGGGAAGCACAATGCATGCAGTGTCACTTTATGCAGAAGATATCCTAGTGTTTATAAGGAACATGGAGGCCAACTTCACCCACATCTCCGGGAGGCTTGAAGGTTCCGGAGATATTTTGGGTTTAAATTCAACCACACAAAGTCTCAGATCTTTTCGTTGAAACCTGGTGAGCTTCAAATAATGATCAGGTTTGGGGCGCAGGACCTGCAATTGGCATCCAACGCATTTCGATATTTGGGGATTCATATCTACCATACCCATACTAACCTCCTAAATTGTAACTTAGGGAGAGCTGTGAGCTCTCTACACTCCCAGATTGGTTTCTGGACCACTTTGCCGATATGCATCCCCAGCCTCATTGCCATCTCCAAGATGGTGATGACCCCTAGACTACTTTAGTATTTTACAAATCTTCCCCTAGTGATACCAAACAAATTCTTTGGGCAATTGGAATCTATACTAATTGCCATCATATGGGGAACTGGGAGGAGATGATTAGCACTAGATAAACTACTGTCAGATAACGGAGGATGGGGAGCTCCAGATTTCTATAAATACTATTTGGCTGCCCAAATTCATTGGCCGACCAGTTGGCTAGCTGAAATCCACCTCCAAGAAACAGGGTATTTGACCACTCAAATACAAGATGGGATACTAAACTAGCAGTTTCTCCCAGGGAAGAAGAGAGACAGGACCCTACTTCAGTATGTATGTGTGTACAAAAGGCTTCGCCTATACAGGTACAGCACTTCCATTTGCCCCATCTCTGCCACTGAGCGGGCTGTCTATCATGGCTGAGGCGACTTTCCACATGATAATTGATGTTGCTGGAGGAGGTGGGTCCCCACATATTGGGAGATTTATATCAGGAGGGAGTGCTTACTTCTAGACAGTTCATGATCAGTTTGACCTCCCACGCGGGCAGTTTCTTCAGTACCAGAAAATTAGAGAATACATTAAATGGCGCTGGAACATAATCCTTCTTTTTCCTCCGACGAATTCCATGCTTCAAGCTCTACACACCAGGGGGCACGGCTGTGGACTAATAACCTGGCTATATAGATCAATTCGAGAGCACATCAACATATTTCAGCAGCTCCTGAGAGAGTCATGGGATGGCATCTCGTGGAGGACATTTCATGACAAAGAATGGCAAAGGGCCTTGGAATATCCCGAAATGTCTCCTGCAATGAGATACTTCACTTCATACAGTTAAATATTCTATATAAGGCCTATCTAAAGCCCGAAAAATAGGTCGCGTTTTTCCAGGGGTGCACTCTGATTTGGATTGCGTGTGCTGCCATCATTCTTCAGTGAACTTTTGGAATGTCACGTTGGACTGCTCCTCACTGAGTCAATATTGGGATCAGCCAGAGCACAAGAGCAGGGTGGTCACAGAAAAACCACAATTAAAATCTGTCTAATAGTTACCCCCCCGAGACACGCCGGGAACGGAGGTAACAATAAGGTTTTCTGGCCTCCTGTTTCTCCATACCAAGCACTACATCACCATGAGATGGAAAGATGATGTTACTTTCCTTGTAAGCATCTATTCATGACATGTGGTGCTGTAGATTCACATGCTTTGCATACTCCTGCCATCTAGTGTTGGATCCGGATGTGTGCTGATAATGCGCTTGAGCATCGTTAGATGGTTCTCCTGCAGGCCAAAAAGAATACAGTGTAAAGTAAACATAGTAAAGTGATGTCCATGCATAGTAAAAATGTAACGGAAACTGCAACGGGCACAGGTGTTGAGAGGTAGGTGGGCATATGTGAATCTACAGCAACACATGCCACAAACAGATGCTTACAGGGTAAATAACATAATCCATTTGAGGCATGTGTAGCTGTAGATACACATGCTTTGCATAGACTGTAAAGCAGTGCTCCTAAATGCGGTGGTTAACCTGTGGATGTTGCAGTTATTTGAAAGAGTGTACATAGTACAGCCTGTCCTACTTTAGCTTGTTGGCATTCTAGAACATCCACACAACAATGTTTAGTGAATGTATATGGTGTGGACCATGTAACTGCTTTACATATGTCAGCTAGTGGGATGCAACTTAGGAAAGCCATGGAAGCCCCTATTTTTCTTGTAGATTGTGCTCTAGGGGGTGTAGGTAAAGTTATGTTGTCTTTAATGTAAGAAGTTTGAATGCATTTAACTATCTATCTGTAAATTCCAAAATTGGATCTAGGCTTTCCTTTGAGTAGAGGGGAGACCAGACCAAATAGTTGTTTTGTTTTCCAAAATGTTTTAGTTCTGTCAATGTTGTACATAATACCTATTTTGACTTATAAAGTATAGAGTCCTTTCTGCAACTGAGTCTAGTTGTGGAAAGAATGCTGTCAGTGCAACTAATTGATTGAAGTGAATTTGGGATACGACCTTTGGAAGAATAGGGTTGGTACGAAGGACCACCCTGTCTCTGTGAAATTGGAAGAAGTGTTCTTCTAAGGTTAATGCCATGAGCTCACTGAGACCTTGAAGTGATGTATTGGCAATTAGAAATGCCCCCTTGCAAGAGAGTTGGGGAAATATCCCTGACCAATTCATCCATAGATCATTGTCCTTCAGTACTGGGTGTAGGAATCTGAGGAAAAGTTCAGGCATTTTGCATTGTCTGCGGTTGCAAACAGACCTGAGTGAGGAAATCCCCACTTGTGGAAGGGAGAAGGACTTAGAAGTGGAATTTCCATTCATGGACTTGTTGCCGCATCCTGCTGAGGAGATCCGCAAAAAAGTTGTCTGTTTCCGTTAAGTTTTCCGCTAACAAATGACTGTGTGATGTATCGCCCAGTGCCAAATGGTCTGAGATATGCGGTAAAGCTGTGCACTGTATCAACCGTACAGCCCCTGTTTTTGTCGATAGTACATGGCTGTAATAGCATGGGGAAGCACCCTGGCCTCTACCTTTGGCATAGTTGCCACTGTAGGAGCCTCTAAAGTAACCTCTTGGAGAGGAGTTTAGGTTGTGACTACGCTGGTATGAGGTGAAAGTGTCTGAATTGGTGGTTTTTAACCCTCCACAATAGTTGGAGCGGTGAAAGGAACCACAGGAGTAGTTGTTTGAAGGGCTCCCATTGATTTCGACATCTCTGTCTGTTTTGATTTTTTAGGACCTCGTCAACTTGGGGACAAAAGAGATGCTAAACGTAGATTATCATGTACTTCTGGTTTGAATCCCCAAAAATGCAGTCTTGCGTGGCGTCAAAGCAAGGTGTTTGTACTGATGCTTCTAGCTGCAGTGTCACTAGAGTCTAGGGCACAACAGATTGGTGTATTTGATTATAACTTGCCCTCTGCAACACATTTTTGTCCTCATGTAGTTTATGTTGGAGGAGCTCCTCCCTTTTTTCCCAGTGCGCATGGTCATAGCAAGCAAGCAAACTCATTGAATTGGTAATACGCCAATGGTTTGCAGATTGTGTCACAACACTTTTCCCTGCTGCCTCAATGTCTCTGTCGGTGGGAGGGACTCTGCTAGCTAGTGAATTTGTACGTTTACGAGCAGTGATCACTAGTGAGTCTGGTGGTTCTTGTTCCCTAATGTATATGGAATCTAATAGAGAGAACTCATATGTTTTATCAACCCTGAGTATCATTATTCTAGCCCTGACAGGGTCTTTGAAAATATTCTCAGTGTGACTTAACATGCCTGGTAGCATGGGCAAGTACTGGGTGGCCCTATGGGTAGATGAAAGCATCTCAAAGAGGAAATCCTCTTCTAAGGGTTCCTTGTGGAACTGGATGTCATGAAAGATAACAGCCCTACGTATTAGCTCCTGATAAGTAGTGGAATTGCCCGAAGGGGATAGATGGGCAGGATATAAATCAGGGTCAGGGTCCAATGCAGGATCTATATCATAAGCGTCTCAGGGGCCATTGTGTGATGGTGTCATCTATAGCACAGTGCACACCTGCACCATTTCCAGGTGATCCCTGAGGTGACCTATCTAGGAGATCTTCAACAGACTGTGGTGGAAGTGGTGAGTCTGGTGGTAGTGGTGGAGTTGAAGGTGGAAGAGGCAAAGGACTAGTAGCTTTGTACATTTTTTTCCTTTTAGTTGGAAAGACAGCTGTCTTTGATGGTGGCGAAAATCTGAGCTGAAGGCTTTGTTAAGATTTGTCCAGTGTGAGGCTGAATGTGGCACTGCTTCAGTCAAACGTCCAGCTTTTCTTGTAATTTATGGAGGATAGGCTCTACTGATTTGTTGGTATGTGGTTTCAGAGCAGGCATTGAAACTTTCCTTCCTGAGCTGTGCTTGTTTTTTGGCGCCGAAGTTTTACTTGGTCTTGAAACGGTTGATATTGATGGCCTGCTCAGCATCGGTGGGCGGCAGTGGTGGTTGGCGCTGACGGTGTCAGCTGGTGTTTTGGTGCCCTGCCGGAGGGCAGGTTGTCCGAACCAGTCGCTTGGTGAAGACCATGGCCAAGAGGCAGTAGTTTTACGATGGCCTCTTGATCAAGAGAAGCCATGTTTTTTTTTTAATGTTCAACATGGCGCTGAGGGACTGGGGGTACCGTACTCACGCTCATCTCAAAGTCTACTTCAGGTTCGGAGTCAAATTTGCCCTCAACGGAAAATGCTTCTTCTTCTTCTACGGAAGCATAGGGTGTTGTTCTTCCTCTTCACCCTCTTCATGGCCGAAGAGGTCAGGAGTATCCTGCATTGTTTGTCATTTCTTAAACACAAGTAAGATTTCCCATTCCTCATAAAATTTCCAGGACACCGAATAAAAAGATACATGTTGGCCAGCGTGATTTCACAAAAATCCGGATTTTCCATTAGTACATTTTTTTTTATGTTCTTTGGTGCCACATGGGCTAGATCAGTGATTCGGTTATAGTGAGCGATATAAATGGTATTGGCTGTGAACAAACAGTAAAGTTCCCCGAAAAAAAGAAAGAAAAAAACACGACCGGGTAGTCCGGTCACATGACATGCCACCAACCAATGAGGGGCTACAATATCCCACTACGCAAGAGGACGCAAGAATATGCGGAAGTGAATTCCCGGGTTAGGAGCACACCTTGGTTCGACTAAGGTATGACCCGTTCTAAGCCCCTGTCGGCTTAGTGCCTCGATCAGATTAGGATTTCCAAGCAGTTTTAGCATGGTTACTAACGCTGCACATTTGATTTTTACAGCGTTCGAGGGCACAGCATTACGTACAGCGTGACTATTGGCGCTGGTGGTGGCAGCATTCAATCAGGTATACCTTTTTAGGTCTCGCCTATTCCATTCCGCAAGGAATGAATATGCGAGTCTAATGCTGTCAAACCAATACTCAAACCCAAAGCTCCTGAAAAGAGGATTTCCAACAGTTTACGTGAATCAGGTGACCACAAGCACACGCATTTCCCCAGATGAAAGGCATCAGCCTCCCTCCCACAGGCTTCCCCAGCGTGCGCTCGGCCTGCCTCTGCGAGTTCTCTTCCCCTAATTATTCACTTCACTTTTCACGGCCGCAGGCCGTGACTCGCATCTGCTTCTCCGCTCTTCAAAGGCTCTGCTCCCCGACCCCCGCCTGCACCACTCTATTACTTCTCCTCCCACCTCCCACGGGCATCCTTTCTGCCCCCCTTGCACAAACATCACCCAGAGCACTTCAGTTCGTGCCCAGCCCCCCTCCCAGCGCTGCCTTGCATGGTCACAAGAATTCTTCACCCAGGGGCCATACCGATCACTATCTCGAGGGAATGCAATTACTTCTATATTTACACACAGAGCGTTGGACCCAGGCTTGTTTTCCCATGTATTGTTGTCCCCCAATCTCTCCATCTGCCCCGTTGGATTCCTCCATGGATCAGGCAGCGTTCCCTTCTACTTTCCTCCTCTAAACTCTAGGTTGCACTCTCTGGCAGGGTAGGGGCAAGCCACTCTGCTGATCTGCGAGAGGGCATGATTCATCCACGGAGCAGCACACAGCGCTGCCTCCCTCTGCCCCGCCTCTAAGCTCTAGGTTTAATTGTCTGGCAGGACGGGGCTTGCCAGCAGCTAATGGAACCCTCTGCTCTGCGAGAGCGCTGGATTCATTCCCGGCTCATACAGCGCTGCCTCTCACGGCCCGTCCTCTAAGCGCTAGGTTTCACTCTGGCAGGATGAGGCATGTCACTCCGCTGGTGGAACCACTTGCTTGCTCTGCGAGAGCGCTGGATTCATCCACGGAGCACACAGCGCTGCCTCCCTCTGCACCGCCTCTAAGCGCTAGGTTACAACCTGGCAGGACGGGGACATTTCACTCTGCTGATGAAACCCACAGATGATGTTCGCTCCTGGTGAGGTAGGCCACCATATTCGATGGGGATCTGTTGTAATCACTGGCACTGCCCCCAAGTCTACATCGGGTATCTGAATGTAGTCTCCCAGTGCCTAACAAAATTAATGCGTCCTTGTGTAACATAACTGGCGCTCATGTAAAGCGCTGCAATACCTACAGGTCGAATTCCCATTGCATAAAACTACAACATTTTTTGGGAAAAGGGCAAACATTGGCGAGAATACTTGGGTTTTAAGACAAGCACCTGACCAGGGCATATCTGATATCCGATATGCAGGCAACACACTGCTTCCTTGAACCCAGAAAAGGAGGACATAGCGGAATCCTCGTCAGGGGTACTAAGCGCTATATCATGCAATTACGAAATAGCAGGATAATCCTGCAACCCTCGACCGCATGTTTCAGAGGGGGGCCATCCTGATCTTAAATCTGAAGTTTGATGGCGTTACAGCCCCCTGCTGCAGCGCCTAGTGTCTAACAGCACCGCAGCAGCCACGAAGCGCTGTAAATGACCGGACGGAAAAAACGCTCTAGCCTTTAAATCCCGTGTAAATAAAATAAGCAATCTGTCAGAGGGCGAGCAGGGGGGCTAAAACATGCCTAGCGCCTTGAAGGAGCACGTTAGCGAGGATGATGTTTTCAGGACTGAGCCAAAGGCTGTGTTCAAAGGTTATTCCTGCTTTGATCACATGGCTTCAGATCTTAGCGCCTGGTTGGTAAACAGAGAGGACACAGATCTATTCACTCATTCTGTCCCTGGAGCATGTGGACTGCATACCAACCAACAGCAGCCGAGGCACCGGGGTAAGGGAGGCATGAAGTGCCCAATAATGGCTGATGGCCAAAGGCTGTAAATGTATGCTTGTAATGCACAAGGACACGCCAAGTTTTTGCGCTGAGACTCAGGCAGCACAATTCAGTGCACAAGTAAGATTTCTGATGCATGCTGGATCTTGTAGTATGCTGCATCCCCGTATCAGAAAGACATTTATTTTTAAATAAAATTATTAGCACTGGTAGCAAGGGTTTTGTTGTCTTTTTCTTCCTTTTTTTAGTCATTACAGTGTTTTTGGTGTACTCAAACAAGGAGCGGCACTATAACGTTCGTGTCCGAGCACATGGTTCTCAGCACATACTGGTGGTGTGCTGAATATTTACAGTGCATGATGACTGATTTGCAGAGCTGGTTCACTACACTGTTCCGGGCATCACGTGACCACAAGCATTTCCCCACATGAAAGGGATCAGCCCTTGCATCTGCTTCTCCGCTCTTCAAAGGGTCTGCTCCCCGACCCCCGCCTGCTCCACTCTATTACTTCTCCTCCCACCTCCCACGGCCGTCCTTTCTGCCCCCCTCGAACAAACATCACCCAGAGCACTTCAGTTCGTGCCCAGCCCCCCTCCCAGCGCTGCCTTGCACGGTCACAAGAATTCTTCACCCAGGGGCCATACTGGTCACTATCTCGAGGGAATGAAATTAATTCTATATTTACACACAGAGAGTTGGAGATGTGGCCTAACGTCTCAAACTGCCGCTTTTGAAACCTGGGGACCCAGGCTTGTTTTCCCATGTATTGTTGTCCCCCAATCTCTCCATCTGCCACGTTGGATTCATCCATGGATCAGACAGCGTTCTCTTCTACTTTCCTCCTCTAAACTCTAGGTTGCACTCTCTGGCAGGGCAGGGGCAAGCCACTCTGCTGATCTGCGAGAGGGCTTGATTCATCCACGGAGCAGCACACAGCGCTGCCTCCCTCTGCCCGCCTCTAAGCTCTAGGTTTCATTGTCTGGCAGGACGGGGCTTACCAGCAGCTAATGGAACCCTCTGCTCTGCGAGAGCGCTGGATTCATTCCCGGCTCATACAGCGCTGCCTCTCACGGCCCGTCCTCTAAGCGCTACGTTTCACTCTGGCAGGACGAGGCATGTCACTCCGCTGATGGAACCACTTGCTTGCTCTGCGAGAGCGCTGGATTCATCCACGGAGCACACAGCGCTGCCTTCCCTCTGCACCGCCTCTAAGCGCTAGGTTTCAACCTGGCAGGACGGGTACATACCACTCTGCTGATGAAACCCACAGATGATGTTCGCTTCTGGTGAGGTAGGCCGCCATATTCGATGGGGATCTGTTGTAATCACTGGCACTGCCCCCAAGTCTACATCGGGTATCTGAATGTAGTCTCCCAGTGCCTAACAAAATTAATGCGTCCTTGTGTAACGTAACTGGCGCACATGTAAACCGCTGCAATACCTACGGATCGAATTCCCACTGCATAAAACTGCAAATTTTTGGGGGAAAACGGCAAACATTGGCGAGAAAACTTGGGTTTTTAAGACAAGCACCTGACCAGGGCATATCCGATATCCGAGATGCAGGCAACACACTGCTTCCGTGAGCCCAGAAAAGGAGGACATAGCTGAATCCTCGTCAGGGGTACTAAGCGCTATATCATGCAATTATGAAATAGCAGGATAATCCTGGAACCCTCGACCGCATGTTTCAGAGGGGGGCCCATCCTGATCTTAAATCTGAAGTTTGATGGCGTTACAGCCCCCTACTGCAGCGGTTAGTGTCTAACAGCACCGCAGCAGCCACGAAGCGCTGTAAATGACCAGACGGAAAAAACTCTCTAGCCTTTAAATCCCGTGCAAATAAAATAAGCAATCTGTCAGAGGGCGAGCGGGGGGGGCTAAAACATGCCTAGCGCCTTGAAGGAGCGCGTTAGCGACAATTATGTTTTCAGGACTGAGCCAAAGGCTGTGTTCAAAGGTTATTCCTGCTTTGATCACAAGGCTTCAGATCCTAGCGCCTGGTTGGTAAACAGAGAGGACACAGATCTAATCACCCACAGCACCACTCAGCACCACTACAGCACCACCACAGCACCACCACAGCATCACTCAGCACCACCACAGCACCACTCAACACCACCACAGCACCACTCAACACCACCACAGCACCACACCATGCAACCATAGCACCACTCCGCGCAACCACAGCACCACTCCGCGTAACCACAGCACCACTCCGCGCAACCACAGCACCACTCAGCGCAACCACAGCATCACTCAGCACCACCACAGCACCACTCAGCACCACCACAGCACCACTCAGCACCACCACAGCACCACTCAGCACCACCACAGCACCACCTCAGAACCACCACAGCACCACTCAGCACCACCTCAGAACCACCACAGCATCACTCAGCACCACCACAGCATCACTTAGCACCACCACAGCATCACTCAGCAGCATCACTCAGCACCACCACTCAGCACCACCACAGCATCACTCAGCACCACCACAGCATCACTGATTCAAATATGGTCTCTCAATGTTTCAAGCTTTATTACAAATGTCACAAAAAGATGTTAATATTTCACTTCTTTTCTTGGTTTTTCGTCACAATAAAATACACTGCACATAATCTTCACAAAAGTTATTTAAAAAAGGTTAGGCTATTGACATTATAAATTAGAATCACTTTTATTTAAGTATTAATTATTTAAAAAATGATAAGCCATTGTTATTTGTAATATCAATACATCTAAGTCACGTTAATACAAAACTCCAACCCCACCCTCCAACTGCACCCTCCAACCGCAAATCCACCCTCCACCTCCAACTCCACCCTCCAACTCCGCCATCACTCTATCTATCTTACAATACCAATAGCTCAAACTTTCCTAATGCGAGACCTATTGCATTGCAAATGCTTGTTTGACTACCAGTCCCCTCCATGTAATAAGAGGCGTTCTTGGGATATTCTGAGAGATAAAGGCCTATTTATTTATTTGTAGGATTTGCTGTGGCCTGCCCAGTTACGATTCATTCAGTTTGGGGTAAGTTCACCTCACATGCTATTCTGCTTTTGAGTCAGCATGAAAGGAAGGAATTCCTGGTATTTGTCAAGTCTTCTACATGTCCTGTTGTCTTGTGTTTTGTGTTTCACTTTAGATTTTGACACATCTCATTTACGCAAGAGGGTAGACACCCTGAAGATTAAGGTAGGTAAGGTGGTACTGTGGAGCGCTGGTTGTACAAAGTTTTTGTTTTTGTTTAGGAAGAAAAATTACAATGGTGTTTTTGTGTTTCTGTTGTAGAGTCCTGGTCTGGTCCTGAGGAGAACCCTGCACTTATTGGGTTCGAAACGTGTCGACCTGGTCCCAGGTCACACACCATTTGATGTGCAAAATTATGTACAGTCTAAAAAAGATTAGATTTTCAGCAGTGGAGTTTAACATAAAAGGCTGAAAGCTTTGTTGTAAATAGGAGCATTTACTCTCTTTTTTTGTGTTTGTATTTGGGACCGGAGACCCATATTTGCGGTGTGGTAGTATGTTTGGGTATGATGGATGAATGAAGATTGTCTTGGCCAAAAGAGTGAAGAGATTTGAAGTGCGAGTTGTGTCTATATATATATTCACTGAAAAAACCATAGGTTATAGACCATATATAGTTAGGGATTAGCATTTAAAAAACCTTATTTTATTTGCACAAAACCATTGAAATTCCATATATAGTTAGTTGCACTAACTATATATCGCGGACCCGCAATCCACTGCTAATGATGTCACATATTACATCATTCATGACATGGTCAGTGACATCACTGATGACATCACTGATGACATCTCAAATGACATCACTGATGACATCACTGATGACAACACCCAGTGACTGTATGTTTCTGTAAAGTTAAAATATGTCTTACATATTGAAGAATGAGTGGATGTATAAGTGTCTGGATGAAGGATTTAGTAGGTGCATGACTGACTGTATGAGAGAATGATTAAATGTGTCTCACTGAGTGCATGGGTTAGTGATTAAAGTGTCTTAATTTGGCAATCATTATTTATGTTCTTCTGTAAACTGCTGCATGTTTAAATCAGTAGCTATATCAGTAACTATATGGGTTATTGAATGGTTGCCCAAGTATTTGTATGGGAGACTGAGTATGTGTGTGGGTGGCTGGGAGGTGTATAACTCTGTGCATAGATGTGTGAGCAGTTGATTCCCTAGGTGTATGGGTTCAAAAGTGCATGTAGAAACAGCTGTATGGACAGTTGACTGTGTGCATGAGTATATTGGTGAGTGAATGGATATCTCAGTTCTACATGTCAAAGTAAGTACATATGTAAAACACACTCCATGTGAGAGTTGACATATATAAATAACTGAACATAAGAGCCAGTGAATGTGAGAGTGGCTGTATGAATCATTGTGAACTTGTATCAAGGATTGTATAAGAGAGTAAATATGTGTTAGTATATGTTTGAATAAGTAAGGTGTGTATAACTGTATAGTTGAGGAAATGGAGGTGTGATTGATTCTTTGCATGACTGACTAGGTGTGTGAGTAACTCCATGGATGTGTGACAGTCTGTGAGTGCCTGTTTACACTGAGTGTATCTAAGGTTATATTAGAGTCTGAAGATGTATTATCACATAAATGATATCATCAGTGATGTAATCAGTAATGTCAAATGAGATGTCAGTGATGTCATCAGTGATGTCATTTGAGATGTCATCAGTGATGTCATCAGTGATGTCATTTGAGATGTCATCAGTGATGTCATCAGTGATGTCACTGACCATGTCATGAATGATGTAATATGTGACATCATTAGCAGTGGATTGCGGGTCCGCGATATATAGTTAGTGCAACTAACTATATATGGAATTTCAATGGTTTTGTGCAAATAAAATAAGGTTTTTTAAATGCTAATCCCTAACTATATATGGTCTATAACCTATGGTTTTTTCAGTGAATTTTCAAGGTTTTGTAAATGCAAATTCCTAACTATATATGGTCTATAACCTATGGTTTTTTCTGTGAATTTCATTGGTTTTTTAAAAGCTAATATCTATAGCTGTAAAATATATTCTTTATTAAGTGACGTATCACGTAGCCCGTGAGACGCCTCATGATGCATCGCATAACCGTGACGTATCGTCTCTGCAGCGCAAACCAAACCCAAAACGTAAGCGCGCCAGAACACGCTTAAAGATATATATATATTTTTTTAACCTTAATTAGACAAAATCCACACGTGCACATATCACAAACGTTCAAAAAACACAATATGTCGGACTCCCGTTACGCTGCCGGTTAGCTGCCCGGTTAACGTACCAGGAAGCACCTTTACCGCGAAAAATCGCAATTTTTTTTTTCACCCCCCAGGGAACTTTAATAGCCCCCTCATCAATCCTAGGGGTTTAGGAGGGGTCTGCCTTACCCCTTTCATTCATTTACACCTTTTTTTTTTCCACCTCTTGTCTCTCGATCCCACAGAGAGACAAGATGGCAGCCGCTCCAGACTGTTTACAATGATAACAGCCAATCAGCTTCTCCTCAGACTCCTGTTACACTGCCGGTTAGCTTCCCGGTTAGCTGCCCGGTTCGCGTACCAAGACGCGTCTCTACGGCGAAAAAATCGGATTTTTTTTTTTTTTTTTTTGGCCCCGCGTGGCTTTATAATATCCCCCTCATCAATCCTAGGGGGTCAGAAGGGGTCTACCTTGCCCTGTTTCCTTCATTTCCCCCTTTGTTTTGGCCTCCTCTTGTCTCTCGATCCTACCGAGAGACAAGATGGCGGCCGCTCCGGACTGTTTACAATGTTGACAGCCAATCAGCTACTCCTCAGACTCCTGTTACACTGCCGGTTAGCTTCCCGGTTAGCTGCCTGGTTCGCGTACCAAGACGCGTCTCTACGGCGAAAAAATCGGATTTTTTTTTTTTTTTTTGGGCCCGGCGTGGCTCTATAATATCCCCCTCATCAATCCTAGGGGGTCAGAAGGGGTCTACCTTGCCCTGTTTCCTTCATTTCCCCCTTTGTTTTGGCCTCCTCTTGTCTCTCGATCCTACCGAGAGACAAGATGGCGGCCGCTCCGGACTGTTTACAATGTTGACAGCCAATCAGCTACTCCTCAGACTCCTGTTACACTGCCGGTTAGCTTCCCGGTTAGCTGCCTGGTTCGCGTACCAAGACGCGTCTCTACGGCGAAAAAATCGGATTTTTTTTTTTTTTTTTGGGCCCGGCGTGGCTCTATAATATCCCCCTCATCAATCCTAGGGGGTCAGAAGGGGTCTACCTTGCCCCCTTTCCTTCATTTCCCCCTTTGTTTTGGCCTCCTCTTGTCTCTCGATCCTACCGAGAGACAAGATGGCGGCCGCTCCGGACTGTTTAGAATGTTGACAGACACCGGAGAGCCAATCAGCTTCGCTTCGCAAAGTTCCGATACGCGAAAAGTTTGCGAACCGGAGCGCTGCCCGGAGCGCTGTTACAGATATATATCTTGTTTTAAACGTTAATTTCTCAAAATTCACTGAAGCACATATATTGAGACGTAGCAAAGGCACATCGGGCTAACAGTCCCTACAATTTTGCCAAGTTTCGTGGAAATCCATTCAGCCGTTCGGGCTAAAAGTGAGGCCAACCGCCCTATGGAAATTAACATGGGAAAAACGTGTTTTGGGACCCCCCTTTTTTCTCGGCCCCCCCTTGACGAACCCCCCCCAAATTTCCAGGAGCTGCTCAGAAACAAAATGTGCCATTTTCCTGAAAATTTCAGCCAATTCCGTCCACAAACGCCAAAGTTATTAGGCATAGAATTTTCAAAAGTTCCATAGAGAAAAAATCCTAACTATATATACCTACTGGCTATCGCCAGTAGGTAATATATATATATATATATATTTTTTTTTTTTACTGTGTTTCTAATTACTGTATATATTATTGTTTCACATGATTTGTAAATAACCTGTATGCACACCAAGTGGTGCTTTTTGTCAAAATGTATAAAGAAAAAAGTCAAATAAATCATTTAATGATGCAATTAAAATTAGCAGACTGTTATGTTTTGGTCATAAAGTCTTATTGAAAGGAGTTCTATGAGTGATACTCAGTATTGGCATTTGTTTTGATAGTTGATTTCAGTGACTCAGCCTTACTGAGTTTGAGTCAAGGCCCTTGTTTGTTTTTGAGAGATCTTTAAATGATGGGCAGAATGAACCTGCTTACAGAAAATGGCACATTCACCCAGTAATGTTGATGGACCTGACCCATTAGGTCTGACTTGCTCATACAGATGGTGAATTGTTTCCTTCCAAACATGGGAATGATTGAGAAGACTTTAAGACAGTTGCCAGGGGAAATGTATGGTTTTATGGCATGCCTTAAGTTTAAAGGCAAAGAAAAGGAATCTTTAGTAACTGCTTTAGAGGAGGCTGAGGGGAGGCACAGGTGGAAGCCCTTACTTGCCCTACTTCGCTGGTCATAGCCCTGCAAGGCAAGCTAAATGGCTTTACTGCCAAACGAGACTAGGATGACTTCTGCAGCTAAGGAAGAAAACCTCAGACCATGAAAACAGAGCAGGGTTGTCAATTTGAGGGCCAACTGACAGAGGATTGAAAATGGTGTATGCCGGAGATAACTTTACGATGGCTATCCTTTAGTAAAAGAGAAACTAAAAGCTATACCTCCCTGTAGAGAGCCACTGTTGCCCAGCGACAATATAATTATCCCTCTCACTAGAGGTACTTGATGACCCTATAGCTGTGGACTAGTTTAGAAAAGTTCCCTTTTTTGACATGGTTATCCTGATTTTTTGCCTGGTAAATGATGTGATTTCCACTGAAAGTGCACTAGGTTTCTGCTAACCAGGTCCCCAGTTACAGAGGTATTTCCCAAAACTGTTCAATTGTTCCCCCAATTGTCAAAACTTTAAGTCCCTAGTAGTACACCCGTGTGCCATATCCCCTAAAACTGCATGTGATATTTGTAAGTCACCCCTACAGCAGGACTGACAGCTCTAGGGCAGGGTGATGAATATTACATATGAGAGCATACCTACATGAGCAGATATGCCCCTGTGCTGGTCAGTCATATTACTGCCAGTACAAGTAACCAGGAAGCCCTTTTAAAATATGTGCTGGACACTGGTGAAAACAAGTTCCCCAGCTACATTATGGCTTCACTGAAAATAGGGATGTTTTGTATCAAACATCTCGTATTGGTAAACCAACACTGATGCCAGTCTTGAATTTACCAATAGATGTACCCAGAGGGCACCTTAGAGGTGTCCCCAGAAAACCTACCAGCCTCTGTGCCCTTGCGGACTGGTTTCCTCCAGCTTGCCACCAGAGACGCTGTCCTGACCGCCTAGGGTGAGAACCTTTTGCTCTCAGGAGACCCACAACAAAAGTCTCTCCGGGAAGAGGGTATACAACCCCCTTCCAAAGGATGACCTGCTGAATAGCCTCCCTGGCTTGGGCTGGCAAGCTTCAAAGAGCTGCCACTTTTGGAATTAAAATCTGGATCCCCTCACTGGAGGAAGCCAACCCTCTTTGTCCAGGAACCTGCTGGCAATTGAACAGGTGGGAAAATTAGCTAGTCAGGTAGGCGTGTCACCTCCAACCAAGTACATCCCCTAAGGTGAGCTACTGGGAGGTGGGTAGACTTTTCAGAAGTAGCCATCTCATTCTGATGGTATACTTAGGAATTCTGGGACAGAGTTATGCCCACTACCCACAGAAAGTGGTCATATAGGAGGCAGAGTGACCCCAAGGGGCAGTAGCATTTTGGCTACTACCCTACACTCCCCTAACGCCCCTAAATGCAGTATTTAGGGGAGTCCTTGGCACCAGACAAGCAGATCCTGATGATATAAGAAGAGAGAGAGCATCAAAGAGCCGCAAAAGCAGAGAGGAGAGAAAAAGCAGCTGACCTGGTACCAACCCTGCTGGCCAGTCTGCATTCCTCATTGAAAACTGCACCAAAGCCGACTTGTCCTGCAGCTGTTGACTCTAGAACCTTGGGAAAACTGTATGCCTTTGATAAAGAACAAGACCTCCCAAAGTACAGCCAAACTGTTCCCTACATTCTGCAGGAACTTCAAAAGCAAAGACTCTGAGGTCCCTGGAACCGCCAAAACAGAGGTCTCTGGAACCGCCAAACCCGACACCTGAAGCCACCACTGCACCCATCGCCTCCAGCCCGAACTGAAGTGGGCCACTGGTGTCAAAGATGTCCCTTAGCCCTGTGGAGCTCAAGTCCATCGTGGTTTCACCCCTCGTGGTCTCCCAGATGTCGCCTGAAGCCTCTGCACACAGGCCCCATCAGCCGCAGCTGAACAGAAAACCTGACTCCTAAATATACCTCTGCATTCATCGCCCCTGGGCCATGAAGAAGGCAACACCAGGTGTCCCTTAGTCCCAGAGCAAGGTAAGCCTTGAACCCCACTGTTGGTTCATCCTGTTGTGAACGTATCTAGGACCCTAATTAAATATTCCCGATTCATGCCCTTATGTGGTTATAACAAATCATATCCTTATAAAGACATAAGAATCATATCCAGATTTAGTCATAGCCAATGCAGTCCAAATACGGCAAGGCAACTTTCCTAGACTCCTAGAAAGTACAACGCGTTCTTTAAACAAACCAAGCCTTCAGCAGCCCGGGAATTCCCCCTGCTTCTGTTTTGATTTGTTCTAGAACTCCTGAGAGTCCTGAAAGAACTGCCAGTTCTTAGTGACAGTTCTTAGTGACGTCTTATGTCCAACCTTACGTCAAACTCGGCACCTTCCAGGTATAAATATACCAGCATTTGCCTTAAGCAAACACACGGTGGTTTGGAGCAGAGCGGCTATCTACTTACCCAAAGCCCAGCTGATTTGAGTGCCGAAGGAAGCCGACCCTCCCATTTGACGCACCGAGAGAGACGCTGTCTTTTCTCCTGCCGAGAAATCCAGCTCCAGTATTTCCAGTCACCCTTGCGGGTTGCTGGGAGATCGAGTCCTGAGAAAGAGATACAAGACCTCCTTCATTCTAAAACCAAGGTACGGAGCTGATTAGATCCTTAGAGAATTCTTGATTCAGATTCTTGGCAAAACTAACTTAACTTAAACTGCAGCTCACTTACTCCTTCCCACGTACTAGGCTTAGGTTAGGTACACCGGGGTAGGCGTATTTTAGAAGCACCAGTTGAGTACGTTTAGTCATCTTTTATCATTGTATGTATTGTATATATTTTATCCGTTTTAAGTATCATATGTCTCAGAAACCATATAAATGCTTTTACAGTATTATTTCATAATACTCCTTTTACTGTACGCACTTTACTTTATGACAAGTATTGCAATTGTGGCAATTCACTTCTCTTGCATGAGAAAGAAGACTGCTCAATAAATAACAACTTTTAGTGAAAATGCCCGTCTCTCTATTTCTCTGCACTCTGGTGAAACTAAGCATGCACGATTGACTGAGTGAAAAAGCTTTCTATTGTTTTCACACGACTCTGGAGATATACTCCTTATTCTGGAGGGAGCAAAGTTGTCATGTTTATGCGGTTGTCAGAAGCTAATCCCTTCTTGTATATTCAGGAAAGTTAACTCATTCCTGTTCACTCGAGAAAGTTTCTAGTGACCTCTGAGCTAGCTGGCATTCATAATTAAGTCTAACATATTCAATAGAGACCTAGTCGACCTCAGTCCTACGTCTAAACTATCGTTTATGTTATTTCAATGCACAGAGGCTATTGGGAATATAGGAACTACACTACATGGCGCCCAACGTTTGGTAAGGCGATAATCTAACGCAAGATACTAGAGTAACTCAGTCGTGCTTTTCACACAGACCCCTTTTTCCTGTAAAATCTCCAATAGACGTCTGGAGTGGGTAAAAGGTTAATATCCGCCAGAATTTAGTAGGAAGAGATTCCTATGTATTAGTTTTTAGTTTAGTCAATGTTGAAGGATACAGTGTTCCAAAATTTTGTGCACCTAATCTTTGTTTCCTTGAAACTTGCTCTGCAAACTTTCTGTCAGCAAAAATGCCGGAAAGTGACGAAGAAAGAGAAGCTTCGGCAGCTCAACTCTTAGCGGATGACACAATTATCCAAAATGACAACCCGAATGCTATAATCATCCCGGTCAATATAAGAAAAACTATAACTATGAAACTTATAGAAAATGGAGAATCATCAAGAGGTGGTACAGTCATATTTGTGGTAGAGGCGAAGAATCTCGGCAGACAGAGGTATTCTATTCCTGGATACATTTTCCAGCAGCACAGGCTGTGACACGCAAGTTCCACTACTACAAAATAGAGGAATCTCCAGAGGAATACGCCCCTTTCGAGGACGTTGAAATTCCACTAACATACCAAGAGTACCTGCTCTGGTTTAATGGTGCCCTAAAACATCAAAATCACATTACCAGGCTCGGTCCACTAGGTAGACCAGGAGCCACAAGGCCGGTTCTAGCAAGCTACACACCACATCCGGACATTGAAAAAATGTCAAGCGAAGACCTTTTAGTTCAACGAAAACAACTAATTAAAATACATAGACAATTGGTCCAATATGTCATGCGGACTTCAACAGTCCAACCTGCAATTAGAATTCCACAAAACACCCCTCAACAGGGGAACACAAATAAAATTACACCACAGAATATACAATCATGTATTGGTAAAGTACCCGCAAAACGGGAACAAATTCCATTATGGTTAGCTCAAAAAATTACTCAAATAGAGGCAGTATTTCCTGATACTACCCCTCACGACAAACACAGAATTCTGACTATCTGTCTCCCAATGGGGATCACACCACATGTGGAGGACTGTGACACTTGGGGCACAGTCTTTGCTTCTATCTACACAAAAAGACATGGTGTTCCATCTATGGCGGTTATACCAGACGTACTAAAACAGATTCGAAATGAATACGGTCCAGAACCTGCTTTAACTCTGGGTATGAAATTACTAAAAGACTCTAAGCAGGTCTCGGCTATATTACTAGCCAACATAAAAGGAGAAGCAGCATCTGTGGCGATCCGCCAAAAATTGAAAGAAACAGATATAGCAGACCAACCTTTTGAACTTGCCAGAATAATTGAAAAATCCTATGAAGAATTAGGTAGAGATAGTTTGGGTGGGAAACCACTAAAACCCCAACTGAAAAGACTTTCATTAATAATAATCTCAACTCTCAAAAGAAGAAGTGGGAGGGTAATAAACAAACCACTCGCAGAGAAAAACAGTTTCAGTCCAGAGGAAGGTCTCCTCAACGAAGGGATAGATCTCCAGAAGAAGGAGGCAAGTCTCCCCAAAGGGAGCCCTCTGAAAAAGATACAACCTTACAAATAGGGACAACTTGAGAAAACCTGACAGATATCAAGATATTGATACACGTCCCTCTCGATCTTTTCAGACTTCCTCACAGAAATCGGAAAGAAGAGGACGGTCAGTACATAAAGAAGAGCACGTCAAGTCCAAAGACAAGGAACCTGCTCATCAAAGTAAAAAATTATAATTTCCCAGAAAGAAGGTAGACAGTATTAAAGTAAAACATGCTGAGAATTCTGAGGACAAAACTGAAAAACGGAGAGTGTGCCCAGACAATGCTAGACAGTGCAGCAGAAGTGACCATAGCTCGCAAGATCCTGATGAATCTTCTGGAGACAGTGGACACGAATGAATATATTCAAGTGGAAACTGCAGACACCAGAGTTAGCGTGCCCCCATAAACTATATAAAATAACATTACGTATAGAGGGAGATAAAACTAGAAAATAAAAGGTCTCTTTGGGAGAATCTATCTAAAGGCTATGATATCCTTCTAGCAGAGAAAGACTGGCCACCAGAGTTTGTCAGGGAGTTCCCACATGGCGAAGAAATGATTATGCCTGCCTTCTCAAATCACATTCCAATTCATAAAAAATACACATTTGCTAGAAAATGGGCAGTGGCCCAAGCCCCTGCATTATATAACAATCATGTAAGATGGGATGAGGATTCTCCTCACCATAAAATCCAGTTAAAAAATCAACTTACTGCACAGAGGCAGTATCCTGTTAAGCAAGAAGCTGAAAAACAAGTCAGAGAAATCTTAGATCAACTTGAATATCAGGGGGTGACTGAAACATGCACCTCACAAATGAACAATCCTTTGTTTCCTGTCTCCAAGCCAGACGATTCATATAATCTAGTTTTGGATACAGACACCTAAACTCTTGTTGTAAAACTTTTGCAGTACAAAACTCACACAGTGCAGCACTAATGAATAATATCGTTCGCAAAAAATATAAAACGACATTAGATATTTCAAATGGTTTCTTCTGTCAAACATAGCACCTGAAAGCAGATATTTGACCGCTTTCTCCAGCATGGGGACCCAAGAACAATTTTGTCGTCTCCCACAGGGATTCAAGAACAGCCCTGGATTATTTTCAGCCAGGGTAACAGAGTTACTACAAATATATGATGATGAGGCATTATCTTATGTCGACAACATCTATCTTACAGACGATGACCTGGAGACACACTTGAAAAGAGGGAACACCATCATACTTGGGTTCGCATCTGAAGGGTACAAATTCAACTTTAAAAAGTCACGAATTGCCCACTTAACAGTCCTAATTTTAGGATATGCGTTATAGAGTGAAGGCAAAAGCCTAGCAAACAACTTCTTATAGAAGTGTGCAGTACTCCAAGCCCCAAAAACGCTGAAAAACTTACAATCAATTCTAGGTTTCCTGAATTTCGGAAGAACATACATTCTAAATTATGCAGAGAGGGTTAAACCTCTCTACGAACTAATAAAACCTGATTTTAAACCAATTAATTGGACTCAGAAACACACAGAAATTTTACGATCATTACAAACAGAAATGTTAACTAAAACAAAACTGCAAACACACGCAAACGAACGCAACCTTGTAATCCAAGTCATCCCAGGAAGATGCGGATTCACATACCTGACCTCTAATGAAGGAGAAACGGTACCAATAGCTTACAAATCACAATTGTACACACAAGCTGAAATGAAATTCAGTTCTAATGAAAAAATTCTGACTGCGGTTCAAACTGCTGTAGCAAAAGCAAAAGCCCTAGCCCAAGGAAAGAGCATATCTGTACTAACAGCAGTATCAGCCCTTGAGGCAGTAACATGACCAGGCATTCTAAATGCTAAAGCTCTAGATCCAAAATGGATACATTTGGAAAATTCTCTTGCAACAGAAGACGTGAAACACGCATTTGATCCGAAAATGAAAAAACTAGAATATCTGGAATATGAAAATGAATGTCCTCTGTCAATCGAAATTCTGCCTCTCGAACAGTACACCTGTGTTAGCTACACGGACAGATTTGCACAACACTACGTTGTGGAAAAACAAATTTACAAGGCAGCGTGCGCGATTGTTAAAGGTCGCTGGTGCTTGGGTAAATTTAGACAGATGGTCACTAAAACTGAATCACTCAGAAACTGTACAGCTCAGCGAGCTGAAATAAGATCTCTAAAGATGGCGCTTGAAAATGCCGATCGCGAATTCCTCACACAGATAGTGTGCGATTCGCATTACTGCGTTCAGTCTTACAATAATTCCATGCAGACCTAGATAAAAAACAAAGATGAGACAGGTGCCACAATAAAACATAAAAAACTATGGGAACAAGTAGTTCTTTGGCAGAAAGAACAACAAAAAACACACATGATACATACGCAGAGTCTTCAACGTGATGGCGTTCACGTTGCAGGGAATTCATTGGCTGACAGAGCCACAGCTGCAGCTGGTCAACCGGCTTCCGTAGCTACAAAAAAAGCGTATGGAAAAACAAATAGACGGTGAAACGCTACTAGCAGTAAAAGCCTCATTGAAAGGCAACTATGCAACATTACCTCTAAATTATCCACTCGGCAATACATACATAATTGATGCGAACTCCGTTCCTTTTGGTCAAATCCCAGGAGTGGGGAATAGAGTAATTCCAAACAAGAACTGGAGAGTCTTCTTGATTCAAGAAGCACGCATGGGATTGGGTCTGAGGCACCGAGAGATCCTGAAATCTCTAATAGAATTACAATCACGATACTTGTGGCCGGGAATGAGTGTGCAAGTTTATAACTTTGCAATGGAGTGTCAAGACTGGAATAGAGATCGCAGTTGTGAACCGGACCAGATATCTGACTCTAGCACAGTAATACCAGCCCAGACACCCCTGTTAGACAGCATGAGACTATCTACACGCAGGCGTCCGACCGAACAAATGCGGTCCCATAAATATTAAGACGAGATTCATTTGGATGCGGCCCCAGCGCCTGGCTGACGCCAGAACTGTTATAAAAGATTTGCGAGTCTTTATTGGCACATACGCAATTGGCATGCTACATTCTGACCAGGGTCCTGCGTTTAGCTCTCGGGCTTACAAGGAGGCCATGGCCAGCATGGGCATTGCATTGCGGTATTCTAGTCCATTCCATCCCGAGGGAAATGCGGTAGTGGAGAGAAAATCGGTGACATAAAGCAATCTATAACAGCGAGGGTATTAAGTTCGGGTGACGGGTGGGTCAGATATCTAATAAGTGTCCAACATAGTCTTAATAATCTGCCAAGCAATTCTCTAGGAGGCATCACTCCGTATGAACTTTTGTTTGGTACAAGAATGATCATTCATGATCTCGATTGTCACACTTCAGTGGTGAAACAAAAAACCTTTGATATCAAAGATCGTTTGGCTGTTTTACAGGACTTGAATGAAACAAGAAGGAGTCTAAGTAACACAAAGCTAAAGCCAACGACCACTGAAGAAAAACCACCTGTCCCAGCAAGACCTGTCTGGATTCCTAAGATTGGGGATCTAGTGAGAGAAAAGATCGCGGTGAAGATGGAATTTGGGCCTTCTTACAGAAAAGCAGTACCTGTCTTAGCTGTCAGCGGAACAAGATCAGTAGTACTACCGCCCCTTGCTGGTAAAAAGGAGAACCGAGTTGTATCAATCGACCTGGAAAAACCACAATCATGTGGCCAATCATAAGTAGTAGGCCAAGTGGACTCACAAGAAATAGCAAAAGACCAAATCTTGCTACAATCCAAGAGGTTCAAACTGAGCGACTAATCACATTTGATAAACCTGCAGTGAATAAAAAAGGACTATGCAACAAAGCCATGGAACTTGTGCCTCTTGAAACCCAAATTGCAACAGTTCGTCAAGAAACACCTGTCTACAATGATGTAGCCTCGGACTCTGGTAATATGAAAAAGGAAGAAGTAACTACAAAGATTAATAACAATCCTGATGCCATCCAAACAATTGACAGAACTGCATCTGGCTACTTCATCAATTTCGATGACTTTTCTGATGATCCAAGTGAACATGGAGACGAGCCAGCAAACAAAACTTTCAAAAAGAAAATTACAGAGCTCTTTCATCAACTCGGAGAAACATATCTGATTTCACCATGGATTGAATTATGGAGTGTGTTAGTCGTACTTTTCCTCCTTCTGTGGCTCATCTTGGTTTTAAGTTTGGGTAGATTCATTGATGGAAAATATAGTACAATGGACACAGCAAGTCAGAACATCAACTTGGTCCTGAAACCACACAGATCTTCTCACATCGAAAAACAAGAACTATCATCAGTGAACATCACAGCAAATCCTATACCTGGTGGTATAGCATGGGACAAAACGGATTACGAAATCTATGGCCCGGTTGAACTCATGAAATATCCACATCAATTCAAGATCTCATTAAGTGACTTTGTATCACCTAGTACTTTCTCTGATGATTGGGACTTTGAAAATATTAATAATATGATGTCAGATTTAGAAATGTCAGCAACATTTACAGAACATGATTATTTACAGGGTTCTTCAAATTATGAAGAAATGTATTGCTTCAATCACTTTGGGCATCATTATCTGCATAAATCTGCTAATCCTAGAAATGGTTTCAGTTTTAATCAGTGGGAACATTGTCCAACTCCGCCAAAAGGCAGTTCAAAAACATTTTATGAAAAGATCCCATACTTCTCAGGGTTTAATATCACTAATCCAGAAATGTTTTATTTCAAAATGTTAAATAAGACAGGAATGAAAAACATGTTGACAAATACTAAACTGATTTATTCTGAAAAAGTTTATGAAAAAATGTCTGCATTTGGTTTTGAATTTTGGAAAAATAACATTGAGACAAAAACCATCTGGGGTACAAAAGAGTGGCAGGTACAAGGTTTAGAATCATTATTTAGAGCCTGCATGATCCCAGAACAAGTAATGTTCCTGAATGACACCATTCAACAGACAACCTGCCTTGGCCTAGCCAAGATAAAAGATTTAAACAACCCGTCTATACCAAAGCCTATGCCTGATAAAACTACAGATGAGGGGTTAGACGTGTCCAATATTTTACAACAAAACAGAACTATTCCTGATTGGAACAAATGGTTGATCTGGCCCACAGACACTAATAACTGTCATGATAGATTCCTGAACAAAACACAGGGGTTCAAACAGAATAGGCCAGGCCCAAGATATTCCCAGAGACAACATCCAGGGATAATTACAACATACAGTGTAGGAAAACTATGCCTCGGATGGCTACAGAAATCCACACTACCCGAAATTAAGGAACACTTAACTTTACTTAAAGAAGGTGCTGACTTGCAAGATTTGTTACTGGGACCTCGCAAACAGCGTCAAAAACGTTTCATATACGCCAGTATATACGCAGCTTACAATGAAGCTTGGAAAATAACACAAATTGAAACTGCAGAAAAAATACGAGAAATTGATTGTATACATTTGGAAAAATCACTTTCTGTAGTGGACAATAGGTTAACGACTCTGTCCTCCAGAATTTATTCACTGGACAGCATTGTATCATCTGCTATTGATATAATAGAACAGGATATGCTAATGTTACAACATGGTCAATCCCAATTGCGTTCTATTGTACAGCTAGGCTGGACTTTACAAAACCTCAGTTCAGGCTACGTGCCTTGGCGCCTAATCAACACAACGTCATTATTTTCTATCTTTAACCTTACTGATAGACGAATCTCGTTGGCACAAAAAGGAGCAGACTATACGGTGCTGAGCATTGAAAAACTAGAAAAATTGCCATTGACAATGTCAGAACGACCGATCATTGAATGGATAATACATGGCACCATTACAATCCCGATAACAACATTTCAGTTTCAATACTGCCAAAAGTATATACCAGCAGGCCTGTATGAAAGGTTGGGTAAAGGGTACATCAAGTCAACCTGGAATTTGCCTTATACACATAGATGTTAAGGTGAGGGGAAAAAAGAGGTATTTCTTAGTGGTAACAATTGTAAACAAGCAGTTACAATGCAACGGTTTCGCCTTTGACAAAGTTAGAGCTATGCAAGCTGGGTATGATAGTGAGAAAAAAAAGAGAAAAAATCATGAACATATATGCTTTAAAATACACACGTTTCCACTGGTGAATTAAAAGGCACCAGCGCACATCAGTTTTGTTTTTATTTGCTAGAGGGTGTGCCCTCAAGCCTCAATGTAATTCTTCAGCTCGCTTACAGTATTTATCATTTTATGGAATAAAAGTGAGCATATAGGCCTTACAATTTGCTGTTACACTTTGCTTAGAGATCCCAGGTACAAGGTGGATTGAGGTTGGGCAGGCAACCTGTACCATGACTACCAGTCGTCCTGGAGACGACTCGTAGCCACCGCCTGGTCATTCAGCCAACAAGAAGCGTGCTGGGACTTGTATGCCCGAACCTGTCATGGAAAAAGCGAAACTACAAATTCTCTTAAAGTAGGTGGTGATGGCTGTAAAGACAGGCCATGATAAAAGTCGCGCTCACTACAGCTAAGAGAAACAAATAATTAACACAAAACAACGAACAGCATTACTGCAATGCGTGTGCCCCGCAAACTGGCCATGGGGTAAGAAGAGAACACGGGAATAAAGGCATGGGAACCAGCTCAAATAAAGCACAACAGGGAAGGGTGAACAAAACAACCGAAGCCTCCATTTGGTGTGAAGGAACGGGATTCAGATGCGAGCAGCTCCGAGTGAGAACCGCAGCTCGATGCCCTCCGGCCTCGAACTGCTACACCGAGGGAACTTCAATGGATTTAAACCAGCCAATTCCGTAAATAATAAATATATGAACTACTTTGTAAATGTACACAAAGCAGCCAGCACTGTTTTTTCCACCTTCTCTGCCCCGCATGTACCCTTAAGTGCGGGTGTGCACCGAGTGAACCCCGCCGACAACGGCAGTGGTTTCAGTTCCCATCCAAGGTGCAGTTGCCCTCCCCGCAGGCAATCTACAAGAACATCTGCAGGCTGCGAAGTCTGCCGACATCCAATGAGCTGCGATTCTAAGCGGGCCTTTAATGACTACTGTAAACAAACAAATAGAGCAAACACTTTTCTGAACTTGTGGTACACGCAAAGAGAACCGATCCTGTCGTAATGTGGTAAAATTAATTACCTGGTACTGAATTTCTATGCGGTAAAGTCAATAAGAATAACTCATAATAAATAAGAGGCAAAATCCGTGATATTTGAGGTTTCTCAAAAAGGGTTTTATTCCTATAAAAGGAATTGGGTGATTAGCATATTGGCTCGATCCAAGGTGGCATACCGTTCCGTCACCACGCAGGTTCGGGAAGGGACAGACTGACAGAGTCAATGGTAATATGCGAGTATGCAAGTATGCGACAATACATTATTGACAGGCATTCATATATATAGTCAATGTATTACAGTAAAGGCATATGCAGGAGGCGTAACAGCTGAGAGGAGAGATAAGAAAGCATGTACGTAATACAAAAAGGCGTTACAATATGCGTGCATGAGGGCGTGAACAAGAACGTCATTTAACATGATGTCACAAGTAGGCGGATCCATGAGTGAATCCGGCAGTGTCAGCAAAAACACATGGCAGAGATGCGTGCGCAGCAGTATGACGTGTAATGTACGTGTAACTTGAGGGGTGAAGGGGGACTTGACATTTAGCCCTACATGTGGAGACAGATGTCTGGATGTCAGATCAACCTAATCCCAAATCGTATCTAATATCTCATGTTTAAGGAACTGTATTATCTGGAAGGAAAAGGTCTCTCGGACAAGAGGCTATTCTATACTGACTGTGAGTGCGTGTATGAGCATCTACGTGTCTGCATGAGATGCGAGGGGTGCGAGGGAGGGCATTGGCCTACCATGGAAACAGAGCCATGAATTACTTGCATAGAGACAGTGAGCCCAAGCCCTTTGCTCTGCAGCTGGAAGGATGTTGACATGAAACTACTAGACAGGAATGTATTTTCGAGGAGTGGAGCAGATAATTCGAAGGTTGAATACAGTCTTGGCAGGCAACAGGCTGAGCCAAACGCGGTGGGCCGCGCTGGAAGTAAGGCAGAGGTCACGGGTACAGATGCAAGTCCAGGTTTGAGATTCAGAGTCAGAAGGCAGGAAAAGGCTCGATGGCAGATTTGAAATGTCAGCAACATTTACAGAACATGATTATTTACAGGGTTCTTCAAATTATGAAGAAATGTATTGCTTCAATCACTTTGGGCATCATTATCTGCATAAATCTGCTAATCCTAGAAATGGTTTCAGTTTTAATCAGTGGGAACATTGTCCAACTCCGCCAAAAGGCAGTTCAAAAACATTTTATGAAAAGATCCCATACTTCTCAGGGTTTAATATCACTAATCCAGAAATGTTTTATTTCAAAATGTTAAATAAGACAGGAATGAAAAACATGTTGACAAATACTAAACTGATTTATTCTGAAAAAGTTTATGAAAAAATGTCTGCATTTGGTTTTGAATTTTGGAAAAATAACATTGAGACAAAAACCATCTGGGGTACAAAAGAGTGGCAGGTACAAGGTTTAGAATCATTATTTAGAGCCTGCATGATCCCAGAACAAGTAATGTTCCTGAATGACACCATTCAACAGACAACCTGCCTTGGCCTAGCCAAGATAAAAGATTTAAACAACCCGTCTATACCAAAGCCTATGCCTGATAAAACTACAGATGAGGGGTTAGACGTGTCCAATATTTTACAACAAAACAGAACTATTCCTGATTGGAACAAATGGTTGATCTGGCCCACAGACACTAATAACTGTCATGATAGATTCCTGAACAAAACACAGGGGTTCAAACAGAATAGGCCAGGCCCAAGATATTCCCAGAGACAACATCCAGGGATAATTACAACATACAGTGTAGGAAAACTATGCCTCGGATGGCTACAGAAATCCACACTACCCGAAATTAAGGAACACTTAACTTTACTTAAAGAAGGTGCTGACTTGCAAGATTTGTTACTGGGACCTCGCAAACAGCGTCAAAAACGTTTCATATACGCCAGTATATACGCAGCTTACAATGAAGCTTGGAAAATAACACAAATTGAAACTGCAGAAAAAATACGAGAAATTGATTGTATACATTTGGAAAAATCACTTTCTGTAGTGGACAATAGGTTAACGACTCTGTCCTCCAGAATTTATTCACTGGACAGCATTGTATCATCTGCTATTGATATAATAGAACAGGATATGCTAATGTTACAACATGGTCAATCCCAATTGCGTTCTATTGTACAGCTAGGCTGGACTTTACAAAACCTCAGTTCAGGCTACGTGCCTTGGCGCCTAATCAACACAACGTCATTATTTTCTATCTTTAACCTTACTGATAGACGAATCTCGTTGGCACAAAAAGGAGCAGACTATACGGTGCTGAGCATTGAAAAACTAGAAAAATTGCCATTGACAATGTCAGAACGACCGATCATTGAATGGATAATACATGGCACCATTACAATCCCGATAACAACATTTCAGTTTCAATACTGCCAAAAGTATATACCAGCAGGCCTGTATGAAAGGTTGGGTAAAGGGTACATCAAGTCAACCTGGAATTTGCCTTATACACATAGATGTTAAGGTGAGGGGAAAAAAGAGGTATTTCTTAGTGGTAACAATTGTAAACAAGCAGTTACAATGCAACGGTTTCGCCTTTGACAAAGTTAGAGCTATGCAAGCTGGGTATGATAGTGAGAAAAAAAAGAGAAAAAATCATGAACATATATGCTTTAAAATACACACGTTTCCACTGGTGAATTAAAAGGCACCAGCGCACATCAGTTTTGTTTTTATTTGCTAGAGGGTGTGCCCTCAAGCCTCAATGTAATTCTTCAGCTCGCTTACAGTATTTATCATTTTATGGAATAAAAGTGAGCATATAGGCCTTACAATTTGCTGTTACACTTTGCTTAGAGATCCCAGGTACAAGGTGGATTGAGGTTGGGCAGGCAACCTGTACCATGACTACCAGTCGTCCTGGAGACGACTCGTAGCCACCGCCTGGTCATTCAGCCAACAAGAAGCGTGCTGGGACTTGTATGCCCGAACCTGTCATGGAAAAAGCGAAACTACAAATTCTCTTAAAGTAGGTGGTGATGGCTGTAAAGACAGGCCATGATAAAAGTCGCGCTCACTACAGCTAAGAGAAACAAATAATTAACACAAAACAACGAACAGCATTACTGCAATGCGTGTGCCCCGCAAACTGGCCATGGGGTAAGAAGAGAACACGGGAATAAAGGCATGGGAACCAGCTCAAATAAAGCACAACAGGGAAGGGTGAACAAAACAACCGAAGCCTCCATTTGGTGTGAAGGAACGGGATTCAGATGCGAGCAGCTCCGAGTGAGAACCGCAGCTCGATGCCCTCCGGCCTCGAACTGCTACACCGAGGGAACTTCAATGGATTTAAACCAGCCAATTCCGTAAATAATAAATATATGAACTACTTTGTAAATGTACACAAAGCAGCCAGCACTGTTTTTTCCACCTTCTCTGCCCCGCATGTACCCTTAAGTGCGGGTGTGCACCGAGTGAACCCCGCCGACAACGGCAGTGGTTTCAGTTCCCATCCAAGGTGCAGTTGCCCTCCCCGCAGGCAATCTACAAGAACATCTGCAGGCTGCGAAGTCTGCCGACATCCAATGAGCTGCGATTCTAAGCGGGCCTTTAATGACTACTGTAAACAAACAAATAGAGCAAACACTTTTCTGAACTTGTGGTACACGCAAAGAGAACCGATCCTGTCGTAATGTGGTAAAATTAATTACCTGGTACTGAATTTCTATGCGGTAAAGTCAATAAGAATAACTCATAATAAATAAGAGGCAAAATCCGTGATATTTGAGGTTTCTCAAAAAGGGTTTTATTCCTATAAAAGGAATTGGGTGATTAGCATATTGGCTCGATCCAAGGTGGCATACCGTTCCGTCACCACGCAGGTTCGGGAAGGGACAGACTGACAGAGTCAATGGTAATATGCGAGTATGCAAGTATGCGACAATACATTATTGACAGGCATTCATATATATAGTCAATGTATTACAGTAAAGGCATATGCAGGAGGCGTAACAGCTGAGAGGAGAGATAAGAAAGCATGTACGTAATACAAAAAGGCGTTACAATATGCGTGCATGAGGGCGTGAACAAGAACGTCATTTAACATGATGTCACAAGTAGGCGGATCCATGAGTGAATCCGGCAGTGTCAGCAAAAACACATGGCAGAGATGCGTGCGCAGCAGTATGACGTGTAATGTACGTGTAACTTGAGGGGTGAAGGGGGACTTGACATTTAGCCCTACATGTGGAGACAGATGTCTGGATGTCAGATCAACCTAATCCCAAATCGTATCTAATATCTCATGTTTAAGGAACTGTATTATCTGGAAGGAAAAGGTCTCTCGGACAAGAGGCTATTCTATACTGACTGTGAGTGCGTGTATGAGCATCTACGTGTCTGCATGAGATGCGAGGGGTGCGAGGGAGGGCATTGGCCTACCATGGAAACAGAGCCATGAATTACTTGCATAGAGACAGTGAGCCCAAGCCCTTTGCTCTGCAGCTGGAAGGATGTTGACATGAAACTACTAGACAGGAATGTATTTTCGAGGAGTGGAGCAGATAATTCGAAGGTTGAATACAGTCTTGGCAGGCAACAGGCTGAGCCAAACGCGGTGGGCCGCGCTGGAAGTAAGGCAGAGGTCACGGGTACAGATGCAAGTCCAGGTTTGAGATTCAGAGTCAGAAGGCAGGAAAAGGCTCGATGGCAGATTTCAGGGCCTACTTCGCCAGAGCTGAAAAACGTGTAAAGTACACTACATAAAGACGTTGGCATGGCATATTTAGGAACGGACTATTTGACCCATTCATGGTGGATCTGAAAGAGGACATGTTAACGTTGGACGCAAATGTATTTGCGTCTTCATAGCTTGAAGGGGAGGGAACATACATGTACTTGTAGCGGGTACACGGAGTCGTTGGGGTCTAAGATAGGGGACACAATCGATCACAAAATTTATATTACCTCATTCCCTCCTTGTCCCCTACGGACCCTTCATGATATATCGATCTGCATGAATCGATCAATCTGTTCATGTAACATCATTTGCTCTTCTTTCTTCTTTTGACGTTTTGAATGGGAATTTGGATGCGGAATACATGATGTGGCGCACAGGCCGCAAATCGCCGGTCCACATTGTAAACATAGGCAGCAACTGAATACTATGAGAAGGCCAACGCCTAGGAAGGATAGGATCTTCCATCCCCAAGCGGTCAACGTTGTCCAGAACCAACCGGACCAAGTCCAGGTGCCTGGATTCTGATGTATCAGACTTGCAATTTTATGGAGACGTGTTATAGCTTTATATACCGTTGGCGCGTTTTCTGGAATGAAAACACAGCAACTTGACCCGATGACCTTACAGGCTCCACCCCTATCAGCTAGGATGACGTCAATGACGAGACGATTTTGAAGAACAACAACCCGCATGGCGGACTGTTCTTCTGTTATGTTGCCTAGAGCGGAGGTAGTTTCATTCACTACTGCTTCGAGGGTTCTAGTTAATTTGCGTATCAGTTTACTATTGAAAACAGCACCTAAGTAGGGGAAGAAACCTTTATTGAAATCTGTGTATTGCTCCCATGCCGTTTCAGTGTAGTCGACAATCGGGAGATCTCTTCGGAGTCTATTGTTTACTAGATTGGTATTTCTGTGATAATCAGGAGGAGCTAGGAAAACAGGTGGCAGAAGGAATGCAATGTAACAGGTACCATCCCAATCTGGAGGCAAACGTATGTATGCGGTATGGCCACAGACAAAGTAGGAATGACGTGTAGCTCTAAACGTGGATTTGCCTTGATCACTGAATTCGATCACAGTAGTACATATACTATGACCTAAGTGTATGGAACCATTCTTTCTGATACATAATTCACCTTTGACTGGTAACACTGACATAGCAGGTAATACTGGTGCGGCTTCGGATTCGACAGTAAGAATCCTGAGGTTAATTGTGTAATTACCTAATCCATATACTTCATTTTCTAGATCAGTTCCTGTTATAGTGGGAAGTCCCTTCTTGTCAGGGTAACAGACTTTAAGTAGAACTGAGTTCAGGTTTCCCCAAACCCAATTCCCATCGTAAACAGCAATGTCAGAATCTAAGGAATTAATCAATCTAAAACATGCCCCACAGGAGCCATTGTGAGTGAACGGGTACGGAAAGAGGGGCAGAACTCTCTTGTATTTCTGGTAGGGAGGGAGTCGGCCACATATCCAGCAGTTTGTAGCATTGTTAGTCTGATGGGAGTGATGTAACATACTAATGAATGTGTTGTTGCGCAGCGCAAGTCTGTAAGACAATTCATGGGGAGGTAATTCGCTAAAAGAATGTTCGGCAGTGACATTGTAAGCAGATTGTGCACGCTTGAAAATAGGGTAGTACATGTGTAATAATATACTTGCAGCAATAATAAGAAGGCTTAGGAAAAACATAATCAGTAATGTCACTATACAGTGACTACGAAGTGATTTACAATATGCACGTTTCTTGAGTTGTCTCTGTCTATCTCTCTCTCTATCTCGGTCTAGGGGATACATGTCAGAAACTAATTTAACCGATTCACCTAGGGGAGGACTTAAACAATTAAACTGTCTGACTTGCTAGACCGTAACTTTAGTCTATACTCTTCGGAGGCGGTTTTCTCAACCAGGGGGAGTTTTGAGTCAGTTTGTGGAGGAGGGCAGGGCTTAGAGTCCAAGTCCGAAGGAAGTCCGTGGAATTTTTTGATGTGGCTCGAGTGCAGCCATCCTTTTCTGCCCTCCAATTTAACGGCTGTCCTTGTCGTCAGAAGAACCAACTTCGGGGTCTGCCAGCGGGGCTCCAGTGGGCTTCTCCGGTCAAAATTCCGCACGAACACAAAATCGCCAGGGACCACTTCATGGGGCTTCACCTCGGTGTTGTCGGGAAAGGCTGCAGCTACCTGTGAACGACAAGATTGTAGTGCAGACATCAAGGAGGCAAGGTAATCTGTCAGCATAACGCAATCAACATCTGTAATTTTACGAGGTATAGGCGTCCCCCACATATTTGGTGGCCTACCGAAGACCACTTCATACGGGGATAGCCCAGTTCGAGAGTGCGCAACCATCCTCATATAGAAAAGGGCAACTGGCAAGGCTACTATCCAGTCAACGCCTTTCTCTCTACATATTTTTGAAAGTCGGATCTTTAGAGTCTGATTATGGCGCTCCACGAGACCTGCTGCCTCGGGATGCCGGACACAGTGGAACTTCCACTGATACCCTAACAGGAGTGTTATGTGTTTCACAAGCTCGGATGAGAATGGCTGACCGTTATCCGAGTACACGATACGGGGCAAACCATACCGTGGGAAGAACTCGCGAACCAGTTGCTTGGCTGTGGTCGGAGCAGTGTAATCTGGGACTGGATATGCTTCTGTCCATCGGGAAAGTGCACATACGACTACGAGGACATACTTGAATCCTCGACAACGTTCCATCTGGATATAATCCATCTGGAGGACTTCAAAAGGGTGATCGGGAGGCTGAAATCCACCTTTCTCTACAGGAATGCTTTTACCTGGATTGAACTGACAACAAATCATGCAAGTACGCACTTTTTGTTTCGCTGCTGCTCGTAAGTTCTTATTGTACCATATGTGTTGAATGCTATCTAGCATTGCCTTTTCTCCTAGGTGTGCTGGGCTATGTATAGTGTTAATGATGACTTGAACCATAGAATCGGGGAGAAACCATGTAGATTTTCCCTTCGTCATCCATCCCTGATCTGTTTGGATCCCTCCTAGTTCAGTCCACTTCTTTATTTCATCTGGTGTGGCATGTGTCTGTATGTCAATTACATCATGTGCGGGATCCTTGACTGCCATGCAGTGTGATTGCGTCGGAACTATTGTCTTTGTCAAGTCAGTTGCATGCATTCGATTCTGGGCAGTTTGTTTAGCTGTTCGGTCTGCCAGGTCGTTACCCTGGGAGATCGTATCGGTAACCTTTGTATGTGCCTTACACTTCATAATAGATATCGCAGTAGGTAGATGTATTGCATCTAACAAGGCTTGAATGAGGGGACCGTGTTGAATGTTGGCACCGTGAGAAGTTAAGTAACCTCTCTCTCGCCAAAGGACTCCGAAATCGTGAACGACTCCGAATGCATAACGTGAATCAGTGTATATGTTAACTCTCTTATTTTTGGCTTGAATACAGGCTTGTGTCAGAGCGATGAGCTCTGCTGCTTGAGCTGACAGGGTGTCGATACAATTTGTTTCTATAACTTCGGTGTCTGTTGTGACTGCGTAAGCTGCCACTAATTCTCCTGTACCTGTTCTCATACATGAACCATCCACATAAAGTGTCAGGTCTGGGTTTGGTAATGGGACATCTGTCAAGTCTTGTCTGGGTTTCGTCGTAATAGTGATGACTTCAATACAATCATGCTTCAGTGGGTCTACACCGCTTAATGGCAAAAGTGTGGCAGGATTCAATGTGCTGCAGCGTCTGATTTCTATGTGTGGTTGAAACAATGTCAATTCATAACCTGTCAGTCTTGCTATGGTCAAGTGTTGGGTCTGTGTATGATTTAAAAGAACTTCCACGGAATGTGGAACTTGTACTGTCAATTGATGTCCTAATACTATGGAATCGCTCTGTCTGATTGCTAAAGCTGTCGCTGCGACTGATTTCAAACATGCAGGTAACGCTTGGGCTACTGGATCTAATGTGCTAGAAAAGTAAGCACACGGTTTGTGTGAACCTGCTTGTTCCTGAGTGAGGACTGACAAGGCAGTACCTTCACGTTCTGTAACAAAAAGTGTAAAGGGCTTACTGTAACATGGTGTTGCTAAAACTGGTGCTTGACATAAGGCTTTCTTTAAGTCTTCAAAGGCTTGTGTATGTTCCTGAGCCCAAGGGAGGACAGTCGATGTCGCTGCCTCCTGAGTTGTCAACTGAATGAGTGGCTTTGCTAGAAATGCATATTGGGGAATCCATTGTCTGCAGTACGAGGTGAGGCCTATGAAAGCCCGCACCTCCTTTTGTGTTTTCGGTGGTGACATGTTTACAATTAACTGGATGCGATCTGGAGTGAGCTGTCTCCCCACTTTGGACAGCAAGTGACCCAGGTACACAACTTGCTGAACACAGAATTGCAGCTTTGAAGGGGAAACCTTGTGCCCCTTGTCAGCCAGGAAGTTTAAAACCGTCAGTGATGCTTTTTCACATTCGGGTTCGCTTCGTGCGGTGATCAGCAGATCATCGACATACTGGAGTAGGGCGGTGTTAACAGGCATATGGATACTGTCAAGTTGTCTTTTCAGTGCTTGGCTATAGATGCTGGGGCTTTCTGTGAATCCTTGAGGTGCGCGTGAAAATTTGAAACTTCGTCCATTTAAACTGAATCCGAACAAGTATTGGCTTTCTGGATCAATTGGGACGCTAAAGAAGGCGTTCTTGAGGTCAATTACAGTAAAGAACGTCGCTTCTGAGTCAATAGCTGTCAGTAATTAAGAGATATCTGGAACCACAGGATACTGTGGTACAATGCATTTATTCAATTCGCGCAGATCAATAACTAATCGATAAACAGGTGGTGCTTTTGGATCAGTACGTTTAAGAACTGGAATGATAGGAGAATTACATACATTGGAGTTGGTTTCCACGACCACTCCTTGTGCAATGAGCTCGTCAATTATTCTCAGTAAAGCCACTACAGCATCTGGAGGTAACTTGTATTGTCGAATTCGTGGTAATACCACTCCTGCTTTAAGTGTGACTCGATATGGTGTAATGTGCATACAACCTACATCAGTGGGGCCTTTCGCCCACAAGTGTGCAGGTACACTCTGTAACCGGGGATCCATGTCTCTTAATACATAATGGCCTTTAAAATCTCGCAAGAATAATCGTACTCCTTCCGGAGAACAGCATATTATAGCTCCTAGAGCTTTCAGTGTCTTTATGCCTAATAAGTTTTCTGGACATGCTTTTGTAAGCAATAAATCTGTAGTCCGTGTCAAGGGACCAACTGCAAGTGGAAGTGGCTGTGATACTTCATTAATAATAGGCTTTCCTGAAAATCCAAGGGAAACATTCTGTGAGCCTGAGAGGGGTGCCCCTGGAACCTCATTGTGACTGATTGTGGTCCTGCTTGCCCCTGTGTCAATTAAAAACTTTCTGTCTTTTCCTAACACTTGACTGTGTACATAAGGACCCTCTTGATCTACAAGAACTTCAATAAGGGGCAAGCCAAACTCCCTCTCTAGGCTGTTTCATGTGTATCGCTGATAATCAGGGTAGTCATTCTGTGCATACTGGTACATCTGTTGTGTCGTGTTCTGTGTCGCCGTAATAGGCTGTTGCTGTGGCACTGCTACAGTTTGTGATGAAGCTGGCATAGGCGGAAAATGTTGTATATTCTGTGGTACTTGTTGCTGGGCCTGATCTTGTCTAGGTACACGCGGTCTCTCCTTGGTCTTACCCGTGGAGATATTGTGTTTCAGAACTGCACAATCGTTTACATAATGACCTGGCTGTTTACAATAGTTACATGTCCCTTTAACAGGAGCCGTCGAATTACTAGGCTGGGTCGCACCCTTTTTGTGACCATCAGCAGGAACTGACTGGGCAACTAACATTTTCATTTTCGTGTCTTTCATACGTCTTTGTTCATGTTCTTGTTCTTCTCTAATTCTATTCTGGTGGTACTGTAACATTTGTAACATTTGTGAAGGGGTGTTAGCTTGCCAAGTGCTTTCGACTTTCAGTACTCTGTTCTTAACCTGGGGCAGTGAATTCTCAACTAATTTTGTTACAAAAAGGTGTGGATACGACTCGCTACTTGGTTTCAGGCCACTATTAATACCAAAACATTTCTCAAATCGAGTATAAAAATCACTAGTGTCTTCATCGGGTTTCTGTTTACAGGCTGAGATTGCACCCCAATCTTCCTTTTTCGTACTCAGTAAACATGGCAACACTTGTACTAACAATCCTGGTAATGCTTTAACCTTCTCCCCAAGCCCTTGGCCTGGAATTCTAGTATTTTCTTCGTTTTCTAATGCAGTCCAATCAATCTTTGCATTTCCCACTTCCCATTCTTTTTCTTTAAGTTTCTCATAAATACCAGGAGGCAGTAGTACTTTCAATATCTTCATAAGGTCGGGATAAGTATAGTCACCCATGAGTAACATGTCTTTTATTTCACTGTGAAAACCTGCGGGATCTTTATCATGGCTAGGTACTAGTTTCTTCATTTCCAATAATTCTATTTTGGTTATGGGTGTGAACACAAACACACGTCTAAGTGTATTATCGGCATTCTGAACTGGGTGCACTTCTCGTAACGGATTCTGTCTATCCAGGTAATACATTTTTCTTTCCATGGAGTGTGCTGGATCAGATTGTGGACATAGGAAGGCACTATATCTGTGCCGCTGTTCTAGAATTACTTTAATTAGATCGGTACCTAGACCTCTCCACTTATTCATGAGTAGTTCTGCTAATATATCAGGCAGGGGGCCTGGATCGGAATGTTGGCTTCTATACAATAGAAGTAGGTGTTGTATCATGTATGTACCAGCTAAACGCTGTTCACTTGGTGTCATGTTCAAAAATGTGTGTGCTAACGCATCATCACTATATTTCTCGGGACTGTCAGCCCATTGTACTGCTGACCTCGCTAATTCTTGTTCATCCATAGAATCTAGTACATGGTACCCCATTCGTTCTCGGAGTCTGTTATCAGTAGCTTGAAATAAGTGTTCAGGAGTTCTTGGGTTACACATGGCTTCTTGAAAAATTCTTTTACTTTCTGGACGCACTGGGCGCATTGAATTATTAAAGGGTCTTCCTTTACCTACGTATGCTATCGTTTCTCTAACTAGTAATTGTGTTTGTCCTGTAGCTTCTTCTGGTTGCTCCTCTTCTGAGGACTCAAACTTGTCTGATTCATTTTCTGGTTCTATCTGTCTTGTTTCATGTATTTTTATTACTACGCTTCTGATTCTTTGATACATGTTTTTTATACAATTCTGTTTATCATGGCTCCCGTCTGCTATATTCTGACCCCATCTATGAAGTGCTTTCATTTCCTCCGGGTCCATCCCCGGCCTATCTTGTTCTCTTATTAAGCAGTTTATAAAAAAACGTAATATCTTGGCTTGAATGTCAACTTTCTGGTGAGCCATGGCTTCCTTAATACTTTCAGGTCCCTGCCCTGTTTGGACAAAATGATATATTCTGTCTAGATGTTCAACCATTCCGGGTAGGGTCAACAAAAAATTGGTGACCCGTCTTAGTCGTACTGATGCTAGTATTAATCTTTCATCATTTCTACCGGGTACTGGATCATATCTACAATCCCCGAGACGGTCTTTTATTATATCGAAATCGGCTGATCTAGGTGTACGTTGTTGTGCTAGATCCCTGTAAGTCAATCTATGTACTTGTGGAGGTGTCTGGAAACCTATCGCCCCTCCGGACGCGCCTCCTGAGGCACTGCCCCGAAGGGGTTGTTCGGGTGTAAAGTGGGAGGAATGGGTGCGGGAAGAGCTGGAAGAACGGGAGGAAGACCAGGAGGGACATTCGGAACGGGAGGAAGAGGTGGAGGAGTAGCTTGTCGCGGGGGTAGGGGCTGATTGTCTCGGGGTCGAGCGCCGCCAGAAGGAGGTGTGCGCGGCGGTGCGGTATTAGCGTATGCGGGCGCTACATCATCCAGATAGGAAGAAAGGAAAATGTCCTTCGCGGTCTTGGGATGCATTTTAGTCGGGAGCATGGGAGGTGGTAGATCTTTTGATACTTCCGGAGTGGCCTTAGGTAAACCTTCGGCCAGGAGAGGATACATACCATTCCTAAGGGTGTTTAGTTGTCTGTCTACTTGTTCTATTTTTACTCGGATACCTTCCTCAACTAATACGTTTTCTTGGGCCTTGTCTGAATCCTCTTTCCTTTTCTCTTCTTTTCTTAGTGCTTTTTCTATACGCCTATGCGATTCTTTACGCCATAATTCGATGGCATCTTTCTGTGACTGTCTGGCTTTCTTTTTTCGTAATGCTTCTTCTACTCTTATGATGCAATCTGAATCCCATGTCCCTGCAGCGGGCCATCTCTGATTCTCTGCTAGATCTTTAGTGTAGTCCACCCATAAATCGAGAAATAGAACGGCATCTAGGCCGTGCTTGTGGTACATAAAGTACCCTGGAGTGTTCCTAGGTGGGATGGGAACAGCTTCCTCGGGTACCCCTTTTCTAGTCTTTATCTGTCTTAATTTGGAGAACAACGGCATTTTAAAAATCTGGCTACTTAGTGCTTACTCAGATATGAACACAATGAACACAATAATCACAATAATGACGATCGAACAATCACTCATACCACGACATTTTGAGACACATTAAAACATTTTGAGATGAACAATGACAATTAGAATGTAACTCGCTAACTGCATAATACTAGATACACTGCTCAACAGTGCAGACTGGATATACTGCTAAACAGTACAGATACACTGTCTAAAACAGTGCAGACCAGGTCTGTGTACCCAAACCTGTCTTGACCGGCACAACCTAATGCGCACGTCTAGATGCGTCCCCAGCAACGGTACTCACCGGGAAGCACGGAAACAGAAGGCCTCGGAAACTCTGGACTGGACTCGACTGGATTCGGACTGGATTCGGACTCGACTCGTGACGCAGATACTTCGGAACTTCGGAACCTGGTGGGCCTCCGTATACCTCGGATCTTGCTCTCTCAGCTAGGCTCTGGTCGGGATCCTCCGCACTTCTCACCGCCTCGTCTGGGTGTCGATCGCGGCCTCAGTCACCTCCGTTGGCCTGAGGGAGATACAGGAAATCCTGCGGGTACGCGTAGTTTCCGTCCGGCTGTGGCAGGGGGCTAAGCCTGCAAAGCACCTCCGGCGGGTGAGAGGGGGGAGGGGTCCCTATTCGGGCGCCAATTTTGTGGTAAAATTAATTACCTGGTACTGAATTTCTATGCGGTAAAGTCAATAAGAATAACTCATAATAAATAAGAGGCAAAATCCGTGATATTTGAGGTTTCTCAAAAAGGGTTTTATTCCTATAAAAGGAATTGGGTGATTAGCATATTGGCTCGAGCCAAGGTGGCATACCGTTCCGTCACCACGCAGGTTCGGGAAGGGACAGACTGACAGAGTCAATGGTAATATGCGAGTATGCAAGTATGCGACAATACATTATTGACAGGCATTCATATATATAGTCAATGTATTACAGTAAAGGCATATGCAGGAGGCGTAACAGCTGAGAGGAGAGATAAGAAAGCATGTACGTAATACAAAAAGGCGTTACAATAGGCGTGCATGAGGGCGTGAACAAGAACGTCATTTAACATGATGTCACAAGTAGGCGGATCCATGAGTGAATCCGGCAGTGTCAGCAAAAACACATGGCAGAGATGCGTGCGCAGCAGTATGACGTGTAATGTACGTGTAACTTGAGGGGTGAAGGGGGACTTGACATTTAGCCCTACATGTGGAGACAGATGTCTGGATGTCAGATCAACCTAATCCCAAATCGTATCTAATATCTCATGTTTAAGGAACTGTATTATCTGGAAGGAAAAGGTCTCTCGGACAAGAGGCTATTCTATACTGACTGTGAGTGCGTGTATGAGCGTCTACGTGTCTGCATGAGATGCGAGGGGTGCGAGGGAGGGCATTGGCCTACCATGGAAACAGAGCCATGAATTACTTGCATAGAGACAGTGAGCCCAAGCCCTTTGCTCTGCAGCTGGAAGGATGTTGACATGAAACTACTAGACAGGAATGTATTTTCGAGGAGTGGAGCAGATAATTCGAAGGTTGAATACAGTCTTGGCAAGCAACAGGCTGAGCCAAACGCGGTGGGCCGCGCTGGAAGTAAGGCAGAGGTCACGGGTACAGATGCAAGTCCAGGTTTGAGATTCAGAGTCAGAAGGCAGGAAAAGGCTCGATGGCAGATTTCAGGGCCTACTTCGCCAGAGCTGAAAAACGTGTAAAGTACACTACATAAAGACGTTGGCATGGCATATTTAGGAACGGACTATTTGACCCATTCATGGTGGATCTGAAAGAGGACATGTTAACGTTGGACGCAAATGTATTTGCGTCTTCATAGCTTGAAGGGGAGGGAACATACATGTACTTGTAGCGGGTACACGGAGTCGTTGGGGTCTAAGATAGGGGACACAATCGATCACAAAATATATATTACCTCAGTAAGCAGCAGCCGACAACGCGATTCTTGGAGAAAACGTCATGCCCCATGTCACCAGGAGGCAGCGTAATTCACCGGGGCTACTAAATAAATGCATGTCATAGGGATTTGTGCGTTAATTTGTTACTGCACAATAACCACAAAGCGCGGCAGCACCTTAAAACTACTCACAACTCCGCCTCTCGGACAGCAATATCTGGAACACCTTACAGACAGCAACGGCAGGCGCGTGCCTGCCAGCCGCAGCCCGGGCACAGATGTGGGAAAACCGCAACACCGATGACATCTGAGATGGTGACAGCTGCCAGAACACATTAGACAGTGCCCGCCGCCCGCCTGCCTATAGACTGACAGAGTGCACGGCCAGGACTGCGGTCTCCACCAGCCCCGCGTGCCCACAAAGAGTGTGAGGCCGCGTGCATGGCAAGAACCCATTAGACAGTGCCCGCCGCCCGCGTGCCCATAGACTGGCAGAGTGCACTGTCAGGACTGAAGTCCCGACGAGCCCCGGGTGCCCACAGACAGGGTGTATGTAAGGCAGCGTGCATGGAGCCAGCACTGTAGACAGTGCCCGCGTGCCCATAGACTGGCAGAGTGCAGGGCCAAAACTGTGGTCTCACGAGCCCCGGGTGCCCACAGACAGGGTGTAAGGCAGCGTGCATAGAGCCAGCACTGTAGACAGTGCCCACCGCCTCGCGTACCCATAGACTGGCAGAGTACACAGCCAGGACTGTGGTGCCCACCAGCCCCGCGTGCCCACAGTGTAACGCCGGGACTGTACTCACCCAGTGAAGTTGCCAGGGAGGCTGCCCTCGACGCCCTCTCGCTTCCTCTGATCTCAGCTCGGATTCCAACTTTCACTCTCGTGGAAACAACTCGCCTTCACGTGAAGCAGTCTCCGCAGGAGGACAAGCGACAGTTCCTCTGAGGGGAAGTCCTGCTGGCGAGGGGGTGGAAAACAAAGAGCTCCGCGGGAGCCGGGGCGGCTGCCTCCCGGCGTGCAGCGGCGCATCAGCCTCGGCTCCGGGCGCGGCGCCACACCCCCGGGTGACTCAACCCGCCGTCCCGAACCGACACGTGACGTCAGGCAGCGCGAGCCGAACTCGGGCTCCAAACGCTCCTGCTGCCTGCCAAAAACCAGAAAACTATTCCTTGTAGGGCGCCGTGGTCCACCAGAGACGTTCCGCTCTTGGGCCGCTGGGCGACGCTGCTCCGGAAGCCGCCTGGGGGCGGTGCATGCCCTCCGCCTGCCCCAAGGCCACGAGCGTGCGGCTCCGAGCAGCCCCTCTGCGGGTGAGGGCCGCGAGACACCGCAATCTGCACTTGCACCGCAGTGGCTCTGTGACAGAGCTCGGTTGCGAGATCCTCTCGTCGTGTTCGCAGGTCACAGGGCCGTGTCTCGTTAAACTGGTCTTCACGCAGAAAATTAACAATTACGCACTTTAGCTAGGGTGACCAGAATTTTTAAGCCAAAAACCGGGACATTTCACTAAAATAGAAGAAGGACTGCAGTTTTACTTCAAGCCAGTGCACATAATAACAGCGCTCCTCAGCAGCGAATTACAGAACAGGCAGTTAGAACATACATAAGATGCCATTTTTAAACCCAGAAGCTTGCCTGGTAATTAAATTACTTTCTTGAAACAACTGCTAACTATTCCTGCTCTGTAAAACCTAAAAATGCACCTATGCAGTTGTCAGCCGACCCTCTCGGAAAACCGGACATGAGCTAAATTTCATGAAATCTCCTGGGACAGCTGGTGAAAAACGGGGACTGTCCGGGAAAATCCGGGACGCCTGGTCACCCTAACTTTAGCAATTACCCGGAGCCTCTGAGCGATGCCTCTTTATGAAGAACATCATAGACTGTGAGAAGTAACTGCTTGGATTACTTCCGGTAATCCACGATCTGCATATATGACAAAGCATTGTCTGTGCTCAAAAGGACTCTCAGGGGTTCAAGACATCTGAAACATGACACACTGTGGATGAAAGACACTCGCCTTTGTAGCAGGAGCCTATGGCTGTTAAAACAAGTCAGGTCCTGGGCCGTGCTGTGATTGGCTGACGTCACGGGGTGTCCCGGGCCGGCAGCCAATCACAGCGCGGCCCGGGAAATGACGTTACTGGGGTGTCCCGGGCCTGCAGCCAATCACAGCGCGGCCCGGGACACATGCCAACAAGGGGCGGGGCTTAAAAAAAGACCCAGAAACGCCCCCGAATCGCGTTTTCTCTGGAAAACGTGATTGACGGCCAATCTCTTCCAATGGCTAGCCTCCATTTATGGAGCTAGCCAATGGAAGAAGGGGCGGTGTCAAGTCCCCACTATAGAGATAACAATAGATTTCGCCTGGGCGGAGCAACTGCTACGCAGTTGCAACGCCAGGCCGAAACCTAAAAATCACTAAGCGTTACACTTCTGTGTCAAGGTATTAACTTGCATGGGGCCTGCGAAGGTTCATCAAACAACCTTTCATGTCATCTGCACGGCACCCCTGCTACACATATAGAGCCCTTTTTCAGACAACTTTCCAACTGTAGCTTTGTTATAATAAGTGACCACAGCTGTTGTGGCATGATGCCAGGAAAAGCCTATCTCGTGAGCGTTACTTCCAGGGTCATTTGTTATATGCAAGTATTGTATCTAAACAGCAATCCAGACATGGAGGCAGCAATATGTCCTTCTGTGAATATCTCTTCTATTCGAATTGATACTTTAAGCAGAATAAAGTCTATTCTTTTACAGCCAACTGTGCCTTTAAACTCGTCCAAAGAGACGTATGATCTGCAAGTTGCAAGGACAGCGGCAGAGATACATATCCTATTATCGACAAATTGCCCTGTGCATTTCGTAGAAATGTTAAGCCAAATCTTAAACATGTCAGATACCAGTGGCATCGCACATGTATTTAAGACAATTTTTTCGGGACTGTTAGCACACTTTGAAACAGTTCTGGGCATCTTCCCGAATTTTGTGCATTCTTTATTCGGTGGCCTGCCTCTTATTTTGGGACTCGTAGCAGGAATTTTATTTTTGTTCCTCCTGCTCCGATATGGCCAGCCAAGTCACAGACAAAACTCAGGCTACGATGGAAGAAATGATCCTAGCAATACGATACCGAGAACATATAACTAAAGTCCTCGGATTGGCCCGGCTAAGAGATCTGAATACTACCTGGTTTCTTTCATTCAGACCAATCTGGCAAGATTGCATCTTACCTGTGCTTCGATGTCTGCTATGCGGAGAAGAATGCGTGTTGGACGTCTGTCTTACACTACCATCAGCAGTACCAATGGATATCGATGCTTTGCTTGGTTCGGTAACGGCTCATGCAACGTGTTGTCCCCAGCGGCTACCTATTCTGATGACGGCATTCGTTGAGACATCACCATTACGATTAGGTGGCGGTGAAGTACGAGATGAAAGCGGCACCACACAGGTACAACCTTCTGTGACCATTGCTGTTCTAAACACCGATGAAGGCAATGCATCGCATGTATGCACTATTTCCGATTTCTCTGAGTTGGCCCAACTTTCACCCGCTGTTGTAGACAAATTTTTTGCCGGCCTATCTGAGGTACTGTTCTCTCCTAACAACGGGAATAATATTTCAAATAGCGAGCACACAGCGTTCCCCGAACTCTGAATTCGGCCTTCAGTTTTCTATAAACAACACTACTGAAAATATTTGGAACTATTTTTTTCCCATGAAAGCGAAATTATTTTTTCCAATTTCCAAAATATTTACCTTTTTTGGGGCACATGGTACTCTGCTTAAAGTAGAACTATTCTTAGAGAACAGAACTTCTATTTTTAGAGACTCTAGAGACATTATTTTGAATCAGCCTCTAGCACATGTACAGTCTTGTATAAATATGTGATGAAATGGTCTCGACCTTCTCTTCTGTATTAAGAGCCATTTCATGAATGTCATTTTTGTGATTCATTCAGTCAACCTTCTAAATGAACAAAATATGCATTTTCTGAATGATACCACTGCTTGAAAACGTTCAGTATAATACTCATTTTTTCGTGTATCTATACCATTTCAAATGCATTTTATGTATTTTGGGGAGGGCTGGAAAACACATGCATACTTATATGTTTATATATTGCTTAGTATTTAGTAATGATGGACATTATACGTGGAGTGAGTGTTGTGAACGTATCTAGGACCCTAATTAAATATTCCCGATTCATGCCCTTATGCAGAGCTCCTGAGGCGTTCAAGCCGGGAGCACAGATACCTGTGATTTTTAAAAGCGATTTTGTCTTGTGTAATTTGTGTAACTTGTTTTTAAAATCTTTACACTTGCCTGCACTCTCACCGCCACTGCCCTCCCTCGCTTATCGTTCCCCCCTCACAGCCGATTTGGTTGCTGTGGCGGGGACGGGCGAGGTTGGACGCCATTTTGAGGGTACTCTGGGGTTGCCGGTGCAGTTTCTCGGCCACTCCCCCCCTGTGGCGAGTACTTCTGGCGTGCCGGTCGCGCTGCTCGCATGATTTACTATTGCCTGCAGAACTCCTGAGGCGTTCAAGCCGGTAGCACCGATACCTGTGATTTTTAAAAGCGATTTTGTCTTTTTGTGTAATTTGTGTGACTTGTTTTTAAAATCTTTACACTTGCCTGCACTCTCACCGCCACTGCCCTCCCTCGCTGATCGTTCCCCCCTCACAGCCGATTTGGTTGCTGTGGCGGGGACGGGTAAGGTTCAACGCCATTCTGAGGGTACTCTGGGGTTGCAGGTGCAGTTTCTCGGCCACTCCCCCCCTCTGGCGAGTACTTCTGGCGTGCCGGTCGCGCTGCTTGCATGATTTACTATTGCCTGCAGATCTACTGAGGCGTTCAAGCCGGGAGCACCGATACCTGTGATTTTTAAAAGCGATTTTGTCTTTTTGTGTAATTTGTGTAACTTGTTTTTAAAATCTTTACACTTGCCGGCACTTTGACCGCCACTGCCCTCCCTCGCTGATCGTTCCCCCCTCGCTGATCGTTCCCCCCTCACAGCCGATTTGGTTGCTGTGGCGGGGACAGGCGAGGTTCGACGCCATTTTGAGGGTACTCTGGGGTTGCTGGTGCAGTTTCTTGGCCACTCCCCCCTCTGGCCAGCATATATTGATAACACCATCCCGGCCGCGAAGCGGACGCGCACAGCGGGCACGCCGGTGGTGCGCCAAAGGCGCCCGGTCGGGACCCGGGGCCACAGACCCTGACCCTTTTTTAATCTACACTTCTGCACAGCTCCTTGCTCATCAAGGTAATTGGCCCCTCAGTCCTTCTACGCTCTAACGCATTCTTGCTCTTGAAATCCCTGCCCCTCTTCCCCCCTCCCCCGCGGCCCCCTTGTTTAGGCCCCAGTCGGCCGTCCTCCATGTTTCCCTTCTCCTTCCCCCTTCCTGCCCGCCTACTGTGGCCTCAGCCTACCTTCTTAACACCCGCTCGGCGGGTAGGCACCAGTTGGAACTTTTCAATCTCTTGGACACAGAAACTCCTGATTTCCTGTTTCTCACGGAAACCTGGTTCTCTGCAGATTCCCTGCCTGATGTCTTATCTGCACTCCCTGATTCCTACTATGCCCTCCGGGCCGATCGCCCCGACGGGAAAGTCGGCGGGGGCGTGGCTATCATTATCCGATCCAATCTTCAGTTCCAACCGCTTTCCTATCCCTCCATACCTAATGTAGACCTTATAGTGGTCAGTTCAGCGAACCTCTTGGTCCCCCTCACTGTAGTCCTTCTATACCGCCCCCCTCAGACCATGCCTCACTTTGTGCCTGCCCTTCAAGAGCTGCTGGCTACTCTTGTGGTCAATAACTCTTCGGTTCTTTTATTGGGTGACTTTAACTACTGGCCTGGAGACCCCAGGGAAGATCAGACTTCTAAAGACTTTTCTGACACTCTGCGTGGTCTCAATTTCATTTCCCATATTCACTCCCCCACTCACGTACATGGTCATACTCTTGACCAGCAATGGTCGGCTAGTCGGGCTATATCTCCCGCCACCATTCTTCCCTGTACTTGGTCGGACCACTAGCTCATCTCCTTCTCCATTGATCTTGGAGCTACTGATAAGTCTCCCCTGCCCAAGAACATCCTAGCACGGTATTGGAACCGAGAGGATTTTAACACTCTCTGCTCTTCCCTGGCGACTTCCCCCCGACCTATCTGACCTTTCCCTTGACCACCAAGTTGACGCCGTTAACACCTGGCTGTCCACTTCATGCGACCTGGTTGCCCCCCTCAGGAGGGTCAAGGCGTGTTGCCTCCACGAAGCCAGTAAATGGTTCTCTGATGATCTTAAAGCCATTAAATTTGCTCTCAGACAGTCAGAACGTCAGTGGAGGCGCAATTACTGCCCCTCTCTGAGAGATCGATATAGGTCTCTCCTTAACAACTACAAGAGAGCTATTCCCTCAGCCAAATGAATATGTCTCTGGCAAAATTTTGACAGCGGCTAATAAACCTAAGGAGATTTTCTCTATTGTTCACAATCTGGCCGCATCCGACAGAGTCAACCCGTATCCTGTCCCATCCCAAGCCCTCTGCCTTTCCTTGAATGATTTCTTTCTTGAGAAGATTGCCAATATTAAACGGAACATCCCCCTGCCATCTTCTCTTCTTCCCTCCCCTTCCCTCCCCCCTCTGTCCTCCTCTCTCAACCAATTTTCACCCATCTCGAAGGAATCCTTCCTTATTCTGCTCAGGAAAGTTAAGTCAGGCTCCCCTGCCGACTATGGACTGGCTCGCATCTTAAGGGAGTTGTTTTCTGGTTGCCCCGACCCCCCCCTTTCCCTTCTTAATGCTTCCATTTCCCAGGGCATAGTTCCAGCCTTCTTTAAATCGGCCATAGTTATCCCCATCTTAAAAAAATCCGGCTCTAACCCCACTCTCCCTGCCAATTTCAGGCCCATTTCCTTGCTCCCCTACTTAGGCAAGATCCTGAAGAGCCACATTACATCATGCCTTTCGGCCTACATCGAGGACAACCATCTTCTGTCCTCCCATCAAGCTGGATTTAGCCCGGTCCACTCGACTGAATCTGTGGTCCTCTCTGTCCTGGACGAGCTGAAGAGTAAGGCTGATTCCAACTCCCCCCAAGCCCTGGTGCTTCTCGATTTGTCCGCTGCTTTTGACACGGTCGACCATTCCATCCTCCTCGACGTGTCAGGGCAGCGGGCATCCATGGTACCGCCTTCTCTTGGCTCGCCTCATTTCTCCAAGGTCGGTCGCAGACTGTCCGTCTCTCTGGTTTTTCTGCCCCCTCCCGCTCGGTGTCCTGCGGGGTACCCCAAGGCTCCTCCCTTTCCCCTCTTCTTTTCAACCTTTATATCTATCCTCTTATTGTTTCTCTGCTAAACATGGAGGTCTCCGTGTACAATTACGCTGACCACCTTCAGCTTGTCTTTGACCTCTCCCACGACCCTGACTCCCTCCTTAAGTTTCAAACCACACTTATTTTTATTTCTGACTGGATGAACCAAAACCATCTAAAGCTCAATCCGGACAAGACAGAGTTGGTCCTGACTGGTGGTTCCACCAGCCCCTGGACCTCTGCCTTCTGGCCTTCCATCTTTGGTCCTCCCCCGGTTCCCTCTGCTTCAGTTAGAACCCTGGGAATCAAAATCAGCCAGGACCTCTCCATGCGTCCCCAAGTCAGCTCTGTTGTCTCATCCTGTTTTTTGTCCCTCAGGATTATCCGAAAGATTTCCCCCTTTTTTTTTTATGCCCTCAGAATCATTGTTTTGGCCACGAGTCTCTCACAGTTTGACTACGGGAACTGCCTGTATGTGGGCATTCCTGCCTACGAGCTGCGGCGCCTCCAGTCCATCCAGAATCAGGCCGCCCGCCTCATCCATCGGCTTCCTAAATTTCACCATGTTACCCCTTTACTCAGGTCCCTCCACTGACTCCCCATCCTGCAGAGAACCCTCTTCAAGATGGGCTGCATGGTCTTCATGGCCCGCGCTCGCACGGCCCCTGTCTTTATCAATTCTATGATCATCAACTATCTTCCTTCCCGTAATCTCCGCTCCTCTAGCTATGCCCTCCTAAGTGTTCCTCGCTTCCGCAAGACCAGAGTAGGTGGCACCAGATTCTCTATCCTTGCCCCCCGCCTATGGAACAGCCTCCCATTGACCATCAGATCCATCACTGTTTACTTGCATTTCAGTAAGGCACTCAAAACCCATCTGTTCTCCCAAGCTTTCTCTTCTTAGTCACTCCCTGGTGCTCTTACCCTCTGCAAATGTCAATCTCCTAGCACCAGGAAGCCGCTTGGCCACAGAGCGCTTTACAAATATTTTCAACTTCAACTTCTATGTGGTTATAACAAATCATATCCTTATAAAGGCATAGGAATCATATCCATATTTAGTCTTAGCCAATGCAGTCACACCTGAAGCCACCACTGCACCCATCGCCTCCAGCCCGAGCTGAAGTGGGCCACTAGTGTCAAAGATGTCCCTTAGCCCTGTGGAGCTCGAGTCCATCGTGGTTTCACCCCTCGTGGTCTCCCAGATGTCGCCTGAAGCCTCTGCACACAGGCCCCATCAGCCGCAGCTGAACAGAAAACCTGACTCCTAAATATACCTCTGCATTCATCGCCCCTGGGCCATGAAGAAGGCAACACCAGGTGTCCCTAAGTCCCAGAGCAAGGTAAGCCTTGAACCCCACTGTTGGTTCATCCTGTTGTGAACGTATCTAGGACCCTAATTAAATATTCCCGATTCATGCCCTTATGTGGTTATAACAAATCATATCCTTATAAAGACATAAGAATCATATCCATATTTAGTCATAGCCAATGCAGTCCAAATACGGCAAGGCAACTTCCCTAGACTCCTAGAAAGTACAACGCGTTCTTTAAACAAACCAAGCCTCCAGCAGCCCGGTAATTCCCCCTGCTTCTGTTTTGATTTGTTCTAGAACTCCTGAGAGTCCTGAAAGAACTGCCAGTTCTTAGTGACAGTTCTTAGTGACGTCTTATGTCCAACCTTACGTCAAACTCGGCACCTTCCAGGTATAAATATACCAGCATTTGCCTTAAGCAAACACACGGTGGTTTGGACCAGAGCGGCTATCTACTTACCCAAATCCCAGCTGATGCGAGTGCCGAAGGAAGCCGACCCTCCCATTTGACGCACTGAGAGAGACGTTGTCTTTTCTCCTGCCGAGAAATCCAGCTCCAGTGTTTCCAGTCACCCTTGCGGGTTGCTGGGAGATCGAGTCCTGAGAAAGAGATACAAGACCTCCTTCATTCTAAAACCAAGGTACGGAGCTGATTAGATCCTTAGAGAATTCTTGATTCAGATTCTTGGCAAAACTAACTTAACTTAAACTGCAGCTCACTTACTCCTTCCCACGTACTAGGCTTAGGTTAGGTACACCGGGGTAGGCGTATTTTAGAAGCACCAGTTGAGTACGTTTAGTCATCTTTTATCATTGTATGTATTGTATATATTTTATCCGTTTTAAGTATCATATGGCTCAGAAACCATATAAATGCTTTTACAGTATTATTTCATAATACTCCTTCTACTGTACGCACTTTACTTTAGTATTGCAATTGTGGCAATTCACTTCTCTTGCATGAGAAAGAAGACTGCTCAATAAATAACAACTTTTATTGAAAACGCCCGTCTCTCTATTTCTCTGCACTCTGGTAAAACTAAGCATGCACGATTGATTGAGTGAAATAGCTATCTATTGTTTTCACACGACTCTGGAGATATACTCCTTATTCTGGAGGGAGCAAAGTTGTCATGTTTATGCGGTTGTCAGAAGCTAATCCCTGCTTGTCTATTCAGGAAAGTTAACTCATTCCTGTTAACTCTCGAAAGTTTCTAGTGACCTCTGAGCTAGCTGGCATTCATAATTAAGTCTAACATATTCAATAGAGACCTAGTCGACCTCAGTCCTACGTTTAAACTATCGTTTATGTTATTCCAATGCGCAGAGCCTATTGGGAATATAGGAACTATAGGAACTATACTGCAATCCCGGCTGGCCTTATAGCCAGAGCTTGCAACATCTTGCTCAGGGACCAATGTCCATGGAAACCGACTGGGTTCCTGATGCTGTTTTTCACCCTGCGGCCCTCGTGCCCTTGTATATTGTATTAAAATAGCTGTGGGCCTTGGTTAAGTCCCTTGGCAAAACTGTTTAGAATTGAAAAAGTAGTAAAGTAAGTTAGCCTTTAGGAGCACTTAGCATGTTTAAGTTCCTAACAAGTTCCCAACTACTTCAAAACCAGGTCTGGTAAAGGGACCTGCCAGTAACTGAACCTGGCTCCCTGAGAGCAACTTAGGGTATTCTAACTCAAGGAGCTCTGTAAGGCATAGAAACTGGCAATGGGACCTAACCCCACAAAAACACGTCTGCAGTAGTTGCTGGCAAAAAAATACTCTCCACTGGGGAAGGTGAAGAGGAGCAAGATGGGGAGAAGGTTGACATTGACTCCATCACTACCCCAGCAGACAATAACTCCACGGGTAGCACTCCTAGTAGTGTCCCAGAAAAAATTGATACTGGAAATGCAGATCTTCGTAAACTAGCCAAGAAAATAGCATTAGAGGCTAAACACCTGGCTACCGAAAAGGAAGGAATTGAGATAGGCCTAGGACCTATCTCTGGTGGCAGCAAAATTATAAATGGGGAATAAGGCTTTGACCCTGAAATCACCAAAGGGATTGTCTCAAAATATTCAGAGTGATGATATCACCAAAGGTTTACAGAATTTGAGAGGGCCTGTAAAATTAGACAGCTTAACAAGAAATATTGGGCTTTGTTCCTTTGGAACTGTTCTTAGGAAAGTGTAGGTATAAGCTCTTGAAACTGAATGATGCTGACTCTTATGACCTAATGAAGGAGGCCGTGATTGAGGGCGTTGGACTCACCACTGAGGAATACAGATCAGGTTCAGGGAGACTCTAACTCCCCCAACACCAGGTAAAGATTGCGATCCAGCAAAAAATAAAAAGTAAGAGTCTTCTCAAGGCCCCTAAAAACCTGTCCAGGAGGGTGGGACCCAAAACTCTACACAGCCTAAGAGTGGGTACTAGGGTAAGAACTGGGAACCCATATAGGCTTGGTGTCATGATTATAAAGCTCTTGGACACCAAACTGGAAATCCCAGATGTCCCAGTACAAAGAATGCTTCTAGAGCACCTGAAGTAAATGCAGTAAGTATCCAATGGGATCACATGTGAGCCCCGAGCATGTCAGAGAGGCAACTCTAGTCTCAGAGAGTGGGGTGGATGTAGCTGCCTGGACTGTCTGGCTCAGTTACCTGGAGAAGTATAGACAACAGCCACATATTAACAAGTTTAGAGCTGAAGCACCGAGACACGCTGATGCCAGTGTCATCCTAGTGGCTAAGCAACTAGTATCCTCAAACAAATACTTGATTATTGAAACATATACAGTTCTCAATGCTTATAATCAGACTAAGGTACACCCCATGGTGGTGGTATCCTCAGAAGGGGGGAGGGGTTGCTGGCCAAAAGAAGGTGGTGGGATCCTCAACTATTCCTGTACAATGTCTGCTGGGCAATGATCTGGAATCCTCAGCATGAGCTGAGGTCGAAAGAAAGTCACACGCAGCAAAGCTGGGTATACCTGAATGGGTGTGAGTGAAAACCAGAGCACATTGAAGAGCCCAGGGTGAAAAAGAAGAGTTGGAGCCTTGGATAATGCACAACCTTCCAAGAAGAAAGGCAAGACGACTGGGAAACCAGCTTCTGTACAGATACCAGATCAGGTCCCCTCTACTCAGTGAGTAGACCTGTCGTCACCCCCAGAGGCAACTGAGCCCCAGGAGCTTGGCCCTTACACAATAAAGCTCTTGGGCCCAAGGGGACCCTCTATGAAAATTCTGTGCCAGGAGCTGAGGACCTGTCCCACTCTTGAAAGCCTGAGACAGCAAGCTGCTGAAAAGAAAAAGGGAGATGTCAATGGCTCCCACAGGACCTATTAGAAGGAGGTACTCCTTTACACTGAGGCCAGAGACCCCAAACCTGGTGCCACTAGGAGAGTGGTTGTGCCATTAGCAGTTTAGAGTTTCTCCTCACATAGGCCCTTGAAATCCCCCTGGCTGTGCATCTTGGCCAGGCTAAAACGTGGAATGGGTTGGTGAACCATTTCTACTGGCCTGGTATGTCCCAAAAGGTGAAAGAGTTTTGTGACTCTTGTACCACCTTTCAAGTCATTGGCAAGAAAGGTAGCCACACAAAGACTACCTTAATTCCACTTCCAGTGGTTGGGGTACCCTTTGGAGTGTAGGAATTGATATTGTCGGTTAACCTTGATCCTCCAATGCATCAGGAAACAGATTTTTACTGGTAGTAGTGAATATTGTTACCAGGGATCCTGAAGCAATTGCCCTAAGGACTACTACTGCTCCTGCAGTAGCAAGGGCCCTCACTGGGATCTTTACCAGAGTGGGTTTTCCAAAGAGGTGGTGTCAGACAGAGGTAAGAACTTCGTTTCTGGTTACCTGAAACACATGCGGGCAGAACTTCCAAGTTTTCCACCCACAAACAAATGGCCTTGTTGAGAGATTCAAGGAAGCCATAAAAGGTATGATTGGTGGACTCCCTCAAAAACCTGGAAAATGGGATGTCTTACTGCTATGCCTGCTTTTTTCCTACAGGAAAGTGGCACATAAGGGAGTAGGGTTTTCTCCTTTTACACTTCTGTTTGGTAATCCTGCAAGGTACCATTGTGTTTTGTGAAGGAAGGCTAGGAGAGGCCTCTCAAAGACACTAAACAGGACATTGTGGATTGGGTGCCTGGCCTTCGCTCCAGAATGGCGGAGTACATGAAAAATGCACCTAAAAACCTTGAAGCCATCCAAGAGCGGCAGAAGCTCTGGCATGACCAAAAGGCTGCACTGGTGGCATTCCAACCAGGACAGAAGTTGTGGGTTTTCGAACCACTGGCACCTAGGGCTCTCCAGGAAAAATGGAGTGGAACCTACCCTATCATAGATAAAAGGGTAGGTCACCTATCTGGTGGACCTTGGCAGTTGCAGAAACCACGAGGGTCATCCAGGTCAACCGCCTTAAACCCCATCATGACAGGGATGAAATGACCATGCTCATGGGCACAGATGAGGATCAAACAGCAAAGGGTGAACCTCTCCCTGACCTCCTCCCAAACAACCCTAAACATGGGTCAGTTGAAAGAGTGGTCTTCTCAGAAACTCTCACTGATCCCCCTACCCCTTCCAGGTGCCCCGTATCAGCAATGTCGCTAGGCAGCAGAACACGCTCGCACTCTTCCCCCAAGCTCCAATTTGGCACCACCATCAAGGTGCAGAGAGGGTGGGGGTGCACAGAGCAATACGAGCCTTGCAGTTCCCAGACACCTGCTTTTTTCCTCAGGGCCCAACTTCCCGCAGGACAACAAAAGCATTCTGTTGCCTCCATAGGACAAGAAAAATAAAGGTAATCACACAGTCAGATTGGCGCCACTACAGGAGCGCACCCACTTAGAGCATCCCCCTCCGGGGCAACTAGCCGCTACTTATAGGCTTCTTCCCCCAGACCCTGCCTATAGGTGGGAGTCTTGCCACCTGTGTCGCCTCCCCTTTCCTGCTCAGTACCATCATTGTGGCACGTAGCGGAGGACCCCCACTGAGCAATCTGGGCCCTGCAGACCCCCGTCACTTGTCTACTCTCTCTGGGCCCAGCACCCCACGGTACAGGACAGACATTAAGAAACTCAACACATGGAATGGACATTAAATGTATTTGAGCTCTGAGATCGATACCGCATTCGGGGCATGCCTGATAAGAAAAACCCCTCCAGGGTACCGGCCACCACCTGCTGGCTTCAACACTCTTGACCCTGCCTATACATGGAGGCCCAGCGAACCTGCAAGGGGAGGACTCATGCGACTTCTGCTCTGCCACAAAGGGAGGTCGCCCACCCCATTGGCGGAGGGCCTTGCGGCCGGACGGGTCTTCAAAGGCACCAAGCATGGAGGACAGGGTATAGCTCGCCTCAGCGGGGACGAGGCCTACAAGTTAACACTGAGGGGTGTAGGGGAGCCGCCCCCACCCTAAAGCCTTGGGGAGGCTGAGCTTGAACATCGGACCACAGGCATTGGTCCCAACACAAAATCTCTCCCTGGCCACCACTGTTCCCACTAAGCTGCGCGCGTGGGTGCGCGCCCACGATGGTCACCCAGAGTGCGCAGTGTCCAGGATTTAGCGCGCACACCCCTACCAGACCGTTCGCGCTGCCGCTTTTAAAATGCGAGCAGCGCGAAATCCAGGCGGGATTCAGAGGAAGAGACGCAAAGCCCATTGTGCTCAAAGTGCTTCAGACTTCAGCTTCAGCCGCCCCTCTCCCTCATGTGTGGACCCTCCAGGCTGAGACAGCTTCCCGGTCACCCAACAGCCGCACCCAAGTACTTAGTGGGTCTTTAAAAGACCATTAGCACATTAATGAGCTTTGTCGTTTTTTCACACCTTCTTAGCCCTTGCATCTCCACACTTCCTACTGGCACAAAGGGAGAAAGCACGAACATGCAAAGAGTCTGATAAAATTGAAAGAAGTATCTGGCAGGCAGTGAATTAAAGAGGCCGACATTAAATTGCACAGGCAGAGGACTTCATAGCCAGAGCTTCGGGCACCGGCATTCTTCGCGCACCACTAGTTTTCTCTGTGACGGCTGTGGCTAAGGTTAGGTACTTATTGTGCTCCTGTGTTTATCTTTGTGTGTGTTTCTCTCTCTGTGTTTTCCCATGTAAGCACTTTGTTTGTGTGTATTTGAGGGAATCTATTTGCTTTGCCTGCAACTGTGCGGATCTGTAAGTTTCTGACCGTATGTGTGTTCATTGTGTGACAGTTTGTGTTTTTGGTGCAGTAGTATATTAGTGCTCTGTGATGAGTGCCACATTGTATGAAATATAAATAGAGCAATCGTCATCAATATTTACCATTATGACAAATCAAGGCCACTCTATCAATGAGAGGGAGTGATTGAAGAATATTATGAATCCATACCTCGAAGTCAAAGAAAGCCAGCCTCAGAAATATTCATTTATGTATTCACGGAGCATATGTTTACCCCAGGCTATGTTGTAGCTGAGAACACATATTCACTGCTATACAACTCAATTGTTCTTATTAACGCCCTCATGTGGGGATGAGTGAACATTCCAGGAATTGAACCTCTGGCCAGGGAGTCAAATACACACCTTTATGGTGAATGCATAAATCCACTGATATTTCTGTGGTAAATTTAAATTACCTATACGGAATTTTATGCGGTAAAGTTCAATAAGAATAACTCAGTCAAAAATAAGAGGCAGAGTCCGAGGCATCTGAGTTTATAAGGGTTTTATTCCTTAAAAAGGAATTGGTTCGAACCAGGTATCATGTTCCATCACCACAAGGGTTCAGGAAGGGATAGACAATGGACATGTACAATGCTTTATTAACAGAATATCATATATATAGTCAATGCATATAGTGGTGATAAATGCAGAAGGCGTAACAGCTGAGAGAAACGAGATAAGAACACATGTACGTAACAGAAGGCGTGCATGAAGGCGTACACGGAGGTGTGTGCTAGACAACGTCACTTGAAAGTGTCACAGGTAGGTGGATCCATAGAAGAATCCTGCAGTGTCAGCAGAAATACATGGCAGAGATGCGCGCGCAGCAGCATGACGTGTGATTGACGTGGAACTGGAGGGTGAAGGGGACTTGACATTTAGCCCTACATGAGGAGACAGAAGTCTGGGGGGTCAGAACAACCTAATCCCAAATCATATCTAATATCTTGTGTTTGAGGAACTGTATTATCTAGAAGGAAAGGTCTCTCAGGCATAGGCTATTCTATACTGACTGCTAGTGCGTGCATATGCGACTACGTGTCTATGTGAGATGCGAGGGGCCATGGGCCTACCATGGTAACAGGAGCTATGAATTACTTGCACGGAGACAGAAAGGCCAGGCCCTTTGCTCTGCAGCTGGGAAGGATGTTTTCCTAAATCACTAGACAGGAATGTATTTTCGAGGAGCGGAGCAGATAACTTGAAGGCTGAATACTGTGTTGGCAGGCAAGCAGGCCGAGCCAGGCACCGCTGGCCGCACAGGGAGTAAGGCAAGGGTCAGGAAGCGGCAGGCTGCAGCTTTCAGAGACAGAAGGCAGAAAGGGCTCGATGGCAGGAATCAGGGCCTAACTCACCAGAGCCAGGAAAACGTGAAAGTGCACCATGTAAAGACGGTGGCAAGGCATACTTAGGAACTGAATATCCGACCCATTCATGGTGGATCTGAAAGAGGACATGTTAACGTTGGACGCAAATGTATTTGCGTCTTCATAGCTGGTTGTGGAGGGAACATACATGTACTTGAAGCACGTACATGGAGCCGTTGGGGTCTACGTTAGGGGACACAATTGACCATAAAAATTCATATTACCTCATTCCCTCCTTGTCCCCTACGGACCCTTCATGATATATCAATCCTCATTAATCTATCAATCTGTTCATGTAACATCATTTGCTCCTCTTTCTTCTTACGGTGTTTTGAACGTGGACTTGAATGGGGAATACATGATGTGGCGCACAAGCCGCAAATCGCTGGCCCACATTGCAGACATAGGCAACAACTGAATACTATGAGAAGGGCTATTCCGAGGAAAGATAGGACTTTCCATCCCCAGGCCGATAGTACACTCCAGAACCAACCGGACCAAGTCCAGGTGCCTGGATTCTGGTGTATCTGACTTGCAATCTTGTGAAGACGGGTTATGGCTCTATATACTGATGGCGCGTTTTCTGGAATGAAAACACAGCAGCTCGATCCGATGACTCTACAAGCTCCGCCCCTATCGGCCAGGATGACGTCAAGGACAAGACGATTTTGAAGAACAACAATCCGCATAGCAGACTGCTCCTCCGTTAAGTTACCTAGGGCGGAAGTAGTTTCATTCACTACTGCTTCGAGGGTTCTGGTTAATTTACGTATCAGTTTACTGTTAAAGACAGCACCTAAATAGGGAAAGAAACCTTTATTGAAGTCTGTGTATTGCTCCCATGCCGTTTCAGTGTAGTCGACAATCGGGAGATCTCTCTTGGGTCTGACGTGTACTAGATGGGAGTCCCTATGATAATCAGGAGGGGCTAGGAAAACAGGTGGCAAAAGGAATGCAATGTAACAGGTGCCATCCCAATCTAGAGGTAAACGTATATATGCGGTATGACCACAAATGAAATAGGAATGACGGGAAGCTTTAAGTGTAGACTTGCCTTTATCACTGAATTCGATCACAGTAGTACATTTACTATGACCCAGGTGTACTGAACCATTCTTTCTGACACATAATTCACCTTTGACTGGTAATACGGACATAGCGGGCAAGACTGGTTCGGTTTCGGATTCAACATTCAGAATCATGAGGTTAAGTGTAAATTTACCTAATCCATATACTTCGTTTTCTAGATCAGTCCCTGTCCTTTTGGGAAGACCCTCCTGGTCAGGGAAACATACTTTATGCAGAACTGTGTTCAGATTTCCCCATACCCAATTGCCCTGGTAAACTACAGAATTGGAATCTAAAGAGTTCATTAAACTAAACCATGCACCACAGGAACCATTGTGTGTGAACGGGTACGGGAAGAGGGGCAGAACTCCCTTGTACTTTTGATAGGGAGGGAGTCGGCCACATATCCAACAATTGGTAGCATTGCTGGTCTGATGGGAATGATGTAACATACTAATGAATGTATTGTTGCGCAGCGCAAGTCGGTAAGATAACTCATGCGGGGGCAGTTCACTGAAAGTGTGTTCGGCAGGGACATTTAAGGAAGAATGTGCACGCTTGAAAATAGGATAATATATATGTAACAGTATACTTGCAGCAATAATCAAAAGACTCAGAAAAAACATAATCAATAGTGTCACAATACAGTGACTACGAAGTGATTTACAGTATTCACGTTTCTTGAGCTGTTTCTGTCTATCTCTCTCTCTGTTGGGGTCTAGGGGATACATGTCAGAAACTCGTCTAACCGATTCACCTAGGGGAGGACTTAAACAATTAAACTGTCTGACTTGCTAGACCTCAGCTTTAATTTATATTCCTGAGAAGAAGTTTTCTCGACCAGGGGGAGTTTCGAGTCAGTCTGTGGAGGAGGGCAGGGCTGGGAGTCTAGATCTGGCGGCAGTCCATGGCATTTTTTAACATGACTCGAGTGAAGCCAGCCCTTGCGGCCCTCAACTTTAATTGCAGTCCTTGTAGTCAAAAGTACTAGCTTCGGCGCCTGCCAACGGGGCTCCAGCGGACTTTTCCTGTCGAAGTTCCTCACGAAAACCAGATCCCCCGGAACAACCTCATGTGGCTTCACCTCGGTGTTGTCGGGAAAGGCTGCAGCAACCTGTGAACGACATGATTGTAGTGCAGACATCAAGGAAGCAAGGTAATCTGTCAGCATGTTACAGTCAACATCAGTAATTTTTCTCGGCAGAGGCGTCCCCCACATATTCAGTGGCCTACCAAAGACCACCTCGTACGGGGATAGCCCTGTTCTAGAGTGTGCGACCATTCTCATATAAAAGAGTGCAACTGGCAAAGCTACTATCCAGTCGACACCTTTCTCTCTACAGATCTTGGCAAGACGAATTTTCAGAGTCTGATTATGACGTTCCACGAGACCTGCTACCTCGGGATGTCGGACACAGTGGAATTTCCATTGATAGCCGAGCAGGAGTGATACCTGCTTCATAAGCTCGGACGAGAATGGCTGACCGTTATCTGAGTATACGATGCGGGGCAAACCATATCTGGGGAAGAATTCACGAACCAGCTGCTTGGCAGTGGTCGGAGCAGTGTAATCTGAGACTGGATATGCTTCTGTCCAACGGGAGAGTGCACATACAACTACGAGGACATATTTGAATCCTCGACAACGTTCCATCTGGATATAATCCATCTGGAGGACTTCAAAAGGGTGATCGGGAGGATGAAATCCACCTTGCTCTACGGGAATGCTTTTACCTGGGTTGAACTGACAACAGATCATGCAAGTACGCACTTTCTGTTTGGCTGCGGCTCGTAAATGTTTATTGAACCAGAGGTTTTGAATACTGTCTAACATAGCTTTTTCTCCTAAATGTGCAGGACTGTGTACTGTGTTAATGATAACTTGAACCATAGAGTCGGGGAGAAACCATGTAGCTTTCCCCTTTGTCATCCATCCCTGTTCTGTCTGGATCCCTCCTAGTTCAGTCCATTTCTTGATTTCGTCTGGTGTAGCATGTGTCTGTATGTCAATTACATCTAGGGCGGGATCCTTAACTGTCATGCAATGTGTCAGTGTCGGGACTATTGTCTTTGTCAGGTCAGTTGCGTGAGTCTGAGTCTGAGCTGTATGCTTGGCTGTTCGGTCTGCCAGGTCGATACCCTGGGAAATTGTATCTGTGACCTTCGTATGTGCCTTACACTTCATAATGGATATCGATATAGGCAGATGTATTGCGTCTAACAAAGCTTGAATGAGGGGACCGTGCTGAATTTTGGCCCCGTGAGAAGTCAAGAAACCTCTCTCTCGCCAGAGTACACCGAAGTCGTGTACAACTCCGAAAGCATAACGTGAATCTGTGTATATGTTAACTCTCTTGTTCTTTGCTCGAATACAGGCTTGAGGCAGAGCGATGAGCTCTGCTGCTTGTGCTGACAGGGTGCCAATACAATTCGTTTCTATGACTTCAGTTTCTGTCGTGACTGCATAGGCAGCCACTAATTCTCCTGTACTTGTTCTCATGCATGAACCATCCACATAAAGTGTCAGGTCTGGATCTGGTAATGCGGTATCTGTCAAGTCTTGTCTGGGTTTCGTCGTAATGGTAATGACTTCAATACAATCATGTGCCAATGGATCTGTCTCACTTAATGGCAGAAGTGTAGCAGGGTTCAATGGATTACAACGTCTGATTTCTATGTGTGGCTGAAACAATGTCAATTCATAACCTGTCAGTCGTGCTATAGTCAAGTGTTGAGTCTGTGTTCGGTTTAGAAGAACTTCCACGGAATGTGGAACTTGTACTGTCAATTGATGTCCTAACACTATGGAATCGCTTTGTCTGATCGCTAGAGCTGTTGCTGCTACTGATTTCAAGCACGCAGGCAGCGCCTGCGCTACTGGATCCAATGTACTAGAAAAATAAGCACACGGTTTGTGTGAACCTGCTTGATCTTGGGTGAGTACTGACAATGCGGTACCTTAATGTTCTGTGACAAAAAGTGTAAAAGGCTTGCTGTAACATGGTGTCGCTAAAACTGGTGCTTGACGTAAGGCTTTCTTTAAGTCGTCAAAAGCTTGTGTATGTTCCTGAGTCCAAGGGAGGACAGTCGATGTCGCTGCCTCCTGGGTTGTCAACTGTATGAGTGGTTTCACTAGAAATGCATACTGAGGGATCCATTGTCTACAGTAAGAAGTGAGGCCTATAAAGGCTCGTACCTCCTTTTGTGTCTTGGGTTGTGACATGTTTACAATTAACTGGATACGGTCAGGTGTTAGCTGTCTCCCCCCTTTGGACAGCAAGTGCCCAAGGTAAACCACTTGCTGAACACAGAATTGCAGCTTCGAAGGGGACACCTTGTGTCCCTTGTCAGCCAAGAAATGCAAAACCGTCAGTGATGCTTGCTCACATTCAGGTTCGCTGCGGGCGGTGATCAATAGATCATCGACATACTGTAGCAGGGCAGTGTTGTCAGGCATGTGAATACTGTCAAGTTGTCTTTTCAGTGCTTGGCTATAGATGCTGGGGCTTTCTGTGAATCCTTGAGGTGCGCGTGCAAATTTGAAGCTTCGACCACTTAAACAGAATCCGAAGAGATATTGGCTTTCCGGATCGATTGGGACACTAAAGAAGGCGTTCTTCAGATCAATTACAGTAAAGAACGTTGCTTCGGAATCAATGGCAGTCAATAGAGACGAGATGTCTGGGACCACAGGGTATTGTGGTACAATGCATTTATTCAGTTCTCGTAAATCGATCACTAATCGATAAACTGGGGGTGCATTTGGATCAGTGCGTTTAAGAATTGGAATGATAGGGGAGTTACATAGATTCGAGTCGGTTTCTACAACCACTCCTTGTGCAATGAGCTCGTCAATGATTTTCAGCAAAGCCACTACAGCATCTGGGGGTAACTTGTATTGTCGGATTCGTGGTAGTACTACTCCTGGCCTGAGTGTGACTCGATATGGTGTAATGTGCATACAACCTACATCAGTGGGGCCTTGTGCCCATAAATGTGCAGGAACATTCTGTAATCTGGGATCAATATCTCTCAACACATAGTGACCCTTGAAGTCACGTAAGAACAGTCTTACTCCTTCCGGAGAACAGCAAATCACAGCTCCTAGAGCTTTCAGTGTCTTGATACCTAACAAGTTTTCTGGACATGATTTCGTTAATAACAAATCTGTAGTGCGAGACAACGGACCAACTAATAGAGGTACTGGTTTCGATACTTCATTTACAATAGGTTTGCCTGAAAATCCAAGGGAAACATTCTGGGAGCCTGAGAGGGGTGCCCCTGGAACCTCGTCATGACTTATTGTTGTTCTGCTTGCCCCTGTATCAATCAAAAACTTTCTATCTTTTCCTAATACTTGGCTATGTACGTAAGGACCCTCTTGATCTACAGGAACCTCAATAAGAGGCAAGCCAACTTCCCTCTCTAGGCTGTTTCATGTGTATCGCTGATAATCGGGATAATCAGTTTGTGCATACTGGTACATCTGTTGCGTTGCATGTTGTGTTGCGGCAATCGGTTGTGGCTGTGGTACCGCTACGGTCTGTACTGTCTGTTGTGAAGCCTGCATAGGCTGGATATTCTGTGGTACTTGTTGTTGGACCTGGTCCTGTCTAGGTTGACGCGGTCTTTCTTTAGTTTTACCTGTAGCTATATTGTGTTTCAAAACTGCACAATCGTTTATATAGTGACCTGGCTGTTTACAATAGTTGCATGTCCCTTTAACAGGAGCTGCTGAATTATTGGACTGTGTCATACCCTTTTTCTGACCGTCAGCTGGAACGGACTGGGCTACTAACATTTTCATTTTCGTGTCTTTCATGCGTCTTTGTTCGTGATCATGTTCTTCTCTAATTCTGTTCTGGTGGTACTGTAACATTTGTAACATTTGGGAAGGCGTGTTTGCTTGCCAGGTGCTCTCGACTTTCAGTACACGATTCTTAACTTGGGGCAGGGAATTCTCGACTAATTTGGATACAAAAAGGTGTGGATATGACTCGCTACTTGCTTTCAGGCCACTATTAATAATAAAACATTTCTCAAATCGGGAAAAAAAATCACTAGTGTCTTCATCGGGTTTCTGTTTGCAGGCTGAGATTGCATCCCAGTCCTCCTTTTTCGTTGCTATTAAACGTGGCAATACTTGTACTAACAATCCTGGTAATGCTTTAGTTTTATCCCCGAGCCCTAGGCCTGGGGTTCAAGTATTTTCTTCGTTCTCTAATGCAGCCCAATCAATCTTTTGCTCTCCCACCTCCCATTCTTTTTCTTTGAGTTTCTCGTAAATACCGGCAGGCAATAATACTTTCAATATTTTCATGATGTCGGGATAGGTATAATCACCCATGAGTAACATGTCTTTTATTTCACGGTGGAAACCTGCAGGGTCTTTATCGTGACTGGGCACTAGTTTCTTCATTTCCAATAATTCCATTTTAGTTATGGGCGTGTACACAAACACACGTCTAAAAGTATTATCATCATTCCTGACTGGATGCACTTCTCGCAAGGGATTTTGTCTGTCTATGTAAAACATTTTTCTTTCGGGGGGTGGAGCTGAAACAAACTGTGGATTCAGGAAAGCACTATATCTGTGTCAATGTTCTAGAATTACCTTAATTAAATCGGTACCCAGGCCCCTCCATTTATTCATGAGTAACTCTATCAATACATCAGGTAAGGGACCTGGATCAGAATGTTGGCTCTTATACAATATAAGGAGGTGTTGTATCATGTACATACCAGCTAGTCGCTGTTCGTCTGGGGAAAGATTCAAAAAGGTCTGCGCTAATGCGTCATCACTATATTTATCAGAATTGTCAGCCCATTGTACTGCTGACCTGGCTAATTCTTGCTCATCCATGGAATCGAGTACATGGTACCCCATTCGTTCTTGAAGTATTTTATCGGTAGCCTGAAATAGATGTTCAGGAGTCTTCGGATTTGACATAGCGGAGTGAAAAAGTCTCTTGCTTTCTGGACGTATCGGTTTATTAAAGGATCTACCCTTTCCTACATATGCTATCGTTCCTCTATCTTCTGGCTCTTCCTCCTCTGAGGATTTATTTGCATCTGATTCTGCTTCCCTTTCAGCTTTCTCTTTTGCATGGAATACTACTATCTCTTTACGAATGTTTCTGTACATGCTCTCTATACAACTTTGTTTATCATGTTTTCCGTCTGAAATATTCTGACTCCATGCAGTTAGTACTTTCATCTCTTCTTCATTTACACCAGGCCGGTCTCGTTCTCTTATGAAACAGTTTATGAGGAATCTTAATAGTAGGCTCTGAATGTCTACTTTCTGATGCGCCATGGCCTCCTGAATACATTCCGGACCCTCCCCCGTCTGAACAAAATGATATATCCTGTCTAGATTAGCTTTTATTCCTGGAAACAGAACTAAAAAGTCTGCAGCACGTCTTATACGTATTGAGGCTAATAACATGCAACCATCTTTGCCTGGTATGGGGTCATATCTACAGTATGTGATAAGTTCTTTCGCCCTTTCACTGCTAATCGGTTTCGGAGTACGTTGCATTGCTAGTTCTTTGGTATTTAATCGATGTACTGGTGGCGGGGTCTGGAAACCCCCTGTTGCACCTCCTGAAGCGGAGGCCTGAGCATGATCTGTCGGTAGGGCTGTGTCAGGCCCAAAAGGATTAAGCAGATTAATAGGGTTAATGGGGGGTGCAGGAAGTGGTGGAGGAGTGGCCTGTCGTTGGGGAAGGTGATTAGTGGGTGGTATAGGTGCAGGTGGAACATTGGTGTATGCGGGTGCTACATCGTCTAAGTAGGAAGAAAGGAAAATCTCTGCTGCGGTTTTGTGACGTAATTTAGTCGGAACCAATGGAGGGGGCTGATCTTTCGGTACTTCCGGGGTCACCTTGGGCAGGCCCTCGGCCAGGACTGGATACAATCCTGTCATAATAGCATTACTACGTCTATCGTGTTGTTCTATTCTAACTCGTTCTCCTTCTTCTAGTATTTCTTTTTCTTTGGCTTTTTCGGAATCCTCTTTACTTCTCTCTGCTTTTCTGAGTGCTTTCTCTGTCCGTCTGTGCGATTCTTTACGCCATAATTCAATGGCATCTTTCTGTGACTGTCTGGCTTTCTTTTTCCATAATGCTTCTTCTACTCTCAAGATGCACTCGGCATCCCATGTCCCTGTAACGGGCCATCTCTGATTCTCTGCTAGATCTTTGGTGTAGTCCACCCACAAGTCGAGAAATAATACAGCATCTAAGCCGTGTTTGTGGTACATAAAATATCCGGGAGTGTCCCTGGGTGGTATGGGAACAGCTTCCTCGAGTATCCCTTTTCTAGTTCCTATCTGTTTCAGTTTAGAAAACAGCGGCATGTTTCAGCCGTGATACTTGGTACTTGATACTTACTCGTATTTGGACACAACTAATACAATAAACACAGTAATGAAAATCAAACAATCACTCATACCACGACATTAAAACACATAAAAACATTTCGGAAAACGAACACTAACTTGATAGCGGAATACTGGATATACTGCTAAACAGTACAGATACACTGCTAAACAGTGCAGACCGGGTCTGTGTACCCAAACCCGTCTTGACCGGACACAAATTAATGCACCCGTCTAGATGCGTCCCCAGCAACGGTACTCACCGGGAAGCACGGAAACAGAAGGCCTCGGAAACTCGACACTGGACTGGACCGGACTCGACTCGACGACTCGTGACGTAGGCACTTCGGAACTTCGGAACTGGTGGGCCTCTGAATACCTCGGACCTTGCTCTCTCAGCTGGGCTCTGGTCGGGATCCTCCGCACTCCTCACCGCCTCGTCTGGGTGTCGATCGCAGCCTCAGTCACCTCCGTTGGCCTGAGGGAGATACAGGAAATCCTGCGGGTACGCGTTGTTGTCCGTCACGGCTGTGGCAGGGGACCGGGCCTGCAACGCACCGCCGGCGCGTAAGGTGGGGGAGGGGTCCCTGTTCGGGCGCCAATTATGTGGTAAATTTAAATTACCTATACGGAATTTTATGCGGTAAAGTTCAATAAGAATAACTCAGTCAAAAATAAGAGGCAGAGTCCGTGGCATCTGAGTTTATAAGGGTTTTATTCCTTAAAAAGGAATTGGTTCGAACCAGGTATCATGTTCCATCACCACGAGGGTTCAGGAAGGGATAGACAATGGACATGTACAATGCTTTATTAACAGAATATCATATATATAGTCAATGCATATAGTGGTGATGAATGCAGAAGGCGTAACAGCTGAGAGAAACGAGATAAGAACACATGTACGTAACAGAAGGCGTGCATGAAGGCGTACACGGAGGTGTGTGCTAGACAACGTCACTTGAAAGTGTCACAGGTAGGTGGATCCATAGAAGAATCCTGCAGTGTCAGCAGAAATACATGGCAGAGATGCGCGCGCAGCAGTATGACGTGTGATTGACGTGAAACTGGAGGGTGAAGGGGACTTGACATTTAGCCCTACATGAGGAGACAGAAGTCTGGGGGGTCAGAACAACCTAATCCCAAATCATATCTAATATCTTGTGTTTGAGGAACTGTATTATCTAGAAGGAAAGGTCTCTCGGGCATAGGCTATTCTATACTGACTGCTAGTGCGTGCATATGCGACTACGTGTCTATGTGAGATGCGAGGGGCCATGGGCCTACCATGGTAACAGGAGCTATGAATTACTTGCACGGAGACAGAAAGGCCGGGCCCTTTGCTCTGCAGCTGGGAAGGATGTTTTCCTAAATCACTAGACAGGAATGTATTTTCGAGGAGCGGAGCAGATAACTTGAAGGCTGAATACTGTGTTGGCAGGCAAGCAGGCCGAGCCAGGCACCGCTGGCCGCACAGGGAGTAAGGCAAGGGTCAGGAAGCGGCAGGCTGCAGCTTTCAGAGACAGAAGGCAGAAAGGGCTCGATGGCAGGAATCAGGGCCTAACTCACCAGAGCCAGGAAAACGTGAAAGTGCACCATGTAAAGACGGTGGCAAGGCATACTTAGGAACTGAATATCCGACCCATTCATGGTGGATCTGAAAGAGGACATGTTAACGTTGGACGCAAATGTATTTGCGTCTTCATAGCTGGTTGTGGAGGGAACATACATGTACTTGAAGCACGTACATGGAGCCGTTGGGGTCTACGTTAGGGGACACAATTGACCATAAAAATTCATATTACCTCATTTCAAACCTGGCAAAGAGGCTGTTACAGGATGCATTCCGTTCAAGCCTGAATTAAGATTATTATCTTTTGACTCTTCTGTTAAGGAACCAAGTGGTCCGTGATGTATCCAACAAGCTTTATTGAGCTGGTCATAAAAATGAACAGGCAAGAGCCAGGCAGGTCGGCTTCCACTCCAAGACACTGCTAAAGACTCAGGGGCAGATTTACAATAACTGGCGCATCCCTGCATATCAGCAGGGATGCACCAGTTATTGTGCACCGCAGCTCCGCCACCCTGGATGCGCTGCATTTACAATGCGGTACAAAAGGGGGTGGTAATGGACCGCTTTTGGCCGCCATAAGTGTGGCAGGGTATGCTCAGACGTGAGTCCCTTGCTCACTTTGCCACTGGATTCAGGCAAGCCGGGCTGAAGACGGCTGGAATGCCAGAAACCGGTCCTCGGAAGCTTGTTTCCGGTCCAGGGAAGACATGGCTTGGCAGTTCGGGCTGGACTGTTCCCATGAGGCACAGGGTCAGACTGATTTGCATATAGCCATGTCTGAACTGGGGTGGCAGAGTGGGCTAAAGAACGGTGATGGATCAAACCCAGATCTTTTGACTGGGTGTGAGTGTTTGATTGATTCAGATGCTCCGTCCATCACCACCCCCTTTTGTACCGCATTTACAATGCGGCGCACCATGGGGCAAAACCGGCACAGATGCGTCACCCGTCGGTGCCGTAAAAGCGGCGCATTGCTGGAGTTGCGTCGCAAGCACGACACAGCTCCAGCAATGCTCTGGGGGGCCCTATCTCCATAATGCTGAGTCAATCCTTACGCCTGCTTCAAGCAGGCACAGGGTTTTGACACAGCATGGGCCCAAAAGTGACTGAGTGAAATCTTGTAGATTTCGTTCAGCCACTTTTGGGAGGCGTTCCTGCGCCAGAAAGCCCCCCCCACGATGGAACGCCTCCTTCTGACGCAGGGCTTTAAAACGTGATGCATCTGGTAGATGCATCACGTTGTAAATACCACGCACCATGGCGCATCTTTTGCGCCGCCGCTGCATCACAAAAGTGACGCAACTGCGGCGTAAAAGAGGCGCAGGGGAGCTTGTAAATCTGCCCCTCAATGTCCTGGACTGGAACACCGTGTGGAATGCAAACGTGCATTCCGTGACACGCTCCCTGCAACGCTGTGGTACATAATATAATACATAACACATGCCCCCTCTTTACAACACAGAGAAGAGCAAATAAATTAAAGCAAATATGCAACTTAAAACAATAACATAAAGAAAGAATAATCACATTACATTTTCCTTCACCCATCACTGAAGAACCCTTTTTCTTTTTCCTCCGTCACCAACAACCTCATCCACAACAACTGGTTCTATCGTGCCCAAATGCACCTCCTCATTCATTCCAGATTGCACCTCCTCCAAAGCAACCGCTGCTTCCAAAAAACATTGGCTCCCCACCACTCGCTCATCAGCAACCTCCTTTTCTGGAATAAGGTCAGAAGCCCACTCTGCATCCTTCACCCCACTGGCACGCAGAATTTCTCCTCGCATGACACCACAATTTTGTCCAGATCCCAAGGCAATACTTTTCAGATTCCAAACTCTGCCATTATCCAACCGCACAGCATTACGCAGAAGCTCCACGACTTCTTGTGGTGGTCCAAACTGACGCTCACCCTTAGGAATCTTACCAGGTTTCCTCACTCGAATCCAAACCCAATCACCAACCTTTACTTGCACGTCCTTCACACCATGACCTTTATCATAATAAACCTTGCTTTTATTGTGCACCTCGTTCAATCTATTTTTAACCGCTGCCGCTGACCACTGCTCCACCATACCATCAGAAAGCCAAACAGGAGTGAACTTACATCTGGGTTTCCTACCTCTCATCATTACAAAAGGAGATAAACCAGTAGCATCATGAGTAGTCACCCTATACGCCCAAACAGCCTTTTGCAACTCCAGTTTACAATCCTTCTGCTTACACATAGCTGCCTTTGGATATTTTGTTTCCGTGGGAGATAATGATCTTGGTGCAAACAAAATAATTTTTTCACAACCATCAACACATTTCTGTGATAGAACCGCACCCAAAACCCTTGTCACTAACATCCGTCATCAAGTAGCATTCCAAATTGGGGACGCCAATTGTTAAGGAACCAAGTACTCTGTTATGTCTCTAACAAGCTTTATTGAGCTAGTCATAAAAAGGAACAGCCGAGAGCCAGGCAGGTCGGTTCCACTCCAAGACCCTGCTAAAGACTCAATGTCCTGGACTGGAACACCGTGATGGAATGCAACCATGCATTCCATGACACGCTCCCTGTCACCCTCTGGTACATAATATAATGCATAACATCCACCCACACACATTCTTATTTACTGACACTCCCACTGATTATCTCAAATCACTTTACTCACCCATTCACTGTTTTTATTTATCAAGAGGCTTTACTGAGGACGGCATGCTTTATTTAGTCTCTTTATGTTGCTCCCCGCTACACACTAATCTTCCCTCATTCACCTACTCACTTATTTTCATTCACATACTCACCCACCTGCATTTAACAATTCACTCACACTCACCCAGAAGTTGTTACGACGACTTGCTGTAAGGGACTCGTTTTTGGACCGGTGACAAACTATCTCTGACGGGATATCCAGACATTACTCCGTAGCTTGCACGTCTAATTGTAAATATGTTATGTAATTGTGTGTATATGTGATCTTGTATAGGCTCCCAACATTCCCCACCCTATGAACAGTCCTTGAGCTGAGGATCTTCAGCAAAATCGTATTTTGATACCACTATTGGAGTCCTGTGCTTTTCTAAACCCAAAGTGTACTCCCCTGTGTAATCAATTCATTGCGTGTGTATCTAAATTGATAACCTGCCTTAAGACATTTCATGCGGCACTACATGTGTGAAAATGCACTCTCTTTTCACTTTTCTAAGCAAAGGTTTGGAGTGATATTTGGCGCTGCCCCCACATACGCAGTCTGGTTCCCGGTGCACATAGCCTCACTTGCAGCGCACAGAGCCTTATACTGCCGCACACAGAGGAAAAGAATTAGAGGGAACATTGCTGGCCACCAACAACCAGCAAGTGGACATGTAGGCCCCGGACACCCTCTGTATGTCAGACAAATTGGACAAGATGCTAGCTGCCATAGAGAACTCCAGGGTCACCATGGAGGATAGATTTGGGGCCCTAGCCACAGACCTTAACCTGCTATGAGATGACCACTGAAAGTTGGCAGACAAGGTTACAGATGGGGAGAGAACCCTCTCTGCCCTGCAACACCTCGCAAAGGAACAAGAGACCCTACGTGAACTTCAAGGCTGGGTCACGGAGGACCAATGTCCGGGTCTTGGGTTTGCCAGGGGGCATCGAGGGAGCAGATCCCATCATCTACGTGGAGACCTGGTTCAGATCCTTCACCCCAGCCTCAGAGTTAACAACCTTCTCCATGGAGAGGGTGCAACGGGTCCCGGCTTGTCGCCTGTCTCCGGGGTCCCCTCCTCAGCCACTGCTGCTGAAACGTTTTCACTTCTGTGATTGACGCTGTGCTGCATGCTACCAGGCAAAATGGACCCATCCAAGTGGAGGACATGCACATCATGCTATTTTCGGATTACACTAGAGCAGTATAGCGCCAACTGTCATCCTTTCTGAAGGTAAAGCGCAGCTTTCGCCAGATGGGGATTCCGTACTCACTGCTGTTTCCAGCGTGCCTCAAGATAATAAATGACGGGTCACCTCCTTCACAGCCCCGGCTGAGGCATCAGACTGGATTCATCACCACTGGCAGGGCCCTCAATGCCCGGAGGCAGGGCGAATCTTACGAGCATGAGGGCCCAAGAGCAGACATCGTGGGAAGGAAACCCAGCCGCGCTCAAAATCTTTTCTCCGTGGCTCCATATCAGGCTCTCACAAGGGGCGTGGCTTGACCACCGACAAGCATGGATGCGTGAGCGGAGAGCTCTGCGCTTGCCTCAATGATTATCCTGGTTTAACTGCTGCCCTGACGGCGCCTGTGGCTCGGAGGAGCCCCCCCGGACCACATGGATCCCTGTGCGACATCTGGGGATCGCGGGAGGCGATTGCTGACTGCACCGGAGCTGGAGTCTCTGCCGGCCTTCCCGAGGGGTGCCGGCCATCTTGGTGGGGCTGCATCCTCGGCCTCACATGACTGGGAGGCCGTCGCAGAGAGGGGGCCGGCCGGCCGCAGCTGCGGCTGGGCCCAGTGCGGTGCGCCTGGCACCAGCGTTTGGAGGCAATGTTGACACGGCCTGGACGGTGGCCGGAGCCGATCGTGGAGTACCGTAGGGGGCTCCTATCACCGAAGGACATTGTGGCTGAGAGCTGGTGGCGGCTGGAGGATGCCCGTGCAACACACAGTGGTGGCGCAGGAGCGGAGGGGGCCCGAGCACTTGTGAGGCCAGCCGGCTCGGAGACACACTTGCACTCCCGGCGACGGGACATCGGCGCAGTTACAGCGAAAGCCCATCCCTTCAAGTGAGTGTTGTGGCTGCGGGGGGATTGAAGTCGGGTCCCCGCAGAACCGGCGTAGCGGCCTGAGAGGTGCTAGCGACAGGCGGAGAACTCGAGGAAGAGACGCCGGCCGGTGGAGGTGTCAAAGGGTGCTCGTTGGCGGCCTACCGGGGAGAAGACCGAGAGACATAGGTGAGGTGCGGGGACGCGCCGCCCACAGCTGGACTATCGGCAGCTGACCGGCGGCCCCTCCTGATCGCAGACGGGACTCCTGGGTTCGGCCGCTGATGCCTGCCTAACGCAGCCGGGACTCCTGAGGAGCCTGCAGAGCTAGACGAGACCTGGGGCCTACTAGGCCTGCGGATTGCCGAGCTGTGTCACGGCTGATTAACGGGCCTTCCCCCTACCTTAGAGGGTCTTCGAGGCGGATCGTGCACCCGAGTGGACAGTGCTGGAGAGCGCGACGGCGTTGAAGGGCCGGTGGGTGCCGCAGAGATTACAGGAGCGGCCTCCACAAGACCATTCGCCCAGAGGTTGGGACGGTGAAATAAGTGCTGGCCCTTTACGGCTGCAGCTGGCCTGACGGGGGCTGCCGCTGTGAGGTGCCCCGTCGCTGAGGGTGAAGTTCACCTGTGTTTGTACAGCATCTGGTGGTGCTTGGAGAGCAGCCTCGCAGCGGAGGTCTCGGGTGGTTGCGCCAGGGCACCTGAGATATCCCCTTGAAACCGTTGAGGAACTTGTAGAAGAGGGGCCAGAACTGTTGGAACCCTGCCTGCATTGATTGGCGAAAGCTGTCTGCCCGTGCCAGTGCCCATATCGATGGGGACTGCCGTTGTGAGATCCCGGCTGGCGAACGTATTGGAAAGTGACTGGAGGCCTGGGAGATGGGGAAGCCACGGCTGAAACCGAGCGTGATGCCTCCTGACCCCACTGAGGAGCTGCCCGACAGTCAGGACCAAGATCCATCCAAAGCACAGATGGCAGGGATGCAACAACAGCAGATGGACCAAATTCTGAAGGCCATTTCGGACACAATGGAAGCGCTACACCATGACATAGCGCAAATGTCAACGAGTTTGGGGCTGTTTCGGGCGGACCACAGAAAATTGGTGGATCGTGTCAAGCAAACGGAACTTACCTTGGAAACTCTGGTACCGGCCCAGAAGGCGACAGATGTGGCAATGGGGGATTTGCTGGGGAGGGTGCAGCACCTGGAAAAAAGGGCCGAGGACGCTGAAGGGTGCAATCGACGAAATAACATACGGGTGGTGGGCCTACCTGAGAAAATCGAAGGGGACAGTATGATCAACTACTTGGAAGACTGGTTGCGTGATGTGGTTGCTCCTGAAGGACTGTCGCAGTTCTACATGCTGGAGCGGGCTTATCGGGTCCCGGCCCGCCCACCGGCTCTTGGCCAGCCCCCTTGGCCTGTGGTGGCACGCCTATTGCACTTTAAAGACCGGGATGCTACCTACTGAAAGTGCGGACAATGGGCCACTACCGAGGGGATAATGCCTCTGTCTCCATCTATCCAGACTACTCCTATGAGGTCCAGCGCAACCGCTCTTCATTTCTGGCGGTCAAAAAGGCCCTCCGAGACGAGGGCATACAGTACTCTCTTCTATTCCCGGCTCGCCTGAGGGTGATGATGGATGGTAAGGCGTCCTTTTATAGTACCCCGGATGATGCATAGAGCTGGCTAGAAACATATCGAGCTGGAACTGATGTCCATAAGGGGAATGAGAGGACAGCGAAGACCCGACCGAAACCTCGCAGATGCCGACGAACCAGAAAACATGCGGCAACTAGTCAAACACCAACAACGTCGCAGACAGAATTTGAACGGCAGGCGGCCCTTCGGGCGGTCTCCACCATATCGGGAGCAGTGGCCGCTGCCCCTTTGGCAGACTCAGGATCTCAACGGGGATCGGAGGAGTTGGTGTCGGAGAGCTCTGAGGAAGATGACCCGACTATGCCCCAGGTTACTCCGGGGACTGCTGATGGCCTCCTGGACGAATAAACCTTACCTGTTCCCATTTGTATACAGTAAGGGGGTGAAATCCTAGCTATGGGGCATGATGGAGGAGGGCGCAGTTGTAGGCCTTGAGACATTGGTGGGGGTTTATTCCAATGTTTTACAGATTAGTGGAATGGGAGCTGTGGTTGTTTGGAGGGGGGGCTCCTCTGGGTCATAGGTGACCGGGGGCTTTACTTCTGAGGCTGAGCGTGGGAGGAGGGGCGGCGGAGTTGCTGTCCGGCTTGACTTGGTGTAGATCTACCCCCTCAACCTCACGCTAGTTGTGAGACTCTGGTAGCTACCAGAGAGTTCCCATTATGTGGGATTGGCTTTGGATGGGTAACTGTGGTTTAGCACCTGTTCTTGGGAGGGGAGGGATGAGGGTTTGTTGGGGATGTTTGGGGCTTAAGGGGACTGTCAGTGTGCCTACCGGGCTAATGGGGAGGTTGTTCTGTTGCATGCTCACGTATGGGGACCTGACCTGAGTTGTACGGGGGCTGAGTTCCATGACGAAACCATACAAGGCCCATGCCTATTTAGTGCGTAGGGGGATTCAAGTGGCCTTTTTACAGGAAACACACATTGATCGGATGATTGAGGGGCGGGTGTTGCAGCGGAGATGGAGGGGCCAATTGTTTTATACTACTTATTCTGCATATGCACGGGGGACATTGGTTTGGTTGAGATCGGGTGTTCCCTTTCAGCCTTTGATGACGGTGATTGATCCAGAAGGGAGATTTGTGGCTGTACAAGGGCGACTAGATGGGAGGGATGTAGCACTGTGCAGTGTTTATGCCCCGAATGTAGAACAGTCTGCTTTCTTCTCACGGTTGTCCGGGAAGCTGACGACATTCTTGACTGGCACGGTTTTTCTGGGGGGGAGATTTTAATTCAATCACTGATGTAGAATTGGACCGATCTCACCCTCCGTTGGCCTAATCTGCGGTTCACCGTCTGGCAAAGGTGATGCAGGAGTGGCAAAACACTTGGGGTCTAGTCGATGCTTGGCGGATGCATCACCCTACGGATAGAGATTACTCATTCTATTCGGTGCCGCATGATTTACATGTGCGGCTTGATAGTATTTTATGTTCGCCGGAAGCTCATGGACTGACTTGCCATAGTGAATATCTGGCGAGAACGATATCTGATCACAACCCTTGTCTGATAACGGTACAGTGGACCAGGCAGCGACAGGTGATACCCACTTGGTGCTTGAACCCAGTGACGCTGGAAGACCCTGTTTTTTGTGCTGAGGTCCGAGATGATATTGAGCATTACTTTACAGAAAATAGGGGGACAGCATCGAGCAGGGCCCTGGAATGGGACACTTTTAAAGCAATGGTGAGAGAGGTGTGTATTTCGTCCACAACAGTGGCTCGCAAGACATTATTGTACGATATAGAGCAGGAAGAGGATCACTTGCGCAGGGCAGAGAAGGCTAGCCATATAGATCCAAAGGGGCAGCAGGCAGTCCTTGCGGCAAGCGAAACAGTGGCTACTCAAGTTGAAAGGTTACGCTGTTTTGACCATAAGGAATACCTAGTATGGGCTTATGCAGAGGAACAGGGTGGGGTCCCTACTGGCTTGGTTGGCTAACCCGGCAGTCCGGGGCACGCCGGACAGCGCTGACTACCACAGCCAGGAACCTAGTATACTCACAAAAGGAGATTAATGACCAATTCTTGACCTATTATACGTTGCTCTATAAGAGTGCGATGCAGGACCTACCGGATGGGGTTAAGCAGCGCAGCTCCCGCGCTTAGACCCAGAACAGGGGAACAAGCTGGGGGGGGGGGGGGGGGGGGGGAAATCTCACTAGGAGAGATTCGAACGGCGGTTAAGCACATGTCTCGGCGGAAAACACCGGGAGCAGACTGTCTACCTGTGGAGTTTTATGCGGCATATGTAGACCTCCTTGCACCACACTTAAAGTCTATGTACAGGGAGGCGTGGGAACTGGGTAGGTTGCCTTCGACTGCCAGAGAAGCGATCATAATACCATTGTTGAAACGGGGGGGGTGCCTGCTTCCGATGTGCATATCGACCTCCCTCAATGTTTACGGTGGATTACAAAATTCTGAGTAAGATTCTTGCAGCTCGACTCCTGGAACACATGGGTACCCTGATACACCCGGATCAGGCGGGCTTCATTCCCACCAGGAACACAGCGACATGTATACGTCGGCTTATTAGGGTTATGGGAGAAGGACACGATAGGGCGCCAGGCGCAGTGGTGCTATCGGTCAACATTGAGAAGGTCTTCGATAGCGTGGAGTGGCCGTTTCTGTTTCAAGTCATGAGTGAATTTGCCCTTGGGGACCAGTTTGTACGGTGCACTGAACTATTATACAACTCAGCTACTGCTAGGGTCCGAACGCGGCCTACCATCTCAGCAGCATATCGGGTGGGGAGAGGTACTCGCCAGGGCTGTTCCTTATCCCCCTTACTGTTTGCCTTGGCCATTGAACCGCTGGCGTTGCACGCTCGGTTGGGACGATCTTATGAGGGTCTATCGCTGTGGGGGGTGATCCACTACATTTCCTTATATGCAGATGGTTTATTGTTGTTTTTGGCTGATGTGGATGACTCTTTGCAGGGTGCCAAAGCCCTGCTTCGAGAGTTTGGTTGTTTTTCTGGGTGGAAGGTGAATTAGGGCAAGACCTGTTTGTTCCCTTTGACCCCGGGTGACCATGTGCGTCTATCTGTGGGGGATTTGCTATGGGAACCTCATTGTCTACCTTACCTGGGTACCAACATCTATCACACTCAACCCGACCTACTGGAGGGTAATGTGGGCAGAGCGGTGAGGGGGCTTCAGAGCAGCATGGGGTTCTGGCGAACCCTCCCACTGTCAGTGGCGGGGAGGGTGGCACTGTTGAAAATGGTGGCACTCCCACGTTTGCTCTACTTTTTTCGCACTTTACCTGTATGGATCCCGGCATCAATCTTTCGGAGGCTTAGGGCCTTGACTACAGGGTTCATTTGGGGTTCGGGTAGAAGACAGGTTGCGCTACCCAAGCTAGGTAACAGCAGCATTAGAAGGAAGCAACAAGAACAGTGGTACATGGTCAAATTTAATACCATCAGACATGGCCTTAACTCGAGGGAAGAGTGGGAAGCCCTTATATAACCCTAGAGGATCAGGAAGCAACATGACCATAGCCCGCAAGACAAAAGTACCTGAGTAAAATTAACAGCGGGAAGGTAATTTGAAGTAGTCCCGGGGAATTGTGACTGTACACGATAGGAACAATGTGACAGATAGAGCTACCATAATAGAGACAAAAAGTACCTATCATAATGGCAACTAAAAATGAGGGTGTTCCTATAGCGTGGCGCTTCCCCCAAATAGAGAAACATGACTCCGGCTTGAAAAGTATAGTCTTCAAAAATATGAAATAATTAGACAGGGTTAACCAAAGACAGTATAATGAGAAGAAATAGTCTTAACCAGTGCGATATAGAAGATAGATGCTACAGAATCCGAGTAAAATAGACAGGATCATAAACCATAAAAGACAATATAATGAGAAGAAATAGCCTGGAAACGTATTTAGTATGCTATAGAAAATAGATGCCAAAAAATCTGAGTAAATAATGACCCTCTGGTATTACCCTGCTGCCGTTGGCGGAGGTATACCGGATAATAGCAGTTGTCTGTATAGCTGTGACATATATATACAAACAATAGTTTAACTTTGATAAATTAGGACATTTTTGTCTCCTCGTATATAGACCTAAAATATACATCTAGTTTGCGTTCCTAATAAAGCACTTAAACAAACTAACTTTAATACAACGTTCTAATAGAGTATATATATGCCATAACTTCCGTGAGAAGAACTCGCCAGGAAGTAAGCAATGACCCATAGATATGTACATCTTAAATATTTGGCCACTCCAAGATGGCGCCCCTGCAGAGCCGAGCTGCCCCATAGTCCCACATACGAGCCGCCGGGCAATGCCGCGACGTTTAAGGAAATTTCGCTCGTAAATACAGGAATAACTGTAATGCGCGGCAAAGCCAAATAAATGGCTCCTACGTTCTTTAATAGTACTTCAACGAGGATTATACGGGAATATTTTATTTGATCCCGTTCTAAGATGGCGCCCACAGCGCTACGGGTCCGACCAGGTGAAACACGCCCCCAGGTGCTACCGTTTGAGGGCGGCTTCTATTTACATAAAAGGCGGGCCCCCGCTAGCGTCCTTGTAGGTGTCGAGACGAGGCAGAGACGCTACTCCGTCCATAACGAGGTAAGAGAGGGCCACTGCAGAACGTTCCTAGAGACGTGGGTAACCGGGATAGACTATTTTGCAAAATCTAAGCAAGACCTAAAAAACCGAACTCATTTTCAATTCTGTTTCCCTCACAACCCAATGCCCTTGAAGTCCAAGGCAGTTAATCTAAAGACATCAGACAAGGACCTTATGCCACGAAAATATATATTAATAGACATACCATACCCATTGCTAAAACAGGATAGAAGGGGGATTATGTATAAACACACACAACCCTTGTAGTTTCTAGGAGGAGGCAAGGTACATAACCAATACGCTTATTTTAAGCAGGCAAGGTATAAGACCAATACGCCTATCAAAATAGAGATATATATGGAAATACATTATATTCTAAACTTATGATGAGCAGACAAAGCCAGCAACAATGAAATAGATAAATCTGCCACAGATACAAACATGAATAAAGTATATATACTTATGTGTCTATCCCTCCAGAACATATCCAGTTCCTGAGACGAGGAACATAATTCTATGCCCGTCCAAGCAAAGTTTTTAAAATTTGAAGGTAAGATGTGACCAGATGACCAGAGTACAAACAAATAGACTGACTAGTGCATGTTGACTGCAGAGTAACCCCTTCATCTATCTTATGTCCATAGAGAGATACAGAAATATGCCATAAGAAGTTAAAATAAAGAGAAGGCACCCCATTCCGGGGTAATACAACATATGAAAATAAGGTAAAATGGATGATAAGCTAACGGGGGGTAATTAGATTACATAAGGGGACCCTAGAGTGTAATATATATGGGCATTCTTTGTAGGATAATCAGCATATCGGAACAGAACTTAGAAGATTTATCCCAAGAACCACGATTAGATCTACTTGGATACTCTCCCAAACCCATGAGGGGTAAGAATGATTCCGGTCTGTAAGATACTGTATGTGAGTGAGTACCATGAGTCTTCTTCCTCTGCCCTCCATCTAATACATCTCCACAACAAAATGGCAACGGAGGGCAAGAATATGTTGATAACAAGGAATGCAATGAGGGATCTAGTATTATAAATCAAAGTGTGCATACTATTGTTAAAATAGACAGTCTTTTGTAATTGGCTGTTAATAGAATGACCTCAGAAGGTGCACTTTAGGGAACAGAAGGGGCAGTAGCCACTACCTAAGAAATAGTCGGTGAAGATGTTGTGCTTATATAACAGTATGCAATACAATGTGATGCTCACACCTCGTATATAAAGTAAGTGATATCCTCCCTTCTCTCCTGTATACCTGCAGAGAAGGTGCAAGCCACCACGCTTTGAAGCAAATAACCCCAATAAACTGAAGTCCCGAGGAAGGTGCTGCAACATCTTTTGTCCTGCACCGAAACGCGTCGACGCATTCTCCAACAGAGAATCCAACTAGGCCTAGCGAACAATCGATATACAGCCATTTTTGATACTGTTGTTCAGCTTTACATATAAAAATTAGAAGCCATTGGATCTACTCATCAATAGTGGCAAGGACATCTAGAGGCCACAGATAATTGAGGGGGTTTCTTTTTCTTTTTTTCTCTCGTGTCAGGTTACTGTATATCTGTTTTCATGTGTCACCATTGATTTTACAATATGTCATTTATATATCTCTCCATGTTTTTTAACTTGATTTTGATAACATGTGCTATGAAATATAATAATTAATTGCTGTATTTTATTCCTTTTCAAAGAAAACTTCTTTGAATCGTTTTAACTGTGTTGCTAAGTGTAAGAAATTTTTTATATGTAATGTGTTTTTGATTAAAATTAGACTGTGAACGTTCAAATTTTTGTTGTGGAAATTTATATTTAATCTTCTCAAATTTCTCCTGTATTCCCTGATTAAGTTTGGTAGTGAACCTACAGTGGTGTGAAAGGATAGTGAGCGTGTGCCCAGGGATTTCAATTTGACTGGAAGGTGAATTAGGGCAAGACCTGTTTGTTCCCTTTGACCCCGGGTGACCATGTGCGTCTATCTGTGGGGGATTTGCGATGGGAACCTCATTGTCTACCTTACCTGGGTACCAACATCTATCACACTCAACCCGACCTACTGGAGGGTAATGTGGGCAGAGCGGTGAGGGGGCTTCAGAGCAGCATGGGGTTCTGGCGAACCCTCCCACTGTCAGTGGCGGGGAGGGTGGCACTGTTGAAAATGGTGGCACTCCCACGTTTGCTCTACTTTTTTCGCACTTTACCTGTATGGATCCCGGCATCAATCTTTCGGAGGCTTAGGGCCTTGACTACAGGGTTCATTTGGGGTTCGGGTAGAAGACAGGTTGCGCTACCCAAGCTGATGCGACCAAGGGCGGAGGGGGGACTGGCGGTCCCTGACTTTGAGTGGTAATATCTAGCAGCGCAGTTACAGTGGCTCACGCAGGCGGTGACTCTGGAGTTTAGAGGCCCTGAAGGACCGCAAGGTAGAGCGATTCCCCGGCAGGTACTGTCATTTATAGTTCTCCAGCAGAAGATCAGTCTCGATCAACTCACCCTTGAGGAACGCACACTCCGCTTATGCTGGAACCGGAGCCAAAGACTAGCGGGATTTCCTCGCCCATATGCTCAGGAGAGCCCTCTGGGCATGTGCACAGCCCTTCCGCATGGTGGGGGGGGAACTGGTCTGCGTTGGCTGTTTGGGAAGAGCTTGGGCTCCATATGTTGGGGGATTTATACAGAGACGGGGCTCTGTTATCTTTTCAAGACTTGCAGCGCACTTTTGGGTTACTGCGGGGAGATTATTTATTGCATGCTGCCCTAATAATGGGGATTCAACGGCAGTGGAGGATGGGACTATTGGAACCCCCGATTTCACTGGCTTGCCAGTATGTAGTCATGGCGGCAGGTACGTTCAAGGCTATCACATGCCTATACGGACGCTGGTCGACCGAGCAAATCCCGCCCCTGGATGTTCTGAAAGGCAAATGGGAAGCGGATATTGGTAAGCCATACCAGAGACGACATGGCCTAAACTAGTACGACGTGCCTGGAAGGGTACACGAAACGTCAGGTTCTAATTGGTTCAGTTATTCACATTACAAAGGGCCTAATTGACGCTGGTTAAAATCCTACAGTATTTCGGTTGCTCCCTGTCGCAGTGCCCGAGGTGTAATGCAGATAGGGCTGATTTCTGACACATGTTCTGGTCTTGTACGGGTTTGGGGTCTTACTGGGAGGAGGTGATAGCATGTTTGAATCAGACGACAGGACGAACGATAGAGGCAGAGATGGGGACTTGCTTGTTACTTTGGTTCCCACATACCCCCAGCACGAAGATTACTAGAGAGTTCTATGACTTAGGGTTAATTATGGCAAAAAGGGAGCTTACCATGCATTGGTAGTCGAAGACAGGCCCTAATTATCTGAGGTGAAGAGCGGATTTTTTAAGTTGGGGGGGTAGCGAGGGGACACTTCAGTTACAGCTAGCTAGGCGCACTGCTAATGATAAGGCACTAGAAGTGGCCAGGGCATGGGAGGCTTTGGTGGCGGATCTCCAAACTCCTGCTGTGGATGCTGAAGAAGGGAAGGAGGATGTAGATGTGGATCAGGTTGAGAGGGCAGCATTGGCGACCTAACAGGAAGAAAGGCGTGAGATGATGTACTGTCGTGTTCATATCTAGGACCCTAATTCTATATTCCCGATTTATGCCCTTGTGAGGTTATAATCAATAATATCCTGATGAAGGCATAAGAATCAGATTCATATTCAGTAATAGCCCACGCAATCCAAAGCACAGCACGGCTACTCCCATAGACTCCTAGAAAGCACAACGTGTTCTTTAAACAAACCAAGCCTCCAGCAGCCCAGGAAAACCCCCTGCTTTTGTTTTGATTTGAACAAGAACTCCTGAAGTCCAGAAAGAACTGTTAGTTCTTAGTGACGTCTTATGTCCAACCTTACGTCAAACCCGGCACCTTCCAGGTAAAAATAACCAACAGTTGCCTTAAGCAAACACACAGTGGTTTGGAGCAGAGCGGCCATCTACTTGCCCGAGAGTCCAGCTGATGCGAGTGCCCATGGAAGCCACCCCTCCTGTTTGACGCACTGAGAGAGACGCTGTCTTTTTCTCCAGCCGAGAAAATCCAGCTCCGGTGTTTCCAGCCTACCCTTGCGGGTTGCTGGAATATCGAGTCCTGAGGAAAGAGATACCAGACCTCCCACATTCTATTACCAAGGTATGGACCTGACTAAACCCTTGAGAGAATTCTTGATGCAGATTCTTGGCAAAATTATCTTAACCAACTTAACTTAAAACTGCTACTTACTCATCCTTTCCCACGTATTAGGCTTAGGTCAGGTACATCGGGGTAGGCTTAGTTAGAAGCACCAGTTAAGTACGTTAGTCAATATATTTATGTATGTATATATTTTATCCATTTTAAAGTTTCATATGGCTAAGAAACCATACCAATGCTTTTACAGTATTATTTCATAATTCTACTTTTACTGTACGCACTTTACTTTAAGTATTGCAATTGTGACAATTCACTTCTCTTGCATGAGAAAGAAGACTGCTCAATAAATAACACTTTTTTATTGAAAACGCCCGTCTCTCTATTTCTCTGCACTCTGGTGAAACTAAGTATGCACTGCTGACTGAGTGAAATAGCGGTCTATAGTTTTCACACGACTCTAGAGATATACTCTTATTCTGAGGGAGCAAAGTTGTCATGTTTATGCGGTTGTCGGAAACTGAATTCCTTCTTGTCTGAGCCAGGGGAGGTGGTCCCTCCCTATTCATTCAAGAAAGTTTCCAGTGACCTCTGAGCTAGCTGGCGCAAACCTAAATTAAGTTCAACATAGTCAGTAGAGACCTAGTTGACCTCAGTCCTACGTCTACACTGCTGTTTATGTTATTCCAATGCGCAGAGCCTATTGGGAAAATAGGAACTACACTACATGGCGCCCAACGTTTGGTAAGGCGATAATCTACCGCAAGACACTAGAGTAACTCAGTCGTGCTTTTTCACACAGAACCCTTTCCCCGTAAAAACTCCAATAGATGTCTGGAGTGGGTGAAAGGTTAATATCCGCTGGAACTTAGTAGGATGAGAATCCTATGTATTAGTTTTTGGTTTGATCAACGTTGAAGGATACAGTGTTCCAAAATATTGTGCACCTAATCTTTGTTTCCTTGAAACTCGATCTGCAACAGAAAACTTTCAGTCAGTTAAATGGCAGAAAGTGACGAAGAAAGGGAGCGAGCAAGAATAGCAGCTCGACTCTTAGAGGAAGACGTAAGTCTCCATGAAACTGACCCGGATGCAATACTCATTCTAGTCAATGTAAGAAGAACTATAACTCTAAAACATATAGAAAATGGACTGACACCACGAGGTGGTACAGTCATATTCGTGATAGAGGCACATGAATATCGGCAGACAGAGGTATTCTATTCATGGATACATTTTCCAGCAGCACATGCTACGACAAAAGACTTCCACTGTTACAAAATAGAGGAACCTCCGGATGAATACACTCCTTTCGAGGAGATTGAAATCCCACTAAAATACTAAGAGCACCTGCTCTGGTTTAAAGGCGCCCTAAAACATAATGATCACATCACCAGGCTCGGTCCACTAGGTAGACCAGAAGCAACGGGGTCGGTCCTATGCAATTATGCAACACACCCAGACTATGAAATAATGTCAAGCGAACAACTCCTAGCTAAATTAAAAGAATTAACAAAGGCAAATAGAGAATTAGTTCAAGTGGCAAGGGATGATATAAAGAACCTCCAGAAATTGAAGGAAACTGATATAGCAGAACAACCATTTGAACTCACCAGAATCATAGAAAAATCCTATGAAGAGCTAGGAGGAGATAGTTTGGGTGGGAAACCGGTAAAATCCCAACTAACTGAAAATCCTGAAAAAACATTTATTAAAAATAATTTAAAAACTCCAAAAAAGAGTTGGGAAGGTAATAAACAAACCATTCCCAGGGAAAAACGTTTCCAGTCCAGAGGAAGGTCTCCTCAGCGTAGAGAGAGATCTCCGGGCCGAGAAGACAAGTCTCCCCAAAGGGAATCCTCTGAAAAAAGATACAACCTTAGAAATATGGATAAAATAAAAAAACCTGATAGATATCAAGATATTGATACACGTCCCTCTCGATCTTTTCAGACTTCCTCACAGAAATCGGAAAGAAGAGGACGGTCAGAACACAGAGAAGAGCACGCCAAGTCCAAAGACAAGGAACCTGCTCATCAAAGTAAAAATTTACAATTTCCCAGAAAGAAGGTAGCAAGTATTAAAATTGAACATGCCGAAAATTCTGAGGACGCAGCTGAAAAAGGAGAGTGGGCACAGACAATGCTAGACAGCGCAGCAGAAGTGACCATAGCTCGCAAGATCCTGATGAATCTTCTGGAGACAGTGGACACGAATGAGTACATTCAGGTGGAAACTGCAAACACACGAGTTAGTGTGCCCCATAAACTATATGAAATCACATTACGTATAGAGGGAGATAAAACTCGAAAAATAAAAGGTCTCTTTTGGGAAAAACTCTCAAAAGGCTATGACATTCTGTTAGCTGAGAAAGACTGGCCACCAGAGTTTGTCAGGGAGTGCCCTCATGGTGAAGAAATGATTATGCCTGCCTTCTCGAATCACATCCCGATTCATAAAAAATACACATTGGCAAGAAAATGGGCAGTAGCCCAAGCTCCTGCTTTATCCAAAAATCATGTAGGATGGGATGAGGACTCACCTCACCACAAAATCCAGTTAAATAAATCAGCCCACTGCACAAAGGCAGTATCCAGTTAAGCAAGAAGCTAAAAAACAAGTCAGGGAGATCTTAGATCAACTTGAATACCAAGGGGTGATCGAAACATGCACCTCTCAAATGAACAATCCTTTGTTTCCTGTCTCCAAGCCAGATGATTCATATCGTCTAGTTTTGGACTACAGACACCTTAACTCCTGTTGTAAAACATTTGCAGTACAAAACTCACATAGTGCAGCACTAATGAATAACATTGTGCGCAAAAAATATAAAACGACATTAGACACCTCTAATGGATTCTTCTGTCAAAACATTGCACCTGAAAGCAGGTATTTGACCGCTTTCTCAATATTTGGATCGCAAAAACAATTTTGCCGACTCCCACAGGGATTCAAGAATAGCCTAGGATTATTCTCAGCAAGGGTAACAGTTACTACAAATATATGATGATGAAGCATTATCATATGTGGATGACATCTATCTCACAGATGATGACCTGGAGACTCACTTAAAATGGGTGAACACCATAATACTTGGACTCACTTCTGAGGGTTACAAATTCAACTTTAAATATTCACGAATTGCCCATCTAACTGTCCTATTTTTAGGATGTGAATTATCAAGTGAAGGCAAAAGCCTGGCACACAATTTCTTAGAGAAATGTGCTGTACTCCAAGCACCAAAAACGCTGAAGAATTTACAATCACTATTAGGTTTCCTGAATTTCGGAAGAACCTACATTCTAAATTATGCTGAGAGGGTTAAACCTCTCTATGAATTAATAAAACCAGATTTCAAACAAGTCAATTGGACTCAGAAACACACAGAGATTTTGAGATCATTGCAAACAGACATGTTAACTAAAACAAAATTACAAACTCGCAAAAATACACGCAATCTTGTAATCCAAGTAATCCCAGGAAAATACGGATTCACATACCTGACCTCTAATAAGGGAGAAACGGTACCTATAGCTTACAAATCACTTTTGTACACTGAAGCTGAAATGAAATTCAGCTTCACAGAAAAAATTCTAACAGCAGTTAGAACTTCTGTAGCTAAAGAAAGACCCCTAGCCCAAGGCTGGAGAATTACCTGTTCTTTCAGCCGAATCAGCCCTTGAGGCATTAACAAGTCCACGTAATTTGATTAAAGTGGCTTTAGATCCGAAATGGAAAGAATGGGAAAATTCTTTTGTTACAGAAGACGTGAAATACTATTTTGACCCAAAACTGAAAAAACTAGATCTAGTATACGAACGCGAATATCCTCTGCCAGCTGAAATTCTGCCTCTAGAAAAATATACCTGTGTAATCTACATTGACAGATTCGTACAACACTATGATGTTGAAAATAAATCCTATGATGCAGCGTGCGCGATTGTTAAAGGTCGCTGGCGCTCTGGTAAATTCAAACCAATGATTACCAAAACTGAATCACTCAGGAAGTGTTCAGCACAGCGAGCTGAAATAAGAACTTTAAAGATGGTGCTTGAAAATGCTGATCGCGAATTCCCCATACTAATAGTGTGCGATTCGTATTTCTGCGTCAATTCATATAACAGTGACATTCAGACATGGATCAAAAACGGTTACAAAGATGACACAGGTGCTACAATAAAGCATAAAAGGCTTTGGGAACAGGTATTTCTTTTGCAGAAAGAACTACGAAGGACTCACGTGATACACGCATTGAGTCATCAACGTGATGGCGTTCACGTTGCAGGGAATTCATTGGCTAACACAGCCACAGCAGAAGCGGTTCGACCGGCTTCCGTAGCCACTGAAAAGCGTTCAGAAAAACACATAGATGGGGAAACCATGCTGGCAGTAAAAGCCTCATTAAAAGGCGATTATGCAGCATTACCTCTTAACTATCCACTCAGTAATACATACATATTGATGCAAACTCCGTTCCATTTGCTCGAATCCCTGGAGTGGGGGATAGGGTAATTCCAAACACGAACCAGAGAATCTTCTTACTACAAGAAGCACATATGGGGTTGGGTCTGAGGCACCAAGAGATCCTGAAATCTCTGATGGAACTACAAGCGGAGTACTGGTGGCCAGGAATGAGCGTAGATATCTACTATTTTGCAAAAAATTGCAAGGACTGCAACAGAGGTCGCAGTTGTGAACCGGTCCAGCCTGTAGCTCAGATACCACTATTAGATAGCATCCGGTTATCAATAACGCAGAAATCCAGTAGGAGAAATGCGTCCCCATAATAATTAAGACTGAATTCACTTAATAATGTAGACCCTAGCACTCGGCTGACGCCAGAACTGTTATAAAAGATTTGCGAGTCTTTATCGGCACATACGCAATTGGCATGCTACATTCTGATCAGGGTCCTGCGTTCAGCTCTCGAGCTTACAAAGAGGCCATGAACAGTATGGGCATCGCATTGCGGTACTCTTCTCCCTTCCATCTTGAGGGAAATGCGGTTGTGGAAAGAAAAAAACGGGACATAAAGCAATCTATAACGGCCAGGGTATTAGGTTCGGGTGATGGGTGGGTCAAACATTTAACAAGTGTCCAACGTAGTCTTAACAATCTGCCAAGAAACTCTCTAAAAGGTCTCACTCCATACGAACTATTGTTCGGAACTAGAATGCATATTCAGGACCTTGATAGTCACACTTCAGTGGTAGAAGAAAAAACCTTTGATATCAAAGATTGCTTGGCTGTTTTACAGGATTTAAATGAAACAAGAAAAAACCTGAGTAACAAAGTTGAAACAACAGTCGACAGCCACTGAAGAAAAACCACCTGTCCCAGCAAGACCTGTCTGGATTCCAAAGATTGGGGATCTGGTCAGAGAAAAGATCGCGGCAAAGAAGGAATTTGGGCCTTCTTACAGAAAAGCAGTACCTGTCTTAGCTATCAACGGAACAAAATCAGTTGTACTACCGCCACTTGCTGGTAAAAAGGGGAACCGAGTTGTATCCATCGACCTGGTAAAACCACAATCATGTGGCCGATAATAAGTAGTAGGCCCAGTGGACTCCCAAGAAATAGCAGAATACCAAAATGTGCAACTATCCAAGATGTTCAAACTGATAGACTAATCACATTTGATAAACCTACAGTACAGAAAAAGGACTATGCAACAAAGCCATGGAACTTGTGCCTCTTGAAACACAAATCTCAACAGGTCGTTATGAAACACCTGTCTACAACGATGTAGCCTCGGACTATGCAAATGAAACAAATAAAAATGCAAAAGAAAATGAAAATCCGGAAGCAATTCCAACAATTGACAGAACTGCATCAGGCTACTTCATCAATTTCGACAATTTCTCTGAAGATCCAAGCGAGCATGAAGAAACGCCTCCAACAAAAACTTTTAAAAACAAAGTAATTGAACTTTTTCAACAACTAAAAGGAACATATCTAATTTCACCATGGATTGAATTTTAGATTGTGTTAGGTGTACTTTTCTTCCTGCTTTGACTCATCATGGTTTTATGTTTGGGAAAATTAATTGAGGGGAAATATAGTACAATGGACACAGCAAGTCAGAACATCAACTTGGTCCTAAAGCCACACACATCCTCTCACATCGAGAAAAGAGAGCTATCATCAGTGAAAATCACAGCCATTCCAATACCCAGTGGGGTAGCATGGGACAGAACTGATTATGACATTTTTGGCCCGGTCGAGCTCTTAAAGTATCCTCACCAACTCAAGATTTCATTAAGTGACTTTGTGACACCTAGTACCTTCTCTGATGACTGGGACTTTGAAAACATGAATATTATGATGTCAGATTTAGTAATGTCAGCCAAATTTACAGAACATGATTACTTACAAGGTTCATCCAATTATGAAGAGCTATACTGCTACAACCATTATGGTGATCACTGTTTACATAAAACTGCTCAGCCTAGAAATGTTTTATCTTTTAACCAGTGGGAACACTGTCCAACTCCACCAATAGGCAGTTCGAAAACATTTTTTGAGAAATTCCAATACTTTTCAGGGTTTAATAACAGTGATCCAGGAACGTTTTATTTTAAAATGTTAAATAGAACAGGAATGAAAACAATGTTGACAAATACTAAATTGATTCATTCAGAAAATTTTTATGACAAAATGTCTACATTAGGTTTCGAATTTTGGAAAAACACCATTGAAACAAAATCAATCTGGGGTTCCAAAGATTGGCAAGTACAAGGACTAGAAGCACTATTTAGGGCCTGCATGATCCCAGAACAAATTATATTTTTGAATGACACTATTCAACAAACTACTTGTCTTGGACTAGCTAAGATAAATGACTTGAATACACCGTCTATTCCGAAACCCATACCTGATAGTGACAGCACTACTGATGTGGAGATAGACGTATCTAATATTTTACACCAAAACAGAACACATACTGATTGGAAAAAGTGGTTGATCTGGCCAACAGACACGAATAACTGTCAAGATAGATTCCTGAACAAATCACAGGGGTTCAAAATGACCAGACCAGACCCTAGATACTCCCAGAGACAACATCCAGGGATAGTTACAACATACAGTGTAGGGAAACTATGCCTTGAGTGGCTACAGAAATCCAGACTGGCTGAAATTAAGCAACACTTGACTTTACTTAAAAACGGTGCTGACTTGCGTGATTTCATAATGGGACCACGCAAACAGCGTCAAAAATGTTACATAGCAGCCGGTATATACGCTGCATACAACGAAGCATGGAAAGTAATGCAAAGTGAGACAGCAGAAAAAATACAAGAAATTGATCGTATAAATTTGGAAAAATCACTTTCTGTTGTGGACAATGGGTTAACGACTCCGTCTTCCTGAATATATTCACTGGACAGCATTGTATCATCTGCCGTTGATATAATAGAGCAGGACTTACTAATGTTACAACATGGTAAGTCTCAATTACGTTCTATTGTACAGCTTGGCTGGACGTTGCAAAATCTACGTTCAGGCTACGTGCCATGGCGTTTAATCAACACAACGTCATTATTTTCTATCTTTAACCTTACTGATAAACAAATCAGTTTGGCACAAAAAGGAGCAGACTATACGATTCTGAGCATTGAAAAACTTGAGAGATTACCATTGACAATGTCAGAGAGACCTGTCATCGAATGGATAATACATGGAACGATTACAATTCCGATAACAACTTTCCAGTTTAAATACGGTCAAGAGTATATACCAGCAGGCCAGTATGAAAGGTTGGGTAAAGAAAACATCAAATCAACCTGAGATTTACCTTATACACACAGATGTTATAGTGAAGGAAACAAGGAGGTATTTCTTAGAGGTAAAAATGGTAAAAAGTCACTAAGCAGTACACTTCTGTGTCAAGGAATTCATTTGCATGGAGCCTGCGAAGTGTCTTCAAACAACCTTTCATGCACCTGCATGGCACGCCTGCAAAACAGATAGAGCCATTTTTTAGACCACTTTCTAACAGTAGTTACATTTTAATAAGTGACCACAGCTGTTGTGGCATGCTGCCAGGAAAAGCCTATCTGACAACTGTAACTTCCAGGGCCATTTGCTGTATGCAAGTATTGTATCCACACAGCAATCCAGATATGGGGGCTGCGTTATGGCCTCGGTTGAATATCTCTTCTATTCGAATTGATACTTTAAGCAGAATGAAGTCTATTCTTTTACAAACAACTGTGCCTCTAACGTCATCCAAAGAAACATGATCTGCAAGTTGCAAGGACAGCAGCATAGATACATACCCTTTTATCAACAAATTGCCCCGTACATTTCGTAGAAGTGTTAAGCCAAATCTTAAACATGTCTGATACCAGTGGCATCGCACATGTATTTAAGACAATTTTTTCAGGACTGTTAGCACCCTTTGAAACAGTTCTGGGCATCGTCCCGAATTTAGTCCATTCTGTCTTTTGCGGCCTACCCTTAATCTTGGGACTCGTGGCAGGAATTTTATTTTTGCTCCTTCTGCACCGATATGGCAAGCCAATCCACAGGCAAGACTCTAGCAACGATGGAAGAAACGATCCTAGCAATACGATACAGAGACCGTATAACTGAGGTCCTCGGATTGGCCCGGCTAAGAGATCCAAGTACAACCTGGTTTCTTTCATTCAGACCGATCTGGCAAGATTGCATCATACCTGTGCTTCGATGTCTGCTATGCGGAGAAGAATGCGTGTTGGACGTCTGTCTTACACTACAATCAGCAGTACCAATGGAAATCGATACTTTGCTAGGTCCGGTAACGACTCATGCATCGTGTTGTCCCCAGCGGCTACCGATTCTGATGACGGCATTCGTTGAGACTTCACCACTACGAGTAGGTGGCGGTGAGGTACTAGAGGAAAGCAGCACCGAACAGGTACAGCCTTCTGTGAGCCTTGCTAATCCAAACATAGATGATAGCAATCACGCAGAGAATTGCACTGTTGCAGCATTTTCTTACTTGGTCGAACTTTCACCTGATGAGGTAGACCAATTTTTTGCAGGTCTGTCTGAAATAATGTTCTCTCCAGTCAATGAGAATAACTCTTAATAAAAACAATGAGCACACAGCGTTCCCTGAACTCTGAATTCGGCCTTCAATTTTTGATAAACAAAGCCAAAGAAAATATTTGGAACCTTTTCCCCTGAAAGCAAAATTATTTTTGCCCATTTTTCAAAATATTTACTTTTTTCGGCACATGATACTCTGCTTAAAGTAGAACTATTCTTAGAGAACAGAGCTTCTATTTTAGGATACTAGAGACAATATTTTACCTCAGCCTCTAGCACATATACAGCAATTTGTATAAATATGTGATGAAATGGTCTCGACCTTCTTTTCTGTATTTAGAGCCATTTCATGTGTAATTTTCGCAATTTATTCAGCTGATATATATATATATGCATTTATCTGAATGAAGACAGTGCTAGAATAGCGTACAGTACAAACACTCATTTTTCGTGTATTTACCTTATACCATTTCAAATGCGAAATATGTATTTTGGGGTGGGTCAGAAAACACACATGCATCATTGAATGTTTACTATTGCTTAGTTTTTAGTAATGATGGACACCAATCCGAGGAGTGGGTGTCGTGTTCATATCTAGGACCCTAATTCTATATTCCCGATTTATGCCCTTGTGAGGTATAATCCATAATATCCTGATAAAAGGCATAAGAATCCGATTCATATTCAGTAATAGCCCATGCAATCCAAAGCACAGCACGGCTACTCCCATAGACTCCTAGAAAGCACAACGCGTTCTTTAAACAAATCAAGCCTCCAGCAGCCCGTGAAAACCCCCCTGCTTTTGTTTTGATTTGAACAAGAACTCCTGAAGTCCAGAAAGAACTGTTAGTTCTTAGTGACGTCTTCTGTCCAACCTTACGTCAAACCCGGCACCTTCCAGGTATAAAATACCAACAGTTGCCTTAAGCAAACACACAGTGGTTTGGAGCAGAGCGGCCATTTACTTGCCCGAGAGCCCAGCTGATGCGTGTGCCCACGGAAGCCGCCCCTCCTGTTTGACGCACAGAGAGAGATGCTGTCTTTTTCTCCAGCCGAGAAAATCCAGCTCCGGTGTTTCCAGCCTACCCTTGCTGGTTGCTGGAATATCGAGTCCCGAGGAAAGAGATACCAGACCTCCCACATTCTATTACCAAGGCACGGAGCTGACTAAACTCTTGAGAGAATTCTTGATGCAGATTCGTGGCAAAATTATCTTAACCAACTTAACTTAAAACTGCTACTTACTCATCCTTTCCCACGTATTAGGCTTAGGTCAGGTACACCGGGGTAGGCTTAGTTAGAAGCACCAGTTGAGTACGTTAGTCAATGTATTTATGTATGTATATATTTTATCCATTTTAAAGTATCATATGGCTAAGAAACAATACCAATGCTTTTACAGTATTATTTCATAATACTACTTTTACTGTACGCATTTTACTTTACTTTAAGTATTGCAATTGTGGCAATTCACTTCTCTTGCATGAGAAAGAAGACTTCTCAATAAATAACACATTTTTATTGAAAACGCCAGTCTCTCTATTTCTCTGCACTCTGGTGAAACTAAGTATGCACTGCTGACTGAGTGAAATAGCGGTCTATTGTTTTCACACGACTCTAGAGATATACTCTTATTCTGAGGGAGCAAAGTTGTCATGTTTATGCAGTTGTCGGAAACTGAATCCCTTCTTGTCTGAGCCAGGGGAGTTTGTCCCTCCCTATTCATTCAAGAAAGTTTCCAGTGACTAGCTGGCGCAAACCTAAATTAAGTTTAACATAGTCAGGAGGGCGTGGCTAGCGGCATGGAGGAGTGAGACGTGCCTCAGCTCAGCTCCTGGCCCGCCGCTTAAATCCGACATATACTTTCACCCCAAAACGACTTTAAAAACCTGAGAGAAGGTAACCGGAGCCAGTGCGGGTACCCTGACCGCGAATCCGCCGGTTCCCCCGCAGGTCGGAGCTCGCAACCGGCCTGGAAAACATCGGAGGCTGGAGCCGCGCTGGGACGGCAAGATGGCGCCCGAGGAGAGCCGACGGACCCAGCAGTGACCAGAGCGAGGAACCGGCTTGGCGCCCCGTGAGCTTGCTGGCGGGCGGAGACGAGTGCCGGAGGAAATCGGAGACTGCATGGTCGGACGCCCGGTCATCGCTCCCCCGAACGATGAGTGCCTGCCTTGGTACGGGGAAGCCTGAGCTCGAGACCGGCGGCGCTTCCCTGGACCCCTCCCCCCCCAGTGACTGCAACCGCCGCGAAGGGAGCTGGAAAGTCCGTTTTTGCGGGGGCCTCGGCCGGAGCGGACCCCCCCCCCCGGATCTTGGGCCACGGAGGAGGCTCTTGCACATCGGGACGAGCCTGAACAGCGGGGGGCCCGCAGCACGTCACCTGGGTGGCAGAGGACAACATATGTAGCTTGGTGGTCTCACCCCTGGTCTTCATTGTGAGCTCACAGACACAGTCATTACGCGTTTCGACTGGTAAAACTGTCCTTGATCACATGTAGAAAACAGCGTTACACTGAATTTATTTGTAAAAGTGTTACAGTACACCCATCAGACATAAAGAAATGACTTTCACTCTGTTTTCGTGTATAATGCATGTGGGTCCAAGAAAATAATTTTGCTTATCCTCAATAAACATTTCTAATGCCATCCGGCTATTAAAAAGTGCACGCTGTATGTGACTGGGCGAGCTGCGAGGAAGACACTGAGATTGACCCCCCTCACCCACCGTGCATTGCCTTTCCCGGACATTTGTACCTGACCGGTGGGGAACGATGGGGAAGAGAGACCCGCCTGCCCGAACTGCCCGACAAGAATCCATCGAGACCTACGCAATGGCGAAATCGCAGAAAGAGCGACCCCAGACTCCCCCGGAAAAGCGCACGGACATGGCTGCGCTCCTGGAGGCGATCCAGGCCTCTAGAATCGACATTAAAGACTCCAGAATGGCGTTGGAAACTAAAATAGGCGAAGTAGGATCCGAAGTGCTGCTATTGCGCCAGGACTTTCGCAACCTCACTGAGAGGGTAACCACAGTGGAATCCAGAATCGGGGAGACGGAGGACTCCGTCGCCACGCTCCGCAAAGAAATGGCGGAGCTACAGGCATCCCACAGGCAGCTGTTGTGGAGAGTAGATGACGCCGAAAATAGGGCACGAAGAAATAACCTCCGCTTTGTGGGCTTTAGAGAGGGGATTGAGCGGACTGACACGGCAGCCTTCCTCCAGGGCTGGCTGCGTACCACCTTCCCGCATGCCCAGTTCTCTACCTGCTTTGTGATCGAAAGAGTGCACCGGGCACTGCTGGCGAGGCCGCCGGAGGGGGCGAGGCCGCGGCCGATCATCGCGCACTTCCTAAACTACGCGGATAGGGACCTCATCCTCCGTGAAGCCAGGAAGGCGGGTGAGCTGAACTTCGAAAACACGCACATCATGATCTTCCCGGACTACAGCCAAGACGTCCAGAAGCTGCGAAGGTCGTACGACTTGGTCAAGGCGAAACTCCGGAATCTGAATATATCGTATATGTTGCTCTTCCCGGCGAAATTGAAGGTGATCTTTAAAGGGAAATCGCACTTCTTCAGCCGCCCGGAGGAGGCCTGGCAATGGCTGGAAGAGAGACCCCTGTTTCGAGAGGCTGAGGAAGAGGGCCGCAGAATCCGGACAGAGCTCGCGGCAGCCAACTTTCGGAGGAACTCACCGAAGCCCCAGAGATCCCAAATTCCGCGAATGCGGAGAGGCTCACACCCGTCACCATATGTGAACCCCCGTCAGGATAACGGAGGATTGCTGGACTGTGACGCGTCCTCTGCTGTTACCGACCAACGGGAGACCGGATCCGGTGGTCGGGCCCTTCGGCTCTCAACGGACGAGGGAGGACTGGACAACGGAACATTATCGGAGATGGAGGAAGCGACGGACCGCTCGACGCACCCTCTGGAGGTGTTGATACGGGAGATGGAGCAGGGGGCGACAGGTGGAACACAGGAACAAGACATTGACACGCAGGACTCGCAGTCGTGAAGTGGTTTGGGACTTACATTTGTGTTGGCGGCGGGCCGCTGCTGACACCACGCAAGTTCTACGTACCTTCTTTCTCTTCTTTTCATTCTATGGACTCAGTTGGGGCTTTTGGGATGCGGTTGTGGGGCATGTGGTCTGATTTGCTCTAGATACGACAGGCCTCGGGGCACGACGCACCCACGAAGCTGGCAGCCCCTGTGGAACTCCCGTTTTGAGCCCTGGGGCTAGTTTGATAGCTGTCCTATTGGGTGGGCGACAGACCTTTTACTACCTGAAAGTCCTAGGGGCGCATGGTTTCTTGGAAGGACTGACTACTGTTTAAGTTGGGGAGGGATGTGCGGGAGGGCGACTGACCTGCTCCCATTGATGGTTTGGTCCCATGTTGGGGCACAGCTGGAAGGGGAGGGAGGTGGGGTGGGGGTGGGAGGGGAACGTTGGTGTTGTTATTACCTCATGTTGGGAAGTTGGGGAGGGAGGGGGACAGATGTGCGTGAAGCAGTGAGTTCGAGAAAGTTTACCCTTGCTACTACTCTGGCCCTGGGGTCCGGTACTCTATGGTCCTCGTGAAGTGCAATGGCAAGTACACTAGCTGAACCAAGCCGAGATGGCGCCGGGGTTAAGGCGCTAACCTGGAATGTGAATGGCCTGGGGTCCAAAATTAAGAGGAGCCTGGTTACTGCCTATATTAAGCGCGTAGCACCAGACATCATTTTCCTTCAGGAAACACATTTGAGGGGGAACCGCTGTGCTTTTCTGGCACGCGGACAATACATAGTCCTGGCGCACGCTGGATACACCATGGACTCACGGGGCACAGCAATACTCATTAGGAAAACGACACCCTTCACAGTGACACGCACATGGTTGGACCCACAGGGCACATTTGCCGGGGTGCAGGGGACTTGGAGGAGGCGCAGGTACACGCTGTTGTCAGTCTATGCTCCACCCAAATTGCAAACACGAACGATGCAGGAGATCACGAACATACTACTAGATACGGCTGACACGGTACAGATTATGGGTGGGGATTTCAATGACGTGATGTCCACGACACGCGATATATCTGGGAACCCTCACACAGTGGCTGCAGAGACTGCTTTGGCGCGTAGAATGGACACGATCGGTCTCACCGAGGTATGGCGGTGGCTTCATCCTGCGCAGGAAGCTTACTCATTTTACTCTGGGGCCCACAAAGTCTTCTCTAGACTAGATTATATATTCACTTCGAGACAGGAACTCTCGGCGGGGGACTCGGCAGAGTACAGGGCGAGGGGTATCTCGGACCATTCCCCGCTGTTCGTACACATAGGGCGGGGAAGGGGGAGAGGACAGGCACTGTGGCATATGTCGCTATGGGATATACAAACTCCTGAGATTCTAGGGGGCATTAGAGCGGATATCAGAGTCTTTGTGGCGGAAAACGAGGGATCGGTGCAGTCCGAGGTTATACTATGGGAAGCCATGAAAACCGTGTTGAGGGACCGCTTCCAATCCAGGGTAGGGGAGGCCAGAAGGAAACGCGCTGAGGCAATAGCGAAAGAGGAGGCAAACATCTTGACTCAAGAGGCCGAATACCACAGAACGAAGGGGGAGGTACATCTCACAATACTGCTAGACACTCAAAGGTTGTACAGGGAACTAATCACGGACGAAGCGCGTACACAGGCGCTGGCTACCCTACATCGCCTGTATGATGTCGGCGACAAATCCGGGAAACTCATGGCATGGCTGAGCAGGCGGGAGCGAGCGGCCAGGTGGGTGGATTGGATTGAGCTCCCTGGTAAGGCGTGGGCGTCCTCGGATGACACTATAGCAGAGGCCTTTGCGACCTATTTCGAAGACTTCTACAGGGCTGGAGACCTAGGGGACCGCGAGGTGGTGCCGTCGTTCCTGGGTAACATGGAAGTTCCGCAGTTGACCCCCGAAGATAGCGAGGCTTTGGAAGCCAACCTGTCCTTGGATGAAATCGCGGAGGCGGTGGCTGCCCTGAAACCGGGGAAATCCCCGGGACCTAATGGTTTCCCGGCGGAGTTTTTCAAGCGGACGGGGGACCTCCTTTCACGCCACTTGAAGTCGCTATATGCGGATGCGTTTGACTCCGGGAGTCTCCCGCCGGACCTGGTCCTAGCTACCATAATCCCGATCCACAAGGAGGGCAAGCCCAGAGGGGACTGTTCCTCCTACCACCCAATCTCCCTTCTGAACATTGAGACTAAAATCCTGGCCACTATTCTGGCAAGGCGCCTACGACGGGTCATAACGGACCTAGTACAACCAGACCAGTCCGGGTTCCTGCCGGACAGGGCCACTAAACTCAACCTGCGGCGCACCCACAACTGGCTCCAGGAAGTCTGTGACAGAAGTGAGCCACACTGGTTCCTCTCCTTGGACGCAGAGAAGGCATTCGATGCGGTCCACTGGCCCTTCCTAATGGGAACCCTTGAACGTTTTGGGTTTGGGCCCAAGTTCCAGCATTGGGTGCGACTTCTATACTCGAACCCTAGGGCTAGAGTGCGAATTAATGGGCGAATGTCGAGAGAGTTCGCGATAGAGCGGGGGACACGCCAGGGGTGCCCGCTATCCCCACTCCTCTTTACCCTCACGATTGAGATCCTTGCGATCCGTATCCGGCATAACCGAGATGTGACTGGCTTTCACTGGGGGGAATTGGCCACTGAACAGGAGAAGATCTCCCTGTACGCCGATGATGTGCTGTTGTACGTGACAGACCCGGCTAGGACAATACCGGCCTTATTCAAGGAACTAGGCGACTTTGGGGCAGTGGCCGGACACACTATAAACTGGCATAAGTCGATCCTCTACGACCCACAAGGTGCACCGCGGGGGGAGTGCCTGCCTGAGCTACTCATCCACACCACGGAAGGCTTCGGGTACTTGGGGGTCTTTATCACCCGAGATAGGCGGCGCTCCTACGCAGACAATGTCGACAGGGTGTTGGTGGCAGCGAAGGCGGAGATGGATAGATGGAGACCGCTCCCGCTCACCATTTTAGGCAGGGCCGCCCTGTATAAAATGATCCTGCTACCGAAGTTTTTATATGCCCTCCAAAATGAGTACTATCCCTTGCCGGCTATGACAATGCGGAAAATTCATGCTGATCTCCGCTCTTTCTTGTGGCTGGGGAAACAGTCCCGGGTGGCACTCACGACTCTGCAGCATTTTCTTACTTGGTCGAACTTTCACCAGATGAGGTAGACCAATTTTTTGCAGGTCTGTCTGAAATAATGTTCTCTCCAGTCAATGAGAATAACTCTTAATAAAAACAATGAGCACACAGCGTTCCCTGAACTCTGAATTCGGCCTTCAATTTTTGATAAACAAAGCCAAAGAAAATATTTGGAACCTTTTCCCCTGAAAGCAAAATTATTTTTGCCCATTTTTCAAAATATTTACTTTTTTCGGCACATGATACTCTGCTTAAAGTAGAACTATTCTTAGAGAACAGAGCTGCCCTGTATAAAATGATCCTGCTACCGAAGTTTTTATATGCCCTCCAAAATGAGTACTATCCCTTGCCGGCTATGACAATGCGGAAAATTCATGCTGATCTCCGCTCTTTCTTGTGGCTGGGGAAACAGTCCCGGGTGGCACTCACGACTCTGCAGCGCCACCAATATAGTGGGGGAATCTCGCTACCTAATCTGGAGGCCTACTACTGGGCAGAACACCTTACCCCGATCAATGATTGGATACACGCCCCGGCTGATCACCCCACTTATGCACTAGAGAGATCCAAATGGGGCAATAAGACGGTGCTACACTTCTTATATGGGGGGGGAGGGGGTCGCCAGCTCCTCCCTGCGACTAAGATTACCTTGTCGGCGTGGCGCAGAGCGACGGTTAGAATGGGCTGGCATGAAAGGCCCACCCGCCAAACACCCCTATGGTCATGTGGGTGGCTGGCTGAGCTGAACAAACTACGGGGATTTCAAAGGTGGGACGATATCGGCATCTCCACAGTAGGGGATGTCATAGCAAGGGGGGAACTTAAAACCTTCCAGGCGCTGCAGCAGGACTTTGGCCTCCAGAAAACCCAATACTATAAATACCTACAGTTGCGACATGCGTGGGGGGCACAAAACATATCTCTCACAGACATACCCCAGTTTGCACCACTCGAGGGCCGCCTACTGCAGGAACGGGTACAGAGGGGGGCGGTATCTATGACATACAAAACACTGACAAATAACATGTTGGGTGATTTACAGGCTCTCAGGGGGAGGTGGGAGGCGGATGTGGGCACGCTGGAGAACCTGGATTGGGAACTCATACTCATGCACCCGCGAGAAGTGGCCATAAAATCGAGGCTTCGCCTCATACAGTTTAAGGTCCTTCATCGGGTCTACTTTGACAGAGTGAGGCTCTTCCGGATGGGGAGGGTTGCCGACACCTCTTGCTTACGATGCCAGCACCAAACAGGAGATTTCTTCCACATCATTTGGGGGTGCACTGTGATACAGGAATATTGGGACGAGGTCTTCAGTGAATTGAGTGCGATACTGGAGGTGGAGATACCTAAGGACCCCAAACTGGCGCTTTTGGGCATGTCAACGGAGGTGGACATCACACGCACCTACTCATTTTTCTGCTGTTGGCTTTGGTAGTCGCAAAAAGAGACATAGCAAGATTGTGGGGGGCGCCTGGGAAACCCAACCTGGAGGACTGGAGAAGGGGTTTAGATATGTATATGGCAGCTGAACGAGTTACCTATAAAGCTAGAGGCTGCCCACGAAAATTTCAAAAAATATGGGCTAAGTGGAGGCACTACCATGGATTGGAGTAGGAAGTTGAGACCGATCAGGGAGGAGGGCGGGTGGTAGGGTGGATCACCGGGGTGGTACTTTTGTCGCTGATTCCAGCATAGTTGCTCCCGGAGGGTTCGGGCCATGGGATTGCTTATATTCAATGTCGCACAACTTAGAGGGCAGAGGGAGACTCGGGGGTCGGGGGGGTGGTAGAGAAGGGTGTCACGCTGCTTGGGGGGGGGGAAGTGGAGGGCGGGAAGGGGGGCTTCGAGAAGAGGTCTCAGTTGATGACTTTACTTGCAGTTGAGGGGGGTGGGGGGAGTTTGGGGTGAAAATGACAAATGGGTTCGTCATGATGAATGTTATGTAACTGACTATTAAAAAAGTTGCGTAATGACGGGAAGAGCGGAATGTTGACGCTCCCCCGCGATGTCTCGTTTCTTGTACTTATGATTCGCCTGATGCAACAATAAAAAGAATTTTCAAAAAAAAAAAAAAAGTTTAACATAGTCAGTAGAGACCTAGTTGACCTCAGTCCTACGTCTACACTGCTGTTTATGTTATTCCAATGCGCAGAGCTTATTGGGAAAATAGGAACTACACTACAGTACCAAGTTGTAGTATGAGGGAGGGCCACCTTGCATATTCCGGGCCTAGTGACACTAGTGAACTATAGTGGTGACACCAGGGAACATATTTCTTACCAGGGGAGTTTCTTTTTTTTTTCAGCCTCCAATTCTTTTCTAGGAAGTATTGTGTTGTTTGTTTGGCTGGAAGACAAGACAGTTGGGTGGCTACAACCAGGGGTTAAATAGGATGGGCACACTGACAGGGGGTGGGGGTGGAGGGGGTGTTAGGATTGTTAGAGGGTGGGGGTTTATTGAGTAACCTTGATTGAAATGAAAATATTTTATGGGCCATCTGTATAATGGCTTTGTATATGACTATCATCTGAAAGGTTCTGAGGGAAGTTGAAAACAATAAAAATCTTTTTACAAAAAAAAATCAGGCTCTACCAATTTAGAACAAATTATTGTAGAGTGCAGGAGGGGACTGCAGGCGGCGGACTTGGGACCCACCTCTGTAACCTTTGATGACGGGAGGGGACCCCACATCTTTACCTCAGACCCCAGTGACACGAGCACCTCTCGAGCAGAATCAGTGACTCCGCCCTTAATAACCCAATCACCCAACTGGCAGACACAATCATTTAAATGACAACTGCAATAACTCCTGTTTCCCCTTTACATTTTTGACTATATCATAATCTGGACTCTATCAAGAGTGTCTCACTGACTTTTTGGAAGAATCTGAATTTCTTGATTCTCATCAAGCAGGGTTCCGACCGGCTCACTCCACCGAGGCGGTGATCCTCACAGTGTTAGACACTCTCCATAACATGGTCAATGGTGGCTCCCCGCAGGCTCTAGTCCTGCTTGATCTCTCTGCAGCCTTTGATACGGTCAACCATAATCTTCTGGTCGATCGTGTCAGAGACGCGGGAATCATGGTACCCACCCTTGGCTGGATCATCTCCTTTCTGGAAAACTGGTATCAGGCAGTTAATACAGCGCCATTTACCGCTCCCAGAATAAGAATTTCCTGCTGAGTCCCTAAGGGCTCTTCGCTTTCTCCCCTGTTATTCAATCTGTACCTTCTCCCTCTTGTCCGAGCCCTGAAAGAGCGTCAAGTTTGCACATTCAACTACGCTGACAACTTTCAACTAATTTTTCCTATTAGCAACTCCCCGGAGTCGGTCCACGCCTTTCAGTCCACCATGCTGTTCATTAGTCAGTGGATGAACAGCAATCATCTTAAGCTCAATCCGGACAAGACGGAGTTGGTTCTAACCCGGGCATTACTAAGAATCCTTGGGGCCCTCATTTTTGGCCCAGGGAACTAGGCCAGTCCCCCTCTCCAACGAATTCGGCAAAGAGCCTTGGGATAATCATCAGCCAGGATCTCACGATGAAGCCTCAGATAGGGTCAGTGATTTCACCCTGTTTTTTTTAACTCAGGAAAATAAAAAAGATCTGTAGGTTTCTCACCTACGAAGCTCGGATTCAGGTGATTCTTGCCATGGTCATGTCTCACATCAACTATGCCAATTCACTTTACTTTGGCATTCCCCTTTATCTAGCAAAACGCTTACAGTTGGTTCAAAACCAGGCGGCTCATTTGCTTGTTCATCAAACCAGACATCTTCATGATACTCCTCTCCTGAAGCAACTTCATTGGCTCCAATTGTAATCCAATGTTGGATTTTTCAATTCAGGAAAATAAAAAAGGTCTGTAGGTTTCTCACCTACAAAGCTCGGATTCAGGTGATTCTTGCCATGGTCATGTCTCACATCAACTATGCCAATTCACTTTACTTTGGCATTCCCCTTTATCTAGCAAAACGCTTAGAGTTGGTTCAAAACAAGGCGGCTCATTTGCTTGTTCATCAACCCAGACACCTTCATGATACTCCTCTCCTGAAGCAACTTCATTGGCTCCAATTGTAATACAATGTTGTGCCTTTAAGGTTGGGTGCCTCATTTTTAAGTCACTAAATGGGAAAAGTCCTACATTTGTGAACAACCTGATCCACAAGCACGTTCCCATGTGAAATCTTCGCTCAGCACATAAGTTACTTCTGTCCACCCCTCTTTTAGATTGAAGCATACTGGTGGGGCCATGTTTGCCATTCGGGCCCCTATGCTCTGGAACTCTCTTCCCTCTGAAATACGCCTCTGTACCACTCTTCTCAGTTTAAGAAGTCATCTTAAAACCTGGCTATTCCGTCAGGACTTCTAATTGCGCATCTGTACTTGGGTTCTAAGCATAGTAGCGCCATGAAACCTCCCTGGTGTACGTGCGCTTTACAAATTTATCTTAACATAACATAACATAACATCAAGACGCTGGCAGTGCAGCTCTCTCCCAGTTCCATCCCATTTCCTGTTTTCATATGGACTGCTCACACCACTTGCTTTGGGTGTATTCACGGTTTGCCCCCATGATACATTTGTGTGCTTGTACCATGTTTGGTTTGGACGTACTGCCCATTGTGGTAGGTCCCCACTATTCGGAACATTTCTCATCCCAGTTCTGACCCTATTATCTATCCCTCTCCTACGTTCTAGACTAATCCTATCCATGTGTTGGGCGGGTGCTACCAAACCTTAAAAAGGGCTATCATCAGCAAGGTCCATGAGGCGTCTCTTCAGATGCTCTTTCCCTCTTGACACCACCATTGTCTCATCATGACCCCCACAGTGGACATCTGTTTGCTCACTCTGAACATACGAGGTATACACACAGCCCGCAAACGATACACTGTTAACTCTTATATTAAACAGCAGCAGACACTGATAACTCTAGGACAAGAAATTACCTTACTGCTGGAGAACTACACCGTCTGCTCAATTGTTGGAGGGTTACCCTCTGCACCACCCCGTAATCAGCATATACACGGGGCGCTGTTATGGCTCCGGCCTGGGATCCTCTTCTAGGAAACCCACAGTGTGGTTGATACAGAGGGACGATATGCCCTTCTAGAAGGGCTCTTAGATGGCCAATTGGTACACCTAGGCAGCATCTATGCACCTAACACTGAACAGGGCAAATTCTGGGACTCTCTGTCTAGCAACTTAGCCCAGTTTAAAACATCGCCAAGGATACTGGGAGGGGATTACAATTGTGTGCTAGACCTTTTCCTGGACAGACGCCACCCTCCCCTTCCCAGCTCCCCTACTGGGGCGCAGGCATAACGCTATCAAACCTGAGTGAACCACTGGCCACTTGTAGATGTCGGTATCCAGTGGCAAAACAATATTCCTTTCATTCAATCCCACATAACCTCTGAGTGAGCCCTATATTGCTTACTGTGCTCGCCCGCGGTTGTCCCCCTGGTCCAGCATGCCGACTATCTGAGCCAGATTCTACCTCATCACAATGCACACCTCACCTCCCCCGCCACCCATGTGGCGGCTGCCAAGCGACTGTCTAGCGGACCCAGGGTTCGCCATGAGCAAGAAAATAATATTCAGTGCTACCTCTCTGAGAATGCGAATACGCATCCTCTAGGATGCTGGAATGGGGTGCCTTTAAAGTTGTTACCAAGGGGGCATGCATTCAACAGATATCGGAGGTCCGCGCAACACTAGACCAAAACTTACAAGCGGTGAAGCATATACTGGTGGCTCTTACCAAGGCAGCGGATGCCAAAATGGAGTCACTGACTCAGATTGAGGAGGCAAAGACTGCATATGCAGAATTGCTAGAGGACCTTCAGCCGTACAACTTTAGGGTGCACGCCGCCATAGGGCATCAATAGGGGAGAGGTTAGGGGCACTGCTGGCCTGTCTTATCTGTCAACACACTGACATAACGGTGATTACAGAAATAGTCACTCCTTCTGGCGTTTCGGTGCCCACCCAAGCAGAAATCCTAAGGACCTTCTCTGACTACTATGCCGAGGTATACAGGGCTCCAGAACAAGATTGTTCTGAACCAATCGATCCATTTCTCGCCATCCTTGCCTTGCCTCGAATTGATCTGCCCGAGAGGACCTCTCTAGATGTAGAGATCACATCAACTGATATGAAACAGCCGATCTTGGCCTTGGCCCGGAACAAAGCTCCAGGCCTAAATGGCCTACCACTAGAATTCCATAGCACCTTTTCCACTCTCCTGGCACCTCAATTGGTGGACATGAATAGGGAGGCGCTAAAAGGCGGGGAACTCCCTGGTTCACTTTGTAAATCCCTCCTGGAATCGTTTTTAAAGGTGGGTCGAAATCCAACTCTGCTGGCCTCCTACGATTGCCCTTCTATCTGCAGATTACAAGATCCTCTGTAAGATCCTGGCAGACCGATATGCCTAAGCCCTCCCAGTACTTGTACATTTGAATCAGTGCAGGTTTGTCCCGGGCAGGAGCACCTCCCAAAATATCCGCTGATTGCACTATGTCCAGGATCAGGTAAAGGGTCTTTTTCTCCATGCCGCTTGTCTAGTCCTAGAGAAGGCATTCGATACCCTGTCCTGGCCCTGTCTATTTGTGGTCCTTCAGTGCCTGGGAGTGGGACCCACTCTCCTGGCCTATAGAAGGCTGCTATATTCAAACCCTATTGCTCTGGTTAGTCTTGGCCGCTATATCCTAGCTCCCTCCCTAGCATCGCGAGACAAACACCAGGGATGTCCACTCCACCTTACTCTTTGCTTTAACGATGGAGCCCCTGGATGTTCGTCTCCGGGGGCAGGGCAGAGACTAGAGTATTCCTCTGGTGAGCATTACCCACATTATGTCTATGTACGCGAATGACCTGCTACTCTATGTGCAGGACATAACGATGGACCTCGAGCCTCTATAGGCCACGCTCGCAGACTTTGCTACTACGGCCGAGGTGAGGGTCAACTGGACAAAATCCTCTTTTTATCCTCTTGACCCCGAACTCCCCCGAGAGGTACCATATGGGAGATAGTCACACCTAGAGTGCGCAGGCTCCTCGTTATATGGAGGTTCAACTTTACCACACTCCCCATGATTTCTACGGGGGAAACCACTGTCTGGTACTGGCCGGTATAAGAGCACTAGGTTTCTGGAAGACCCTCCCACTGGCCCCTATAGGGAAAATCACCCTGGTGAAAACGGTCCTCTTACCTCACCTTCTTAATCACTTCATGAATCACCCGCTCTATCCCCCCTGCCCCTTTCTTCAGGGACTGGATGCCCTACTCTACTCGCTCATCTGGGGAAATAGTTGTAGATGAGTAGCCATGGCCAAGATGCAGCTATCAGTCAACTGGGGAGGGTTGGGGGCCCATCATTTGAAGAATATTTCCTTGCAGCACAGCTTCAGTGGGGGTCACGATGGGCGGCGGGCTGTTATTTGGGGGAGGCCAGCTCTGACACTGGGCCCATATTGTTACCAGCACTAGAACATCTGCTACTGCCAGGAACCTGACCTGTCTCGACCCAGTCGGCCAAGGTGGCGGTAGTAAGGTCCTGTATACTCCAAGTCCGTCGCCTGTCTAAAGGAGCCACGCTATGCACCCCATTGCTACCACTGGCGGGCTTGCCCCGGGGTATACTGCTCAGGCACTGCAGGCCTGGACGGACCATTCGATTCTCGAAGTGGAGCCCCTTTTAACTGACGGACAGATTCTCCCATTCAACTGAGGGCAGCAGACTCCCTGGAGGGCACTTCCTTCTCCACCGGCTAATTATCTTGGACTGCCGCCAGCTTTGGGATCTATCAAGTGGTGAACCCGTAATGCACCCGGTACTCCACACAGTACTGTACATGGGCCCTGGCCATCACTTAATAACTTGGATATGCAAGGACATCCGCGAGCTCACAGCTATGCGACTCACCCAACTGAGGCATAAATGGGAGGAGTTTGAGAGGCCACTACATAAGGAGTGGGATTGTGACCTAGAGTTCCAGAAGAAAGTGTCCCGAAACTCTTGGTTCAAAAACATACAATTCGTTATCCTACATCTCGCATACCCGATACCAGCATGACTTCAACACTATTACCCAGTCAGTTTTCCCGTCCCGATGTTGGGCCCCCAGCGCAACATTTCTGCACGTGTTCTGGGACTGTACCGCCTTACAGCACTACTGGAATGCTATCCACAACACATTACAGGAGGTCATGGGGCTCTCTGACATTACCACCTGCAAGGCCTGCTTGCTAGGCATATATTGATGCCGGAAGCATTGCAAAGTCCAGACACGGTTCACTACCCTGGCCCTCCTGTTAGGTAAGCGAGGAATCACAATCCATTGGCGTGTGCCTACAGGGCCTCCATTGGCAGCATGGATAGGTGCATTCAGTAAGTGGGGTGCAGCTGAAGAGGAAGCAATCCGACACGAGGTACGGGGAACACACAGACAGTGCATCTCCACTGAATGGGTCATGCTCTTTCTGAGCTTCCAAGGAACAACTGAGAAACTGTGGACATCCCCACCGCCGCAGGTCTCACCCAAGGCGCCCCGCTGCATGCCCTCACCCGTCGTCTCAAGCAGGCCCTCCCCTCCAAAGTCTCCTACATGGCATATATGAACACATAACAATAACCGCTTCCCCCAGGCCATCTCTAGCCACTCCCCGCCTAGGCCCGCAACCCCAACAGTAAAGCCACAAATGTCAAGAACCCACCCTAATCCACCTCAACCCCCTGTCACCTATCCTTGGTTGGTACATAAGTTTGTAGTTAGCCAACTTGACCCCGATTTTCCCTTCCCTTACCCTTACCGTACACACGTAGGAAGACAATCCCCCTTCTTGTGGAAGGACTAGCTCCTTAAAGGTATCATTTGAATTATTCACATTGTCAGTTTCTAGATGCCCTGCCTTTAACCATGATTCAGTACCCGCGATATGTCTTTAATATTAGGCCTGTATTTACGGTTAATAACAATGTGTATTGATCTTTGATTGGGGAAAACCCTATAAAATGGTTTAACCCGTTGACCTCGGCGCAAATTCTGCCACTGTGCAGGCGAAATAATGAGTGGGCGGGGTTCGGAGGGCCCCCAGCCCTCTTCCACACTGTGACGTCAGACGGCCAGGGGGCTGTCCGATGCATGGAAAGGGATAAAAAAAAAAAAAAGGTTAACTGGACAGTGAGTTGTCAAAAGGCTTTTGAGACTCTGGAGGAAGCTATGTGTTCAGCACCCATTCTAAAAGCTCCAGATTATACCAAGCAGTTCATAGTGAAGACAGACGCTTCTGAAAATGAGATAGAAGCGGTCCTATCCCAAAGCAAAGATGACGGCCAGGACCAATATGTGCTTTCATTAGCAGTTTACTTCCCAGAGAGCAGCTTTGGAGTGCCATTGAGGGAAACCTTTGTTGTGGTTTGGTCCCCAGCTACATGATGGCTTCACTGGGTAAAGAGATGTCTTGTTTCAAATATCTTGTATTGGTAAACCCACACTAATGCCAGCGTCTCGGGTTGCAGGCTGGCAAAAAACCTACCAGCCTCTGGTGTCCTTGCTGACTGGTTTTTACCAGCCTGCCACCCGAGACGCTGTTCTGAACTTCTAGGGTGAGACCTGCTGATTAGCCACGAACGCGCTTAGTTCCCAATATGACTCTCCCCCACCGACAAGCCGCTCCTCCATTATCACAATGATCACTGCGGACGATCGTGTAATGATATCTTTCAATTTAGCTTATTATGGATTTAATTACATGTTACCACTTTACTTTACTTTTCCATTTCCATATCCCCAACATAAGGCACTACCCTGAGACCATAGGTTCCCTCAGTGTCTCTACCCCATTCCAAGATGGCGCGCTAACACGCAGCGCTGACGCTTGTACGTCAGAACCCCAAACCACGCCCCAAGACCAAGCAGGCCGCGTTGCCAAGCAACTAGCAGTGGTACACGCCCCCAGAACACGACTTTTAGCGGCGCCGGACACCGCTGAACTCCGCCAGCTGTTCTACGTGCCGAGCGACACGCCGGTATGTGGGTTTAGGTGCCGAGTGGCAGAGCCATCGCGCTGCTAAGGTAAGGGGGTGTAATGTAGTAAGCCCAAGACCCTGAGACTTTTTTCGGGCTTTTTTGGACCGCCTAACGGGGCCATCTGGGTCTTGTTTCCCCGCCATTCAGGGGTTCCTGGAAACTGCCCTCACCGGGTGTGTGGCGTGGGTGCGGCGCGCGCGATGCCCCCGGGCCCCCGGCCACCACGGAGGTCGATACCTGATCCTGGGGGGGTGCCTCGGCGTCCCAGCCCCCTTGCCACCGATTCCTGGACATGGGGGTATAACGCCATTGGGATGGACCGTGACCCCACCTTGGTGGTACGCAGTGGTTGGCCCTTGGGGGCCCGGGCAACTCCGCTGGGCCCTTGCTCCCGCCGCGATCTGACCTGAGCGGTATGTTTTGACGGGTACCGACGGGTGGTGGGCGAGACCACAGATGGACTGTTGGTCGTTTCCGCCCTCATCACACATCCCTGCCCCTCGGGACTATCACCCGTTTTTCTAACTCCCCCCTCCCCCTCTTCCCTTGTTTATCCCTGGCAGATACTTATCTCACAGCGCAGGTCCCACAAGAACAGACTGTGGGGACCAGCATTAAGAGACTGAGGGTAAGATCAACAACGTAAATCTCCTTTGCCCCCTACCTCCCTTACCTGTTCTTTGAGCTAACATGGCCACATTCCTCCGAAGATTAACAAATATAATCTGACATACGCATGATTTGCGGAATATTTGCTAGACGCCCAAATGTGGACATAGTTGACCGCTTTTCATTACTAAAGATATTTAGAAAGTCTCTCCTTTCTCTCACAATCGATTCATATGATCCCAATGGGCGGAAATTAACGCCTGTGTGTCTCTCTCTAAGTATACAATACTGACCTTCATTTTGTATGTGCTTATGGGGAATATTTATCTATTTTATTCTCCTCTCTCATAGGGTGGATTCCTACGCAGGACACCTACCTGCTCCGGTCTTTGACCCCTCAGGTTGTATAATACACACTCGTTAGCCCTTCCCGGGCTGATTATGAGTTTATGAGCACAAACCAAGGTCCTGAAGAATTGCCGATAAGGCATGAAACATGTCGACCTGATCATAGGCGAGGGTTGAACGAGACCAATCTCCTTAGTTTTTGAGTCCCGGTACCCCTCCCTTCACCATTTTTAATAAGGTAGTTAGCCACATGAATAAAGGTGTCTTAGTGGACTATACTAACCTTTTTTAACACACACCCCCTCACGCTCACTACTCCATCTACTTAGGCCCCTCACACACACTCGATCTAAGGCCAGGAACAAAAGATCTCCACAAAAGCGTAGCACTCAGTGCTACCCGTCAGGCATTGCAGCGCCGGCCTGACGCTGGAGCAGGAAGCCGATGATGAGACGAGACAACCTCCTGGCAAAATGACAGCAGTCATGAAGCTAGTAAGTTGTGTGAGGCATCCCTAGTTCCGACAAGGGACACTTTTTCCCTGACGTTAGGATACACATTCACCCAGAGAGAGAGAGAGACCATCTAGCCATACTAATACTACCCCCTTGGGGAACTTTGTACATCTTTTTGTTACAAGATTAAGACAGGACACGTACACTGGACCCCCATAAATATTGTCCTTTTTTAAGTCCCTCCCTGTTGTTTACCTGCTGATTAGCCTCCCTGGGCCGGCAAGCTTCAAACAGCTGATGACTCCAGAACCTTGGGAGAACTGCCTGCCTTCGATAAAGAGACCAAGACCTCCCAAATAATAGAGGAACTGTTCACTGCATCCTGCAGGAACTCCAAAAGCAAAGGCCAAACCCCGACAGCTGAAGCCACCACTGCACCTGTCGCCTCCCGCCTGAGTTGAAGTGGGCCGCCAGTGTCAGAGAGGTACGCCAGGCTTCCAGAACTAGAGTCTATCATGGTTTCACCCCACGTGTACTAGTAAACGTCACTTTCAGCCTGCATGCAAGCCCCCCTAAACTGCAACTTCTCCTGGTAAGAAACCCCAATGCCTAAAGACACCTCTGCATCCACCGCCCCCAGGCCGCGGAGAAGAGGACCCCAGGTGTCCCTACGTCCCATAGCATCTCAAGCCTTTAACCCCTTAAGCGCTGCCATCGGCCAACGGTCGTTGGCCGACGGGCCAGCACTCGTTATTCGAACGTTCAGCACTGGGTGCTGAACGTTCGACGCAGCTAAGAGGTTAACCCCTATGTTGGGTCACCTCGACTGGCCTTACAGCCTCTTTCCACAGTGACCAATGTTCATAGAAACCTATTGAGCTCCCAACGCTGTTTTGCACCCTGCAGTCCTCGTGTTACTGGTAGGGTTCTGTTGGGGTTACCTTGGAACTTGCCCACCACTCACCTTAACTGTTGGAAATTGGTCCTGTAAGTCTCTGTACTATACCTGCTCGCAGAACTTGTTCTTCCTTCCATAGGATAACATTGCCGAACTCAGAAATTGCACTGTCCCCACTTTTTGGTTTAGATTTCTTTTACTGATTTCAATTAAACAAAATCACATACAACACCACCATCAAGTATTACGTCGAGCAGGGCACCATCTGGTATCCTGAGTATAGCTATGGCAGAAAATTCAGAACATGACAACAAAAATAAAACAACCCACCCCTCTCCTCCTCCAAAGAAAAACATAAGAAGGTAATTTTACTCTAGGCTTCTTGCACCAGCAAGAGGAGTCCTAAGGTAGGAAGGTCTATGTTGTAGCTTGATCAGTCGAGGCTGACTGTACAGGTGGGTCCGCAAGCCACAGAAGTCGCAAATATTTGGGGCATGTGAGTTCCGTAAAATCAGTAGATAACAAGGTAAACAGGGGTTCCCACAAATTGTGAAAGGAGGCGCCAGGATGAGTAAGTAATAGCAACATTTTCTCCAACCCCAAAATACCCCAGAGTCTGTGGAGCCATCCCAGCCGGGTAGGAGTCATCGGGGTACCCCTATAGGAGAGTATATTTTGCAAGGCAGCCCCTAAAACTAAGACCATCTGTTTACCCCTCCGGCATTTAAGAGGAAAAGTTATAGGGTTCGGGAGGCCCAGGAGAACATACGCTGGAAATCGAGGGATTTGGGTGTCAAAATGAGAATCAATGTCGTCCAAGATCAGCACCCAATAACCCACTCAGGATGGGCAGTCCCATAATAAATGGGTGAGTGTGCCCAACGACCCACAGGCTCTCCAGCAGTGGGGACTGCGAGAGGGGTGCTTCTGTAGAGCGGGGGGAGGGGAACATACCAATACGTAACTATTTTAGTGGCTGTTTCGATGGAGGCAACATTGCGTGATGAATGTTGCGCCCTAAGGAAAACATCAGTCCATTCTTTCTGTGTTAGCGTTTGCCCTAATTCCCCTTCCCACCTTATCTGATCTTGAGCCTTCCCAGTGTTGTGAGAGATTGATACATTTCTACAGATCAGATGTAAAGTGGGAGTCGGTGTGTCGTGTAAGTAGCTACTTCTCAAACGTTGTAAGGTGCCTCTCAGCCCCCTCCCACACCCCAGTGTTCGGAACCAGACGGCAAATCTGTAGGTAATAATACCGTTCAGTCTCCGGAAGATCGCGATCCTCATGGAAGTCGGAGAAGGCCCGGGGTCCTGTGATATAAAAAAAAGTGCCCAATGTAGCAACGCCCCTCCCATGTCCAGTGCCTGAACCCTACTTGATCCAATCCTGATGCAAAGTCTATGTTGTTAACTATGGATGTAATCGGCGACGGGAATGTCGTGAGCTCCTGTGAGGTGGCAACCTTATCCCAAGCTAAAAGAGTAGGGTTGGTGATCTTAGACAAGTACAAGTTACGGGGTCGTGCATGTTGAGAAAGGAAGGAGACACCTCACAGCGGTTGCCCGGCCAAGGGCCGATCCATAAAAAGCCAGTGCTTTTCAGACTCTGGGTGGGACCATTCGACCAGGGCTCTCACTTGTGTCGCCCACCAGTATGCCTGCAGATTAGGGACCCCTAGTCTGCCCTCCACCGGGCTCCTGAACTCCAAATCCCTACGTAGTCGAGCTCTCTGATCTCGCCAAATGAATCGTTCTATATCTCACTGTAAGGAAAGTAGGACTTCCTCCGGTGGCACTAGAGGGAGCATTTGGAATATGTAGATGATCTTAAGAAGGATCTTCTTCTTTATGACAGCAATGCAGCCCAACCACGACAGCGAGTGTTGTCTCCATCGCCGTAGACAGTCCCAAACCTGGGGCAGTAGTAATGTGTAATTCGTTGTGTTAGTGACCTGCAGATTGTCAGAAAGTTGCAGTCCCAGGTAGGGACTGCAACTTTCTGACAATCTGCAATAAGACTGCTGCAGGAGATCTAACGTCTCGGGATCAAGAGAAAGATGAAGAGCTTGTGACTTATGCACATTGATCTTAAAACCCGAAACTAAAGCAAACCCATCTAATTCCGCCAGTAGGGCAGGGAGAGACTCCCTAGGCCGCTCCAGCATAGCAACCACGTCGTCCGCGTAAAGACAAAGCTTGGCGCCGACCCTCCAAACCGCTCCTATTATGCAGGGGTCGTCTCTTATCCTTTGCACCATATAGAGGACAAATAAAAGCGGAGATAGGGCACATCCCTGCCTCGTTGTATGGAGAACGGCTGCGAAACGGTGGGGCTGGTATAACCGCTAAATATCCAATCTATAAATTGGGAGGGTATGCCGAAGTGGGATAGCGTCGCCTTAAGATACGGCCAATGAACCCTGTTGAACGCTTTCTAAGCGTCGACAGAAAATATCATCCGCTCAGCAGGGAATCCGTTTAACCAGTCCAGAAGATGAAGGAGTCATTTCGTATTGTCGGAGCACTGACGGCCGGGGACAAAACCGAATTGATCCGGGTCAATCAGCCCGAGAAGATGAGGAGAGAGTCTCTGCGGCAGTATATCCGTAAAAAAATTAAAATCCACGTTCAAGAGGGAAATGGGGCGGAAAGACGGACACATGCGTTTATCTTTGCCCGGTTTCGGGATAACCATGATCAGCGCTTCCATCATTGAGGGCAGTAGAGGGGCAGAGGGCCCAATCGAGTTATAGACACTTACCAGCAGTGGGGCCAGAGTATTGCAAAAGGTTTTATACAAAACAGAGGGAATCCATCCGCACCAGCTGATTTGTGGGGCTTTAATTTTGAGATGGCGGAGATAACCTCTTCCAACCTTATAGGGGTAGCAAGCTCCTCAGCTTGGCGAGGGAACAGTTGGACCGGGGATATGCCCTATAAATACTGCTCCGGGACGTCCACCGTTAACATCTGGGCTTCGTATAGAGCAGAGTAGAATTGGCGAAACACATCCTCAATTTCTTGATTGGTGGTACACTCCTCTCCCTGCTGATCTACCATAAGGGGAATATGGATTGCTTGCCTTTGCGCCTGTAATCTGTAGGCTAAGAGCTTCCCGCATCGATCCCCACCAACATAAAAAGCATGCTTAAGCCGAAGGGGTATGAGAAATACATATGATATCCCAACTGGTATAATTCAAAGGCAATTGGGCATTATTTTTCACTCACACACCTTGAGCACCAAGTGCAATTTGGGTTGCTAATATTTGTTTTATTTGTATATTGCAGTGCTGTCACAACTGCCAATTGCCCTGTTTATTTTCCCTTTTTTTTAATACTTCTACATTAAAAATGATGCCATGAGCACATACATGAGAAAATTACAATTTGTCCCCATGGGAATCACTTAAAAACTTTTCATAAGTTCTTCATTAGTCACAACAGTGATCTATCATTCAAAAAATGCAAGGAAAATACAGTTTTTACTTTTATTTATTCTTTATAGATTATTTTCTTTATCAAAAGCATATAAAATGGCAACATAAATACTACTCTGTATACTGATTTTGTTTCTAGTAGTATGTAACACCTTTTGTTTTTAAACACGGAACAACAAAATACCATGTAGATAGGAATATGTCTCAATCAATTTCATTCATTATAACTACACAAAAAAGTGGTATGAATGACAACAAAAAGGTGTTAAGCGTTGACGTTTCGGTCCCTCGTCGGTTTATAAATTCCATAGGACCATCGTCAGGACAAGTTGCACAAATATATCTACAAATAAATACAAAAATCAATAATACACTCCTTGCATCAATGGTATCATCTAGTCACCCAAAGGGGAACAAAGGGAAAACAATCCAAGGACATGCACCCTACTTGTGACTAAAGGTGTACAAACAACACCACACCAAAACATGACAACCTGTGCACTGTGTGGTTCTTACTACTTATACTAAATATTAAAAAGATTTATCTCACCAGAGACCTCAAGCCGGAGGTTCTCAGCACTAAACGGACAGTAGTGTCCACATATCTACAAAATAGAAATGAATACCAGCGTAAGGCTAGTGTCAAAACATAAATAAATCTGTGCCTGAAATGAAATGGAACCCTTCAACACTATACTCACAATAACAGCTTCAGACAATCAAGCGTGTTATTCCATACAAATATGTATATTAGCCCTGTATCAAAAAAAGGGTTACATATCAATTACCCTCTTCATTCCGAATATTTTACACCAAAAGATGTTTTACACCAAAAAATGTGCACAGCAACCCTCGATTTTGAAAGTGGAATACTCACAGCCAGAACAGATCAGGGGCAAGTGATACCTGTAATCAAGAAAGCCAGTTAGCGATGTAAAGCCCATCGCGCCGAGTTCCCTAACTAAAGCACTGTACTATCGGTGATGTGAGTTACATCCAACCGCGTACCTCACACTAACTTGGTGTTACACTGTACACGCACTATTTAAATTAAACCCAGCCGCGTAGCTCACACATACTTTGATTTAACCGGTGCTGCGTCTAACTTCCTCTCAGTTTGTTAGTGCAAGAATGCCGAGCCCGGCACTCAGTATACATAGACCTTTGCCCTTAGCAGCGTCATGACGTCAGACGCATGCTCTATATCGGTATGTTACGGGTCGGTCTAAATACAATGTATTCGTCATAAAAGCATTTTTAAGTTTTGCAGCATTAAAAGCCCAAGAATCTCAGTGTCATATGTCGGGCTTACTGAACAATTATGGCGGCCATCTTTGAACGGGGTCCTATTATGTACAAAATACAGTAAAGGGCAGATGTATAACTAACCATCGCTACTATCCTCAATGGTTTTCTAAAACCACTTATGTTTATCATACCAGCGCCATACTTATAGATCAAATTACCAGATGTAACTTCGGTGGAAGCCCACTGGTTTCGGGCATCATGTATCAGACTTATCGCAGAACTCCGGCGGCCATCTTAGATAAGGGCAGATTTAATATTCTAACTCATAGCCAACCGTCGCTCATACCCAGACAATGGCCAGAGTCATGTCATATTATAATGGGGTCCATTATATACGGACTAAAGTTTCTGGCAGATCTAATATTCTAACTAATAGCCAACCACATACAGTCATCAAATAGAGTCTCCTTACCTCCTCCTTATGATAATATTGTATTCAGATCTTGCCTAATTGCCTTTGAATTATACCAGTTGGGATATCATATGTATTTCTCATACTCTCTAACCCAATCCCAACACAGTTGACGGGTTTTTGCTCCTGTTATTCGTACAATAAGCCGAAGGGGGGGGATAATAGGCTCTATCGACATCTAAGGCCACTAGTTGGATCCTTGCCACATTAAGCTGTTTCCATACTCTGGGAGCGCCTGTCCTCTGGTGTATGTGTTCTAGTTCAACAACCTCTCCCGTTAGTCGTTCCCTCTTCTCCCTCCTAAGCCTATTGTTCACTGCTGCTATCCCCAAGAACTCCCCCCCCCCCCTAACCACTGTTTTTAATGCATCCCAAAGAATGGCTGCCAAGATGTCTGAGGAATCATTTATGTCAAGATAGTCAGTGATAGTTTTAGTGATTTGCTTTATCATGATGGGCGTTGTAACATCGTCTCCTACAATGTCCAGAAACGGTGTGAAGGTTGTTTACAGCTCAACGACAGGGAAACCCCCACCCCAGAGTGATCAGATATGGGGCAAGGTACTATCACCGCCTCCTGTATCTTCTGTGTGAGGGTGTCTGTTGTCAATATATAATCAATCCTGGCAGTGGCTCAGTGGTTAGAGGCGGCAGACCCGGAAGCTGAGATCGGCTGAGATCGGCCGTGGACCAGGGTTCGATTCCCCGCCTCGGCGGGTCTCGGGCTCAAAAATTCCACGGAGTCGACAATTCTCGCTCCGGTGCCTACTCGACTCACGGGGTCACACTCTGCGACTCTGGGCAATAGCTTGCTTAATCTCCACTACGGCCCCTCGCGGCGGGATGCCTGGCTTTCACCTTGTGGATACCTGGCCGGGGTATCTCATAGGGGAATACCAGGACGGGTTCCCTAAGCAAGCGCCTTGAGACCCCTGTGTTAAAGTGCGCTATATAAAATCGAAACACACACACACACATTTACACACACATACGTTTTGTGGGAATGGTAGTAAAAGGTGTACTCTCTGGACCCTGGGGGACGCAGTCTCGAAACATCGGTGAGACCGGCCGGGGCCAGTAGACGAGTCCCTGTTCTGGAAAGGGCCCCTGTCTGTCCTACGCGCTGCGCTGTCTGTCCAGGTCATTACCAAATGCCAAATTGAAATTGCCCCCTAGGAGAAAAGATTTATCCGGCGAACAGGACAGGTCGTGGATCACTTCTCTGATTAACCCCTCCTGCCCTTCATTGGGGACATAGGCCGTAGCTACTGTAAAAGTATGCTGCCCCAGTGTAAAGGAGTAGGTAGGGGATCTGCCTTTAATCTCGGCCTGCTTAGGACCGATCTGTCCCCTAAACCCTGCAGAGACCAGTATTGCCACTCGCCGTTTTTGAGTGCCAAGAGGAATACATTTCTTAGGGGAACGCCTTGGACCGCAAGCTGTGGGTGTCTTGTGCCAGGAGATGCGTCTCCTGGGGAAGGCATATCTAAGCGTCTGAATTTTCTAAAAAGGACAAAACAGCGCGCCGCTTAATCGGGTTATTAAGGCCCTTGACGTTAAGGGATAGGATCTGGAGGTCGATCTGCAGAAAGGAGCAAGAGAAAAGGTGGCAAGCACAGGGTGGATACTAACTCAATGTCACCTAAACGCGCACCTGCCTGCGGGAACAAGAAATCAATACTACACACAAAACCCAATGGTCTATGCGCCCTGGAAGGAAGAGGAGAGGACCCTGTTGCCCTTAACGAAAAACTAACTAATAATAACAACAGATCAAGATATCCAACAGTGTCCTGGGCTAGCAGCCCTATGGCGAGACGTGAGATGGTCAGCAGGAATCTCCCGCCACCCCTGCCCGACCCATCACCGCAAGGTCCAAGTGCGCCCATTAGCAAAATGTCCCCATTTTACCGGATCCAAATGACTTCAGTCCTCTGCTGCTGCGCCCTCCACAAGTGTGTCAAGAACAGCTTTGCACTCTTTTGCCATTGTCGCTGGATCTGGGCGCAGGGGGGACAGAGTTCCCCCCCAACAGGGCTCCATCGCACTGTTCCGGACTGCTGGCCTTCAGAACCACACCGCTCCGGGGAACTCTTCCTCTCCTCCGGTAAGTTAAGAAGTGATGTAGCCTCCTGCAGTGTACAAATCTGGTCGAGCCTGCCTTTCTCCTTAAAAATGAGTCTGAAAGGGTGACCTCAAGAATAGGAGATGTCCTTGAAACGCAGGAACGCTGTGACTGCCCTGAAGTCCCACTGAAGTCCCACCGTTTCTGTAATGTGGAGGCGGCGAGGTCTTGAAATAGGAGGGGGCCGAGCTGACCGAAATTCGAGGGGGTGCTTGGCTTGCTCTTCCCGGAGGATCCCTCCCTTGAGCTGGAAGTCATGGACGCAAGCTAAGATGTCGGGGGCGGGGGGGGTACAGTTGCCGATCGATTAGGCCCCACACGACGCGTCCAATCCAGCTTGTTCTTCTGTTTCGAAGGGGCCTCCAAGATATGGCGGAAAAGTTCCTCAACAAAGGATTCAATGGCCTGCCCCTCAAGGCCCTGAGGAACCTCCCAGATTTGAATGTTGTTCCTCCGGGAACGGTTCTCGAGGTCTAACGCATGAGCCTAGAGGTCCAGTTGCTGATCCTGGAGGCACAAGACTTCCTGTTGAAGCTTATGGATCTCTTCGTCCCGCGTTGTCTCGTGCGTCTCCAGAGCACCCACTCTCCCCTCAATGGAATCCACGTCCCTACGCATCTCACGGAGTTCCGAGGTGATTTCTCTTTTCATGGTTGAATTCCCCGGTCCATGAAGCAAATAGAAGGACGCTACGGGTGACTGGGCCCTTCGCCTGCGTGGGATCTCGTTCTGCTGAGGATCCCCCTGTTGTCTGCGCCGTTTCAGCCCCACCAGTGCCCATCTTGTGGAAGAGGTCCTTTACGGACTGTTACTTCTTGGGCCTAGTGGACACCATGGTTGAGCATGAGGGGGAGACTGAAGTCCCTTTGGCAGGGAGGCTCCACGTGTAAGTAAAAGGTGCTTGGCCACAAGATCTGGGGGAAGGAAGGCGCACCCCAAGCGAGTCCCTTGCTATGCGTGCTGCCCCCAGCGAAAGTCTTCAAAATGCTAACCGTGCCCCTCCTCGATCACTGTAGGGGTCAGGTAGGCCCAAAAACTCCTCTGTGGGGAGGCAGGCACCAATCCCTGGACTTGTGCCCGTCAGACCAGGATCTCCCTCTATCACTACCCTTTTCTGGGGTACAGGCTGCCAATAGTGACGCATCCACTAAGCCGTGCAGACTGGGATAACCACCCCGGAGGCACAGTCCATAAAGACCAGCACAGCGGCCAGCCTGCGTCCGCTACCTCTGTCACCCTTGTCGTAGTATGCTGCGAATGCTGGGGTAGCTGCACATGTTCAAAATGGCGGAGATGAGGGTACCCAATCCCCGGCAGCGCAGCAGCGCAGTACCACAGTACCTTTAGAGATAGTGCCTTCAGCTTTCCCTTCGCCGTTAAGTGTCCGTGACTCAAGTCTCACTCGCCGCTCAAGACCCAAGGAGCAACCTCCACTGCTCCCCAAAAGCGCTCACCATGTGGCTTGAGGAATACTCCTAAGCAGTGAGAGAAGGTAAGCCAGCAAGTCCGAGGAAAGGCTCTGGCGTGTGCCCGTTCGTCAGCCCCGCCGATGCCCAGGGCGGGAGCAGGCTCCTCTGCACCTTGATGTCTTTGCTCTGCCACTGCCCGCAGGGCCTCAGTGGCAACCCAGCCGGCTGGCCCACCGTCTCCCCCCGCTGGGCAAGTTCACAGGGCCGGCAAAGCACTCCTTCTCCACCTCGTCACCGCTGGTAGCCCGGGGTCGAGGTCACAATCTTCTCTTCCAACACGACGGGGCGTGCTCCAGCGCAGGCGCTCCTGTTCACCCGGGACTTGGCCTGGTCGTGCTGATAAGGCGTGCGTCAGCCTGTGCCACGCAAGCTGCCCGCCTGCCCTCCTCTACATGAGGGACTGCCACCAGCACTGGGGAGAGGAAGGGCTCTGGTGTAGTCCGGCATTACGTTGGGCTGCTAAATGAAGCTATGGAGCAGGGAATTGGGCAAAGGACCGGAGCGGCGAGCAGGCACGTCCTACTCGCCCGCCATCTTGGCCACGCCCCCTGTCCTCACTTTTAAAGGTGAAAAGAATTGATATTTTAAAACGTACTTATGTGAATGATTATTTTCTGATGCCTAAACATATATAAAGATACTAGCTATTTTCTTTAATTGGTGTGGACTCCTTCTTGAGTAGTGTGTCATTTATTGATCATTGTGTTGATTTGTAAATGTCTTGCACTCCTTTGTGTTAAGCCTAAGGCTTCTCGAACACACTACCCTCAATAGAGCACTTTGGGATTGCGTAGCAAGGACCTGTTCCTCATAAGGGAATCCCTGTACTCATTACACTGTATATTAGGTTAGCGATATATCACATAAAGAGCCAGCTTCCTACAATTATAATACAGGCATGTACAGCCCCTGGGCCTCTAGGTCTCAGGGACCATTTCAATAAAACCTTTGTGCCTAACTTGGCCCCTTGGCTAGGATAACTCATATAATTATCTGACAGAGAGGGGTACGGGGTAGAGGGACAGAAGCACATTTTCCTTCTACTCAAACTGAGGAAGAATCCAAAACTTTATTCATTATACAAGCTCATTGCTCAGATTAACGCAGATGCAAAAAACTCTCCACTAAAATATTAGTAACTAGATTACAAGTACTCATGCTTCAACTGGTTCACCCTGACAATCTGGCTTTTATGTGGGGAGACGGATGAAGAACAATGAGAAGAACAGGTAAAAAAAAAAAAAAAGCAAGGGAAATCCATCTTCTGCATTTTGATATCATAACCAAATCATGGTTGGGAGAGGATAGGGCTCCAGTCCTGCATGAAGCCATTCCTCTAGGCTATCAAATAATCACCCAAAATCGTATAGCCAAAAAAGGAGGTGGCCTAGCTGTTGTATTCAGGCAAACAATACATATCACTTATATGGACAACATCTCAATAAAGAATTGTGCGGCTCTTCTAACAAGATGCAATCCAACACCGTCTTCCTCCTGTAACTTCGTGCTCCTTCACAGACATCCATCTAGCAAGGCAACATTCACAGAAGCACTTCTAGACACAGTCTCAAACCTGATAACAATACACTCCAACCTATGCGTTCTGGGTGACCTTAACATTTGGTTTGATAAACCCAATATGACCCATCCAAAAACAATCACCGGCCTAGACGCATTGAACCAGCATCAGATTGTCCACAATCCAACACACGCCGCTGGACATATCCTAGATCTCATTTTGGCTAATACTGAACTAGTTACCTTTCAAACTATAACTCCAATCACATGGTCAGACCACCCCTTGGTTGCTTTCCAACATAAAATAACGCTAAGCGACTCACCTAAAACTACCTTACATCCATCCACCTATCGGCTGTGGAACAAACTCAATTTGGAATACTTGGAAACACAACTAACATCCAGTACAAATCTGGAAACCATACATCCTGTTCAAAATCTATACGAGTGGCTACAGGAAGCTTTTGACATCCTGATACCACTCAAAATCACACAACAGAACAAAAGAAAACAAGCATTTACAATGCAATGGTCTCGGCATTATTAAAGGTAGAGCTATTGGCATTGCTCATGATTTTTTTTTTAAATCATAAATAAATGTCATTGTCATTTACATTGCCAATAGCTTAATCGTTAAATAAATGGCATTGTCATTTACAATGCCAATAGCGTAATCGCTCGCAAATGCAGGCCCTATTGCATGACCTATTTGCAATATTGAAACCCAGCAGCTGCTCGCTAATATTGAAAATAATCTCTGTGATCCGTTCCCATTTCTCATATGTGAGGTCCTGTTTTGATCTTAAAAAAACTTTTTTTATGGATGTTGCATAAAACAAACATTTCTTTGCAAAATATCAGTAATAAACTCACACATCACTCACATTAAAATTAATGAAAGGAAAAAGGTATTTAAAACAATCTGTTGAAGAATTATTCCAGGTCATCAGGGCAAGACTCTGCAGAACAGCAATGGCTCTATCAGGAACCCCTGAAAGCCAGGGGCCTTGGGCCAGAGGGCACTTTGCCCCTGCCTTAAAACGTCTCTGCTTACACCATATCTGCAAGACCATGAAAAGCCACGCCAAGTGGCTTGGCCTTGCCTTGTACATATGGTTTAGCTCTCTGCGCCACCGAGCATCATAAAAAGTGATGCAGTGCCAACGCCAGTGCTTTTAAATACGCCCCATGGTATGGAGACTATGGAAGAGAACAGCTTGGTGCCATATGTTAATGAACAAAGCGCTGAGGGGTTTCATATTTTTGATAATTGGCATGAGAACTTACCAGCAAACTGTACCTCCCACCGACACCCCATAAATATTGAGTAGAGTTTGGATGAATAATAAAAATACCAGCCCTGCCAAGTGTCACATATCTTGTGTTATAAGAAAGTATGTTGTCACTGTACCGCATTTAAAACCATTGTCACGCAAATAAGCTTAGTAAAAAGACCAACAGCACCACCCCAGGAAGAGACGCACTAGTAATGTAATACATAATAACAATAACTGCGAACCCTTCTGCTCCCTCCCAACTCTGCCGAAAGTGACGTTAATGAACTACGAGCAGCCAGTTGAACCCTGCGAGGCTGCATTCTTGTGGAGAGAGCAACATTATGCTTTAGTAAATCAGAGGCACTATGCTTTTCTGCAACTGGTATTCGGAACACGGGTATTTGAAAGTACTTCCCTTCGCCATATTGAAGACAAGCACAACGGAACCGGGGGCAGGAAAGCAAGCATATCGGAACAGGGGCATCAAGCACACAGGGGGCAGCAAGCACGACGGAACGGAACGGGGCAGCAAGCACGACGGAACGGAACGGGGCAGGAAAGCAAACACGACGGAACAGGGGCAGGAAAGCAAACACGACAGAACGGGGGCATTACATGCGGGAAATGACAGCTAAAGATGTTCCTTACCTCATTAGAGCGCACTTTGTTGTGGCGCCGGTCAACCCAAGCAGTGTGTGCTTCTTGGCGCTAGTATAAGGACCAGTGAGCGGAGTCCACATTCCCACGTCTTGGAGGCAGCGGACTAATGATATTGAATTATTTATAAAATATTGTATTTTCCCAATAAAACAGGCAACTGTTAAAGACTGGGTTTGGAAAATGCAGCGAACTGTCCCTCTGCAGACGGGCCGTTGGCGCAGCCCGCCTGCCCCCAGGGTGTGCATGCAAAGGGGTTGGGGGGTCCTTCCTCCCAAATTTAGTCATAATCCGGTGCTCGATGGCTCTGAATGAGGAGTTCACCCCCCCTCCCCCCCCCCCCCCCCAATGGATCACACGAGCCTCTCACCTTGGCAATGGCATGAAGGAGTCACAGCCTCTGCTCTGCAGTCTCCCCCCTACCTCGAGCGGTGCGGTCTCTCCTCTCCAGGGAGGGGGCAGCCGCTGCCGTCCAGTGGGAGTCGTCTCTTAACTCTTCCTTCAGGTCGCTGTAGTGTCTGGCTTCACGTTCCTCGTTTTCTGCAGTCTCTCGACCACAGCTCCTCGGTCTCTGCCGCACCTGGCTGCAAACCCGAGGGTCTCTGCTTTCCAATAGCCGTAGTCTCTTGCCTAGAGCTCTACGGTCTCTGTTGTCCGGTTTCTGGGGCATCTGATTGTATTTGCTTATTATTAATCGTTCATTATCGGTTTGGGAGAAAACATACCAGCAGCTCTCGCTGCAGTCTGTTGTAACTTCTCTTCTTTTCACAGTCCGTCGTCTTTTGCTCCAGTCGCAGTGGTCTCTGCTTTCTGCTGTCTCTTCTCTGCAGTGCCCGCCGTGACAACAATCAGGGGCCGGGTTTGCAGACTCTGTAGCCTAACAGTACCTTGCAAACTCTGCAGTCTAATTTTAGCTAGCAAGCAGTGTTTTGCAGTGTCTGACTCTTGTTGTCAGCCTTTCTCACTGTAATTCGCGTTTGAAGGCAGTCTCAGCCCTGGTCTGCAGTCAGACCGGAGCTTAGGGGCAGTCTCGGCTCTTGTTTGCAGTCTCAAGCCTGGAGGCAGTATCGGCTCTGATTTGCAGTCTCAGCCCTGGTCTGCAGTCAGACTCGAGCTTAGGGGCCGTCTCGGCTCTTGTTTGCAGTCTCGAGCCTGGAGGCAGTATCGGCTCTGATTTGCAGTCTCAGCACTGGTCTGCAGTCAGACTCGAGCTTAGGGGCCGTCTCGGCTGTAGTTGGCAGTCTCGGCTCTGGTTTGCAGTCTCGAGCCTGGAGGCAGTCTCTGCCCTGGTTTACAGTCTCGAGCCTGAAGGCAGTCTCGGCTCTGGTTTGCAGTATGTCTTGAAGTTGGAGGCGGACTCAGTTCTTGAGGTTCACTTCCTAAGACTCCGCGCACTTCCGCATCAGTGCTGTTCAAACAGAAGGTTCAAAGGGTATTCACCACAGCGCCAAAGTGGAGGCCGAGGAAGTTATTAGTAGACAAAAGCCAACAGAAAACAGCACAAAACAATGAACTAGCGCCCCCCCTCCCCGACGCTGCCTACCTCAACCATACCAGCAGCAAAATGGCTGGCTCAAGCTTGCGAAATTTTTCGGATTCGGGGGCGTGTTTTGCTGTCCTGAGTGACGGACCACGTCACGAGCTAAAGAACAGCAAAAATTACGCCCCCGAATCCGAAAAAGACGGGGCTTGTTTGGAGTGACTCACTTCTCTTCCAATGGCTGGCCTCTGTTTAGGAAGCCAGCCAATGGAAGCGAACGGAGCAGGGAGGCGGGTTTAAACTGCCCTACTCAAAAACAATAATTCTCTGGACCGGAAGCTGCGCAAAGCTGCGCTTTGCGCAGCTAGGTCCCTCGACCTAAAAAGCGCCTTGGAGAAACATAGAAATAAAAGACATAAAACAACAAATTAGAAAGCTGCAACGTACATGGCTCAAAACAAACGCCAAACAAGACAAACTTCACCTACAAGTCGGCTATCACAAAAGCTAAGAAAAGGTACTATTCAGACAGAATTCAAAACGCTAAATGTGCAAATAAAGAATTCTATAAATACTCAATGACCCACTTGTGGGACACCCCCGCGCCGCACGGCCACCAGCTGCTGCGTGTGCCCCCAGTGCCTGCCTCTGCCTCAGCGCCGTCCTCGCTGCTGCCTTGAGCGCTCCCCTTTTGTTTTTGCCCGTTTTGTCGGAAATTTGTGCTTGTTTTCTGTCTGTGCCCGAGATCGTGTTTCCACTGTTTTTTTCCCCGTTTTGCCCTGTAATTTTGCCTGCTTTTCTGTTCCGTTTTTTTACCTCCATTGTGCCTGCCTCCTTCCTGCTTGCCCGCCTACCTCGCCGCTCTCCCTCCCCGCTCCCGCTTCCCGCCACCGCCATTAGCCCCGCCCCTTTTTCTTCTGTACCCTCCCAGCTGCTCCGCCCACCCGCGCACTTCGCCTTAAATGGCGACCGTGCGAACGCGCAGCGGTCACGCGCAGCGGGCGCGCCGATTGTGCGCCGAAGGCGCGCCAAAGGTAAGCCCGTCTGCGCCCGTCCGCGACCGGACCGCGCCCAGCGCCAGGACCCCTGGCCCACGAAGACCCCGACCAACCCGCCCGACGTACTCCGCCGCCACCCTCAACGCACTCAACACCGGCCGACTCCCAGAATGCCATCAAGCCGCTCCACGAGGTACCCACGGACCTTTCAGCTGCCACACCTGCAAGTTCTCCTGCACCCGGTCCAGCCTCGCACCAGCACCCGCCAAGTCGAACACCAGCAGCACCCACCTCAAGTGCATCCTGCTCAACACCCGCTCCGTCCACAGACACGCCATCGAACTCTGGAACCTCCTAGATGCCACAGCCCCTGACGTTGCCTTCCTCACGGAGACCTGGATGAACGCCTCTTCAGCTCCCGACATCGCCATCGCTATCCCAGAGGGCTACAAGATCGTCCGGAGGGACCGAAACACCAACCAGATGGGAGGAGGCATCGCCATCGTCCACAGGAGCACCATCCGTCTCACGACCAGCACCGACAACACCCTGACCAGCGCCGAACACCTGCACTTCCAGATCCACACCAACCCGAACACCACCCTCAGAGGCACCCTGATCTACCGACCCCCTGGACCACGCACGCAATTCAGCGAGGACATCGCCGACTTCGTCAGCCCGCACGCCCTCCCCTCTGCTGACTACATCCTCCTGGGAGACCTCAACTTTCACCTGGAGAACAACAACGACCGCAACACCAGCACCCTGCTCGACAACCTCGCCAACCTGGGACTCAAGCAACTGGTGTCCACCCCCACCCACCTCGCCGGACACACACTCGACGCAGTCTTCTCTTCCAGCACAGACATCGACTTCAGCCACGCCACAGAGCTTCAATGGACGGACCACAGCTGCGTCCACTTCACCTTCAAGAGAACGACGACCCACCACCACCAGAAACAGGCCGCCCGCAGAAGCTGGAACAAGATCACAGCAGACCAGCTCGCCACCTCCCTGAGCCAGCACCCTCCTGCCAGCTCAGCGAACCCCAGCCAGGCCGCAGACAACCTCACGAAGTGGATCAACAACTGCGCGGACGAACTCGCCCCACTGAGGACCCCGCTTAGCAGACCCGGCAGCAAGAAGGCCCCATGGTTCACCGACGAACTCAAGAGCTCCAAGAAGAGCTGCCGAGCCCTCGAGAAAGTCTGGAAAAGGGAACCGACACCGGACAACAGGACCTCCTTCAAACTTGCCACCCGGAAACACCACCAGCTGATCTGCGCCGCCAAGAAAACAGCTTTCAAGGACCGGTTGGACAACAACGCACACAACTGCAAGGAACTCTTCAACATCGTGAAAGAGCTTTCCAACCCCAGCGCAGGAAACAACGACATCACCCCATCGCAAGACCTCTGCAACTCCCTCGCTTCATACTTCCACAACAAGATCGCGGACATACACAACAGCTTCAACAACCAACCAACGCACACCATGACCGAACAACCATCCCCCACCACCACCCTCCACGCCTGGACCCCGATCAGCACCGAAGACACCATCCGCACGATGAACTCCATCCACTCCGGATCACCGACCGACCCCTGCCCTCACCACGTCTTCAACAAGGCCGACGCTGTCATCGCACCCCACCTGCGAGACATCATCAACACATCCTTCGACACCGCCACCTTCCCCGAGAGCTGGAAGCACGCCGAACTCAGCGCTCTTCTCAAAAAACCCACAGCGGACCCCACCGAACTCAAGAATTACCGCCCCATCTCGCTCCTCCCGTTTCCAGCCAAAGTCATCGAGAAGACCGTCAACAAGCAGATGGCCGCCTTCCTCGAGACGAACGGATCCCTCGACCCCTCACAGTCCGGCTTCCGAGCCAACCACAGCACCGAGACCGCCCTCATCGCCGCCACCGATGACATCCGAGCCCTGATGGACAATGGAGAAACAGCGGCCCTCATCCTCCTAGACCTCTCCGCGGCATTCGACACGGTCTGCCACCGCACCCTAGTACGGCGCCTCAGCAACATCGGTATCCAGGACAAGGCGCTGGAATGGATCGTCTCCTTCCTCAACGGAAGAACACAGAGAGTCCGCCTACCACCGTACAAGTCAGAGGCCTCCGAAGTCATCTGCGGCGTCCCCCAAGGATCATCTCTGAGCCCCACCCTCTTCAACGTCTACATGAGCCCCCTCGCGGCCATCGTACGCAAACACAACCTCAGCATAATCTCCTACGCCGACGACACCCAGCTGATCCTCTCCCTGACCAACGACCCCGCCGCCGCCAGAGCCAACCTGCACGAAGGGATGAAAGAGGTAGCCGAGTGGATGACGACCAGCCGCCTGAAACTGAACTCGGACAAGACGGAGGTCCTCATCCTGGGCTCCTCACCCTCCGCCTGGGACGACTCCTGGTGGCCTCCCGCCCTGGGCACCGCACCCAAACCGACAGACCATGCACGAAACCTGGGCGTCATCCTGGACTCCTCCCTCTCCATGACCAGGCAGGTCAACAACGTCTCCTCGGCGTGCTTAAACATCCTACGCATGCTAAGGAAGATCTTCTGGTGGATCCCCACCGAGACCAGAAAGACCGTCACCCAGGCCCTCGTCACCAGCAGACTGGACTACGGCAACGCCCTCTACGCCGGTACCACCGCCAAGCTCCAGAAGAGACTCCAGCGGATCCAGAACGCCTCAGCCAGACTCATCCTCGATATCCCACGAACCAGTCACATCTCCGAACATCTGAGAGACCTTCACTGGCTCCCCGTCAACAAAAGAATCACCTTCCGCCTCCTCACCCACGCACACAAAGCCCTACACGACCAAGGCCCGAGCTACCTCAACAGCCGAGTCAACTTCTACGCTCCCAAACGCCACCTCCGATCAGCCAACCACGCCCTCGCCGCCGTCCCCCGCATCCGAAGAGCGACTACAGGAGGAAGGTCCTTCGCCTACCTGGCCGCCAAGACCTGGAACTCCCTCCCTCCCGACCTGCGCCTGACCCAAGACCACCTCTCCTTCAGGAAGAAGCTGAAGACCTGGCTGTTCGAGCAGTAGCGGCACCCCCCCCCCCCCCGCCCCCCCCCCCCCAGCGCCTTGAGACCCTACGGGTATGTAGCGCGCTTTATAAGTGTCAATGATTGATTGATTGAATGAATTTCGCAAACCAAATTGCCTAGAAAGAACTTATCCTGTTACTCAAGATTTCACAGAGACAAACTAGCAAATCATTACACGGATAAAGCAGACACGTTGGACTAGTACTTAAAACAGAAACAAAGCACCAGCACTAACTCTTGTACAAAACAACAATCCAAAGAATGTTCTAATCAAGCCTCTCCGTTCCTTCCAACACATCTCACACAATGAATTTATGGACCTGGTCAAAGCAAGCAGGCCTGCCGGCAGCCCTTCTGACCCCTGTCCCCCACAAACTTTCAAGACAATTCTTTTAACAACCTCTGCTGCCACTCCAGTAAGAAGAATCATCAACGATTCCTTAACTACCGGAATATTTACAGAAGAACTCAAAAAGTCATACATACGCCCTTTACTGAAGAAAACAAACTTGGACCCGGTGAACCCTGATAACTACAGACCAATTACAAATGGACCTTTCCTGGTCAAACTGATAGAAAGAGCAGTGTTCGCCCAGATGTCACAATTCATTGAAGAGAATGACATACTTTCTGACTTCCAAACAGGATTCCGTCCAGGAAGAGGCACTGAATATGCCCTCCTTGCAATCTGGGATGACCTAAAGAATACAGTTGACCGCAACGGGGTTGCTGCGCTACTTCTCTTGGACCTCTCAGCTGCCTTTGACACGGTTGACCATGACACTCTGAAACAAAGACTTTATGAAGCCGGAGGGAACTGCTCTAGACTGGATTGCGTCCTACCTTTGAAACAGAACTAATGTCATCCATACCCCATCTTTCTCGTCCAAACCGTACTCCACAAAAGCAGAGGTCCCTCAAGGTTCTATCATCTCGCCCATGCTTTTCAACATCTACATGAAGTCATTACCAGTACTGATCAATAAATTTCATCTAACGAGCTATAACTATGCAGATGACACACAAATACTCCTTCAACTGGAATGCCCCAAAGACATTGGAAAATCACCATTTTTCAGCTGTCTCAGAGCCGTGGATCAGTGGATGACTTGGAGCCATCTCAAATTGAATTCTTCAAAAACTGAAATACTCACGTGTGGCGATTGGAAACATTATAACCCGCTTGCCGCAGGGCCTGATGAACTGGGATCACTGCCTAAAGTATCAAAGGAAGTAAGAAACTTCAGAATGACCATGGACTCCAAGCTGTCGATAAATGCCCAAGTGGATAAACTTGCAAGATCAAGGTTTGCTACTATAAAAACGCTGCGACGAATTTTCCCTCATTTGGGATTTCCACACAAGGTCCAAGCTACCATCTCCCTTGTTCTGTCCAAACTCGATTACGCCAATAGCCTCTACCACGGATCACCTTTAACGACCATGAAAAGACTACAACAGATTCAGAACTCGGCTGCCAGACTACTCTTGCATATCAAACCGCGAGACCACATCTCCCCTGCCTTGAAAGCCCTGCGTTGGTTACCGGTTGCCAGAAGATCCACGTTCAAGCTGCTTTGTATCACCCACAAAGCAATACATGGAATAGGACCTCTCTTCATCAGGAATAAAATCACCAAACACATTCAACAAAGGAACCTCCGCTCTAAAGGAGCATCTCACCTCAAAATCCCACCATACAAGAAAAAAACCATGGGTGGCGCATCCTTCTCTGTTCAAGCAGCCAAACTATGGAACTCTTTACCCCCCAACATAAGGTCCACAGACAACCACCTTATCTTCAGAAAACGACTGAAGATTTGGCTCTTCCACCACATAAGCACCATACGCACGACATTTACAGCATATCCCTCTGTACATAAGCATTTGTTTTCACTATAGATATGTACCTATCTTTGTGTATAACTTTGTATAAACATGTAAAATAATATTATGTTAAGAGAAAAAATAAATAAATAAAAATCATCTTTGGTCTACATGTACATACTTCCATTGTGCATCTATGTACCTTCCATGTACTTGGATCTGTGTGTCTGTTACTTTTCTCCTGAAAAAGCATATCCAATGAACTACCCTATTTCTTATCCTGTGCCTTTATCAATATCTTTAATCTACATATACTTACCTCCTTTATCTATATACTTTCAATGTACTTATGGATCTATATATTTATCACTTTCTTCTAATTCAGCATTTCCAATGCACTACCCTATTTCTCAGCCTATACTTTGCTCAATATATATTCTAGCCCAACCTTCTGACTCATCTCAAACTTCTTTCTACTACTCCTTCCAATGCACTACCCTATCTCTCATCCTATACATCTATCAATACATCCTCTAAATCCACTCTCTCATTTATCCCAAACCTCATACCACTACTATGATCGCCAAAATAACCCTTTCTAAACTCTCTCCTACTCTACCCCCCCTTGCATCATCCGACACCTCTTTTTACTATACCGATCCCCTAAAACAAACCTTTCTAAACTCTTCCCTCTGACTCCTCCCCTCCAAAACTCCTTTTTACTCATTCAAAAGCCTCCTCCTACTGCTAAGACCTAAAAAAAAACCCTTCACTCTTTTATCCCTCCACTATCCTTTTCAATCAAAATTAACAGACTAAAATGTTCACTTCTCAAATTCCATATTCAACTATACTAATATACTACCCAAATAACTGAATAACATATCCACTACTCAAATTACTTCATATTTATACTATACTAATTTTCAACACTAATCCGTTATGGGTTCCGGAGTGGCATGCCACTCGCCAGAAAAGCGCTTCAACACCCATCAGGGGAACAAGTGCTATATGAATGAAAATCTTTCTTCCCCTTTTATCCCTCTGCTATTCTTCTCACTCGAAGTAACTGACTAATATCCACCACTGAAATTACTTCATATTTCACCAAATTAATTCACCACTTATCCTTCATAGGCTTCCTGAATAGCGTGCGTCAACAAGCGCTATATAAATACAAACCTTTGTCCTCCTCTATCCTTCGCTAACATTCCAAATCCAAATAACTGACTAACCTAACCACCACTTAAAATGTGCTTGCATGTTTTACTATACTAATTCAACACTAACCCTCTATTGGTCCCGAAGTAGCGTGCTACTCGCCGAAAAAGCGCTTCGAAGCCTCGTCAGGGGTAGTAAGCGCTATATAAATGCAATTACAATACAATACAATTACAATAAAAGGCCTTCAACTGGGTTGACCAGCACATCAACTCAATTACAGTAAAGTTCTTTATTGCGTGATTGATAAAAGTCTTTGCAATTGAGCTAAGAATACAGAAGATAGCACCTTTACAAAGCACATAAAACAACTCATTTCATTACAAAGAGGTTAATTTAAAAAACATCAAACAATTAACAATGTGTTTTTACTTTTATGTTAGTACTGTTTACTACAAGTGAAAATTGTAAAATCTCTTTAAGCAAAACTAGGTTAAAACTTCAACTCAACCAGAAAAAACCGTGGTATAGATCAGAGGCATCACCATGGGGTAAAAAAGATTTGAGAAAGAGAAGAGAAAAGAGAAATAAAAAGAAAGGAAGAGGAAGAGACAGATGGGACATTGCAGAAAGGAAAAGGAAGAAAAAAAGGGAAACGGAAGGAAGGAAGGGATCTTTTGGGAAGCTACACCTGGACACAAAGACAACACTCACACAGATGAGTCAAAAGGATATTGAGCAACCAAACCCTTAGAAGCTAAAACCATATATGAATCCAAAGTTCTCCAGACACCACTAGAAATTGAGGGAGAAATATGAGCTTCATCAACTGAGGTGTGTGCACCTCTCAAATATGAGACCCAAGCCACAATTGGCAACAATCCTTTGAAGTTCTGTGCATCCCAAAACTACTTCTTCCTCTAGCAACAGAATTCCGTAAGAGTGCTGATCAGAACACAGGGCCTGCTCTGGCCATCAAAGGGAACAGATTTAAAAGTCTGTGAAATGAGTAGAATGCAAAGCCGCAAAGATAACCAGAACTGACCTCCCTTCATCCTTAACAAATGATTCTTGCTGCCACTCTTACCTAAATGCCCAAGAAAAGCTAATGGACTGCAAATCTTACCCACCGGCCCAAAATATTAGAGACAGAAGCGAGTCGGAAAGCAGCAAGTATGGAGAGAGAAGTTGGAGTGTTAATGTGATTGCAGGACAGTGGTGGATAGTGTCGGGGCTGTGGCAATTGTTGTGGACCGTTCAAACTGGGATAGGACAGCCATGGCTTTAAAGCTTTCGATTGCACATGCCAGGATGCAGCAATGTTGACTGATTTTAACTAATACTATACATGTGCTATTCTGCCTAATGTACACTTGTCGTTTTCTAGTTTGTTTAGGACCCTATTAGTCCACATCTCTAAATCCTCAAATAGTGAGAGTAGGCCAGGGAATTCAGGAAAAGCTAGTACGTTTGATTTATAACAACTATACATCAGAAGGTCAAAAAAATATTCTTCTCCATACAGCCCCTGAAATACGATAGGTAGACTAACATAGTAACCAGTGCTTAGTCTGTAAAAAAAAAAGGAACAGCCAAGGCCCTTACCAGGAAGCCACTGTCTTTTGCACTCCCCATGTCGCTGTCAGCACTGCCAATTACAGTGTCAAAACAACTACTAACCATCACACTCCTACAAGTGTGACAATTCTGACTATTCCAGGCCCTCAAATCTATAAGAATGGCTTTGGCAGCAGGTATTAGTAATTTTTTAATGTATTTTTAATTAATGAACAACTGCTGTGCTCCTCAATAAATTGGACAAAAAGTCCCACGTGGCATATTGTTGTGAGTGCTGGTGTTGACAAATTAGTGACGTGCTGAGCAACCGGAAACCATTGGCTTAAATTAGGCACTGATGGTAACTCAGAACCTGAAGTGTTACAGACTTACTATAGTAAAGAGAAAAACTCTTGTCCATTTTAGTTCTGTAAATTGTATACATACTACATTGCATATACTTTCTGCGTAACTGATATTAAAATGAAGATGTTAAATTATTGATTCGCAATTTATATAAAATAAAGAAAAGACTGTAACCTAAGTGTCTTACATAAATGAGACAAAGAGCAGAAAATCAACTGTTGACATCGAGATATGGCCACTGAAAAAAACTTCAGTAATGTGATTTACCATCAGTCATGTTTGTCTTAAGATTGCAGCCTCCTTCCATGTGAATAAAAAACTGAAAGACAAGCGGTGAGGACTTCAAGTCTGAAGAGGCTACACAGTTGTTTGTCTTGTCCCAGGAACAAGTTTCTATACACTGACTATACCTATATTTGTGAGTAAAAAATTCTAGCAAAGAGGGAGCCTCAAATTACCACCTTAATGCCTTTTCTCGAAGGTGCCCCGGGCAACAGATCTGTTCTGACTGAGGGAATTCAACCAAATGGGCTTTAAGAATGGTTAAATAATGAAAGACTAGTTGATCGTTACAGGTATTATAACAAACAAAAAAGGGTAACAGAAATAACGCGGACATGCGAAGTGAAAACTGAAAAAAGTATTTTATTGTCATTTACAAATATTCCACCACATTGGTTCGAAGAGTGATTTCAGAGTACTTTGAACATATGAATTTTGCGTTCTGCCATATTAGTTCCCAATTGTTTTTTCAGGACCCTGCAAGAGATGAAAATAAAATATGATCAAAGATAAAAAGTGAAACGTATAAGACAGTGAAATGCTAAATCTATTTGCTTGATATACCTTGAAAAATATGATAATGGTGACCGTTTAATGTAGTCCTTCCTGTGCGTAATACTACGGGGATATTTTAGTTCCTTTTAAAGGAATATGCTACTTACCAGTATGCATCTGTTCTTGGCATGTAGGGCTGCTGACATTCATATCTGTGCATAGATCGCTGCCTAGTGTTGGGTCCGGATGATAGCACATTGTTGTCCTGGAAGAGTCTTTGAAGTATCACTAGATAGGTGGCTCCTCCCCTGGACTACAGTGCGCATGGGCATCCTCTCCATCCTCAGATTGTTTTTCGCCATTGTGGCAGAGATGGAGTGTAATACAGTAAGTGAGGACCATGCCTGAGAATGATTCTGAGTGCTACAGCTGCGACAGGCACCGGGGAGGAGGGCGGGCGATATGAATGTCAGCAGCCCTACATGCCAAGAACAGATGCATACTGGTAAGTAGCATATTCCGTTCGAGGCATGTGGGCTGCTGAATTCATATCTGTGCATAGAATAAATAGCAGTTACCTCCTTAGCGGTGTTTGCCCGTGCCAGCTCCAGCAGTCTGAAAAAGAGTTTTGAGAACAGCCTGTCCTACAGCAGCTTGCTGTTTGGAGTGTACATCTACACAGTAGTGTTTGGTAAATGTATGTATGGTGGTCCATGTGGCTGCTTTACATATATCTTCTAGGGGAATGTTACCTAGGAAAGCCATGGATGCCCCTAACTTGCGTGTGGAATGCGCTCTTGGGGGAACTGTTAATGTGCGTTTCGCTTTTTGATAACAGATTTGTATGCACTTAACAATCCATCTGGCTATACCTGATTTGGAAAAGAGTTTGCCTTTGTGTTGTGGAGAGAAGGCAACAAACAGTTGCTTAGTCTTTCTGAAATCTTTTGTCCAGTCGATGTAATACAGGAGAGCTATTTTAACATCTAAGGTGTGCAGTGCTCGCTCTGCCACAGAATCTGGATTGGGGAAGAAAACTGGCAGTTCAATGTTTTGATTAATGTGGAACTGCGACACCACTTTAGGCATGAATTTAGGGTTGGTACGTAGCACTACCCTATTAGCATGAATTTGTATGAAAGGCTCTTGAATAGTTAGGGCTTGAAGCTCACTAACTCTTCGTAGGGATGTGATGGTTACCAGAAAAGCCACTTTCCATGTGAAAAACTGTATTTCACAAGAGTGAAGGGGTTCAAAGGGTGGTCCCATTAGTCTGGTGAGAACCACGTTTAGATTCCAGACAGGTGAAGGAGGGTGCCCGAGAGGGATCACTCTTTTGAGTCCTCCAGAAAGGCTTTAATGGCAGGCACCCTGAAAAGGGAAAGATGCTGCCTGTTTTGAAGATACGCCGCAATGGCGGCCAGGTGTATCCTGATGGAACTATATGCCAGATTGCATTTGTAGAGATGCAACAAATAGCATATGATGTTTTGCGTGGACGCATCCAACGGATCAATGTCATTATTGGAACAGTAAATGACCAACCGTTTCCATTTGGCCGCATGACATGCCCTAGTTGTAGGTCGCCTTTCCTCCTTGATGATGTTCATACAGTCAGGGGGCAGGTGGGGGTAGCCAAACTATGACCTCAGGAGCCATATCGCAAGGCTCAACTGTTGTGAATCTGGGTGCTGAATGTCTCCATGGCTCTGAGTGAGGAGACTGGGCGTGAGGCGCAGCCTTTCGTGGGGCACCACTGAAAGTTCTAGGAACGTGGTGTACCAGGCTTCCCGTGCCTACGTTGGAGCAACCAGGATGAGCGTCATGGAGTGTAGTCGCAGTTTGCGTGCCACTAGTGGTATGAGTGGTGCTGGAAGAAAAGCGTACGCAAATCTGCCTGACCAGTTCATCCATATCGCATTGCCCTGAGACTGCGGGTGTGGGAACCTGGCGGCGAAGGTTTGTCATTTTCCGTTTCCTGTGTGGCGAATAGGTCGATCTCTGGATGACCCCACCGCTGGAAATATGGTTGGAGCACTGAGGGGTGTATCTCCCACTCGTGCATCTGATGGCTGTGCCTGCTGAGCAGGTCCGCCATCTGGTTGTCTTTGCCTGGGAGATGTTCTGCCATGCGAACATGTTTCTCTGAATGGCCCTCTTCCACATGCTCTGGGCTAGATGAGACAATTGTGGAGAGTGCGTCCCTCCCTGCTTCTGGATGTAATACATGGCAGGCATGTTGTCCGTCCGGATCAGCACGACTTTGTTGCACAAGTGTAATTTGAACGCCTTCATTGCCATGAAGATCGCCATGAGCTCCAGCAGGTTGATGTGCATCTTTTGCTGCTGTGTCGTCCATAGTCCTGGTACTGTATAATGGAGGACATGCGCTCCCCAGCCCTGGAGAGATGCGTCTGTCGTCAGCATTACCTGTGGTACAGGCTCTTGGAACGGTCGTCGCCTGCAAAGGTTTTGTGTGTTCCACCAATGCAGAGAGTTAGTTGTAAGCACGACCGGTCACCAACACTAGGACTTTTAGATGTCCATGAGCCTGGTTCCACTGTTGCGCTAAGCACTCCTGGAGGGGACGCATGTGCAGCCTCGCGTGCGGGACTATGAAGATGCAGGAGGCCATCATACCTATCAGTTGCATGAACACTTGCGCTGAGACCAGGTGTTGGGGTCTGAATTTCTGAATTAGCAATTGCATGCTGGTGACTCTGGCTGCGTTTGGCTGCGCTGTTGCTATGATAGTGTTTATTGTTGCCCCTAAATACTGTTGTACATGTGCGGGCTGAAGGTGTGATTTGGGGTAATTTAGTGAAAATCCTAGACTGTGTAGGAGGTGAATTGTGCGGGACATGTGGCTTGCACATTGCTGGGCCGACTTCGCTTGAACAAGCCAGTCGTCCAGGTAAGGATAGACATGGATGCGTTGTCTCCGAAGGTGTGCAGCCACTGTCGCCAAGCACTTGGTGAACACCCTGGGGGCTGTAGTGACCCCGAAAGGCAGGACCTTGAACTGGTAATGCTGGTTGTGGACTGTGAACCTGAGATACTTCCTGTGACCTGGGTGAATGGGAATGTGAAAATAGGCATCCTTCAGGTCTAGTGTTGCTAGGAAGTCACCTTGCCTGAGCAACTGTAGAACTTGCTGTAAAGTTAACATATGGAAGTGTTCTGACAGGATGTACTGGTTTAGGGGTCTGAGGTCTAGAATGGGCCGCAGGGAACCGTCCTTTTTTGGGATCAAGAAGTACAGTGAGTACACTCTTGTACCTTGCTGTTCTAAAGGCACGAGTTCTATGGCTCCTTTTTGCAGCATGCTGAGTACTTCTTGCTGCAATAAGTGCATGTGCTCTGCGGACATAGGACGGTGCCTTGGGGGTATGTTGGGAGGAGTGGAGGTTAGTTCCAGACAATAGCCGTATTGGATAAGTTGTCTCACCCACCTGTCTGTGGTAATGCCTTCCCAGACTGGCAGGAACTGCTGGAGTCTTCCCCCGACCAGTGTTATATGGTCGGGGGGCAGTGACAAGGCGTCACTGTTTATTGGTGGCGGAGGATCTGGCATTGTTATTTCCACGTCCTCTGCCTTTGGTGCTGTTCCCACGATATCCACCCCGGTTATTCTTGTTGTAGGTGGTTTGCGTGCTCCCCTTGTTGTACTGGGCTTGCTGTAATGCCTGACCACTAGAAGCTCCCCTGTTACCGGAGTGACGAAAGGAACTGCCCCTGAACCGCTGTGACTGCAGAGCCCCCATGGATTTTCCTGTCTCAGTGTCTTTTTTAATTTTCTCAAGGGTAGTGTCTACATCAGGGCCAAAGAGAAAGTCAGGGTTAACTGGCTGATTTAGCAAAGTTGTTTGGATTTCTGGTTTGAAACCAGAGATGCGGAGCCAGGCATGACGTCTCATCATTACGCTAGTGTTGATGGCTCTAGCTGCTGTGTCTGCTGCATCGAGTGCACACTTGATGGATGCATTTGAAATCAACTTTCCTTCCTGTATCAGCATTTCTGCCCCCTCTTTGTAAGCATCAGGCAGGTGTTGTATCAGCTGTTCTAGCGTGTCGTAGTGAGCCCTATCATATCTGGCTAATAGGGCCTGTGTGTTTGAGATCCTCCAAATATTAGCCACTTGAAATGCCACCCGTTTACCAGAAGCCTCTAAGATTTTGGATTCTTTGTCCGGAGGAGGAGCATCACCACTTGTTTGAGAGTTTGCTCTCTTGCGAGCATTAGCCACTACTAGGGAGTCCAATGGGATTTGGCCCTTGATGTGCATAGGGGCCACAGGCGCAGGCCTATACTTTCTTTCAATCCTTGGGTTTATAACCCTTGCCCTTTTGGGTTCCTTGAAAATGTCATTAGCATGTTTGAGGACACCCTTTAGCATAGGCAGTGTTTTTACCGATCTTTCTGAGGTGGAGAAAGTATCGAAGAGAAAGTCCTCCTCCACTGGCTCTGCGTGCATGTCAACATCATGGTTAAGGGCTGCTCTTTCAATTAAGGCATTAAAAGCTGCCGTGTCTTCAGTAGGCGAGGTTTTGACACTATAAGACCGAGTGTCTGGCGTAGTATGGGGATCATCAGGGTCAGCAGGGTCAGTCCATTGTTGAGACTCCCCTTGATCAGCGTCAGCATTGTAAATGAATCCCATATGACTATAATCATCTCCCACTTCCTCGTTGCTGCGTGTGGGTGAATCGGTACCATGTTGTGTATAGGACTGAGCATGTTCAAAGAACAGGTGAGGTTGCAGAGTCCTTTTTCTTTTTGAGGGGGATTTTATATGACTCCAAAGGATGTTCTGGTGCGATTTTCCTTTTGTGAATGGTGAGTCTGCCAGAATCCGAGTCGATGTAGAGCTTCGACTGATTGTCATACGAGGGGGCCTGGAACATTACCTCCTCTGGAATGGACTGAGATTTAGGAGGTCCCGATACCTTTTTGGAGGGTTTGGCGCTCCTTTGTGGATCGAGCATTTTGGGTCGAGCGGTTGGGGGCAGTCCGTATTTAATTGGTGGTGGAAGCACCGGAGACGAACCGACCGCCTTAGGGAGTGATGTCGGCTTCAATCCGATTGGCTTCGATGTATCACCAGCATGCTTTTGGCCTTGCGTCGACTCGAGCTGATGGTGCACAGCAGGTACGGCCTGGTCTTCGACGCGAGATGCTCCTTCGGGTCGGGTTTGGTCTTAGACTTCGACTCGAGGGCCTTACTGAATAGCGTCTTTGAGGCTGCAAGCGTCGGTTCGACAGTCTTTTTAGTCTGGAGACCTTTGGCAGTGTAGCCATGTTTGGACGTCGATGTCGTCAGACTGACGTGCTTGATCGTCGAGACTGGCTTCGGCGCCCCGCTCTTGGGGTCGGCGCCGCCTTGTGGCCCCAAAGGGTCGATGACGTTAGTAGACTTGACTGGAGCCGAGGAGCTCGAGGGCGTCGATCCGAGGACTGCCTTCACCAGTTTCGGTTTCGCTTTTGCCTCTGTTGGTTTCGGTTTCGATTTCTGTGGATCGACCGATGGCTCCATAGACGTATTCTTAGCCGGGCCTTGACGCCGGGCTATAGAATGTAACTTAGGATCTCGGCTAAGGCCTTCCCGCGATGCCTCGACCTGAGCCTTAGAGAGTACAGTGTCAATATTAGGCCCACGATTGTGGGTGGGCCTTGCTCATCGCTCGAGTCGTCATCGACGGCTCCGATGGCCTCTGCGTCGTCTTCGACGACGACTTCTTCATGGACGTAGTCTTCATCGACGTCCATACCGAAGATAGAATCTCGCTCCGACTCGTGGTCTGACTGCTGGTCAGGAACCTCTTCATCGACGCCTTCATCGTCATCGGCCTCGAAGATGTTCTCCGGGTCAAGGCGTCGCTTTTGCGCCGACTGTCACTCGGCGAGTCGAACACGAAGCGTCTTCTTCGACCGGAACTTTGAACAGGCCATACAGCTGGCCTCGTTGTGGTCCGGGGACAAACATTTATTGCACACTGGGTGCACATCAATGTGAGGGTACTTAGAGTTGCAGACGGGGCATCTCTTGAACGGGCTCCGTTCCATCGTCGTCGAAGTTGGGGCCTGGTGTGGAAAAGGCAAACGGCCTTCGACGTCCTGTTCGAAGAACTGGATAAATTATAGGCACCGAACGAGACAATACCGACGCCCGAAGGCCTTTTGGCCTTGCGCAAAGAGTTTTATGTCGATTCCGAACCTGAGTCAAGAAAGTACATCCGAACCCAATGGCGGAAAAAAACAATCTGAGGATGGAGAGGATGCCCATGCGCACTGTAGTCCAGGGGAGGAGCCACCTATCTAGTGATACTTCGAAGACTCTTCCAGGACAACAATGTGCAATCATCCGGCCCCAACACTAGGCGGCGATCTATGCACAGATATGAATTCAGCAGCCCACATGCCTCGAACCATTTGATTTCGGGCATAAAGCAGGTTGCTTCAATCATCCATATCATGAAATACAAAGATTCATGTCTACTTCACCTCAGAGTGACTTAATTTGTTTCTTCACTGTGTAAGTTCTGTTCAGTCTCGTATACCTTTCCCATAAAGTGATGTTAAGCTCTTGCTTTGCATTTTGTTATCTGGACTATAGTCCCAATAACTTCTGAGAGGAAAGTCATATTGCTGTTGCAACAGTTTAGTTCAAGACCACATAGTAGAGTTAAGAAGTGTGAACATTTGCAACTATTAAATATTGACAAAATATGCTTTGCAGAAACGAGTCTTTAGTTTGCAATGAAAAGTAAAATAGAATGACTTGATATGCTCCTTAGGGGGGTTAAACAATTTCCACATAAACCCAGATCTCTCTGGTGCACGAGTTGTACTTCTAGGGGAGAGATTTTCTTAAATTTAAAGAATTTTGATACACCTTTTTTGTAGATATATTCTGGAATGTATGAGGGTAGTTAAGGATGAATTGCTTCATGGCAGAACTATCATTGTAACTGAAAACAAAAAAAATAAAATCGCAGGATGAGGATCATGTGGCTGGAGCATCTGGTGCCAGATGGAATTTTCATCAGTCCAACAGGACTTACCCAGAAACAATGTCTGCAGTACAAATGTACTACAGTACCATTCGAGATAAATATGAATTAATTGGTTATGTAAGTCTGTTAATATTAGATTTTATGCTATTTATATTTGAGCGGAGAGAGATGGTTACAAGCAGAGAGTAAAGTCAAGAGAAGATCAATGGAGGACGTGAGGATTGTTGTACAAGGACACCAGCGGCACAGAAACACCACCTACTATGTTAAGTTAAAAGGACATAGAGCAATCCTTCTCTATCCCAACCCAGGTATATGTGCAGTACACCCAACTAGACCTTTGTAGTTGTTTGGAAGAATAACGGAAATTTCACACAGCAGCAGGTAGTGGAGGCATTTTATATAGATGGTTGCTGTTTCCGTGAGAGAGACCTAATAATGACCAAGTAATCATCAGGTCAGATTTGGGATCTGGATGCAACAAAGAGTTCTGTAACGAGTTTGTTAAGTATATTATCGTTTCTGTTAACATGCGTCAGTGCGTGTACAACTAGTTTGTGAGTATCACGGTAAAGATCACTGGGCTAGAATTTATCAGATGATAAAGATCACTGGGTTAGAATGTATCAGATGATAAAGAGCCATAGTATACAAAGTTAGTTAAATAACAATTTTACCATGGTTGAGAGGATAACATTACTTCAATAGCTGGTTGCCTTAAATGATTTGGGAAAACTCATAGAAACAAGCTAGAAGTAAGTATTACGTTACTCTCATGTACCGTGCTACCAGTCCAGATTTATTATATTTAAATAAGCTATTTAGGTTCATTTCTACTTTTAGTGAAGGACTAATACGTGAATGAGAAACTTAAAGATTGATGGTCTGACAGAATGCTACAAAGAGTCTTTAAAGGGTTATTTGCTTGGTTAATTTGAGATGAGCTTTGGTGGTTTGCAGTGAATGTTAAACAACGGAAGAGTGTCAAGCAAAATAAATGTGTAAGCACAGAGACAGAGAAGGAATCGACCTAAATAATTCACACTGGAAATTGTTAGGGATTTTTTAGGAAGCCCTCACTCACCACCCTGGGTGGTGAGACATGCTTCATCATCGGGCCCACCAGGAGAAGCCGAGTGCCACCCTGGTGTGCTGCAACGCCAGGATACTGCGGATCTGTTTTTTTTGTGACAATAGTGTGAAAAATTTGTAATTTAACAAAAAAGTCAAGGTACTTTAAGTGGAAATATTCAAAACATTATTTGGTAGATTTCCCAACACATATATTTTTAACCATGTCAGGCTGACCATTGAATAAAAAAAATGTTGTGGTACAGTTCCTTGACATTTTAAAATTACAAATTTGTCACACTATTGTCACAAAAAAACCAGCTCCGCAGTATCCTGGCGTTGCTCCGGTAATTGAAAGGCACACAAACACACACTAGGCTTCAAGCCAAATGAAGACCCCCGTGGCCCCCAGATTCTTGGGGTGGTGCACTTTCGACGGCACGGCAGCCACCAATAAATCATGCTACAGATTGCTCCGGTAATTGAAAGGCACACGAACACACACTAGGCTTCAAGCTTAAGCCACGGGGTCGTCATTTGGCTTGAAGCCTAGTGTATGTTCGTGTGCCTTTCAATTACCGGAGCAAGCTGGAGAATGATATATATATATATATTTATATATATACTGATTTGACCAACAATACAGAGATACTTTCAGTGAATTACATCGTTTACATAGGCTCACTGATATAGAATCTAATGCCCTACCTTTTGTAGTGCTTTCTAGCAGACACGTTTCTAGCTGTGCATGTCATCAGTGTTACATTCAGAGATATTCAAACGTGTGCACAAGGTTGGAGACTAAGAACCAAAATTGGAAAAGCTTAGCTCGTCAGTCAGTATCCTCTTGGAAATCAAGTCTCTGCCAAATTTTAAGAGTCTGATACAGAGAGGGAAAGGGGAAGCATAAAGTCACTTGCACAAAACAGTCCAAGCAGAGAATAAAGTCTGGACAGGGCTATGTTTTGTGTTTGAAAAAGTTCTTATAGTTGAAATATCTGTTCTTAAAGTCAGTTTAGCTTTTTGACTGATCTCCTAATTGAGTGTTCAATGTATTGCCTCCAAATAGGATGCCATTAGTAGGACACTTTTTCTTATAGGAGAAAGTACGATAGTGGAGTTGTAACATGGCATGGAGAGGGAGACAGATTGCCTTCATACGTGTTTAAATAAAACAAGCCAGCACTGTTTCACTTTAAGACGTGATAAGCAGTCCCTCAGAGTAGAGGAAGGAACAGTTAGAGGCTCAAAAAAGATGGGAACCAGCTTCAAGTGGTTGATGCAATGGTCTTGGTCTAGAGCTGCCTAGATTTATCATTATGACTTAATTCACAATACAATACCCAGGAGTACTGCAATAATCTGCAGAAACTTTGATTTGAAGGTTCGAAGCTCTGGAAGGGAATCTACTAATGGACTCCTTTTCACAACGTTTCGGGGCGTCTGGCGAAATCAATGTCCACCTCTAGGGACTCTTGTTTCCACAAGCCTGCTGTTTGCCTGCGAGGAGAAGGAGCCAGTGACCAGTTCCCCTGTGCTGAAAAGCACTTACCGCTGCGAGGGACGTCTGGTGGACTCAGTGTGCACGTTTAGGTACTCTCGGTCCCATAAGCCTGCTGTTTGCCTGTGAGTAGGAAGAGGGGCCTGTGACCAGTTCCCTCATGCCATGCGCTGAAAAAATGTAATAAAAGAGCCGCTCTTGTGATTTTGGCACCCTATGATGAACCTCAATCACCACCATTTTAAATGACTTTAGTGTGTTATTTTACCCTCGCCTTAATGTAGGACGGTCCTGCTTATGCCTGCTTCTCTTCTGTCCTGTAATCTTGCTGTCTTTCAATGGGAGCTGTTATGTCATTCTGTTTTCTGACTTTATGGCAGTGCTTAGCATGGACATGCTTTCATGTCATCTTGCTTTTCAATTCCATCTTGCTTTGGGCTTTTCTGTGTGCATGGCTGCAAAGTGGGGAGGGCATGTTCTGCTCTTCCTCTTGTTTTTCGCACTTTAGTGACTAGAGAAAACCGGCTCTTATCAGAGTAATGTACATGGTCCTTCTCGAAGCCACAGCAAAGGCCTGATCAACCGATGCCGTGGCCTTGGAGCAGACTGGTATGTGCTCTCATGAGAACGAGGGGGCGAGGCTTGCTAGAAGCTTCGTTATGTTCGGATTTGTATTAAGAAGGGGAGCCTCCACTGGTCTGGCGGGAGTTTGGATTCCGAGCGAGGGCAGACATGTCTATCTCGGATTAAACCCTGATTGCTGAGCTCTGATCCCCGGTTTTGTGAAGACTTTCCCTGGCCAGAAGTTGGCAGTTTATGCATCAGGTGATGTATTGAGTTTTGTGGTTTTTGCTATTGTGATGTGAGCCAGTGACTGATCATTTGAGGTGTTTTCTTTGTGGTGTACAACCAGAGTGATTCTCTAGAGTGAGTGAGTGAGTGAGTGCGTGTGTGTGTATATTTATATTCACTGAAAAAAAATAGGTTTCAGGCCTGATATAGTTAGGAATTAGCATTTAAAAAACCTTAGAAATTCACTGAAAAAAACATAGGTTTTAGGGGCGTTATAGTTAGCTGGACATTTCACTCATACAAAACCACCGATATAGTTAGTTGTACTCACTATATCTTGCGTGCCCGCAATCCACTGCTGATGATGTCACATATTACATCATTCATGACATGGTCAGTGACATCACTGATGACACCACTGATGACATCATCCAGGGAATGTGGTTTGCTTCGTTATTTAAATATGTTTTATATATATAGCAATTTGCATTGAAGAATGAGTGGATATATAAATATAAATATCTGGATGGAGGATTTAGTAGCAGTGTGATTGACTGTTTACTTGACTAATTTAAAGTGTCTCACTAAATATATTGGATAATGACTAAACTGTGTGAACATCTGTATCACTTTGTCAGTTGTGTAAACTGCTTCTCCAGTTGGTTACTAGCTATCTGAAAGTCTATATTAGTTATTGATTAGTTAACGGAGTATTTGTAAGGGAGAGTGAATGTGTGTGTGGTTCTGTGGGGGGTGTGCGACTGCCCAAAGACGTGTGAATAGTTGATTCAGTAGGTAAATTAAGTTAAAACTACATGTTATAACAGTTGTTTCGGTGAGTGAATATCTTTATAGGTGTGGTGCTGAGCAAATCTCTCTCTCAATGGTACATGTCCAACAAAGTAGAAAAATAAAAGGCAGGTTAAGTGTCAGTTGTTGTTTATAAATAAGTATACATAACACTCAGTGATTGTATGCATGACTATATGGATAACTGTATACTTATAATAGTGATTTTATAACACACTAAGTATAAGTTACTATCTATATGAATACATAAAGTAGTGTTTGTATAAGTGTATAGCTAAGTAAATGTAAGTATGATCCATTGATTGCATAAGTGAACAGGATGTGTGCTGGTTTGTAATGTCAATATAGGTGTATAAGTATATTTGATCGTGTTCTATTGATCATGGACTGCATGTATGAGTGAATCTGTAGGTAAGTGATCAGATGTGTGTATAGATCTAGGAATCACTGAGTGGGTTTTTAGAAACTTGTATTGGTGTGTCAATGGATTCAAATATGTTACTCTGTAGTTTACAGTGAGTGATGAAAGGTTATACTGGTGTATGATGAGGTGTATCTGATTGTCACGTGGATGATGTCATCAGTGATGTCACTGACCATTTCATTGACCATGTCATGAATGATGTAATATGTGACATCATCAGCAGTAGATTACGGGCGCGCGAGATATATTGAGTACAACTAACTATATCCGAGGAATTTCAATGGTTTTGTACAAGTGAAATGTCCAGCTAACTATAACACCTCTAAAACCTACGTTTTTTTCAGTGAATTTTTAAGGTTTTTTAAACGCTTATTCCTAACTATATCAGGCCTGAAACCTAGGTTTTTTTCAGTGACTTTCAAAGGTTCAAAGGCACTGGTGCATCTCCTGTAAACAATTGAAAGAATGCGTCCTTGTGGACCCCCTGAGCAGGCCTAGGGGTCAGGGTGTTTCTACCCTGCCCCTTTGCGTCTTTTGCGCACTTATTTTTCAGTTTTCTTGTGCCTCGGTTCTACCGAGACACAAGATGGCTGCCAACACTTCCTGGTTTAACCAAACTCTACCTTTTTGCCAAATTTGGTGTAATTCCGTTCAGCAGTTCGGGCTGTAGCTGTGTCTAAAGGTCCCTATGGAAAATTGGATGGGGAAAACACGTTTTGGGACCCTCCTTTTTTCTGGGCCCCCGCTTGACGAATCACCCCGAAACTTTCAGGATAGGAGCGGAGGGCCCCATCTTCTTGGAGAATTTCGCGAACATTCGTCGACCGGCTGCGGATTTCCTATGGAAACTAGGTCCTAACTATATCTACCTACCGGCGACCGCCAGTAGGAAGGAAGGAAGGATGGAGATTATATATATATTGGAATTGAAGATTTATTCAGACACTGTAACAGTGTCTGAATAAATCTTCAATTCCAATGAGCGGAGTGCTGGTCTTTCTTTTCTTGAGTAATAATTTACGGGACCCGGTCCTGGCCCCGAACCAAGCACCGACTTGCTAAGCTGTTCCCTCTGCGACGGGATCGTTCGTGAATAATATATATATATATATATATATATATATATATATATATATATATATATATATATATATATATATATATATATATATATATATATATATATATATATATATCTCCATCCTACTGGCGGTCGCCAGTAGGTTGAGATATAGATATATATATATATATTTATAGATAGAGATATAGATATATATATATATCTTTCTGATCTCTTGCAGGACGTCCAGTGTAATCGGGACGGCCAGTGTATCTTATCTTATATCAGTTCGGTTACTGATTCATGCCTTCAGATTATAAGTTTGCTACATATTTAAGGAGGAGCTGGACCTTAGACTCCTACAGGTAGATGAAGTGGAGGGGGTAGAAACGTTGGGGTTCTCTCTACACTCTTCCAGTGGGAACCTCCTCACAGATCGGTTGTGCTATAGACCTCCTGGTGAGACCGTACATTATCAACATTTTCTTGAATGTATCACCAATCTGGCATTGACACACTCTAACATGATCATTTTAGGAGACTTTAATCTCTGGGAAGATGGGAATGTCAATAGCTATCTACGTGACTTAAGGCAAGCATGTGCAAAATTGAATCTTTCCCAATTGGTGGAAGGTTCTACACATCGGGGAGGTCATATCCTAGACTTGCTATTCTCCAATCAGTCAACTACTAAGATACTCAACATAACACCACAGACCTGGTCTGACCATTATTTTATCCACTTTAGCATTAGGCTGGAAAACATCGGGGATAGTGCTGGTCAGCAAAGGTCTTATAGGAAGGGCAGGGAATGGGCTAAACTTACTAAATCTGGAACTCCAATATCTGACCTGGATGTTACCCATTTTGAAGCTATGCTGACCGTAGAAGAAAACTACAATGTATTTACAAAACACATAGATGATATCCTGGACCAGGTAATCCCCATAAAGGTTATAAAAAATAGAAGCAAAATGTCGGCTCCGTGGTTTAATGAGGAGCTTAAACAACTTTGTGCGCGCCGCAAGATGGCAGAAAGAAAATGGAGGAAAGGCTATGATGAGCATGACAAGAAAGATCTTAGACGGATACAGTTGCAATACAAAGAGGAAATCCTCAGGGTCAAGGCAGCTTTCTATGCCAGTTCTATTATACAGGCGCCGAATAGTACCAAAGTACTCTTCAAAATTAACTAGGACCTCTCCTCCCCTATATGCATGGAAAACAAAGTGGTAGCCTCCCAAAAATTATGTTATGAAATAGATACACATTTCCAAGATACGATTACTAAAATTGTGAGCAACCTGCATGTCAATGACCAGGGTGAACAACCTCACCCTGAACTAGGGGTTGAGGCAGTCTCACAACAGCCTGTATATCTAGATCATTTCCAGGCTTTAACAGAAGAGGAGTTTGCCTGTTTGGGAGATAATGTATCCTCTGGCTCCCCCCTTGATTTTCTTCCCCACAAAATATGGATATCTCTTGGGGGTAATACCTTTCCATGGGTGAGGCAGATATGCAATCAGTCTTTGGAAGAAGGAATAGTCCCGAAGCGCTGAAAACTGGTGGTGGTGTCTCCACTGATAAAAAAAACCTTCTATGGACCCGTCAATACCGGAAAACTTTAGACCCATTTCACTTCTCCCCTATCCAGTGAAGATACTTGAGAAGGTGGTCAGTAGGTCTCTGTCGCGTTTCCTGGAGGAGAACAATCTTTTAGATATAGACCAGTTTGGTTTTCGCCCGGACACGGGACTGAGACAGCTCTGGCCACCACGATGGACAATCTGCGGATGGGAGCCGACAACGGGAATACTACAGTTTTAGTACTTCTCGACATGTCGGCCGCATTCGACACGGTGAACCATCTCATACTAGTGGAAAGATTGAAGAGGATAGGAGTGAAGGCCGGGCGCTGCAGTGGCTTCAATCTTATTTAGAAGGTCGACAGCAGATGGTAACTTTAGCACCTTTCTCCTCTGGTAAATCTCTAGTAGCCCATGGGGTGCCGCAGGGCTCTGCGATCAGCCCCATTCTATTCAATGCCTACCTGCAACCCCTGCTTTCCATCATTAAGTCCTCCTGGGTCAGTTTAGTCAATTATGCCGATGGCACACAACTAGCCTTCTCCTTGGAAGGGGATCATGCACTATCTCTGGAGGCGTTCCAGCATTGCATGCGGCAGACGCCTGAATGGCTCAGGAGGAACTCATTGCAATTGAATAACGGAAAGACCAAGGTAGTATATTGCTCTGCAGGTAGGATGTCTAGACCTTTTCCATCTGACAGACTCACACCAGAGGAGGAACCTTTAACACCATTCAGGAAGGTTTGTAATTTGGGGGTGATGTTTGATGACGACCTCCAGATGGAATCTCAGGCAAAAAAGACTGCCAGTGTTTGTTTTGCCTTAATTCATTTGTTACGGAAAATACTCCCTTTACTACCTAAAGAGGCTCGTTCTCTGGTGGTAAGTAGCATTGTGGGAAGCAGGCTGGATTATTGCAACTCCCTCTACTTGGGGGCCCTTGCCTATATTCTGCAGGGATTGCGGACAATCCAGTCTGCAGCAGCTAAACTGGCTCTTGGCAGGTTACGGAGTTCCTCCTCTACCCTGGCTTTGAGAGAGCTACACTGGCTACCGATCAGGGAGAGGGTCCATTTTAAGACTCTCTGCTTGGTCTTTAGAGCGGTGCATGAGCTAGGTCCCATTCCTCTTCAGGAAAGGTTCACATGATATCGCCCGACAAGATAGCTCCGCTCCTCCAGTGCGTGCCTGTTGACGATTCCCTGGTTTAAACACTCAAGGTTAGGAGGAAGAGCATTCAGCGTGGCTGGCGCACGGTTATGGAATGAACTCCCTCTGAGTCTTAGACAAGCCAAATCCCTGCTAGAGTTCCGTAGGAACTTGAAAACCTGGCTCTTCCCTAAGGCGTAAGCTTGGCTCCTCTATCCTGTTCTGTTGCGACCTTGTTTCATTCTGGTCTAAGTCTGTAGTCTGAAGTGCCAGGATACCCGTAGGGTGACAGTATGCGCTATACAAGTTCCTAATCAAATCAAATCATACATTTGAATCTTATGCATTTGGTATCTGAGATAGCCTTTGTTTAGAGAGTATTATATAATAAACCCCAAGCTTTATTTTAAAAGTGATAGAGTCTTTGCATTCTGTTAAATAAAACCCCTTTTCAATAAGGTGTTGTTTGTTTTGTGTTGCAGTCTTGCTGTGCCAGGGGTGGTAAGACATGCTCAAAGGTGTATATTATTCAAAGATGCAGTGGTATATTTGCCTCCCAGGTGGGAGTGCAGGGATTGGGTGAGGCTTATTGGTGAGAAGCCACATTCAAAATAAAAGCAGCCACCGCCTACTGCTGAGGGGATGCGCCAGGGCCAAGCCCAGGCCAATGGTGGGCCCATATGAATCAGTCAAAGACCGGAGGAGGCTGGGTTCGCCCCTCACCCCCCTTTCCCCCCCAATCATTGAGTACAGGGAGCGAAGACTTTTTGCTTTGAGCAGACCAACTTATCCATTCCCACTACTAACTGCTCGGTGGTGGAAGGGGTTGTACGGGTGCAGGCAGATCCAGTGTTTCCAGAGCTTCAGCCGGCCTTAGGAGGACCAGTGGGAGTTTTACCCCTAATATTCACATTTTGCTCATTTTAGCTTGGCCGCACTTGTTTTATTTGCTCCTCTTGCCCATTTTCTTAGAGACTCAGCAACTTGGTGTAATAGTGGCAAGTTGATTTTTAAGGGTTACCAGAATTTCACATGCCCAGGTAATCATCCAGAGCAAGAAAGGAGCGATTGGGGGCCCAGCTTAAGTATCTTTACTGGACCAGAGGCCATATAGGGCCCAATTCGTTCGAGGACCCCAGACTCGTGAAGACATAGCAGTCCAGCCACCACCGCACCGGCGCTCCGACCACCCTATTACAACTAAGGCGATAGGAACGCCATGGAACCACTGTCAGGGGACCGCTGCTGTCCTGCCAAACATATTTCAAGTTTCCTCTCCACTACAGCTTTCATGGCGATTCCTCCTCCATGAAAAGCATGGAGGCGAGGAAACAAAGGGGGCCCTACTTGTGCCTCTGGGCCCGGGGTGAATGCTGGGCCCGCCTGTGGTCATGCGCCACAGTACCCGCACGGCATGGACTTTCCATTCACTGCCGAGCAGGAACTTTTTTTTACGTTCCCACTGCGGTGAGCATATTCTGAGACACTACTGTGGGACTGCTGGAAAAACAGCCAGCCAGACAGACACAGAAAACACTCATAATCTTGTGGGCGGCCCAGCCACATGACTCCACAGCGAGCCGATCGAAGACACCTGCTGGCACGAAGGGGTAATGCTCACAAGAATTTCTCCAGATCCAGTCTGATTCCAGAGGATAATTCGAAGGTAAGGAATCTGTGGATAGATCAAGTCTCTACCATATACGGCATTACCGAAAGTAAGTAACTTGTCCGTCTTGAAGGTCCAGCTTTTAATCCAGTCTCCTGGGTCCAGGACTGATAGAACCCAAGCCAATGTCCTGAATTTGTCTCTTTTTGGGGGATGGGGGTGGGGGGGGGGGGCTAAGAAGTTAAGAGTTCTCAAATAGGATGAAGGACTCCGCCCTTCTTTGGCACCAAAATATAACAAAAGTAATATCCTGACCCTTTTTCAGATGCAAAAACCCTCTCTATGGCCCCTTTGTCTATGAGCCTGGATGTCTTGTTGCAGAATGGACAAATGGTTCTCCGAAAGCTGCTCCGATGTGGGTGGCATATGGAGCAGGTCAGACAGGAATGGTATCCTTGAGAAACTATTCGGGGGACCCATAACTCTGATGCAATGCTGAGACACCCATGGAGGTAATAACTTTTCCTGGCAACAGCCGGCTGTTCATGTGTAACTGAGGGCAAGTTGCTAAGCATCTTGGAAGCTGAAGTGGTGGGGGGGGTAGGGTTAGAGGACTGAGCAGTACGCTGCCCAAGAGGGACTGGACGTTGTTGGCTGGCTCAAACGTCTCAAAAGGACTAGGGTTCTTTTGCTGCGGTGCAGGGCTTCGGTGTTGTCTTTCTGTCAAACACCTTTCAAAGCACTGAAAGATACAAAATTACTGGGAACAGTGCTGCACAGTTGCAGAAAGGCTGCAGGAATTCCTTGTGACCCTGCTTGCTTTGAAGCGTTTCAGGGCAGAGTCTGATTTGACTCAGACGAGCCAGGTGCCATCAAATGGCATACTCATCAATGAAGCTTAGATGACCCATTAATGCATAATGCCAAAGCACTATACTGGTACTGACTGCCCCTTCCTAAGCAGTCAGTAGTTTACAGCCCAGAGGGAGCCAGGAGAGTGCCATAGATACCCAGCATGGCAACTTTGAAAGTCTCTAGCTTTCAACGACTGACCCAGGAACTCCGATTGGATTGGGATCAGTTGTGGAATCAGGTCCTCAGTAGGACATCAGAACAGAAGTGCACTCTGATGCCCCCAGAACTTCTCATTGTATGAGCAGCAGGACGGAGAAAAATTCTGTTTCATCTTCTTGGACTTTGACTTACCTGAGGATTTTGAATGTGAGGAGGATCTTTCGCAGTAACCTCCTCAAGACAGGGTGCAGGTCTGCAGTATCAACTTAGATCGGAAGCGGGTCTTACGTAATTTTCTTCTGTGTTAACCAATGTAGAGTTTCCCGGTGCGCCTTGGAGTTTATCGGGCACAGTCATCAGAGGCCTTTCACTCATGCGACAACCTTAGACACTAGAGGAATACCTCATGGGCGTCAGTGTCATCCATCTGTGTGGTACCAACGTCTTGAAACCCTCACAGGTGATTAGTCACACTTTATAAGACACTGATTGATTTGTGGCCATCCATATCACTCTGTAGTTGTTGGTGGGGAAATGTCCCTTGCACACTGGAAAATTCATTTTGGAACAAAAACCTCATCAGAGAAGAGGTAAAAGTTAGTAGACGAGCTCTGGATCTGTGCCCAAAATTGTGGAAAGAACTAAACAGACGTTATCGTGCTGTGGAGGCCCTTGTATGTGCGCCAATGTCACATTTGCAAACACGGAACCACACACCACCACCTGCTGGTAAGCGGGAGCAGTGCTGAGAAAGATCTCCAGATCTAGTCTGTCATCAGGGAGTATTCACAAAGTGAGGAATTTAGGATCAAAAGTATCCATCTGAAGAGCATGCCCACAAGAATGAGACAATGTATTTTAAAAGCTAACTGAAAGATGAAAAAATTAATAAATGTGCACCTTTAGAAAGAGGTGAAACAAAATCAAATGGCATCCAGCAAAAAAGTGCAGGGAAGGTGAACTAAAGAATAAGCTATCTAGTTGTAGAACATGGTAGTAAATGGGGGAGGAGAAAGATGGCAGGTTGACGCAGTCTCTGAGCACCAGCACGCGAGGAGCTCCTGAGGGGTTTACTGCAGCGAAAAAAATTCGGGGCTGACATAAGGCAGACACGAGGGCGAAATACTTGCTGAATGCCTGCCGAATATCTGCTGAAATGGAACATCTTTTGAATACTTTCTGAGTTATTTATCGCTGTCTTTTCTCGTATGCTACCCTTCAGCTTCTTTGTGCCTGGAGGAAACGCTGGTCTGGACGCTGGGGCGCTGGAAAGAAGAAGTCCATTAGAGCGCCAATCGGGTTCTAGCGCTGGAAATTATGGGAGCATAGAATGCTTCTGGTCTTTTTAACACTTCTGAACCATTTAAACTGCTTGGCATCTCGGTTAAGACTTTTGGAAAGAAGAGATTCGAACGTGCAGGAGCGAGGAGCAAATACTGTAAGGTGAACACACATTTCTATCGGATGCTGGTAGCAGCGCAATTTGGGTTACAGCGCTTGCCGTATGAGCGAGTAGCTGTGTGTTTGGCGGCTCGGCGAACTTTGCTGGGATTTTGCTGCCAGCCCACGTTTGGTTGTGGACTGCGACTGTGGGAAGTTTCTTGAAGTTTGGCAGCCATGGCACCTCCCAAAAACATGCAGAGGAGCACCCGAGCAGCAAACCGGACATTGGTAAGTGCTGCTGGTCCTGTTGAGGGTGATGTAAGTGATGGGACCCAGAAAATGGAAGCTCCCAGCCAATTAACGGGGACTGGAAGGCTTGGGAAGCCGATTTTGCGCTTTTTGCAAACAAAGAAGTCTGCGGAGCTTTTTCTGACGGAAGGGGCAATTGAAGCTAACACTAGCAGTAGACTGGCAGAGGTGGTTGAGCATGCCATGAATGAGCAACAGAGTTCCATAGTATCCCCAGGCCTTGAGGCAGCAAATAGCGAGAGTGGAGCCAGTATATGCTTGGAGAGAGTGTAAGAAAACAGTTTTACTGATATTTGCAAGGAAAGACAGGATCTGGTGCTTGCCGAAGTAGACATTTCTTTAGCGGCTGAGATGGTAACTGAGCTAACTGCTAAACATGCTGCTAATATGGAACGTAAAGAAGCTAATGAAGTAAGGGAAGAGGGGTTATCAGCATTAACACCTGAGGTGCTAGACTTGAGAGGGGATTTGATTGAGGGTCTGAATTTAGCGACAAGCAGCAGGAGTGACTTAGAGCGTGACTTAGAGGGTAGCCCTTTACCTAATCACGAGAAGAAAAATACTGGTACTTCTACTGGTATTCCTACTCTGGCTATGTATCTTCTGGATGAGTCTCTAGCAGTTAATATTGGCAGCAACATAAAACGGTACAATGCTGATAAGGTACAAAATCCTCAAAATTCTTTGCAGAATGCAATAGCAATAGCAACGGGGGTGAAACAGAACCAAAACTTAAACCCTCTGGATAGATAGAAGAAGCACCCAATAACTAAGTCTAAAACACCTAGGGCTGCGAAGTCACTTGCTCGCACTAGCCAGCAATCCAGCAGTCAGAAAAAACGGGAAACTAAAAATTCAGGGGCTGGGAGCCCTATGCGACGGTGGGTGCAAGCAAAAGGAGGGGTTAAAACACTGAGTCCTAGGCTATCGGATGCAGGCTTAGTTGAAGATGTGTGTGGGGCTCTTAAACTTTCAGTTGAAGGGACCCCTGTGGAAATATCAGAGGAGGCATGTTTTCAGCATGGTGAGAGACCACCGGCCAGGGAGGAGGATGGTGAGATATCTGAGGGGGATGAGGACACCAAGTAAGGGAAACGTCGATGCTGGCATTAATTCTGCTATCTCTTAAAAAGCAAAGAGAAGAAACACAGGAACTCTTTGCCCAAGTCAGGGCTGACAATCACGGTATTCAGCAAACAATGAAGGAGATAACCTCAAAGGTTTTGACTCTCTCAAACGAAGTAACAGACTTACAGACTAGGGTTGCCGAAGGCGAAGAAACAAAGGGTGGTGATGGGCGATTTTAACTGTATTATGGATTACGGAATTGATACAACTAGGCGGGGGCATTTCACAGAATGCAAAAGACCAGAGCTGCAATCAAAGAATTGGGGCAATTACAGTGTATTAGGTATGTGTGGCGGACACTATATCCAAAGGTCCCAGGCTACACCTACTACTCTGCTCCACACAAACTCTATACACGGATAGATATGGCTTGGGTCACAACCTCTATTCTATGGACAACGGACATAGAAATATGCCCAAAAGTGACTTCCGACCACAACCCTATTCTTCTAATATCAAAAATCCGTGACGAGAACAAAGCACCTAGAAACTTCTCGTTTCCAAGGTATGTCCTATTAGATAAAGAATACGTAGATAAGACTAGAGGACAGCTTGTAGCTTTCTTTCAGGAAAATATAGGATCTGCCTCTCCCACAGTGATATGGGATACTTGTAACGGATGTCTTGGGTTTTGGGCTAATTGGGAGGGAGAAGACTAGGGTGGAGTGTTATTTAAGGAATGGGAGGGACGTAACCTGTCTTACCGTTTTAAGTAACTAGGATGAGGGCGGTAGACGCTCGCTCACTAACTAAGCAGGTACGCAGCATGGCGGGAGATTATGCTTTTCAACTAGTTTGTGAGATGTGTGGGAGGGATCGAGGGATTTGTAGCTTTAAATGCGAACGTGACAGAGAGAGAACTATAAAGTAAATCGCATTTTTAGAAGTTTACGTATCTGATGTAAACAGTTTTGAGAAACAACGGCGGCACCTTGATTACAGAGGGTTAGCGGGATGAAGAGTGGATATATCGGAAGGGAGGGAGGAGTATTAGCAAGAGCACTACATTGTTGAGAATGTGGTTCACTTCCCGAGTTTTAAGGACTGGACGAGTGATGACTCAGGGAAAACAGTGGGAGTTGCATTGGGATAGTGTATTTCAGGGTAATGTTTTAGATATGATGAAATGTTTCATTTAATGTAAGCATGCTATAACTTAGTTTTTTGAGCATATGAACTGCTAATGATTTGTTTGTATTATTATTAATTTATAGTGACCCCCGAAGAAGGGCACGAGGAGGCCCGAAATGCATGGGTTTTTTATCTTCAAAATAAAAGGTTGCTTGTGATGGACTTCTTGCATCAATCGTATTCTTTCAAAGAGGCCTAGATTGGCACTGTCTGAATGCAAGAAACCTGAAAATTAGCACCATGACCCGATTGTTGGACTTTTGGATAAATGAATGAATTAACGTTTGAGAAAATTGAGTCTAAATAAGGTTAAAAGGAGGAGAAAATGAAAAGTTGAAAACGTTTTTGAATAAATGTGCACGCTAAAATGCGGCACGAAGCTGTGCATTTGGCATAGGGGCTAACAAGTCCCTTGTCTTACAAGTATCTTAACTAGTGGCAGTGGAGCATGCCTCAAGCCGATCTGCACGCAATTGCGCTAAAGGAATGATGAAACTAAAGAAAAATATTGATGTGGTTTAAAACAGGTATGCACCCCTCTACTTTCAAGAATGTTCATAACTATAGCCCTGCCCAGGGATTGCACCTGCATAATACAGGACAAACAGAATATGAGAACGAACAGAGTATCAGGATCCATATAATCGGAGAAAACATCGAAGTCCACCGCAAGAAACTGAATTAAATCAGAGGCACTTATTTGGACGATTAGCAGGGCTAAACACATGCATACACGAAAGAATAAGACATTTTTACATTGCCACATTGTACTGTCAATGCAATGCACTGAAGCTATGCACTAAGGATATTGTAGTTCACTTCAAGATTGAGCTAGGATGCAAAAGGATGTCTTGGGTTTTGGGCCAATTGGGAGGGAGAAGACTAGGGTGGAGTGTTATTTAAGGAATGGGAGGGACGTAACCTGTCTTACCGTTTTAAGTAACTAAGATGAGGGCGGTAGACGCTCGTTCACTAACTAAGCAGGTACGCAGCATGGCGGGAGATTATGCTTTTCAACTAGTTTGTGAGATGTGTGGGAGGGATCGAGGGATTTGTAGGTTTAAATGCGAACGTGACAGAGAGAGAACTATAAAGTAAATTGCATTTTTAGAAGTTTACGTATCTGATGCAAACAGTTTTGAGAAACAACGGCGGCACCTTGATTACAGAGGGTTAGCGGGATGAAGAGTGGATATGTCGGAAGGGAGGGAGGAGTATTAGCAGGAGCACTAACATTGTTGAGAATGTGGTTCACTTCCAGAGTTTTAAGGACTGGATGAGTGATGACTCAGTGAAAACAGTGGGAGTTGCATTGGGATAGTGCATTTCAGGGTAATGTTTTAGATATGATGAAATATTTCTTTTAATGTAAGCATGCTATAACTTAGTTTTTTGAGGATATGAAGTGCTAATGATTTGTTTGTATTATTATTCATTTATAGTGACCCCCGAAGAAGGGCACGAGGAGGCCCGAAATGCATTGGGTTTTTTATCTGGAAAATAAAAGATTGCTTGTGATGGACTTCTTGCATCAATCGTATTCTTTCAAAGAGGCCTGGATTGGCACTGTCTGAATGCAAGAAACCTGAAAATTAGCACCATGACCCGATTGTTGGACTTTTGGATAAATGAGTGAATTAACGTTTGAGAAAATTGAGTCTAGTTAAGGTTAAAAGGAGGAGAAAATGAAAAGTTGAAAAAGTTTTTGAATAAATGTGCACGCTAAAATGCGGCACGAAGCTGTGCATTTGGCATAGGGGCTAACAAGTCCCTCGTCTAACAAGTATCTTAACTAGTGGCAGTGGGGCATGCCTCAAGCCGATCTGCACGCAATTGCGCTAAAGGAATGATGAAACTAAAGAAAAATATTGATGTGGTTTAAAACAGGTATGCACCCCTCTACTTTCAAGAATGTTCATAACTATAGCCCTACCCAGGGATTGCACCTGCATAATACAGGACAAACAGAATATGAGAACAAAGAGAGTATCAGGATCCATATAATCAGAGAAAACATCGAAGTCCACCGCAAGAAACTGAATTAAATCAGAGGCACTTATTTGGACGATTAGCAGGGCTTAACACATGCATGCACGAAAGAATAAGACTTTTTTACATTGCCACATTGTACTGTCAATGCAATGCACTGAAGATATGCACTATGGGTAATGTAGTTCACTTCAAGATTGAGCTAGGATGCAAAAGGATGTCTTGGGTTTTGGGCCAATTGGGAGGGAGAAGACTAGGGTGGAGTGTTATTTAAGGAATGGGAGGGACGTAACCTGTCTTACCGTTTTAAGTAACTAAGATGAGGGCGGTAGACGCTCGTTCACTAACTAAGCAGGTGCGCAGCATGGCGGGAGATTATGCTTTTCAACTAGTTTGTGAGATGTGTGGGAGGGATCGAGGGATTTGTAGGTTTAAATGCGATCGTGACAGAGAGAGAGAACTATAAAGTAAATCGCATTTTTAGAAGTTTACGTATCTGAAGCAAACAGTTTTGAGAAACAACGGCGGCACCTTGATTACAGAGGGTTAGCGGGATGAAGAGTGGATATGTCGGAAGGGAGGGAGGAGTATTAGCAGGAGCACTAACATTGTTGAGAATGTGGTTCACTTCCAGAGTTTTAAGGACTGGATGAGTGATGACTCAGGGAAAACAGTGGGAGTTGCATTGGGATAGTGTATTTCAGGGTAATGTTTTAGATATGATGAAATGTTTCATTTAATGTAAGCATGCTATAACTAGTGGCAGTAGGGCATGCCTCAAGCCGATCTGCACACAATTGCGCTAAAGGAATGATGAAACTAAAGAAAAATATTGGTGTGCACCCCTCTACTTTCAAGAATACTTGTAAAGCTGTTATCAGAGGCCATACCCAACAATATGTCTTACAGCAAAATAAGGAACTGAGAAGAGAAAATAAGGAGACTATGCTGGCAATAAGGGTGGCAGAAGATCAGCATGCAGAGGCTACTTTGGGTGGGGCTATGGTTTTGGGAAAATTGGAACAACTGGGATTTAGTTTAATCGACCTCAGATCGAAATTAAAGAGTAAACTTAGATAAAAAGCTATAGCAAGCTATAACAAACACCGTAGAACGCAATATGAATTCGGGGAGAATATTGGAAAGATATTGGCATACAAGGTAGCAGACGACAGGGCTAAGTCTCACATGAAGGCTATTAGGGGGCCGAACGGTATTCTGTATGAACAACCACAACATATACTAGTACAGTTTGTTTTGTACTATCAAAGACTGTACACTCCATTATCTTATCCTAAACAAGAGGATATCCTTAGCTATATTCAGCACAGTTATTTGAAAGATATGGGGGAGGAGGTATCTGACTTACTTGATGAAATAATTTCAGGTGAAGAACTGGATAGGGCAATTAGTGAACTACCCGCGGGTAAGGCAGCAGGGGAAGATGCGATACTCCTAGAAATAAAATCTTTAAAGATGTTCTGCTGGCACCGCTTAATGAGGTAATAGATTTCATTGGTAATAATGGCACAATTCCTGATTCATGGAATAAGACTCAAATATTTTTTTTCCTGAGAAAATATAAGCCATCGGAGTAATGTAGCTCATATTGGCCAATTTCACTTCTAAATGCTGATGTAAAAATATATGCGAAAATATTGGCTAATCGGCTATTCCCTATAATGCCTAATTTAGTTTCCCGTCATCAGCATGGGTTTATTCAAGGTAGGGACACAACAGCCCATGTCAGTATGGCAATAACTGCTTTTGATGTGGCAGATGTTAGATCCACCCCACTCGGTATGATTTTATTAGATGCAGAGAAGGCGTTTGATCGAGTGGAGTGGAACTTCTTATGGGCTAGGCTGTCTGCTTTTGAGGTCAAGGGCCAATTTAAAAAACTGATACAAGCCCTATATGATAAGCCGTGTGCTAAATTAACATATTTAGGGCTGCACTCCTCAGTTTTCCCAATACTTTGTGGCACTCGTCAGGGGTGCCCTCTCTCACCCTTACCATTTGCTCTTTACATAGAGCCGTTTATTCAAGCCCTCCAAAATAATCAGCAAATACGGGATTTTAGCGCTGGAAATAATTCGCTTAAAACTATAGCATACACAGATGACGTAGCTGTTTTTTCAATAGAGCCAGCAGAAGCTCTTCAAGCAATAACAGAGGCAACTAATAAGTTTGGCTTAATTTCAGGCTATAAGCTAAATGTAAATAAGACCCAGGTTCTTCTTAACTATAAAAGCACGATTCCTTTACAAGGGGTCTGTTCGGTGGTCACATATCTGGGGGTTAAAATAGCAGCACAAATTTTTTGAATTTTTTCTTTAAATTATGAAGAGCTACTGAATAAAACGGCCAAGTCTTTAAAAAAAATTGCATAAACTGCCTATAGGTATTATAGGTAGAATTAATATTATAAAAATGAAGGTTTTACCCAAGTTCCTTTATCTTTTCCACTCCATTCCATTGCGGGTTCCGAACTTATTTTTTAAACGATTGGAGGGAATTTTTTGTAGTTTCATATTGGAATAGAAGAAAGCGCAACGAGCGTTAGATTTGCTAAAACTACCCTATAGGCAAGGGGGATTAGAATTTCCGGACTTCATGAATTTACATTATCTACGGAGATTAGGATGTTTCTATATAGAATCAATGACCCAAATTATTTTAAAAGGGTTAAGTTTGAGACAATACGAGACAATGTAAATATATGGCGTGCAATTATTCTTGGTAAAAATATTTCTTTTTACCATTGAAAATACCCACAGTGGCATAATCCAAGCTTGCCAGGTATATTTCAGGACGGAACGGGCAGTAAGTGGGTTAAAAGCTTGGGAGATCTCAAAGTGGCTTTATTTTATTTGAGAGACTGCAGATTAAATATAACCTGCCTGATAATATGCGGTTTAAATACTATATACTATCAGATTCGCAATTATTTTTTAAAGGACGTAAAATTGGAAAATATAGTAGATACTGAGATATGGGACTTTATATATGCAGTAGAACCTAAGAAACTAATTAGCAGAGTGTATAAATGGCTAAATCGCTCTAGAATCGATGACGGGGGGAGACTATTGGATTAATGGAGCAGGCTGTTAGGAGAGACAGTAACACTCAATACTATATCGCAAGCCTTTAGAACAATAGATAAGGCAGTTCACTCTACTAACTTGCGATTGCGGCAGTACCACACGTTGTGTCTTTTATATTATACCCCGGAGAGGATCGCTACGTGGTCAGTCGATAATACTATGACTAGTGATCGTACAAAATGCCCTAGATGCAAACTAATAGCGGCTGACGTTTTACATATGTTTGTTACATGTCCAGTATTAGATACTTTTTGGCTGGAAGTTGGGACGGTTCTCTCTGAGAAACTGGAGATAGTGGTCCCGCTTTCACCTTTGGAGATTATGATGGGATATAGTTCGGAACATCTCAAGAACAATAGCTTATATTCTATACTATTGGTTTCAGCAAGATCATAGCCAGAAATTGGATATCACCAAAACCACCATCCGTTATGGAATGGTGGGCTTTCGTAAGACAAATATATGATATGGAACAGGCATTGACCAAAACTAGAGGTCTTTGCTCAATGGCAAAGTTTATGACAATTTGGGGGTCTTTATTTTTGACGGAATTAATTTTTTTTTACTCAAGGTGTATTAATTCGGAATGATGCAATGTAATGGATATATTGGTTTCTTTTCTCTTTCTGTACATTATGTATTTTGCTTTCTGTTTCTGAGTTAACTTCCAGTTGACAAAATAAAAAAGTAAAATAAATAAATAAATAAAAGAACATGGTAGTAAATCTAAAGACTCGTTGGCATTTGATATGTTTGTATTGTGGAATGGCACTTCACATGCTGTATATTAGAAAATGCATGTTTGCTTATATTGTTGCATTTGATTAGATGTAAGCTGATCTCCGAATAATCCTGCAGAGCATCTGTGGGGAGGTGATCATTTACCAATGATGTATCTGTACAAGTGTTGTCTTGACATTACATAGTAGAGGAAACAAGAATTACCCTTGGAAATCTATGACAAACACACACATACACAAACACAGACTCACCACAGTTACTTTTAACCTGTAAATAGATTCAACGTGAGGTTACAGGGAAACCCACCCTCCAGAATTGTATACCACCAATATTGAGATCCAACAACAAGGAATATTTTCTTTGTATAAAAATGTTATTTTAATAAAAAACGTTTTCTACTTTGTATCAAATCATAATTCCTTTCTATTAGTAGTAAGCTGATCAGCTAATGCAACAGCTTTTTTCTGAACTGTGCATAAAGGGTTCCCGGTTGATATATCGGACACTTTAGATATTCCAAATATTTTTTTTTTTTTTTATATACTGCATATATTGTTTTTAAATGGTATATTACCTGCCGAATATGAATTTTATGAAATTGTAAATATTGTGACTACTAATAGTGCCCTGTCACCTTGGGGTGGGGACCTCCTCTCCTCTATAGTAATTGACATTACATAGACCAGTGGTCTTTAAACCTCTTAACGCTGTCCCCCGTATTAAAAGAAAATCAGCCCGACTCACTTTTTCACAATTATTTTGTTAAATTGGCAAAGTTTAAATATGTTTAAACATTGCAGTTAAATTATATTACCCCTTTTAAACATGCTCCCAGTCAGGATATAAATGACAAAAGAGGTTAGTGATGACCCATTAAAAAGTAGCTTACTAGGCGTGGCTTAGCGGGCGCTAATGGCGGACGTGGCTCTCTAGAGCTCCCGCTAGCCCGGTGATTATCCTTACCTTTATCCTGGCCCTCGGACCCTGACTTCTGTGCCACACGTGAGGTGACGGTGGCGGATGGTGCTGGGAGCCATCCGATCCCAAAAGCGGCGCTCCCGGGACACCCGGGGTATCGGAACCGGCCAGAGCGGAGAGCGGCCTAGACCCGGGCGCCGGCGCCGGGGCCTCGAGTTTGGCGTCCCCGAGCCGGTGGGCCCGAGCGTGGCCCGAGGAGCCTCCCTGTCTGCCTGACCCCCGGGCTGCCTGGTGTTATCGAGGCACTGGGGTGATCCCTGGGTGCCCCTGCAGTGGTGGTGGCTGGGGCTGGTGCCCCGGGGAGCCGCGGAGGACATACGGCGGCCTACCTCGCCTGGCTGAAGCAGGGGCCTCGAGTTTGGAGGCGCCCCGCCTGGCTCCAACGGCCGGCGGCGTCCCTCGTTGAGCAGTGGTCTGGGAGCCGGAGTGCCGGCCGGGTGAGGAAAAGAGGAGCGGAGGAGCCCCCTGCAGCTTGCGGACCTGCCGGCATAGCTGGGGGCTGCGGTGAGGCGGCCCTGCGGGAGGACCTCGTGAAACTTGAAGCAGCCGGGTCCCCCTGTGACCATCAGGGACAGTGTGGTGGCGGTGCGGGCCTTGGGTGGCCGGCGCGAGGAAGAGAGCGCCACGCCCGTTCTGTCGATAGAGGTGGGCCCTGTGGTGAGGCCCCGAGGGGTGCCGGTCTGGTGGATTGACTGGGCCCCCGGTCCCCGCCGGCCCGGAGGAGTGGACTGCGACACATCGACGCCTCTTTTGCCCCCCCCTGGTTCCGGGCCCGTGGTCGGTGGCTGGTGAGGCTCAGAGAAGCGGCGTTCTCTGGCCGCCGTGACAGCGGACCCTGCTGTGCCTGCTCATCTACGGAGGTGGGGTGCTTGGCGGACCGTGGATTGCGGTGGTGACCGGCGTGGATTGGTGGGGCCCCGAGACGGTAGGGTGCTGACCTTACTGCTTCGTTTGCTGCTGGGGTCTGGTGAACCATCAGGTGCACCTGCTTGCTGAACTTTGGCGTGGTGGTGACGAGTGGGTGTGGCGCAGTGCCCGGCAAGACTCAGATACCCCGGTTTTCCCCATGTGGTAGTGGATTTTGGAATACAGTGTTGGGAAGCCTGTTACGGACGTGCACCGACCCGCCGCTACTGCCGGAACCATGACCAGAGGCGGAGGTGGCACGGGTGCCACTAAGCAGGGGCCCATTGATAAGTTTACCGGACCTGGAGGAGGCTCGGGAGCGGCCGGGGGGGGCCAGAACACCGGACCGGACAACGCGGCACTGATGGCAGCCATCACACAGTCCAGGGACATGTTGGACACAAAAATTGGCGCGGTCGGGGCTGATGTGATGCTGCTGCGCCAGGATCTCCGCAACGCAGTCGCCCGCATCACGGAGACCGAGACCAGGGTCGCAGAGGTGGAGGGAGACGTTGGCACCCTTAAAAAGAAAGTGGCGGACATGGAGAGGATCCAGAAGGGCCTGGCGCTTCGCGTAGAGGATGCAGAAGGGCGAGCGAGACGGAATAACCTGCGCTTTGTTGGCTTTCCGGAGGATTGCGAGAAGGGCCCTATGGACGCCTTTCTGACGCGGTGGCTGGAGAGCTGGCTTCCCCCAGACACCTTGTCGCGCTGCTTCGTTGTGGAGCGCGCACATAGAGCCCTGATGCAGAAGCCACCGGCGGGGGAACGGCCTCGGCCGGTTATCGCCAAAATCCTGAACTTTCATGACAGGGATGTCATACTCCGGGAAGCAAGGATCAAAGAGGCGTTGTTATTTGACAATCACAGAATCATGATCTTCCCGGATTACACCAAGCTGGTCCAGCAGCAGCGGCACTCCTTTCTGGCGGCGAAGGCCAAATTGCGTGGCCTGAAAATTCAATACTCTCTGCTCTATCCGGCCCGTCTTCGGGTGATCTTCAATTCCAGGACTCACTTCTTCGACTCCCCGGAGGCTGTCTTCCAGTGGACGGATGAGACGGTCAGGATCCGACCGAATGCCCAGCCAGGGCTGAGCTCTGGACTCTCGCGCGGCTCATCCCAGCACCACCCGGCAAAGGGAAACGTCATCTGAGGTCCTTGTCCCGAGACCCCCTCTTGGGGGACACGCAGCCCGACACGGACCAATCTGGCAAGGACTCTTGACTATTTCATAACGCTTACATTTGCCGATTGCCTTTGGTCCATTGATGTACTCTGTGGCAGACTGGACCTTGATGGTGGTGCGGACGCTGGCTGGTGCAGTATGGCTTTAAGTTTTAACAGACTCTGGGGTTCCCCGGGGGGCCGGGTTATATCTGCTGTGCCTTACTAAGTGGATTGAATGCTTGTGGAATTGGGGTTCGGGGCACTGTTTTGGGGCTACCTACTCCTCGTGGGGTTGGGGGTGGTCTTGGGGGCGTGTCCAGTTAGTGGGGGGAATAGTTGGGATCCATTGGTATGGTTGGCTTTAGGCGCTCCGTTCTGGGCCTGAAGCTCCCCATGCCGCGACAGGTACTTCAATGTTTTCTGAGGTATAGGGGTGGGGGGTGGGGTTGGGGTGCTGGGCTGTTTGGGTGTTGGGGCTGGTTGAGGGGGGTGAAGGGGGTTGGGGTTGTTCTGACCGGGGTGCACGTGCTTCTTGTGATATATACTGGTGTGGTGTCGGGGACCTGGGTCGGGTCGTGGAGGTTGCAGAGACTTGCTCACCGAGATAATGGTTGATATCCAGCAATCTGTACAAGCTGGTGCCTCTATGCGAATTTTGAGCTGGAACGTCCGGGGGTTGTTAGACAAGATCAAGCGTGGGGCTGTGCTGCGCTGGGGCAAGAGGGATCTGGCTGATGTGATGCTCCTTCAGGAAACGCACATGTTGGGTACTAAGGCTTTGAGTCTGCAGCGGTTTGGCTTCCATCAGGTGTTTCAAGCCGGGTTTACCAGGGGCTCGAGGGGGGTGGCCATTCTCGTTCACAGGCGGCTGTCATATACACATGAGCGTCACTGGCTTGATCCCCAGGGTCGGTATGTGTTTGTACAGGGGAGGATTGGAGCAGAACCGGTGGTGTTTGGCAGTGTCTATGCCCCTCCCCCGCTGCAGTGGTCCCTGGCTGAGAGACTGTTTGACTTGTGGACTGAGATTCCCCACTCCCTGGCAGTGATTGGAGGCGACTGGAATGATGTTGTGGATGTGAGTCTAGACAGGCAGAGGGGGCAGGGGATTGCGGCTGCGGCCCCGCCAACGCGGCTGAGTGCACTAATTGAGGGCCTGGGATGGGTGGACGCGTGGAGGCATCTACATGCCGGGGTGCGGGAATTCACGTATGTCTCAGCAGTGCATGGTTCCCTCTCACGTTTGGATTGTGTGTTCGTACCGGGGGCCTTCCTTGACAGGGTGAAGGGGGCTGCGATCCCGCCTCGCGGGCTGTCCGACCACTCTCCAGTGGCAGTACAGATAGACCTCTGCAAGGCGCGCCAACCGTTCAGGTGGCGGATGTCTTCGTGGCATTTACAGCGACCGGCCTACACTCAGCATCTGCGCAGCGCAATCGCACATTACTGGCAGGACAGCCTCACAGAAGGGGTAGACGCGGTGACGGTGTGGGAGGCCATGAAGCCCGCCCTGAGAAGTGTCGACATTGCCTGGTGTGCTTCTGCCCGACGAACTCGGCAGGAGAGCATAGTGACGGCGGCGGAACAGGTGGGGATGCTGGAGACGCGCTACCGGGAAGGGGGGGATGACAGGGCGCTGCGACTGCTTCTACAGGCGCAGCAATCCTACGCTTCAGTATTAATAGATGAGGCTCGCCAGGCGTGGCTGGCTACACGGAGCAGGGTGTACCAATGGGGAGACAAGTCATGTACCATGCTCCATAGGCTCTGTCAACAAACATTGCAACTGATTACTTTGCCTGGGCTTACAGACGCAGCGGGAGCGGTAGTGACGGACCCTGCGGTCCTTGCAGGGAGCTTTGCGCGCTATTATGCGCGCCAGTACGCCTCCCGAGAGAGCCTTTCACCCGAGGCGATTGAGGAGTTCCTTGTGGGGGTCCCTCCGCGCGCGGTCTCCGACGAAGTCCGGGCGGCCTTGGATCTCCCCCTGACGGAGGAGGAGCTGGGGGATGCACTGGGTCAACTTAACGTAGGTAAGGCGCCGGGGCCGAGTGGGTTCCCCAGTGAATTCTATAAGAAATTTCACTTGCAGCTTGGGCCGCACTATAGGCGGGCGTTGGAACTGGCGCGGGAGCGTGGTAGTCTGCCCTCGGACTGGCGTCAGGCCGAAATTGTGGTCTTTCAAAAACCGGGTAGGCCTCCCGACAGCCACGAGTCCTATCGCCCAATCTCCCTGATTAACTTCGAAGCCAAGCTTCTGGCCAAGGCGCTGGCGAACCGCTTGCTCCCGCATATTACTGATCTCGTCCACCCGGACCAGGCCGGCTTTATGCCGCACGGGGCGACGAGACACAACATTCGCCGTGCACAGGCCGCGATAGACGCGGTGGGGGCGACCGGAGATCGGGCAGCGCTATTGCTTGCAGACATCGATAGGGCGTTTGATTCGGTCAGCTGGACCTATCTTTTTGCTCTCCTGCCGCTTCCCAACTTGGGGCCGGTGTTCATCTCCTATGTGAAATTGCTCGATACAGACATAACTGCCTTGGTGCGCGTTTCTGGGGCGGTCTCCGAGAAGTTCCCCATTGCCAGGGGCACTCGTCAGGGATGTCCCCTTTCCCCTTATCTTTTTGCGTTGGCCATGGAGCCGCTGGCTGTACGAGTGCGCTTGGACGCGCTATATCGGGGCTTTGTGTGGGGGGCGGAGCTCTCAGATCGTATTGCTTTGTATGCGGACGATGTCCTTTTCTTCATGACCGACCTCCACAGCACGGGCCCTCGTATACTGGATATGATGCGGGAGTTTGGCGAGGCGTCGGGGCTCTTTCTCAACCCACGCAAATCGACTCTGTGGGTGCTGGGGGATGAACCGGTGACATGCCCGTGGGCCGCAGCCCTACAGGTGGCGGCCGGAGGCCTGAAATATCTAGGCGTCTTCTTGTCGGCCTCGGCTACGGTGGCGTGGGACCGAAACGTGCAGCCGGTGTGGGACAAGGTTCAAATGGATATTAAGACTTGGTCACGCATGCCCCTCAATATCTATGGTAGATCCGCCATTTTTAAGATGGTGGCCCTGCCGCGGCTTCTCTACCGGTTTTTGTGGGCTGGGGGTGCCTCCAGGGTGGCACTGCGGACGTGCTTTCTGTCCACATACTGTGGCGGCCTGGCTACCACTGACCTTTTGTCCTATTACCAAGCCGCCCACCTCCTGGTGCTCAATGAGTGGTGGTATGGTGATCATAGTGACCCGGCTTATGCACTAGAGCACTCTCTGATGGGGGATGCCACGCTCCACACCATACTATACTCGGCCAGGCGGAGGAAGAGGCTGCCGCGGGTCACCCAGGTGGTCTTCGCGATTTGGAGGCAGGCATTGCGCCGCATGGGTTGGTGGGGCAGGCTGACCGCCGAGACCCCGCTGTGGAATAATGGTCTGCTTCCGGCGCTGGCTTCCTTGTCAGGCTTTGCAGGCTGGGACGTGATCGGAATTTCCTCCCTCGGCCATGTCCTCACCGGGACTACTCTTAAATCCTTCCAGGACCTTAGCACTGAATTCCATATGCCCAAGACCCAATTCTTCAGGTACCTCCAGTTTCGCCATGCCCTCGGCCCGAGCCTGGTGGGTATGGAACTACTTCCAGACTTCAGCCCCATTGAAGCCAAACTTTTTATGGGTGACTTGGGCGACAAGAAGGTTTCTCAAATATACCGCTCCCTGGTTACGCATTGCTCCCCTTCCCTGCAGACACTGAAGGCCTCCTGGGAGATTGATGTTGGCCCCTTGGATGAGGATGACTGGCGTGAGGCCCTTGAATCCCCCGTGGAGCTGCCATAGCAGTCCGCCTTAGATTTATTCAGTTTAAATACCTTCACAGGGCGTACTACACTAGGGAACGATTGTGAAGGGTGGGCCTTATTGCCGCCCCGGAGTGTCTGAGGTGTGGGGCTGAACGGGGGACACTCCTGCACACAGTATGGTCTTGTGGGGGCCTGACCCGATTTTGGAGTGGGGTCCGGAACTGCCTGTCGGAGGTACTGGGGTGGGACCTTCCACGTACACCTCGGCTGGGCCTCCTCCATGTCCTTGAAAACGTTGGGGGCAACATTTATAAACGACATCTTTTGTTACTGGGGCTGGTAGTAGCTAAGCGGGATCTGGCAAAGGCTTGGAAAAGTGACCGTGCCCCCCCACTCAGTGCCTGGAAGGCGGGATTAGATTTTCTCATGGGGCTGGAACGGCCTGTGTTTGAGGCCAGGGGGTGCCCCCGGAAACACTATAAGATCTGGAAGCGGTGGGCGGACTACAGAGGGCTGACCCTGGACCCACCAATTGACTTTGAGGATGTGCTGCCTCCGGATGTGGACCCTGGACTTTAGGTTATTGACCGACACCTACATGGCCTTCCATATGATGTTGTTATCTTGTGAACACGTGCACTGGGTTAGGGTGGGATAAGGGGTGGGTCGTTGGGGAAGGGTGTTGGGGTTTGTTTAGGGGGTTGGTGGGGCGGGGGAAGGGGTGGGATATGTTCTTAAACTGTGGGTTCTTGGTTATGCTACTGCCTGCATATTACTGACAGTATCCTCCTGACTGTGGAGTACTGTATTGATGCTTGCCTGAACTCTCAATAAATACGGTTCTGAAACAAAAAAAAAAAAGTAGCTTACTAAAGGTCATTTGTTATCACTTAAAACAAAGCATGATGGTTCTCTTCATCAAAGCCCGACGCCCCCCTTGGGATCACTTAGGGCCCCCCACTGGGGCCGTCCCCTGGTTTCAAGAACTCTGACAGACACACAGGGTTGTCCTTGAAACAATTTAGGGTGATCCTGGTCTCCAGTCAGGGGTGCGATCCCTGTAAAGAAAGGCTTTAACAACTGCCAGGCACTGGGACACATAATTCAATTATAGCTAGGGCTCCAGGTTTTATGTTATTTATTTTACCATTTCCACCTGTATTCACCCATATTTATGTTTGGCCATCCTATTGGTATTTATCCTTATTTGTTTTGTGGTTTCATAATAAATGGAGTCAAAAGTTGTCTATTTCTACATTGATTTAACTGATAAACATGGACTCATACTTTGATGCCAGTTTCATTTTAAGCCAATTCAAGAGCCAAATATAGCAAAACCATAAACCCACAGGTAAATAGTAGTAAAAAAATACAAATATATTTTTAACAAATGTATGTATTTAAGGAACTCTTAACCTGTTTTTTAAAATCCCTATGCGGATTATCTGCTCAGCTGTTGTCCTGGAATTCACAACAAAAACCATTGAGACTCACTCACAAGACGCACAATATTAGGATTTTTTTCCTCTTTTAAAAATAAATACAGTCAGGAAACACATCGTTTTCTGCGATTATATATCTGCAAAAATGAGTAAAAACGGAAAAGTGGGAGCTGTAATTATAGCTTGTAAGTTAGGCAGTTGCCCGACTCCCATTTCATTTACTATGGGGTTAAACAATTTCCCAGTGTAATACATACTTTCCCTAACCACACGTATAGAGTCAGAAATGGCTAACGGAATGGACAGAGAATAAAAACTTACTGTGCCAAGTATTTTCTGTATTAATCGCCGGAGACACTTTTTGGTAGCGTACCCGGACTAGTATCTGCTATAGTAGCCAAATAAACAAGGTTTCTGTGCAGAATCTGCTGGTACCTACAAAAATAGAAGCAAAATTATGTAACAATCCAAACTAAAGTATTTTGTGTTGTTTCCATTACACTTAGAGCAAAGAAATATGTGAACGATATGCAAAAATGTTTTACTTTTCATGCAATGTTACCAGGGATTTTAACAATCTTACTGGTCTATGATGGCACTAAGAGGGTAGAAAATGATAGGATGGTACATACACCAAATAGTTTTAAATTAAATGCCCCTTAATCATTTCCGAATGTTTTACCCTCACCATTTTAAGAGCGGGTGCCCTAACACCCGAGTTCACCTCTTACCCCTAAAGTGTTTTATAATGTACATTACTGAAAGATTCCCGCTGCATTCTATCTGTAGAGAAGGCCTCTAAGGCAGACATGTAGGGCAGTCTACCCAATTAAATATTCTTATTAATCTTTTTTAATATGGACCTTACTTGTAAATTATCATTTGGTACCTTCTTAAGTCTAATAAGGGAAAAAGCAAATTTTCACAAAGATAATGTAGGTGGAAAAAGGATGCACTGGAAAACATGGGAGTCCTCCAACATTTAGTGACGCAGCTCTACTGTGTACTGAAGTAGTGCATTTTATTTTTCATTTTAAAGCACTGGTGAGGAAGGCAGGCCGTTTAATTCAAGGCAGTGCTCCATTTATTTATTTATTTCATTAGATCTCTATAGCAGCACACAAAACAATTGGCTATAGCAGTTTTTAGGTGTATGTGAGACAGGACCTTCTAATTTTATTAACTTTTTATGTCATATGCTGCCCTCTTCATCCACTGGTCTGTTGTGCCATTCACATTTTTAGTCCCACCAATGGAGCACACAGCATGGGGCAATGGTCAGCCAACTTCAGCCATTGGCTAACTTTACTTTGAGTGACAGCATTCTGCTCTTTCCCAAAAAGCACCTCTGCACACAAAGCAGTTCCAGTCAGTGCTACAATGCATGCTTTTTTAGATGTTTTTTTTTAAATTTTAGCCAATGTTTTTATTTTATTAAACAGCCCAGAAGCAGTTCGCCCAACAATAAAGTATCTTATATATATAAAAAAATGGCAAAAAATATTTGACAAAGGCAGAAAGCTGGCACCCAATATCAGACCTAATGGCTTTGCCGATGCTGGTTCTTCTGTGTTATCATGGAGGACAGCCCCTGTAGCATGCCAAGCTAGTAATTCAACTGCTGAATTACATAGGAGCAGGCCATGCTGCTTCCGAAAGCCTTCCTCTTCCTTTGAAATGTAGAAGGGACTTCTTTGTACGAACTCTGTAGACATTGAAGCACACTACACTCAAATATACACTAAGGACTATGCATCCCATTTCCTGTATTTATAGCAGACAGAGCAGTCAGCCACAGTGGGCACAGAGTATTAAAAATATGATAAATCTGTGTATTCTGGAAAATAATGTAATTATGATTGTTTTGCTGAGTTTTTTCGCCAAAAGAAAGGGACGCCTTTTGTTTTAGAAGCTCAAAATATGCTTTCTGAGAAACAATGGAGGATTATTTCGGCCCAGCATCTGACTGCAATGGATAATACTGCAATCTGTGAAACGAGTTATTGCCTATCCACTGCTACACTGATATTCAATAAACCATGATGGGAACACAACCTTTTAATATATTTCGTCACACATACATATAAACTATCATTTTAGGTTTGTCATCAATTCTCAGTATATGCCAACGCCTACTCAGCCTTTCCGATGATACAGATTGGAATAAGAATGGGGCATAAAAACAGGAACAATCTACTGAGTATCTATGAACATAAATTCTGACTTCTAGAGCTAAAAAATGTGTGCATTGCAATCATAACGGAACCCCCCCCCCCCTTCTCTGTCCACGATGGCATTTCTGAAAACGGAAAATCCTTCCATGAACTGAAGGAATGCTCTTCCTTTTGGACAAAGCTGCATCCTTCAAATAGATTCATACCTTCAGTCTCTAGACTGAGAAAATGACTGCTGGAAATTATTCATAAGCTTTGTTTGCTAGAACAGGTTGACTTCTTGTAGTGCTTTATATTTTGTGTGACAACCTCGACCTTGTCTCTCTACAGCTTTTCTACAAAATTAGTTATCTATAGACAATTGGAGGGGGAGGCGCACTTAGCAAACATGGTCAGTAATCAACTGTAAAAAAACAGAAAACAAAAAGACTCGAAGTAGTAACATATTTAGATTCAGCACCTTAGAGAAATGTCAACCAATTAATAGCTTTCACTCTCAAGACATTGTTTTTTTAATCCTGATCACATAAACGCGGTTGTGAGACTAAGGAAGGGATGCAGAGGTGCTCCGCAGAATGACTCCTGTGCAGCAATAACAGTCTTGGAGGTCACCATTTTTTAGGTCTCGGCTACCAAAGGCTAAGCTTGCCTAGTCTCGCTGGCGAGATCTTATGTTTTGCAGAGTGGGGCTTGAACCCGCCCCTCTTCTCCATTGGCTGGCTTCCTAAATGCTAGCCAGCCATTTGAGAAGAGGTTTGTCCTTTAATTTAAGCCCTTTTTCAGATTGAGGGGTGTGTTTTTTTCGGTCCTTTCTCTCCTCTTCCCATTGGCTGGAATTTTACATTCCAGCCAATGGGAAGAGTAGAGAAAGAAAAACACGTGCCCCAGTCTAAAAATGATGGGTCGTTTTGGAGATCCATTTCTGGCCTGCGAGTGGAGATGTGGAAAATTAATACGGTTTGGTGAACATTATCTGCGCCATCTTGCCCTTTTCTCCGATGCCACACTTTTTGTCGTACACCCCCCCGCCATTTCAGCTGCCTTGATCAGAACCATCCTCTGCACACCCCTGACCCCCAGCATGGCTCTTCACCCTCACGAACACCCCCACGCACTGATCACTCCCGCTCCCACATGCCTTGCGCGTAAGCGGCAGCCATTTTAAGCACCATGGCCTCCCTGCCCTCGCTGATAGCCAGCGCGTCTCTCTCCCTCCTAACCTCGCAGGCATCCCCCGCACGCTGACAACCCCCTCCCGCTCTCACATGCCTTGGGTCATAAACCCCTCTTCAGCGCAGCTCTGCCTCGGAATCCCATCCTGTTCCCAGCGCGACACCTCCTTCCATCCCTTGTCATGGTCCCGGGTTCTTTGATACAAATCCCTTTTCCTGTGTGCCCGTTTGTCTCCCTTGTTCCCAGGCCGCCACCTGGCCCTGCGGATACTGTTTATTACCCCCCCGTACAGTAGGAAGCTTCCCCCTATCAAAGGACCCTCGATTTGATCAAAGCCCCCACCCTATGAGATCCGATCAAACTCCACGCATTCCGTGAATCGGCGGAATGTCCAGCTGCGCGATAATCATCACCTGTTGTGACCGGGGCGGGGACTTCAACTGTAAATGTGTGGGAACGGGCTTGAAGCGGGGATTCCTAGGATGCTTTTCCGTACATCAAAGTATTGACAAATATGTGTTTCATGTAATAAAGCAATAAACCTGTGTATAAGAGGCCAGGCCTCAGAGATGCGGTTAGAGCACCTCGTGACGATACTTGCTGTCCGAATTGATGTGTTCTCCTCCGGAGAGAATAAACCCTCGTTTCCTGCCTTTCAGTCTCCAGCGCCTGCTTCTTCATTGATTAAGATTTTGTGGGTAATAGAGGCGACACCGCCGGGCAACACAAAAGGGTCTTTGGTCACTGGTTGTCTGTGCCACCCTTTTACAGAGATGGCGGTGCAGCGACTGCTGGCTCCGACTGAGGTGAGGGGAATCCATTCACTCCAGCGCTCAGGAGGGATTTATTCTCCGCCGTTCCCCGGCTCGTGCATGTTCCTCCACCCTCACATCCCCGGACCCGCCATGGAGCGCTGGAAGGGCCGAGTGCAGGTGGGGTCGCTTATCCCCCGGGCATCGCCAGGTTTCGGCCTGCCTGAGGGCGAGGGGGGTTGGGGCTGCCCTCTGCAAGCTCAGGCCAGCATCCTCGGACGAGGCTACTCGGTCGGGTCAGGCGGCCCCCGGGCAGAAACTATGACCGTAAGGTGTTTTTCTAATGTATAAAAGATACGTTATTTAAGAAATTCAGCGAAAATGGATTTCAATGTTGATGACGAGTAGTTTAATGGTGACAAGTTATGAAACATTATAATATGCACATCTCATTTTTGACAGCTGTATCATCGCTGTTCCTATTTTAGGCATTTTAAAATGTAGATTAGAACTAGAAGCAACAATTTGGGAAAAATGCCACATTCAGCCTTATGCTCCAATGCGTTTTAGAGAGCCGGGATGCTATTTGTCAATAGAAAATATATTAAAATATCAACCTTTTCCCAAAAAGAAACCAGATTGTGATGTTTTCCGGTGTACCTGTAAGCTGTATGACGGTGTTTGTTGGAGGCCGATGATATTGGCAACAATAAATTGACCGTCTCAGATTTCCCAATGTACATCAGGAATAGTAAGATGGCGTCAGGCGGCTTCCCGAGATGCTTCAGAAACAGTAAGATGGCGGCTGGGGAGCTCTGAGTGTCAGACGAACGGTTCGTGGGTCGCGGCTCCTAGGATGTCAGAGCCGGAGCTGGGGGTACGGCGGGCCGAGTCTGCACGGGCACTCCGTGCCGAGCAGCTGCGGCGCTGGCGGGGCTCTGAGGCAGCGTTGGCTGCCCCGGAGGAGAGCGGCGGCCCCGGGTGCGTTTTGAGGACGGCACCATATTTCTAGCTGCCTGTTCCAGTGGGGATACCGAGGAGGTGAAGCGGCTCTTGGCTCGTGGGGCGAACATCAACACTGACAATGTGGACGGGCTGACCTCCCTGCACCAGGTGAGAGTGCGTGACTGGTGGAGAGTGCAGAGCCACCTCTCTTAGAGGAATTGCACTCTAAACGGGCACCTGAATGAAAATGATTTAAGAGCTGAAAAGGCATATAGTTTGGGTATTTTAGCCTTTGCACCTGGTGTGTCTGCTGGTAGCATATCCCACACCAGGTAAAGTGGTAGTTTACTTTCATGTTCGCGGTACTAGCTTTTAAATAAAAGCTGTGTATGCTAAGACGGCGAATAGCAATACCTACAAGTCGTGGGGTTCAAAAGGCAGCTGGAATGTATGTCGGGTGCTTTATTTGTTTTCATCCTCTGAGGCGGAAGCCGGAGGACTGTGTTCACCCAATTGAATTTTAAAAAAACTTGTAAATTGTGCCTAACTTGTGTTTTTAAAACAAGGAGCTCACCTGTTTAAGCGCCCACATCATGCGCTGACACAGCCCTCCTTCCTCTTCCCTGAGACAGCGGTCCGCGCTGAGACAGGGAACGCCCAAGGCCTAAGCCACGCCCACTGCGAGGCCACGCCCACTCCAAGGACTACAAAAACGCTAGAAACGAAGCGTTCACCATTATTTGTTTTCATCCTCTGAGGCGGAAGCCGGAGGACTGTGTTCACCCAATTGAATTTTAAAAAAACTTGTAAATTGTGCCTAACTTGTGTTTTTAAAACAAGGAGCTCACCTGTTTAAGCGCCCACATCACGCGCTGACACAGCCCTCCTTCCTCTTCCCTGAGACAGCGGTCCGCGCTGAGACAGGGAACGCCCAAGGCCTAAGCCACGCCCACTGCGAGGCCACGCCCACTCCAAGGACCACAAATGTGCCGGCCATACCAGCGCAGCGGACGAGCGCAGCGGGAGCGCCGTTTGGGTGCCGAAGGCGCACCCAAGGCAAGCCCGTCTGCGCCCGTCCGCGCACGACCGGGCCTAGGGCCAGAACCCCTGCCTAACTCATCCTACCCGAAGGTAAGCTACTCACGGAGAGAGCTGCTAAGTCTCAGACCATCTACCAGCTCCTGTGACTACATCCATGATCTTAATGGACCTTACATTCGTTGCTCTCTATGCAAACCAGCCCAGCTCACACTCCCTACAAAATCCCACAAGCCCGCTTCCCTCAAACTTGCATCACTAAACTGTCGCTCACTTCCTAAACACGCGACACAGATTAATCATCTCATAGAAGACCTGGAGATAGATATCCTTTTCTTACGGAAACGTGGCTTGCCCCACATTCACAATCAGACATGGCACTAGCAACTCCTACGGGCTACCTGATTCAGTCCCTACCCCGCCCTTTAGGAAGAGGCGGTGGTGTCGCCATTATCCATCGAGACCATCTCCACTGTAAAACCAGTGATGCGCAGATTATGGACTCAGAAAGTTTTCACTTTACCATTAAACTAAACCCTACCAACTCTCTAACGGGATTACTTGTGTACCGTCCTCCCGGTCTCCCAGGCTCATTTGCTAGTTCCCTCCTAGACTCAGTCACTACTCAGGCTCACCCCCTATCAAATTTTATGATAATAGGTGACCTGAACATTCATTTTGAAGACCCGGCAGACCCAGTAGCTAAAGATCTGATCTTAGATCTGGCGGCACTTGACATCCGCCTACTTAACTCCGGAGCCACCCACATCAAGGGACATCTATTGGACCCGGTATTCACTAGCTCTCCATCAATGCAAGCGAAGGGGGCTCTTCCCCTTCCCTGGACAGACCACTTCTTAGTCTCCTGCTAACTTCCTGGAATTTTCAGGAAACCCCAAATACCGCCCACCTACAGCAGAGACAGGACCTGGTCCAGACTACCCACTGAAGAATGGGCCAAAACTTTAGAAAGGTCCACCCCGGCACACGCGGAAGACCCGGCTAGTGCCGACAAACAATTCAGAGAATGGATTACCTCCTCCCTGGACTCAGTACTCCCCATCAGAACTAGGGAAGACAAAAACGGCAAACCCGGGTCAGCCCCGTGGTATACTACGGATCTCAGAATACTTCGTAAAAACTGCAAAAAAGCTGAACGGCTTTGGAGGAGAAACTGGCAGCACGCCAAAAAAGAAGCCTATCAATTCACAGTCAGGCAGTATAAAGAGGCCATTAGACAAGCCAAAGCCTCACACTATGACAAAAGGATACAAGAATCATCCAACTCAGCCAGGGAATCCTTCTTAATTGTAAAGGAACTGCTCAAAGTGCCCATTTCCACCAGTTCCACTACCCCCAAAGTTGATCGAAGTGAGGAACTAGCCAATTACTTTGATGACAAAATCATACGCATCCTGGCTTCCCTCCCACCCCCCGGCCCCCCTAGCCACATGGAAAACCGTTTATCCATCGACCAGGCCAAAAGCAATCCGCGCCCCACACTGCCTACATTTCGGCCAGTAACTTGCCTAGAGGTTGAAAGAACCTTGACGAAACTGAAAAGCAGATCACCTCGGGACCCAGCTCCGATCAGGTTCCTTAAAACCGTAGCCTCAGTCATCGTGCCCACCGTTACGGACCTCATCAACAGTTCGCTCGCCCACGGATCTGTCCCCGATAGCTGGAAGAGTGCTGTGGTGAAAGCACTTTTAAAAAAACCTCAGCTAGATCCAGCAGACTTGTCCAATTACCGACCAATATCACTCCTCCCGGGTATCAGCAAAGTAGCAGAGAAATTGGTAAACATCCAATTATCTCAGTTCTTTGAGACCAACAAACTACTCAGGCAATCCCAAACTGGATTTCGCCCGGGCCATGGGACAGACACCGCACTCCTAGCCGTCATTGAAGAAGCTAGGCTCATACTGGATTCAGGAGGATCAGTGGCAGTGATCCTCCTGGATCTAAGCGCAGCCTTCGACACAGTCAATCATCGTGTCCTTCTGCATAGACTGGCGGATGCAGGACTTACCGGGACGGCACACAGCTGGATTGAATCCTTTCTTACAGGGCGCACGTTCCAAGTTTGGGACAATAACCACCACTCATCCACCCTCCCACTCACTAGCGGTGTCCCTCAGGGCTCCTCCCTGAGTCCGACACTTTTTAACGCCTACATGGCCCCCCTCGAGGATGTGGTGACACCATTTAATATAAAAATGGTAAGCTATGCTGACGACACTCAGCTGGTCGTCTCCCTGTCCCAACTGATCGCCCACCCAGAAAACTTGACCAATTGTCTTTTAGGGATTCACAACTGGATGAACAACTCATCACTAAAATTTAATGGGTCAAAGACGGAGGTGATGCTCCTAGGGAAGCAATGGACGACCATCCCTCCAGCAATCTGGCCTGACGTCTTCGGGGAAATACACCCCCCCCCCCCCCCCCCCCCCCCGAAGTGTGAAATTAAGACACTAGGTGTGTGGCTTGAGCCAGAGCTGTCTATGAAGACACAAGCAGCAAAAACTTCGGGCACCTGCTTCGGGCTCCTACGCACAACCCGCAAGATTCTCCCCTTACTGCCACCTACTTCTAGGAAACTACTCATACAGGGACTAGTACTGTCTCGTCTCGACTACAGTAATCTGGTCTACTTCGGAGCCCCTGAGGCCACATTGACAAAACTCCAGCGGACACAGAACGCGGCGGCACGCCTTCTCACCAACCTTCCCGCTAGAGTGTCCGCCAAGCCGGCCCTCAAGACTCTGCACTGGCTCCCTGTGCGCCAAAGGGTGCAATTCAAAGCGATGTGTACTACACATAAGTTGATCAATGGTTCTGGCCCGGCTATTCTCAGCAAAATTATCACCCCCTATACATCAAACAGATCACTACGATCCCAGAACGAGAACCTGGCCAGCATACCTAGATTTAAAAGGACTCGTACAGGAGGACGGCAATTTTCCGTTCAAGCGGCCGCCGGATGGAACGCCCTCCCACGCTCCCTCAGACTTGAACCAAACTACCTGGCATTCCGCAAGAAACTAAAGACATACCTATTCCCTAAATAGAGCCTCCTGATAAGTATCTTTCCTCCCCCCCCCCTTCAACAGGATGACAAATTTTGATAGCGCGGGGATGCCCTTGGGTCACCAGGCGCTTTAGAAATCGTTATTAAATTTAAAATTAAATTATTAAATTATTTCAGTGCTGGTGGGCGCGCGCATGTGGTAGTCGCATATTTGAAGGTGGAGGTGGTAGTACTGAGGCTGGTGGTTGTGCATTGGGGAGGGGATGTTTCTTGTTCGTTCGTGTGATTTTGGCTGGAGATTGGTTGTTGGTGCATCATGAAGTAAAATGTTTACTTTTTAATATTGCCTGTTGGTACCGGAGCTTACCATGCTGCCTGTTTGTTAGTACTTTCTATTTTGGCAGCGAAGGAAATCCAAGCACAGAAATGTTAAATTTGACCAGCATCAAAGTGTTATCAGTGCAGCAAGTGTGTTTATGGCAAGAGATGCCTCACCCCTCGGTGCACTCCCTCTTCCCTACCCTGGCTGCCCCAGCCCGTGGAGGGCAGGAAGAGCCGCCTCCTGCATGGGCTGAGCTGGCAGGGCTGCGGTTCAGCCTTGAAATGGAGAATTTGGACTGAAACCGATCAGAGCTGGTCATTTTCAGACAGCTCCGCATCCATCACCCCGCGCACTAACACCCTCCTCCCTCCCTCCACCCCGCCCCCCTTCCATCTGCCAGCACCTCAGATTCTGCAGCTTTGCTTCTCCTCCGTACCTCCTGGACCCCCTCCTCTCTGTACAGAGGGGGCAGACACCCCTTCCCTGCACCCCAGACCGTGTGTGTGGCTGTGTGTGTGTGGCTGTGTGTGTGTGGCTCGCTGTGTGTGTTGCTCGCTGTGTATGTGGCTCGCTGTGTGTGTGTGTGTGTGGCTCGCTGTGTGTGTGTGTGGCTTGCTGTGTGTGTGTGTGTGGCTTGCTGTGTGTGTGTGTGTGGCTCGCTGTGTGTGTGTGGCTCGCTGTGTGTGTGGCTCGCTGTGTGTGTGGCTCGCTGTGTGTGTGGCTCGCTGTGTGTGTGGCTCGCTGTGTGTGTGGCTCGCTGTGGGTGTGGCTCGCTGTGGGTGTGGCTCGCTGTGTGTGTGGCTCGCTGTGTGTGTGGCTCGCTGTGGGTGTGGCTCGCTGTGGGTGTGGCTCGCTGTGGGTGTGGCTCGCTGTGTGTGTGTTGGGATCTGTGTGTGTTGTGCTCTGTGTGTTTGTGTTGGGCTGTGTGTGTATGGGTGGGTCTACTCACACTTTACTCCATCTCTACTACTCTCTTATACTCTCAATTCACACTCTACTAATCACACTCTAATACACCCTCTAACTACTCTCTACTACATACAAGTCACACTACTCACAACTCACTCAATTACACTATCCACAATTTTATACTCACTCTCTACTACACTCTAATACTCAAAAGTACTAACTAACTACTGCTCTCTAATATTTACTCTATTCTAAAAATCATTCACTACTCAATCTACTAAATAGATACACTACTCCATATACTATCTACGACTCACTACACAATCTATTTTTATATAATACTCACTACTACTCTGTCTCTACTACTCGCTAACTCCTACACACTCTCTACACACTATCTACTACTCACTCTATACTACTCTCTACTTATCTACACTACTCACTAACTACTATTGCCTACAACTCACTCCTACTCTACTCTATTCAAGTATACTCTAATAATAAACTAGTCACTCTCTACTAACTATTAATCACTGATAATACTCTCTACTACTCTCTAACGTTCATCTTTTGCCATTGTAAATGACAATACCATTTATCTATGGGGGTTTTTTAAAACAAAAAATGAAAAAAATGCCGTTTGCAATGCCAATAGCTCTAACTTTAGCAAAGACGAGACCATTGCATTGTAATGCTTGTTCTGTCTTTGTGAAGCAGTAATAAGCACAAGTTAGTTCAAAGCACACAAGAATAAGCACACACAAAATCAGTTTCTTACTAAACATTCATCCAGACGAGCCAGTTGCATTTTAACAAAAAGATAGACTAGGACCAGAATTTCTTTACAATGAAGCTTTTAAAACTTTGGCAGGTTGAATGTGAATACCCCCAACACTGGTGCGGACTGTATACCTTTGTGGGCACGAACTAAAGCCTCACAGAAGTAACATCTGAACATCTTCACTGAATAAAGATGAGAAACATTGGATAACAGTTTACTTCGGATACTCTCAGCCAGTTGTAACATTAACATGTGAACTACACCAAAGACATAAATGCTTCGTCAAAAATAAGTTGAGAATATATTCGGCTCCAGGGGATACTTTAAATTTCCTCCCTACACATCTTGACTTTTGAGTGCAAGTTACCTATTCCAGAATGTAAAGAACCACGAAAAAAAGCTCAGTAGATGATGGATAAAACTTTAGATAGGTAGCAGAAGAAAAGCATTGAATTCTAAAGCAGTTACTTACTGAGCGCACTGGACCGCTCTTCCCTTATTTTGATATTCAACAATGCACCGTATCAGCTGATCATTTTCTTCGAGCAACTGAAAAAAGTAATTACGCGTGTGTTAACATTTCAATTTGCAAAGTTCTTACATGTATGTGATAAATCCGATTTTTTTTTCAAGCTGCACCATACAGAAATACACAGAATCACTGCGATCTGCAACAGAAGACTATTCTTTGATAGAACATGATGGTTAGATGTTTTGCAATAATGCAACCTCAAAAACGTATCATAAGTTGGCTAAGACAAATGTTCTGCTTTACTTTCCCCATAAAGATCCCCGATGAACCATTACCTTCTATTTTTTTAACTGCTTGAGGAAAGAAGGAAAAAAACTATTTATTTTTTAGCAACAATCAAATAATACAGTTAATTAGTTATGCTGGATTCTTTGTCATGAAACATACCTTTTTCATTTGATCATTTTCTCTAATGTCTGTGGGCTATTTCTGAATGCCACATTCTAGATATATATGAAATATAAGAATGTTTAAGGTTTAAGGGCCTGATTGTCCCAAAAATTCTTATTCTTGTAGGCCTACATGTGGCTCGAACGTGGAGTAGGTTTTTTATATGTTTTGTGTTCCTAAATAATTCCATAAGCACAACTTGGAAGCTACGCTACGGCTGTGCAGTCCAGGAGTAGTCACATGTGATATAGTCTGGTAGATTGAAGTGGAGTTATGTAGATTGGAGTAAAGTGGTTTGGACTGGGGTACATTGGAGTAGGGTAAATTGGGGTGGGGTAGACTGGGGCAGAATTTGGTAGATTTGAGTGGGGTAGATTGGGGTGGAGAATATTGGATCTGAGTGGGGTAAACTGGGGAAAGTGAAGTGGGGAAGATAGGGGTAGAGTGGAATAGATTGAAGTTGGCTAGATTGGAGTGGGGTGGGGTAGATTAGAGTGAAGAGAAGTTGGATAGATTGCAGTGGAGTTTGGAGTGGAGTGGGGTAAATTGGAAGGAAGTGGAGTAAATTGGACTGGGGTGGATTGGAGTGGAATAGACTGGAGTGGAGTTAGGTAGATTAGAGGGGTGCACATTGGAGTAGTGTGGATTTGGATAGGGTGGGGTAAACTGGAGCAGAGTGGGTAGACTGGAGCAAAGTGGGGTAGATTTGAGTGGAGTGAGGTAGACTGGGGGAGTGGGATAGATTGGATTTGTGTGGAATGGACTGGGGTAGAGTGGAGTGAGGAAGATTGTGGTAGATTGAAGTAGAGTAGTCTGGAGTGGAGTAGACTGTAGAAAAGTGGTGTGGGTCAGAGTGGAGTGGGGTAGAATAAGGGAAATGGCATTTTTAGAAAGTTACCTTTTCCCTGCCCGAAGACCCTGTAAGCTGATGTGCATTAGCCTCCAGCTACAACTCTGACTGCTCTATCCCTGAAAGAGGTGTGAAAACTGCTCCCAGAACAGAGACAAAGCCTGGAAGTGGGAAGGTGTCCCATTCCTCTGGCTGGATGACCATTTGGGCAGTGACCAGTAGCTTAATACATTTCAGAGGGGCCTTCACTGTCACAGGTTGATGTCTGATGACACCAAGACAAGTCACTTCCTTCACTTCCCCAGTCAAGCAGGCACCAATCTCACTGAGAAGGGAGCAGTCTATTCACCTATCTGAGTGGGGAGGTAGCTGCTCCCACAACAGGTTTGTAGTGACCACATGGCGCATTTCCCTGGCCAACCCTCTGAAGTAGGCACATAGGTTGCACAAGGGGAGAAGGGTCTCACCATTTTGGATTTAGGCAGTGAGGGGCATGGAGGGATTATCTGCAGTAGGACACACATAATATGCTGCAAAGGTGAATAGGGTAAAAGCTGGGAACTTTCACCCCATTTGTTATGGGGTGCAAGGAGCCACTCCCACCCACAAGCTGGTGCCAGGTATAAATGTGGCATTCCCGGTACCATCCTTAGGAAAGTACTGGACCTGAGGAAGTTCAGGAGAGGACTGAACCTCATGTCTGAGAGAAGCCATGATGAACTGGACCTTCTACCTCTTTTACCCAGGCCAAGGAAGGGAACTCCAAGGGGCATAAGGTTGACAAGATGTTCAACTACAGGGAAACAACAAGCTACAGAAGACATTTTCTGAAGACTGCCACCTGCCCACTTCTAACTGTACCCTACTGGTATCTTCTGCTGGTGTGAGTCCAGGCCCCCATGTGCTGTTCCCTAGGTGCTGGAACCGTGGCGGTGCCTGGCTGGACTTCTCCTACCTCTGTGACTTAGAAACGTACTGGCTCCAAAGACCTTCGAAATTCCAGGGCAAACCTGCCAAGGTGCGTTGCTGCAGAGCTGAAGATTTATTTTTTCCTTGCTCAGAGATGTTTCGCAATAGCAAATCCTCTGCAGCGAGACCTCATTGAGACGTGGAGCCCTCTTTCGCTACAGTCTTGCCATGTTGCAGGAATCCAAGCTCGAAAATTTGACTGAGTGCAAGCAAAGAAATCTTGACTAGGAGAAGGTGCCAAAAGTATTTGGCTTGCAAGGGACCTTCATTGGGTGCGAAATTCGAATTGCTTAGACTCTGAGCTTTCCCAGCAACTGCTTCACTCTGACCACGTCCAATGGCTTCAACCTCGCTGAGCCCTCCTAAGCTACAGACAGCTGCCTTGCCCCACTGAAGTTTTTTTACTTTTATTTTCAGACAAAGTACAAAGGTAAATCCTCTGCCCTGTCGAACCTCGTCCTTATATCCAACCTGTGCTTTCTTGCGATCGGCCTCAATTCACACCTAGGTCCCAGTTTATAGTGACCATTTGACTGTGATTGGAGCATAACATTTTTTTACCACCATTTTTATTTAAAACTTTAAAAAATCCTATCTGTGTTTCCCCTTACTGGGTTGCCATCGTTTTGGTGTCACTTTATTTAGTAAAATATACCATTTTATTCCATTTAAGTTTGAAATTTTTATTGTGTTGTGACTTTGCTGTTTTGGCACTGCAGATAAGATTTACACATTGCTTCGAAGTGAAGTTTGTCTGTTCTGTGCCATAGCTACCAGGGGGGTGAGCGCAGGTTAATTTATTGACTTTAGTAGTTCACCCTGACAAGGGCTGTGTATGTTATTTAAGGTGAGTAGTCACCCCATTATTTAAAAACCCAATTTCTTATAATGTTTATGTCCTTGACCGAAGTAAATTTCCAACCGCATCGGGTGTGAGAACATGCTTGCCAAAAGCTTCTTAATAAGCACAAACTTGCCGTTATGGTGAGAAGAAGCACTTATTTAGGCAGAAATCCCCGCACCCCCAACCCCCAGCAACACCCATAACTGTAAACAGATTGGCTCATACATAAACATCACGCCAAACTTGTGTAATATTACATGTAAAACTGATTTTTAGAAGTGCAAATTCCAGTTTCAAAACCACAAACCTAAGTTTTATGAACAGGTTTACTCGCCCCCCCCCCACCCAAAAGTGTAGAGTAACATTTCTTGTTTACATTTGTGAACGTGCACTGATACATTAGCCTGCCATAAGGTTATATGAACAGCTACTGAGTTTAATTGTAGCACACTCCAGATCTTCGCCAATATGCTGCTATTTACATATGTTGTTCTCAAGAACACAGACACAAACAGGCTGCTCTGTTTTTCCAGAATCAGGGATAAAGGTCATTCGGGCCTAAGGCATTGAAATCTGGGACTGCTCCCTAGAATCGGGGACAAATGTGAAGCTTACCCAAAAATATGACTGAGACTTGGATGAAGCATTCTGAAGGAACCAATATAGGGAATTATTTAGTTTTGAATGCAGAATGGTTGTGGAAACGATAAACATAAACTGGTGATTTGTGAAACAGTGATTTATGGCTGTAGGTACTAGATAAGTAGTTGGGGTTCTTCTCAATAATAAAGACGCTTGCTGCCTTACACAGGATTTCTTGATTACTTGTATCATTTATAGCTTTTGGAATCAAATTCCCAATAGTGACCAGAGCTCTGCGTGACCAAACACCCAAGTTCAAATAACCACCACCTATCCTTGTAGATCAACACCGTTTTCGGAAATAATCAAAAAAGAAATGCAAATGTGTACCGAAAAAAAACAAGCAATGGCAAACCCAATAGATCTCACCTTTCAATTATGTTACTCGACCTTTTGGCCGACCCAGTTATACATCGGCTAAAAGAACAAGCACTGGCAAAGCCAATAGGTCTAGCCGATGCCAATGTGTTAGCGATGCATTACAACAGCTTGGCTGCTGTTCCAGGACTACTCAGCTAATAGTTAGTAGCGCAGAGGAGAGTGGAGTGGTGTTGAGTGTCGTGGAGTGACATTGAGTGGAGGGATGTAGAGTGCAGTAGGGTGGAGTGTTGTTGAATGGGGTATACATGATGTGGTAGTACAATGCCAATTCAGACAACACAACTGAAATGACCTTCACATTTGCACAGACATACTGTCTTAATTACAAAACTATGCAGTGCACCAAGGATAATGTATGGAATTGGAATCGCCTAGCGTATTGATTTGTTCTGATTATATTAAAATATTTGTTTCCAGCACACTTCCGAATTACAAACAAAATGTGCTTCATTTGTGCTTTCCTAACTCTGATATAGTCTGAAATATCTGCACAGTTAATGTACAGACATTTATATTTTGTCTGCTAGGAAAAAAAAAAAATCCTTTCACACCCCAGATTGTCAGATAAATCCTCTTACTTTGTAGTCAAAGGAAGAAAAGTAAACATCATGCTTCCTCTGAAGACAGCCTGACATCGACCCTGGTCTTTGAATACACAGCTAATGTGACCAAAGAAGAACAAAATGTAAAGGCCTGTTTACAGAGAGCAAGCACTCGTGGAAAAATACAGTAAACAAGCTATGCAAAGGTGAGCTACAAACCACAAAGCCAATGATAAGCAATGGGCGGAATGAAAACTTAGGTCAGGTTTCAGAATGTCCCCAAGAAAGCTGTGCTGTCTGGTAGGCTTCAACCTAACAATGTCAAAATCTTAAAACACATGGTCTTGGTGGACAGCCCGCCTAAACACTAGGAAAAAAACAAGCATTGGCATAGCCAATAGGTCTCGCTTTTGGGACATTATAAGTATTTAGTTAGACAGCACAATATCCTTGGTGCAACAACATCAACCGCTGCATGGCTAAACATTTATAAGGTCCCAAAGGCGAGACCTATTGGCTATGCCGATGCTTGTTGAAATGGGAATAAGTGGTGTTTTCTAAGTGCTACTCTGGCAGATTCCTAGGACTTCAGAATCTTGAAGCTATGTTCTACTTTGCCTGTAAGCTCTCTGGTGTTTAAGAAGGATATATATATATATCACATGTGCGTTTGCAGATGCACATAAACAGATACAATTCCTTGTCCACTGTTGATGGGTGTTAAAGAATACTGAGGTATGTAATAATTTACATTGCTGGCTGACTGTAATCCTAGAACAGGACAAGTGATTGGAGTGAGCCTTGTGACTTGCAGCTTATGTTGTTGGTTGGGCTCGAGATTCACTACTTTAGTTTTAGAAAGATATTTGTTAGTGAGGAAAATAATCAAGAGAAATCGGATTTTGTTATGACACATGTAAGTGACCCTCTAGAGGATGATGCTGTGCTGCACAGTGGCAAAACTGGCACTTCTTTAATGTCAAATCTCTTTAAGGTTCACTAGCTGTTAATAATTCCTTCATCAAGTGTTGAGTCCAGAAGTGTTGGGGTACAAAACTGTTTCTACTCTTGGTCGGTATCAACATAGGCAGCGGGTCAAGTTCGCCCTTAATAAAACTACTGAAAAAGTAATGGGGACAGAAGCCTTGCAGTGAATGATGTTCAGTGTGGGAGTCGTTCCTGTAGCTTCCTTTGTCTCTGAAAACTTTTTGCAATTGTGCCAGGATTCTGAAAGTGGTGTGGAGGGGTAACCTATGTTTGTGGAGGAAGGTAATCCTGGAACTTGAACAATTGCCTAAAAAAGAACAGTTGAAACCTTCCTAAAGGTCAAAACACTAAAGGGAAATGGCTAAAGTTAAACATGGAAACTCCCTAAATTTATGAGCTGCTGCCTCCCAAAAAAAAAATTTAAAAAAAATAAAATAAAAAAAATAAATAAAAATCGACAAAAGCAGTGCATTGATAGTTTTAATTTGCACTTTTGAGAAGGAAAGCTAACCTTGAAATGAGAGTGAGGGCTGTACGTTTTGCAGCAAAGCTTCGAGGCGCCTAGATGGCATGACTGACCCTAAAATGAAGAGTTGGGAACCATCCGTGCATTTCAGTAGGTTGCGTGATCACTTGGCAACTGCACACATAGATCTGGCCTTTGTCGTACTGTATGACAAATTATATATGCTACTGAACATGCCTCAGGAGGACACCACATGCAGCACGCTGCATGGGGGTGCGGAGGGGGTGTCTCCTTGACAGGTGTTGACCAAGTTCGGTCTTTATTCTGCAGCAGCCCTCCGCGCACACACACATGGATGCCCCTACCCACAGAGGTGTGTGATGTTTGCCTCAAACACAGAATGTACTGGCACTCGCTGGCTGCCTGAACACCCGGGGGGATGAGGAGGTGGAGAATCCATTGGCATGGCAACCGGGGAGGTGGAAGGGGGCATGACTCAAGGGAAAACAAACAGGGTGGCTGCCATGTTTTGCAACAAACAGTACGATTGCCAAGACACTGTCTGTGACCAAAGCCTGTTCTAAGAAGCGCATGCAAGTCCAGAAACAAATCCCTCGAGCAGCTGCTATTTATGATTTTTAATGTCCTATTTTTGCTTAGCACTCGCTTTTAGTCTAGAGACTCGCCTACATACCTGATGTGACCTGTCCCTTTCTAGGGCGCTGTGCGCGGACCATACGTCGTTGGGATCCGAAGTGTTTGCTAAATGCCTGGCTGTTTGGCAAGGCACTTGCAGCTGTTAGAAGCCCTGTTTGTTACAAAAGGGACGCTGTTCTTGTCAGTCTAATTTAACCGATGGATCTGAACCTGTGCTGTGAGCAGTTTCTTGAGCGCGAGGAGGTGATCTCGGAGACGAAGGCTGAGCAGAACACCACAAGGTTGAGTCACAAGGAGATCACTGGGCTGGCTGATGAGGCGCGCGCCGCGCTGCTTGGAGATTACAGGCCTGCGCGCCAGGGGAGGTCGCCTGCGTGGGAGGCCGTAATGCTGGGAGATCAAGGGGTTGCTGTGAGAAGGTAAGAGGCGCGACAAGGAAAGGGTCAGTGTTACATTTGTGAAACAAACAAAAAAAAAGCACGTTTGACGAGGAGAGGAGGCGGCAGCAGGGGGAGGGGAGAGAGGAGGGGACCTGCGCCTGTTTCCTTTGCGGGAGCGAGCAGAGGGAACCATCTGTTTGAAAGTTAATTACAAACAGATGGTTTCAAAGCTCGCTCCCGAAAGGGAATCGCCAAACGTGCACGCGTTGCCGTTGAAAGCAATGCAAAACGTGCACGTTTTTGGCAGAAAAGGTGAAGCAATTCCTAAAGTCTCCTCCAAGCAGCGCATGCGCGCTACGTAGGCGAGACCTAAAGAACCACACTTCAAGCTGAAGGGGTGCTGGCCTATACCTCCTGCTCTCTCTATATTTTCTTATTGTAACTTATTGAATATATAATTAAAGGAGGCACAGCTGCCTGCAACCAGACCTAAAAAAGTTCTCACTGAAATTGCCATATCTTTAAAACCTCAGAAGGCACACTTGTGAGTCTGATTTTCTGAGACAATTCAGACTGGATTAGCACGAAATCCTCTTTTACAGGACACAGGGTTTACAGTGTCCAAACCAGGAGGTGAACGTGTGGCTGAAAGTGCAAGATCTTTACCAGCATTAAAAGCTAACCAACGCGGACAGTGCTTTCGGAACATTAAATGCAAATATAATTCTCAACATAAGCTATTTTGCAGAAACCCCATATTTTAGGGGGGCGTGGCTAGCGGCCGAACATGGCGGCAGCATAGAGGACTAGCTCCGGGAGAGAAGCGGCCTCTCCATCTATCCGCACGTTAATCCGTGGCTAAATCTTACCTCAGACGGCGGCACCGAACGCCCGAGACCGGGCGGAACTGGCAGCAAGTGCCCGGACGGAAGTCGAGGGCTGGATGACGGAGTTATCGTCGAGTGTTGATCCGATCGTACTGCAGGCCTACCTCCGGGAACTCTGGTGGCGACTGAGGCCGACCAGAATTGCAGCCTGTTCAGCTACCGCCGACAGGAAGTGATCGGTGCTGGAGGGTCACCCAGAGTGACGACCGACGGGCGAGTTCCCTGTCTAGAGACGGAACACCTGCCTTCACTGACGGAGGTTGATCGAAGGAGGTGCCCGAAGTCTTCAGGAACACCATAAAAATACTGTCCTGCTATCTGCTCCGTTGAGGCTATCGGGGCGTTTCCCTCATTGCTGCGAAAGCCCCTCTTCGAACTAAATTGAGGGCCGCGCTGTGATAGTGGTTCCTCCTGGTGCCCCATTGTACCGGCGAACTGTATTATCTCCGCGATCGAACTATGTCCGGGAAAGGTGTTAAGGGCGGTACGACCCAGACTCGTATCGACCGCTACACGAACGACAGAACCGCTTCCCCTCCGGCGGATGGGAAGCATTCCTCCGTGAAACCAGACGAGCCTGCGGGGACGAAGAAGGCGACGTTGGATGATGTTATGAAGACTCTCTCGCAGGTACAAACGACGGTGGGCTCCATCTCGACCGAAATCACCCTTATCCGAGCGGACCTTCACAAGATGGCCGAAAAAGTGGGTTCATTGGAACTGGTCACGAAATCGCTGGTTGAGGATGTCTCGGAACTGCAGACGGCCATGGAAGCAGTCATGGCGGAAAACATACTTCTGAAAGATAAGCTGGACGACCAGGAGGGCCGCTCCAGGCGGAACAACGTACGCATTCTTGGTGTTCCTGAGTCGGAGGGCACAAGAGCGATGGACTTGTATGTGGAAGACCTCATTAAAACGCACCTTCAACCTAAAGGACTGTCAGCCTTCTTTTCGGTCGAGCGGGCTCATAGAGTTCCAGGAGGTCAACCTAAGCCAGGGGCCTCGCCCAGGCCGATCCTAGCAAGACTATTTAATTACCGCGACCGGGCTGTCATCCTTCAGGCGGCGCGGGTTTCACCACCAGTGAAAATCCTTAACTCTACGGTGGCATTCTTCCCGGATTATACGGCGGAGGTGGCCAGGAGGCGGAAGACCTTCCTGGACATTAAAAAGGAACTTAGGAAGCGAGAACTCCCTTACTCCATGATTTTTCCGGCCAGGCTCCGGGTGGTGGCGGAGAACAGGACCTGGTTTTTCGATAACCCTGAGACTGCACGAGACTGGCTGGACGGCTGGCGTCCTGCCTCCCACTCTCGCCGCCCTGGACGGACTAAGAATGGCTCACATCAAAATGAACGGGACGACGTTGGAGAAGCTGGTACGAACAGTGGCAGAAGCTCGCCAGTAAGAGACAATGATGATCTGAATCAGGAGGTAGACCCATGAACACTCGACAGGTACGAGATATTATTGCTGGGGTCTGCGGCTGGAACTGCCATGGACAATGGGCCGAGGGCCTCCGCAGAGGGTATGAGGGGTCGCTAATTCCGGAGTACTCCTCACCCCCAACGAGCAAGTAACTGTGTGGTTTCTTTGGGATGGGTTTAAGCACTCTGCTAAATTGGGGTGGCGGGCAGTTTGGAGTCCGTGTAGCAGGGAAGCAGGGCGGGTGGGGGTTTTGGGAACGGGGGGTTTTGTTGGTTTGCTTGTTTGAATTGTTTGGCTCTACTCATCGTTTGGAAATTATTACTAGTCACACATGGCCGCATTCCTTGTACCGGGTGTGCCACCTCTGATCTTCTAGCACTACGAAGGCACCGACATGCGAATAGTTACACGGGGCAGGGAAGTTCTTCAGCCACCATAGCTCTGTCCTACCCCCTGGAACACCAACTTGCACGTACGTTTACACAATGGTGGAACTCCCACGACCTAATAACGTAACAACTGACACTGGAGTGGGGTCTGTGCCACCGCTACAGATAATGTCGTGGAATGTCCGGGGGTTGGGGGATAAGGTGAAGAGGGGACTGGTTTTGCAATGTATTAGGCGACTGAACTGTGACATCGCCCTTCTTCAAGAAACACACTTGGTGGGGGCGGCTACCAAAGCTCTGGATAGGAGAGGCTATCACATGGTAGTACATTCGGACTTCACTTCGGGGTCCCGGGGGGCGGGGGTTTGGGTGAAAAAAGCATCGCGCTTTATAAAACACTCCACAAAATTAGACAAACATGGCCGCTTCGCGGCAGTGTGTGGACAATGGGAAGGTGTGCCCATTAATGTGGTGTCTGTGTACATCCCGCCAGCGCTACATTCATCGGCACTTCCGGACCTGGGCAAGTTTCTTCTGGAACTCCCGGATGGGGACCTGCTGGTGGGCGGAGATTTCAATGCGCTAGCCAATACTGACATGGATAGATTCCCGGTCCGCACCCCCCCGCTGGCCCAACGAAATTCGGGGACTTTCTGGAAGCGCAGGGTCTGGTCGATATCTGGAGGCAGCTCCACCCTACTGATCGTCACTATTCCTACTATTCATCCACTCATGACTGCCTGTCTCGCATTGACTACTTTCTCACACTGGGGGGTGGCAGACTCACGTTTGCTGACGTGCAGATTAAGCCCCGGGGAATATCGGACCATTCTCCCTTGACTGCTACACTGTCCTGCACAACCGCGGCTCGTAAACGGCTCTATCCTCTTTACCCTGATTATCTTAAACTCCCCCCAGTTCGAAAATCCCTTAAAACAGCCACCAAGCACTACTTCCAGGAGAACTCCGGCTCGGTGTCCTCCCCGACGATACTATGGGAGGCGTATAAGACAGTGTTAAGAGGCCAGGCGATCGCGGCTATAACCGACCATAAACGTAAGCAAAAACAGGAACTGGTTGAGTTGGAACTGCAGTTAGAACAGGCTAACGTAGCTCATATGACTGTACCGTCGGACGACACTCGACACGCATTGCATCTCTGCCAGCAAAGGCACGACGACCTTCTCCGTCGACGGACATTAGAACACATAGAGTCGACTGCGAGCAGGGTTTATGATGTGGGCGATAAGGCCAATAAATTACTGGCCTGGTTAGACAAGAAACGGGACGGTGGCAGGCACATTCTACACTTGCGGGACCAAGGAGGGACGTGTCACACGCACCCTCCCAAAATTGTTGACCTCTTAGCGGACCACTTCCAGAAGGTGTATACCCCAGAGGTGGTGGTTACGGCAGAGGCGGCGGAGCTGGCTCTCCGGGATGTAGAACTAGAGATGCTGTCGCCGGAGGCGGTGACGGAGCTGGAAGCAGACCTCACGGTGGAAGAGCTCCGTACGGCGATAGGTGCGCTGCATACGGGTAAAGCGTTGGGCCCCAACGGGATACCGATCGAATGGTTTCAAACAATGTCGGATACACTGGGCCCACATCTGTTGGCCATGTTTGAGAACTGCCGAGAGACCGGAACGTTGCCTCTAGACCAGCGCTTGGCGACGATAGTGGCTATCCCAAAACCCGGCAGGCCTCCCGAGGACTGTACGTCTTATCGCCCAATCTCACTCATTAACGCAGAGGCGAAGATTTTGGCGAAATTGATTGCAAATAGGCTGACTCCGCATCTAACCCAATTGATCCACCCGGACCAGTCGGGTTTTATGCCACATAGGAGCACGGCACTGAATCTCCGTAGGGTGCACGGCGCATTGGCTCGAGCACACTTACTGAAGGAGCCGGCGGCCATTTTGTCGTTAGACGCCAGAATGGCTTTTGATATGGTAGAGTGGCACTACCTGTTTGCAGTTCTGACCCGGATGGGCTTCGGACCGAAATTTCTATCGTGGGTTCGACTTCTCTACACAGACCCGGTAGCTCACGTGGCGGCCAATGGCCACATCTCACGAGCGATTCCTTTGACACGTGGGACTCGTCAGGGCTGCCCCCTATCCCCACTACTGTTCGCGCTGGTCCTTGAACCACTCGCTATTGTTATCAGAAAGACACCACTACTGAAAGGTATTAAATGGACGGAGGCCTGGGAAGACAGAGTATCACTGTATGCCGATGATATGTTGGTCTACTTGTCTGCTCCCGAATCGAGTGTCCCGATTTTACTGGCACTTTGCGATAAGCATGGCTCGGCCTCCGGCTACACTATTAACTGGACGAAGTCGGTCCTTTATGTCCTGAGGGGCCCTGTGCCGGTCCTCCCTGAACACTGTCCTTTAGTGTTGACCGATGTCTCCTTTAAATACTTGGGCATCCATGTCACCAGCGACATGGCCATGTTCCACGATCGGAACCTGGCGCCCCCCCCTCCTTCGTCTGAAGGCTGTCGCCTGACACTGGTCAACCCTGCCACTCACGCTCTTGGGGCGTGCTGCCTTATTTAAAATGATGGCACTTCCACGCCTCCTATATGTTCTGGAAAACACCCCTGATGTAATTCCGCCTTCCTATTTCCGTAAAGTCACCGCTGTTGTGACTACCTTGCTGTGGGGTGAGCGTCCTCCGAGAATTGCTCACCTCAAACTCAACCGTGGTTGGTACGACGGGGGAATAGCGTTACCGAATGTACAACTCTATTACTGGGCATCTCAACTCAAGGTACTTAACCAATGGCTCCACGCACCACACGATGACCCGGCATACCTGGCTGATAGGGCCCAACTGGGAACGCAAAGTCTGTTAGCCCCGTTATATAACCCGAGTCTCCTTAAAGGACTGATTCGCCCTACTAAACATACAGTTGCCTTATGGTATAGGGCGCTCACTCGATTGAAGTGGAAGGGGGTCATCACGAAACTCACCCCACTTTGGGACACCAAAAAACTGGGATGCCTTAGGTCCAGCAAGGGATTCACCCAATGGGATAATATAGGCATTTCAATGGTGGGGGATCTCTGGACGTCCTCAGGGGTGCTTCCCTTTTCACAACTACAACAACAGTATGCCCTAGGCCCCACTGAAACATATAGATACATCCAAATACGACACGCTCTTCTGGCGGTGCTGGAACCAGGGACCACCGTCCCGGAGTCCTCACCCCTAGAGGACCGGCTTCTTACGGACTTTTTACAGGCACGCGCCACCTCACTCACATATCGCAAACTCCTGAATAACCTCCCGGATCCCCTGCAGAAATTACGAGAAAAGTGGGAAGATGAGTTAGGAGCTATGGATGAGACGGATTGGAACGCTGCTATGGCATCTCCAAGGGAGGCAGGGGTGTCGGCCAGGTTCCGGCTTATACAGTTGAAAATATTGCACAGAGTATACTACACGAGAACCACCCTGCATAGAATAAATAGGGCCGAAACCCCTCACTGTCTCAGGGGATGCGGGGAGGATGGTACGTTATTACATACACTGTGGAATTGCCCATTCATTGTTAGATATTGGCAACAGGTCATGCGCACAATATCCCAAGCCCTTGGCACCTCCCTTACGCCGGAGCCACGCCTCTGTCTATTAAATATCTGGGAGGGTACTGACCTTAACCTTCGACAACAGCAGTGGGTTACTATTGGTATAATGATGGCCAAGCGAGATGTGGCACAAAGATGGGGGGTGGCGGAAGTACCTACATTGGCATTGTGGTGCAGAACTATGGACAAACTGATGCTATCTGAAAGAACTGTATATAAAATGAGAGCGAATCCAAAGAAATGGAACAAGGTATGGGAGGCGTGGAATAGATACAGAGGGGACTTGTGTGAACCGCTGCCGGAGGATGATGACGAAGAGGAGGAAATGGTTGATTGAATCAATAGGGTGCTCTGGGGAGGGATCGGAAATGTAACCTTGCTGGTAGGGGTCTTGATTTAGCGTGATGCTTGAGGGGGGAGGGGTATTCACCTGGGCGGTTGGGATCGGCATACCTTATTGATAGCATTTTTTCTTCCTGCTTTGTGACTATACAACACGGATGAGCCATTAAGTTTGGTTTGTTTATTTTTTGTTCTTTTCTTCTACAAAAATGTAAAAATGCTCTTGAAAACGTAAGATTTCATGGCTCCGACTACTACATCCTGATGGCATTCCATATCATCTTTAACATACGCTGCCGGACCGGAGGGTTGTCGGCTGAATAGCTGTGTGCAAGTACAAAATACTGCATTGCCATACGACATGTATTACTGACTAAATGTACTATTGTTATTTTGATGATAACTGTCAATAAAAATCTTACACCAAAAAAAAAAAAAAAAAAACATATTTTAAATGTCTGGGCGTATAAGGGCTGCCACAGGAAACTGGCCTTGTTAGCATTATACCACTGTTCTTGTACAATTATTTTTTGAGTGATGGAGACGTTTTAAAATCTGGATGAAATAAATGGATTTGCCCTGCTGTTTGCCACTAGCACAAAGTTCTTGTAATACCTCCAAGTAGGAACACTGCTTCAGTTTTCAAGGCCCATGCACGAGTTGCTCATCAAGTCCCGGTTCCTTCTTCCTATTCTAGAACTTGTGGTCCTGTTTATCTCATTATAAAAGTAAGACTACTAGTACCAAAATGCAATGGAAACTACAAGGCATGATAAGCTATTCATGTATGGAGCTCGTAAACTTAAGAGCTCTGTGTGCGCACTATAAAATTTCTTTGGAGAACTGTTCCGAAGTCCAATTATTCTGCCTCGTGTTAAAAGAATGTGTGGTGTATGCAGACATAAACATGAGCTTAAAGGCCGCGAGGTTATAAAGGGCAAAGTGATTTAGCAACACTTTTACCAACAGTAAGTCCGGGCTATAGCTCCTAAGTGCTTGGTTTACAGAAAGAATATGCACCAAACAGCTCACAAGCACATCACGAGAATCTGCCTTGTAATGAAACACAATTTGTTTGCCACTAGTGCATACCTACTGGCATGTTAGAGAGACTCCCTAATCAAAGCATATTTATGGCAGTGAAACATGTTTTTTCTGTTGCTAGGCTGTGTTTCAGGGCCAGACATCTATTGACAACATGCTGTTTCTCAAATCTCATCGTGTTTTCTTTTAGTAGCTTGGCTCCAGCTCACAAACTATTTATTGCTCATGTCAGCTCACAGGTTCATTTCCAAAGTTTGTTTTCAGAACTCTACATGAGAACAAACCAAGCCGGCCCATAAGTACATGAGGATGTAAAACAGGCAGAGTCTAAATTGCACACAAATACAAATAATAAATTAAACAAGAAAAGAATGCAGCGCTTTGGAGAGCAGAAAAAAAGTACAAGCGTTATGGAGGGAGCAGCAGGAAGGCCAAGTGGAAGGAGGAAGAAATAGTACTATCACATCAGGAGTAGCGGACAGGAACCGATCAGGTTTTATTAACCTGTGTTTGGTCTCTTCTCCACTGAAAGGATTGGAAATTAAGTTTGGCCAGTGCTGAACAATGAAGGTGGCTGCAAAGAGATGCTGCATGTAATATAATTGGCACGCAATGAGTGTACTCCAATCCATTTTTACGTCGAGCCTAGATAGCACGTGCGCTGTCTCTTCAAAACATGTTGTATATACTTTAATGGCTTACAGCCTGCCCATTGCTTCTCATTTGTTTATTTCAGTGTCCTTCAAAAATCCTTGCTTCCAAGTGGTTAGTCTTTTCTATTTGTCCCTCCTGTTAGTCGGTTGTTCACTCCCACAGAGCAGTGCCCCATTACTTGTAGCCTTACACTTGTGTGCATTTTGGCTTGTTTCTGTGCACTATTTTCTTCTTTTGTTTCTACATGAGTTTCAGAAAGGTACCGTTTTCTTCCTCAGTCATGTTGTTCCGAGGTGTCTCCGCCAGCATGGGAAGACTCTCCGTTCGCACTGTTGTTCCCCATACCTTTCGATTTTGAGGGCGATTGATAACAGGCCTGTAAATCTTGCTGCCTTTTATCTGCACGGCGCCCACTTTCATGTTTCACCATTGCATGCCTTTTATTCTATCAGCACAGCGCCCCACAGGTGGTCATCAGCACTGAAAGGACTCCGGTATGTGAAGCCTCAGGAGCCTACTCGCCTCTTCTTTTTTTTCTTCTTTCCCTGTCGTTGCCGTCTTTGATGTTTCCTGTCCTTTGCTTACTCGGTTTATGTTTATTTATGGAGGGGGTAAATTAGTGGTAGAGGGGGCCAAGAGGGAGTCTGCACATCTTTCAATCAATCAATAATTCTTGGTTTTGTTGAACGCGACTACTCACCGTTGTGGGTTTCAAGGCGCTAGGGAGAGAGGGGGAGGTGCAGGTTCCAGTCCAGGAGGTCTGTCGAAGAGCCATGTTTTGAGGTTTTTCGTGAAGATGGGGAGTGATGTGGTCAGTCTGAAGTAGAATGGTAGGATGTTCCAGGCTCTGGCTGCAAGGAAGGAGAAGGAGCGGCCTCCTGGTCTGGACTTCCTGGTGAGGGGGACCACAGCAAAGGAGAGTTGGGCTGATCGTAGGGTCCTTTGGGGTGTGTGGAATTCGAGTCGGCTGTTCAGGTATGCAGGTACGGTGTTGTGGAGGGCTTTGTGTGCGTGAGTGAGAATCTTGAAGGTGATTCTAGCCGTGATGGGAAGCCAATGGAGTGTGCGCACGTGCTGGGAGATTTGGCAGTGTCTTGGCAGGTTGAGGACCGGTCTTGTGGCAGCGTTCTGGATGTTTTGTAGCTTGTGGGTGAGTTTTTTGTTTATTCCGGCGTAGAGTGCGTTGCCGTAGTCAAAGTCTGCTGGTGACGAGGGTGTGACACACCGGCTCAGGCTTGCCGCTAGACACGATTGTGGAGCTGCAGTGAGTCGTGTGGGCACATTGGTGCCTTGCTCTGTGCCAGTGGTGAGGGCCAGTAGAACTGGTGAGGCCTGAAGCTGCTGGGGGACGCTGGCCGAACCGCAGGGAGGGTAATGTCCCCCTTCCATTATTTCCTGATTGTGGCTACTTCGCCTGGGTGGCCTGGTCTGAGCGAATGTGCATGGGCTCCCTGACCCTACTCCTTACTAGATGTGCCTCAGGAGCTCTATCATCAGATGCCAAGTCTGCTCGTGTCTCCTAACTACTAGGGGTGAGGCGAGATCACGCCCTGGTGCTGCTGGAGATAGTATGGCACGTTGCTGGATTGAGTGGGGGCGCCCTCACTGTGGTGGACTCCCCTGCAAGTGTGGCAGTACTCTGCCTGGAGTGTGGCCTCCTCTGGCCGGGTCGGGTGGCTGCACCAGACTTGAGTGGGTGAGTTGGGACGGCGGCGAGCAAGCCTTAATACACCCACATGCAGAATCTCGATGGGAAAACACCCAAACTCTAGTGTGAGGTGCGAAAGAGTGCACGCTCTGCCATGCCTGTGCCCACCCAGGATAAAGCTGCAGGCAAGTCTCAGATGCAGACATGAAACATCTATCAACAAGGCAATGCAGGAAAGCTTAGCCTTGATTGACAACAAAATGGATGCAATAACAGTGTGACTTGACGTCATTACCCAAAGACTGACAACAAGTCTGTCAGCTAAAGGAGGCAAAGCAGACGATTTCTAGAGCGGAAGATGACTTGGTGGTTAAGGGTGACAAGATGCTCATCATGGAAAAGATAATCAGGGTGATTGCCGCCAAGAATGAGGATTCACAAGCACGGTCGTACCGTAATAACATTTGCTTAGGTGGTGTGCCGAAACCTACTAACACTGGCCGACTAAATTGCTGGTGACGCTGTTCAGAGCAGAAGACTTCTCAAGCTTTTTGGTGGTGGTGAGGGCCCACCACTCTTTTGGTGTTCGGCTGCAGCTAGGGGCACTGGCATGGCATTTCATAGCACGCCTGTTGAATTTCTGTGATAAAGACAATAACTCAGGCTGTCACGTGAAAATGGTCATCTTAACTTTCAAGGTAACAAGGTCTTGCTGTACCCAGACTTGGTTTAGGAGGCACGGAGCGAATTTGTCCAGGTATAAAAAAAACGCTTATGCATAAGGGAACTCCGCATATCTTCCAGACCCGGCAGCAGGGAATGGAGTTCTACGCCAACTGTCAAAGGACCCCAGTCCGAGACAAGAACAGAGATCACCGATAGGGTCACACGCCCGTCAGTTTGACTCTGACCAATGGTAATTAAGTTGGCTCCCTGTTACCCGAGAGGGATGCTTGTAGTGTAGGGGCCTCTTGTGTAATGCGGGATGCCCCGCGTGAAAATGGTGCCCAACTGAATACAGCCTTGCTGCATGGCCGCTGGGTGGTTGAAGCTCACTCCTGGCGAGGTTCGACACCTAGGGTACAAGGATGGATTGTGACTGGTCTCAGGTACACTGGATGGTATGATATGCACACCTTTAGATGTCCCGGGCACCCTCTGTGACCACTGAGGATGACACACTGCCTCTCATGGTAGCCCCAGAGGATTGTCCCACCTGTTCTACAGATATAGGCACTGTGTGCTGTTTCTTTTTTGTTTCTGAGTTGCTGAGGGCAGTATTAAAGCTTTATCAGGATTCTTTGTTGGGTGGGTTAAAGTGCTGTGTGGGATTGGTGCCACAGAGTGTGAGAGCAGGGTACTGGGTTATGTTCATTGCATACAAAGTGGAGCATGCTGCACCTATATGTTACTGCTTGGAGACATTGCAGTAAGCACAGACAGGAATTGTAGGCACAAGCAAATGTATACAAGGCTGACTGATGACTGACGCAGGTAGGGGTGCTAGCTCTTGTCGCAGTTCAACTTGGAATGTCAGAGGTCTCAATAATCATCAGAAAACCAGGCAGGTCTTCGCTTATTTAGATAGACATAAGATGGACACTGTGCTCCTGCAAGAGACCCACCTAACTATGTGCTGGGATGGGGGGCTGATGGGGTGGGGGGGTGTTTGTTCCTTCTGCTGCATCAGTTCCTCATATTCTGCCTATGCAAAGGGGGTGGCCATATTAATACAGATGGGCCTCCCCATGAGTCACTGACGGATACGAAGAGCCAGTATGCCATACTTTGGGGAAGGCTGGGCCCCACACAGCTCACTATTGTTAACTACTACGGGCCAAATATAGATGACCCTGCATTCTTTGCTCTCTTGTGGGATAAAGAATTGTCCACAGGCTTTTATATGAAGGGGGGGGGGGGGGGGGTTAACTTTGTATTACAACCCAGGTTGGATAGCCAAGCTATCCAGTGGATCCAGAGTGGACAGAAGAGTCATGGAAAACAGTCAGACAATATGATCAATAGGAAGAAAGCCAATTCAAGACATTAGTGGACAGTTAATGGTTAATGTTCATATTCTTCTTGGGTGGAAGCTGAGCTACTGTATCTTCCCTGCTTTATGATGTCCACTGACGCTGACCTTTTTTATGTGAACAAGTGATAGCCACTGAAGCTGAATTCTTATGTGAACAAGCTTGTCATCTTATGGGTAGGCATGCAGACCTTCCAGAGAGTGAAAATGGACTGAAGGGGGCGATAAGCAGAGGGACAAACCTCTGACCCAACCACCGCCTCCAGCAACCCCCTATCATAGTATTACTCCTTCGGTGCACGCTAGGTCAAATATCATCTTCCTTAAAAGTAGAAACAAAAAAGTAGGCCAGCGTTACAGTCTCCGATGGCTTGGACATACGCAGTTCCATTGCCCGGAACATTTAGGCAACTTTATTAGTTTACCTCTTCTTCCATGTGTCATTCATTTTTGCCTGGCACTGAATAACTTATGTCAATGACCCCAGGAACGCAAAAGAAAAGAGTATGCTCTGCTGCTCTTGGAACTGGGGATTGAGAAAGGCTCATCCTCTATGAAAAATATGGGGGGCATTTTGCAGCAGACTCACCACACGCCGGGAGTGCAGCAGCACTGGCTCCATACCATACCGCCAGCGCCGTGAGGGGAACGGCTGATCTTCTCCGGGGCTCGCCACGGTGTAGTTCAACCAGGCGAACTACACCCCCCACAAGCCCTGGGGGTGACGCACGAACCTGACGCTCTCCACGCGCCCGGAGGCGCTCTAAGAACTCGGAGCGCCGGACACTCCTGAGGGCATTTTGCAGCAGACTCACCACACGCCGGGAGTGCAGCAGCACCGGCTCCATACCATACCACCAGCGCCTTGAGGGGAACGGCTGATCTTCTCCGGGGCTTGCCACGGTGTAGTTCAACCAGGCGAACTACACCCCCCACAAGCCCTAGGGGTGACGCACGAACCTGACGCTCTCCACGCGCCCAGAGGCGCTCTAAGAACTCGGAGCGCCGGACGCTCCTGGGGGCATTTTGCAGCAGACTCACCAGACGCCGGGAGTGCAGCAGCACCGGCTCCATACCATACCGCCAGCGCCGTGAGGGGTAAGGCTGATCTTCTCCGGGGCTCGCCACGGTGTAGTTCAACCAGGCGAACCGGAGGCTGTCTTGGCAGGGTTTTTGGCTCTATTTAGCAGTGATATAGACTTTAATCTTGCTCACATCTAGGATAGGTATTCTTAGTTTGTGTTGGCCCTTTTAAGCCCTTTTTTCCAGACCTAGAAGAGGATAGCTGCTTAATATGATGATAGATCCCTTATTCTTGACTCTAATCTGTCTATTGCCTATTGGCTTTGACATACTTGACACATTGGTATTCTGACAGAGCTAAGGGGTATTTCATCCCTTTCAGGCCTACAGGCCTAGAACTAGAGGGACTCCATCTTGATGGAGCTGAGAGGCTTTTCAGGGTAAAGGTAAAGTTTATAGTTAAAGCTGTTGTTCACTTGGAGAGAACCGGTCTGGGCCAGCCCTTATCGGTAGGCTGTATTATTCTCTGTGTCGAAGACACCACAAAAGGCTGGCCAGCTGGGTGTGTGTCCTTGATGCGAAGTGGTGCAGAGATCTGGTGGGCGGCAGGCTGATGGCTGGAACTTTCCATGAGGAAACAGCATTCTATATCAGTGAAGTGCAGAGGCGGAGTCAGTCAGTCGAGTGGAGTTAGCGGAGCCAGAGAGTCGAGTGGAATTGGAGGAGCGGAGAGGAGTCAAGCTGGAGTGGTAGAAGAGTGAGGAGCTGTTGGAGTAGGAGAGAGAGAGGGTTCAAGCTAGAGAGAGCTGAGTTGAATTGGAGGAGCAGAGAGTGTTGGTAGAGTTGGAGGAGTGAAATTGCAAGAGGAGAAGAGACAGGACATGCTTGGAACCGAGAGAAGACAAACAGACAGTCAGTGAGCTGGAACTGAAGGAAGCAGTCAGAAGCAGTTACTTATCAGGAGGAGGTGTGAATAGCTGGAGTCTGAAGTAATGCCTTTTAGAAGAGACGGAGGAGAGATCGTGGACTAACCTGTGGGAGCAGCTGGAGTTAATTGGACATTGGCACAGAGACATTTAAAACAGAGTGAACAAGCTAGTGGAATGAAGAGCATCAGAGCGGCAGAAACCATTAGATTGAAGCTGGAAGGTGGAGACAGTTCGTGGGGGAGAGGAGTCCAGTTCAAAGTGATCAGCGCAGAGGTGTATCCAAGAGTGCAGGAGAGAGAGAGAGTCTGAGATGAGCCAAGGCACAGACGAGAGAGGAACCCAGATGACAGCTAGAACAAGACTTCACACTAATCAGGTGATATCGGTCCTGTCATATTAGTTTACTTTACACTTGCATCTTAATCTTGTCTTTATTCCCTAAGCTATTGTATTGCTAATCCTTTTCCTTGCAGCGGTGTGTTCTATCTATAGTCTTTGTCAGTTACATGTGGATGTGTCCATTACAATACCGATCTGTGTAGGTGTTTATATTGTTATAATAAAGCAGCCCTGGTTCTTAGTGAACTGAAATGTGCCTTGTATTCTTATTCAATCCGGGTAAATGTAGCTCCTAGTTGGTTGTTGTTTATATGAACGGATGATTAATCCCGATCAGGTAAGTGGTGATCAAATAAATAGGGAGCGAGTGGACCTTTGATGCCAAGAATAAGAGGTACATTATATTAATTGGCTAACTCCTAATATTGTAGTAGCAAGCCCTTAGTGAATAGGGAGAGAGAGACTTCCCAACATATAACTGAAGGTGTTCATAGGAATGTGGTCGTCGTTGATATACGGCGTTAGTGAGAGCGTTGGGGTGGATTACCAACGTGTATACCCACAGGATTGTGGCTTGTGTAAGTGAGAGCGTTGGGGGGGGATTACCAACGTTTAGGTTTGCCGGATTGTAAACCGTTTGGAAAAGAGAGCATTGGGTTCTGCAGGCCCATGTGTAGACACGCCGGATTGTGTGTCATATCTGCCCTGGGGTAGATCAGTCTGGGTCGGAGTGGCCGCGAGACTAACTGATGTGAATAAGATATGGTAGAAAACCTATGCATGTTTATTGCTATTTCCCCATCCTTAGGTACGACTTGTACATATATATATATATATATATATATATATATATATATATATATATATATATATATATATATATATATCTATATCCATTGTGAATACGTTCTAAGGAGGGAGGTGAGTACGTTCTGGCTGGGTTAGAGGGGCCCCTAGGGGCTGATCCCATCTAATCAGAAAACCCGGCCATAACAGAGGCGCTCTAAGAACTCGGAGCACCGGACGCTCCTGGGGGGATTTTGCAGCAGACTCACCACACGCCGGAAGTGCAGCAGCACCGGCTCCATACCATACCGCCAGCGCCGTGAGGGGAACGGCTGATATTCTCCGGGGCTTGCCACGGTGTAGTTCAACCAGGCGAACTACACCCCCCACAAGCCCTGGGGGTGACGCACGAACCTGATGCTCTCCACGCGCCCAGAGGCGCTCTAAGAACTCGGAGCGCCGGACGCTCCTGGGGGCATTTTGCAGCAGACTCACCAGACGCCAGGAGTGCAGCAGCACCGGCTCCATACCATACCGCCAGCGCCGTGAAGGGTAAGGCTGATCTTCTCCGGGGCTCGCCACGGTGTAGTTCAACCAGGCGAACTACACCCCCCACAAGCCCTGGGGGTGATGCATGAACCTGACGCTCTCCACGCGCCCGGAGGCGCTCTAAGAACTCGGAGCACCGGACGCTCCTGGGGGCATTTTGCAGCAGACTCACCACACGCTGGGAGTGCAGCAGCACCGGCTCCATACCATACCGCCAGCGCCGTGAGGGGAACGGCTGATCTTCTCCGGGGCTCGCCACGGTGTAGTTCAACCAGGCGAACTACACCCCCACAAGCCCTGGGGGTGATGCACAAACCTGATGCTCTCCACGCGCCTGGAGGCGCTCTAAGAACTCGGAACGCCTCCCGCATCGCGGGACGCGCGCGGGCGTCACCGGGCAGAGGGCGGGTGCCTGTGGCCGTCCGGGGACGGCAAGGGACGGGACAGGCCCAATCCCTAAGGAGTGCATTCCAACATGGGTAAGCGGAAATTACAAACTTCTTTGATTGGTGGGAGCTCTATTGCTAAAATCCCTCGCAAAACATCAAGCATAATCTCCTACTTGACTTCAGCTGTTGGGGTCCTTAACAAGGAAATAGAAAATACTGAACGGGAACTGGGGTTGGACATTAACAAACCATCTGAACAGATCTTGTTGCCTGATGGTAATACATCTTCCAGACAGGTGCCATTGGAGCCGTTGGTCATAATCAAGCCCCCAGTATCCCTATCCTATCTGATCCCATCATCCCTTTGAGTCCCGCCCTTGGAACCTGTAACAACCCTGACATCCCAAGCGAATCCATACAGGTTGTCCCTGCTATAACACTTGTCAAGAGACCTCCCAGAAAATCAAGGCGGAGACACACTACCCGAGGGGAAAAAGGTTCAAAATCATTAGCTCATCTCGAAGGAACTATTAAAGACATGGTGGCGAACATTTTCTCGGAAAAACTGGAATCTGTACTCTCATCGATTGCTAAAGACATCATTGATACCTTGAATGAATGTGTAGCAGGGATCTTAAAAAAGTGCGAGCGGCTTAACACTTTTATATCAGCTAAAGATCAACCTAAGATTCTTACTGCAATTCCTCCCGAGCAATTAACTGGGGCTCCAAAGCGCTGTGATCATGGGAGGGGGGATAGATGTATCTTGACTCCTCTCTTTAAGGATGGTTGTCTTGCCCCCCCCACATTGTATTTCACTCTCCCCCAAGGGAGGGATTGGCTCTAAGGGTTCGCTCTTGGGCCCAGTCCCTAAGAATCCTACTTGCCATACAAGGTCACCGAAGATTGGGAGGGCGACTACAATGGTATTTGCCTCGGCCCACCATCCCAACATTAATCTCCCATCAGAAGCCTCACCTCTAGTTGCTATTCTGGTGAATGTCCCCCCTTTAGGGGAGGTTGAGACAGAAACCCCAGATTCCCTGCTAACATCCATTAAAAGCTGGTGTAATGACAACTGTACAGGTGATAAACCGATCTCCTCGAGTATCATCATGGGTAGACGAGTGGGATGGTTGGGCCATACAAAAAACCATCTGAAGGGGGACTGCCTTATTGTAAACTTTAATAATCCTACAGAGGCTTCACGTCTGTTTTGGGATGCTTCACTTTTAAATCCCGCACAAGAGGGTACAAGAGCTCTCCCTCTGGGCTTTTTTTTATCCTGGTCCTTATACTAGTTACAGGCAGCAGAAAGTACCTCAAACCAGGAGTATGAGTAATGGTGAGACCCAGCCAGCTTCAGGGCACCCTTCCAGCTGGATAACTCATAAATCAGGTCTATTACCTAAGCCTCATTTTATGGCTAGCAGAGTGTCTAGGGAGGGGCTGATCCTCCATAATAGATTCGCCCCTTTCTCCCAGTTAGAAGAGGTGGATTGACTGGAAGGTTCATTCAAGTTGCCCCCACCTCCCACCATCCATAAAGAGGGGTTGTGGGAGACGGCCAAAATACTAAGCTGGAATATTGCAGGGTTACGTTCAAAAAGAGACGATGAGGTTTGGACAAATTTCCTGAAGGAGTATGATATTGTAGCCTTACAAGAGACCTGGGATAGTGAGTGCAGGTTCTGGGTCACTGGCTATACATCATACTTTGTCCCTGTCTGCCGCTCTCCGGCAGGGAGAGACAGAGGAGGCTTGATGTTGCTGGTGTCGGTGAAATTAGCAGGTACAGCTAAAAAATTAGATTCTACTTCCCCTAATCATCTGATAGTAGACGTCAGATTAACTAATAACACAACACTTCTACTTATTAATTTTTACAACTCTATGGTAGGGGAGAGCCCAAATGAGCACCTTTCTGCACTGGTCAAATTTTTAAATGTGTATATGGAAAGTCAAACCAATTTTGTCTATTATATTTTGAAAGGAGATTTTAATATTCATTTGTGTCATTTAAATTGTTAGATTGCTAACGAGGATGGTCCTCCTAACTTAACCCCCCAACACTTTGAACATTCTGCAAAGGGGGAAGCACTGGAGGACTGCCTGTCAACTATGGATTTGTATGAACCTGGCTTTCATGATAGGAATGACCGGGTGGTGACATATAGAGCCAGGGAGAGCAAATCTATTATAGATTACATATTTTTATCTCCTGGCATTTTAGGCTATGTAACTTTCTATAACGCTGTTCCCTCCACGTACAGTAACCACAACCCTGTGATACTGGAACTGGATCATACTTATACCCTCTTTAACAAACAGAGTGCTTCTACAGCAGTATTGGAGGCTAAACTTAAGGATCAAGGGAGGAGACTAAAGTGGGATAAAGTAATTCCAGATGAATTTTTTTAATACCATTAGCTCGAAAGTTGGGGATGATTTGAACGTCTGCTCGGTCCCCTTAAGTCAGGGAGGGGATGTTATTGCCTCCTTTGAGACAATTTGTGCCCAAGTGGCCAAAGAACTCAGTGAAAACCCGGCCCAAAAACACATCGGGCAAGGGATGGTTTGATCAAAACTGCTCCAGGGCACATAATCTGCTTATCCGGGCCTTGAAAAAGTCTCCTCGGGATAAACTGCAAGTTGTGCAGCTGAGGAAAGAATATAAATCCACAGTTCAGGCTCATAAAAATGAAATTAAAAGGGATGTTTGGGCCGCACTGATGGATAAGGCTACTATAAGGGACAGCTCTAAATTTTGGGCAATAGTTAACAACCCGTTATTTTCTGGCGTTGAGAACGGCGCCTTGGAAATAAATATCTCTGAAGGAGATTGGTTAAACCACTTTGAGGCAATCTATGGGAGTAATCTGGAGATTGAAAGCTTTGAGGTCCCTTCGATCAACTCGACCGGGCCATCATGGTTTTTCACTAATGAGGAGGTAGAGAAGGCGATAGAGGATACTGCTGGCCATAAGGCCCCTGGCCCAGATGGTGTGCCCTCCGATTTATACAAGTCCAACCCTAAATACTGGGCCAAAATTCGTACAAATGTTTTTAACACCTCAGTTGTCGCAAGGCGCCCAGCTACTTGGTCATGTTCAACCATCATCCCAGTGTATAAAAAGGGCCAAAGTGGTGACCCCAAATGTTACAGGCCAATATCCCTTCTGGATTCCTCAGTTAAAATCTTAGGGAAGGTGATATTGGCAAAAATAACGGACTGGGCTGCAGAAAATAACATCTTATCAAACGCCCAGTATGGGTTTCGAGCCGGCAGAGGCACGGAAGACGAGTGCCTCAATCTGCACTTAATTATAAATAAATATACGGTGGCAGCCAAAGGTTCAGTCTATTTGGGTTTCATGGACCTGTCCACAGCCTTTGACCTGGTTAATAGGTCAAGGCTGTGGACCTTACTACTGGACCTGGGGTTGGACCGTGTATTGGTGTACTTCCTGGCTGAACTTCACAGGGACCTGTATGCATCCATAAGAATGACACAGGAGGGGAAGTGCACAGCCAGGTTTAGGTCTGGTAGAGGAGTGCGCCAAGGGTGCATCTTGGCCCCTATGCTCTTCACCTTATACATTAATTCACTGGAAGATTCATTGGTAAAGGTATCTCTTGACATTCCGCGTATGGGAGGAACGACCATCCCTGTATTCCTAAACGCGGACGATGCCGTTCTGTTGGCACGGAACCCCCTTGGCCTTCAAAGATTGTTAAACTCCTTCGGAGAATTCATGAAATCTCTAGACCTGGTCATTAATACTGGCAAATCAAATGTTATGACACTGGGTTTTAATAAATATAGCTCCAAAACTTTTTTCTGTAATGAATGTGCGATCCCCAGGGTGAAAGTTCTTACGTACTTGGGGGTTGTGTTTGATGATAGAGGTACCTGTGGCCCCCAAATTACCTCTAAAGTAAATGCAGTTAAAAGAACTTCTGCCGCCATCCTAGGTTTTGCTAAACGGTTATGGGGGAAACCATGTGAAGCAATTTTATCCATTTATAAAGCCAAGTCTATTGCTACTGTAAGATACGGGGCTGGCATTTGGGGGTATAAACAACATAAGCCTATCCAGACGGAAGAATATAAATTCCTCCGTGCCCTCCTAGCTCTCCCCCAAGCAACAGCTACATTTTCGGTCCATCAAGAGCTAGGGATGGGCTATATTACAGACATCATAAGCTTAGCCCCCATTTTATTATGGATAAAAACCTGGCTGAACCCAAAACTCACCCTGAACCATGAGATTTTAAGAGATTGTATGAAACTGGAGAAATCAAAGGAAATCCAGTGGCTATCTTTTATTAAGAAAACCGCTATGGAATTGGGACATCCTGAGATTTTCACTAATCCAGATGGGTTGGTAAAGGGTGACATCAACTGGGTTAAGTCTAATTTTAAGAAACTTAGAGACCACGAGCGGGAATATGTGCAATTAAATAAACCTACTGTTAGGGCCCATTTCCTACTAATTGTGTCTCTATCTATCCAACCATATCTCAGTACCATAACGGTCCCATTCCATCGTTGGTTGTATACAAAATTTCGTTTTAATCAAATCCATGTCTTTCTGTCTGATCCTATGTGTTGGTGTAGGCCAGAGGAAGCAGTACCATGTAAATGTGATGGCCATTCACCTCAAGATATAATGCACTTTTTATTTTTCTGCTCCTTTTATAGTAGTGGCAGGAAAAAGTTTATTCTCCCACTTTTAAAAGATAAGGGTTACTTACAAATTAAGCCAGCACTGCTCTATCTACAACTAATGGAACCCCCTGTGATCATGTTTGGTGTTGCTAATTTTTTTGTAGCATCCATTAGAAGCAGGAAGATTAGACTGGCGAAAATAGTATAATGATGCCATAAGAATGTGTTTTTAAGAAATAATAATGAATTGATGTTTTTATGCAAAATTGCCTCTAAATTGTTTTTATTGTATTGATGTAACTCTGGCATTATTTATTTGTATAGTATACTTTTATGATTTTTATTAATCGAATAAAGTGTGTTTTGACTTGACTTGAATATGGTACACAACTCAGTCGGGTTTAGACACAGAGCAGGCTTACTGAAACTAGGTACAAACTAACCACTTGGAACCACAGGGAGCCACAGAGCATCAAGAAGTGATCGGGAGACAGGCAAAACCAGCCACAGAGTGGCCAGGTGGTGAATCTCTCAGTCCCCTTACAGTCACTCCCCTTCGTCATCTGCCTCAGTCTTCCACTCAACCTCTCCAGTCTTCAGGAATAAAGAACTCAGTAAGCCCATCACCACCTAGTACCTTTTCTACTTCATTGCTGGAGCCAAGAGCTAATGTCCCAGTGGGTCTATAGGCGTTGCCGTTCAGGTATTCTCAGGTCTTCTTTAAGTCTAGGTACCTTTGGATGCTTTGTGCTTCAACTGTGCTACTGCACAGGAGAAGCTGTGTAAAACATTAAACGTTGTGTTTGTTGTGGGAAGGCAGGGGATCAGTTCAGAAGAGGCAATGGCACTATAAACAGTTGTCCCTGCTCGTCTAGGATGGCGACCATTTTTGGCTTCATTCCTCGGATCATGGTACTAATAGTCTTGCTTTTCTAATTATAAAAGCAAACCATCCCATCAGAAAATGAAAAGCACAAGCTTCTTACTTTCCTACGCTGGACAACTTCAGATCTAAAGCAGTCTCAGGCACAGAAGCATATCTGATGATATTTTACTTCGCACCCATGTATTCTGAAATGCTAGGGATAACGAGAGTCAGTCAGTCTCTCAGTTGTAGACAGTCAACAGCCAAGTTTGATATCTTAAATCTTAGTAAATAGTTTATGCACTTTGAGTCGTATACACTGAGTACTTGGAATACAAACTAAAAGCAGTCTTAAAACGTATTGATGGTGATCCAGAGCTATTTAACAATATACTAATGAATGTTGATAGTGTTCACTCTGGTTTTCAAATGCATTTCAAAATTTGCTAACGCTTTGTGCAGCAGACTAACCCAATACCAGAGTGAGTGTTCTGCCTTTGTATGGCTGCAATGCACCCACCTGGGATGTAATGGAACCACTGGGCTATATGTTACGGTATTAAGACTTGCTTCAGAAGTATAGGAGTACATCCACTCCAATAAATAGCCACTCAAGAACCCTCTATCACCTGCCCTCCGACTTCGTAAAGCACATTACTCACTCGCTGGATGGTATCCTGGTTGATCTCTGCTTTCCCTCTGTACCTCTCCGGGACAAAAGTAACAGACATTCCAGCCTGAAATTATCTTATTATAGCAATTTGCCACCAATTCCTCCGCCAGTCGCCACTCACTTTGAGCTGATGTTACAGGTAACCTTGAAAAAATAATAAAAGGACAATCAGGTCTCAGAATATATTACAGCAGCCATTGTGGATAAAGTATAGTCCAAAATTAGTGAAAAAAGAAAATCTCTAACTCATTAAACACATTTAAAGCTTTGACTAAAGCCAACATCCCCTATGAAATGGCAGTTAGCCATAAAATGCAGTTTTGAAAGGCAGTGTCTGCTTTATAAGTTTATCATTTAAACAGAAAGGACTCATCATTCCTATTAGGAGCACACAGAAAAGATAAAGAAACAGTGGAGTGTATCGAAACAGAGGGTTGTAACCTATAGAGCTTGTTTTTTTAGGTCTTTTTCTATTAAAGTTTTGCAGACGCAATTTTTAATATACATATATACACACATATAACTAAGGCAACAGGCTTCTAATAAATAGCCATGTGAAATGATAGAACGTAGCAGAGCCTACACACCAGTAAGTGGTTAAATATGAAAGTACAAGACCACCCTTCTCTATTTAGTTGAACACATTGCTGCCATCTTACTGTCAATGCAATTTGCATTTACTAGCAGAGCACTGTAATGTTCATGGTATTTTATACATTTTTGAAAAGTGGATGTATTCAGTCAAGCATCAACCGACTCACTCCTTCGCAGTGTCTCGGCTGAGAGTAATTGTCCACGAGTGGGGTGGTAGCCTGCTTTTCTTGGTTTTAGAACATGAGGGGCACTGTGCGCTTATTGTATTCCAGTTGTTCTTCGCATGATCACTGGTTCATCTTTGGGGCTATTTAAAGACATTAGTTACACCTGCTCCTCCTTCACAGAGCAGCTATTGGAGGGGCCACATGCGAGTGATCAGATCAAGGATTCTAGGCTTAATCTAATAAGGTTCGGGTGGCAACACTTTGGTCTGTATTTTATTTATTATTATTATTTTATTTATTGAGATTTTTGTGAACTGATACAATCAATACAGCATATGTAATTCACAGGTAGAGTGTAAACTGTACTGAGAGAAGAGGAAAGTAAGAGAATTACAATAATGAAGATTGACAGAGCATCATGTTGAATTTTATACAAGCAGTAATCATTGTGCTAGAGTACATACATGAGAGGACGCTATTACCCCGGGGAGACATTTATGTATTGGCGAATTTACAGTCAATCCCAGCAAGATGCAGGCATCAGAGGCGAATAAGCAGGAGTAAGTCAATTGTCCGCAGGCGCCGACAGCCTGGACGGTGTTGGCATGCTCCAGCGGGTGAGTGAGCAAATATGCTGTAAAGGGGCCCCAGATATCACGGGCTGTGAGGCAAGGGGAAGGAGTTCAGCAAATGTGTATGTTTGTTTCTGCCAGAATACCAAGTCCTGAATCCAATCCTTGAATTTGGGTGCCCTGCCTCGACCCCATCTACATGCTATCCTTCGTTTAGCTAAGAGGAGGCTGAAGGAGACAAATTTCCGGTGCGCAACAGCCAATTTCTCAGTGTAGCCCAGTAAGGCAAATAAAGGAGAAAACGGAAGTTGCAATAGTGTCATTTGTTCTAATACTGTGAGAACTTGGTGCCAGTAGCTCCGGACAGCGTCACGCTCCAAGACGAGATGTAGGAAATCCGCCCCTGCAATACCACAGTGATCACAGTAGCCACTGTCGCACAACTTATATCTGTACATTTTGGCTGGGGTATAATAGGTGCGGCGTAAAATTTATAGTGAAGGATGCGGAGGTTGGCCACTGGACAAGCTCTGCTCTGTCTGCAGCAATAGGTCCACTGCCCATCTGTGATATCATGCCCCATCTCGGCGGCCCATTTATCTCTAGCAGTACAGTGCGGTGGGTTCGGGCGGTGTATAGGCTATGGTACAATGAGGAGATTAAGTGAGACGCAGCATTGTTACGCAGTATCATGCGCAGCAGGGCGACCTCTAGTGGTTCTAGCGGGTATGTAGGTGTGTGTTCTTTGAGGCCCTGCCTCAGCCGGACATAGAGGAAGATGTCCATAGGAGATGGCGGGTGCTTGAAGAATAGTTGCTGTGATGTGCAAAACTTGCCATTGAGATAGAGATCCCCAGCACGTAATCCTGTGCTAAACTTTAGTCTTTTTGAAGACACCCTCCTATGGAACCTTTGAATAATGTTTCAGATCAGTTGGGAGTCGTATCAATAATATCAAACTCCAGTGTAGCAGGTATCACATATTTACTCAAATCAGAACCAATCTTATGGAAGGCAAAAGAGACACGGAGAGATTGTGGAATCTGTTCTTCAACTGATTTTATATAAATTCAATAAAGTAAATTTCAGATCAAAGTATGGGGAGACCTACAGAGAAAGCAAAAAAGAAGTGAAAAGGGGTACATATCACTTCACCACATCGATTCACCGCTTAAACATCAGCTCCAATCAATTTTATAAACAACAACCAATAGAAGTTAATTGATAATGGTTGTATGTCTGTGCACAAGCAACAGAGAAGGAGATGATGTAGCTGTCCTTATTATTGATACGACTCCCAACTGATCTGAAACATTATTCAAACAAATCCCTTGTAGCATTTCTTTGACCTAAAAATAACCATTGCCCAAGCCTACAAGGGTTTATTGGGTTTCCCCCGGTACGATCACGCTCCTATGGAACCGGCATCTTCGGTTGATAAGCTAGAGGGAGTAATGAGGAGTACAAAATGGGGACCTGGGAGCGTGTGGCGATGTCCTGCTATGCCTTCGCATTGCAAACGATCAGCGATGGTTCCACCCCTTGTGACGTAGTGGGAGTCAGTATGGCGCCCTCAAGCGGTATGGAATCAGATAGCCAATGTTCTGCAGCCACCTGCGGCATGTATTTAGGGGGTGAAACCAAAAATGGGCATAGTGGGCTTGCGCACATATCTAATGTAATTCAAAATTGGGAACATCGAACCCGCCCTGGGAGTATGGCTTAGTAATTGTGTCCCATTGCAGTAAAGGATATTTGCCTCCCCAGGTTAGCCGGATCAGTTCCGAGCGGAGTGAGGCGAATAAATGTTCACCTGGGTTATATGAAATGTTGAGAAAAAGGTAGAGGAACCTAGGTAGGATGACCATTTTTATGAGGGAGGTACGTCCAGCGAGGGAGAGCAATCTATCTCGTGACATTGTCTTTCAGCTCTACCAGGGCCCTGCCGTAATTGAGCCGCATCAGTTCTTCCCGATCAGTGGTGACAAACACTCCGAGGTATTTCACCTCATCGGCACACCACTCAATGGGGAAGTCCGGTATAAATGCTGCCACAGATGAGATGAGGGGGAAGATCTGGGACTTTGTCCAATTGATGTGAATACCAGTGAGCCCTCCAAAACTAACAAATTCCCTGAGCAGTGGATTACGATTGAGGTGTGATTCTCGGATATATAAAGTGATGTCATCAGCATAAAGGGAAATAAGAATCAGCCGGTGAAAACAACGGAGCGCTTTATCATGGTGGTATTGTCTCACCCTGGCAGCAAGAGGTGCGACAGCCAGGGTGAACAGCAGAGGAGACAGTGGGCAGCCCTGACTAGTGCCCCGGGTAATGGGGAAGGAGTGCCCATTGATAAGAACCTGAGCTTCAGGGCCAGTATACAAAAGGCGGACCCATGCCAGGAACCCCTTAGGCATTCCCATGTTCTGAAGGATAACGAAGAGGTAGTCCCATTCAACAGAATCGAATGCCTTTGTGGCGTCCAAAAAGACAGCCACTTAAGGCAATTGGGGGTCAACTGACTGAGAAGAGCGTGCGTAGGTTATGTGATGTTGCCCGACCTGGGATAAACACTGCCTGATCTGGGAGAACTAGGTTCTCCATTAGTAGGCTGAGGCCATTAGCCAACATTTTTGCCAGGATCTTCGCGTTGGTGTTGATGAGAGAGAGAGAGAGGACGATAAGAGTTGCAGCAATCTGCAGGCTTGCCGGGTTTTAAGAGTGAAGAGATCAGAGCTTACCTCAAGGACGGAGGAATGGACCCCAGCTCCTGCGCTTCATCAAAGACCTGTTTGAGAATGGGTAGCAACTGATCGAGGTACACTTTGGTCGGCATTTTGTGTTATTTTATTCATTTTAAGCTTCCTTTGAGGTTATTCTGAGGCAGTTTATTCTGTAGCAGAAGCAGCTGAGTTCAATACACAAGTTTATCATAGTTGTGCCATGGGTGTTCACAACATACAAATAAGGTGTAAAACTCGCAGCTTCTGTTTTACTGATTTGGGGTGCACAGGGTTCACCATTATGCGATGGGTTTAATTTGTGTTTACATGGGGTATCTTGCTTTAAGGTGACCAGGAGCACAAACTGTGGGGAAGGTTAGCATCAAGTGTTTCTAGAATGTACTTGTTACACATATGGGATTTGATATCATGGTGGCACTATGGATTTATGCTTGATAAACATTGCTGATTGGTGTGCTGATAGGATTCTTTCCATAGCTTGTATTGTAGTCACCCCTGACAAAGGGAATCTTCCCAATATGCACTGGGTATATGCCATATTGGATGTAGTTTACACCGTCACACGATGTTGAAACAAGCCTGAAGTTGTTCTGTGTATGATTTTTTTAAATATTGTCATCTGCAAATAAAATATGGAAAATACGGAAATCTTCGCTTCATTTGGGTTCATATTCAAGACTATGACAAAACTGTGATAAAAATGTCAAAATAATGTTGGAGTGATGTCATTGCGGTTGCGCATCCTGGTACTGATTCACCATTTGGGTACTAGCTTTTTTGCAAAGGTCAATGATAATGCCATGAAATAAAACTGGTGGGAGCAACCGCCATTGATTCGAGCACGCGCTTATACGTGCAGCAAAAATATTTTTGTCTCCTGAGGACTAGAGTTTGGTGCATCCTCATCTCCCAGATGTGTTCAAAGCTGGTAATAGAGACTGGTAACTCCACTAATGTTCTTGAAAACTGAGCTAGCTGACTTACGGAAGGTGTACGCTCCCCTCACCAGTCTTCATCCTCACAAACTGCAATAGACATACCTCCTATTCCAGGTGTTGTGACTGCGCGCCAATCTTAAACCAGGACACTCGGTCTGTTAGGTGTGGCAAATGACACAAAGAAGCGGTGCTGGAGAAGGTTGCATTTGCTAAAGGACTCCTTGGTATCACTTTTTCCAGGAGGTGCTCCTTGTCTTCAATGGTCAAATGGTGCTGGCTACTCGTGCCTTTTGTCACAGCAGTCTGTGGATTCTGCGCTAATGGGGTTGTGGCAGGTCAGTTCCTTTTCTGGATCCTATCACTAAGCATACTACTCTGTATGAGGTTTCACTACTTTCCTTATCGAGATTCCTTTGTTGCAACAAGTACAACAAGCAGCTGCAACCATAGTATGCACCAAGTCTGCTAAGATGACCTAGTCACCTGCAAAGGCGTAAAGCAGACCTCTGCAGATCCAGGGACTGGGGTGTGGGGTGACACAGAAAGAGACTATGATACAGGAAAGCCATCCTCAGACCACAGAGGTACAGCCACAGATAAAAGATCTCAAGGACAGAGTTGGCTTCCTGCAGGAGGGTTGAGGGCAGGTTCAGACGTAGTAATATTTTCATATCAATTTTAATAATAATATTTTGGAGTGCAGTCTTGAATTCCTTTTCTGATGTCCCTCGTAAAGTGCGGGTCGCTCTAAATAAGGTGAGACACGATGTGTAATTTCTCTCCCTTACACCTTGAGTCCTGGGCTAAGCAGCCATCTAGGGAAACCTACCAAACCCAGACATTTCTGGAAACTAGGCACCCGGGGTTTCCAAAATGGTCCATTTTCGGTGGAAAAATTTGATGTGTTGATGTTGCGTTTTGGGCCATTTACTGGTGGGAGTACTAGGCCTACCCACACAAGTGAGGAACCATTTTTATCGGGAGACTTGAGGGAAATGCTAAGTGGGTGGAAGTTTGTGGCTCCCTGAAGCTTCCAGAACTGTTCATCACAGAAATGTGAGGAAAATCTGTTTTTTTTTTACAAGGTTTGAGGTTTGCAAGGGATTCTGGGTAGGAGAACCTGGTGAGAGCCACACAAGTCACCCCATCCTGGATTCCCCTGGTTGTCTAGTTATCAAAAATATACAGGTTTGCTAGGTTTCCCTAGTTCCCAGCTGAGCTAGGGTGCAAAATCCACAGCTAGTCACACTGCAAAAAAGGGCCCATTTTCAGTGGAAAAATGTGATGTATCCACGTTCCGTTTTGGGCCACTTCCTGTTGCGGGCAATAGTTCTAACCACACAAGTGAGGTACCAGTTTAATCGGGAGACTTAGGAGAACACAGAATATTAGAACAAGTGTTATTACCAAATGACTTTCTCTGCATTTCTGCCTTCCAAATGTATGACAGTATGTAAAAAATAAGTCATTTTGAAATATGCTCTCTAATTCACATGCTAGTATGGGTATCCACAGATCCGGAGATGTGCTAATAACAACTGCTTCTAAACTCCATATGTTGTTGCCATTTTGCAAATACATAGTTTTCGTTGATACCTATTTTTCACTCTCTATATTTTACCAAATGAACTCATGTATTCCCAGTACACAATGAAAAGCCATTGCAAGGCGCAGCCCAGTTACTGGCTCTGGGTACCTCGGGTTCTTGGTGAACCTACAAGTCCTTTATCTCTCGCAACCAGAAGGATCCTGCAGACGTAACAGTATATTGCTTTTAAAAAATCTGCCATACTTAGAAGTTACAGGTGAAAACATAGGCACAAATGGCTGTTTTTTTCACCTCAATATGAATTTGTATTTCAACTGTTACTTTCTATAGGAAAATGTTGACGGACCTACACAAGTGACCCCTGCGGAATTCAGAATTTTGTCTCCCATAGAACTTTTGCAGCCAGACTCCACGACGCCGGTATACGGGGAAGGCCCTTCGAATGGATCTGTTCCTTTCTCTCTGGCAGGACCCAAAGGATCCGACTCCCTCCCTTACTCTATGTACCTACTGAGATCAACTGTGGAGTACCCCAAGGATCCTCGCTCAGCCCCACGCTCTTCAACATCTACATGGCCCCCCTCGCCGCCATTATCAGACAGCATGGGCTCAGCATAGTATCTTACGCCGATGACACCCAGCTCATCCTCTCACTCACAAATAACCCCGTAGACACCAGACTCAACTTCCACGAAGGAATTAAAGATGTTGAAGCCTGGATGAGCAACAGCTGCCTAAAACTGAACAAATCCCTCCACAACATCAGACCCAAATACCTCAACGAAAGAGTCTCCTTCCATGTACCCAAAAGGAACCTCGCCCTGGCAGAGACCCCACAGATCTGCAGTACCAGAGCAGGTGGAAGGCCGTTCTCCTACGTTGAAGCAAAGACCTGGAAAGAGCTCCCAGTCAGCATCAGATGCTGCCCCACTCTGCACACCTTCAGGAAGTGCCTTAAGACCTGGCTTTTTGACTGATCCGGAACTGCACCCCCCTCTCCCCAGCACCTCCTCACGTGTGAGTAGCGCACTCACTAAGCTCCCTGATTGATTGAATCAGAGGACACAATTCACGTTGCAAGAACAGGAAGAAGAAGCGAACATCTATGAAGGATCACGATTAATCAAAGGGGTATGTCTCGTGCAAATTAAATACAAGTGAATTTAGAAAGAGAAGTGCAAGAAAAGGTGTGCCTCCATAATGTAAATATCAGGGAGAAGTGGACATTCACGAAGGGATGAGTATGAAAAGAGCATCTCTGAAGGTAAGAGCGGGTAAAATATGATAAGAAATTGCAGGATAAGGGATTACTGAACAGAAGTGCAGAACAACCCAGGTCAAACAGGATTACTTTAGAAGCCATCCCAGAGTCATTGGATAATCATCCAACTACCTTAGAAGTCATTTACACGTCATCAGACATCATCAAGCTCTTGAAGTCATCAGCAAGCTGCAGAAGCTCAGCCTGATGATTTGAGGATGACTTGAAAATGAGTATCTGCTGACTTTAGTAGGTGTCATTATTCGTGATGATCTGAGGATGACTTGTAAATGACTCTCCGATAACTTAACAAGATGACATTGTTCCTGATGACTTTGGGGTGATTTGAAAATAAGCATCTGAATACTTCAAAGGTACTACTGTGTTTTCAATCAGATGTTTTTGCGTCTGGTGATTTTAACAGGAATTGCATGTCCATTTAAAGAGCACGTCCACCACTTTGGTTTCAGTTTTCCAGAAAAATGCAAACTGTTGGATAATTGCACAATGAATTGCAGATAAACGTCTGACCTCCTGCAGCTGGGAGCCCCAAAACCCAAACACACCCTGAACCCCCAAATTAACCCTTGCACCCCAAAACCCAAACACACCTTGAACCCCAATATTAACCCTTGCACCCCAAAACCCAAACACACCCTAAACCCTAAAATTAACCCTGGCACCCCAAAACCCAAACACACCCTGAACCCCCAAATTAACCCTTGCACCCCAAAACCCAAACCCACCCTGAACCCCAATATTAACCCTTGCACCCCAAAACCCAAACTCACCCTAAACCCTAAAATTAACCCTGGCACTCCAAAACACCCTGAACCCCCACATTATCCCTTGCACCCCAAAACCCAAACACACCCTGAACCCCCAAATTAACCATTGCACCCCAAAACCCAAACACACCCTGAACCCCAATATTAACCCTTGCACCCCAAAACCCAAACACACCCTAAACCCCCAAATTAACCCTTACACCCCAAAACCCAAACACACCCTGAACCCCAATATTAACCCTTGCACCCCAAAACCCAAACTCACCCTAAACCCTAAAATTAACCCTGGCACCCCAAAACCCAAACACACCCTGAACCCCCAAATTAACCCTTGCTTGCCAAAACCCAAACACACCCTAAACCCTAAAATTAACCCTGGCACCGCAAAACCCAAACACACCCTAAACCCTAAAATTAACCCTGGCACCCCAAAACCCAAACACACTCTGAACCCCCAAATTAACCATTGCATCCCAAACACACCCTAAACCCTATAATTAACCATGGCACCCCAAAACCCAAACACACACTGAACCCCCAAATTAACCCTTGCACCCCAAAACCCAAACACACCCTGAACCCCCAAATTAACCCTTGCACCCAAAACCCAAACACACCCTAAACCCTAAAATTAACCCTGGCACCCCAAAACCCAGACACACCCTGAACCCCCAAATTAACCCTTGCACCCCAAAACCCAAACACACCCTAAACCCTAAAATTAACCCTGGCACCCCAAAACCCAAACACACCCTGAACCCCCAAATTAACCCTTGCACCCCAAAACCCAAACACACCCTGATCCCCAATATAAAATTAACCCTGGCACCCCAAAACCCAAACACAACCTGAACCCTCAAATTAACCCTTGCACCCCAAACCCAAAAATTAACACTGGCACCCCAAAACCCAAACACACCCTGAACCCCCAAACCCACCCTAAACCCTAAAATTAACCCTGGCATCCCAAACCCCAAACACACCCTGAACCCCCAAATTAACCCTTGCACACCAAACACAAACACACCCTAAACCCTAATATTAACCCTTGTACCCTAAAACCCAAACGCACCCTGAACCCCCAAATTAACCCTTGCACCCCAAAACCCAAACACACTCTGATCCCCAATATAAAATTAACCCTGGCACCCCAAAACCCAAACACACCCTGAACCCCCAAATTAACCCTTGCACCCCAAACCCAAAAATTAACCCTGGCACCCCAAAACCCAAACACACCCTGAACCCCCAAACCCACCCTAAACCCTAAAATTAACCCTGGCACCCCAAAACCCAAACACACCCTGAACCCCCAAATTAACCCTTGCACACCAAACACACCCTAAACCCTAATATTAACCCTTGTACCCCAAAACACAAACCCACCCTCAACCCTAAAATGACCATGTACGCCCTAAAATCCAAAAGCCCTACAAACCCCCAAACTGTTTATGAATGCGGAATGCCGGGAGGCGCTGCTGTGATTGCAAATGATACTTTCTGTACCCCCAGGCTGCACTTCCTTCTTAGAGTATTTCCATAAACACATATGGGCAGATTTACAAGCCTCTTGCGCCACTTTTGCGTCACTTTTAACATGGGGAAAGTGACGCAAAAGTGGCGTAAGGTTCTTGTAAATCTGCCTCATAGTTTAGTGGAATCCAATTGTTAGACTCATTAAACAACTGCGGACAGACCTTCTCATGGCCCGAGGAATAGGTCTTGCAAAGGAAAACAAGCTTTGTAGTCATGGTGACTGCCGAATTCACTCCATCACAATACTAAAATACATTTTTAAAAAGCACAGCTACCTCGAACATAATGCCAAAATCACCTCCTGTAAACCAACAGTTTTCCGGCTGGCTGGGACTCGAACCGCAGGTCCTCAATGGAGAGCAGCTCTCTCACCTTTGCATATACCTGAAGCCGGAGGATTCCTCTTGCAAAAGCCTACGCACATCCGGGAGCGCCAGAAGTTACGTCATTGTTCTGCGGCAAGATCGAAGACCGCCGTGAGTGCAATGGAAAAGGGACAGATGGATTGGCATCGGTCTCTTTATTTTTCCAACTCTACTTCCTTCATCGATTCCAGCGTATACTCAGGTAAGTGCTGCAGCTGTTACCAGGGGGTAGATGTTAGTCCATCGGGCGAAGCTCCACGCTATATCTGCACGCGCCCATCCTGGGTCAGAGCCCCCATGCATAGCGCTGCCTTTCTTTAAAAAAAAAGAGCAGCATCGATTCTCCGCTCTCGGTCCCAGCTGCTCAATTTCCGTCCCAGACCAGCTTCCTCATTTTTCGGAAAGCACGAGTTTTCATTAAGGGGCCAAATTCAGACGCAGCTCCCTGCATGTGTGTGCTTCGTACGTGTTATAATGAATGCCTGTGTTGCAATGTGTGTGCATTATGTGTGTTTGATGTTTGTCTGTATCAGCCTGCCTGCTTGTTTAATATGCACCTTTTGTGTTTGAGCATGTGTAGTTTTGTGTATGTGTGACGTAGTGCGTGCCTGTGTAAGTTGTGGAAAATTGCAAAAAGCCTAAATAATGTGTTTTACAGCAAGTTCTTCGCCGTAAGGAAAAATAAATCACTGCCCGTGTATTGTAGGTCCCATGTTGGTTCCAAGTGTACCTGCGTGTATTCTAGATTGTCGACCAAATGGAACAGTTTTCGATCAACTGAAAAGTTGTCAATCAAAGAAGGCTAAACGCATTTATTTATGTGAATACTGTATATTGTTGAGCATTACTTGTGTCCTTGCAACTTGTAGTGAGCTTTCATTACTAAATGAATGTGTGCTCTATTGTTGAATCCTGGTCACGTTCCCCAAGTTGTGTAGTGTGCAGAGCAGCACATCTTCTAAAACACTGGCAGTTTTCATGGATGCGTTTCAAAGCATAAGGATAAATGCTTCAAATAACTTAGCCGTTGTAATGCTGGTTTCTTATTTTGTTTGAATGAAATGAAAATGTGACTTGTAGAGCGCTGCAGCTGCCCTTTGCTATTTGTGTAATTGAAAGGGCAGGTTGCCTGTGGCGATTGAGGTTTACCTCCTATTTAGGAAACGTAGTCAGACGCATTCCAACATCTTGCAATATCTACTTTTGCAAATCTGGCTATCATTCTGGTTTCGTTCCATGTGCATGCAATGTTTTTAACTCGTTTGTATATATTATTAAGACAGGGCCAATTACGTATTCCCTGTTTGCGCTAATTTACCTTGACCGCTAAGATCTCTGTAAAAATGAAGCCGGTCTTGTTACATCTGCCACTATCGATCCCAGCCATATATTATCCAGTTACAACCTGACCTACTGCTAAAGTATTGAGGCAGAGGGATCGAGCCCTAAGATAAATCGCATTAATATTTCCTAATAATTCCAGCCCATTGGGTTTCAATCATGGCCAAGCGGCACTCTGCCCCAGGAGCCTGCGTGTCCTGGTGGCGGTGTTTACACAGCGGCTGAGACGCGGTAAATCATCTACCTGCCTTAATGGAGGATTATGTATTACCTCGAGCTGGGGTCTCGATGGGAGCTGCGCAGGCAGCATTTCCAACCAAGCATCGTGGCCCAATGCTTTTCTCTCTCTCCTTCTCTCTCCTTCTCTCTCCTTTTCTCTCCTCTCTTGCATTCTCTCTCCCACTTCCAGCATTCAACTGCCTCGGATCATGTGTTAAATATTTATACGGTGAAAGCACGCACAAGTTGCAGTAACACGTGCCTTCCCCATTGATTGAGATCTTATAAGAGGTTTCCCCATGCCCTCTTCTCGTTTGAACTGCGGGTACTGCATGTGTCAACGAGGTATGGGATCCCTTTATGTTAAATTGCATCTCTTACCAAACTTCCAAACACCTCTGGCAAAACACTTATAAGGTCCCAGAGGGGAGACCTATTGGCTATGCCAATGCTTTTGCTTTATGTATTTGCCATTGTAATGTCTTTTTGTTTCATTTATAAAGCCATTACATATTGCACAATTAACGTACAATACTACTAGCAAAGCTAATACTTTTAGCTTAATAAAAGGTGAAACCTATTGCATTTTTAACGCTTGTCCTTTCATGTTGGGGTGCCGGTGGGCAGAGGGTAGCAGGCATCTGACTCCCTATGCATCTGTGGGGATAGGTAACTTTCCCGTCACAAACCCCGTGTGAAAGTTCACTTATTGATAGTTCTTCTATTTCTCTCACAATGCCTCTACTTTGCTATTGCTATTTGCCCTGAGCAGCAAGACCTAAGCATACACTCTGGCTCTCCAAAACTAAAGTTGATTATTAGGTAATTTCCTCAATGGCCTTCAGTGCATGCCCAAACACGTCTTTGTAGTCCAACATCTAGGCATATTAGATAGAAATTGCACCAGGTCAGTGTACTTTTTGGGGTGCTTTTCTCCAATGAAATCTGCTAATCAGTTTGATATGCTTTGTATTTTACCTCTGAAACTTCTACCACACACAAACTAATTCCTGATTTTTATATCTAGCAGGACATAATCATGGTTTCATTCAACGTCCTGTTTTTCACTTGCGATCATTCTGTGTGTGTTCGAAAAGATGGTGACTTCCTGCTTTTGGACAATCCCGGGGAAGTTATTTGTAAATGGCTGGTCGAAAATCTAGATGAAGCTGGTAGGCCAATCACCGAAGAGAGAGATTTTAAAGCTATGATTCTGTTCCAATCATCTGTTAAGCACAATAAGTAAACCTTTATAATAAGTTTGCAACTGCAGGATAACAGTACAAATTACCAACCTGTTAAAGTAAAAACCTACATTTGTGATTAATTAATCCAATAATGGACAGTAAAAATGAACATGCATGTCCCCACATATGCCTTGGATTGCTCTCCAGAGACAAATGTAACACTTATGAAAAGGACTGAAACGTTTAGCTTGTGGCACTACTATATGGCATCCATTTTTGGATAAACTATTTTATTTAGGCAACTTTCTTCAGGAGGTTCAAGTTCAGGCTTACAATGTGTACTGTCCATTAAGGAAAACTTACTTACTTGGTTATGGATAGATTGTACATTTGTCCTTTATTATCAATACCTCTTTATTTAAATATTATGGCTAGAGCGTGAATATATATTGCAAGTGGTCAATGTGTTTTTATCTGTTTTGAAGTTTATATGTAAATATATATATTTTTTCTCTTGCTTTTTTTTTTAGTGAAGAAACAGTGTCTAATGATTCCGGATATTTTTCAAGAGATAATTGCAAGCTATTCTGCCACAACAGAGGGTCTGAAACGGGTGTTACTTCAAAGGGCACTGGAGGAAAAGCAGATGTTAATGGACTGTGACAATCGGGGAAGCGCTGGTAGACTTAAGAGGGGGTTACGCGAACTACAAGAGGAAGAAATTGCAGAGAAAAGATGCAAGGACAAAAAAGCCAAGCAGAGTGGACTGGATTATATAAGAGTTGGTAACAAAGCTCATGCTGAAAGCACAACTTCTCAGCCTGGTGATGCAAGTTTGCGGATGAGTTTGCAGAAACTTGAAAACCTGGCCCTTTTAGCAGGGATGGCTAGTGTCCTTCATCAAAAATCCACAACTAAAAATTACGCATCAGACCGTGAAAATGAACTTGTCTTGGAGTCCCCGCTTAAATCCAAATATCAAGGACCAAAACATGCCTCCCTTTCACCACGTCATCCTAGAGCATGGGTACTCATAGTACGGCCCTTCCCTGGCGGCCCGCGGACCTTGCAGACATCCTACCAATGTATTTTTTTTTCTTTTAAAGATTGTCTGCTGCAGCGCGACTCTGAGAGTCTCTGCTGCTCTGTGGGGGCCAGGGTCGGGTGATTCTCACTTAGCCAGAGTGGAGCTGCAGGGGCCTAAGATGAGGTGGAATACAACAAAGCCTCATTAGCATTCAAATGGCCTTTAAATACCTGTGAAGTGCTTGGGTGCGGCTGTGTGTGTCGGGAAGCTGTCTCACCCGGGGCTGACACACAGGCAGGGTGAGGTGACAGAGAGAAGTCGAGGGACATAGACAGAGGGAGGGATGGAAAGAGAGGGAGACAGAGGGAGAGAAGGAAAGGGAGGGAGAGAGAGGGGAGAGGGAAAGGGAGGGAGAGGGACTCAGAGAAAGGGAGACAGAGGGAGGGCGGCGACAGAGGACGACGGAGGGAGTGAGGACGACGGAGGGAGTGAGGACGACGGAGGGAGTGAGGGCGACGGAGGGAGTGAGGGCGACGGAGGGAGTGAGGGCGACGGAGGGAGTGAGGGCGACGGAGGGAGTGAGGGCGACGGAGGGAGTGAGGGCGACGGAGGGAGTGAGGGCGACGGAGTGTGGGTGAGGGAGTGTGGGCGGGGGAATGACAGACAGAGGGAGGGAGACGGAAGGAGGGAGAGAGAGTGAGAGAGGGAGTGAGTGTGAGAGAGAGAGGGAGTGAGAGAGAGAGGGAGATAGAGGGAGTGTGAGAGAGAGGGAGTGTGAGAGAGAGGGAGTGTGAGAGAGAGGGAGTGAGAGAGACAGACAGGGAGGGATCAAGGGAGGGAGAGAGGGATGGAGGGAGAGAGCGAGGGAGGGAGCGGGGGATTGGGAGAGCGAGGGATGGAGAGAAAGAGGGAGGGAGGGAGATAGATGTGTGTATGCCGAGTGTGGTGGCGCTGTCGAAGAAGGCATCCGCTGCAGGGACCTGTGATCAACCTCATGGTCATAGGTTTTTTTGTTGATCTAGCCCCTCCCCCACTGACCCCGCCCCCACCGGTGCGGCCCTCGGAAACAAACCACACTGTAAATTTGGCCCCTGAGAGAAAGTTTGTGAGTACCCATGTCCTAGAGTAATCAACACTTTCTGAAAATATAATGGGGCCATTCTGATGTAATCGATAGCCATCCTGAAGCTGTCATAGGATCATCCAGGAATAATCCACACTCATCCAGAAATTGTCATGGGATCATTCCAAAGTAATCCACTTCCATCCTGGAGCGGTTATATGATCATCCTGTAATAATTGACAGTCATCCTTAAATTAGCTAGAACCCATCCTGGAGTAATTCTCACTCATCCTGAAGTTGTCAATTAGTATTCGTGGAGTTGTAAAAGGTAATCACTCCCTGCCAGTAGAAGTCATCAGAACACCATCCTACTGTAGTTTTTGTGATGAGTCTAGGTTTGTCATCACATTTACATTTTTCGTCCTACAGGCATACTTCAGGATGACTTCCCCAGATAATTGCAGGAATAGCCTGACTGTAATCATCAGATGAGTCCAGAATGACTCCAGGATGATCTTCCTTTTTGACATGGGAAGGCAGCATCCCAGAAGGAAAACGCAAAAACAGAACATGCCCTAGTAAAAAATTCAGGAAGAAGGCTTTTCTAATGAAATCACAGAGGAGGGTGTCATTGGTGAGAGTGTAACTGAAAAGAATTCAACACTGATCTGCGCTTTATATGGACCCAGATACGTAGTGTAGCGACTGTAAAAATAAATAGAGAATGCAGGATACCCAAGAAGAGGAGGGTGCCTCCGCTAAGAATGATAAACAGGAAATCCCTAGAAAACCAGGGGTCTTTTCTCAGAAGGAACCCCTCGAATAGAAAGGGAGTTCGATATGATATAATAAGGAATGGTCAAAAAATAAAACGGTTTGCTGAAGGCACACAATTGATAAAATTATCAACGGAGCGACCACTGACAAGAGAGGGCTGCGATCCTGGAAGATGCCAGCGAGCACAAATAGAATATCGCTAGGGGTACCTGATTAGTGCCATCTTTTCCGTTATAATATGAGTATTTACTTTGGTTGCGGAGTCGCAGGCGTTGGCTTAGTGTGACCACCAAGAAGTTCATTTTAGGCAGAGGTTGGCAGGGCTGAGGAGCCTTAAATATGTTGTACTTATCAGCTCCTTCAGAAAAATACTGTTTTACTACGACTCATAATCACATTAAATCATGCTGCAAGGTTTTCTCCGTTCACATTCTCCTTTGAAATTCCATCGGAGCTTATCACCTCTGGGTTCTAGCTGCATTGCACCAAGCTTAGTGATATATTCTCTTAAGAGTAGCATGTCCTGAAGAGGAGCAAAGGCAAGCATAAGGGGCAACCTGTGATCCGTCCTTTTGAGAAGGCAAAGCAGTATCCCCTCGCTAGCCCAGAGGGGCATTATACTCCCCGTCTCAGACACGCCCAAGGATCTTGAATTTGGAGAGGGGGGGAAAAAAAATCACACCAAGCGGGGTAATAAACTCGGCGCATCGCTCACATTCATCACACCGTACCTGCTAATCAGGTAAGCCACAGTTACACAGCCAGACTGCTGTACAACACCTTCCTCTTTCTAGTTCCAGCAGAGCCACGTCTGTTTACGGCGGAAGTAACGTAGACCGGGTGCAAGGACTAGAGGCGTGGAGAGGACCTAGTGTGGGCGGGACCACAACTGAGAGGACATGCCCGTCTCCCTCACTTCCGAGACTCCAATCTGTCACGGAGCTCAAGGTTATCAGTTAGCGGTCTAGAATGTTCCAGTAAACGAGTCTGACAACAAGGCGTACCACGTGCTGTGGCGTCAGAAGAATTTCATTGGTCCTAATCCACACCGGGGCTAACAAATGGAATGGTAACTCCATCCCCGACACAGGTAGATTACGATTCCAAGAAAGTAGTCTACAAAATAATTACATAAAAAGTAACGTGTTTTTAGTAATAACGAAATTAGTAGTCTGTTCACTGCCACCTGTTAAGCGCCAAGGTGCAGCTCTAATCTAGATCGTCATCACTTTCAAAGAGTACATACAGCACGTGTTAAATATAGGCATCCCCAACCCACCCCTGAGCCATTTTAGGTCGAGCCTGGCCACAAAAGACCTTTTTATTTATTTTTATTTAGTGCATTTTTATAAAGCGCGGGCAGTACCCGAAGATGTCCGAGCTCTGTACGATAGAGCTAGTTACGCTACAAGAGAAAAGTGCTACAAAATAGAACATTACAAAGACTAAAAATGAAGGGTACACAAACACAAAATCCAACACAGCACGCAGGGGTGAGGAATGTACAGGAAAAAATACAAATTGACAATGAAGAGCAAACTTCCAAGAGGGGCCTGTGATGTTGATGTTCACTTATTTTCTTCCCCTGTTTCTTTAAATAGCCATACTCATGTCTCTTAGTTCTTTTATTAGGATTCTATATTCTGGAATGTTTATTACACTGTGAGTCAGTTGACTCTGTTCGTTTGTGGGTGAGGTTTAAATAAACCTACGCTTAAGCAAACCTGCTTCCAGTTCCTTTACTTTGCTGTAAAAGACACCACATAAATTGGCGACGATTGGAAATGAAAACCAACCTCAACACGAACAAAGAATACTAGCAAGAACTCCATTGAACGTCTCTCCTCCAGCGGCTGATAAAACAAAGGAAGCATTGTCTTCCCAGCGGCAGTCCTTCTGGAAATTGACTCTTCTATCCTTAGAGTTAATGGTGAGGAGTAGGCGGGAGGTTTATTTGTTAAATTAAGTATCGGGAAGACTTGTAAAAAAGAAACGAGAAGGGAAATGTCCGTTACGCCAGAGGGAATTCTGAAGTGACGAGCGTTCGCTGCTCTGCGTGTCAATGACGTATCTCTTCCGCTTGTCATTGACGTATTGCTGTGGTTGCTAGAGAGAGAGCATTGTGACGTACGCGTGCAGCTCTGCGTGTCACTGACTCACCTCTGCGTTTCACGAAGGAGGAAGGCATTGTGACGTTTCTCCTTCAGCTCTGACTCATCTCTTCATTGCACGGAGGAGAAAAGCTTTGTGACGTATCTTTTTCAGCACACTTTGTCTTGTTTCTTCTCTTCGTGTTTCAGTCTGAGTTTTCCCAGCGGTTCAGCAAGATTTATCTTGCAGTCCAGTGACTCATCTGATATATAAGAAAATGTAAACTACATTAAAAAAAAAACATTATTTAATCTATAAAAGCACTACTGCTTGGATCGTTTTTTCAACAGAGTATTTCAACATTATAAACTAATTATAATAAGAAAAGAAGTGAAAACTTATACATTTCACCTTTAAAAAAAAAAGTGGACTATAGTCTTTGTTTTTAATTCAATTTATTTATTGCAAAAAAAATGCAAAACGTTACACAACCAGCATTTTTCTTGACCAGCCCTGGTGAACCGAACGTAAAGTGGAAAAAATGGTAGAAAATTTTAGCAAATTATGCAAGAGTTTGTGGTCCAAATTGTGGTCTAGCGAAGGTTTCTCAAGAAACCTTCGCTAGACCCTGCGGATCTATCCAATTACAGACCAATCTCGCTACTCCCCTGGATAGGTAAGGTCGCCGAGAAGCTAGCGAACAAAAAGCTGTCACACTTCCTAGAAGCAAACCAACTCCTCAAAAACTCACAGACAGGCTATAGACCAGGTCAGGGCACTGACACCGCTCTCCTCGCAGCAGTAGAGAAGACCAGGGAAATTATCGATACAGGAGGATCAGTGGCAGTGGTCCTCCTAGACCTGAGCGCGGCCTTCGACACGGTCAGCCACCAGGTCCTAACCCAACGTCTAGATAACAGCGGAGTGAAAGACAGAGCGCTGAAATGGCTCACGTCCTTTCTCTCCCGACGCTCCTTCCAAGTCTGGGAAGGTGAAAGCCGCTCCCCCTCCATCCCCCTCCGATGTGGTGTGCCACAGGGCTCATCACTAAGCCCCACGTTGTTTAACGTGTATATGGCCCCACTGGAGGAGCTGGTCTCACCATTTGGAGTCACCATCGTCAGCTATGCTGACGATACTCAGCTGGTGGTGACGCTTTCCCACCCCAAGCTAGAGCCTTCCAATCTCTGTGACTGCCTCTCCAATGTCCATCAATGGATGAGTGACTCAGCCCTAAAATTAAATGGATCAAAAACGGAGATCCTGCTCCTAGGACACAAAACCATGAACCTTCCCCCTAACATCTGGCCCGCCTGTATGGGTGAACCCCCTACCCCCAAGACGGAGGTTAAGAGTCTGGGAGTGTGGTTGGAGACAGATCTCACCTTCAGAACACAGGCAAGAAAAACGGCCGGCATCTGCTATGGCCTACTCAGATCATGCAGAAAGGTGCTCCCCCTACTCCCATTCCAGTCCCGACTTCTGCTGATCCAAGGCCTAATTTTATCCAGGCTGGACTACAGCAACGCCATTTACCTGGGAGCACCGGAATCCACTCTCCAAACATTGCAAAAAACCCAGAATGCCGCAGCCCGACTACTTACGAATACTCCAGCCAGAACATCAGCCAAACCTGCACTGAGGAAGCTCCACTGGCTCCCAGTTAGGGAGAGAGTAACTTTCAAGGCCCTGTGCTTGGCCCACAAGGTACTGCACAACGCAGGCCCCCCAATTCTCAACAACTGGATCACACCCTACAGACCTACGAGAGCGCTTCGGTCAGAACATGGAAACCTTATCATGATTCCCAGGGTGAAGAAGGCCCGTGCAGGTGGCCGCCGCTTCTCAGTCAATACAGCAAAAAAATGGAACGCGCTCCCCCCGAGTCTCAGAGCGGAACCAAACCTCCTACGATTCAGGAAGTCCCTTAAAACCCTACTCTTCCCCTGAGTCGTCAACCTCCCCTACTTTCAACCCTTAGGAGCCTGAGGTTTAGCGCTGGGATACTCGTGGGTGACTACGCGCTCTATAAAAACCTAAAATAAATAAGTGCAGAGCGAAAGCATTCTTTACTTTTACATTGTTTGGGTGGAGAGGGTCAAGAAGGTTTAGAACACCTACCTGAACTCAGTGCAGCAGAACAAAGAAACTTGAATGAATATGAAATTGCCATTGTTCAACTTGATCAGCATTACTTACCAAGGCTAAGCATGATTATGGAGAGGTATCATTTTGGTTTAAGGGGACAAAAGAAGGATGAGACTGTCGAGGAATATGTGTCAGTCTTAAGAAAATTGGCCTCTTCGTGCAACTTTGGACAAACTTTAGATGAAAGAATTAGAGATCAATTTGTTTTAAGGTGTGCTCATGACAATATAAGAAAAGAGTTATGGTTAAAGGACGAACCTCCTCTTGACGAGGTTTTAGTCATTGCTAAACAAGTGGAGCATATGACTAAATGTGTTGAGGAACTAAAAGGTGAAAAAGAGAAGACTACTTCTGTAGAAACAAAAAGTGAATCCAAGGTGGAAGAAGTTGTTTGCCAAGTAAAAAAAAAAAAAAACAAGCAATGCCAACATGGAAAAACAATCTCCTATGCCATTTGTTCAAAATGCAAATTCAAGAAACAGGTTTTCTTGTTTTAGGTGTGGTCAGTTTAGTCATTTGGCTAATTCACCTAATTGTCCTGCTTTGAAAACTATGTGAAACACTTGTGGGAAAAGGGGACATTTTGCTAAGTTTTGTAGGTCTAAAATGTTTAGTGGCGAGTCTTCAACTAAAAGATGGTCACAACCTCAAGCAAAAACTGTAACTTTTCAGATCAATAGTGAAAAAATAGAACATCCTTCTCATCTAGTTTCTATTGAAGATGATGTGATTGAACTGAAATTTGATTCTTGTTCACACATTACTATGATTGATGAGGGGGTGTTTATCAAAAATTTTAAGAGTAAAGTTAAGTTGTTTAAGTGTGATATTAATCCTTTGGGGTATGGTGATAAGCCTATCAAAATGGTGGGTTACTTCATGGCGAAACTTGAATTAGGTAGTCGTATGACTGTTGGAAAAATATATGTGACAAAGAAAGGTGATTCTTTGTTGAGTTGGCTACATCAACATGATCTTGGTGTTCAACTCAATCCTAATGCGTCACCTCAATTTATTGTCCAGGAAGTATGTGACATGTCTACTATATTTTCAGAAAAATTTCCAGATGTTTTTAAGGAAAACTTAGGATGCTTGAAGGGGTACAAACATCATATTAAATTAAGGGAACATGCTGTTCCTGTTGTAGCTAAAGTAAAAAGAATTCCTTTATCACAGCAATCTAGTGTTCAAAAAGAAATTGAGAAACTTGTTAAGAATGGCATTATTGAATCTGTTGAGGCAACAGAATGGTTGACTCCAGTCGTAATTGCTAAGAAACTGAATAACGAAATTCGTTTATGTGTTGATTTACGTGCTTTAAATAAGGAGGTGTTTGTAGATCGTTTTCCCCTTCCTAACATTGATGAAATGGTGGGAACACTTGAGGGTGCTAAATATTTTACCACACTAGACTTGGCTTCTGCCTATCACCAGGTAGAATTAGATGATGTTTCACAGGATTTGACTGCTTTTATTACACCTATGGGGACTTTCAAATTCAGGAGAATGCCTTTTGGCCTTGTTTCGGCGGCCTCAGTATTTCAACGCATCATGTCTAGGATTCTAAAGGGCATTAAGGGTGTGAAATGCTATCAGGATGATCTTTTGATCTATGGCAAGGACATTCATAAACCTAATTCTCGTGTGTTTGCTGTTTTGGAACGCTTGAATAGTGCAGACATGTCTCTAAAAAAAGAGAAATGTAAATTTGGTTTGGAAGAGGTAAATTATCTTGGTCATCGGATTACCTGCCAAGGTGTGTTTCCTAAAAAGGAATTGGTGGATTCCATTGATAGTCAAGGAGCCGGTGAACAAAGATGAATTGCTTTCTTTTCTTGGAATGGTAGAGTTCTATGGAAAGTTTATATCAAACTTTGCAGAGAAATCTTTCAGTCTACGAAAATTAACGGCTAAAAATGTCGCTTTTGAGTGGTCATCTGACTGTAAGAAAGAATTTGAGTGTATCAAGAATGAATTAAAAAAAAGCTCCTTCTCTTCATGCTTTTGTTCCTGGTCTTCCCACTTACATGTTCACTGATGCGAGCGAAAAAGGGCTCGGTTGTGTTCTTCTTCAAAAGAAGGAGGGTAAAGAGGTTTTGATTTGTTGTTCTTCCAGGTGTCTCAGAGGGTCTGAGTTAAATTATTCGGTAATTGAAAGAGAGTCATTGGCTATTTTTTGGGCTCTAAGAAAGTTTAAAAACTTGATTTGGGGTACTAAGGTGGTTGTGTTTTTTGATCACAAGCCTTTGAAAGAGGTGTTTTTTTAAAAAAAGGGTTAGATTCCATTTCCTCTAGAATTAGAAGATGGATTATTTCCTTGCAGGAATTTGATTTTGAAGTTCAATATGTTCCTGGGGTTGCAAACAAATCTGCAGATTGTTTGTCGAGATTGGTTGATAGTGAGTGTTGTGATGAAGATGTGGTGTTTGATACAGAAGACGCCATTAATGTTTGTGAAGTCACTGAAGGTGCGGTGGAAGAATGCGAATGGAAAAGTGAACTGGTAAAAGATGATGAGATGATTTCTGTTATAAATTCTTTGAAGAGAAATGTACGTTTAAATAAACCCTGGTCTCTTGTGGCTGATGAGCTCTCTGTTACAGATGGGTTGTTGACTCGTGGTACTAAGTTGGTTCCTCCTGTAGGTATCCGTAAGAAATTGTTATCTCATGCTCATATTGGTCATTTGGGTATTGTAAAGACGAAGGAAATGATGCGTTTGCAGTATTGGTGGCCTAGTATGGATTTGGAGGTAGAGCGTTTAGTTGGGGATTGTGTAGAATGTTCTGCAAGTGATAAGATATTAAAAACTAGGCAGATGCCTATGGTGTGTCGAAAATTGCCTAGTCATCCCTCCGATGAAGTTGCTATTGACTTAGTTGGTCCTCTAAGTGGTGTTTCTGATACTCCTTATTTGATTGTTCTCATTGACTTGTACTCTAGGTGGATTGAAGTGTCTGCGGTCAGGGATATTACCTCTTCTTCTGTCATAAAGTTTTTAGATTTTTGAGAGAGAGAGTTTTCCTAACAGTTTATTGTCTGATAATGGTCCCCAGTTTTGTTCTACTTTGTTTTCTGATTTTTTGAGGAAATGTGGTGTAGTTCATAAGAGATGTTCTCTTTATCATCCTGAAACCAATGGTGCTGTTGAGAGGGTGAACAGGAGTCTCAAGGAGTCTATACAATTGGCTAGGTCTAATGGTTTGAACTGGATTTTAACCCTTCAAGAACGAATTAATGCTTATCATTGTTCTCCTCATTCCTCTACTGGGAGATCTCCTTTTGAATTGTTTAAGGGTAGGATACCCAATACTTTGTTGTGTCCTGGTTGGATGAAAATGAATAAAGGTTTGGTTGACAATAGCATTGGGGAATGGAGAGAAAGAGAGTTGGATAAACAAATGTTAAGAAAGATGTATTTTGATAAGAAGAAGTGTGTTCGATCTCAAGACATTAAAGTTGGTGATCTGGTTAAAATTAAGGCTCCTGTTGGTTGTAGATCATGGTCTAAGTATACTAATGTCAGACCTGTCGTAAAGGTTTTCAAGAATGCCATAAAAACCCAGGATGGGAGCATTTGCAATATGAGTCGTGTTGTATTAGTCAAATCCAATGTTTTTGTTCCTGATTTTCCCAATGCAAATGATTCTTTTAATGTCATCAATTTCTCTTCACCTGTTCCTTCTACTTCTTGTTCCCCTCGTAAGAGGAGCACAAGATTATGTAGTGCTCCTATGTACATGAAAGATTGTTTGATTATTCTTTTATTTTCTTCCTTATGTTGCGAAGGGAGATGTGTGATGTTGATGTTCACTTATTTTCTTCCCCTGTTTCTTTAAATAGCCTTATTCATGTCTCTTAGTTCTTTTATTAGGATTCTATATTCTGGAATGTTTATTATACTGTGAGTCAGTTGACTCTGTTCGTTTGTGGGTGAGGTTTAAATAAACCTACGCTTAAGCTAACCTGCTTCCAGTTCCTTTATTTTGCTGTAAAAGACACCACAGGGCTAGAGAATGAAAGTATTAGTTCTGAAAGTGTCTTTAGAAGAGAAGAGATTTGAGATCAGCTTTGAATATCAGGGTAGAGGAGGTGGCACAGAGCAACGGGGGAAGTGAGTTCCAGATTCTCACTTTATTCCCTGAGAAGGATTGCGCCATCGATCTTTCCCTTTTGAAGACTGGGTGGGCTCAATCAGAAGCTTTTCCACATTGCGAGAGGGTCAAGAGCCTCCTGACAATTTACATTTATTTGCCATGTAATGAGGGGTGGACGTTTGCAAGGCTTTTTGTGTAATGCAGGCAGTTTTGTAAACATCTTGTCTCGATCGGAAGCCATCGAAGAGAGGACAGGATAGGAGTGATGTGGTCACTTCGTTTAGACCCTGAGATGAAGCGAGATGCTGAATGAGGATGGATTTGAGAGGGGAGAGGTAGGATTTGGGTAGGCCCATCAGAAGAGAATTGCAATAATCCAGTCTTGAGAGAACCAACGATTATACCAAGGTTTTTACGTCTTTCTCCGGGAAGAACCGACTGATCCCCCACAGAAGGCGCAACTGATACTGTGCGTTCTTGGCAATAGAGTTGATGTGGGAGAATAAGTTGAATCTTTTGTCAAGAATGACACCTAGGGATTTAGCGCTGTCAACAATGATGGGTTTGTTGAGTAAGTTCAGCTGATCCATCCACAATTGAATGGGAGGAGGTGAGAGCGAGGTAGAAAGGAGGAGGAGGAATTCAGTTTTGGCAGGATTTAGAATGAGTTGGTGAGCTAACATCCAGTTGTGAATGGAGTAGAGTTGAGCAATGAGAGATCATGTGCGGAGGGCACCTTGAGGTAGATTTGAGTGTCATCTGCATAAAGATGGTAATAGATCCCAGATTTGCTTAGGAGGTTCCCTAATGGTTCCAGGTAGAGATTAAACAGAGTGAGTGCCAGGATAGAACTTTGAGGGACGCCTTGACCTACAGCTAATGGAGATGAAAGACTGTTCGCTATCTTAATCATTTAGGATCTGTCCGAGAGGAAAGGGGCAAACCATTTAAGCACTGTGCCATCCAATCCCATTCTCTGTTGAAGAGTGTTGAGGAGGGGTTGAATCATTCAGCGCACCTGTACTGGGATGAGCCCCGCCCACCAGCCTACTTATTCTCTCGCCTCCCTGCTCGCTTAGATTCAGTGACTACTACTCCTCTGAGGCGGAAGCCGGAGGACACGAGAGCCATTATTTAAATTTGTAAAAATTGTTGTTTGCACTTTTAAACTTGTGAATTGTGCTTTTGGAAATACTTCACTCACCCTGACCGCCGCTCTCTCCTCTCGCAGACGATTAAGGATCTGACGCGTTGGAGGCAGGGCTTGCCGCCATTGGGGGTTGAATCATTCAGCGCACCTGTGCTGGGATGAACCCCGCCCTCTCTCAACCCTATATATGTCATACCACTTGCCGAAGGCGCGCCAAAGGCAAGCCTGTCTGCGTCGGGCCCAGGGCCACCCCCCCGGTTCACCCGTCCCTCAGACCCCCATAGCCCCTGCCCTGATCAAATATACCTGCTCTCAACTTCAACAACTTAATCCTTCGCCCAACCTACAGCATTCTATACCTCAATTTTTTACATACTGACCCTTCGGTGGGTCCTTTCAAATGCCCTGCTTGCATTAACCATACATCCTCTGCTACCACCCCTAAACAGGTTCTAGCAGCACTCGTTAATGTACGCTCCCTCTCAAAACACAAATTTGACATCCTAGAGTTCATTGTGTCACCCAATCTCGATTTATTGTTTATCACCGAGACTTGGGGTGACAACTCCTCTGGCCCTGACTTCAAAGCGGCCGTCCCTGAAAACTACTGCGTTCACAGATTGGATAGAACCATAAAAAAGGGTGGCGGTATAGCTATCATATATACAAACCGCTACAAACTCAAAACCACAGCTCTTAACTATAAAGATTGCGAAGCTTTTTCCTTCTCTATTAACCTCTCCGACAACCAATCATTTACAGGCACTTTGCTCTACCGCCCTCCTGGCCCTAGATCTAATTTTCTTGTTAGTCTTAACAACTTAGTCAAAATAACAGCTGGAGCTCCTCAATACACCATATTAGGAGCCTTCAATTTTCATTTAGAATCCCTGACCGACAACGATACCATTGCCCTCATCCGTGATCTTTCAGCTGTAGGACTTCATAAAATTGTCACCCAGCCTACTCATAAAGCAGGACACACCCTTGATGGGATATTCACTAATAACCCTGACATTCTGATCTCCCCTCCTACTCCCCTTATTTGGACAGATCACTAGGCAGTCTGCTTTTCTATTACAACTAAGTCCCCTCCATCTCAATTCGGACCATCTTCTCCTATTTTAACACAAGACTGGAAAAACATCGATGTCTCTCACCTTGCCTCCATGCTGACCGCTGGCATCAATGCGATTGAACCGGATCCTTCACTAGCTTCTAGCAACTATCTTAACATTCTGGACACGGCATGTTCCAAACTGGCACCTCCCAAAACCTCTCATCGCAATAGAAAATCACCCTCCGCCCCATGGTTCTCTGAATCCCTACGTCTACAAAGACAACACTGCAGAAATCTGGAAAGACACTGGGGCAGGCACTACAACCCTATTGACAAAATTACGTATAAAAGCGCCCTGTCTAAATACAAAGACCTCATTGCCTCAGAAAAAACGTTTTACTATACTTCCCAAATCAATCAGACTCATAACTCCGCAAGAAAGTTGTTTCAGGTGGTTAACCATCTCTCAGACCCCCCCCCCACTCCCCATTCTGACACGTCCCAACCACTCTGCAACTCCCTTGCAGACTTCTTCATGGACAAAGTCACTTCCATTTTCTCAGCCTTTCTTCCCGAACCTTCTTCAACCATCACAGTTAACCAATCTCCAGCCACCACCGCTCCCTCTTTCTGTAAATTCAATTCAGTCTCTGAGGAACAAGTCTCTCGTCTAATTTCCAGCACCAAATCAGGATCACCCCTGGATCCATGTCCTCCTTCCATCCTCAACCTCATCCCTGATGCCATCGCCCCTGCTTTGACCAATATCTGCAATACTATGTTCACTACTGGCTCATATCCCTCAGTTTGGAAAAAGGCCATCATCAAGCCACTTTTGAAAAAACCCACCCTTGATCCCTTTTCCCCTTCCAGCTACAGACCCATTGCCTGTCTTCCTTTCCCTGCAATAATATTTGAAAAATTAATGAATATACAGCTTTCCAAATTCATTGATGAAAATAACTTGCTAGACGACACCCAATTTGGATTTAGGCAGGGACACGGAACCGAGACAGCCTTAATAAAAGCAGCTGACGAAATAAGAATGACGTTAGACAAAGGCGGCGCGGCAGTATTAAATACTGCTTGATCTATCCGTGGCCTTCGACATGGTCGATCATGCCACTCTAATCGACCGTGTCTCATCAATCGGCATCCATAACAAAGCCAAAGAACTTCTCGCTTCCTTTCCGACCAACCGCTCACAAGCTGTAAAACTAGGCCCTTTCTTCTCCCAAACGTTCTCCCTTCCTTGTGGAGTACCGCAGGGCTCCTCGCTAAGTCCGACCCTGTTTAATATTTATGTTTCGGACTTAGCGAGGGTGATCAAGTCCTACAGCATTAGTCTTACAACCTATGCTGACGACACCCAGCTGGTTCTATCTGTACATCATGATGGACTTGCAGTTGCAGCAAACTTCCAAGAGGGAATGCTTGCCATCAGCTCCTGGATGTCGTCAAACTGTCTAAAACTAAACTGAAAAAACAGAGGTAATGACATTTGGGAAACTAGAACCTGCATGGTTCCCCCTCTGGTGGCCCAAGGAGATGGGACACCCTCCAGAACCCGTCACTAAGGTTCGCAACCTCGGAGTCATGTTTGACGAAAGACTACTCTTCCACCACCACGTCATCTCAGTAGTCTCCAACTCCTTCTTCACTCTAAAGAAGATCAAGGAGCTTCTCCCCTACCTTCCCACTTCAGCTGGTAAAACTCTGATCAGCACCCTCGTTTTTGCCAGAACGGACTACTGTAATGCCCTCCTTCTCAATGCACAGGAAAAAGTTCTCAATAGGCTTCAACTAGTGCAAAACGCCTCAGCCAGAGTCTTACTGGGCATACCCAAGTTCACCCCCATCACTCCCTACATTCGACAGCTTCATTGGCTTCCTGTCAGGAGCTGCACAAAATTTAAGGCACTGTGCATTGCCTACAAAGCCATCAACAACTCTGGCCCGCAGTTTCTCAAAGAGGCCCTTTTTCCTCTTGAAAACCCCAGGACCCTTCGCTCATCTTCAGCTCACTTGCTCCATGTCCAACGCACACGGAAAGCTAACTGGGGTGACAGATGTGAGGGTGTTATGATTACCAGTGTCAAATGCTGCAGAGAGGTCTAGAAGAATTGGAAGACACGATTTTCCATAGTCGAGTATATGCAACACATCATCAATCACTTGCAGCAGGGCTGTTTCAGTGCTGCAATTTTGGATGAAGCCAGATTGGAAAACGTCGAGGAGACTATTGTCCATAATATGTAGGGAAAGCTGTTTCGCAACACATTTTTCAGTGATTTTCGAAAGAAAGGGGAGGTTGGTGATAGGGCAGAAGTCGAGGCCGGTCACATCAGCAGAGGTATTTTTTAGAAGAGGGGTAACCTGTCCTGATTTAAGGGCAACAGGGAGAGAGCCTTGACTGAGGAAGAGATTAACTAGCCTGGTCCAGTAAGAGAGAGTATGGGTGTAGGGAATTGATGGTGATGACGCTAGGGATGGGTTCAGAAGAGTGGTTGGATGGTTTGGTTTCGAGGATGCATTTGAGGAGGTCATCTTCCGAGATGACTTCAAAGTATTGCCAGGTGACTAAGGATTTCCGCTCCTCAAAGGGGGTGGGGTGGGCGACTTGATCCACCAGTGCTTTGACCTTTTCATCAAAGAAAATAGCGAAATCGTCTGCTTTCTTTGTGGAGTCCTCTGGCTTAGTAGTTAGGGGAGAACAGTTTGGGTTTTTGATGAGTCAAGGAATGATCTGAAATGTGATGCTTTTTCATGGAAGATGTTGTTGTGGTATTTGGATCTTGCTGAACGTAACAGAAAGAGATTGGAGGTGGAAGGAGATTTTCTCCAATGTTTCTCCAGGATTCTAAGGTTTTTCCTTTCGTTGTAGAGTGCTTTATTGAACCAAGGTGCCAAGGGGTGGGTCTTTTCCTTTTGCTTTGGAGTGGAGCGACATTGTTGATTTCAACTGCTAAAACTGGGAAGTGAGAACGATGACATCCACATTAGGGTCAAGTCTAGAAAGTGACCGCATAGCAGAGTCACAAAGTGTCACGATCAATGTTTTTACTGTAGCGGAACCAGGTAGTAGCTCTTTTAGGTTGGCCGAGAGTTATAACGTGCAAAAGATGGAAACAGAATAGAACGAGGAAGTGGTCAGACCAGTCTACATGGATGGGGGGAGCAGTAGTCAGCAGGTCTGCTTTGGATAAAACAAGATCCAGAACTGAGCCCTTGGAATGAGTGGTTTCCCAGCAATGTTGGAAGAGATCGTTGGCTGAGAGAAAGGTGGCAAGCTTGTTGTCAGACAAGTCTTCCAATGAGCCCCAATGGAGAATAAAGTCACCCAGGAAGCTCTGTATGTCACTTTGAGAAAATTGGTCACTGATGAAGTCAGTGAGTTCCTCCACAAAGGAAGAGCAGTTACCGGGTGGGTGGTAGATGGCATGGAACTTAAAGGGTGAGCCATGATGTATTTGAAGTTCTAGGGATAGGCATTCAAATGTACGGAAAAGGGTGGTAGGGAAGGCTTTTATTTGAAGGGAATTCCTGAAGATGATAGCGACACCGCCCCCAATTTTGTCTTATCTGTCATTTCTGAGGATAGAGTAGTCAGTGGGTACCAGAAGATCAAATGAAGTATGAGAGGAGTCATTAAACCAGGTCTCAGTGAGGAAGAACATGTCAAGATTCTGGAGGGTGATAGTGTCAGAAATTTCCAATTTGTGTTTGATTACAGATCTGCAGTTGTGGAGCAAGCAGTGCAGCTCTGACGCAACTGTTTTGGTGATGGGGGTGTTGGGGCTGTTAAGGGAGATAGGGATACGATTCTTGAATGAGGGTGCTCCCTCACTGCACACCTACGACTGACCCAGGACCACCTCACCTTCAGGAAACACCTCAAGACCTGGCTATTCGAGCAGTAGCAGCAACCCCCCCCCCCCAGTCCCCCTCAGCGCCTTGAGACCCTCACGGGTGAGTAGCACGCTCTATAAATGGATTGATTGATTGGAGGCTGGTAGGTTCTGACAGAGGAGATGGTCCGAATAGTGAACTGCATAGAATTATTAGGAGAGGAAGGTGGAGGGGGAGTGATGCTGGTGGTCTTGTAGCTGGGTAGAAAGTTGGAGATGTCTGTAGAGGACAGACTGTGGTTTGCTTTTTTGGGGCGCGGGAGCACAGAACTCGGGAGGTTATTAGGGAAGGGGGAAACCTTGGCGCTTAAAAGTGAGATGGACGCTACAAGCTGGGAAATAGAAGAGATGAGATAATCAAGTTTATTTTCCAGGGAGAGGAGAGCTGAGCACGGAGTGTTGGGTGGCTCGATGGATAAGGGCAGGAGTGCGGAGGTTGAGGGGGGACGGGAAGGGGTGGGGGAACGGGATAAGGGAGGCGGGCAGAAGTTGATTGAGGACGGTGAGGGATGGAGGAGCAGGAAACAGGAGGGAGTGCAGGGAGTGAGGGAGGATGGGGCAAGGTGGAAGAAAGTGATAAGGGAGGAAGTGTAGAGGGAGGGGAGGGGTGGGGAGGTGAGGAGCAGGGGTAGAAGGTGGGGAAAGATGGGTGATAGGAGTGGATGGTGAAAGAGTGGTGGGAAGAGAAATCTTTTTGCTGGTGTTGAACAGAGGGGAAGAGTAAAAATCATAAATAGGAGGAGCAGGTTGGGGAGTAGGACGGGGGGTCATTTGAAGGCCAAAGGTAAGGTGAAAAGAGAGGAGAAGAGGCTGAACAGGGAGGGGAGGACAGGGGGTTAGATGAATGCCAAAGGTAAGTGGAAAAGAGAGGAGAGGGGGCTGTACAGGGTGGAGGGAGGGGATCCAAGGAAGGCCAGAAGTATGGGGAGAAAAGAGAGGATGGTGCTGGACAAGTACTGTAGTTTATGAACTGTGAATGAAGGGAGATAGGTAACATGTAGAGTGCGGGGGAGACGAGGAAGGAATTGTCGAGGAAGGAGACATGGTTAGGAAGCAACGGAAGAGGGAGGGGAGGTTGAAGAGGGAGGGGAGGTGGAAGAGGAGAATTTAGGGTACTGGGAAGATCGGAAAGGGATGAAGTGGAAGCGGGGAAGGTAAGGAAAGTTGATCGGTAGACCAGGTTGTAAGGTTGACCTATTGTGTATTTACTAAGACTTTACAGGAGATTAGAGCCCGCCAATTGCTTTCTGTTAATTTGCGTTGTTGTCACTCATTTCCTTGCTTCTGATTCGAAGGTGTGTATTCCACATGTCTACTTCTTGTGTTTGTTCATCCATAGATTCATGGATTCTTTACCACCCTTTAGATTTGAAGACCGGTATACGTCCACAGCTTACATGCAGGGAACTACTTTCTTTTTCTTTCACCTGTCTATGGGAATGTATTCTTTTCTTGCACTCTAACATGTGTGCTGTTTCCTTCTTGCCACCTCAAAATACCACCACCCATCACACACAACATGTTGGCCCAGTTCTTTCTCTTTTGCACTACATAGCAAACATTGAAACAATTCAATCTTTCACATAAGTAGAAATGTCAAGAAAACACTCTGGAACGTATAACTTCCTAACCACAAGAGTTCATTCAATCAAATATGAAGTTTATTCGGTTAAATAGAACCATAAAAAGGAAATACAAATATATTTTAAGAAAAATGTACAATTAGATATCATAATTAATGCAAAACAAGAAATACAAAGATGATCAATACATATTTACTTGCCCACCCTCTCTAGTTTTCATGGCAGCAGCAAGATAATTGTATACCATTAAACAGAATTGTTCTGTTAGTTTCAATTGAAGATAAAACATGGATGGTTTACACTGTTTAAAATTAAGTGACTTTTAAGAGAGGAATTACAAATTGAGATCTCTGAACTCCGTATAAGCCACAAAAGAACAACATATGAAGTTGCAATTGAAGAGTAATAGAGTTGTAAGGGCAAGGTACCAGGTTTTTTCCTGTTATTCTCATTTGAGTGGTAAACCACCAAAAAAAGGGCCAGGCCAGGCCCGAACCTTATCAGAAAATACCTATGATGTCTGGGCACCCTTAGCAAGTATGGCTCCATGTTGGGGAACGTACATAAGGGAAAGAAAGATGCCACCAATCCTTTTTTTTATTCAGCCTCCACTCCCTTCGCCACAATATGGTTATGGAGTTCCTGTCTAATTATTGTTTTATCACAGGGCATAATACACTCAGGGTTCGCTACCAGCTCAAATTTATCAATTTCTAATCTGGTGTTTTTGACAAGGGTTTAATTTCCCAGACCAAAAACAGTAAAGTCAGCCAGTGGAGCTGATACACTGTGCCCAGTAAAACCAAGGGATACGTGCAAAGGAACAAAAGGATTGCACACAAAAGCTTCTTAGAGCATAAACAATCTGCCATCGATTTGTATTTACAGTATAACCGCTTTATTTTCTGGTAGTTGCTGCTCTGTAAGAGTACTTATTTTTTCACTTGAGTACAACTGCATCAAAACCTTTGAAAGAAACTGTTCTAGGTGTAATCTCAAAGTTGAGTTACAGGATGAGAAATGCAGCATTTCTGTGAAAACTGTTGGAAAGAAAGCCACACTTTGCTCTAGGCTCACCCCGGAATGCGAACACTGCAGTTTGTAGTTACTCAGCGCTATGCTTGAGCAGCTCATGAAGTCCTTTTTAGGCCGAGCCTAGGCAGCACGCATGTGCTGTCTCCAGACATGCTATATCTACTCTGGGGGCTTAAATCGCACTCACCGCTTTATATTAGTTCCTTTTTGTGCCTTTCTAAATAAGTTTCTTTTTATTGGTGAAATGTTGCTCTTTGTCCCGCCTTTGGGTGTGTTGTTCATTTTCGTGGGAACTGCCCCTGAAACATGTCCTCTTACTCTTTAATTTATTTATCGTTTGTTTTGTGCACTCCTTTTTTTAATTGAATTAGTCCTGCGCCGTTTCTTGCTTGCCCATGGCTGCTTTCGTACCCATCCCGCCACCCGCGCCGTTTATTGTGAGCCTCCGGTCTACCCAGTCCATGGTGTGAAGTTGAGCACTACTCTTAAAGTATTTAATAATAATGCACATCTTTGCTTCCTGAATAAAAAGCTAATGACATGCGTTTGTTTTGCAAACCCTGTGGTCTCTATCTGAAAAGGCAGAAAAATCTGTTGTATTTGACCTTTAATATTGTTTGCCGAAGCTCTTGCTTATGGCGAGGTAGAGACTGCACAGCTTCAACATGGCTGCACTATATTTTTAAACACTTTATTTAATACAGGGTGCTTACTGCTGCCTGGGCAGCAGACAGCAGGCATGGGAGGCGTGCAGGAAGAACGGGCCAGGTTTGCCAGCGTACGCTGGCCGAGATCGGGCACCCTGCTCTCCTCCCCTCATGTTTCCTGTGTCTGCTCATATACAGTCCCCACAGGTGAGAGCACTCTCGGAGGCCGGACAGCAGATCTTCCTGCTTGTTTAATATATAGAATACTGGGCTTCGGCCCACTGGGACAAGAACTGTGTTTTACTTTTAGCAATGAAGAGCAGATTTATTGAGCGCACTACAATAACCAGAAGGCCGTAGTGACGGCCACACCCACTGAGGTAGACATTTTGAATTTAAATGTGCACAAGTCAACCGCTGAATTACCAATGCCACTGAAGAAGGGATTACTTAACTCCTGAAACGCTTCTGGCAAGATAAATGATGCTCTTTAATGGATGTTCGCCTGACTGCATTGCTGTCAATAAATGAAAGTGAGCTAAATTAACTTTCTGCGGCTTCGCTCTTTTTGAGGGCTCACCTGTTCATTGGGTTGATTACGGCTGTTGCCCAGCCGCGGAGTGAGGCTCACTGCACAAAGCGGGTCCGTTCTGGCGCCTACCAGGTGCTGGAATCACGGGAGAAAGGCAAGTTTCACGCCATTGCAGGGTGGTGTAAGCCTGACACTCACATTGGCAGCAACAAAAGCATGGGCAGGCCACCACCAATACTGGGCGTCAGCCCACTTGGGCAAGAACTGTGTTTTACTTTTAGCAATGAATAGCGGACTTATTGAGCGCCCTACAATAACCAGAAGGCTGTAGTGACGGCCACACCCACTGAACTAGACATTTTGAATTTAAATGTGCACAAGTCAACCGCTGCTCATTCCTGAATTACCAATGCCACTGAAGAAGGGATTACTTAACTCCTGAAATATGTCTGGCAAGATGAATGATGCTCTTTAATGGATGTTCGCCTGCCTGCATTGCTGCCAATTTACCTGTTTGTTGGATGGATGTATGTATATATATATATATATATATATATATATATATATATATATATATATATATATATATATATATATAATATTTTTTTTACACCTACTGGCAGTCGCCAGTAGGTAGTTATAGTTAGGATTATTTTGTATAGGGAATTCGCAACATTCTAAGGGGAGTCTCAAAACGTGTTTTCCCCATGTTAATTTCCATAGGGCGATCGAACTCACTTTTAGCCCGAACGGCTGAATGGATTTCCACCAAACTTGGCAAAATTGTAGGGACTGGTAGCCCGATGTGCCTTTGCTATGTCTCAAGATATGTGCTCCAGTGAATTTTGAGTAATTTAGGTTAAAAAAATATATATATCTATAAGCGTGCCCCGGTACGAGCACCGGGGCGCGAACCAGCACGATACGCGAGTTCGCACGCGGAAAGCTGATTGCCTCTCGGGTGTCTGTCAACATTCCAAACAGTCCGGAGCGGCCGCCATCTTGTGTCTCGGTAGGATCGAGACACAAGAGGTGGCAAAAACAAAGGGGGAAATGACCAAAAGGGGGCAGAGTAGACCCCCCCCCCCCCCTGACCCCCTAGGTTTGATGTGGGGGCCATCAAAAGGCCCCACGGGTCAAACATTTTTTTTTTCCAATTTGCGCGGGGGAAGCGCCCGGTACGCGCACCGGGGAGCGTACCATGGGGGGAAAAGAAAGACAGAGTTTTTTAAAAGTGTAGCCTTTTTTTTTTATAAATTGGAGGTAGTTCTAAAAACTGTTTTTTTTCTTCTTTTTGTTGTTTTATATTTTTTTAATGTTTTTTTGAACATTTTGTACTTTTTTTGGCTTTTATGAACAATTTGATATATTTTTTGTTATTTTTATGGGGAGAAACAAAAAACAGGGAATTGTAAACGGCTCAAGCAAAAAAAAATCAGGAAAAAATGATGGTTTTTTGGGGCAATTGTGGTTGTCACCAGCACAGTTGATGAGCTTTATGCTTTGCTCACCATAGGTGATTGTTTTACCACAAAATATGCAAGTGATCTTGTATTGCCCAAACTGGGGTTGTATGTTTGGGACCATTTCCCTTGTCTCTGGTCCCGATGGAGTGGGTTGCTTTCTTTTGGAGGTGCTGGGTGAAAATTGAGGAGGGTTTCTGGCCAGTTCTCGGACCTCTGCCACAGCATAGTTGTTAGGATGCCTGCGCTGCATGTGGCGAATCATGGTGTTATTGCCAAATGAGTATTTCTTGTTAGGGTTCCCCCTTGAAAGTTCAATGCCACAGATTAGGCAAGTAACCCTTGGCGCATTCACTTTTTTGAGGTCCTTTGGGATGGAAAAAAACTCCCATATAATGTGCTGCTTTGGCCTATATGGGGTATTATCTTCAGGCAGGAATGTCCTCCTCCCCTCCTCCTCCTCCTCCTCCTCCTCCTCCTCCTCCTTCTTCATCTCCACCACTGTGGTGTTGTGGTGGTCCTCTTGGTGGTGGTGGTGGCCGAGATGCTCCTGCTGCTGCTGCTACTGAAGCCATTTTTCAGTCCATAAAGGTACAGAGAGGTCTTTCAACAGGTCTTCTTCATTCAAAGTACAAAGTGAGAATGAGGAAAAAAGGTGGGGGCTTTCATCATTAGGAACAAAAACTGTCCTGAACCAATGAAAAGTGTTATTTTCAGGTCACATGACCAGGGCTTTCATCATTTGGAAACCAAAACTGTCCTGAACCAATAAAGTGTTATTTTTAGGTCACATGACCCGACGCGCTTACGCTACGCGCCCCGGGGCGCGCCGCTTAAGCGCGTCGGATGCTTACGTGGCGCGATCGTATGCGATCGAGTGCTTCCGGGTGCGTTTACGCCGTGCGTATCACGCGGGCGCGGCTACGCGATACGTCACGATGATGTTTTCGTTTGTGGCAAAAGCGCTAACGGGACGCTCACCGGTACGCGCCCTGGGGCGCTGCAAGACTCCGCTTACCGGTGCACTCACAGGGACGCGCACCGGGAGCGCTCCAGGGCGAAAAAAAAAACCATGAACAATATACATAAAAAATAGTATTACATAAATATACAATATAGGATTCATTATAAAAAATATTACATTTCTTAGCTATAGAAATTTGCTATTAAAAAACCTTTGAAATTCACTGAAAAAACCAAAGGTTTCACACCAGTTATAGTTAGAAATTAGCATTTAAAAAACCTATGAAATTCACTGAAAAAACCATAGGTTTCACACCAGTTATAGTTAGCTGGAAATTTTACTGACATAAAACCATTGAAACTCCCACGTTATAGTTAGTTGGATTCACTATAACTTGCGCGCCTGCACTGCACTGCTGATGACGTCACATATTACATCACTCATGACATGGTCAGTGACATCACTCATGACATCACTGATGACACCATCCTTGTGACAGACTGACAGACCTCCTTTCAGTGTAATGTAACCCTTGAAACACATATTCAAAAATAGAAACTAACATTTTCAAAAAAATGGAGATACCCATACCAGTTACAACAACCAATTCAGTAATTCCACCATCTATATACACATCCTCTTATTCAGCAGCAGTTCTATATAGTCACTCATACATATACTCACTCATCATATATAGTGATACACATATACATCCTGTTACACACCGACAGTCATCCAAAAGTTACTCACACATTTACTCACACATGCAAATAAACTATTGAACATCCATTTATTTGCATATACAGCTATACACACACTAGCACATTACTTCTAAGGAAACTTACACATACTTACTCTCTTAAACAATCACTTATAAAAACACATACTTATTTAAACAGGAACTCTTTCAATCTCTCACATATACATCAATACTCGCATATACTACATTAAAACATATGCAGTTACTCATAAAGACACTAGTGAGGCAGGCATATTCACTCACTAACACACACACACATATACACACTCATCCACCCACACAGTACTGCACATACGCTGTCTTCAAAACACATACAGTGAGTCAGTCACCAACCCATGCAGCCACTTATACACAGTGAAACATCGATACATATATTTAAATATTTTAAAATTACTCGCTAATATATGTATTCACTAAGATACACTTTATAAGCCAGTTAACCAATCAATATTTTATTAAAAATAAACATCCATTTACACACTTATTTAAACATTTATTTGTCCATCGACCTTTACAAATACATATATAAAACACATTGATTTTTCAGAAAGACACACATTCACTGGATGGTGTCATCAGTGATGTCATGAGTGATGTCACTGACCATGTCATGAGTGATGTAATATGTGACGTCATCAGCAGTGCATTGCAGGCGCGCAAGTTATAGTGAGGCCAACTAACTATAACGTGGGTATATATATATATATATATATATATATATATATATTCACTGAAAAAACCATTGGTTATAGACCATATATAGTTAGGAATTAGCATTTACAAAACCTTAATTTACTCGCACAAAACCATAGAAATTCGCATATATAGTTAGTTGCAATAACTATATATCGCGCACCCGCAATCCACTGCTGATGATGTCACATATTACATCATTCATGACATGGTCAGTGACATCACTGATGACATCACTGATAACATCCAGTGACTGTATGTTTCTGTAAAGTTAAAATATGTCTTACATATTGAAGAATGAGTGGATGTATAAGTGTCTGGATGAAGGATTTAGTAGGTGCATGACTGACTGTATGAGAGAGTGATTAAATGTGTCTCACTGGGTGCATGGGTTAGTGACTAAACTGTCTTAATTTGTGCATCATTATGTCTGTTGTTCTGTAAACTGCTGCATGTGTTAATCAGTAGCTATATGAGTAACTATATGGGTTATTGATTGGTTGCCCAAGTATTTGTATGGGAGACTGAGTATGTGTGTGGCTGGCTGGGAGGTGTATGACTCTGTGCATATATGTGTGAGCAGTTGATTCACTAGATGTATGGGTTCAAACGTGCATGTGGAAACAGCTGTATGGGCAGTTGACTGTGTGCATGAGTGTATTGGTGAGTGAATGGATATCTCAGTGCTACATGTCAAAGTAAGTACATATGTAAAACACAGTACATGTGAGAGTTGACATATATAAATAACTAAGCATAAGAGCCAGTGAATGTGAGAGTGGCTGTATGAATCATTGTGAACTTGTATCAGAGATTGTATAAGAGAGTAAATATGTGTTAAAATATGTTTGAATTAGTAAGGTGTGTATAACTGTATAGTTGAGGAAATGGAGGAGTGATTGATTCTTTTCATGACTGACTAGATGTGTGAGTAACTCCATGGATGAGTGACAATCTGTGAGTGTCTGTTTACACTGATTGTATCTAAGGTTATATTAGAGTCTGAAGAGGTTCATCGTATTATCACATGAATGATATTATCAGTGATGTGATCAGTAATGTCAAATGAGATGTCATCAGTGATGTCACTGACCATGTCATGAATGATGTAATATGTGACATCATCAGCAGTGGATTGCGGGTGCGCGATATATAGTTATTGCAACTAACTATATATGCGAATTTCTATGGTTTTGTGCGAGTAAATTAAGGTTTTGTAAATGCTAATTCCTAACTATATATGGTCTATAACCTATGGTTTTTTCAGTGAATTTCAATGGTTTTTTAATAGCAAATATGAAAAGCTGTAAAATGTCAAGTACGTGGTAGGTAAAAACATTTTCGTATTTATGCACACTGATGTGCTTTGAACGCTGCCCCCCCCCCTCCTCTTTTCTTTTAGGAGTATTCTCTCTTTGCAGATAGTGAAGGCTAGGTAACGTAAGCCTTTGCCCCCGTTGTAACCCGTCGTGCCTGCTTCCCTCTACATTTGATTGATTGTTATCCAAGCATTTACTGTTTTAGAATTGGGTGCTCTCATGCTGACGCCAGCTTCAATCTGAAACATCCAGAAACACTGTAGACTACCAATTCAATCAGTTCCGGAGGAGCCCCAACGTGACCCGGTAGAGAAGAACTTGCCCTCCCCTCTTTGACTGATTGTTCTTGTTGCCTGTCCCTTCTCTTGTCATTTAACAGAACTTTTTGGACTGCTGAAAGGGGTTGTGTTCCGACCGCTGGTTGGTGGAGACATTTTGACTATATTCTGGACCTACGTTGTCGCGTAATGCGTCATATGACGCGCCGCGTTAGCGCACCCGGAAGCGATCCGGGGCGCGGCGCGTAACGTAAGCATAACAGGTCATGTGACTTGTTAATAAAACTTTTCATTGGTTCATTTTACTTTTGTTATTCTAATGATTAAAGGCTTGGTTATATGACCTAAAAATAACGCTTATCATTGCTTTCGAACATTTTTTTTTTTCCCAAATGATGAAAGCCCCACCTTTTTTTTCTCACTCTGACTTGTAAAGCAAAGGACCCAGATGCATTTACAGTTTATCACTAACAATGTTCCAGGCTAATGTATTTTCCTGGGAAATTTACAACTGTCCTGCAAGTAAAATATTCCTTTTTCGAGAAAAAGGGCGTTTCTTCGTCCTGGAGGGAGCCGTTGAGCAAAAGAGGCTCGGCCTGCTGTCTTAGTCGCTGATAGGCATGAATATCAGATTCTTATCGATCCCTTTATGTTGCAGGAGTAGAAAACACAACAGCCCTTGACCATTTTTCTTTACTGCGTTCCTGCGTATTATACCTTTTAACAGTCATGTAATTGGACTGCTTTATTTCACTTGCCTTTTAATGATTCGAAAACAGTGGCTATTATTCAAAACTTTACCAATGTAGGTACTACTACCATGTTTTTTAAAAAAAAACTTTATTGTGAAAATGTCAGTATACAAATACGGGCCTATAACCACGTGGGCCGGCCACGGAGCAAACTGGAATCGTATATGATGAGGGCACATTTACACTGTAGAAGAACGTAACGGGCGACCCATTAGATTGCAAGAACTAAGGTGTCTACCATTTACGGAATCAGTGGACGTACATTTTATAATTAAAGTACGACAGGGCCAGTTACAATAAAATTATCTAGATAGACATTTGCGGGCAAGTACCATGGGTGACGTTAATTCGAACTTTCAATAGTACAGTCATCAATAACACATCAGAACTTAATATCAATAGGGATGTCAAAATGTTCAATCAATTCTCGTCCCTGCTCGCCATGTGCTTCAAAATTGCATACGTATCTCGTGATATCAAGGTTGGGCAACCAGTACACAACAAGGAGTTACGAGTCCCATTTATACCGGCGCCATTTTGGGCGCGGCCGGGCAGGTCCAGGATATAGTCAAACATAACAAATGAGGCTGACGTCTCTGAAGCAGTTGACGCACAGCAGGACATAGCAAATAAACATGAAGTCTCTGAAGCTGTTAACTCACTGCAGGACAAAACAAGTGAACCTGAAACCTCTGGAATAATTGTCGCTCAGAAGAACAACACACAAAACTCTGTAGTGTCTGAGGAAAGTAAAACAGAGAAGGGCACTGTAGTTTCAGACACACTTAACACTAATGACTTAACAAAGATATCGTCTGTCTATGAAGCAGCTGTCATGTTCACAGAATTGACAAAGAAGTGTGCAGACACCAATGCTATAAAGAAACACAAGGAAATCCCTAACGCATCTGCATTCTCGGAAGAGGTTGACACAGATGACATCTTAAGGAACAAAGAAAGACAAATTAAGGATGAGGAAGTTGTCACTTTAGTTCTTTCATCAGCTAGCGACAGCAACAAACACATTGTAATGGAGATTAGAGAGGCTACGGATGGGTGAATAAATTATCAAAAGAAATGGCGACTCCCCCCTTTAGCAGATAAGCTAAATCTTTGCGTAATTTGGGCATAAAAGTTATATTATTGGAAGTAGATGGTTATAGTTCTGGTTAATTTCCATTCAGAGTGTCCTACACAGCACCACTCTAGGTAAACACTACTTTATGTAAAACCTGGGACATAGCACTCATTGGAATGTTTGTGATCTTTCCTGTTAAGTTGCATCATAAGTTATTTTAACCATTCCATATAAAGTCATGCATAAAAATGAATACACAGACACAAATAACATGTGTATCCAAAAACAAAATGCAGATTTCGGCCTTATTTATTGCATCTAGTTTTCAAAGGCAAATTTCTGTGGAAAACATGCACATTAAGGGTTGCCTTTCCTTTAACCTTTGTTTTTAAAAAAAAATTGGAATAAACAAAAAGTCTTCCCTTCCATAAATAACCCAAGACTTTTATTTTGTTATGGCAAGGGAACGAAATAGAGAATAAACTATAGTTGGTCACCATGTCGTTTAAAGAAGGGATGGTTCTGCACCAGATTAGATATTTACCCAGACCCTCATTCTCCAATGTGATGAACTAGGCTAAAATTCTTCTGGTGCCTGCACCCTGTCACAGAATATCACCCCAAAACATGGAAGCGCCCAAACACCAGATTGAGTTGAACCCCACAGTAAGCCTTATTTCTTCAGGGCCTTAGAATTTCTTTTGCTTTGCTCATGGAAATTGTGGGATATAGGAGAGATAAGGTGTCACCATTAAGAAAGGGTAGTATTTAAATTTGCATATCAATTATGTTTAACCTTTTAGACCTATGATATGCTGGCTTGAACTTATGCTTTACATTTGAAGCCGAATTCAACAGCTTAAGTAAGTAGGTTTTCGTAGTTGTAACTTTAAAGGGTGATCTAGCAAGCTGTAAAGATTTTCTAAAACAGTGGAGCGTATTTAGTTTTTTAATGTACATGTTTATGAAACGATTACACAAATGAAACATTTATGAGTTTTAAATTTCCGGAGAAGTATAATTCACCAATAGTTTTCTCTGTAGATGTTTTTCCATTAACAATCCCAGTTCTCGGTGCCATCCGGATCTCGTCGCGTTGTGCTGCCTTCGGCGTACTGTAGCAGCAAGAGTGACCGCAACTCAGCTGGACACGCCGTCTTTCGGCGCAGCATTGTAGGATGGCCACACCAGTGCGGCAACTTGCTGGACACCACCTCGGTGCCATCCGGATCTCGTTGCGTTGTGCTGCCTTCGGCGTACTGTAGCAGCAAGAGTGACCGCAACTCAGCTGGACACGCCGTCTTTCGGCGCAGCATTGTAGGATGGCCACACCAGTGCGGCAACTTGCTGGACACCACCTCGGTGCCATCCGGATCTCGGCGCGTTGTGCTGCCTTCGGCCTACTGTAGCAGCAAGTGCGGGCGCAACTCGGCTGGAAGGCGAGTGAAACGCTAAGGGGCGCCGCACTGCACATGAGGTGGCTCCACCTGGGGAGGCGGAAGAAGGCCGTTCGCGCCGCCTCCCCCCGGGCACCCCACGCCGTCTTTCGGCGCAGCATTGTAGGATGGCCACACCAGTGCAACTTGCTGGACACCACCTCGGTGCCATCCGGATCTCGGCGCGTTGTGCTGGCTTCGGCCTATTCGCACATCGGTCCGCTACTGACACCGCCTCATGGGCCATCGGGTTTTGTATGCTTTTTATAACCCAAAGCTGCATAACAGGTCATGTGACTTGTTTATAAAACTTTTCATTGGTTCATTTTACTTTTGGTTTCCTAATGATGGAAGGCTTGATCATATGACCTACAATTAACACTTTTCATTGGATTAAAAGATTTTTTTTCCCAAACGATGAAAGACACACCTTTTTTTTCTCACTCGGCAATCAAAAAAGGTTCCGTTAGATGACAACAGAGGGGACAGGCAACAAGAACCATCACTCAAAAAAGGGGAGGGCAAGTTCTTCCCTACCGGGTCACGTTGGGGCTCCACCGGAACTCATTGAATTGATAGTCTACAGTGTTTCTGGATGTTTCAGACTGAAGCTGGCGTCAGCATGAGAGCACCACCATCTCGTAGCTCCGTCGTGGCCATTCCGCAAGCAATCATGGCAGCCGCTCCCCACCGGAAGCCTGCGGGAGTCGGGGGGCTCCCAAGACTTTTGTAGAATCCTCAAGGCTGAGGGGACGCTTTCGAGAATGGAGCCCAAGCCCTAGCAGACAAGCGTCCGAGTTCCAAGGTGTCCCAGGGCCATTTTAGTGGACCAGGCCCAAATCCGAAGAGCCGGACGCCATTTTAAGAGTCCTGTGGCAGCCGCCTATCGCTGCACCGTTGTGCTGCCTTCGGCGTACTGTAGCAGCAAGAGTGACCGCAACTCAGCTGGACACGCCGTCTTTCGGCGCAGCATTGTAGGATGGCCACACCAGTGCGGCAACTTGCTGGACACCACCTCGGTGCCATCCGGATCTCGGCGCGTTGTGCTGCCTTCGGCCTACTGTAGCAGCAAGTGCGGGCGCAACTCGGCTGGAAGGCGAGTGAAACGCTAAGGGGCGCCGCACTGCACATGAGGTGGCTCCACCTGGGGAGGCGGAAGAAGGCAGTTCGCGCCGCCTCCCCCCGGGCACCCCACGCCGTCTTTCGGCGCAGCATTGTAGGATGGCCACACCAGTGCAACTTGCTGGACACCACCTCGGTGCCATCCGGATCTCGGCGCGTTGTGCTGGCTTCGGCCTATTCGCACATCGGTCCGCTACTGACGCCGCCTCATGGGCCATCGGGTTTTGTATGCTTTTTATAACCCAAAGCTGCATAACAGGTCATGTGACTTGTTTATAAAACTTTTCATTGGTTCATTTTACTTTTGGTTTCCTAATGATGGAAGGCTTGATCATATGACCTACAATTAACACTTTTCATTGGATTAAAAGATTTTTTTTCCCAAACGATGAAAGACACACCTTTTTTTTCTCACTCGGCAATCAAAAAAGGTTCCGTTAGATGACAACAGAGGGGACAGGCAACAAGAGCCATCACTCAAAAAAGGGGAGGGCAAGTTCTTCCCTACCGGGTCACGTTGGGGCTCCACCGGAACTCATCGAATTGATAGTCTACAGTGTTTCTGGATGTTTCAGACTGAAGCTGGCGTCAGCATGAGAGCACCACCATCTCGTAGCTCCGTCGTGGCCATTCCGCAAGCAATCATGGCAGCCGCTCCCCACCGGAAGCCTGCGGGAGTCGGGGGGCTCCCAAGACTTTTGTAGAATCCTCAAGGCTGAGGGGACGCTTTCGAGAATGGAGCCCAAGCCCTAGCAGACAAGCGTCCGAGTTCCAAGGTGTCCCAGGGCCATTTTAGTGGACCAGGCCCAAATCCGAAGAGCCGGACGCCATTTTAAGAGTCCTGTGGCAGCCGCCTATCGCTGCACCGCAAGAGTGGGAGCAACTCAACTACATGGTGAGCGAGACGCTGTAGCCGCAAGAGCGGGCGGTAAACAGCTGAATGGCGGATGAGGCACAGTGTAGCAAAAGCGGGCGGAATGGCAACTGAAACGGTAAAGGGGCGCCCCACTACAGCAGACGAGCCTCCACCTGGGGAGGCCCATTCACGCCGCCTCCCCCCCCACCCCCCGGGGCGCCCCACGCCGTTTTTTCGGAGCAGCATTGTAGGATACCAAAACCAGTGCGGCAACTTACTGGACATCACCTGGGTGCCGTCCAGATCTCAGCGCTTTCTGCTGCCTTGGGACTATTCGCACAACAGACCGCTACTGACGAGGCACAGTGCAGCAAAAGCGGGCAGAAAACCGCTGAATGGCAAGTGAAACGCTAAAGGGGCGCCCCACTACAAGAGAGGAGCCTCCACCTGGGGAGGCCCGTTCACGCCGCCTCCCCAACACCCCCCCCCCCCGGGGCGCCCCACGCCGCTTTTCGGAGCAGCATTGTAGGATACCAAAACCAGTGCGGCACCCAGGTGACATCACCTGGGTGCCGTCCAGAACTCAGCACGTTGTGCTGCCTTGGGACTATTCGCACAACAGACCGCTACTGACCATTGTTGCTTCTGTTTTAATTAAAAAAAAATTAAGGTGTTTACTGTTTTTGTTGCGATGTATATATTTATAAGTTATTAAAGTGTTATAATCCTACTACTTTGTTGGAGTGCTATATATTTTTAATGTGACACATAATTGTGAAGACTTTGATGTACAAAAAGGCATCCCTGGAATCTTCCGCTTCAGGCTCGGTCCCACACACCCTCACAGTGAGAATCCCCTCCCCAATCACAATACAGGATGGTTATCAGATAGTAGGAGCGCGTGTGGTGTGACGGATCTCATCGGGTGGGGGCCTTGATCTACTGTAACTCCTTTGAAGAGGGGTGATTCTTTACAGTTGAGGCCATAAACTACATCCGCAGGGCTACGTGATAGCCTGGGACCGGCCTGGACAATCGGACACAAAGGAAGAGGAATGTCAGAGGGTGCGGTAGTGAATAGGGTGAAAGGGTGGTGTCGGGCGGGCACAGGGTGTGATTCTCAGGGAAGAGCAGCGCAGATGGGGGGAGGTTTATGGCCCATGCATAAGACAGAGAGCGGGGGTGACCAGCGTGTGGGGGAGATGCTTGCGAGGGTGGGGAGCCATGCTGAGGATCGGTGGCGTGCAGAGAGTGGGTCTGGTCAAGGCATCTAAAATGGCTGCACGACAAAAGTGTGGCATTGGAAAAAAAGCAAGATGGCGCAGACAATGTTTATCAATACGAATTAATTTATAACAATTATTTTTAACAATATATTTACTCGCAGTGTCAAAATGGCGGTCAACACTTCCTGATTTCCTTCGAATCGAACGTTAACAGACGTCCCGATCGGCGGCGTGCAGAGAGTGGGTCTGGGCAAGGCATCTAAAGTGGCTGCCGTGCACGACAAAAGTGTGGCATTGGAAAAAAAGCAAGTTGGCGCAGACAATGTTTATCAATACGGATTAATTTATAACAATTATTTTTAACAATATATTTACTCGCAGTGTCAAAATGGCGGTCAACACTTCCTGATTTCCTTCGAATCGAACGTTAACAGACGTCACGCAGCAAAAAAAAAAAAAACGCTCACGCGCAGCCGCTGGAAGACAAGTATCAACATATATGAGCCTCCTCAGCCACCCTCAGAAAACATAGGGGGTCAGGATACGTCTCCCGTACCCCCTTATACCCATTTCTCACATTGTTTTTCCTCCATCTTGTAATTTAATTAAATCGAAACACAAAATGGCGAATTCCCGTTTCGCGTCCCCGTTCACTACCCGGTTCGCGAACCGGAAAGCGCTTCTACCGCAAAAAATCAATATTTTTTTTATTTGCCCCACAGGACCCTTTAATAAGCCCAACATCATTCCTAGGGGGTCAAGAAGGGTCTACCTTGCCCCCTTTCATTAAATTCCCCCTTCGTTTTTCTCCTCTTCTTGTCTCTCGATCCTACCGAGAGACAAGATGGCGGCCGCTCCGGACTGTTTAGAATGTTGACAGACACCGGAGAGCCAATCAGCTTCGCTTTGCAAAGCTCCGTTACGCGAAAAGTACGCGAACTGGTGCGCTATCCGGGACGCTGTCACAGATATATCTGTTTTTTTAAACGTTAATTTCTCAAAATCCACTGGAGCACATATATTGAGACCCAGCAAAGGCACATCGGGCTAACAGTCCCTACAATTTTGCCAAGTTTCGTGCAAATCCATTCAGCCGTTCGAACTAAAAGTGAGGCCAAACGCCCTATGGAAAACTCAATGTTAAAAACGCGTTTTGGGACCCCCCTTTTTTCTCGGCCCCCCCCCCCAAATTTTCAGGGGCTGCTCAGAAACAAAATGTGCCATTTTCCTGAAAATTTCAGCCGATTCCGTCCACAAACGCCAAAGTTATTAGACATAGAATTTTCAAAAGTTACATAGAGAAAAAATCCTAACTATATATACCTACTGGCGACCGCCAGTAGGTAATATATATATATATATACATACATACAGTCCAAGTCCCGTCCGATAATGGCGGAACCATACAGGTCCAGACCTCAGAAGCCTCACGCCCAGCAATGAAATACAGCCTCAAAAATACCAGGAATCCAAGAGTGGATGGCAGGGAAGACGGTTTATTTGAATAAGGATAACGTGTTTCGCTCCACAAGGGAGCTTGTTCACATAGCGTGTCAGGAACAAAAAAAGCATTTAAATAGTGAAAACAAAAATAGGACAATGCACAAATTAACAATGGTGAACACCTTCTCTACACTTCACAGTAAACATAGTGAAAAGACTCACTAGCTAACAAGTGCACAAAAAAATAATGACGTGAAATCCATATTAAAGAGCATGTAAAGCAGTTCATAAATAAGAGTTCATTCAACAGAAAATTCAATAGTCATTGTAACCAACGGAGATACATTTTGAATGAGGAAAATAGAATATCTAGACATGGACCTATTATAATATATATATAGAGAGATTTCATATCCACCTAATACATTGTGAATTGACGCCCGCAGTTCATTTAAGCGAATAATGACATAGTGCCATATAAATAAAAAGAGACATAACTATTCACAACGTAAAAGAACTACCATGTTCTAAAGTAGAAGGGAATACAACAACTAGTATGATGAACACATATGATACAATGACCCTATAAGCTGCTATTTACACAATGGATGAAAAATCGGTAATAATGAAAAAGGAGCAAGTGATGCCAGGTTAAAAATAAAATCCAAATGATAAAAGAAAGCATACACAAGACACATATAGTGAGAAAAAGTAAAAAGCCAAAAGAGAATATATAATAGAAAAAAAGATAGAAGGGCCACAGCTACAGAGCTAAACAAAGATGAAAAAAGAATAATCACACAATAGATATATTCCTCAAAACTGGCGTACCAAAATTCACTAACCATACATCTGATTATAATAATAGAGTGTCAACACCAGAAAAGAATATATGAAAAGTAGAGACAACCAAACTGCCAACTGAGAAGTGAAAACCTAGATCACAATAGAGATGACATCAAGAGAATCAATGAGAAACAAGATCACAGTAATGCATAAACTGTTCATAAGAAATTACTAAGATCTTCAGTAAGGTTCAGCCCATTAGGGGCCTTGGTATCTAAGGCCAGAATCAAATGTGATTCCTTCTGCCTAAGAAGCTTCATACGATCACCCCCCGGGCCGGGTTGGGGTACCGAACATAGAACTGTATATTCGAAGTCCTTGAGCTTTTTGTCATGCACTGAGCGGAAGTGTCTAGCGACAGGGTAACTGCTATCACTATTGACGATGGCACGAATGTGCTGCAAAATGCGTTGGTAAACCGGAAGTTTAGTACTTCCGATGTACTCAAGATTGCACGTACACTGCAATTTGTACACAACATACTCAGATCTACACGTGAGATGATCACGGATAGGAATGGGTGTGGTGCTAAACGCAGTAACATAGTATGTGCTATTCTTGGCAAAAGTACAAGCACAACAGGATGTACATCTGAAAAAGCCAGTTTTAGTTACCAAGCTTTTTTTGAGCGGTCCCTCTGGCATGGGTCTATCGAGTGCATCACGCATCGTGGGTGCCCTTCTGAATGTGATGTTGGGTGTGCTAGGAAGCAATGGCCCAAGAATAACATCAGTTAGAATTATGGGCCATTCAGAGCAGATGATGCGCCTGATTTTGCGTTCCTTGATGCTGTAGTTAGTAATAAGACGCACACTACACTCTGAGGTGGATATGTTGGGAACCTTGGGTGCTAGTAGTGTCTTGCGCTCGAATGTGCAAGCCTTCTGAAGGGCTTTTTCCAAAATGGAATCAGAATAGCCCCTATTAGTGAATCTCTGTTTAGACTCACTGAGGCACTTGTCGAGGGAATCTTTGTCACTACAGATCCTGCAAATGCGTATGAACTCCCCATAGGGGATGCTGCGGATGGTATGGGCACTGCGGGCATGCAAAATTGCATTACCCGCTGTGGCCTTTCTGTGCAGACGGGTTTCAATTCTGTTCTCTTTAATGAAAATATTTACATCCAAAAATTCTGCTGCATCAGTGGTGATAGTGGAAGTGAATTTGAGATTGTAATCATTAACATTCAAATTGGTAACAAAAGCATTAGCTTCCTCTGATGACCCATTCCAGATTATACAGACATCATCTATATAGCACAAACAAAATAGGAGTCTAGAGGGAAAGACCTAGGACGCCCTCCACTCAGTAAGTCATCAAACAACACAGATCCTAGTTCTAGCGGCAATATTTATCTATTGATCTGTGAACATCACTGGTTAAGAATAAATCACCCCAGGGAAACCCATAATCTAGGGATAATCAAGATGTCTCAGTCTATTGCCTATATAAAAAGCAACCTAGCTCTGATCTATACATTTAGAACAGCACAAGACTAACAATCACCTTGAAAGACAAAAAATGTGTGAAGAGCGAGATGGCACCTCACAGGCGCACCACCAATGGGACCCCTGGCTGGTACTCACCAGGATGGCCCTGTTCTCATCATTGGTGCCATCAAGCTTTAACGTAAAAGTGTCTCAAACCCAAAGTAAAAAGACAGTGACTGGTGCATTGAACACAACTTATATGTGACAGAAACTTACAACATTAAACATTTAAAATACAAGCTACTGTGCAACCAGGACAATAAACTTTACTCATGTTCCTTTCTTTGTTGCAAACAGTAAACACATAAACATAAAAAAGGAGAGTGTGAATACTACCTATCGCTTCACACCCTACTTACAGCCAACATGTTTCATTGCCTTGGTTTTTATCAGGCAATTTCCTCAGGGCAACTCAATGTAAATGCCACTGCAAGAGACACTGTGCTTCAAGTGCTGTCATATAAACAAACATATATGGGGTTACCTGTTGTCCACCTTTGTATTCTACATATAGATCATAATGCACTGTCAAACAGTCATGCTGTATTAGGTAATAGTTATTATTACCCTTCAAGTAGCCTTGCCTCTCATACCTGCCAAGAGGAACTTAAAAACAGGAAAACAGCCCCCATAGGTGAGCGTGGTCCTATCTCCCTTCAGTTCAATTACTAGAAGAAAGAACCAAACAAACATAGGTTATCCAATCTAAAAGCGTTCTTAAACCTTGCTTGTTGAACATAAAAGCGACCAAATAGGTCCATCAGAGCGTTACCAGTGGAGATCAATCGTTCGGCGTCTTATCAGCACTCGAACGCCGAACGAGTGTTTCACTGATCTATTTGGATTCTCAAGTGCCGATTTTCGGGGGATCTGATTGGCCGATTTTCGGGGGCTCTGATTGGCTGAGATAGTCAGATGACTCTTGCGGCCATTTGCAAACGGTCCCAAGACCATTAAGATGCCTGTTTTTTGTGTCAATACATGCCTATTCACATTTGGATTCTCAAGTGCCGATTTTCGGGGGATTGGATTGGCCGATATTTGGGGGCTCTGATTGGCTGAGGTAGTCAAATGACTATCGCGGCCATTTGTAAACGGTCCCCAGACCATTGGAAATGCCTGTTTTATGTGCCAATGCGTGCCTGCTCATGTAGTATATTCGAGTTTGACCATCTCTGCAGCTTAGCTTGCCAACAAACACATGAATACATCAAGGGGACATATTTTGTGAAGATTGCACGAGAAAGGCGCGTCGAGTTTCCGATTCGGGGAATTGTCAATATGTCTGTAATCAGGTGTGCACAAAAACATTTTCAATAGAAACAGCACACCACATCAATTACATAGTGATAATTACTCTAAATGGTGGTGTCTCTCAGTTCAAAAGCAGGAATAATATGTCAATCGTGGCCATCTTGGAACAGTATATAAGCAATGTAAGTCGGGACCATCTTGGATTAGTGTAGCAGGCGCGGGAAGGATAGGCAATACGCTGATTCTAGTAGTTCTAGGTTTTATTTTGGTATATAGTGAATCTCAGCTTTTCTTTCTTGTGCTCCGTGAAAGTCTTGGGTAACGGCTCCTCGCTGCTTTCCGGATGCCTGAATCTGTGGAGGCTGTTCTACGTCCTCGGTCGGGTGTCCGCCGAGGAAGGTCTCCGTCGGTTTCCGTGATGCCCGTCAGTGACCGGAACAGGGAAATAAAAGGTAAAAACGAAGTATCAGTACCCGTTCTATATTGCGGATTTACAGGGAGGGGAGGGAGGGACCAACCACACGTGAGGCACTCTGTCGCTAACTGCCGAGGTGAAGGGTTTTGTGCTCAGGGTAGGGGAAAACACCAGGAAGAAGGGGATCCCGGGTTTAGTCCGACGTTACTAGTTTACGAGTGACCCAACCCCTCAACTTGTCACGCACCTGGTTAAGCCATACACCTCCCCCGGGTGTATGGCTGGGCGGCTCGTGGTGTCGGTGGCCTCCTGGCATCTCTTCCTTAACGTCGTCTGCTTCGTCCCTCTGCTGCCTCTCCTCAGAACCGGTCCTCCTTCGCACCGCTCCGCTTCCTTCTTCTTTCCCGTCTCTCCGTTCGTTCTCCGCATACACGTTCTTCCTTAGCTCCGCTCCGCTTCCGTCTTCCTCCTCGTCTCCTTCCTCGCTCTGGGTGAACAAGCACACCCTTGATTCGTCCATTCCGGCATAAGAGGTTTCCGTGTCCTGACGAGACTCCTCCCACTCCGAATTCCATTCAGAATTAAAGGGCCAGTGTGTGGATTGCGTGTCTACCTCTGTTTCAACGTTCTGTGGAGAGGAAGAGGTAGTGTTTAACATTTGACTAATTTCAAATCCTTTATAGTCATTTCTTCGTGCTGACCCCGCTGTGTTACAATTAGTGTATAGGCAGTGTAGATAGTGGGGATAGCGCAACTACTAATAGCACTCAAATAGAGAAAGTCATTCCACGAGTGCATTTATTTTTACTTCTCAGTCTTTATCTTAAGAATGTATGCGGATCGGAGCAGTTACTGAAATATAAACATATTCCAGGTGTTTGGCTCTACATGGATGCGGACGCCTTGCTATTACTAAAAGAGGTTTTACTTCATGACCCATAATATAGTCAATGGGAAGGTACGATGTAACCTGAAATTATTTGTAATGTTATTTATCCAAAAATGTTTTTGGGTATAGTCACCTAATTATATTTCAGGTGGAGAAGTACCTTGAAGATGGGGGACAGTAGAATACTGCGACGAAGAGCATCCACATGTATATCTCAACGTAGCTTATTCCACTCCAAAAGTTCATTGAGTCCCTTTTGTTCACTTTGTTCTTGGTATATCCATCGTCCTTCCTTGGTAATTAAGCGTCTTTCTTTAGTCTGGGCATCACCCATCACTCTCTAGAACCACCCAAGTAAAGGTGTGTTTATTGCGGTGGCAGTGTTGCACTAATTTAGTGGTTAGTTTCCCAATCCTTATTGTGCTGACATGCTCCTGAATGCGGAGTTTGATCTTCCGTGTGGTGAGTCCAATATACTCCAACCCACATTCACATCTTAGTCTGTACACCACGTTGGTAGTGTTGCAGTTACTAAAGTGATTCAGTGACCAGGTTTTTCCAGATTGTAAAGTCACTGTTGCAGTTTTTTTCGTCAGGGGGCACACTGAGCAATTTCCGCATGGAAAGTGTCCTTTGGGGATGGTGGTAATCTCTGTTTCTGCTCTCCCATTTATCCTGGTATGGACCAGTTTATCTTTCAGATTGTTAGCTCTTCGGAAAGCAAAGCGAGGCGGAGGCATCTTGAAATCCGCTGTGGATAGTAAAGACCAGTGTTTTCTGATAGATTGGCGGATCTTGGTGGTCATTGGGTCATAAGTCATGACCACAGGTAGGCAGTCTGTCTTCTCCTTTGTTTGCGATTCTAACAGAACCGATCTTGGTGTGTTCAGGGCTCTCTTTTGAGCCTGTTTGATAACTCTGCGCGGGTAATCTCGGGCTTCCAATTTCTTACTCAGTACCTCTGCTTGCTCTTTGTATAGTTCAGTGGAAGAACAATTTCGCCTGTACCTCAAAAATTGCCCCACAGGGAGATTGTCTCTTAATGCTCTCGGGTGGTATGATTGATAAGATAGCAATGAATTTCTATCAGTAGGCTTTTGATGAACACTTGTTCGAAAGCCTCCTTCTACTGCTTCGATGTCTAGATCAAGGTAGACCGCACTTGTATGATAATACTTCCAGGTGAAGCGAAGGCTCATATCTTGGGTATTCAACCAGTTTAAGAACCGGAGGAGGGATGATTCTTCTCCTGCCCAAAGGAGGAGCACATCATCTATATATCGCCTCCAAAGGCGCATGTGGCCTTTGAAGGGATTGATGTCAGATTCGATGATATGCTCCTAAAATTGGCCCACATAAATACAGGCCAAACTCGGTGCCATTGTAGCCCCCATAGATGTGCCCGTCACTTGGAGGAACAGGTCGTTTTTATAGCTGAAAAAGTTCCTTGTGAGTGCTAATTCAACACAATGCAAAGCAAAACTCTGGGGGGCATCATAAAACCACTCCTGTTTGGCCAGTGCTCTCGCTGTTGCCACCAATGCGGCATCCTGAGGAATACACGAGTATAGGGACTCGATGTCAATAGTCCCGATATACTCATTATCAGGGTCAAATGTCATATTGTTAAGGACATTTAAAATGTCCGTAGTGTCCTTAACATAGGATTCCTGGGTTATCACCGATTCGCGAAGGTAATAATCAGCGAACTGGGATAGAGGTTCCAATATTAATTGGATTCCAGATACAATTGGCCGGCCCGGTGGAGGCCGGGCCGGTTTGTGTATCTTTGGGAGGATATAGAAGGCAGGGGTCCTTGGGTTGGTGTTAATAAGGAACTCCGCCTCCTTCGCACTTATCCACTGCTTCTCTCTCGCTCCACCAATGAGTTCTGTTATTGTTTTCATCAGTTCCGGGGTGGGATCTTTTCTAAGGGCCTGATAGTTAGCTCTCACATTAAGTAATCGTCGTACTTCGGCCTCGTAATCACAAGTGTTTAGTATGACAACAGCACCGCCTTTATCAGCGCTTTTTATTGTTATATTGTCATTACTCTGGAGGGACCTCATGGCCTCCCAATCTCCTTTCGTCATGTTTTTAAATCCACTTGTTTTATAGTTACTTTCTATCCTCCCAATTTCCTTTAGAACTTTGGCCTCAAAAACCGCCACTTCAGGGCCAATTGCCCCCATTGGCGGACAGAAAGTCGAAGGTTTTTTCAGGTTGGTATTGAATCCTTTACTCTCTTCAAGTGGTTGTTTTGCGAGAAAAAAAATTCAACTTAATTTTACGCATCGAACAAAGTGAACAAAAGAGACTCAATGAACTTTTGGAGTGGAATAAGCTACGTTTAGATATACATGTGGATGCTCTTTGTCGCAGTATTCTACTGTCCCCCATCTTCAAGGTACTTCTCCACCTGAAATATAATTAGGTGACTATACCCAAAAACTTTTTGGGATAAATACCATTACAAATAATTTCAGGTTACATCGTACCTTCCCATTGACTATATTATGGGTCATAAAGTAAAACCTCTTTTAGTAATAGCAAGGCGTCCGCATCCATGTAGAGCCAAACACCTGGAATATGTTTATATTTCAGTAACTGCTCTGATCCGCATACATTCTTAAGATAAAGACTGAGAAGTAAAAATAAATGCACTCATGGAATGACTTTCTCTATTTGAGTGGTATTAGTAGTTGCGCTATCCCCACTATCTACACTGCCTATACACTAATCCAAGATGGCCCCGACTTACATTGCTTATTAACTGTTCCAAGATGGCCACGATCGACGTATTATTCCTGCTTTTGAACTGAGAGACACCACCATTTAGAGTAATTATCACTATGTAATTGATGTGGTGTGCCGTTTCTATTGAAAATGTTTTTGTGCACACCTGATTACAGACATATTGACAATTCCCCGAATCGGAAACTCGACGCGCCTTTCTCGTGCAATCTTCACAAAATATGTCCCCTTGATGTATTCATGTGATTGTTGACAAGCTAGGCTGCAGAGATGGTCAAACTCGAATATACTATATGAGCAGGCACGCATTGGCACATAAAACAGGCATTTCCAATGGTCTGGGGACCGTTTACAAATGGCCGCGATAGTCATTTGACTACCTCAGCCAACCAGAGCCCCCGAATATCGGCCAATCCAATCCCCCGAAAATCGGCACTTGAGAATCCAAATGTGAATAGGCACGTATTGACACAAAAAACAGGCATTCTTAATGGTCTGGGGACCGTTTGCAAATGGCAGCGAGAGTCATCTGACTATCTCAGCCAATCAGAGCCCCCGAAAATCGGCCAATCAGATCCCCCGAAAATCGTCACTTGAGAATCCAAATAGATCAGTGAAACACTCGTTCGGCGTTCGAGTGCTGATAAGACGCCGAACGATTGATCTCCACTGGTAACGCTCTGATGGACCTATTTGGTTGCTTTTATGTTCAACAAGCAAGGTTTAAGAACGCTTTTAGATTGGATAACCTATGTTTGTTTGGTTCTTTCTTCTAGTAATTGAACTGAAGGGAGATAGGACCACGCTCACCTATGGGGGCTGTTTTCCTGTTTTTAAGTTCCTCTTGGCTGGTATGAGAGGCAAGGCTACTTGAAGGGTAATAATAACTATTACCTAATACAGCATGACTGTTTGACAGTGCATTATGATCTATATGTAGAATACAAAGGTGGACAACAGGTAACCCCATATATGTTCGTTTATATTACAGCACTTGAAGCACAGTGTCTCTTGCAGTGGCATTTAAATTGAGTTGCCCTGAGGAAATTGCCTGATAAAAACCAAGGCAATGAAACATGTAGGGTGTGAAGCGATAGGTAGTATTCACACTCTCCTTTTTTATGTTTATGTGTTTACTGTTTGCAACAAAGAAAGGAACATGAGTAAAGTTTATTGTCCTGGTTGCACAGTAGCTTGTATGTTAAATGTTTAATGTTGTAAGTTTCTGTCACATATAAGTTGTGTTCACTGCACCAGTCACTGTCTTTTTACTTTGGGTTTGAGACACGTTTACGTTAAAGCTTGATGGCACCAATGATGAGAACAGGGCCATCCTGGTGAGTACCAGCCAGGGGTCCCATTGGTGGTGCGCCCGTGAGGTGCCATCTCGCTCTTCACACATTTTTTGTCTTTCAAGGTGATTGTTAGTCTTGTGCTGTTCTAAATGTATAGATCAGAGCTAGGTTGCTTTTTATATAGGCAATAGACTGAGACATCTTGATTATCCCTAGATTATGGGATTCCCTGGGGTGATTTATTCTTAACCAGTGATGTTCACAGATCAATAGATAAATATTGCCGCTAGAACTAGGATCTGTGTTGTTTGATCATCTATATAGCGCCAATAGTGCAAAATATTGGATAGCCAGCGTTGGTGTGTGGTCCTGAGCTCGTGTTCCTCCCACCAGCCCACATGTAAACATGAGTAACTGGGGGAAAAACACGAGCCCATCGCCACTCCACGCAACTGTTGGTATATCTGGCCCTGAAATCTGAAAAAGTGGGTGTTAAGGCAGATTTTTATCATTTCCATTAACATGGCATTGTGGTCACGGAAACGAATGTCTCTTTTGTCCAAATAGTATTTGCATGCCTGCATGCCGTGCTGATGATGAATCGACGTATAAAGTGACTCGATGTCCATAACCAAGAACAGTAAATTGTCACTCCATTCCACTTCCATGATCTTGTTTAACAAGTCAGTGGTGTCCTTCATAAAGGATGGGAGATTGCGCATATGGGGCTCCAAAAAGTAGTCAACATATTTGGAGAGGTTCTCATTCATGCTGCCAATTGCAGCAATGATAGGACGTCCTGGAGTGGGAGTCACTTGTTTATGTACTTTCGGGAGAAAGTACAAGACAGGTGTAATGGGGTAATCCTTGACCAGAAAGTTACACTCATCTTTAGTTAGCAGACCAATTCGCTTCCATGAATGGATTGTTTTGCGTGTTGTTTCGTAGCTTTTATTCATAGCGAATTGAGTTGACAAAAGATAAGATGAGGTGTCACTGAGATGCCTTTCTGCTTCGATGATGTAGTCCTTGGTACGCCACAGCACCGTATTTCCTCCTTTATCTGCATTTTTAATTATGACATCCTTGTTCTTTTGGAGCCTACTCACAAGTTGATGGTACTGGTCGTCATTGTAGTTAGTTTGTTTCCTTTGATTCATAATTTCTCTATTGAGAGCTTTCAATTCTGTAATGACCCTATCGCTAAAAACATCCACCGCATCACGGGGCATGATGGGTAGAAAGGTAGATTTAGGGCGAAAGGGAGTGACAGCTGAACGTCCAACATAAATGCTCTGACTAATGGTAGGTGTTGGTTGTGAGTCGTTGTCAAAGGCTAAATCTAGCAGGTTCTGTAACCCCGTGATATCTCGTACTTGTAGAGAAGATGTTGCAGTATCTTCATCTCCCGCAGTGCTTGTTTGATTCCATTTGGATTCCAGTTTGAAATATTTAATCCGTTTAATCTTGCGGATAAATTTGTAGACATCAATGCGCGTTTGGTTGTACGAGAACCTGTTAGGTGGACAGTACGAAAGCCCAAGTGAGAGTAGTTGTTGTTCAGCTTGAGTCAAAGGAAGGTCAGTGAGATTAATGACAGTATTTTCCAGCATACTTGTTACCTTCTCCAATTCCTTTTTGTTCTTTCTCGCGAGGTACCTGCGCTTGAAGATGCACCTCCTTGCGTGCCTGCGCTGGCTGTTTGATTGCCTGATTTGGTTTGAGGTTGCCGGGAGCGCAAGGAATATCACCGGTCCTCGCTGACAAAATTCAGCTCTTCAACCAATGAGAAGTTCTCACGACTGGCAGGTCCTTCTGTGGGTCTCACTGGTATACTCTCGTCATCACTTGCAGAAGTGAGGGAGTTTAATGAGAGATTATCACTGTTGTCAGTCAGTACAGTGCTGGCAGAAGTTGAGGGTTGAATATTGAGAGAATTGCCTGTATTAGCCACCGCTTTACGTTTTAAGTTGTCGTATTTCCTCGAAGGTAAAAATCCTGCCAGTGGCATAGTCGTTTTTATCACCGGCAAATTTGGTGATTTTCCGCTCGCTGATAGATTCTTCCAACTTTTTTACACGTACATCAATTTCTGCTTTAGCTTTAGTGATAATGTCAGTTTCACCTGATGCCTCCACCAGGCCGTTTATACGATCAATCTCAAGTAGCAGTTTGTTGCGATCTGACTCAGCATACTTGATAAGAATATGGAGAATATTCATTGAACTTTTGAGATTGTTGTCGGCCCATTCTTGGAGCATCTGGGGATCTGGGTTCTCATAAGTGGGGACAATTAGGACCCTTAAGACACGAGGTATCCTGTCAGCATCCCTATATTTCTCGAGGGATTTTTTCTCCCACCATTTAGAAATTTCGCCACGTAAAAGTTTCTCAAGTGTTTTCAAGAGGGTTTTCACATCACTGTCAGCAGCAACTGGTGCCTCTTTAGTAGATTTAGAAGTACTCGCAGGGAGACTGTCAAATCGAGCCTCAGCTGTGGCTTCTCTGTTCCTGAGCGCGTCACTAGAAATCATGATATGGTGTATAAATACAGATCCGTCTAACTTGGATGAGTACAAGCCCATGACCCTGCACAAGTGTGAAAGGCTCACTGCGGGCAAGATGTGAACGGCAATCCCATAACCCACTACAGCTTAATCCAGCAGCAAGCCACATGTAAAGAAAGGAGAGAGGGAAATGCCTTACCGGAATCGATGTCGGGTTGCCAGCCAGCCAGTCAGCCGACCGGTTAGCCTCACCTTCACCACGCCGAAAGGACGACGACTCCTCCTCCCAAAAGCGTAGCTTGTAATGTAGAATCCAATGCATAGAAGGCGGGCACAGCAAAAGCAGAATCCAAAACGATCCAAATTACAGAGACGCCGAAAAGCGCCAGGAGCCGCGCCGGCGCTGTGCCTCTTAGCAGCGGGAGGGTCCAGAAGCCGGGAGCAGCCAATCCCGGCTAGAATGTATAAGGAAGCAGTCCAAGTCCCGTCCGATAATGGCGGAACCATACAGGTCCAGACCTCAGAAGCCTCACGCCCAGCAATGAAATACAGCCTCAAAAATACCAGGAATCCAAGAGTGGATGGCAGGGAAGACGGTTTATTTGAATAAGGATGACGCGTTTTGCTCCACAAGGGAGCTTGTTCACATAGCGCGTCAGGAACAAAAAAAGCATTTAAATAGTGAAAACAAAAATAGGACAATGCACAAATTAACAATGGTGAACGCCTTCTCTACACTTCACAGTAAACATAGTGAAAAGACTCACTAGCTAACAAGTGCACAAAAAAATAATGACGTGAAATCCATATTAAAGAGCATGTAAAGCAGTTCATAAATAAGAGTTCATTCAACAGAAAATTCAATAGTCATCGTAACCAACGGAGATACATTCTGAATGAGGAAAATAGAATATCTAGACATTTGAGATGTCATCAGTGATGTCACTGACCATGTCATGAATGATGTAATATGTGACATCATCAGCAGTGGATTGCGGGCGTGCAAGTTATACTTAGTACAACTAACCATAACGGAGGAATTTCAATGGTTTTGTACGAGTGAAATGTCCAGCTAACTATAACACTCCTGAAACCTATGGTTTTTTCAGTAATTTTCAAAGTTTTTAAAATGAAAATTCCTAACTATAACCTGCCTGAAACCTATGTTTTTTTCAGTGAATTTCTAAGGTTTTTTAAATGATTATTCCTAACTATAACCTACCTGAAACCTATGGTTTTTTCCATTGCATTTCAAAGGTTTTTTACTTTTAGAAAGACAGACCTATTGGCCTACTACTCATCATTGACATCATTTACAAATGCTCAAAAAAGAACCCAACTTCTGTATTTATCCACACTTTAAAATAAATACAGAGAGGAAAATAAATACCTTTCTGTCTGTATTTATGTGTAAAAATCAGTAAAGACATAAATTAAGGAGCCCTACTTATAATTTAAGAATATTTTCAACTTAATTAGCAGTAATTAACATATAAGTGTGGTCAAAGTATGACGCAGCACCTATAATACCGGACTTTCAAGAACAGTGTTCACAGTTCGATTCCAAAGTCCATCAGCATCTTAGCCAACCACTATCTCACTGTAGGTAACACCTTGCCTAATCTTCCCAACGCCCCAAGCGCCGGCTCACCTTTCCGGGAGTAGCTTTACGCTTTGCAAAAGCTGGTATTTTTTAAAATTAAAAAGCATAGTGATAACAAATATTAATACGTTTTTTTTCTTCTATTGTAAACGATATTTTTTTTAATATCTTGTATTTGGATGTTTTTAATCATGAGGATGCAAAGGACACAGTTTACCGGGTAACACTTTTTAAACTCTCCAACGTATGTAGATAAGGACCTTATACGTGTTACTATGGATATCGAAACCTTTACAGCTTCACAGTTTGTAACTTTTCCCAACACGTGCACAAGTAAAACAGTTAAAACGTGAGCACGTGTAAACTGTAAAACGTGACAACTACATAGGCGGAGCCGAATCTTCCTTCCATAGACTACTAAACACCCAAAAACTATATAAACCACACCTATTGTGCGATTAGTTTCATTTTCGCAAGTTATTTCTGCATCGCCAATCTGTGATGCAGGTTCCCTTTTCTAGCATCGGATTCTTGTTTTGCGTCAACAAACATATTCCGGAGTTGTAAGTTGCTTCATTATGGCTTAGTAGATAGTTATAATGTGTGGCTATTTGTCAATATTTAAACATTTATATCTAGAAAAAAGTGTTATTGCATAGTTTTCCCTTTTTCTCTGTAAAGTCAGCAGCTTGTTTTCAGAAACAGATAGATTACAACAAACTTTGCTCCTTTCAGCTTATATATTGTGACTTTCTATATTATAATATTGACACTGTACTTGGCTTCAGAGGTGTTGGTGACCCGTCTGCGCAAACCCTAAACATTTACAATCAGCGTCACCACCTTCCAGTTGTTAGTGTGTTTTCCCCTAGGGATTATATACTGTTAATATGTATATTATAATATTAACAGTTATGCTAATCTCAGTGGAGTTCATGACCCGTCGTCACAAAGAGTAAAGATATATAAGCAATGTCACCAGCTTCTGGTTTTTAGTCTCTTCCACCTTTTGAACATATGCTGTGAATATATATTATAATGTTCACAATCATGATCTCAGAGGAGTTTATGACCCGTCGCACCGAAGATCAAACTTTTTGGCCTCTCGGAGTAAAGAAGCTCAGAAAATAATTACCACTAGAAAGTATTTCGTTATGGATGTTCTGGTAAATAGATAACTTTATTTTCCTTTTGTTTTGACTGTAACAATGGTATCAATTGTGATATTGTAATAGATTGTCCTATTGTTACAGAAGAGGAATAGGAGATTTTTCGGCGCCATCTGTAATACAGAATACAAACATTAGAACGTACTTGATCAGATACTTTTTTTAGGGAGCATATTTTACGAAATTGCTGAAAAAAAATAAAGCTTTCATACATACCTTGTTACTTTAAATATTTGATAAACCCTACATTTCTGAATGTTATTTTCTAATTTCTATTCTTCTCATTTGCTGTTCCTATTCACCTTCTCCCTAAAGAATATATAGGAGCAGTTCTGTATATTATAATAGTACTATCCTATATATATTCTTAAGTGAGTATGTGATTTGTTAGCGGAACAGTGTGCAACCTCTAAGCACTACGACAGAACGTTCCTGAATTCTACAGAATACAAATTTGAAAAATAATAATGCATACATTTCTATGTAATATGAAGTCACTTGTATGTAACTGTTTTTTACTTGTTCTCCTGACCCCAGATAATGTAGTGCAGGAGTGTTTGTTGTAGCAGCACTTCTATTCTACTTTATCTAAAAGTAAGTGATGCCCTCTTACCTTATCAAGAATATGGGGCAACACTTTTACAAACTATAGAGAAAAAAGGCGGGTATGGCCACACTTAACTGATATTTTATGAAATGCATTTTTTATTGTCACCCCTTTCATATATACAGCGTCAGTTTCTTAAGAAAGTTTATTTGTATTTGCAGAAAACACTTCTACTTTCAATAGTTTGCACCCAATGAACATTAAGCTTGTTGTTGGAACACCTTAGCCAATTAGACATTACATTTGGTCCTCGCACGCATACAGAACACGCCGTCCTACATATTAATACATTTCCTGTAACAAAGTGACTCTATCCGTAACAAAAGTGAACACTGCCTAATAAACAAATATTATTCCACATTATATTTAAGAAAAGCCGCAATAAGCCGCATTGTTGTTTTCCCGATATAATTTACACAGCCTACTACACCCTCCTCCCAACATGAGTGAAGCCCCGGGACTGCGGGGGTCTCTGCGAACCTTCACTATTATTTTTATTATATTTTCCACTGACTTCTTCTACGACTAACGGTTCCTATAGAAATCTTTTAAAACTCCCGCACAGTAACTGTTTCGATTAGCAACATAGTGTGGTGAACTTCTAACATCTGTGCTCACTTAAGTGTTCCATGAACTGTTACTAAGGTAACACGCAGTAAGGGGTAGGGCTGAAAGGTACTGGCTGTACAGAAACCGTTATATTTACTCGGGATCCTCTACATGACAGAAAGGAAAGCAAAGTAAGACAGAACACTGTGTAACAGATTTACAAGCCCCTTGAGCCACTTTCGCGTCACTTTTCCTATCCTAAAAATGATGCAACAGTAACGACATCAACTTATAAATCTGCCCCTAATCACATTACGAGCAAAAAAATTACACAGCTCTTTCAATTCTTTATCAATTACAATGTGATCAACAGTGTTGCTTCATGATTCACATTGCACTTCAATAAATACTTTGTGCCTATTTAAATGGGAGATGAGATTGTCGACATTACAAAACTTAGTGGCATATTTACAAAGATGTAGTTAAAATTGTCGCCGATTTAACGGCTGTCCCCTACAACAAAAATGCCGAAAATGGACTTCAAAGTCCATTGTTATCTTACCGGAAGATTTTCTCAACATTGCTGTTTGCTATGCAGCAGTGAAAGCCACCCCCCAGAGCTATAAAATAAATGGTTGGAGTGGGCTCTAAGGGCCCCCATGCAAAATTAGAAGTGGAAGGGCCTCAATGACCCCCCTCAAGCCCAGGGAACTATCTCCCCTGGGGCTTTGTGTATTGTGGAAGGGAGGCTGCGTGGCCGTCCGCCTGGAACCCTCGAGGGCCCTGGGGACCTCCACCACTCAGGGCCGGCTCCTGCTGTGTCCCGGGGTGCCTACCCCCGGTACACTGCTATTTGCTATGAGAGGGCGGGAGTCGTCTTCCCATAGCAAACTTGGTTTGCATTTTGAAAGACAGAGCAGTGAAATCTGTTCTCACTTTCAAAATCCAAACCAGATAACTTTTCCACAAGCAAGGTAGAATCTCCCCATGCGGAAAAGCAATGGCGGCTCCCGAAGGACTCGGGGAGCCGGCTGAGACCGAAGGGGCTTTTTGGCTCCCCCAACGGTCCCCAGCATTTTATGTAAGCTCCGGGGGATGGGGTCCCCGGGGATATTAGAAATTACTGATAGGGGCTATTTTTTTACGGTAAAATTAGAAATCGCGCACCCAGCGCGGCGCTCAATGCGGTCCCCTGGTGTGGATGCACGGCTCATAATCTGTAGGGTGCGTGACTCCAGCGCCTTTGGTGCACAACTTCTACGCGTTTGGGAGTCTGCATTGCTTTTCCACATAGGGAGCTACTAACATGCAGCTCCCCATCTGACAAAAGCAATCTGATTTAGATTTTGAAAGAGAGAACAGATTTTCTTGCCATAGGAGGGCGGGATGGACAACCCAGGACACTGCAGGAGTAGGCCCTCCCACAATACATAAAGCCCCAGCGTGTGGTGGTCCCAGTGTAGTGGGGAGCCTCAGCAAGGCCTACCAGTGCAAGGGGTTCTCCCTTCTCTGCACAGAGTCCTCAGACCAATAGGAAGAAGTTGGCACAGAAACTGGAATAGAAAATAGAAGATTTATTAAACCTCATGAGGTGGAAATACATTCACACAACACCCTTCGGTAATGTATGAAGTAGCACACTGAATGGAAGGAGCTTGGTCCTTTTATACCCACACAGGGGCTCAAAAGAAGGCGGTACAAGAGAAGGGTTTAGGTACATATAAGGTCATACAGAAAATGCACAGTCAACAAGTGGGAGGAGCTAACAGTTGCTAATTCTAGTGAACACATCCTGACAGTTACAGACTAACAGCAGCTGCATGAACAGCTGCAAGCTCAACTGAGCATGTGCGAAGCAGAAGAGGCTAAATACACCTTGTCACTAGGCAGAATACAAGAGCAGGGAACAGAAAGGTAGGACAGAGCACATGGTGTCCATGTGGTAGCACATGGCAAACAAAATGTCTGACAGAAATACAAAATGGATTCCACAAAATGGACAAGATAGTCTCTAAATACAGGATGGCTTCTGCTAATGCTAACCTAATCGCTGCCAAATTACAACAAACAACCCTTTTAGAATTAGCTCAAGACATTCGTTTATCTGGGGTAATTTAGATATGCATCCTGTACATTGATGCTCATAATCTCAGTGATCTCTTTATTTAGCATTTGTTGTGCTTTCATTTCTGTTATATTTATTTTGGCAGGTGTACAAGCAGTTATGCACATGGAACAAAGCATAGGACCACAGTGTATACAAGTACATCATGTAAATAATATCGCCAACAGTATACATAAAATAGTCAGTAGTTGCCAGCCCCAAGTAGCAAATAGTGTCCAGAAACAGGTCGAAAAGGTCCATGTACTAGTCTCTGGGTGAATCTCTGCAGCAATCCTATGCAGTTTAGATATTGCGTCGTATACTGAAAATGAGTGATCTGGTATAAATACGCAGCAACTGCTACCGATGATGCAACATGCACCACCTCGATCAGCCAAAATCACATCAAGCACCAAACTGTTCTGGAGTGCTACAATCCTTGCAATATGTAGTTCTTCTATAATGTTCCCAAGTGCCATAGCTGTTTGATTGGTGACAGCTTCCACAACACGAGTCAATCGCCTTATCTTTCTGCTATTCAATGCAGCACCCACAAAGAAGAACAATCCTAAGTTAAAATCGACATATTGTTGTAGAGCAGTGTCAGTTTGATCGTCTTTGTCCATACTTATTGTTCTCTTATTTCGGTTCTTAGAGATATCATTATAAAGTTTATAGTCTCTGTGATAAGATGCAGGTGCCAAAAACAAAGGGGGCAATAGAAAGGATACATAACACAAGCCAGACCACCCAACAGATAGTTGATAATATCCCTTATTTCCGCACACAAAATAAGTATTGTGTGAGGCTGTAAATCTGCTGTTATTAGCACCTTCAATGGGCAGAACTACTGTACACTCACTCCTTCCTACTGGAATTCTCCCAACACAACTAATACATAAATCTGCTTTAGCTCTTGTCACAGAAATTACAAAAGGTCCATTGTTTTTAATGGTTCTCATGTTCGTGAAGACATATGGTGTCGAAATATTTTCAGGTTGATACGCTTCCCATTCCCATTTAGTCCCTTTAGCTTGAGGATAACCATCTTCATCTTGATAGCATACTTTCTTCAGACGAAAGTTAACCCCACCTACTGAAGGCTTTCCGGAAGCAAATAAAAGTGCATACCAGCTTGACATGAACCATGATGGGAAAACGGCAGAGGAATAAAAGGTGTTCCTCCTTTCTTTTGGTGTGCAGTTATCATCTCACACACCCAACAGTTGGTAGTATTCGTGGCATTGTGTGTCTGATACAACATCTACATACTACAGATCCTGGCAACAACTGATCTTTCCGCATCCATGATCACTTTGTCGTTTAAAACAATCATTGGAGTTCTTATCCCTGGGCAGCCGTTGATTTCTTCACCATGGGCCAAGACGGGCGTCACTACACTACGCAGGACTGACCCCACCCCTTAGCCACATCGGCATTCCGTTTCACTAACCCAGGGCGGTAGCTCAACCAGTCTTTTTCGGCAAGGCAGATTCTTTCCTTGGTCTCAGCTGATATCGGGATTCTCCAGCGATCGTGTGGTCCGGGAAAACTTCCGCAGATTCATCAGGTGAGATAGCTTGACCTTTCTCTGTCTCCAGAATCTCTCGATGGTCGGTCAACACAGCAGGTTCCACCAAGGTAGGTAGTACTCTCTTGCAGTGAGTACTATGGACCCAATTCTTTCGATTTGTCACTCGAACTGAAGTCCTTGTGGCAAGGAACACTTGCTCTGGTCCTCGCCACCTCCGCTCCAAGCTGTTTGATCTGTCGAAGACCTTGACCATCATGTGGTCACCAGGACGGAGTTCATGGGCCTTACCTGTAGATCTGTCATGAAGAGCTTATCGAACCTGTTGATGAATAGAGATCAAATTGTCGGTTAACTGTGCCAAATAATCATTCATCAGAACACATGGAACATCATGTATCGGGCGTGGCTTAGGAATTCCCCAAATGTTCATTGGTCTCCCAAAGACCACTTCATATGGGGTAAGACCCGATCGTGAATGTGGCACCGTTCTTATGGAAAACAATGCCAACGGTAGTGCATCTGGCCACATCAAAGACGTGGAAGCCAGTATTTTCGCCAACTTCAATTTCAAAGTAGCGTTGTACCTCTCCACTAATCCTGCTGATTGCGGGTGGAAGACTGAATGAAATTTCTGTTTGATCCCTAATCCTTTCAGGACATGCTCAACAACTTGCCCAATAAAATGAGGTCCATTGTCACGCCACCATATCTAGGGAAAAACTCCTTTAGAAGCACCATCGCTGTGGTGAGAGCAGTATTATCCTTTGTAGGGTATGCCTTTATCCATTTAGTGAAGGCGCATACCACCACTAGGACGTATTTCCGATTATTGCAGCGTTCAAGTTGGATGTAACCCATCTGCATAACTTCAAAAGGTGCAGTTAGAGTAGCAAACCCTCCTGTAGGAGTCTGTGTCCCTTTACCAGGATTATACTGCCAACAGATCAAACAGGACTGTACTACTCTTTTAGCTGTGCTGGCAATTTCAGGATGCTCCCAAACTTGCGTAAGCAATTTAGTTATTGCTAGAGCTCCAACATGTGCCAACCCTTGTGCCATTTGAACCATAGGTTGTAAATAGGCTGCAGGCAATTTCCATCTAACCATGTCTTTGTTGCGCCAACAACCCTCATCGTCCAATATTCCTTCTTTAGACCATTGCTCAAATTCTGCTACAGGAGCTGATCTCTGTACATGTAGTACTTCCTCTCTAACATCATGCCAACGCTCAGCTTGTGATTTCACTAAGTACATGGATGTAGTGCTTCGCTGCATCGCAATCTCACAGGCTACGCGGTCTGCAAAGGCGTTGCCTTGTCCTATTTTGTCAATGATTTTCTTGTGTGCGCTACACTTCATAATAGCAATTTTCTTTGGGTATGTAAGTGCAGTCAAGAGATTATATACTAATTCTTCGTGCATTATCTGCATCCCGTGGGCTGTAAGAAAGCCTCTTTCCTTCCAGAGTAGGCCAAAATCATGAACCACTCCAAAAGCATAGCGGCTATCCGTGTAGATGTTCACATATAAGTAAGTGCTAAGTTCACACGCTCGTTTCAAAGCTATTAGTTCAGCTGCTTGAGCTGTGGTATGCAAGCTGTTTCCACTACTGTCTCAAGTGCCGTGATTGCATATGCAGCTGATGTTGTGCCATCTGGTAACTTCAAACAGGACACATCAACCCACAGTTCCCTGGAAAGGGCGTATCTTGCAAATCGATGTGGCCCTTTGTCTGTTCCTCTGTAAGGAATATACAATCTTGAGGCTCCTTTGACTGAGACTGAGTCGCAGGATATGGCAACAAAGTGGCTGGGTTGAGTGTCGCACACCGCTTTAGTGTATTGTGAGGGGCTAACAGTGTAAGTTCCTATCCTGTCAAAGGAGAACTAGTTAAATGCTGTGTCTTAGTCTGATTCAAGAGGGCATCAACCGCATGGGGTACTAGCACCAATAGTTTATGTGACAAAACTATCCCTTCACTCTGACGTATAGACACAGCTGTCGCTGCAACTGAACGGAAGCACCCAGGCAGCGCACGAGCAACAGGATCAAGAACTGATAATGCACATCCATCTTTCTCGTGTACATAGAGTGTAACAGCCTTCTTGTAATCTGGTGTGCCTAACACTGGTGCAGAACTAAGAGCTTGACGTAACTGTCGAAGAGCATTCTCACATTCATCTGTCCTAGGGAGGGGCATTGAAGTATCTTTCATCAAAAGTGCTAGCAAGGGTTTGACAATGTGAGAAAACCCTAATATCCATTACCTACGAAACGAGGTAAGACCGATGAATGCACTGACATCTTTCTGAGTGGAAGGTACTGGTGTGTCTAAAATTGCTTGTATGCGATCTGGTGTAAATGCAAGACCCTCCTTAGAAAGAAGGTGACCTAAGTAGGTTACCTTCGGTCTACAATATTGCAATTTCTTCTGTGCTACTTTATGATGGTGTGTATCAAGAAAAGAAAGTAGAGACAAAGTACACTCTTCACATAGTTAGGGCATATCGGCTGCCAACAAGATGTCATCGACATATTGTATGAGAGCCACTCCTTCAGGCAAAATAAAGGAATCAAGTTGTCGTTTTAAGGCTGGACTATAAATACTCGGACTCTCAGTGTACCCTTGAGGAACTCTACAAAATCTGTATGATCGATTATTCAAAGTGAAACCGAACAAATATCAGCTATCAGGATGAATAGGAATCGAGACGAAAGCATTCTTCAAATCGATCACAGAAAATGAAGTCGCTGTTGGAGGGACTACGGTAAGTAATGTCGTTATGTCAGAAACCACAGGGTACTGCGGTACTACAATCTTGTTAACTGCTCTCAAATCAATGATGAATCTGTAAATCCTAGTGTCAGTATCTTTTTTCAAAATGGGAAGAATCGTACTATTGCAAACATTGTAAGGAACTTCTTCCACAACCCCCACTTTAATCAAATGTACAATTCGTGTAAGTGCTTCTTCTCCTTCTCGAGAAATTTTATACTGAGGCAGTCTTTTCAAAGAAGCACCCTCCTTGACACTATTATGTACTGGCGGAATAACCATTTGCCCTACATCGGTGTTGCAAGTAGCCCACAAAGTACTAGGGAGTGAAGCTAATGCAGTATCTTCTTGAACCAAACAAGATCTCTCAGTCATGGGGTAGTTGTCATTCAAAATAACACGCACTCCTTCAGGAGAACATCGTATCGTAGCCCTGAAATACTTGAGCATATCAAGACCCACAATATTGTCTGGTGTGTTCGGAGAGAGCAAAAATGGACATAGAGCAGTAAACTTATCTACATGGAATGCGAATGGTTGTAACAGTGGGCTAAGGGAAGGCGTTCCATCAAACCCTATTGATGTTTGACCGTTGACCCTGTCACCAGGTAGGTCGCCCCCCTAGCCACCGCGTGATCCTCCTCCTGCTGTGTGCTATGCTCTGTCCGCTGGGTTCCTCCTGCATTTCTCGTCTTCCCTGTGCCGGTGTGTTCGCCGTTTACCAAGCTATGAGATCGCCGCTTTACCCTCTGTATTGTTAATTAGTTTCATTTGTTACCCTTTTGCCTTCTGTCACCAATTAGTTTCGTTTTAATTGTTTTAGTTAATTTTTATTTCCCCTCGCTCCTCCTTGCCTTCTGTGCCCTCCCGCCTCGCCCTCGTATTTCCGCCGCTGCTCCCTGCGGCCCCAGCCCCCCCGCCGCTCCCATTCTCCACCCCGCTCCCGCCTCCCAGCTGCTCCTCCCTCCCTCAGCCCCTCATATGGAGGCTGCACGGCAGACACGCGCAGCGGGTGCGCCGATTGTGCGCCAAAGGCAAGCCTGTCTACGCCCGTCCGCGCCTGGCCCGCGCCCAGTGCCAGAACCCCTGGCCCACGTAGTTGCCATCGCACCCGACTAACTTACGACGCTGCAACCCTCCACGTACTCAATGCCGGCCGGCTCCCCGCATGCTACCAAGCCACCCCATAACGCACCCACGGACCCTTCACCTGCCGAGACTACCGATTCACCTGCCTCTGAACTTGCACCGCACCCGCCAAGCCGAGCCCAAGCAACAACCACCTCAAGTGCATCCTGCTCAACGCCCGCTCCGTCCACAGGCACGCCGTCGAACTCTGGAACCTCCTCGACTCAACATCACCAGACGTCGCCTTCCTCACAGAAACCTGGATGAACGCCTCCTCAGCCCCCGACATCGCCATAGCCATCCCGGAAGGCTACAAGATCACCCGGAGAGACCGCGTCAACCAAACCGGTGGAGGCATCGCCATCGTCCATAAAAACACCATCCGCATCACCACCAACTCTGACAACAGCCTCACCGCCGCTGAACACCTTCACTTCCAGATTCACACTGACCCCAAGACCACCCTCAGAGGCACCCTCATCTACAGGCCCCCGGGACCGCGCACACAATTCAGCGAAGCTATTGCAGACTTCGTCAGTCCACACGCCCTCACCTCCACAGACTACATCCTCCTAGGGGCCCTCAACTTCCACCTGGAGAACAACAAGGACTGCAACACCGCCGCCCTGCTGGACAACCTCGCCAACCTCGGACTCAAGCAACTGGTCAACACCCCCACCCACTACGCCGGCCACACGCTTGACCCCATCTTCTCCTCCAGCAAGCACATCTCCTTCAGCCACTCTACCGGACTACACTGGACAGACCACAGCTGCGTCCACTTCACCTTCAGGAAAACCATGATCCAACACCACCCGCAACAGATTCCCCGCAGAAGCTGGCGCAAGATCACCGCCGACCAGCTCACCACCTCCCTCAGCCAGAACCGACCCACCAACACAACGGACCCCGACGAAGCAGCCCGCAACCTCACACAGTGGGTCACCGAATGCATTGACGAACTCGCACCACCGAAGAACCCTCCCAGCAGACCCGGCAGCAAGAAAGCCTCGTGGTTTACCAACGACCTCAAAAACTCCAAGAAAACCTGCCGCACCCTCGAGAAAGCCTGGCGCCACGACCAGACAGCAGAACGCATGACCGCCCTCAAGAACACCACCCGCATATACCACCAGCTGATCTGCACCACCAAGAAGACAGCATTAAAAGAACGACTGGACAACAAAACCCACAACAGCAAGGAGCTTTTCAGCATCGTCAAAGAGCTCTCCAACCCCAGCGCCTGCAACACCGACATCACCCCCTCGCAAGACCTCTGCAACTCTCTCGCTTTGTCCTTCCACCGCAAGATAGCCGACATACACAACAGCTTCGGCGCGCCGACCACGCTCCCAACCACCGAACCAGCACCCCCCACCACCACCCTCCGCACCTGGACCCCTGTCAGCACCGAAGACACCACCCGCATGATGAACACCATCCACTCCGGCTCCTCCACGGACCCCTGCCCACACCACATCTTCAACAAAGCCGACGCCGTCATCGCACCGCAACTCCGGAACATCATCAACAACTCCTTCGCATACGCCACCTTCCCGGAGAGCTGGAAACATGCCGAGCTGAGCGCCCTGCTGAAGAAACCCACTGTGGACACCACGGACCTCAAGAACTTCCGCCCCATCTCGCTCTTCCCCCTTCCAGCCAAAGTTATTGAGAAGACCGTCAACAGACAACTATCCGCCTTCCTCGAGACCAACGGCTCCCTCGACCCCTCACAGTCCGGCTTCCGAGCAAACCACAGCACCGAGACCGCCCTTATCGCAGCCACCGACGACATCAGGCCCCAACGGGGTAACTGCTGCCCTCATCCTCCTGGACCTCTCACCAGCCGTCTGGACTACGGGAACACCCTCTATGCTGGAACCACAGCCAAACTCCAGAAAAGACTCCAGCGCATTCAGAACGCCTCAGCACGACTCATCCTGGACATCCCTCGCCGCAGCCACATCTCTGCCCACCTGAAAGACCTTCACTGGCTCCCCGTCAACAAGAGGATCACGTTCAGACTCCTCACCCAAGCACACAAGGCTCTCCACGACACGGGCCCGAAGTACCTCAACAGCCGCCTCACACTCTACACACCCACCCGCCACCTCCGATCCGCCAGCCTCGCCCTCGCCTCCGTCCCACGATTTTGGAAATCCACCATCGGAGGAAGATCCTTCTCCTACCTGGCAGCCAAGACATGGAACTCCCTCCCCACTCATCTTCAGCTGACCCAGGACCATCTCTCCTTCAGGAAACAACTCAAGACCTGGCTGTTTGAGCAGTAGCGACCCCGCTCCCCTCAGCGCCTTGAGACCCTTATGGGTGAGTAGCACGCTTTACAAATTTTTGATGATGATGATGATGATGTAATGGTCGAGCCAGACAGGGGAGCCCTTGGAACCAATTGTTTAGATAAGGCACTACGAGTAGCTCCTGTATCAACCAGAAACTGATTAGTAGAACCGAAAACATGTGCTGTAACATAGGGACCCCTCGGATCTACTGGACCTTCAACTGATTCCTTACCCCATCCTAGGCAATCCTATGCATAAGCAGAATCTTGAAAATCAGACGGCACATAGTCGGACATTTGATATTAGTTCCTTCTATCAAAAGTGTTAAACCTATCCTGCCCATGTGTATTAGCATCAAACCTAGCACGATCATTTGTGCTTCCTCTAGGCCCTGGATATCCTGAACAATTTCTCATTTGTCCCCAACCACGTGGACACTGCTGAGCACGCAACACTGGGCAATCAGAAATCCAATGTCCAAATTTCTTGCAGTACGCACACTGGTCAACAGACAAATTCAGATGAGCATAAGAAGAAAAAGACGAACCATAAGATCCACGTCCACCTCTATCATTACCTCTAGAAGGCGTATCATAAGCATGATCCAACATAACCTTTGTTTTCAATTCTTTAGTCTTTTTATCCTCATTACCCTTCGCTTCTAATTCCTGGCGTTCATAATACTGAGCCATAGTCAAAAGAGAAACCGGAGAAGAGGTAGTCCATGAACTCTCACTGGCCTTTAGGCGACTAGCTATTCCTGGCAAAAGGTTTGCGATATATTTATCGACAAACAGATGCCTACCCGTGTCATCTGTCAATGACTGGCCACTAAAATCGTGGAATGCCTCCTCAAAGCGTGTAAAAAAATCTGAAACCGATTCATCTGCTTACAAGATGCTAATACAGTCCAATCTATCTTTTTAGGGGGAATAATCGTCTTTAACTTAACTAATATAGCTGTAGGAAGATCTAAAATCAATTTACACGGTTTCTGTGCAGGCTCCCGCTCTACATTAATTTGTTCTAACTATTTCCATAATGCCCCAAAAGTTGCACGATCATCAACTTTACACACAGTACTCCACATGTCAGGCGGCAATATCAATCCGAAAAATAAATCAATATCAGGCAAAGAGCTAATAGCACCCTCAACTTCCTCATAAAAAGCTGTTGGATTTTTGCGCGGATCAGGCAATGCATTTTTAAGGGCCATAACATCCGTTCTATTCCAAGGAGTATAGACCCAATTATAAATAAAGTAACCCTTTGCATCAGCAGAACTTTTATCATCATCTGTACCCTCGCCTCTGGGAGGAACATACAAAGGCGCGGCTTCCCGCATAGGTTTTGCATGAACTATCATATTCTTATCTGTTCGAACAATAGAAGCTTGTACCACATTCCTGTCTGAGATGTTAGTGCAGCTGCTGCTGCCTTTTTCTACTCTCACAAACGGACTGCATCAGCACGCAGTTTAACTAAACGCCTGATTGCATCAGCCACCTGAGAAGAGACAAAAAGACCATCACGCATTTGCTTACAATCAGTTGCTACATCATCAGGTTCCAATTCATCAGAATGTTTCCTAAACAGCTCAAAAACCTCTGTGGCAAATACCTCGGTAAAATATATTTGCCCCCTTTCCTGCCAGTTTTTTTATATAATCTAAAACGTCGGAAGCAGGGGCGGTACTACGAAGGGCCTTACGAGCAGCAGCTCTTATGTCAGACGCACGCTCAGCGGACAACATAGAACGAGTTTCCCGTGCTTTCTCCTGTTCTTTAGAAGAGTCCTCATCCGACTCATGAGGGGCAGTGGGAAGAATATATGGAGGTGGAGAACGATCTAATAACAAGAAATCATCTTGGGGTTTATTAAGAATAGGATAAAGGGGTTCCCTAACAGCGCATTGGCCAGTTACCTGTAAATGACGCTCCCTATCTTCTCTCTTTTTAATTTCTTTCAGTTCCTTATTTTTCATTTCTAATGCTTTCACATGAATGCTCTTACGTTGTTCTTTTTCAATCAAAGCTTGCTCACGCTTCATTCCCTCACGCACTTCTTTCTCCCACATTCGCACACAGTCAAACATATCTTGCCTAGTCTTTCACTTAAACATACATTGTTCCACTTACTGAATCTTTCGCAAATCAAATGACCCATGCATAAGGCAACGCAACTCAGGATCCTTATGAGTATATTTATTCCATAACGTGCTGTACATTATAGAAGAAATACCATTTTTTTTTGTTTCTTTTTGTTGAAAATTATAAACAAACAAGGCAAAGAACATTTACAGAATACCAGTTCAAACGAGGGAGGAACAAGACAATACAGAATCATATACAATCAGCAATGGGGTGGGGGGGAAAGAAGGGGTGAAACAAATCAGTGAGTCATTAAGATGATACTTCGGTAGGAACGTGGGGTAAAGGGGAGAAAGAAGCATCGGTGTTGGTTGACACGGGGGAGTGCAGATAGCCCCACGGTAACTGTTCCAGGGACCTCCTATCTTGTTCCACTTCGGGGGTCGCCCCCGGGCCACGTAAACAGTTTTCTCCCTGAACATCGCCCAATCCATATTCTCCCTCCATGCTTCAACGGTAGGCGGCCTCTGGGACCCCCATAGCTGCACTATGTCTCTTTTAGCTATCATATTTCCAAGGGTTACCCACTGGGTCTGTACAACATTGTGATCTGTTGGCTCCTACACATTCAACAAACAGCGCCTGGCTTCGGGCAAAAGAGCAATACCCGTGGCCTCCTCCATCATTTTATGCACCTCATACCAGAAGGCAGGTACCTCACGGCACTCCCAGAGAATGTGGAGAAATGTCCCAACCAGCCCGCATCCCCGTTTGCACAAACCATCTTCAGAAAATCCCATTCTGACCAGACGGGGGCCGGTAACGTAGGTCCTGTGGAGTATTTTGAGCTGCACTAACCTGAGACGGGCCGGAATCGCAACCTCCTTAGGAGAGGAGATCGGTGATTGCCAGTCCTCGTCGTCCAATTCTAAGCCATCCCGGGTCCATGCGTCACAGATCTGAAGCAGTAGGTCAGCCCTATTGTTTATACGTTTTTTATAGATCAAGGAGATAGTGCTGTCCGGGACATGACCGTCTAGCACCCTGTCCTCGAGCGGGGACGACTCCGGGATATTCTCACCCTCTGAGAAAACAGACTTCAAGGCATGACGTATCTGAAGATATCGAAAGTATTCCCGATCATTTAATTGGAACTCTGTCTTCAGTGCCTCAAATGATTTGATACGGTCCTTTACCCAGAGGTCGCCCACCTTACTGATACCTATAAGATCCCACTTCTCAAACCCCTTAGACTTTCACAGGTTGCCTAGTCTCTCAGACGCGAACAGTGGGGTAGCCAGAGTCATGCGGTCTTTCCATCCCATCGCATTATTTGCGTCATACCACAGATGCACAGCGGTCCTCGTAGGGCCCGACAGATCCCTACCAGCTGACCTTGAATACAGTGCTCTATTGTAATCACCCCCAGGCAACAACCACCCATCCATAGCGAATGCAGGGTTAGACGGACCATACATGCCATGATTAATAGCACTCAGTTGAGACGCCCAATAATACCGCTTGATATCAGCGAGAGCAATACCCCCGTCATACCAAGGGAGAGTTAGCTTCGCGAGCGCAATACGGGGTGTACCATCCCAAAGCAACTTCCTCTGGAGGCCCTCCACAACACAAAATAGCTAGCCGGAACTATGTCAAAGGTATTTTGGAGTGCATAGAGGAACCGTGGCAGACATTTTGAAGAGCGCAGCCCGGCCGAGCGGCGAAAGCGGGAGCTTACGCCAGCCCGCCACGTCCAATTTCAACCTATTCAACGGGGGGATCAAATTCTGCTCATAGCGAGCCACCGGGTCCAATGAAATTTAAATACCGAGATACCTGTACCCCGAAGACGTCACCTGGATGGTACAGTCACGTGGGAGAGGAGGAACCTCACCCCACAGTACGTAAAGACAAGACTTGGTCCAATTAATAACCAGACCAGAATTCTTACCAAAGGAGGTCAGGACGTCGAATATAACTATCAGCGATTTCCGGGGAGATGTTAAATAAAGCAGGATATCATCCGCGTAAAGCGAAATACGATCCTCGAAGTCAGGGGACCACCGAATACCCTTCATCGAGGGCTCCCACCGTATCCATGCCGCAAGGGGCTCGAGGGCCAGGGCGAACAATGGCGGTGACAAGGGACAACCCTGCCTCGTACCCCTCCCCTGACCGAACGGCTTAGAAACCCGTCCGTTAACCACGATCTGTGCCAGGGGTCCCTCATAGAGGAGTTGCACCCAGCCAATAAAGCCTGGACCAAATCCGAACTTAGTAAGGGCAGCCCACAAATACGGCCATTCCACGGTATCGAACGCCATCGTGGCATCTAGAGAGGCCAAGATGGCTGGCTCACGCAACGTCGCCACCCTCGCGAGAACACCATGCAACCGCCTGAGATTCAGGGCTGTGTTTCTGTGCGTAATGAAACCCGATTGATCCGGATGGATCAAATTGGTAATCACAGTAATTAATCGATTGGCCAATACTTTCTCGAGAATCTTAGGTTCCGCATTCAAAAGAGATATCGGGCTATAGGAAGCACACTTATCTCTCGGCTTCCCTTCCTTGTGGATCACTATGATGGAAGCCAGACGCTGATCACAGGGGAGGGAGCCTCTCTCACGCGATTCAACAAACATATCCCGCATATAGGGAGCAATCTTGTCGGGACGCAATTTATAAAGTTCAATTGGGAGACCGTTGGGACCCATAACCTTACCCGATCGCAAAGAGCGAATAGCGGGAGCCACTTCTCTATTGTTATCTCCGATTCCATTTGTTCCTTATCTGCATCAGAGAGGCACGGCAACGCGATATCGCGTAGTAACAAATGCGAATCCTCTTCAGGCCGCTCTGACACAGGGGAATAGACTGCTTGGAAGTGCTCCGCAAAACACTGGGCGATCTCACCCGGGTCAGTCACCCGCTCACCACTCATTCTCTCAATCTTTGGGACAACACGACTCGCCCTGTCTCTCTTGTCCAGCCACGCTATTAGTTTACCTGCCTTGTCACCAACATCATACAAACGACCCTGCTGCTCCCTATTCATGATTTTCGCCGCATCCGTGACCAACGCCTTGTATTCCAATTGCTTAAGGCGCAAGACATGCAGCTTTTCACGGGTAATCCCCTGCTCGAGGTCACTCTCCAAATCCACAATCTCAGACTCAATCTTTACGACTTCCTCATTCCTTAGTTTCTTCATGCCCGCGATTAAAGACAAAGCCTGGCCTCTAATGACTGTTTTAAAAGCCTCCCAGAGGGACACCGCAGAAGACACAGACCCCACGTTTTCCATGAAATACAGGTCAAGAGACTTTACAAGGGCAGCACAGGTCTTAGGATCACGAAAATACCAGGGGTTGATAGGGGCTACCCTTCCCTCAACACCCGCATGCAACTCCATCTGGATCCATACTGGGGAGTGGTCAGATATACCCCGTGCCAGATGTCTAACCTCAGTAACTGCGAGGGCCTGAGCCACGGGCATCAGTACATAATCGATCCTGGAAAGGCTACTATGTGCTCCTGAATGAAAGGTGTATTGTCGCTGGGAGGGATGTAATAGCCGCCCGCAGTCTACTAAGCCCAGTGTGTCTATAAAGACACGGAGCCATGTCTGAGCACTCGTGGGGTCCCTAGGCCGATGCCGATCCTCTCTACCGGAAACCACCGCATTAAAGTCACCACCCAATACCAAAGTCCCCTCCGGGAGCGATAGGATGACTCGCCCAAGATCAGCAAAGGTGGTTGATTGCAGCCCCGGGGGAACATAAACAGAAACCAAGGAGTGGGTGCGACCCTCCCACCAACCAGAGATAGCAACATAGCGCCCTCTATCGTCCAGAACCGTTGCGTTGATTTCAAACGGGAGGGAACTCTTCATTAGAATGCCCACCCCTCTAGATCCAGAGGTAAAGCCTGCGTGGGCGATCAAACGATAATCCCTCCTATTCATGGCCCGACAAGTGTTACCTACTAGGTGTGTCTCTTGGAGGAGTACGACATCAGGGGATAGACGTTTCAACATTTGCAACACAACCCCACGTTTTATCCTATCCCCTAACCCATTCACGTTCCAACTAAGTAGTATCAAACCCCTACCCCCCATCCCAATAATGTAGACAGATCCATCCCTCTCCAGAACTCGGCATTTCAATCAATCGATAAAACAGTATGTTGCCTTGCAAAAAACTCCAACACACAAACCAGACCCCCCACCCCCCAACCATAACACGTTACGAACCCCCCCCACCCTGCACAAGCCTAAAAAGCCACCCCAACTTGCAGTGTGCCTGTCGCCCTAGCATCAAACTAAACTACAAAAAGTAAAACAGAGGAGGAGAGGACCCACCGTTAACCCCGCCACCCCCCAAATTGTCACATTGTCACTGTAGTTCAAACAGCTAATATAGCGAACCACTGTCTGAGGCCAGCATGATCGAGAATCAAAGGCCGAGCGCCTACTCCTGTTCCTCCGATCCGCCTTCCGTTCCTCCGGACTGTTCATCGTGTCCATGCTGATTGGGCAAAGTATCCAGCCAGTCTGCTAAATCTCTCAGCCTCCTTTTGACGCCCATGAAACTTAGTCTCTGCTTCTGGACCGCCTGCGGGAAGTCCGGGTAGAAACTCACGGTGGTATTTTAAATTTCGTGGGCCCACCCACCCGCGAGGCCTGCAGAATTGCATCTCGATCTCTGAAGTTAAAGATCCTGGCAATAATAGGCCGCGGTGGAGCTCCCAACTTTGGTTTAGCACCCGGAACTCTGTGGGCACGTTCAACAGTAAAAAACTTGCTCAGTCCTTTAGGTGAGAGATGGGAAACCACAAGATTTTCAACAAAGATATCCGCCGCAGGATCCTCCGCTTTTTCCGGGACCCCGATAATGCGGATGTTATTACGCCTAGCTCTTCCCTCGAAATCCTCCAGACGGCGGGCAAAGAGTTCATTGGAGGTTCGCAGATTGCGGACCTCTGTCCGTAAATCAGTGACATCCCCCATCAAGCTAGTAGTCTTGATGTCCAAGGATTTGACCTTCTCGTTCGTTTTGGAAAAAAAAGTTCGAATCAGATTGACATCTATAGCTACTGTGTTCAACTTGTGAGCGAGGGTCTCCATTTGCTGTCCGAGGGAGGCTTTACTCCCGTCAATGGCGGCCATTACGTCTTGCAAAGTTAGTTCCCTTGACGAGGCGGGAGCGCCCCCTGTATCTTCCATCGTTTTGCCCGATCCACTGGGGGATCCCTTCGTTTGGGCATACCGATCCATGTTATTGGACTGGGTATATCCACCACGCCGCGTAGTCTTAGCCTTTGTCTTGTCTCCATCAGTTTTGCTTGTCATCGCGAATGACTCGAACCTCAAGGAGATATGGCGGCACAAAGTCTTTGAGATAAAGGAGCAGTGGCCAACCAGAGGGGACAGGTCAGGCTTCTGTCCTATATTGCAGTAAGATAATCGATCTGACGTGCCATGGAGGACTGTAGCCTCAAGCCCAGGGGGACAGCGTCTAGCGAGGTCACCAAAAACGAAAGTGAAAGTCAATCGGACTGCCAGTCCGTCCCTCCTCAGGCCGATGTTGATCAATTACTGCACAGGCATCATGCCAACTAGAGCCCCGGGCACCACTCCGGTGTAGGCCGCGATCTTCAGGACGTTGTGTCTTTGGTTTCCGGCGTCCAATTCCAAATCTGACTGCAGGTTTCACCTCCCGCGTGGTTCGTCTATACGAATTTGTCGATGAAAATCAGGATATATTACAGGATAGGTGTGGGAGGTAGCGAGGGTCTCGGGAGCCCTGTGCTCATGCGGCCATCTTGGTTGCGCACGAAGCTCCTCCCTAAGAAATACCATATTTAATATACATATCCCTATTAGGCGTCCCTTCCTGGGGAGCCGGTTTTACTTTGAGTCTCAAACTGGTACCACTACAAAAGCAACACATCCTACGAAGTGTGCTAGAAACAGGCATGCCAAAAATAGTGCAAAATTTGTAGTATTATAATCAAAGTAGCAATTAAGGTACTCTTCGTACGTTGCGCCGTTCTAACAAATTCAAATAGAGAAAAATCCCCTCATTATCTGCCTATATAAATTGCAATTTATATATACCTTACAAACGAATACATATATTGGACAATCCTTCAAATCAAAAGCCACAGTAAGTGTTACTAAACTACTTACAAATCCAAGGCATTAAAAACCAACAGCAAGTGCCGCAGAACCTTGTTTGTTCGCCACGAAACAACATGCTTTTAACCTTTCCACTTGGATTTACAAATACGGAGCCAGCAACACCATGAGGTATTCGAGTCCTAAGATAAACGGACTACCTAAACCACCATGCCACGGGGCATACGCCCACTGGGGCGGGACAGTGCCCAATTAAATAAATGAGACTGAGCACATCATTGCTGTTTCCGACAGTTTTTTGCAGCCAGTGATCAAGAGCTATTCTAAGCTCGAAACGCGTTTGGCAGAGTGCAAAGGTGATGAACAGGGTTACGAGGTGGCTGCTGTGACCGGAGGTTGTGTGCTGATTCCCCTCCGTGTGTGACCACTCCAAGGGGGCAACCTGGTGTTTTCAAATTTAGCGGCTAGTCCGGTCGCGGATTGGTCCCGCTGCTTCTTGAGCAGATCCTGGTGCTCGTAATCACGGGCACGTTTCGGAATGGAGGGGGCCTGACCTCCGGAATGGATTAACAACAGCACAGCGTTTTCCTTGTTTGTTCGCCACGAAACAACATGCTTTTAACCTTTCCACTTGGATTTACAAATACGGAGCCAGCAACACCATGAGGTATTCGAGTCCTAAGATAAACGGACTACCTAAACCATCATGCCACGGGGCATACACCCACTGGGGCGGGACTGTGCCCAATTAAATAAATGAGACTGAGCACATCATTGCTGTTTCCGACAGTTTTTTGCAGCCAGTGATCAAGAGCTATTCTAAGCTCGAAACGCGTTTGGCAGAGTGCAAAGGTGATGAACAGGGTTACGAGGTGGCTGCTGTGACCGGAGGTTGTGTGCTGATTCCCCTCCGTGTGTGACCACTCCAAGGGGGCAACCTGGTGTTTTCAAATTTAGCGGCTAGTCCGGTCGCGGATTGGTCCCGCTGCTTCTTGAGCAGATCCTGGTGCTCGTAATCACGGGCACGTTTCGGAATGGAGGGGGCCTGACCTCCGGAATGGATTAACAACAGCACAGCGTTTTCCTTGTTTGTTCGCCACGAAACAACATGCTTTTAACCTTTCCACTTGGATTTACAAATACGGAGCCAGCAACACCATGAGGTATTCGAGTCCTAAGATAAACGGACTACCTAAACCATCATGCCACGGGGCATACGCCCACTGGGGCGGGACTGTGCCCAATTAAATAAATGAGACTGAGCACATCATTGCTGTTTCCGACAGTTTTTTGCAGCCAGTGATGAAGAGCTATTCTAAGCTCGAAACGCGTTTGGCAGAGTGCAAAGGTGATGAACAGGGTTACGAGGTGGCTGCTGTGACCGGAGGTTGTGTGCTGATTCCCCTCCGTGTGTGACCACTCCAAGGGGGCAACCTGGTGTTTTCATATATATATATATATATATATTTTTTTTTTTGCCAATCTATATACCTGTATAGATCATCAGGAGGGCATCTTTGCTATTAAATGGTTTCTTGGCACTAAAAACATCAGATACCATCGACATAACTGTATGCTTTTGAGGATGACGGAGTTTTGCCTCCACAATAACATCTTATTTGCAGATAACATGTACAGACAGACCAGGGGGACCGCCATGGGCACGTGCTTCGTCCCCAGCTACGCGAACTTGTTCGTGGGTTGGTGGGAAAAGCACGTGGCCTGGGGGGGACCAATTAAAAATGGCTGGATCGGATCATGATCTGGGCAAGATACATTGATGATTTGTTTGTCGTTTGGCGGGGCGACAGGTCCTCAGCTGAGGAGTATGTTGAGGCGCTAAATGACAACCATCTCAATCTGGAGATTCACTAGTAATATCTTGACCTAGATGTTTTTGTAAAAGGAAGCTCCTTACAAACCAAACTCTATTGCTAACCCACAGCGGGCAATTCCGTATTACATGCGGCGAGCCACCGCCCGAGGAGTATGATAAGAAGCATCCCCTTTGGGGAATTACTCCGCCTGAAGAGGAATTGTTCAGATCCAAAAGATTTCGTACAGGCCAGGGATGAAGCTGTGTGTAGGTTTCAAGATAGAGGTTACTTGAAAACAACATTAGCGAGTGCAGTAATTAGAGCTGACCTCCTGGAAAGAAAAGATTTGATAAAAACAAAAATAAAGGAGGCAGAACCAGAAGGAACAACTAGAATGATAACTACTTACAACATGAGATCCAGTGAATTGGTACAAATATTTAATAACAATTGGCATATTCTTAAAACTGATTCCAGGAAGGTACGTGGGGGCGACAAAGTTAGAGCTCTGAGGGCAATGGAATCCAGGTACATCATTGACCTCCCAAGTATGCAACTGAGAGGATTGAACAATGATGAGGAATTGAGGGTACATCTGGAATAGTTCTTTTAGAGAGGTGGCGATAAAAGTATAAGATTTGGTCAACAAGTAGAATTTGTGTCACGAGAAGTAGGAAGATGATATGGAAAAATGTATATTACCAACTGTCATAATCTCCCAACAACAATGATCAATCTGTACCGTCTAACTGTATGAACTGACATGCCCATACAGGGCGTAATTGCAAAGCAGGGATCTGTGTGCAAAAATAATGATGCCCATACAGGGCAAAATTACACACTCTCGTATCTACAATAATGTTGGACATTAGATATAACATCTAACTGAAAAACGACAATCGTAACGTGCAATGTCTTGTTATTTAAAACATTGTAACACTAGAAATGGTTTTTGAGAATAAGCATATATGACCGATAAGGCGGAGCTATAACACCATGCTTAGAAATAAATAGTTTCTCTCTTACTGTCGCACCTTAAATGAAATTTGGTATATGCGAGGTTATGAAATGCAAAAATTTCTTTCAAATATATTTTTTAATGTTGTTTTTTAAACTGCACGAGCACTTTATACATACCATTTACCCTACCATGTATAATTTTCACTTACATTATTTTTAATGAAATGATGCACATGATAAGATGGCTGCCAATTTGACATGACTCAGTCCTCTTTATATGATGAGGAGGAGGTGGGGATAAAATGGCGTTCTTCACTGTAATCTGGTTGACACTGACGAAGCCCAAGTGGTGAAACACGTTTGTCGAGGGGGCAGGGGGTCTGCCAAATAAAATTTCACCTGGATAAAAGACTTTTTGGAGTGCCCTCTACTTTCGTACAACAGAGCGAATTGTGGCAACTATATATATATATATATATATATATAGTTTTTTCTTACACAAAAAAGTTTTAAACACGCTCTCAGGGCAAGAACAAGGCGAACACCGGTATACAGGAAGTGCTGTTTAATCTGTGGATTAAACAGCACTTCCTGTATACCGATGTTCGCCTCGTTCTTGCCCTGAGAGCGTGTTTAAGACTTTTTTGTGTAAGAAAAAACAATACGTGTCGGCTTCACTCCGCCGACGTGCACGCCACCTTTCACGGGTCGCGGTGGTCCAGAAGGAGTTGCCTCTCGTGTATGGATTGTTACTGAGGATCTCGCCAAGGACCGGCCATTGCTTCTCCATTGGGGATCTAACGAAGAAGGAGGTGCATGTCCGGACGACACTTCCCGGCATAAGGTGAGCGGGAGCGGTGTCTTTCCGTCCTCTGGGGGTGGGGGGGGGGTGACAGGCAACGGAGGTTGCTTGTTGTCACTCGAACACTCCAGGGCAGCGGGGGTCATTGCATTTTACCGCGTACACCTTACGGGGTTAGTAACGGACTCTGACACACCTTTTTATCTCTGAACCGAACAACGCATTTAGCAACGTGAGTTATTACAATATCCAAGATCCCCAAAATTGTACTGTATTGGCAAAAGGAACCCAGTATACACACTGGGGGGGTCAGTGAGGCATACACCGGACGAGTAACATTATTTAGAGCCGTTTAATAAGGTTTTCTAACATGGAAGAAGACGAAGAACGTACAAGAGCTGCCAAAACTCTGTTTGTGAGAAAGACGATTCCCAACAATATGACTAAAACTAATGAACCAACTACAGCTATTGAACCGATTGAACAGAAACTCAAGCAATATGAAAAATTGAAAAAACAGAAATCACCAAATGGTGGGAGGCAACATCACTACAACACTATGTGGAACAAAATATGGTACCTTGGGGGTTGCGCATTTTTACTACACCAACTTATGAAAAACCCAACCCTTTAATGTTAGAGGAGTGGTCAACCAATTCAGCAAATAGTTCACGTAGGATGTGGAAATCCTAATTAAATATGCATGGATAGACCGTGAAAAACTCATTAAGGAAATTAAAGAACTTATGGAAGACCTTAACAAGAATATGGAAACAGAGAGTTTGAATAAGAAACTCAAACCCATACAAGAAAGACTATCCAAACATGAAGAGGAAATAAAAGCAAGAAAAGAGAGGAAACTTACGCGTGATTATGCGGACTATGACAGTGGCAGGATACTTGCGTTCAGCCACAAATATGATCACCTGTACAGAAATGACACCTCAGGAACCACCATAGTGGAGGAAGTGGAGGAAAGCAGAACCCCGGGCACAGAAGAAAATCTCACTAGAGGAAGTGAGTGAAGTTTCTCTGATTACAGTGGCCCCTGCCAAAGGAAAAAAGCAATTGACTTTTTTAGACAAATACCGGACTCTGAGAAGGGGGCGTTTAACAACAAGGGAGACTCCGGTACCGAAACCCCGAGGACAAGGAAGAGGAACGCGCGGAAGAGGACACGGAAGGGGAAACGAAACAACAGGAGAATACGAATCAGACAGCGATGGCAAAAAAGACAAGGGACATGGCGCAGTGGGAACCAACAAGGGACGTGCCAACAAGAGAAAATACTAATGGATGACAAAATGGTAAATATGACCATAGTTAACTTGCCCAAGAGAAAACTGAACATGATTGAAAAAAAGACGCTCTGTTTAGGATTGTCATTCTGTCCCTCATATCCCTCCAGATACACTGATAACAGAATTGATTTGTTCAAATATACACGCAAACTCAAACTAAAGAAATGGCACAAACTAAAAGGAGACCAAGCCCATCCCAGTAGTACATCTGACATTTCCAATGTGTATAGTTTTGATGTTGGTGACAGTGACACTTTGAACACTATCATGGAGCTGGGTATTAACGAAACACGGGCGGAAATGGCATGTAGTACTACACAGTAGCTTTCTGAATTGGACATCTGCACCGACACAGCGGCCAAGACTACTTTCAGGAACAAATCAAGTTTCTTACCGATTTTACTCCATGATAACATCGATACTTTTCATGAGTGTGTCAACAAAAGCCTTAATGAATTTAGACATAAACATCATAAATACAAACAGAAAGAGCAATCGAACATGACTTATGAACAGAGACAGGCCATAAAATCCCTAATGGAAGATGACATGATAGTCATTCGCCCTGCGGATAAAGGGGGCAACATTGTCTTGCAGGACAAGGAGATGTACATTGCAGAGGCTATCAGACAATTGTGTGACAGCAAACTTTATGAGCCAATTGAAATTAATTGTTATCATGAAAGTATTACATGTTTATGGGATTGCTTATTTGAATGGAAAGAGAAGGGTATCCTCACATGGGAAGAATTTGATTATCTCAAATGTGACTATCCTGTTCTCCCGGTGCTCTATCTATTGCCCAAGATACACAAAAGTGCCACTAGACCTCCAGGGAGACCCATTGTGTCCTCACGGGGTAGTGTTTCAGAAAGGGTATCTAAATACATTGACTTTTTCCTGAGGGAGTTTGTTATGGAATTAGATAGCTACGTGAAGGACACCAAAGATTTTTTTGAAAAAGATAGAGAATTTGCAGTGGGAGGCAGGTTATGTCTTGGTAACTTTGGATGTTCAGAGCCTCTACACCATAATTGACCATGACCAGGGATTGGAGGCATGTGAGCTTTTCCTCATGGAGAGGCCCATTAAATACAGGGAACATACCCACATGCTTCTTGATATGATCAAATATTGCCTAAAAAACAACATCTTTCTGTTCAATGGTGAACTTTATAGACAGGTCAGTGGTTCAGCAATGGGCTCATGTTTTTCACCCAGTTTCGCTAATCTGTTCCTTGGCAAGTGGGAAAAAGACATTCGTTCTGATCCCACTTTCCAACAAGACTTCGAGAGGGTCTCAATGTGGCTGAGGTACATAGATGACCTCTTCATTGTTTGGAAAGACACTTTGGAGGAAGCAGACATGTTCGTTGACAAACTCAACCAAAATGTCTTAAACATTGTTCTTAGTGGCACCAAGAGTAGGACAGACATAGAATATCTTGATGTTAAAATTGAAATTACCAACAATAAGGTGCACACAAAACTTTTCCGCAAAGCAACGGCTGGTAACAGCATTTTGCACGCCCTCAGCAGTCATCCTGAAAATCTCAAATGGAGTATTCCGTTTGGGGAGCTTTTGCGTGCCAAGCGCAATTGCAACAATGACAAAGCATACATGGAAGAAAGCGAGGTCATATTGAACAGATTTAAAGCCAGAGGTTACCCTAATTGGGTGCACAAGAAAGCCAGGGAGAGAGCCAATACCATCAAAAGGGCCGATACGATCTGTGACAAACCCAACACAGATGAGGAAGAGGAGAATGTCACCAGACTCATTCTCACTTACAGTACTGACTCCCAAGCTATTAAGAAAATTATAACCAAGAATTGGGACGTACTCAAAGCCGACAATGTCATTGGCAAGGAACTACCCAAAAGACCTAGCATCACATACAGACGCGGGAAAAGCATTAGGGACTTGCTAGTCCGCGGTGATATCACCACATATCCTCCGGCGAACGTACAGGGCCTAGATGGCTTCTTTCCATGTGGCCATTGCTAGGCTTGTGCCAATAGCAAATCATGCAAAGAAGTCACATACAATGGGATAAACAAGAAAATCATGTCTTTTCTCACGCGCAGTTCCACATTTGTTGTCTATGCAATTGTTTGTACATGCAACAAATGGGACATAGGCAGCACAACATGTATGGCTAAGAAACGCATTCTGGAGCATACTAGGGCCGTCACGAATTTTGACCCAAAATACCCGGTGGCACAACATTTTAGAGAACAACATTTCTCTAATGTCAAATACCTGAGTTTCTTAATTTTGGAACAGATACCTAAGAATCCGAGAGGGGGCAATAGGGTTCTGAAACTGTGCCAAAGGGAGTCGAGATTAATCATAGATTTCCAAAGTAAGGTTCCGGGAGGCCTCAACCAGGATGAAGAATTAGCCGTACACCTAAAAGAGTAACAGATTTAAGATCACTGTTTTTTGACATAGTGTATATGTATATGCAATGTTTAACCTGCAATCTTCGTTTTCTTCATACCTTATGATTGTTTAAGTCCTATGTTAAACATCACAGGAATGGCTTCATGCCACCAACTACGTGTTTTTAACCTTCTTTTATTTGTTTTGTTTTAGGAGCAAGAGAGGGGGTCCTCTTCACCAGCACTTCACCTCACGGGACCTCTCCCCTTCTCTGTCTCCTTACCACATGGGCACTTTGCATGTTTGAAAGACTGAAAGTTGAAGGACGGTAAATTACTGTTATGATGTATTCGAGCACTTGCGAATACTGCACTTCTGTACATTGACACATCACCATGTTGTCTTGTCTTCTTTTATTTGTTTTGTTTTAGCAGCAAGAGAGGGGGCCCACTTCACCAGCACTTCACCTCACGGGACCTCTCCCCTTCTCTGTCTCCTTACCACATGGGCACTTTGCATGTTTGAAAGACTGAAAGTTTAAGGACGGTAAATTACTGCTATGATGTATTCGAGCACTTGCGAATACTGCACTTCTGTACATTGACACATCACCATGTTGTCTTGTGATTTTACATGAACCACACAAAGTGTGCCTTCCTTTGCAACCCGGACTCTGATTTACTTGGGCACTTGCCATTATCCTTGTTTTCATTACCCACATGTGGGGAGGACTAGGGATACTCTGTCCTTATACAGCCCGGATATTTTGCCATTCGTTACGCATTATGCGTTAGTAAGGGTGGAGTTGAGGCTCATCCCGTGATCATAGGTTGAGAGTGGTGAAACACGCCGGTTGCGTACTGTTGGTTAAATTGACCCCAGCCTGACTCTAGACGATTGTTTTTTGAGTCGATGCACACACACGGATGCTCACCATAAGGTATGCTTTGTATTAATGCCGGCGGATGGTTACTAGTGGCGTATAGTATTGAATTACCCGCTGTACTTTTGCGGAAAAGTGCTGTTTCTATACTGTTGTCCACAATGAATACTTTTAAATCCAGATATTCTACCCATCCGCCGGCATTAATACAAAGCATACCTTATGGTGAGCTGCTTAGGCTTAGGCGCAACAGTTCTAGAGATTCGGATTTCAAGATTGCAGCATCAGCATGCATCAGTAGATTTTCGCAAAGAGGATATGCAATGTCAACGCTACAAAGTGCGCTACAAAAGGTGAATGCACTAAAGAGATCAAATCTACTGACAGAAAAAGATCATTCTGCCACGGACAAAAAGAAGGAACAGGGGAAATTCCGGCTGGTAACCCCCTACTCGGCGGAAGCAAATTATTTAAAACGCATGATGAGAAAGAACTGGCACATTCTGAAAACCGACAGCTGTATCAAGGATGACATCCCAGAGTACCCCTTGGTAACTTTCAAAAAATCAAGATCCCTGAAAGACATGTTGGTTCAAAGTCATCTAAAGAAAATTGAGAAGAAAACTAATAGACTCGCAGACTTGAAGGGCTTCCACCCGTGTTACCACTGCAAGGCCTGTGCACATAGCAAGAGGGTAAAAACCTATGAGATTCCGGACACAGGGATTGTAAAAACAATTAATAAATACCTCACATGCAACACACCCTATGCAGTATATTGTCTTAAATGCCCGTGTGGACTAATGTATATCGGGAGCACAATCAAACCCCTGAAATTGAGGATTTTAGAACACCTAAGGGCAATCGACAAAAACGATCAGTCATACCCTGTTGCCCGACACTTCCAGCAGGAACACTCAAGTAACAGACACCATCTGCAATATTTCGGGCTAGACTATATACCGGAAAACCCAAGGGGTGGCGATAGACTGCATAGTTTGAGGAGACTGGAGTCTCGATATATTATTGATTTAATGACAAAATACCCAAAAGGTTTAAATGCGGGGGAGGAACTGGCTTCTCACATAGGCCAGTAATAGGAAGAAGCTATTAGAAAATGCATAATACGTGATGGATTTAGAACTGTAAATGTATATATGTATAAATGTAGTGAAATACCATACCCGATGAATGAATATGTGATACCAAATATATCTTTAGAAGCAACATGAAAATAATATTCCAATTTGGGTGCTACAATGTAATAATCATGTCGTGTGGATAAGAGGAATAGGCGCAGCTCTTTCAATTAACTAGACAATGGGCTCATTGATTAGTATTCTGCTTCGTTTAAACTTTGCTCTTTTGTGGAACTTCATAAGTGTGAATTTTGAGAATATGAAATGATTTTGATGATTGTAGTTTAGTAATGGGACGGAACACAAAATGAATCAAGGGTGACTTGCCGATCCACGGCGAAATGTCTTTTTACTCGGCACTGGTTGTGGTTAAGTACATTGATTTGTAATTTATTGACTATGTGATTTAATTTGACGACGTCATACCACTTCAATATGGCTGATGGGTTGCCATGCCGATTCACGGCAAAATACTACAAAAAGTGGAAAGAGGGGTTTGCGCGCAAACAAAACTTTATTTAAATCACATATGCTGGCAAAATGCTTGTAATTAATGTAAGCATTTACTGGGGCTCTAATAAGTAGGATAGCCCTTAAAATGTACAGCAATCCACAACTTGCCGTTTACTGCCAACACTTTCCAATATGGTGTAACGATTTGATGTCCCTTGTTTGTTTCGTCCACTGATCACGTGTGAACGCTATCAAAAACATGGTGCTCGCCATCAATGTTTGTAACATTGAGGAAGGCGGAGCGCCGAAACGCGTCTGTTGCAAACCAAAGAATAAACTAACTGAAAACGACCCCCGGAGTGCGTGGTTTCTTTCCTTCGTGCAAGTCTGGTGGAAACCGTGAGCTGGATATAATGCGGGTCCTGCGACCGCATCACGCACCCGTCTGCGAGTGCTCCTGAAAACCTGCAGGGACTCGAGCTGGATATATATATATATATATATATATATTAGTCATTTCCCATTCCATTAGGGCCGTCTCAGCAGGCTTAATTAAGCTCCGTTTTTACAGAGGGCGGAGAGTGGAGATATATAACAGAAGCGTATCTGCACAAGTGTGACAGAGCGCTGCCTACACTGGCACGTTTTATTTGTCAGAACCTGTATGCACTGGGAATGTTCTTGATAATGAGAAATTTCCTAGTTACCACAAAGGAAAGTTTCAATTCTATTAAGGAGGCGGAGGCGAGGATTTTGCTAGTCCTTTCTCCATTTTATTGGACAGCAAGTTAGTAGTAAAAGAAAAAACATCACATCCAGGACTACCCAAACCAACATGGCAGCGGTAGCCCTGGTAACCTAACAACCAATCAGAGTCCAACAGTTCGTATATATGGAGTCCCAGCTGTTAGTCCTTCCTCTTTCGTGGGAGCTGCCGTAGGGAAGAAGTCATCCAACCACTAGTCCGTCTTTTGATCGGAGCCTAGGGAAGAGAACAAAATAATAATATCTCGTCCAGAACAATGTCGAAGAATTCAAGAACATTGCAATGGAGTAACAGAACGAAATGCAGATAGAACTTAATCAACATTGCACAGCTTATCAATGAAAACATTAAAACTCAGAAAAAGGTATACTCCCTTAGACGAAGTAACAAATCATAGTCCAGTTACGGGAGGGCAGGCTCGATAAGCCTGGGTGGGAAAATCCTCGCCTCCGCCTCCTTAATAGAATTGAAACTTTCCTTTGTGGTAACTAGGAGATTTCTCATTCTATGTCAGGGAGCGGAGGCGAGGATTTTGCTTGTTCAAAGCCTACTCACCACCAACGAAGCAGCCTCATGGATTGGCTTAAAGTAGAACTTTTTGAAAGTCGAATCTGAGGACCAATCCGCTGCATTCATGATATCCTCCAGGCGTCCACCTACCTGAATAGCCTTGGAAGCCATTGCACCTCTAGTGGAATGAGCCCCAAAGTCAGTGATGCTAATTCCAGCTTCAGACATTATCCACCTGACCCATCTGGCAATGGTGGGAGAGGAAACTGCCTTGAACGGTTTCTTAACCGCTATAAGTAATTGTCTTTCGCCCGGAGGGCGGAGCTCAAGAGTAACATCCTCATATGTCTTAAGGCAACGAACAACACAGAGCTTTGGCGAATCTGGGAAAGCCGGGTAAGTTACTGACCTGGTATTACATTTAGTTCTTCTTGAAACAGTAAATGTAACCCCTTCTGGGGTAAAAACCCTGGCTGACACGTCCAGTGCACGAACATCTGAAGCACGTTTACATGAAATCAAGCAGAGGAGAATCGCTAATTTGGCCGAAAGCTCCTTGCGGGAAAGGTATTGATTATCCTTCCAGGACTTTAGAAAATTCAAGACCACATTAACATCCCACAAACCTGAATAACGAGGTTCTGGGGGGCGCGAAAGGCGAATACCTTTAAGGAGTTTACAAACCCAAGGGTGCTCACCAACTGGAGAGCCATCAACAAGGGCATGCCCAGCAGAAATTGCCGACCTGAAAGAATTAATGGTGCTATACGCCAATTTCTTTTTGAAAAGATCAGCGAGGAAGTTAATCACGTCGGTGACAGAGGAGCCCATGGGATCCAGGTGTTTTCCCACACACCAACGAACCCATCTGTTCCATGCTGATCTATACCGCTTAGTGGTGTTAGGAGCCCAGGCTCCTCGAATGAGGAGCTCAGCGTCTCTCGAAAGCGAGTTACAAGACCAACGTCCCCTGAAATCCTCCATGCCATGAGACGTAGATGGCTCTGGAGAACCAGCGGATGCGGGTGACCCAATGGATCCGTCAGAATGTGGTCGAACGACGGAAGCCGAAGAGGCTTGTCCCAGGATAGTTCCAAAAGAGAAGGGAACCAGCATTGAGCTCTCCAGATTGGCGTGATCAGAATCAGAGAAGCTCTCTGCCTGCGGACTTGAGCCGCCACCCTTTGAATGAAAAGGAAGGGGGGAAACGCATAAGCTGGAAACAGGGACCAGTCCTGAAGGAAGGCATCCACTGCTTCCGCCCCCGGATCCGGTTTCCAGCTGTAGAAACGGGGAAGCTGGGCGTTCCATCTGGACGCAAATAAGTCCATTACTGGAAGACCCCAAAGGTCCGAAATTCTCTGAAATACTGAAGGATCCAGTCTCCAGTCGCTGGCATCCCGGAAATTCCTTGATTGCCAATCCGCAACAGTGTTCAGATCGCCTGGGAGATACTCCGCCGTGACAGAGATCTGGCGAAGAAGGCAATAGTTCCAAAAGTCTTTCGCAAGGTCCGCTAGAACCTTGGAGTGCGTGCCTCCCAACCGATTGATGTACCTGACCGCCGTTGTGTTGTCCATCCGAAGAAGCACACAACACGAAACCTTGGTCGAGGTGAAGGAGCGGATCGCGAACGAGCCCGCAAGGAGCTCCAGACAGTTGATATGGAGGTGAAGTTCCTCCTCCGTCCATCTGCCGCCCACCGAGAGGGAGCCGCAACGGGCGCCCCAACCCTGGCGACTGGCGTCTGACTCGATCACCAGATCCGGACGGGAACCGAAAATCGCCTTCCCGTTCCAGGCATCCATGTGATCTAACCACCAGAGGAGTTCCGATCGGGCTTCCAGATTCAAGGAAATCAGTTCCGAGTAAGTAAGACCCTTGCGGAGGTGAAATGCCTTCAGTCTCTGAAGAGCCCTGTAATGGAGAGGGCCTGGAAAAATGGCCTGGATCGATGAGGAGAGTAAGCCCACAATCCTGGCCAGTTGGCGGAGGGATACTCGATCCCGCCGAAGAACCTTGCGAATCTCCTTCTTGATCTTGGAGATCTTTTCGGAAGGAAGGTGAAGAGTCGCATCCGTAGTTATGATCAGAAAGCCAAGGAAAGTCATTTCCTGTCGGGGAAAGAGGTCCGACTTCTGGGCATTGATGATGAAACCCAGAGACTGAAGGAGGGTTATAGTGACCTGAAGATGATGAAGAAGGAGGTCCCTGGACTGACACATTAAAAGAATGTCGTCCAGGTAAACAATCAGACGAATCCCTAGGGTCCGGAGATGTTCTACCACCGGGCGCAGGAGTTTGGTAAAGCACCAAGGTGCTGAGGAAAGACCAAAGGGAAGCGTAAGAAAATCGTAAACCTGATTCCTCCACAGAAACTGAAGGAATCGACGATGAGGAGGAAAGATTGGAACCGAAAGATAAGCATCTTTCAGGTCCAAGCGAACCAGCCAATCGTTCTGTAACAAAAGGTCCCTCAGAAGATGGATGCCCTCCATCTTGAAGTGTCTGTAAACCAACCACTCGTTGAAGGAGCGGAGGTTGATTACTGGTCTGAACCCTTTGCCTTTCTTTTCCACCAAGAAGATGTTGCTGAGGAAACCGTTTGGGTGAAGCGCCGAGGGGATAATGGCGCCTTTTTTTAACATCGCCCGAACCTCTAAATCGACAAGTTCTTGGTCTGAGACAGAAAACACCAGAGGACGAGGACAAGAAAGCTGAACAGGGGAACCGTAGAATTCGATGTGAAACCCCTGAACCGTCTCCAGCACCCAAGGATCTGAAGTTATTGACGCCCAGGCCTGGGGAAACAACGCTAACCTTCCCCCCATTTGAACCAGAGAGATGATTCGAAATCTTACCATTAAATCCTCTGGAGTTGGACTGGAATCCACCACGTCCTTTGCCTTGGCCTCTGCCTCCTCTGGAGGGGTAAAAGGTACCCTGTCGTCCATCATTCCAGCCGTTATTTCGTTTGTACTGGCCTCTATTGGGGCCTTGCTGGACCTGACGGCCGGAAGAGCGACCCCTGCCTCTGCCGGCCCCGCCAAAAACCTTTCTGGGGAAGAATTTTTTTATCGAAGCCTGAGCCTTGTCCAGAGCCGAAAAAGTTGCCACAAACTTCCCTAACTCCTTAACAAAGGGGTCACCAAACAAAGCACCCTGTGCAATAGGGCCTGCCTCCAAAGACGACAACTCCCCTAATTTTGGGTCAATCTTAAGCAGTAAGGAACGTCGCCGTTCTGCAGAAAGCACGCAATTGGCATTGCCAAGAAGGCACATTGCCCGTTGCGACCAACCAGCAACGTCATCAACAGACATCGGTAAGCCCGACTCCTTAGAACGTTGGGCCGTCTCAATAATTTTAGTGAGAGGGCCCACCACATCTAGGAGTTTATCTTGACAGGCTTTCCATGACCTATCAATACCCTTTTTGGGGTCCTTGATATATTTGGCAAAGAAGGTACACAACTTGGGATCAATCTCAGGGGTGCATGCCACTCTAAAGGGAAGGGAAGGGCGAGGGCACTCAGAGCTCAGACGGAGTCGGACATCCTGAGGTAAAGGCTGTCGAAGCTTAGCTGCGACATAATCAGCAGTAGACTGCTCAGGAAACCACTCCGATGACCTAGGTCTTACAATAGTAGATGGGTCAAACATATTAGGAGGCGCAAGATCACCCTCCGTAAGACTAGGAGCACTGGGCTTAGGGCGCCAGGACCTGCTCACATCAGAAAAATCCTCTGAGGAAGCATCCTCATCCTCATCTACGTATTCGTCCTCCTCATCATCTCCCTCAATGGGGAACCCTTCCTCCGGGTCAAGGTCCTGGGTGGCAAAACCACCAGTCTCTCCGGGTGAGTCTTCCCCCCGGTAGGGTGCGCTTCTAAGCGTGCGCGCACTCTTACGGAACACCTCAGATAATTTACTGAAGCCCTCCAGGTGCCCCGCGTCACGCTTCCTGGCCGTACGTGGTAGAGCACAAGGAACACCACTGGGCCCTGCCCCACTGTCCCCAAAAACACCAGTATCATTCTTAAACACATGGGCTGACAGTCTGTTTACACTGTCCTGCAGAGGTGCCAGAACTTGGGCTATCGCCGAAGAGAGAAGCCTGTCAACCTCTGCAGGAGGGTGTAAAGGGGTCAGTTGTGGCTGAACATTAGGAGCCACCACCTCAACAGTTGAAGGACCGGACTGCATATTAGCAGAAAAACTGGTACCCATACACAAACACCCCAACTAAATACAAGGGGAAATCCCTTCACACAGGTACCAGGCAGGCTAACACAATAGAAAACCTGAAACCAAAATTCTGACAGAAATTATAATTAATTTCAAAAAATTTCAGTCAGAAAATACTTCTTGCCGTCTAAAACGGCGTCAGTGTGAGGGAAGAGGCCGAAAAACGACAGAAGCGCAGTGCCTCAGCGCGTTTCTACTCAAGCGCGAAGAGCGCTGAGGAGAACAGCTGATCGGCGTCAGAAGCCGACACCAAGATCGCGCACGCGCGAAGAATGAACGCTCGGGCTGAAAGCCTACCGCGTTATAGAAACACAGCCTACAATAAGGCAAAGTCAAATACAAACAATCGCTATAAAATAAAGCTGTCAACAATCACACGAAGAACTGCCACGACAAAGATATGAAGAGCGTGACTTATCTTGCCGAGGCAGCAATGGAGAAGGAGGAAGGACTAACAGCTGGGACTCCATATATACGAACTGTTGGACTCTGATTGGTTGTTAGGTTACCAGGGCTACCGCTGCCATGTTGGTTTGGGTAGTCCTGGATGTGATGTTTTTTCTTTTACTACTAACTTGCTGTCCAATAAAATGGAGAAAGGACTAGCAAAATCCTCGCCTCCGCTCCCTGACATAGAATTGCTGTTGAGAGTTGTCCTGCATCCAGTTGACAATCTATAGGCCTGTGTGTATGTGTCTTTTTATGCATCTGCATGCCTGTCTGTCTTTGTTCACATGTGGCTGTGTGAGTTTACCTGGATGTCTGTTTTTGTAGGTAGGTAGGTGTTTGTGTATCTGTTCGCTTGGGTGAGTAACAAATGAATGGATTACTCTATGCAGGACGAAAGTTGTGCAAGACCATTTCAGAATCAGAATGTCTGCCAGTGCTATCCACTTGCGGACACAACTTCCATATCTGTTTATATGTCTGCAGCACTTTTTTTTTTTACTTTGAAGACGAAGATTCTGACACTTGCTCTGTAGCTAAACCTGCATAGAGCCATGCAGACTTCAAACCAGCTATTCGTATTGACTGACAAAGATTTTGTTTTTGTTTTGTTTCGCTCTGTAGTTACGGCAGCTACATATTTATGCAGGAATGCATTGTTGATGTGAAAACACCTTAACCCATTTGCTGAGAAAAGGACCCCAAAACACTATTTATGATGAGTCTTTTATTGTGCTGCCCAATGCAATTTACATGAATAATATGCTTGACGTTCGAGTGCGACATTTCCACAGTGTTTTGTACTGCAGCAAAACCTGAGGGTTCGCTAAGTATGTTTTAAAAATTAACACCCAACTTACAGATTAGGGGGCAGATTTATGTTGGGAATGCGCCATGTTTGCGTCACGCAACTGCGGCGTAAACGTGGCGCATCCCTACGACCAATTTACAACGTGACGCATCTAGGCAGATGCATCACGTCGTAAAGCCCTGCACCACTTGTGGGCGTTCCAGCGCAGGGTGGGCGTTCCGGGGCAGGTGCGCCTCGCAAAAGTGGCTGAGTGAAATCTATAAGATTTCACTCAGTCACTTTCAGGACAATGCTGCGTCAAAACCCTGCGCCTGCTTGAAGCAGGCGTAGGTCTTGACGCAGCATTGTAAAGATGGGGCACCCCCGAGCCTTGCTGGAGCTGCGTCGCGCTTGCGGCGCAACTCCAGCAATGCGGCACCTTTAGGGCACAGATGCGTCACGCATCTGTGCCGTTTTTGCCCCATGGTGTGCCGCATTGTAAATGCGGCGCACCATGGGTGAAGGAGCAGCGGCGCAAAATAACTGGCGCATCCCTGGGGATGCGCCAGTTATCATAAATCTGCCCCTTAGTCCTTGGTAAATCCTGATGGCTTTAAATAAGGTCAGTGGGCCTTTGTCACCGTGATCGTGGTATGACTGAAGCTAAAATAAAATATTTAACCTGCATATATCATAGACAATTAGAATTTTAGATGTTCAGTCAATGATGAGAGTTTGAAAAAGTTTCAACACCTTTATTTATTTTAAATAATTAGTATTTTCTCTTTTTTCAGTGTAGTCGGCATACAGAAATATCAATAAAGAAATTGATTAGAGACAGCATAAATAAATACACAGTCTTCCTTAAAGGAGAGCGTCACTAAACTAGCTAAGAGAGTTATCCTACTCTAAATAGAACCCATAAAGAGTTTTTTAGAGGGTAGGAGCAAAGTAAGAATACGATGGAACTTCCCATAAAAGGTAGTTCTGGAAATTCAGCCGAGCTCTCAACAGCTGCAGTAGCAACTGTCAATAATAAGGTGATCTCTGCAGTAGCATTGATCTGAAAAAGGTTCAGGTAAAGGAAAATAAGTCACCTTTAGTAGTAGCGGTTGGTAACAGAGCAAGTACAACTCTCCAGGAGATGAGTCGCAAGACAAGGATGGTGGGTGTAGGAAGCTGGCTCTGTATATATTATACCAAAGTTAGGTATAGTGTGCACAGAGTCCAGTGGATCCCAAAAGGTAGGCAGAGGTAAAGTAGATAGCACCTTATTCTCTATTTGTGGTAGTATGGTCACGCACTAAGGCTTTATCAGAGGTCAGTGTTAAGCATTTGTTGTACACACTCAGTCAGCAAATGATTGCACACACTCAAAGACTAAACTTCAGACCACTTGATTTTGTATAAAAAATATTTGTTTAGTTATTTTATTTCCTAGAACCAAGCAAGCCTAACACAGGTAAGTGATAAATACTTTGCATTACATATACAATTTGTAAACAATTTGAATGGCATATGTAAATGTACTTTCATTTGATAACAGTAGTGTTACTGATAATGCAATGCTTTTCAGAATACAGTACATATACTTTTTATAGGATTTGTAGGAAAATTACAGGTAAGTTACTTTTGAGATTACTTTTCTTATACAGTGGAGTATACCTGGATACTACACTGTCAGTCAGTCAGTCAGTCAAAAGTTAACTTTATTTGGTTTATCACATCCATAAAGTATACATATACAAATTACAATTTAATAGAAAAAGGATAAAATTCATTTTCTTAAGATATATTTTCTGATTCTTTAAAAAGTAAAACATTATTTTCCAGTCCTCATTTTTAGGTTGTTTCAGCTTTTAAAAACAAAGTCTCTACTATTTTCATAAATTTTACCCCGCGACATATTAAAATGTTCGAACCAGCTCCCATCCAGCTGATAACAGTCTGCCTGCAGGTGCGGATTTGAAACATATTTTGGACTGGTTTCAACAAAGTTCTTCTCTCGTCTTTTATTGACTCGCACGTACACAGTAGGTGACACAATGTTTCCGTATGGTACCCGCATAGTCTACATCTTGGTCCCTGGTGTGTATCTTTCCATGACGGAATCAAGTCTTTGGAGAAGTGGTCGCCCAGGCTAAAAGCCATGAATTTCATTTTTAAAGATAGCCAAAAGTGTGCCACGAGGTAAGGTTGCGGTTTTAATCGTTTATACGAATTTAATACAGTCCATGCAAGTCGACGTTTGGCCAGAGTCTTTTTGTCTACACTACGCTGGGACACTTCTTGTAAACAGGCAAGTAAAATCATTTTTGATTGTTAGTACAATTTTAAAGAATTTCTTTAGGTTTTCCATCACCACACTTAGAAACTTTTCATAGAAAAACAATCAATGTTATCCTATGGAGGAAAATAGTGTTATCGGTTTAAAGGTAAGTACTTTGTTATGGGAGTTGGTGTTCTGGGGTTAGGCTCAGGGGTCCCCTAGGGTCAAGGATGCACTCTTGATACACCCTCAGCTGCACTAGAGCGGCTGGGTGCAGAGTGCTGAGGCCCAATGTTATCCAATGGGGCTAGGGGGCCTCCGGTTGGTGGCTGCTGACGAGCAGGCCACTGGGTTGTGGGAGTAAAGCTCCAGGACTTAAGCTCAGGGCAAATGGGGGTTTAGGCCAGCACAAAAGTTAAATCCTCAGCAGCACTGGGGTGGCTGGGTGCAGAGTGCTGTTTTGGCATCGGAAGCCCTGTAGCTTTCAATGTGGAGTCTCTGGTTTGCAAAAGCACTGCAGGCTCGGGACAAACGTCTTCTAAGTGCGACCACCACTTGGAGAGGTAAGTTGGGATATTGGGGTTTGGTTAGCACCATTGGTTGGGCCATGCAAGGCAGTGGGGCTCGGGTGCAGGGGTGCCTTTTAGAGTCGGATCTTCTTACCAGCTCCTGGTCACGGTTTGGGGGACTTTCTGGTTTGAGGCTGCAGGCGTCAGTTGGAGGCTTGAGGCAGGTCAGGGGTCGCCAGATCTTGGGTCAGGATCACCAGGGAGACCTTTTCTGATGTTCGGCCACTCAAACTTGGGCTGTGGGTGCCGAGTGGTGCAAACTTGCAGATCCTTGCAGTGTTCGAGTCTGGTGTTTAAACAAATCCGGTGTTCTTTTGGATTGAAGGCAGGCAGGTCCTCCGGGTTTCTCGAGTTTGCTGGCTGCATGACACACCCGGATTTCGTTGGAGCAGGTTTGAGGTGGGGACAGGCCGGTAGGGATCGGGCCAAGTCAGTAGGAGTCCTCCTCTTGTTAGCTTCGGGACGGCTGTTCATTCGTTCTTCTTTTCTTCTTGCAAGTTCTTGTCTGATGAAGCAAGGTTCAGGGGTGCCCTTAAATACTAGATTTAGGGGTGTTACAGGTAGGTAAAATGTTGGGACCAATGGGTCCCTTCCCTGGGGTGGGTACACCCCCTATTATGCCACCCTCCAGTGGGAGGGGGGCCTAAGTCTTTCCCTGGTTGGCTGGTTTCCCACATCTGCAAGATGGCGGGGACTGGGAGTTGTGCTTCACCTCACCTCCCCCACCTGAGGGGTGGAGTTGGCAGAGAGCCAAGTTTTTTCCCTCCGGTTCTCCCGCCCAAAGTCGGGGTCAGAACCAGTGGGGACCAGTCCTTGAAAGCAGCCAGTGGCTTGGGGAAGCTCACAAAGGCAGCAAGCCTTTGAAGCTTCCCCTTCGTGGACCCTGCCCTCCTAAGGGAAGAGGCTTGACACCTCTTACCAGGATGTGCATTGTTTCAGGCCCCCGAGAGCGGGGTCCAGAAACAGGTCTGGTGGTGGCAGCTGAAACTCCCAGCACCATATGCTCTTAATGGCAGCACTGCACTTACAATGTCTAAGAATGGACTTAGACACTGTAGGGGTACAGGGCTCATGCGCCTGTACCCTCACCACTGGTATAGGGCACCCAGCTAGAGGGGTGACAGATCTAAGTCAGGGCAGTGGGTTGTAGGCATGGCTCACAGGGATGTGTGTGATGTCGACTCTTCACTTTGTTCTGCACCAAGACACGCAGCCTGAAAAGGCAGTGTGTGAGTGTAATGGTACAGGGCCTCTAAGGGTGTCACAATAGGTGTTGCAGCCCTTCAAGGTCTTCCCTGTGGTACCATTTACCAGGGGCTGACCTGTGACCGGAGATGCTGATTGGGTTTTGTTCTCAATGCAGTTTTAGGGGAAGAACATAAGCCCTGCGTACCTGATTGGCAGGGCACTCTTAGTCAAAGTACATCAGCAGTTTAGCAAAACTTGGGGGCAACCATGCAAAAAGAGAGCACTTTCTTAAAAGGGTTCAGCTCGCGTAGTGCAGAATGGGTTGAAAACCATTTATTTTGTTTTATTAATATTCATTTCCCATCCATCCATCCATCAATCAATCAATGTACAGAAACTACTGATTTCATACAAAATTGTTTGAATGGCCACGCGCGACTTAGATATTAGGCGTATCTCGACCATAAACATAAGTGCTAGAACCCTCATACTTGCTATTTTAGGGACGTCATTGTCACACCTATTCAAGTGGGCAACTAGATCATTTTTAAACAGCGTAAACAGTGTTGGGGCGAGGAAGAAGCCCTGCCCTATGCATCTATTGACTGGAAAGGGTTCTGTCACTTCTCCTAGTTGACCATAACTGTCTTGGGCAAAGTTCTGATCATGGAGTCCCTCGATAATTTGATATAGATAGTTTGAAATGACCATCTCAGCCAGCACATGCCACAACACATCTGCAAATCAGATCAAACGCAGATCTCAAATCAACAAATACCATGTATAACCTACCCCTTTCGAGAACACATGTTTTCCAGCATAATATCTACAACTTCAACACTTGGTCAACAGTGAAAGTGCGATTACGAAAACGTGCTTGGAGGGGACTTACAATGTTATTAGCCTCTATCCACTAATATTGTCTTAATAGAATAACTCTTCTAGAGAATTTCTGTGTGGTGTCAATAAGGCTAATGGGCCTGTAGTTTGATAGCACCAAGGGGGAAAACTTTTTTGTAAATTGGGATTATTTCTGCACCGCCCAGGAAGATGGAATTGGAAGTCTTTTGTAGCTAGCTAAGTTTCATGGAAGAAGACGACATTAAACGGGTTGATGAAAAGGCCCTAATCTGTACAATCAAATTTTGTGCTTAAGCCAGCGATAGTCCATGATAGGACCCTCAATGAGAGTTGGAATTCATTGACTCTAGTCGTCTTCCTACCCCAGCTTAGTCTGCTGTCTCCCTTGTAGCTGTACTCATGGGAGCAGTATCGGGGGCCCTGGCTCTGCATTCTCCAATCTTACTCAGTTCAGTAGATCTACCTGTTCCCCTTTTGAGCAGAAGAGGGGATTGTCCAACTATGGTGTCCTCTTCGCTATCCTTGGGTCCCTGTTAATGGTAGAAGGCAAACAAACCTGGCTTAACTAACCTATCTGATTGAAAATCTATACAGGGACCAATGGGGGAGTTAGTATGAGGTGTGCCATATTTTTCTCTAGTAGTCAGGGCGGTGGGGGGTAAGGGATTTGCCTGGCTCCCCTCTCCTTTCTTGAGTGGCCTAATCCATCAACACCCCCCCCCCCCCTTTAATAATGACAGACTAAATAAGACATCCCGTGTAACACCAGATGTAAAAGGGCCAGTCCTGATGAGAGTTTACAAATTAAGAAAAGACGGTACTAAGGAGGGACTAACAAACCTATTAACGAATCAGAAGCCAGCATTTACAAAGGACAATCACACAAGCCAATGAAAAAATATGGGCGGAGCTTAAAGGCCAACTGGATTACATTATGCCTTGCATGCGCGGCCCAGGCTCGAACTAAAAAGCAGCCCACTTTAGGGGGCATTTTGAGCTTACAGATAACATAGTAAGTCCTGCAAGCTCTGCCTAGGTTGGCACCCAGGAAAAGTTTGTAAACATTATCACACCCAACTACTAAATTACAGAATAATGCAGAGCATGTGACTCTAGAAAACTTCATACCACAAAAAGCAAATTTATGGAAGGTGCTCACAAAGATGGCACTTCACAAACAGACATATTTGTGTGATATTACAGATTTGACTTGCTTGTCTTGGATAGCAAAATCTCAACCAAAAAAAGGAGGAAATCGGTAAAGCATCTCAATCATAACTGGAATCATTGACATTTTCGCCATCATGTCAGTTACAATTATGTAGAGAATACATATCTGAAATGTGCTAGCATGCAGGTTTGAGCCCTCTTTTAAACCCCATTTAGCTACTAAAGAATGATGTGCTAATCCAGTTCATTAAAAGCTACTGCTCAGAGGCCTCAAAGAAACTAGACATCTAAGTTGTCTGTCTCTCTCTCAACTCTGGAATAAACAAATACCCTTCATCTTGCTTCGGTTGGTCCATACATACTCGTTTTGCTGGGGGCTGAAGGGTTGGGCAGTGGGATTTTTTTTGGGTGGTACTATAACCTAAACCGAAGTGGTTTTTCAAAGGGTAATGTTGTTCCTTGGCAGACATGACCTGGTTCCTGGCCAGTATATCTACATGTCAAAGTTTAGTAAATGTGTGGGATTTACCATGTGGCTGCTTTGCAAATATCATTTAAGAGGATGTTGCAGTGGAAGGTAAACCAGCTTTTTTTTTCACGAGTGTAGTGCGCTCTAGGGGAGCATAAGTTATACTTTTGGCTTTGATGTAACACATTTGAATGCTTTTGCCAATCCACCCGACTATGCCCGTTTTGGAAATTACCTGCCTCTTGTAAGGTTTAGCAAATGAGACAAATAGTTGGTCAGATTTGTGGAACGGTTTGGTCCTAACGGAGGGGAGGACTACTAGGAAGGATACTTTTCACAAAAGGAATAGGAGATGGCAAGAGTGCAAAGACTCAAAACGTGGCCCCACGAGCCTGGTAAAAACTAGGTCGGAGGTTCAAAATCAGTGCAGGAGCTGCTGTGGGGGTGGGGGGGGCGGCTATGTCCCTTTTTAGTCCCTCCATAAATGCCAGGATAACTGGTATCCTGAACAAAGACATATGCCGTCTACTTTGCATGTAGGATTTAACTGCAGTAAGGTGGAGGCAAATTGATTTATAGGCTAAAGCAGATATTTGCAAGTAGAGAAGATAGGTAATCATCTCTTATACTGTGGGGTGTAAAGTCCATGTGTTGGGAATGCAGTGGTGGATAAATCTTTCACGCAGCTGCACTGCACGAGTTGTATGTTGCCTGGCCTTTTTAAGCATGGACATACATTCTTGGTGCAGGAGCTGGTAGCGTAAATCTAGGACTTCAGGTGCTAAATCTCAAGATTGAGTTGTGCTGGGTCTGAGTGTCTGGTCTGATCTGATCGTGATACTGCATGAGCAGGTCTGGGTTGAAAGGCGGTCTCTTGCAGGAGCGGACAAATATGTCCAGAAGAGTAGAAACTAGGGCTGCCTGGCTCATGTCTGAGCTACAATTGTAAACAAAATTCATAGGCAGTTCAATTGATAAACATTACATCAACATTTCTTCAATAAGAAAAGACAACTGATAGTAAAGTACTCAGCGTGAAGGGAGAGGGTTGTTAAAATGTACAACATTTCATTTTATTCATATATTTGTTAAAAAAGAGAAAAATACATGTTGATGATAGATTTGGATATTAAATCTGTTACACAGTTAGTATTATACATACATGATTGAGAATGATGGTATAGAAAACAGTATAATCTCAACAATCAAAGAGATACAAAAATGTGATACTAGAAATATTAAAACAAAGGCTAGTGCAAAAGTAAGTGGCTGTGAGATGTCAATGTCTGAGCTACTACAGTGAGGGTAAGAGATGGTTTGAGCTTGTTGGTCATGAAGCAAAACAGTGGGAGAGATGGAAAAGTGTAGGAAATATCCCTGCCCAGTTCATTCATAGTGTGTTGCCCATGGACAATGGATGCGTTTATCTGGAGGCAAAGCTTGAGCATTTTTTGTGGTGGTGAGCAGGTCTATATGCAGAACGCCCAACAGTTTGAAATGTGTATGAAGGACCTGGGTTTGGAGTGTCCACTTGTGGACTGGTTGATATGTCCTGGTGTGTAGGTCTGCAAAATTGTTGGCTACCACCAGTAGATGAACCTTGCAGGGGATTTTATGCTCTGTACTAGATGAGAGTGAAGGAGAATGTCTCTCTCCCTTCCTGTATGTATTACACAGCCGTCATGTTGTCGGTTTTGATTAGGACTTTTCTTTGAGTGTCTTGGAGGAAGGCTCTGCGGGCTAGTTGTATTGCTAAGAGTTCTAAGATGAAGTGGCGACCTTGGTATTGGAAGGGCAACTGTCCTTTGATTACATGGTGAGATAAGTGGATGGCCCAGCTCATGAGAGAGGAGTCTGTAATAATGGTTACCTGCGTAACTGGGTCTGCGAAGTGCTGGTCTTGCACCATGCGATGCAAGATGCATAATTCCCAAAAGGTGTGTGATTGTGCACACTGGTATGAGATGGTTCAGCTAAAAGAGGCAGAGGGTGCTGAATGGCGTAGACCCTTTGTCTACTAGTATTCTTTGGCGGCGAGAGTGTCAAGCCTAGAAAAGGCTGCCCTTGGGAGAGCTGGATGTGGTATTCATGGTGAATCCGAACATTTGAAGCGGGAAAACCATTATTTGTGTGTGCAAGGCACCCTGGGCAGCTGCTGCTCTTTAACAGTCAATCATCAAGGTATGGCAAAAGATGCATGCAGGGGCTGCTGGAAACATTAGTTGATGGTGGAACACTCACCATAAATGCTGCGGATCGCCGGGCACCCCAAACTGATGCTCCTCTCCCTACGTCAATCCTAGGGGTGATGATCAGAAGGAAGGAAAATGAAGGACTGCCCTTGTGCAACGCAAATCCAACTAGGATTGGTTGGAGCAGGCTAACTCTGCGCTTTGAGGCTGGGGGCCTGTGCCTGCAATCCCTCGGCTGTTTTACAGCGCTGAGATGGCTGCCTTTGAAATGTGCATTTCAGATTGGCGGGCTGTAGGCAGCCAACCAATCTGACATGTGCGCTGACCATCTACAACATCATCCAACAATCTGCAGGAATCTGGCCCGTCCCAACCATCCAATCGCTACGGCCGGCAGCACACATAATAAAATGGTAATGGTCATTTTATTATTCTGCGTTTGTTGCTGAGCTCACAGCAAGTGGGGCGGTACTATTCCGCCCACAAAGAGAAACCACCCTGCATACATGTCCTCGAGGTGCAGATCCTGCCTTCACCACTGCCACTAACTTTGTGAACACTTTTGGGCTGTGGTGACCTGGAAGGGAGTACTTTGAATTGGTAGTGACAATCACTTACCACAAAACAAAGGTACTTTTGGTGGGCAGGGTTGATGGGATTAGGACAGTAGGTATCTAAGATTGAGCGTCATCATAAAAGCCCCTTGCTGGAGGAGGGAGAATAACCTCCTACAGTTGTTATCCAGAAATGTTCTGAGATATTGAAATGATTGAGGAAGCCTAAAGTCGAACATGGATCTGAAGGCGCGGTCCTTCTTGTGAATGAGGAAGTATAATGAATTCACTCCTATCCCCTGATGTGTGGGAGTATGTTCTCTATAGCACCCTTTTGCTGAAGTGCACACACTTAGAGAAGTTTTTGGCAGTGAGCTTGTGCATGCAGGGGGGGGGGGGGGTAGAAGGGATGGAACGTAATTCAAGGCAGTAACCATTTTGTATGGTGCCCATCACCAATCTGCCTGAGATTTGTTGCCATTGATGGAGAAAATGGAAAATGATCCCAGACAGTTAATGTGTGATAAGTGGGGGTGGTATATGACATGTCACTTTCGTAGGTGCGGGTCCCTAGTTGGAGCCTCCCCTACCTCTACTCAAATAATTACCCCTGTAGACTCCAATATCACATGTTATCTGCTGGCTTGATGGAAGCAAGCCTGCGATTCTTTTTTCTATGCATCGGGTTGGTCAGGGGAAATCAGATTTTCTCCCTCCCCTAGACTGCTGCCTACTAAAGGAGCCCTTGAAAGTTGTGACCTGGATAGCACACATGGACTTTGCATTCTCCGTATGTAGGAAGCTGGCTCTGTATATACTATACCAAAATGAGGTATACTGTGCACAGAGTCCAGTGGAATACTAAAGGGGGGGGGGGGCAGAGGTAAAAGTAGATAGCATCTTACTTTCTATTTGTGGTAGTGTGGACGAGCAGTGAGGCTTTATAAGAGGGTAGTGTTAAGCAACTGTAGTACACACTCAATCTGCAAATGATGCCACCCACTCAAAGACTGAACTCCCAACAATTTGATTTGTATACAAATATTATTTAGTTGTATTTATTTCCTAGAACCAAGCAAGCCTGGCACAGGTAAGTGTATTTGATCATTTTCAAGGCAGGTTGAACAATACAAGCAAGCTGAATGAAAATGCCTTTGTTACAGGTTTGTAGATCTTTTCAATACAGTGAAAATTACTGTTATATTACTTTACAGATTACTTCATGGATTACTTTTTCTACTTAGTGTGATATGTCTAGATATCACACTGGGACATTTCCTAGACAAAAAGGTAAGTAAAGCAGTTTTTAGTTATATGCAGTTTTTACGTTCTCATACAAACCCAACTCCACACTTAAACATTTTTCAAGGAAAAACAGTCAGTGTATTCCTATTTCGATAATGTGGTTTTCGGTTAACAGGTAAGTGCTTGGTTGTGGGAGTTGGTATTCTGGGGTTAGAACCAGGGTTCCCCCAGGGTCCAGGATGCACTCTCAAAGCACCCACAGCGGCACTAATGCTGCCAGGTGCAGACTGCTGAGGCCCAATGTTATCCAATGGGGATAGGGAGCCTCATGATGGTGGCTGCTCTCGAGCAGGCCACAGGGTTGTGGGAGCAAAGCTCCTGGTGTTAGGCTCAGGGCAAAGGGGGAACTGAGTTAACACTCAAGCTGCACCTGCACGGCAGCTGGGTGCAGGGTGCTGTTCTTGCACCAGGTGCCCTGTTTTCAATGGGAGTTGCCGGTTTTGGATTTTGGCTGCAGGCTCGGTCCAGGAAGACTTCCGGGATGAGCCAACAACTTGGCAGGTAAGTTGGAGGGCTCGGGGATGTAGGGGCACCTCAGGTTCTTTTCTCCAGGGAGCAGGGCAGCTGGATGCAGTGGTGTCTTTGGAGGTCGGATTTCACCATACCAGGACACTGGTTGGGGGAGGCTCCGTGCAGAGGCTGCAGGAGACATTTTCGAGTTGTGGGAGGAGGGGGGGGGGTGTCAACCCATGGAGGACTCAGACTCTGGAGTGAAGGGGGATCTCGCTGGGACCAGTAGGCCACTTGGGCCGTAGGCGTTGGGTGCAGTGGTGGTTCCAGGCATCAGGTTTCTTTATCCTCAGCAGCCTTGGAGTCTTTCTTGGCTGTTTCTTTTGAACAGAGCTTCTGTTCACAGGAGATCCGGTCTTTGTTGAAGGCAATCAGTCCTTTGAAGCTCCCCTGCCACAGATGGCGCTTCCTGGCCTGGGTGAGGTGTGACCACCTCTGCCTCGGAAAGGGTTTGTTTCTGGGGCCACGGAGCAGAGGCTCTCACCACAGGGGTCCAGAACCATGTCTCGTGATGGCAGGCTGGTGTGTACCTGTCAGGAGACCCACCAGAGGCTGGTAGTTTTTCAGGGGGCATCTCTAAAATGCCCGGAGTGCATTTCTCATTATTTCTCATTAAATCCCACACTGGCATCAGTGTGGGTTTAATGTGCTGAGAAGTTTGATGCCAGCTCCGATTTTAACAGGCTCTAATATATTCTGGGAGAGATGTTAACATCCCCTTCAGCATGGGATGAACTGGGCTGACCGCTCAGTTTTCAAGAGCATCCCTATCAGAAAGTCACTCTCCTCTTGATTGGCATATGTGCCGTCTGGAGGAGAAGCTGTGATAGGGCGGTGGTCAGGTCAAGGTCCCCTGGTGGGTCTACCTTATAATCTTCCCACAAAATCAACAGGTCCCTCAACATTTGGTTGGTCATAGGGATCATAGGACCCGTAGGGGCTGTCCTGTGGGGATGGTGAATAAAGTGACTTCTGTGGGGAGTCTGATATAGGCAAGGGTGAAGGTGGTAGGGGTGCAGGGGAGTGTGGGAAAGGAACAAGGCTGATGACCCTGTGGGAAATGCTTGAAAACAGCCTTTTTTTCTCAAATACAAGAAGGAAAATGCTACTTACCCAGTATACATCTGTTCTTGGCATGTAGAGCTATAGAGTCACATGCTGTACATAGCTTGCCATCTAGTGTTGGGTCCGGATGTTTGCCCTATGTTTTTCAACAAAGAAGTCTTTCTAGTCACAAGGTAGTTGACTCCTCCTATCAGCGATAGCGTGCATGGGCATCGACTCCATTGTTAGATTGTTTGCCCCAGAGGGTGATAATGGAGTTAGTAAGAGTAGTAAGAGATGTCCATGTATATATCTATCTAAGTAAGATGTAACTGCAACAGGTATAGGTACCCGGGAAGGCGGGTGGGCACATGTAACTCTACAGCTCTACATGCCAAGAACAGATGCATACTGGGTAAGTAGCATTTTCCTTTCGAGGCATGTGAGTTGTTATCACATGCTGTGCATAGACTAAAAAGCAGTCTTCTCCCAAAGCGGTGGCTAACCTGTAGCTGTTGCAGTAGTTTGAAAGAGTGTACGTAAAACTGCTTGACTCACACTGGCTTGCTGTCTTGTTATCACATCTACACAATAGTATTTTGTGAATATGTGAGGTGTAGACCATGTTGCAACTTTGCAGATATCAACTATGGGTATGTTTCCTAGAATGCCATAGAAGCCCCTAGTTTGAGAGTGGAGTGCGCTTTATGGGGAATTGTTGAAGTTCTTTTTGCTTTTGCATAACATATCTGAATGCATTTGACTATCCACCTTGCAATGCCTGATTTTGATATTGGATTGCCTTTATGCGGTGGAACAAAAGCAACAAATAGTAGTTTTGCGAAAAGGTTTTGTCCGGTCTATATAGTAAAGAATTGCTCTTTTCATATCTAGAGTGTGTAAAGCACATTCTGCCACAGAATCTGGTTGAGGAAAAAACACAGGCAACTCAACAGATTGGTTGATGTGAAAGGCAGCAATGAACTTTGCTAAAAATGTAGGATTGGTCCGAAGAACCACTTTGTTTTGATGTATTTGTAAGAATGGTTCTTCTATGGTTAGTGCCTGGATCTCACCCACTCTCCTCAGAGATGTGATAGCTATGAGGAAAGCTACCTTCCAAGTAAGAAATTGTATTTCACATATATGCAATGGCTCAAACGGTGGACCTATTAGCCTTGTGAGGACAATATTGAGATTCCACACTGGAGCAGGTGGAAGTCCTGGAGGAATGACTCTTAAGTCCTTCCATGAATCCGTTGATGACAGGCACTCTAAAAAGAGACAGATGTTGTCTGTTTTGTAGGTAAGCAGCTATTGCAGCAGGATGTAAACATATGGAAGAATACACCAAATCAGATCGCTGTAGATGTAGTAAATAGATGATATTTTGAACTGAAGCGTCCAGTGGATCTATGTGATTTGCACTGCAGTATATTACTTCAACTTTGTTGCATAGCATGCTCTTGTAGTAGGACGTCTAGCCTCCTTGGTAATGCTCATGCAGTCTGGCAGAAGATTGAGGTAATTAAACTCTGAGATTTCAGGTGCCATTTCGCAAGATTGAAGTGGCTGGGATCTGGGTGTATGCTCTCTCCATGGCTCTGAGTGAGCAGATTGGGAGTGAGGTGTAGTTTTTGGTGAGGAACTACTGAGAGCTCCAATTGAGTTGTGAACCAGGGTTGTCGGGCCCATGTGGGAGCAACTAGGATTAATGTCCGGGGCTCCCGTCTGAGCTTTCGAACCACTTATGGAATGAGTGGGAGAGATGGAAAAGCGTAAGCAAATATCCCTGACCAATTCATCCATACTGCATTGCCCTTGGACAATGGGTGTGGATGTCTGGATGCAAAGTTTGGGCATTTTGCGTTTAGGTTTGTGGCGAACAAATCTATGTCTGGAAATCCCCACATTTTGAAGAATGGGAGGAGAACTTAAGGGTGGAGTTCTCATTCATGTATCTGTAGTCTTTGATGACTGAGAAGATTTGCAATTGGATTGTTTACTCCTGGAAGGTGTTCTGCAAGGAGAAACATGCTGTGATGTATGGCCAGATGGTCTGTGCTAGTTGTGACAGCTGGATAGAGTGCCCTCCCCCGTTTTTGTATGTAGTACATTGTTGTCATGTCTGTACATATCAGGACAGCTTTGCCTACTAGATGAGCTTGAAAGCTTTGAGCGCTATAATAATCTCTAGCAGTTCATGATTTACGTGAAGCTGCTTTTGTTGCAAGCTCCGCATGCCCTGAATTGCATGTGTTTGAAGATGAGCCCCCCAACCTGTGAGTGACGCTTCTGCTGTTAGCACTATCTGTGGAACCAGGTCGATGAAGGGCGGTCCTTTTGGAAGGTTTTGTGTATTCCACCACTGCAGATAGTGATGGGTGCGGGGGTCCACCAACACTAGATCTGATAAGACCTTGAGCCTGGTTCCACTGACGTGCTAAGCACTCTTGAAGAGGACGCATGTGAAGTCTTGCATAAGGGACTATTCGTATGCAAGACGCCATCATCCCCAGTAACTGCATGAACACTCGAGATGGCAATGAGTGTTAAGGTTGGAACTGGTAGAGTAAAGTTTGCATGTTGCGGATTCTGGCCTGATTGGGATAGGCCAAAGCCTTTTGTGTGTCTATTGCGGCTTCCAGGTAGGCCTGTGTGTTGGGTGGCTGTAGATGGGATTTGGCCAGATTGACCGTGAATCCAAGATCGTGGAGCAACTGCACTGTTTTGAGAGTGTGATGGAGACAGCTTATTTGCGAGTTGGCTTTTATGAGCCAATCGTCCAGGTATGGGAAGACGTGAATATGTTGTCTTCGAAGATGAGCTGCGACTATTGCTAAACACTTGGTGAAAACTCTAGGTGCAGTAGTTACTCCGAATGGGAACACCTTGAACTGATAATGTTGTCCTGCTACTACGAACCTTAGGAATTTTTGATGAGCAGGATGAATTGGAACATGGAAATAGGCGTCTTAATTTCAGAGTGGACAGAAAGGCGCCTTGTTGTAGGAGCGGAAGTACTTGTTGTAGAGTGACCATATAAAAGCGGTCTGATTGAATGTATAGATTTTGATGTCTGACGTCTGGTATAGGCCTGAGAAACCAGTCCTTCCCGGGAATTAAGAAGTATAGGGAGTATACTCTGGTTCCTTTATATTTTAATGGGACTGGCTCTATTGCTCCTTTTTCTAACAGAGATTGAACCTGAAGGTGAGATGTTCCTGTGACATTGCATGTGATCTTGAACAAATGTTTGGGGGAGTGTCTGTAAGTTCCGGGAAGTAGCCATATTGGATAATTTGTCTGAAAATTGAGAGAGATGTCCCCCGACAGGAGTGGAATAATCGGAGGGTAGTGGAAGGAAGTCATTGTGTTGTAAGTGGGGGAAGTGCGTGTGGAGTTCTCTCTACCTCTGCCCTTACCATTGTTTCCTCTAAAACCTCCTCTTGATGAGGGTGATTGGTTGTTGCTCTTGTAAGAGGAGGAGGGATTTTCTGTGGTAACAGTTTGGAACCACCCCTGTAAAAGGAGAGGTGAAAGGAACCTCTACTAGCAGGTAATTGTAAAGCCCCATGGACTTTGCGACCTCAGTGTCCTTTTTCATTTTCTCCAGTGAAGCATCAACTGCTGGACCAAATAGGTGTTCCTTGTCAAAAGGCAGATTAAGGGGGGCGTGTCCAAGATGGCGGCGGAGTAAAACGTGCTTCTAATTCTCTCCGACGCCGTCGCTGCTCAGCGTTGTATAGCTTCCCTCCAGGACGCCCGACGGCACATCCAGCCCTGCCACACGGTGCTGTGTAGCGTCTAGGATATTTGGGGATCCCGCGGTGACCTGCCGGGACGCTGTGACCGCTCCCGACGACCGAGGGGCCTGCGGCGCGGGGAAGCCTGGAGCGGCCGGGCGCTGAAGTGCGCATTGCTGCTGGGTCTGTCACTGAGCGGACACGCCTCACCTCCCCCGACTGCAAAGGTGTATCTTTGGCCTGCAGGCGCAGCGCGGCCCAGCCCGGGAGGTACAGACGCAGCACCTGCAGCAGCCACGAGAGCGGACCCGGGTGGCAGTAAATAGAGGCCGGGGATCCAGGGCCTACCACGCGAGCCGGCAGACTCATCGGGAGCCGCCCTCAACCGGGCTACCGCAGCAGAAGCAACGACAATCTCCGTGGGGGCCCTGCTTTCACGGGAGGTGCCGGGTCCTAGCCGGAGCCTCCTGGCCTGTGGAGGGACCGGCAGTGATATCGAGAGGTGGAACCGGTGAGTGGGACCAGCATATCCACCCGAACCTGATGTGCCGGGGACTGTCACAGTGCTCGTGATTGTGGCCTAGGGACCTCTGCACTACTCACTCCCCACACCTGACTGGATCTAGAGGGGGCACCTGGTGCTGTGCGGAGCGGGGTGCCTCACAGGGGATCGGACTGGCGGCGGGCCCCTGGGACGGGCACTGCACCGAGACCTGCATTGCAGAAACTGCCCACCACCGGAGCGCGACAGGCCAGAGTGGAACACAGCGGCGTGGGGCCCCTTCCTGTTGCCCCCGGGTCTGGAGTGTGTCCTGATTGTGGTGGCGTGGCGATACCCCTGGGCTTCATCGTGCCGTGGGGGTGCCTGCTGGAGAGTGTTCTGGGCTCCTGGGCCTAGCAAGGCCTCAATTTGAAGCGTGCCCAGATGGGCTGACTGCAGACGATAAGGAAGGGAACTGAGGCGTAGCGACGGGAAGGCGTCCCAGCGAGGAAGCATAAACGCGCGAGAAGGCTTGAGGGGACTACTCAGCTGTGGTGACTCAGGGACGACTTTGCCTACGGTCTACTGAGGTCGGGCCGGGGAGGACGGCCCTGGACTGCACGTACCAGGCTCCTAGAGCTTCGGGGCTCAAGACATGATGGGAAGACTTTGTAAAGATAAACCCGGCAAGGAAGGCCTGTCCAAGGGAGTTTCTCCTACGACACCGCCGGGGCCCAGCAAATCACCCACCGGGGGAGACGGAGATGCACCGGCCACCAAGGCCTTCATGGTCGAACTTTTTACAGCTATTAAGGAAGACATCTCCGAGCTCCGCTCGCAGTTGACGTCAGACCTACGCGAGGTACGGAGAGATATAGACGACGTGGGAGAACGGGTGGCGACCCTGGAAGAACACGATTTAGGAATGGCAGAAGATATACACCAACTCCAACAAGGTATGCTCCGACTCACGGAACAGAACCTAGACCTTCAGGCCCATGCCGAAGACTTAGAGAACTGGTCCCGATGCAACAACATACGTATTCGGGCGGTACCTTGGGCAGGAGAAGGCAATAGTCTGAGGGAATATGTGGAAACCCTTTTTAAACATGTCTTGGGCGGGGAAGATCTTCAAAACATACGCATGGACAGAGTCCACCAAGTCGACTGCCACGAGGCCCGAAGGCGCCACCCCCTGACATACTGGTCTGCGTCCACGACTTCCAACTAAAAGAGCGGATACTCCGAAAAGCACGAGAGAGTGGACCCCTGCAATTCCGTGACCATCATCCTCAGCTATTTCAAGACCTGGCGGCCTCGACACTGCAGAAGAGCAGAGAATTCCGACCGGTCACCAATTTCCTGCGGGACCAGAAAGTGGCCTATTCTTGGGGCCACCCCTTTCGCCTTATCTTTAGTTGGAAGAACAAACTTGTCCAGGTCAGATCCCTCACTGCAGCCATGGAGATGCTGGGCCTGGAAGACTCGACGGCGGCCCCCAAGAACGAGCACTCTCCTACGAGGCGACAACAGCGCTCCCTGGCCTGGCAAAGGGTGGGCCGAGCCATTGCGGTGGAGAAGCCAGACCCATCGACTAGCCTTCACGAGAGGGGAGTGGCAGGGCCCTCTGTGGCTTTGGTGACGGACGCAGCCACGCAGGGCGAACCTTCAGCCGAGTGAGGCCTTGGAGGGAGAAACAGACGGCGTCGGAGGGACACGAATACAAATAATTTAACAGGTACTCTATGTCCTCTCTAGAGGCCTCTCTAGAGGCACGACCCCTTGGCATCTCCGGTGTTGCCATTGACAGAGTTCATAAAACTCGACCTTTATGGTCACTCTCAGGGACCCTTTCTACGGGATCTACTGTTGTTTCACTATGTCATTTTTTGTTGCACCTGAGTTTTCTGGGGGGGGGGGGACAGGAGGGAGGGTCGGGGTTTGGGGAGGAGGGATGGTGAAGGAGCGCAATGGTGGTAGCACTGGGCTGTTAGTTCTTTGGGCATTGAAGGGGGAGGGGGGAATGTTGGGGATGGGGGGGAGAGGGAGCAGTGGTGGTAGCTGGAACACAATAGCGAATGTTCCTTTACGGGTGGGTTATGTCAGGTGTGGAGAACTAGAGGAGCTGCATGGAGGAACCAGTGGCACTGAGGATATTCAGGTGACTGGGTTATCATGGTATGCCCGTACGGATGGGGCGCTTGAGAGTGTAAGGGGTGGTGGTCGGATTGCACGGGTCTGGGGACCCTCTTATAAAGCTTGGTCTGTCACTTCATTTATGATGCCTGTGAGAAGTTGGCCTGGTATGTGATGCTCACTAATTCTAGTGATCACCTTGTACCATGCCAAGCAACCCTTATGCTGATTGGTTGTAAGTCAACCTTATAGACCAGCTATCCTAGTAGCGTGGACAAAGCAGTCTTAGGCTAAACTCTGTAAAGGCATGTGAAGCGAGCTGTTTTACCATACACAATCCCCTTGAACAGCAAATGAAAGGACACCACACAGATATATATGAAAATATATATATATATTTATTTACTACAAAATCCCCTATACTCTTTATGAGCACAGAAGCAAATGCGTTAAAACAAAACACAGTTTAAATACACAAAAGTTGCACAATATGGATGAGCCCTAGGGGCCACCTAAACTATATACTAAAATAGTGGTATAAGAACCACCTAGCTGAAAGGAAGTAGGCCTAGGGCCTCGGGAATCGCTGGAGCTGTTCGGGACTAACAGTGAAGAAGTCGGGAAAGGCCCACGGGACTCGGTGCAGTGCGGAAAGTGTACGCATATACCAATGTAAAGTCAATGGTGCGTAAAAGTTACAAAGTTAGTTATTAAGGAACCTTCCGGATGACCTAGAAGGACAAAACTTTAGAACTAGGCACTAGAGGTGTGTACCAGTGTAGGAACACCGGCGTTGCTGAGTTACCTCACCCACAGGAAGCGGGTGCACAGGTGCGAAGTAGTGTCAGGTTTCGTCACGCAGGTTGATGGTGCTTGGAGCTGAAGATGCTGCAGGTGTCGAGACGAGAAGAGTTCCGGTGGATCCAAGGGTGGATCTGAGGTGGTGAAGACCTGAAAGCAGAGGGGACAATGTTCAAAGTCACTAGCCAGTGACTACCGTGGAACCAGGATGGAACCAGGCGATGTCGGTGCAAACAGGCGATGAGGGGAAGATTGTCTCTGCAGCCACGTGGACACGAAGAGGTCGAGGATGTCCAGGTGTTGGTCACGAGCTGTCCCACAAACGCTGTAGCTGGTGGCGGTGTAGGCTTCTTGAGCGGAGCAAACAGGCCTTGGCTAATGCAAGCCACGCAGGAATCGATGCAAGCTTCTCACTTAGACCAGCAAGGTCAGAGCGGGTGCTCCTTTTTACAGGAGCGAGGGCAAGTCTGGAGCAACCAGAACCGCAGTGTAAATTGTAGGTTTCGTCGCCAACATGGCCGCTGACCACGTGGCAAGTGGCCGGGATGGCGCGTCGAGTGGCACGATGCAAAAGGGCCCCACGCAGATCGTGGAGATGCTGGGGCCTGATCTTCGGTGCAAGGGCTGCTCGGTTGTGGGGCTTCTCAATCCCCAAAGCACAGCGTCGAGGGTGCCTCGGGTGCTGCGCAGTCAGCTTCTCTGGAGTCTTTTGAGATGTCCGGTCCCACGTCTCTCGGTGCCTCCACGGGTCCCTTCTTTGCAGGGACTGTGGATCGGGCGATGAGAAGTCTGGGTCTCGACGGGCTCCGGCTCGGGCTCCGGCAGGAGGCGGCGGCAAAGCAGACGTCGAGTTGCTGGATGGTGCCTGTGTTCACAGGGTGACCACTCCTAGGCCACAAGGGAGATGCTCTGTAGTCTTCTGTGCAGCAGAATGTCGAAGTCCAGTCGTCTTCTTATTTTCAAGTAGATTCATGATGATCTGAGGTGCCATGGCACTGCTCCCACTCTTATTCCCAATCTGAGGGGTGGATCACCTGCTAGGTCCCTCCTCTGGGTGGGACCAGGAAGGGGGCCGGTTACAACCCCTTTCCTTTGTCCAGTTCCGCGTCAAGACTGGGGCTGGAAGGCCCCAGCACCGGTTTGGACTGGCTTATGCACGAGGACACCTTGTGTGCCCCAGGCATGTCTGATTCTATTCAGCCCTGTCCTACCCAATACACAGAATCCTATCTGGGGTGGTGCTCGCACCTCCCAAGGCAGGAAACCCTTTGTCCAAGCCTCCCTCGCTGGAAGGACTCCCAGCAGCAGGAGGTCAGACTTGTGTCTGTGGTGGCAGCATCAATTTTGTGATGCTGAGGCTCGAGATTAACTTTAACCGGGGTTCAGATTATGTACATGTCGTGTCCCTCTAGAAGGGTGGAATGCTATCCCCGTCGACACATGTAACCACGCACTCTGCCTCCAGGATTGCAGAGACCTTCCATAGGAGTGGCTTATAGGTTAACATGTGTCCAGTTAAGATTAAATCTAGGGATACTATATCCAAGTAAGCGGTGATTACACCAACTTACCACAGCTGCGTGATCAGCCAGTTGTGTCAAATATGGAGGCCAGGCCAGGGGTGGCACAATACATGCTGCAGCCCCTGGTAGGCCTTGGCTACACCTTTGCCCTGGGTACCTATGGTACACTGTTACAGGGGCCTATAAGGTGAACCAGTTCCAATTCGTAATGCACTTGGAGTGCATTGGCATCAATTTAGAGAGAGAACAGCAGGCTGTGGGTCTGATTAGCAGGCCTACAGCCACATTAAGTCATAAACCAATGAAGCAAAAAGCAAAAATTTGGGGTGACCATAGGATAGCAGACTTTACTCTCCTACAATGCCGATCACTTTGTGGACATTGAATGTGAAAGGCCTGAACTCCGCCCAAAAGCACCAGAAGATCTGGAAATACATACTCTATCACCAGTTAGATATAGTCGGCCTTCGAGAAACCCACTTGGCTAGACCGGAAGAATCCTGCCTTAAACATAAACAATTTCCCCTTCTTTATAGATCCTCAGCCCCCACAAAACACAGGGGAGTAGCCCTCATGTTCTACTCGGCCTTGCATTTCCAACCTACGGGAATCCAGAGCGATAAGGAAGGCGCTGGCTTATGGTCAAGGGCATGCTGCGTGGCAAGTTATGCACGTTTCTGGTCTTATATGCCCCTAATGTAGGTCAAAATGGGTTCATTCAGGGACTCTTCAAGACAGTTCTGGATTTTGTTGAGGGTCCACTAATTGTAATGGGGGACTTCAATCTAGTCTGGCACAGGGACCTAGACAGTACTCACCCCCAAAGACCTGACACCGGCCTGTTTTCCGTGGAGACACAACAGATGATTGCAGATATGGGGCTTGTCGATGGGTGGCGCTCTCTCTACCCGCATTCCAGGGACTATACCTTCTTTTCTCATGTCCACCGCTCTTATTCTCGCCTGGATCACTTTTTCCTTAGCCAATCTCTTCGGGGGGACATATACGCGAAGCTAAGATCTTTCCGCTATCGGTCTCGGATCATAGTCTGCTTGCTCTCTGCTTCCGCTGGGAAGCAGTCGATACCACCCACCGCAAATGGTATTTTCCGGCCAATCCTCCTGCATCGCGTTACGGGAAGCTATCAATGAGTTTTTTTACCTTAACGATGCGGACGACACTTCGATTTTTAATACATGGGACGCCTTTAAGGCCTCTATACGCGGCAGCTGTTTGGCCCGAAAATGCTGCCCATAACAAACTGAGGAGGGCGGAAAGGGAGAAACTGGAGGAGGAACTCGCTGAACTTGAACAAACCCACAAGCAAACTCCCTCCAGGCGTTCCACGCGACAGCTAACGGCAGTCAGGGGCAAACTCAGAGCCCACTACAATAACAGGGCGGAATACACGCTACTGAAGCTGCGGCGCATCGCCTACTCTCAGGGGAATAAAGTAAGCAAGCATTTGGCCCGACAACTCAGAGATAAGAGGGAGAAGGAATATATTGGTGGTAAACGGGACTCAACGGGGGCCCTGACACACCACGACGGCACCAAGGCTGGTCTCTTTGGTAACTTCTACAAGACTCTATACGCTGGTGAGGCCTTGGATGGCGGGGCGCAAAAAAGAGTACCTGGGAAAGCTACTGCTACCCTGAGTTTCGGCAGAGTGGAATGACCTACTCACCGCTCCCTTCACTAGAGAGGAGGTCCTGGCCGCCATCAGGGCCCTGAAACCGCATAAGGCCCCAGGAGCAGATGGATTTACAGCAATATTTTATAAAACCTTTGCCTCTGGACTCGGCAACTTTCTGACGCAATTATTTAATAAAATGGCGGAGGAGTGCGTGACCTCGGGTTCCATGGCAGAGGCGATAATCTCGATCATCCCCAAACCTGGGAAAGACCCATCTATGTGTTCCTCGTACAGGCCAATCGCCCTACTTACCCAGGATGCTAAACTGTACTCTTCCATTCTGGCTGGCAGATGACTTAATGCCGTACCAGTCCGGATTCATCAAGGGGCGTCAGACTCATGACAACACCAGGAGAGTAGTGCACCTGATCGAGAAGGCCAATAAGTTTAAGATCCGAGCTGTCTTAGCAGGCCTTGATGCCGAGAAGGCATTTGACAGGGTAGACTGGGGATTCCTGTTTCAGACCTTAACAGCATTCGGCTTCTTGGCCAAATTTTTAACGATGCTTAAGGCCAACTTTAGCTCTCCCCGATCTAGAGTCGTGGTCAATGGACACCTGTCGGCCTTCTTTCCGCACTCCCGGGGCACACGGCAGGGCTGCCCCCTCTCCCCCTTGCTTTTCGCTCTGAGCATAGAGCCGCTAGCTTTGGCGGTAAGAGAGAACCCGGATATTCGGGGCCTTCCCTTCACTGGCAAATCGCATAAGATCATCTTGTTCGCAGATGATGTCCTGCTCTCTCTTTTGGACCCCGTCCACTCTCTCCCACACGTCCAAGAGGCCTTGACGCACTTCGAAGGAGTAGCAGGATTTAAGATTAACTACGAGAAATCCTTTGTCCTCAACCTCACTCTTCCGCCGGCAGACGTGTTCTTCAATTTCCCTCCTCTGCTAAAGTAAATACAGAACACTTTGGCTCGATGGAAGCCGATGTTTATTTCCTGGCTAGGTCGGATCCACGCGATCAAAATGTCCCTTCTCCCTAAGCGTCTATCTCTTTCAAGCATTACCCATTACCCTCGACGGGGATTTCTTCCGGCGCATCAAAACACTGATGCTTTGCTTCATCTGGCAGGGAGGTCAGGCCCGGTTCTTCTATGCTGCTTTACGCGGCCCGCGGAAGGGAGGGGGGTGGGTCTGCCCGATATGCACTTGTACTATAAGGCAGCGCAGCTACGAGTGTTAGTAGAGTGGACACAACAGGAGTCGGAAAAGCATTGGCTACACATGGACAGAAGTGTAGCTGGGAGGACGATCTGGGACTTAGTCTGGAAACCCAAATGCGATCGACCCAAGAATGCCTACATCAGTAGCCCCACTAGCACTGCCCTGAAAGTCTGGGATTCGGTCTAAGTGATGAGCCGTGGACTACTTTCCCTTCTCCCTTTACACCTATACACTTTAACCCCGCCTTCCTGCCGGCAGCGACTGAGGGTCCCTTTGATATATGGAGGAAGGGGGGCTGCCTAGCACTCACGCACTTATTCCACGGCTTTGCACCTCTCACTTTTGACAATTGCATTCGGGACTATAGAGTCCAACAGACCGAGAGATACCACCATGCCCAGCTCCTCCATTGGGCGTTGCCCCCCCCCAGTGAGGGACGCAGCCACCCCCCTTTGAGGCTTTCTTATCTAAGACCTCTACCTCACGGGGGGTCATTTCCTTCCTCTACAGTCTTCTCCTCTCTACAGTCATCTCCCCTAGACCTCGCTATATGTCCCTGTGGGAGGGGCTGCTCGACAGGGATATTTCTGATGTAGAATGGTCCCACCTATGGACCGATATAGCGAAGCACAACCACTCGGTGGAGCTCCAAGAGGCACATCTCAAAACAATGATGGACTGGTACTTATATCCAGCCAAACTGGAAATAAGCAGTGGTTATATCCTCCCCTCGCTCCTCTCTCTCCCCGCTTGATTAAAAAGCGTTTCCTCCGTCCCCAAGACTCTTACCAACTTCAGCCGACTTTGACGCTGAGTTAGCGGTGTCCTGGGCGGGCGGAATTACTTTCGCGGCCATCTTTGATTGGGGAAGCCTTCGCAGGCACTCGATTGGCCAGTATAAAATGACATCCCTGGATAGGCTCTCTAACTTGTTGTGTATGATACCCCCTCCTGAGGCGGAAGCCGGGAGGTTGCTGTACTTTTGTGCTTAGATTTAATCGTTACTTTGCACGCTTTTACTAGCTGCATTAACTCAGCTTTTTAACATCACTCGTTTTATGCTTGATTACGAAGCTTAAATATTGTATCTGTACCTAATGTGATCTCCCCCGCTTGACTAATAAGCGGTGGTTATATCCTCCCCTCGCTCCCGCTTGATTTAAAAGCGTTTCCTCCGTCCCCAAGACTCTTACCAACTTCAGCCGACTTGGACGCTGAGTTAGCGGTGTCCTGGGCGGGTGGAATTACTTTCGCGGCCATCTTTGATTGGGGAAGCCTTCGCAGGCACTCGATTGGCCAGTATAAAAAGGGAAGGGCATGCCTCCGCGCAGCGGACGCACCGGACCTGCGCCGGAGTCGTGCCAGAGTCCTGCCCGTCTGCGCTCGTCCGCGACCATCTCACGGCCTCGACGGCCGGCGACCCTCCCGGCCCCAATATCACCCCCATCTCTTACGGTAAGGAACTCCTATTGAATCTTAACCCTATTCACTGCAACTTTATGCACACTACTTATTCCGATTTCAACCCCTACACCTACCCCTATACTCATTTTGGCTATGGAAAGCATGCAACCTCTTGAAACAATGTCCCCTTCAACAGGTACCTACCCAACGCCCCCCTACTAGTAACACCATCAATATTAAAGCAGGCTTAATCAACTGCCGCTCACTAGTTAAACATTCCTTAGATATATCGCAAACCTTGGAAGATAACAAATGGGATCTCCTTTTTCTAACTGAGACTTGGCTGGGGGACGAATCCAACCCTGCCCTGAACTTAGCTGCCCCTCCAGACTATAACATACTGTGCGCCAATAGACAGAGCTCTAATCCAGGTGGAGGTGTTGCAATAATTTATCGATCACAATGGTCTATCTCTTCCTTTCCTTTTACCCAAATAGATTCTATTGAGGCACTACCTTTCTGTATTTAATTCGCAGCTAACATTACCTGCTCAGGTCTTTTGGTCTATCGCCCTCCCAAATGCAAACTTATCCATCTCTCATCACTCTTAGACTATGTTCTTCAGGCATGTTCCCGCTACACGAACTTCACCTTGCTTGGAGATTTTAATCTCCATGTGGATAATGTTTACGATCAAACCAACTTAAACTTTTTGTCCACCCTCTCCGATGGGGGTCTAAATCAACTGGTCTCTAACCCGACCCACAAGGCCGGACACATTCTTGACCTGATCTGCTCCAATCTGGCAGATATCTGTATCCGTGAACCCTATCCTGTGATCTGGTCAGACCATTTCTTCATTCCTTTCTCCATCCGTCTACAACACCAGGACAGACCTAGACTTCCGGGCAAAACAGTTGGTCGCAACTGGAGCAAGATTACCCTTGACAGCGTAGCGGCCCATCTCCCCCCGGCCGTCCCAATAGAAACCTCAGACCTAGATTCTAGGTTAACTGATTTCAACAACAGAATCTCTTCTGCCATAAATATAATTGCTCCTATCAAACCCATAAAAACTTTCCGAGCTGCCCCTTCCGCACCGTGGTATTCTGATGATTTGCGCAAATGCAAATCAGCCTGTAAAACTTTGGAGAGATGCTGGAGACAAACATACTCCCCTGACAGTAAACACATTTACAAATCAGCCCTCAAAGATTATAGGAAGATGATAATCGACCATAAGAGAACATATTTGGAGGAGAAAATTAATCGTGCACAGGGTTCTTCAAGAGAAATCTTCAATACTGTTAGAGCCTTCACCGATCCTATGGCCCTTAAACGACAATCTCCAGTGTCCCAATCTCTTTGCAACCGTCTCTCGGACTACTTTGAGGACAAGATCGCAACCATATATGACTCCTTCCCAGACAAAAAAATCCCAAGAGCCCACTGATAACAGCCCAGTCAATTTAGGCTCCGCCCCTGTCTTTAACAATTTCGCGGAAATCTCTCTTGAATGTTCTTTGACAGAATTAACAAAATGTAGATCAGGGTCACCTACAGACCCTTGGCCGGCAAAACATTACAAATCCCTGGCCCCTCTTCTCAACCCAATTCTTAACGAGATTTGGAACGACTCTTTCCGGACAGTTATCTTCCCCGACTCCTGGAAGCACGCCTGACTGGTCCCTATCCTTAAAAAACCCAATGCCTACCCCAATGAACCATCCAATTATAGGCCAATCTCGCTATTACCCGCACCTGCAAAGGTACTCGAAAAACGAGCCCATCAACAACTTGCTAACTTTCTCGAATCCAACAGCGCTTTTCACGACTCCCAACATGGGTTTAGAACCGGCTACAGTACCGAATCGGCTTTAATAGAAATGGCCGACTCCGTGAGATGGAGACTGGATGAAGGATCTAGAGCGGTGTTGGTGCTGCTCGACTTGTCGGCTGCATTCGACACCGTCTCCCACCCAGTCCTTCTCGACCAACTTCAATCTAAGGGCATTCAAGGTAAGGCACTGGAATGGCTTACCTCCTTTTTAAAGAACCGGACTCAGGCAGTATTTACCCCTCCTTTCACCTCGGCCAATCGCCCCTTGAAGTGGGGAGTCCCACAGGGCTCCTCACTAAGCCCCCTTCTATTTAATGTCTACTTCTCTCCTTTGGCTGAGATCATTGCCCAATCAGGTATAAAATCCACTTCTTATGCTGACGACATTCAGCTACTGTTTGCCTACAATAACCCTAATCAGTTCACCTTCGACCCCTTAAAGAACTGCCTCAACAACATAGCCCGTTGGATGGATGACAACTTCCTACGGCTTAATGCTGGTAAAACTGAGGTCCTCTTCTTCCATCAACCCTCCCCTGTTGACTCCATTCTTTGGTGGCCCCGTGAATTAAACACACCCCCCTTACCCAAAGAATCTGTGAAAAATCTTGGGGTTAGATGGGACACCAGCCTCTCATTTCATAAACAAGTCCAAATGGTGTCCGCTGCATTTTTCTAAAATCAGGATGATCAAAAAATTCATTAATTTTTTACCTAATAACACCAGAAGATCTATCATCCAAGCATTGATTACGTCCCATCTGGATTACGCGAACGGCCTCTATATTGGACTCACCTCTGGCCTCTGCCATCGACTTCAGATGGCTCAGAATGCGGCAGTCCGGCTGGTCTGCGGCGTCTCCTTGCGTGATCACATTTCCCCTCACAGACGACGTCTTCACTAGCTTCCAATTAAACAAAGAGCAGAATTCAAGGCCTTAACTTTGACCCATCGAGCTGTCAGGGGCAAGGGTTCTGCATACCTTTCCTCTTCCTTTCGCCCCTACAGCAACACTAGACTCCTCCGCTCCAGTTCCAAAAAATTTCTCGTCATCCCTAAATTTAAAAAAGTATGCTCCGGAGGCAGAACGTTTCAAGTAGCTGCTACCACCCTCTGGAACAAACTCCCTCATTCTATTCGACTGATCCAAGAAGAACTTCCATTCCGAAAAGCCCTGAAATCATTTTTATTCTGCTAAACTCCATTAAGAGCCAAAAATCAGCATACTTCCGCACAACGAGCGCCGGGACACCCCTTTGGGGTAGCCGTGCGCTATACAAGACACACTAAATAAAAAAATAAAATAAATAAAAACTGCGGCAGATTTTCCCTGACTCTTCAGACAGGTGTTGGGGGGTTGTGGTTTACTAGGGGGCTTTCAACACATTTGGTGGGACTGCCCCGTTATCCGTCCATATTGGGAAGAGATTCTATCCCACATTAAAAAGATGCTGGGTTACCAGGTCTCAGGTTCGATGGCCCACATCTTGCTGGGCCTTCGGGACCCGGACCTTGAACACCAAAACAAGGCTGATAAGCAGATTTTGTGGCTGTGTGTAGGAGCGGCCAAACTAACCCTAGCGGCAGCATGGGAGAAGAAGGAAGCTCCTGCAATTTCCCTCTGGCATGCAAGGTTATGGAGGCTGTTGAGTGTGGAGAGAATGGCCGACATCTTCCGTGATGATTTTAAGAACTTCGAATTTCGCTGGGGTCCTCTGGTCAGGTTTCTCTCCAAAGGCCTCCTATCAGCAGTCTGTCCACCGAGTGTACCTATTTCAGTTGTGATTATTGTTTGCTCCGGGCCAGACCTAGCTGGCAAGACTTGCTACCACCACTGGGGAGGGGGGTGGGATGGGAGTTGGGGAGGGAAAGGGGGTTTCTGTTTTTTGTTCTTGTGACATCCCAACACTTTGATGTAACAGAATTATTGCTCTGGGGGGCAAGACGGTCCATGCCCCATTGATTCACTGCTGAGCAGCGTTCCCCGCTTCCACACGTGACTGGACCTCATCTTTATGCTTAAGCATTCCCTTAAGCATTGGTAAAGTGTGTGTTGTTTTTTGAGTGGAGCTTAAGGATTCGAATAAGAAGTCCGCTAAAGTCTCTTCATGTAATTCCACCCCATGATAGTGAGCAGCCCTATTAAGAAGCTCAATATAACCTATATTGTAATCAGGAGGTGATGGCCTAGATGGATACAAATCCGGGTCAGTGCCTGCATGTGGATCAGTATTATCCTCCCATGGGTCACCATCCTGTGGCCTGTTATCCCCATCCCCCTCATCATGTGGGTCAGGTGATAGTGGTGGTGAATTAGTGGAGGTAATGAGTAGGTGAGGATTGGTAGGTGAAAGAGGTGGAATATAAAGTGGTGATGGGTTTGTACCCATATTCCTTTTCTTTAGAGGTATACGATGCTCATCCTGATGTGCCAATTTCCTCTTTTCAGGTAATTTGGCATAAATGTGTCCAGTATCTGGGTTGATAACCAATTCTTTTTGTTTTGGATCCGGGGGTGGAACATCAGACCGAAACTCTTTTGTTGGAGTCATTTTCTCAGTTGTAGTTTTCAGCTTCCAAAGTTTCGGCTCCGAAGATTAAGGCTTGGACGAAGATGGAGGATGGACATGCTTGGTTTTCGGTGCCGAGGATTTCTGCTCTGTGCCGCTAGGGGGCCGACTTGATCCAGAGCCGGAAGGCTTTTCTTTGCGTTTTGGTGCCGACCTTGGCTCGCAGGCAGAGGAAGAACTGGAGCCTTTTTAGGTTTTGGTTGTTGGGGCAAGAAGGTATCTGTACTCACAGTACGTAGACTAGGTGTAACTTGCTCCTCTCTTCTTACATATCGAAGTCAGCTTTGGACACAGTGATATGTTCTTCTTCCTTGGCTCTTTGAGCATGTTCTTGGCCGGAATCTTCTCTGAAGATATCCGTAACAGAGCTGCCTTGTTGTTGCATCTCGTGACGTCGAACCCCATGGTCACGGAGTGTCTTGTTTGATTAAATCGATCGGCGCGTGTCACAATCCTTCTCGTCGGGTTCTGGGGACAAACAGATTGTACACTTCATGCAGGTCGGTGCGCTGAACCTTAGCTCGAAACCCGGGACAGACCTTGAATGGAGTCTGTTCCATCGACTGCTACCGAGCTCGGTGCGTGTAGGCCCAATGGCCCTCCACGAGTTTTCCAATCAAAGGTTCTTGGTTCGAAGCGATACGATGAGAATGGGAAACGCGATCGAGAAACAATACCTTTGAGGGTAGTGGATTGCACGTCGGGGGGGCACCTGAGAAACGGTGCCGGAGCGCAGCAATTCACATCTGAACCCGATGGCCTAAAACAACAATCCAACAAAGGAGTCGATGCCCATGTGCACTATCACCGAAAGGAGGAGTCACCTACCTCACTGGCAAGACTTCTTTGAAGAAAAACAAAGTGCGAACATCCAGACAGAACACTAGATGGCCGAGATACCCGCCACCCCCTCTCAACACAATCCCCAAAAGGAGTGAAACCGGAAACAGTTCTTGAAGTTTTTGGAAGTGGGATGGAGTGACCATCCCGGCCGTATTTATTAAAAACAAAATTAAAACATTAAACGTTTCATGTTATGTACAATTTCATTACCATATTGCGATGTTTGGCTAACCTTAACAGATTCTCTAATACAGAGGTTCTCCTAGCCGAACTAGCAACCTACAAAACATTTCTTGACATATTGAAATTGTACATCCTAACGTTTAAGGGCCAACGGCAAGGTCATAACCGGTGTCAAGATCCCTAACCGGACTTACCCCTCCCACTTGGGATGGGCGACAGCACGGAGGCGTACCTCAAGTGCAACTACTACCAATTTCCCTTGACTTGACGGGGGCACCTAAAATTCGACGCCAGTTAAAGGTCGTTCGAATACTCGTGTGAGGTATCTAGAAGGTATCGTGTCCCTTATCCCAACCCCACACAACTTACCGCATCTGCCGTCGCAGATGTCACTGGCCCCGGGAAATTCCCCAGGAGGGGGCTGTAACCCCTCCTACAAAGGAAGGGGCCTTGACCGCCTTTCCTTTACTTCCGGCGACCCATCCTTAGAAGGGACCGCCTCCCCATTGAGGGGCCAATGGCCACCTCTCCCGAGCGCTCCCATCCGTGTTGGGTGACGCCCACTCATAGGGATCTACTAATTAGTGCTCACCGATCATGACCTTACCGCCTACCAAAATAAATACGACAGTGCTAATCAACCTAAGAATACATTGGTCACTATGACCGAAAGAGCATACATCAAAATTTGACACTAACTGAATGTCTTTAATGGTAAACATACTCAAAACGAACATTCTTTATTAACTCAAAATCATCATGGCACTACAACCTGGAAACGAAACAAAACAAAATTAATCAACTTTATTATACACAACTGGCTGTCTTCAGGGGCTGGTGGGTGGGTCAAAATTGGCTCTTCGTTCTGTCCCGAGCTCACGTGCAGCGAGGAGGTGCAGCTTCAGAGCACAAGAACAAGAGGATGTCTTCTGGTCTTGCGTCCCTTTTTATCCGTCTTCAGGGCGGGCGTATACCCGCCCCTGCCTGCCCCTGAGGGCGTGGCTGGCTGCGTCGGTGTCTAGGCCAGCCCACTCTAGGGCGGGAACGAGCGCGCCCCAGCTACGCCGCTTCGGGCATACCAGCTGAGACGCGCCTCCCGCCCAAAATGGCTTCCCGGGGGGATCGAGGCACTCGTCCATAAGTTCGGGGGGACCGATTCGGTCGCCCCTTTCCATATAGCCGAGATACCCGCCACCCCCTCTCAACACAATCCCCAAAAGGAGTGAAACCGGAAACAGTTCTTGAAGTTTTTGGAAGTGGGATGGAGTGACCATCCCGGCCGTATTTATTAAAAACAAAATTAAAACATTAAACGTTTCATGTTATGTACAATTTCATTACCATATTGCGATGTTTGGCTAACCTTAACAGATTCTCTAATACAGAGGTTCTCCTAGCCGAACTAGCAACCTACAAAACATTTCTTGACATATTGAAATTGTACATCCTAACGTTTAAGGGCCAACGGCAAGGTCATAACCGGTGTCAAGATCCCTAACCGGACTTACCCCTCCCACTTGGGATGGGCGACAGCACGGAGGCGTACCTCAAGTGCAACTACTACCAATTTCCCTTGACTTGACGGGGGCACCTAAAATTCGACGCCAGTTAAAGGTCGTTCGAATACTCGTGTGAGGTATCTAGAAGGTATCGTGTCCCTTATCCCAACCCCACACAACTTACCGCATCTGCCGTCGCAGATGTCACTGGCCCCGGGAAATTCCCCAGGAGGGGGCTGTAACCCCTCCTACAAAGGAAGGGGCCTTGACCGCCTTTCCTTTACTTCCGGCGACCCATCCTTAGAAGGGACCGCCTCCCCATTGAGGGGCCAATGGCCACCTCTCCCGAGCGCTCCCATCCGTGTTGGGTGACGCCCACTCATAGGGATCTACTAATTAGTGCTCACCGATCATGACCTTACCGCCACAGGCCCGGATAGTTGACCGGCTATCCGGGCCCCCCACCAAAAACTCCTAGCTAAAGGTCATGTTCCAACGTTTTCAACCATGCTAAGAAGTCTCCTATGAGTAACTCATTTCCCACCCGAGACAAATGCACACCATCCCCCATATACATACTGTCATCATTAATACAACCGTGCGGGATAGAATGCAATGTCCTGGAACGGAACAACCTACTCATTTTATTATTAAATTTCCTAACAGAACGGTTCAAAGCAGGGGTCGAAATAGCCCCCCGCCACACTTTTCGTGGGATCATATGAGACCACGCAATTATGCACCCCGGAACTTTCCTCGCCAACCAACTTACGGTGGAAAGCATTGCCTCCAGGAGAAGTCGTCTACCGGTGGTGACCAAATCATTGCCCCCTAAATGTACTATGACTATAGACGGCGGTGACCTCATCCGCCCTAACACACCCTCAAAATAAGCTTGAAACTGGTCAATACAGAGACCGCCCCTTCCGTAGAAGGACATCTTGTACCCGTATTCCCCAGCTACGTGAATCATGTCACCTGCTTTGAATACGTCTGCGGCACGCCTCACGTATGAGTGGCCCACGACCCACACCTCCTTTCTCACAGCCGGTGATGTCTGACCGCTGGCCCGGTGTTGGGTCGACTGCATAGTCCGCCCCGCCTCGAAGGCTTGCGTAACTGAAAACCAAACAAAAGACAAGAAGCGTGAGTACATTGTTACAGCTTCACAACATGTGCAACCGCACATACCTCTTATAACAATTGGAGGACCAACGCCCCACTCGTTTTACTTGTTCCACATTCAGACCCCTGGCTGCAGCTTCAGTGGCAGCCCCTATCCGAAAGGAGTGGGTCCCAAACTCACACGGGTCCAAGCCTGCTGCGGAAATTGACATCGCGAGCACCCGCTGAAACTGAAACTTTGTCAGTGGGGTGGCGTCCGCGTGTCTCAACATTGTCCCCCCCCATGCTGCCACCCTTCGTGCTAGGTAATCCTCTAAACACCTCACCGGACACATGGAGGACCCTGGAATCCTGCAAATGACTATGCAGTCTCCCACCCCACTTTGATCGGTTTTCGACTTGACAAAGGATACCGTCATAGTCTCACCCCTAAACTGAACGTGTTCCCGGCACAAACCCCCCGCCACGTCCCGCTTGTTCCTTGCCACCAGCTCACTTATCCTCATAGCCCCGTGAAATGCAAGCGTAAAAGCGGCTCGGAACAAACAGGCCTCGAACTGAGACGAGCATATGTCGGGGAGTGTGGCCAGCAACTGGGACAACCTATCCAGACCTATCGGGCGCCTCTCATCTACTCTGCGACCCTCAAGGCGTTGCCACCCACGCAGCGCTTTCTGTACAGCAAAAGACGCTGTCGGGTCCTGGATATTATGAGCCCTGGCAACAAAGGAGATGGCAGCACGATGCCTCTGGGCTGTAGCCACCGACTTCCCAGCCTTACGCAAGGACATCAGAAAATGTACCACCCAATCCTCGTGGCCCCACAGTCCCCCTCTCTCCGTCCCCAAAAAGGCCAAATAAGCCCGAAACGCCCCTTCGTATGCCTTCCTCGTCCTTGGTGCTAGACTCTCTCCCACGAGGTAACGAAGTTCGGGGCACCGAGAGACCAGAGAGCTTCGGGAAAGGGTGCTGGCTCGGGATCCGCTGAGGGAAGGAAACCCGAGAAAGCCTGCATTTGAAAACGAGACAGTGCATCAGCAGCCTGATTCAACACCCCCGGGACATGTTTAGCTCTGAATACCACGTTCAGTTGCATACACAATAAGACAATTTCTTTAAGCAGCCTCAAAATCATTTTACAGCGTGCTGCCTGACTATTAATGCATTCTACAACGGTCATATTGTCAGACCAGAATATGACAGAATGATTTTTAAATCCATCGGGCCAGGATCTGAGGGCCACCAAAATAGGAAACAGCTCAAGGAAAGCAATATTACTCGTCAGCCCCCCATCGTGCCACCATGTTGGCCACTTTTGTGCTGACCATTTCGTGCCGAAGATGGCGCCGAAACCCATGCTTCCCGCCGAATCCGTCCATAGACCAAGCTCTTCAGAGGTCAAGGCCGGTTTGTTCCAGACGACTCGACCATTGAAATCCGCCAAAAATGCCAACCAAATACGCATGTCTTGGCGGACCTCGGCCGATAACCTTGTGCGATGGTGACCCTCCTTTAGGCCGACCATCGCCTGTGCAATCGACCGGGAGAAGGGGCGGGCCATCGGGATCACCCTTAAGGCAAAATTCAACTTCCCCACCAATTGCTGTAATTGATGCAGCGTAACTTTAGATGCAGTGCTACACATTTGCAAGGCTGTCTTGAATTTCGATACTTTGGAAGCTGGTAAACGAAAACAACCCTCACTAGAGTCCAACTCGATCCCGAGGAACTCGAGGCAAGTCGTGGGACCCACTGTTTTACCTGGTGCCAACGGCACGCCAAATTGATTCATTAAAACACAAAAATCAGTCAAGGCCCGGGCACATTCATCATCCCCAGCGGCCCCAAGGAACAGAAAGTCATCGAGGTAATGCATCACATTCCGAGAACCTGTTTTCTTCGTGTAAACCCATTGCAGAAAACTACTGAATTTCTCGAAATAAGCACAAGATATCGAGCACCCCATTGGCATACACCTGTCCATGTAATACAAACCTTGAAACATGAATCCCAATAAACGTTGGTCATCCGGGTATACCGGGAGCAAACGGAACGCTGACTCGATATCTGATTTCGCCATCAGCGTCCCGGGCCCCAGGCGATTCAAAATGGCTACGGCCTCATCGAATGATGCGTACCGCACCGAACATATTTCTGGATTAATTGCATCGTTTACAGAAAGGCCATGAGGGGCCGATAAATTGTGAATCAATCGAAACTCACCCGGGTCCTTCTTGGGGACCACCCCTAAAGGAGAACAAACAAAGTTCGGTACCGGGGGGGGCAGGAAACGGGCCGGCTACCCGACCTCGGCTAACCTCTTTCCGGATCTTATCCTGTACTACAGTGGTATGCTGCAAGACGGAAAGTTGATTTTTGCACGTCCCGACACCCTGAAAGTTACCCACCGGGATGCGGAAACCATATAAAAAACCGTTTCGTAGCACCCCAGCAGAAGTACGATCAGGGTATTCGCTGAGCCAGGGAGTCATCGCCAGGGTATCAATCGGGGTTGGTAGAGGCGCCCCTCGGACTATATTAGACCTGTTTAGCGCCTCCTCTCCCCCCATTTTCACCCGATTTGGCTCTGCACGAGGACTCAGGATGGGGTGCCCCACAACCACTACATTCGTGTTTGAACTTACAAGATCCCGGGGGCCTAGTACATTTGCTTCTGTTGAAATTGAAACAGAACCCCCTCTTTCCTGTATTGCCGGCGGGTCTCGGGTAATCGTCCGTACCCGTACCCGACCGAAAGGGCGTCCCCCCATTTTGGCGGGAGGACTCACTAACAACACTCCCCACCAATGGCACTTTCAACATTCCCGACTCTTTCATCTTATTCCATGTTAAAGAATCGTAACAGTCCCATGTTAAACTTTTGTTATGCTCCATCGCTTTCCTGAAAAGATTGTCATAACAAAACCATTGGTTTCCTTGGTGTGATGTCGAGTACCCCATAATTCGTGACTGATATACTGGAAATTCCGGGAGCAAATCAGGCCTACGTTCCCCCAAAATTGCCGTGAAAATTCCCCAAGCGTTACCCCAGTTACCAATATTTTCATTCACTTTAAAGGCGGCCATTTTTGCGCGCCAAACACTCGGATGCATCAGATCCTTTTGACCCTTAACAGTTTCCACCTCATAGTGATCAACGAGCAGGGAGAAAATGTTAACGTATTCCCCCGCCCAAATCTTTTCCTTTATTGGCAAAGGAACATGTTGCCCCAATCTTTCCCTACGAGAGGGTGTTGACTCATCCCTTGCAATCGGCAATGGCCGCTTACCTGCACCGGACGCTGCTGCCGTCCCTTGGGGCTTGTCTGTCGCCGCATCCGGCGCGGGCACCTTGGCTGTATCATGTTTCTCGCGCAACTGCTTCATGAGAGCTTGCGCTTCGGTAGCCATGGCGCCCCCCTTACTGTCCCCCAACCATGCTGCCAATTGTGCCGCCAACTCGGGAGGCATATCTCCGGCAGGCGTCGGGGTGACTATCACGGGAATCGGAATCCCCTCATCCGGTACCGGGGCCGGTACCGGGGCTGGCGCCTCGAGCGGAGAACAGGGAACCGGGACGACTCCCCCGACCGGCCCCCTTCTCGGCCTCTTTGGCCTTTCTCCGGCCGGTGGACGCCCCGATCCCTCCTCGCCGTCTCGCTCCGCCAACCGCTTCTTAATTTCGGACATGTCCTTCATGAGTGCCCGAACCAACTGGTCAGTCGACATTCTCTTTGCTCCCTTCTTGGGCATCCTTTCGACGAAGTATCTAAAAGACAAAGAGAGAGATTAAAACGCTCAAAATTGGCTCTTCGTTCTGTCCCGAGCTCACGTGCAGCGAGGAGGTGCAGCTTCAGAGCACAAGAACAAGAGGATGTCTTCTGGTCTTGCGTCCCTTTTTATCCGTCTTCAGGGCGGGCGTATACCCGCCCCTGCCTGCCCCTGAGGGCGTGGCTGGCTGCGTCGGTGTCTAGGCCAGCCCACTCTAGGGCGGGAACGAGCGCGCCCCAGCTACGCCGCTTCGGGCATACCAGCTGAGACGCGCCTCCCGCCCAAAATGGCTTCCCGGGGGGATCGAGGCACTCGTCCATAAGTTCGGGGGGACCGATTCGGTCGCCCCTTTCCAGATGGCGAGCTGTGCACAGCATGTGATCTACAGCTCACATGCCTCAAACACTGTTTCATCTTGCAAGGATAGGGTCATATGTTGGAGATAAGTCCAGTGAACAGATAATAGAGGTGCTGTTGCCTACCATTGAGTTTGTCCTGAAGCAGCTCAAGTAGCGGTGCCTTGGCATTATCTTCTGAGGGAGTTGTTGAATGCCAGCATGGCTCATTGCTCCAGAGGCCTTGAGAAAGTTTCGGGTTAGGGTGTGGCTGATAGCCAGAAACCGGTCCTAGGATGCTTTATTCTGGTCCAGGGAAGACGTGGCTTGGCAGTTCGGCTGGACTGTTCCCATGAGGCACAGGGTCAAGACTGATTTGCATATGGCCATGTCTAAACTGGGGTGGCATGGTGAGCAAAATAACGATGGATTAAACCCAGATCTGTGACTGGGGGTGAATGTGTTGCCCTTGTGCAACATTCAGTCCATCATCTTGTGTGTATTGCTGTTCGCCCTATGTGGGAAAGGTATGCCCAGGCGTGGGTCCCATGCTCACTACGCCACTGGAGTCAAGCTATCTTAGCTAAAGACGGTTGATAGCCAGAAACCGGTCCTAGGATGCTTGATTCCGGTCCAGGGAAGACATGGCTTGGCAGTTCGGGCTTGACTGTTCCCATGAGGCACAGGGTCGACTGATTTGCATATGGCCATGTCTGAACTGGGGTGGCGTGGTGAGCAAAATAACGATGGATTAAACCCAGATCTGTGACTGGGAGGGAATGTTTTTCCATTATGCAACATTCCATTCATCATCTTGTGTGTATTGCTGTAAGACTTCTATCCCACTTGCGTTTCCGTGTTCATTTGGATATCTACACAGTAGTGCTTAGTGAACGTGTGCACTGAAGACCATGTTGCAGCTTGGCAAATGTCTTGAATTGGGTAGTTCGCTAGAAATGCAACTGTAGCTCCTTTCTTCCTTGTTGAGCGAGCATGAGCTGCTCCTTGTAACAGTTGTCCTGCTTGTTTGTGACAGAGTTGTATGGTTTGTGCAATCCACCGTGCAATGGTATTTTTGGTAACTGGTCATCCCAAAAAACTGCTGGCAAGGAAACAAAGAACTGCTTTGTCTTTCTTCACTCCTTTGTCCTTTCTATATAGTGCATTACAGCCCTCCTGGCGTCCAGTGAGTGTGGCGCCCTTTCTGTGCTTGTGGCTGGTTTTTGGGAAACAAAACTAGGTATTTGGATTGTTTGATTGATGTGGAACCGTGACACAACCTTTGGCATGAAGTGTGGGTCTGTTCTCATTACGATCCTGTCATTGTGCATTTACAGGTAGGGCTCTTGAAGTGTTAGCACTTGCAATTCACTTACTCTTCGTAGTGATGGGATAGCCACTAAGAAGGCGGTCTTTAGCGTGAGCATGTGCAGTGTAGCTTCGTGAATAGGCTCAAATGGAGACTTCAATTGAGTTAGCACTACATTGAGGTTCCATGCTGGTGCAGCATCCTGTTTGGAGGTGCAATTCTCTTAGCTCCCTCTAGAAATCGTTTTACTACTTGGGAGGTAAAGAAGCTTTTCCCGGTTTCTCCTCTTGTGGAAGCTACTATTGCCACCAAGTACACCCTTAGGGTTGTGTAACTTAGTTTACTTTGTAGTAGATGCGTTAAGTATTTTAGTACTGTTGATTCCCTTGTGATTCTCCTTTGCAGTTTCTCCCTAATGCACCATTTGGAGAATCTTTTCCACTTTGCTATGTAGCACTTTCTTGTGGTAGGTCTTCTCGCCTCCCTGAGCACTGCCATTGTGCATGTCGGTAGTTTGAGATGTGCAAATTCTAGGTCTTCAGGAGCCATTCAGCTAGGCTGAGGCTCTCTGGCTCTAGATATAGCGCCCTTCCATTCTGCGTTGTTAATAGGTCCCTTCTTCTTGGGAATCTGTGTGTTGGTGCTTGCACCATTTCCACTATTTGTGAGAACCAGGACTGCCTGGCCCACTGAGGTGCTATTAGTATTAGCAACATGTTGCTGATCCTGCATTTGCTGAGTAGCCTGTGTATCAGTGGTATCGGGGGGGGGAAAAGCGTATGCAAATGTCTTTCACCAACTTATCCATAGTTCATTCCCTTGTGACCCATGGTCTGGTTGTCTGGATGCGAAGTGTTGCCATTTTGCATTTTTGTGTGTTGCAAATAGGTCTATTTGCGGTGTCCCCAACTTCCGGAATACTTTTTGTATTTCTTGTTGGTTGATCTCCCATTCGTGGGATGCCAACGTCTGTCTGCTGAGTCTGTCTGCTTCCACATTGTCCTTCCCTGGGAGATGTATTGCTTGTGGGTCTTTTAGTGGAATGGCTCATGTCCATATTTCCTGTGCTAGCCTTGGTAGTGCTACTGATTGAGGTCCACCTTGTTTGTTGGTGTAGAACATGGTGGTTGTGTTGTCCATCTGGATCAACACCCTGTTTCCGTACAGCTCCTTTTGAAAGGCTTTTAAGGCTAGGAACACGGTTTTTAGTTCTAGGTAGTTGATGTGCTTGATCGCATCCTGTTGCGACCATAGCCCCCTCACCTTGAGTTTGTTCATGTGCGCGCCCCACCCCATCTGGGAGGCATCTGTTGTGATGGTCACTATTGGAGTTGGTTGTGTGAATGGTTACCCTCATGGTATGATTTTCTTGTTCCACCACGCTATTTCCTGATGCACTGGGTTGTGACAACCACTAGAACTTCCCAACTCCCTGTTGCCTGTGACCATTGCTGCTGTATCCATTCCTGGAATAGTCTCATGAGGTCGAATATTTGGGACCAGGTGTATGCATTGTTATGAACGAAATTGAGGCCTTAACATAGGTACTGTCTCAGAGGCACACATCCTTTGTGTCACAGAGACAAGCAGGCCCTTTCACAGAGACAGGCAGGCCCTTTGACCTAGATTAGCCCTCATTTCACAATAACGAGCAACAGAGAGGCTGTCCCCTTATTTGATCACTGTGTGCTCTGTGCACAAGACGGTCCATCCTAAAAACGTAATCTCCATGTCCAACAGTGACTAACCTACGTCACAACAAATTCTTGGAAACAGACCAAGAACACATCTTTCTCTGACCAACATTACGTCAATCCAAGACACCTTTCCAGTACAAGTATACCTTCCTTTGCCCAAGCAAACCAGAGGAGACGGAGACTTCCAGGGCGACACTCTGCCCGAGGCGCTGCAACCTGCGTCATGCCACAGCTCCAGCTGGCAGAGGTCCATCACCCATCTGTGGGTGTCCAGCTCAAGATCAGGATGAAGTCCCACTAAGGTAATGGGGTTAGACTAACTCCTAGGGGGATTCTTGGCTCTCTAAGACCTACCCACATGCTAGGTACACTTAGGTACATCTAGTTAGGCATCATAGGGGCATAGGCTTTATATTAATGCATTCTGTATTTCATGTATGTGTTCAATACTATTGCAAAATGGTAGAACTATACAAAGCCTTTTTATTAATATAAGTAGTTTATAAAGCGCCTGGCAACGCCATCCCGGCGTGTCCCCGCGCTGTGGAGATTAATTTAGCAAGCAACAGTAGCACCGCCTCCGCCTACATACTGCATTAGAGATTATACAAATGGGTTTTCAAAAGACTTCTGAACTTGGGCTCAGATTCTTCCAGTCTTAGGGATGTCAGGAGTCTGTTCTAGTTTTTTGCTACTACAACTCTGAAAGAGCGACCGCCGAGTTTCGCTCTTTTTACACAAGGGATCGTCAGTTCGACTCGTCCCCTCTGAGCGTAGAGCTCTTTTAGGCTCATACCTCTGTACTAGATCTTGAAGATAAGATGGAGCTTTATGCCAGAGTATTCTATGGCACACTAAGAGAGCTTTAAACATAACTCTCTTCCTGACCGGGAGCCAGTGTAGAGCCGCTAAAGCTGGCTTGGATGCTGCTCTCCTAGGGAGTCTCAGAACAAGACGAGCTGCTGTGTTTTGGAGGACTTGCAGGCGCCCCAGACTTTTTTCTGTGGCGCCTAAGAACAAAACGTTCCCGTAATCCATGCGGGATGTCACCAGCGCCTGAGTCATTGTGCGTCTGGCGTCCAGAGGAAGTAAGTCTAGGGTGTGATTAAGTGTTTTCAGTACCCCCAAAACACTTTCCCACTAGGCGACGAATATGCCCTTCGTAGGACAGAGTGGGATCAACCCATATTCCCAAGTTCTTAGCTTCCTTGCAGGGAACAGGCGTTGGACCCAGACATGTTGGCCACCAGTCCGGTGTCCAACTCATGTTGCTCCCACCCACCACCATTACCTCAGTTTTGGATCCGTTTAGCTTCAGACAGTGCGAGTCCATCCATACTGCCAAAGCTTGCATACAAGCCTTAAAATTAGATGCCGCCACTGACGGCGCTTGAGACAGAGAGATCAGCAGTTGGTGCGTAGAAGACCAACTTGCACCACTTCGGCCAGGGGGGTCATGTATAGATTAAAAAGAGTTGGACTCAGGGCAGAGCCCTGAGGCACCCCCTGTTCTAAGGCCATCTCTGCTGATCTACAGGAGCCTCGTTGAACCTGAAAGCTTCTACCTGTGAGGAAGTATTTCAGCCACCCCAGAGCGGAATCCGTGACGCCCGCTCTGGCTAGACACTGTAGCAGGATGGAATGAGCTACAGTGTCGAACGCCGCACTGAGGTCTAACATCATGAAAGCCATGGTATGTCCGGCATCCGCCCCACGTCTCAGGAACTCAGTCGCTCTCAAAAGGGCCGTCTCCGTCGAGAAACCCGCCCGGAAGCCTGATTGAGAGGAGAGTAGGATGTTAGCTTTCTCTAAGGGTGCCACCAGTTGACAATTGGCCACTTTCTCCGCCACTTTGGCTAAATATGGGAGCAGAGAAATAGGCCTCAGATTCTCAAGTATATCATGGCTCACATTAGGTTTTTTCTTTATGGGAAGCACAACCGCTTTCTTCCAGTCCTCAGGCAGAGTTTCCGAGAAGAAAGAAGTCTGGAGTATATGTCTGACATAAGGCTCCAGAACCAAGAGGCTTTCTCCCATCACCCTAGGGGGTGCCGAGTCCCGAGGGGAGCTCGACTTAATCTCCCAACAGATGGTACGGAGCGCCTCTGGGGGGTGGAACAGAAAAAGTCTTCAAGCCCTTACCGTATTATCTGCCCCCCTGACTACTTCAAACTTTAACTGCACAGCTGGCCATAATTCTCTGCTACTGTCCAACAGTTGTGCGCACATATAACCAGTACTAGAATAACAACTGTGCAATACATTTTATTGTAAACACACAGACTGTTTCTTCTATGTACTTCTCTGAGATGAGTGACTGAATGAAAAGTAGTATATTGTTTCCATGATCCTGAGGGATGTGGGTTTTATGTTATGTGGTTGCCAGAAGCTATTCCCTTCTTGTCTTCAAGTAGTTTCTAGTGGCCTCTGAGCTAGCTGGTACACAGTAATTAAGTTTAATATACATAATAGGGGCATACAGACCTCCGTCCTATGCCAAGCCTATCGTGTATGTTATTCCAATGCGCTGAACCTATAAGGGATATCGGAACTACACTACAGCATGACGCCATCATTCCCATTAGTTTGCAAACCGTCCTCACTGTCTGAACTTGCCCCTTGCGGGTCAGACGTGTTTCCTTCAGTATTGCCAAAATCCTCGTTGTGCTGGGGAACACCTTGGCTTGTATGGTGTTTATTTCTGCCCCAAAGAATATCTTCACCTATTATGGTTCTATTGACTACTTTCCCCAAAGGATTGAAAAACCCAGTTGGATTAGTGTTTGTATCACGTGCTGGATGTGTTGTTTGCACAGGCTGTAGGAGTTTGCTTTCACAAGCCAGTTGTTGAGGTAAGGGTATACATGTATTCCCTGCCTCCTTACGGACGCTGCTACTGCTGATAGGCATTTTGTAAACACCCTTGGCACTGATGTAGGCCAGAATGCGAGCGCTGTGAACTGGTAGTTAGTCTTGCTGATTATTATTCTTAGTAAGCGTTTGTGTCCTTTGTTGATAGGGATATGCAAGTACGCGTCCTTTAAATCTATAATTGCCATGTAATCCCCTTCCTTTACGTGGGGTATTTCTTCTTGCAGAGATGTCATTTTGAATCTTTGTGTCCTTATGAACTTGTTTAAGAACCATAGGTTCAAGATAAGCCTTAGTGTTTCATCCACTTTTGGTACGAGGAAGTAGTTAGAATAAACACTCTTGTTTCTTTCCTTGTATGGACTTTCTCTATTGCCTCCTTGTTGAGCAGTTCCTTTGCCTCTAGTACCAAGAGCGAAAGTTCTTTTACAGAGTGTGACTTGTTGCTTGGCTTTTTGTTTGGAGGTTGTTTTATTGGTTCTATACAGTATCCATATTGTAAGATGTTTAGTATCCATTTGTCCGTTATGACCATCTTCCATTCTTGGTGGAAGTTCCTTATTCTGCCTCCTATGGTGTTATATGTTCGGGAAACTGCTCGTCTTGTGAAAACTGTTTTGAGAATTTTTTTCCTCTTTGGATGCCCCACTTGAGGTGTTATATGGGTGGGCGTCTGCCTTTTGGCGAAGTCACTAGGAGGTGGGTTGTTGCCCTCCTCTCCGTGCCTGTCCTCGTCCATTCGAGCGGTCTCGAGAGTACTGGCCCGTGGTTGGTACTGCCAGTTCTGCTGTTGCTGACCCTGTTGCTGCTGTCCCTGGCCATTTCGCTCATTACTTTGTTGGACGGTTTGGTGCAAGGTACTTGGTCGGTTGTCTCCCCTCCCATTTAGCCTTCTTGAGGGCGTTCCCCTGCTCATTCCTCTGAACTGCAGTGCTCCGATGGACCTTGAAATTTTGTTGTCTTTCGTTAGTTGTTAACTTTTCGTCAACTGGTGTCCCAAAAAGTTGTTCTCCATTGAAGGGCGTGTTCAGGATGTTATTCTGTACCTCCGGCTTGAAGCCCGAAATCCTAAGTCATGCGTGCCTTCTCTCTGTCACCCCGATCATCATATGCCTGCTGGATGTCTCCGCTGCGTCCAAGGCAGACTTTAAACATGTGTTCGCCATGTTTTTCCCCTCCTCCACCAGGTGGGTTGCACTTCGCTGGTACTGTTCCAGTAGGTGCTTCAGGAGTCACCCTATTTCCTCCCAGTGCTGGTATGCAGGTCTGTTGATTAGGGCATTGGAGTTGGCAATACGCGATTGGATTGCCACACTCCGTTCTACCTTCCTCCCTGTGAGGTCCATTCTCCTACTCATTTGTAGGCACATTGGCCCTCGCTGTTGCTGTGATAATTGCATTGGCTGGCACTGATCCTTGAATGTATGCAGGGTCCTTTGAGGAGTGCTTGTACTTCTCTGCTCTTGGGGTTACAGATTTACATATAGCTGGCTCCCTGAAAGCCTCTCTGCCCTGGTCCAGCACACTAAGGAGCATGGGCAGGAATGGACTTCTAGTTTGTGTGGGTAAGAGAGTCTCCAGGAGAAAGCAAGCCTTGGCTTTCTCCTCTTCCATTTTTTATCCCATAAGCCTGTGCAGTATTCTAGACCTCCATATTATAGATCCCTATATCGTCTGGTGGTGAAGGCCTCGAAGGGTAAGTGTCTTCTCCTTCCTCCGGCATTTCGGTGTTGGTGTCATATCACTCCAAGTCTTGTGCCTCCGAGGACGTCGAGTCATGGTAAGTTAGCTGCTTCTCCCTCGAGTAATACAGGGCCTCTTCCTCCTGTTCTGCGACCGGTTCAGGAGTTTTCGGCGGTTCAGGGTCCTCGAAGCCTCTATCAACCTTGGCCGCGGTCTTCGGCAGGATGGTGTACTGACTCATCTTGTCGCCAAAGTCCTTCTTCCGCTGCAGGATGCTAGCCATTTTGGCCTCGAGCCTCCTTTTCATCTCAGCAATATGTTAGTCGTCGAGAGTTTGAGCGCTGCGCTTCCTGGTAGTCAACGTAGTCGAAGCAGTTGCCGACCCTCCCTTTCTCAGCGTCGATGAGCCCTTTTCGGGGCTTCCTTAGACAGCTTTGATTTATCGTGTGTCTTTTCCATCCAGGAGTCCTTTTCGAAGGATCCGCTGTGCTCTTTGTCCTTGGGTGCAGTTGCTTTCTTTGAGAGTTTCGACAGCACTGTTCCCTTCGAGGACTTTGTCTTACTCTTTTGAGTGTCGGTCGAGTGTTTGGGGGTCGTCGACTCTTACCTCCTTCGATGTTTTTTTATGGACTTCAGTGACCTTGCAGTCCTCTGGTCCTTCGGCGATGTTGTACTCCTCTCCACTAGACAGGCCCAAGTTTCGGAGTGATGGAGGTGGCCCCTGCATTGCGTCGTTCTCCCTTCTCTGCCACTCTTACTCTGAGGGTCTTGGGTGTGAACGCCGAGCACACGTTGCAGTCCTTGCTGTTGTTGTCGAGTGGCAGGCAGAAGTTGCAGACTGGATGCTGGTTCTTCTGGGCGGATTTGTGGCGGCAATTGGTGCAAAACTTGAAGGGGTTTTGTCTATTCCTGCGCTCAGGGAGCCCCCTGTGTGCGCATTCTGGTGTGGACGTCGAGTTCTTTCGAAATTTTCTTCTCCTTAGTAATCCCTGCTACCTGGCCAGTAGTTGGGTGCTATGATAACAATGTCGATTGTTCTGCCAAAACTCTGGAACTACTTGCCAACGATCCCGACCCAACGGCGGAAAAAAGAATCTGGAGATGGCGACCAAAGGAGGGAGCTTCCGGAGGAAGCGCGTTGACGTCACAAAAGACACCAAATGGTGGTATGTTGACGCCCACCTCGGCCATGAAAAAAACGAAAAAACAAATACTACAATTTCGGACCCAACCAGTAGATGGCGGAATAATGCACAGCATAGTGAATCCAGAAAGATGCACACTGCGAAACCAGACATTCTTACAGGAGATTAAGAAACCCAAACGCCAAAAGACTCAGGTGCTAAATCACCAGATGCACAAGTTACTACTTGTGTAACGATATATCTGTAAGAGCCCATGCGCGCTGACGTCAGTTCTGATACACAGCTTTTCCGCGCCAGATACGAAGAGCCATGATAGAACCAACACTAGTGAGGAAAGGAGGTGTAGAAGAAAGAGCCTGGAGCTCACTCACTCTCCTGGCAGAGGTGATGGCAACCAGGAAAGCAGTCTTCAGAGTAAGAAGACGGAGAGGACAGTTAGGGAGCTGCTCAAAGGGAGCACACATGAGGTAAGTAAGCACAAGATTCAAGTCCCACTGGGGCATCACGAAGGGAACAGGAGGGAACATGTGTGTGATGCCCTTCAAAAACCTATTTACAATGGGGACTTGAACAAGGAAGGCTGATCAGGTAGCCGTAAGAAGCCGGAAAGGGCAGAAAGGTACCCCTTGAGAGTGCCCAGAGCAGAGGCCTGCTGGTCAAGAGAAAGAGGAGAACCTCAGAAAGGGGTGCAGAGAGTGGGTCCACAGCCTTTGCTGTGCAGCATGCCACAAATCTGTTCCACCTGCAGGCGTACACAGACTTTGTGAAGGGACGCCTGGCTGCCAGAATGATATCACAGACTTCGGGAGGCAAGTCAAATGGCCTTAACTGTCGCCGCTCAATCTCCAAGCTTGTAGGTGGAGACTGGACAGGTTCGGGTGCAGAACCATCCCCTGCTGCTGCGACAGAAGGTTCTCCCAAAGAGGCAGACGAATCTGGGGATCGACTGACATGCTGAGTAGCTCGGGATACCAGTATCTTCGTGCCCAGTCCGGAGCCACAAGGATAACCTGGGCCCGGTCGCGCCTGATCTTCTTCAGCACTCTGGGCAGAAGTGGTATAGGCGGAAAGGCGTACAATCCACCCCAACTCCACTCGCAACGAAAAGCGTCTCTGAGCGAGTGCAGCCTTGGAAATTCCAACGCGCAGAACTGATGACATTGCGCGTTCTCTTCTGTAGCGAATAGATCTAACCAAGGCTCTCCCCATTGCTGAAAGAGGCCTTGCGCCACGTCCGAGTTCAGACGCCATTCGTGATCCATCATGCACCGACGGCTGAGTTCGTCCGCTCTAGCATTCAGAGAGCCTGCCAGGTGTTGAACCACCAGGGTCACGCCCTGATGTTCCAGCCACTGCCAGAGGCGCAGAGCCTCCTGGCATAAAGTCCACGACCCCACCCCGTTTGTTGCAGTACCACATGGCGGTGGTGTTGTCCGTGAGCACCTGCACTACACTCCCCCGGACAGAGGGGATTAATGCCTTCGGGGCTAGACAAATCGCCCGCAGCTCCAAAAGGTTGATATGGAGCCGGGACTCCGCCGGAGACCAGAGGCATTTGATCTCCGCCTCTCCCATGTGGCCTCCCCAGCCCTGGAGGGACACGTCCGTCACAACCACGTGCTCCGGGTGGGGTAGGGAGAGGGATCTGCCACTGACCCAATTGCGGTTCGTGAGCCACCACTGCAGTTGTCTCGCAGTGCCCTCCGAGATCAAGACATGATCGGACAAGTTACCCTGATGCTGGGCCCACTGAAACTTCAGGTCCCACTGCAGAGCCCGCATCCGCCACCGGGCGTGATGCACCAGAAGGATGCAGGAGGCCATCAGCCCCAGAAGCCGCAGCGTCAACCTGACAAGACTCGGGATAAAGGCTGGAAGATTGGAATCAGAGCCTGTATATCCCGAACCCGCTGTTCGGGTGGGTAAACCCGAAAATGCGCCAAGTCGAGAACCGCTCCGATGAAGAGGAGCTTCTGAGAGGGACACAGGTGAGACTTCGGCACGTTGATGGAGAACCCCAGCAAGTGCAGGAGGTCGGCCGTAGTCTGGAGGTGGCTGGCGACTGTCTGGGGCGAGCCCACCTTCAACAACCAGTCGTCGAGGTAGGGGAAAACTGACACCCCTAACCTGCACAGATGAGCTGCAACCACCGCCATCACCTTCGTGAACACCCGTGGGGCGCTGGTAAGGCCGAAGGGGAGCACGGTAAACTGAAAGTGCTCGTGCCCTACCGTGAACCGCAGGTAACGGCGGTGGACCGGCAGGACGGGGATGTGAAAAAAAGCGTCCTGCAAGTCCAACGCTACCAGCCAGTCTCCAGGGTCTAGGGCAGCTAAGACCTGAGCCAAAGTTAGCATCTTGAACTTCTCCTTCCGGAGGGAGCCGTTGACGTTCCGCAGGTCCAAGATAGGGCGTAGGCCCCCTTTGCCCTTCTTGGGTACCAGAAAGTAGTGGGAGTAACAACCACACCCTACTTCCGGCCCAGGAACACGCTTGATGGCCCCCTTGGCCAAGAGGGCCGTGACTTCCTCTTACTGAAGTTGCAAGTGATCCCCCAACACGTGGTGGAATTGCGGTGGCATGGCTGGACGGGTTGCCTCGAAGGGGAGGGAGTAGCCCCTTTGGACGATTGACTAGGAAGGTTTTGAGGCAGGTGCTGCGGAGGGTGGTGTGGACTGGCCTTGCCGTTGTCCCAGACCGCCGCCACAGCAGTTTCCACGGCCACCACCGCGCTGTTGAACATTCTGCGGCGCATGGCTGGCAGCACGTGTGGGGGCACCCCTTCCTTGGCCATGAAAGGAGCGAAAGGCACCCAATTGCTGGCGTGTGGGCGAGAGGCCCAAGGACTTGGCCGTAGCCCTGGAGTCCTTAAAACGCTCAAGCGCATGGTCTGCCTTGTCGTCAAAGAGGCGACGTCCATCAAACGGCATGTCCAGAAGTGTGGCCTCAACCTGGCGTGGCGTCGAACCGCCACCGTCGTTGCCATAGCCCTGCCCAGTGAGCCCGTGGTATCCAACCCACACCGGATGGAATATCGCGCTGCATCTCAGCCCTCCACAAGTGTTTGGGAGAGTTTAGCCCGGACATCCTCCGGACATTGTGGCAGCACATCTGCAACCGCGTCCCACAGGGTGTGGGTGTAGCGGCCCAAGAGACAAGCGGTATTGACAGACCACAGCCCTAAGCTTAGGGGCGAGAACACCTTCTTCCCGAACTGCTCATATCTCTTGGATTCCCGATCGGGCGGAGCCGACGGCAATGCAGTCTGGGAAGTGGAGGCCTGGATAACCAGGCTCTCGGGGGTGGGATGGGTGGACAAAAAGCAAGGGTCACCCGGGGCCGGGCGGTAGCGTCTGGCCACATTCCTATCCACAGGCGGACCTGTGGTGGGCTTGGACCAAGTGCCCACAAGAACGTCACATAAGGCCTCATTGAACGGCAGCAGAGGCTCGCTGGAGCTTGTCTGCGGTTTGAGGACCTCAGTGAGGAGGTTAGTCCTCACGTCCGTGACGGGGAGCTGAAGGTTTAAGGCCTTGACCGCCCTCGTCAACACCACACTATATGTAGTTCCCTCCTCCGAAGCCACGGTCAGACGGGAGACAAAACCAGTGTCTGGCGAAGTGTCAATACCACTGGCCTCCCCAAGCTCATATGTCCAGTCCAGTCCTGTTCTCAGACCCCTCCAATCTTCCTCATCACCCGTTAACAGACGGGGCCTCCTCATGGAAATAAAAATCTCCAAAGGCCGTCGGAAGCGGCGCCGTTCCAGCGCCAGAGTCGGACCGGAGGGAACATTGGGGACGGCGTCCACAGTGGGCGACACCCGTGGGGTCGGCGCCACTGATGTCGTGAGGTCCTGCGGCATCGGGGCCAAAGCACCCGGTGGCGTCGGGGCCGGAGCACCTGACGGCGTCGGGCCAGAGCACCCGACCCGCTAGGGCCTCCAGCCGGGACCGTTGGGCCCGGAGGCGCCACGGAACCCGGCTGAGGAGGGAGGGTCCTCATGGCCATGAGGTACCGCTCGATCTCCTCCGGCGTCGCGCCGTGCCCGGGGAGCCGAAGGTGTGGGGCAGGCGGCGACACTTGCGACTCCCTTGGAGCCGCGTGGGTGGTGTCGCCCGAACCCTCGGCCGCATCGTGCGAGCGTCGGGGTGGGTCGGAGGATCGATGACATCGCTCCGTCCTCTCATGCCTCTTACCTGAGGACTTGGAGCCTGACGACCGATGTCCACTCCCGGAGCTGCGATGACTCCGACCCCACGACCGGTCCCTCGACCTCATGTGGGACCGGGACCTGGAACGGCACAGGGACGACTGCCGGAGTTCGAGTTGCTTGCGGGACCGCTCCGCCTAGCTTTAGATGTCAGGGCCCGGCAGTCGGAGCAGGTCCGGTCGTCGTGGTCGAGGCCTAAACACTTCAGGCACCGGCGATGGGGGTCCGTAACAGACATCAGTCGGTCGCACTTCAAACAGGGTTTGAACCCGGGCAGCCCTACCGGCACCGATAGAGTCGAAGACTCGAAGAAAGAGATGATCAAAAAAGATCAAAAGTTTAGTCAAAAATTGACTAGGGGGTAGAGCTTCTCCTGGTCTGCGCTAGCTGGCGCGGAAAAAAGAACTGATGTCAGCGCACATGGGCGGCGTCTATGTACTCTGACGACGTCATTCCAATGCTAATGACGCCGACTACGGACGCGGAGCCGCGGACGACGCCTACCGACGCGCAGGGGTAATGCTACGCAAACATTTCCGGATCCAGTCTGACGCCTGGGGATATTCTAAGGTAAGGAATCTATCACTAACGTGTCTCTTTCAGATTAAGCTGTATGGTGCCTTACCCACCCATGCGGTTGTGCGAAAATGTCCAGTTATACCGTGAACGGTGAGACTTCTAAAAGGATTGAAAACCATGGTTGTCTTGCCCATGTTGATGCAACTAGGATAAGGGTCATTGAGGCATGCTGCATCTTTCGGACTACATATGGTATTGGGTGAAAACATTGAAATGTGTAAGCAAATATCTGACCAGTTAATCCATAGAGCATTGTCCTTGGATTGAGGGAGTGGGTACCTGGCAGAGAATGTTTAGCATTCTGTGTTTTTGGGAGTAGCAAACAAATATATTTTGGGATCTCTCCCAACATTAAAAGGACTTGTGGGTGGACTTCCCACCTCTGAACCTGCTAATGTGCCTTGGTGAGGAGATCTTCAAAGCTGATGTCCACTCTCAGAATATGCTCCGCTAATGACAATGTTGTGACTAGCTGCCCAGTGCGAAATCTCTAATGCCAACTGTGAGAGCTGAGGGGACTATGCCTCTCCTTCCTTCCGGATGTAGAACATGGACATGTCAGTTTGTAGGAGTGTAGTCTTGTTCTGAAGCATTGGGAGAAAAGCTTTGAGGGCTGGTTTGATGGCTATCAGTTGTAGGTAGTTGATATGGAGACCCTGGTACATAACGGGAATGTGCCCTGGATTGTCATGTGATGAAGGTGAGCGCCCAATGGTCACCTGTGGACAGGGGTATTGAAAGCACCTGCCAATTAAGAAGTTGTTGGTATTCGACCAGTGGAGACAATGCCGGGCCCTTGTTACAAACACTAGATCCTCCCAGTGTCCTTTCGCTTGTACCCACTGTTTTGCCAATCATGTAAACGGCAGGAAGCAATCATGCCCAAAGGTTTCATTTCAATTCTTACAGAAAAGGGACATTGTGTCTGAAAGAGGCAGCCGCTGCTGGATTGTTATAACCATTTGTGGGTTTGGGTATGCCTTGTCAGTTTATGCATTTTGTAGGAGCCCTAAGAAGTCTACCTTGCTGGTATTTAAGATTTAACTTTTTTCACATCAATCACAACACAGTTTCTGCACGGAGAACATGCTAGAATGTATTTGTGACAGAGTACACAAGACAATGAAGGGAGGTTTCCCCCGGGGCACTGAGCATACGCGCACTAGTGTTTTGCTTGTGCGTGGCCCAGATGTGCTTTTGATTCCAGACACCGATTGGACGTCAGGGCTGGACCACGGAAGAAGAGGGACGAGGACGGAGAGAGAAAAGTCAAGGCTGGAGATGTCGTAGGACAGGGGAGTGCAGACCTAGGCCATATCATGAAGGCATCGAGAACGGAAGCCAGAGTCACGATGACGAAGCGATGGGGACTTGAAAACGGGAATTGGAGAACTAAGTGACTACTGGATTCACAAAGCAACACCGAGAGACCCTGAGGGAAGGCATTATGGATGAGGCTGGCGTGACTCCAGTCTGAAGTCACCACCTCAGGCACGTGCACACCGTAAGCGTGTCTTGTGGGTCTCGCACTGAGTCTTTGCAGCTCTGTGGGAAAAAGTACTTGAGTGCTAACTACATGGGGCTTCAAGTTGAAGAGTCAGCTGGATTAAAAAGTGGCACGTCCATATCCCTCTCTTCCAGCTTTTCCCACAGAAGCAGGGTGTTTCTGGGACTATATCTTATGGCTGCTTTGACTCAGTGTGATGAGTTTTCTTTTTGTGTCTCACTGGGTTCTTCCTACAGACGTGTCTGGTGAAGGTCAGTTTGAGATTGAAAGGCAAACACTAATGGCCTTGTATTTATGTTTTTCTGAGAGTCTCATAAAATCGAAAAGCTGGATGGACTATAAGGCGAAGAATCAGAAACCCTCACCCACTGAATAAGTAAATTTAACTCTTAATCCGAGCTATTGTTTAATAAGCGATGTGGATTCATCCTCCAAATAAAAACTGACAAAGCATATTTTAGGTTACGGAAGCTACAACAGTAGTACTTATGGCGGCGACAAAAGTTACAGTGGATATGGTGGCTACGACTACACAAGTTATAGCTATACAGGTTATGGATATGGGCAAGGATACATAGACTACAGTGGTAAGTTGCATGTGCTCTAGTTCAGAAAATAAAGGAGCTATGGTTAAGATTTGTCACTTCCATGCAGTGTATTGGGTTAATACTTTGCTGTACACGTTGCTCAGTGCCTATACTCGGAATGTAATCCTTTATGGGTTCCGGAGTGGCGTGCTACCCGCCAGAAAAGCGCTTCAACACCCATCAGGGGTAACAAGTGCTATATGAATGCAAATCTTTCTTCCCCTTTTATCCCTCCACTATCCTTCTCAAAGTAACTGACTAATATCAACCAATAAAATTACTTCATATTTTACCATATTAATTCACCACTAATCCTTTGTAGGCTTCCTGAATAGCGTGCGTCAACAAGTGCTATATAAATACAAACCTTTGTCCTCTATCCTTCTGCTATCATTCCCATTCCAAATCCAAATAACTGACTAACCTATTCACCACTTAAAATGTACTTGCATGTTTTACTATACTACTTCAACACTAATCCTTTTTGGGTCCCGGAGTACCGTGCTACTCGACGAAAAAGCGCATAGACGCCTCGTTAGGGGTAGTAAGCGCTATATAAATGCAATACAATACGGAAACATATTGATGGAATATCTGCACAGATGAGCTGGGATGACTGGCAAACACTTGGTAATTACACTTGGTATGCACCCTTGGGGCTGTGGTTACTCCGAAGGGAAGAACTTCTAATTGGTAATGTTTTCAGCTGGACATGAAAGAAAGGTAACAAAAGTGTGCTGGATACACAAGTATGTGAAAATTGGACAGACAAAATCCAAAACACACAAGTGGTGGTGCACTACAAAGTTAATTCATTTATTAGTCCGATTCATGTTGCATATAATCCAATAAACATTTACGATTTAAGGGCAAGACGTGTGGAGGTGCGTCATGAGATGCAAATTGTGCGAGACACTAATCAAGGTGTCAAAAAGGGAGGCTTAGTAGGCGACCTTGGCTAAATTTTCCACATCAGCAGATCGGAGGATCCAAAGCAATTAAGGGATCCGGTTCACAATGGGTTAATACTATGCCTGACTGATGAACTAATGTATAAGTTACTACTTGAGGAACAATATATCTGTAAGAGACATTAGTTAGTGATAGATTCCTTACCTTAGAACAGAGGGCTTCAAACTTTTTTAGGTTGAGTTCCCCCAGCTGAATTTTTTTTAGATGTTGGAACCCCCCACCACCTGTCAGAAATTTCTGGAATCTGGTACACTACATAATCGACCGCCATCCCCATATCCCATATCTGGAAAATAACTGATTGAACCTAATTCATCTACAGGCACTTAGAAACATTAGCTCAAAACTTTACTGCTTGAAGCTTAACAATGGGCATTGTACTTCTCAGTACAACAAAACAAATTACAATGTCGTTCAGCACATTAATCCTTGCACATAATGTTCATATCGTTAGATTTGTGAAACCATTTCTATATATTTTATTAAAAAGGAGAAAGAAAGACCATTGGTTCCTTGCCATGTAGAAGACCATGGAGTGCACCGGTTTTATGGTTCAGGAAGTTCTAAACTTTCCCTTCCTGGAGGGTTAAGTGCCTTATTATTGCAAGTTGTTCGGTATTCTGTAGCTTTTTCTACAAATAGATGCTTTTATCTAGTCGGCGTTCCATGGTTCCTCAATTTTTCCACATGTGTTCTGCTGCTGGGTGTCTGGGCTACAAAAAACTCTGCTGCTGACCCTATGCCTGGTTTGTTGATGTTAAGTTTGGGTTATGCTAGCTTGCTCTCAGTGGCCTTTCTGCCCTACATTGCTGTGAAGAGGAACTGGACTCCAATGCTGACTGGGTGTACTTTTCTAAATAACTGGAAATGCATGCTCCTAACCCTGCCTGTTTCCACTGTCCAGGAGCTCCAGCTTGCCCTATCCTTTTAGTTGGGTACACCTTGATGCTTGTTAGGAAATCTTAGACTCACACACCCCTAACATTATTGAAAAGCTTCTTCCTCTGAAGGAACAAATAATACAGCACTGCTGCCGGGTATTTTTGTACTCCCTTTACCTTTATCTAAAAACAGAAGAGCTGTTGAACAAACCGAGATTAGCACCCTTCCCAATGCAGGAAGACTACCTTTGTGAGTGAACCTCAAACTACCCTATTACAAAAAAGGAGATGTCTTATCTCTTGGCAGAAAGCAAGATGCCACTACTTAAATGTCTTAAATGTGTCACTTGTGGAGCTCCTTACGGACCAGCCTTTCTTAATTACTACCACGGGTAATGCACATTGAAGTAAAGGTTGCACTCCACTCCTGACTGAATCTACATACATCCAAGTGGTCATCGCCTGTGACCAACTAGTAGTGGACCCACTCTCGCCTAGAAGGCCTGGCTACTCACCTCTGGCTACTCTATTTCCAGGCCTTCCTCTGCTATCTTCATATAGAGGCTTCTGCTGCTTCCAATGGGACCAGGAAGGGCAGTTACTACGAGGGCTACAATCAGTTTTTACCCTGCCAGGCCTCCAACTGTACTACTTGCATCTGGAGTACAAACATCCAGCAGGCATAGGTGCTTAGGTGATGGAAAGGTTGGTCCATTTTAAATACCTCATAGACAAGATGGTTTGTGACATGGGTGTGCATGTTTCACAGCTATTGGGCTTGGAGGGCAAAAGCGAGACCACCAGAACTTTGACCCCAGTGACAACACAGGAAGAGACATCACATGGCCTTTGATAAAGTGACATCACGTCTTTGCTACTCAACTAAACGGCTATCATTTTATCGACCTCAGAAACATGTATGGCTGAATGGACCTATAGGGAATCGAACGTGTGACTATGGGATCAAAGGCATTTCTGCGAAAAAGAATGGGGCTGGCACAGCAGTCAGAAAAATACACAGAACTACATTTTCATCATGTAACTGTGCTAGGACAGCTGCACCTTTTTAGTCACAATTCTGAAAAACACGGACGGTGGATAATTAGCAAAAGAATACACAGACTTGTTCAATGGCAGCGGTTAAAAATCTAGTGAGTACCAGAGAGTTTTCATCCACTGGGCTCTGATATGTATTTTCTGATTTCTATATCTCAGCCACTTGATCGGGAGAGGTGAGGCACAGAATAACTCATCTTACGTTTTCAATTAAATAGAAAACAGGCAGGCTCACTATGTGTATGCACGTGTGCTGGTTTCGTAAGGAAGAGGGCACCTTTTCTTACCATTGGGAATTGCGGTCATGTTTAACAACACAAGGGCAGCCAATGTGCCCTGCACACAACTAGTGCCAAATTCCAGTGTGGGGGTACCTAAGAAAAATTTCGGGGGGGGGGGGGGGGGGGGGGGGTAATTATTCCAGCAATAGGCAGAGTGGAGATGCAGGGGCTCTAAGAAATAGTGAAAAAAGAACAAAGCCCCGTTAGCAAGTAAATGGTCTTTTAAAGACCTGTGAAGTACCCGGGTGCGGCTGTGTGTGTTCCCGGGAAGCTCTCAGCCCGGGCTGACACACACAGGGGGAACTGCTGAAGCCCTTTGAGCCTAATGGACTTTGCATGCCTGCCTGCATGTCAGTGTCTGAGAGGCCGGTTCAGAACCCATCACATTTTCAGATGCTGAGAGAGCTGAAGACGATAGGAAAACTTTTTGCTTTATTGCGTTAGATTACAAAAGTATGGCACATCGCAAATGTACTTGCGACATGGGACAGTGGGAAGGTGAGATTTTAAGGTGGAGCACGCGCCCCCCTCAAGATGATGTTGCGCGCGCCCCACAGATTGAAGAACTCTGCCTTAGAATATCCTCAGGCGTCAGACTGGACCCGGAAATTTTTGCTTAGCAGTACCCCTGCACTTCAGTAGGTGGCGTCCTGCAGCTCCAGGTCATCACTGGCGTCGTCAGCGCCGAGATGACGTCATGGAGAGTACTTAGGCGCCACCCATGCGCGCCGACGTCAGTTCTGTACACGACTTTCCCACGCCAGGAACGCAGAGCCATGCAAGATACGGACCATTGGTGCATAAAATTAGGGCCCTGAAAGGGATGACCTTCACCCTAGTAATCAGTATGGAGAGGATGGGTGGGGCGGTAAGAAATCTATCACCAGCTAATGTCTCTTACAGACTTATCGTTATACAAGTAGTAACTTGTGCATCTGAAAGACGTTAGTGATAGATTCCTTACCTTAGAATAGATACCCCAGCAATACCAATCCCGGAGGTGGGTCTGCGAACAGGATTACACCAGAAAGTCACGGAGCACAGAACGGCCAAAGAAGCCGCCTCTCCGGACCGGACTGTGAAGGCAGTAGTGCTTTGTAAACGTGTGCAGCGAGGCCCACTTAGCTGCCTGACAAATGTCCTGCAAGGGAACGCCGCGTCCCAAGGCAGTAGTGGCTGCTGTTGCCCTGGTCGAAAGGGCACGCAGCCCCACAGGGGATTCCTTCTTGGCCAAGGAGTAACACGCTTTGATGCACAGAGCGACCCACCGGGAGATGGTTCATTTGTGCACGGCCTGACCTTTTTTGGCACCTACGTAGCTAACAAAGAGCTGATCATCCACCTGGAACTGTTGTGTATGCTGCAGATAGAAGGCGAGTGCGCGTTTCGGGTCCAGACCGCGAAGACTCTCCTCCTCTGTGGAAGGATGCTGAGGCAGAAAGAAAGTGGGCAAAGTGATGGTCTGCCCGATGTGGAAGGGCGTGACAACCTTTGCCAAGAAAGAAGGACTGGTCCTTAAAACCATATTGTCCGGATGAAACAGAAAGGAGGTTTAGAAGAAAGAGCCTGAAGCTCACTCACTCTTCTGGCTGAGGTGATTGCTACCAGGAAAGCGGTCTTTAAGGTGAGAAGACGTAAGGGACAGTTATGACGGGGCTCAAAGGGAGCACACATTAAGTAAGACAAGATTCAAGACACACTGAGGCATTATGAAAGGCACAGGAGGGAACGTGTGTGTAATGCCTTCGAGGAAACGGTTGACAACCGGGGACTTAAAAAGAGAAGGCTAATCAGGAAGCTTTAGAAAGGAGGAGATGGCAGAAAGACAACCTTTGATAGTGCCTAGAGCAGAGCCCTGCTGGGCCAAAGACAGAAGAAACAGAAGTACCTCAAAAAGAGGGGCAGAAAGGGAATCCACATCCTTTGCCGTGCACCACGCCACAAATTTGTTCCATCGGCAGGCATATACTGTTTTAGTGGAGGGACGCCTGGCTGCCAGAATGACATTACAGACCTTGGGAGGAAGGTCGAAAACCGTCAACTGTCGCCGCTCAATCTCCACGCATGGAGGTGGATGCTGGACAGGTTCGGGTGGAAGGCAGTCCCCTGCTGCTGCGACAGAAGATCCTCCCGAAGAGGCAGATAATCAGGGGATCGATGCTCATATTGAGTAGCTCAGGATACCATACTCGTCGAGCCCAGTCCTGAGCCACCAGAATGACTTGGGCCTGGTCGCCTCTGATCTTCTTCAGCACTCTGGGCAGAAGTGTTCTAGGCAAAAAGGCGTACAACAGACCACAACTCCACTCACGACGAAAAGAGTCTCCGAGCGAGTGCCGCCTTGGAAATTCCAATGCACAGAACTGATGACATTGCGCGCTCTCTTCGGTGGCTAATAGATCTAACCAAGGCTCTCCCCACTGCAGAATGAGAACTTGTGCCACGTCAGAGTTCAAACGCCATTCGTGATCCAGCAAGCACCGGCGGCTGAGTTTGTCTGCCCTGGCATTCAGAGAACCTGCCAGGTGTTGAACCACCAAGGTAATGCCTTGATGTTCCAGCCATGTCCAGGAGGCGCAGCGCCTCCCGACAGGGTCCACGACCCCACCCCGCCCTGTTTGTTGCAGTACCACATGGCGGTGGTGTTGTCCATGAACACCTGCACCACCCTCCCCCGGACAGAGGGGAGGAATGCTTTCAAAGCAAGCCGGATCGCCCAAAGCTCCAAAAGGTTGATATGGAGCCGGAACTCTGCCGGAGACCAGAGGCCTCTGATCTCGGCTTCTCCCAAGTGGCCTTCCTATCCCAGGAGAAACGCATCAGTCACCAATGTGTGCTCCGGTTGGGGAAGGGAGAGGGATCTGCCATTGACCCAATCGCGATTCGTGAGCCACCATTGCAATTGTCGGACAGGTTGCCCTGATGTTGCGCCCTGATATTGCGCCCACTGGAACTTCAGGTCCCACTGCAGAGCCTGCATATGCCATCTGGCATGTGTCACCAGCAGGATGCAGGAGGCCATCAGGCCCACGAGCCGGAGGGCCACCCCGACCGAAACCCAGGATAGAGGCTGAAAGATCGGAATCATAGCCTGAATACCCCAGACTCGTTGCTCAGGATAATCCCGAAACGACACTGAATCCGGAAGCGCTCCGATGAAGGGGAACTTCTGAGAGGGACTCAGGTGCAACTTCGGAATGTTGATGGAGAACCCCAGCAAGTGCAGGAGGTCGGCCTTAGTCTGGAGGTGTTGGACGACTGTCTGGGGCGAGCCCGCCTTCAACAAGGTAGGGGAAGACTGACACCCCGGACCTGCGCAGATGAGCTGCACCCACCACCATCACCTTTGTGAACACCAGAGGGGCACTAGTAAGGCCAAAAGGGAGCACGGCAAACTGAAAATGCTCCCGGCCTACCGCAGGAAGTGCCGGCAGGACGGGGATGTGAAAATAAGCGTCCTGCAAGTCCAACGCCACCATCCAGTCTCCAGGGTCGATAGCAGTCAGGACCTGAGCCAGAGTTAGCATTTTGAACGCCCCCCCCCTGGTCCTTCTTGGGGACTAGAAAGTCGTGGGAAAAAAAACCACTCCCTACTTCCTTCCTGCGAACGCGATTGATGGCTCCCTTGGCCAGGAGGGCCTTGACTTCCTGTTGGAGAAGAATCAAATGATCCCAGACATGCAGTGGCACAGAGGTGGCATGGCTGGAGGGGGAGGACAGAAAGGGAAGGGAGTAACCTTGGCAGATTACCTGCAGCACCCACTTGTCCGATGTAATTTTGCACTAGTGGGGGAGGTGGTGGCTAATCCTGCCACCCACCTGCGTGGGGTGCTCCCTGAAGCTCAAATTAGGAACGTTTAGAGGTGGAAGCAGCGGGGGTTGAGGTGGACGGACCCGCACTCTGGTTCCCGGCCCCGGCGGAAACCGCGGCCACGCTGAGGCTGGTTCTGCACAGGCTTGGTGGATGGGCATGCCTGGGTGCCTCTACCTTGGCCACGAATGGAACGAAAACCAGGAGTGGCCGAGCTTTTAGTAGAAAAAGACCTGAGGACTTGGCCGTAAAGCCCGAGTTCTTAAAGCACTCTAGGGCACTGTCAGCCTTGTCACCAAACAGGTGGGTGCCATCAAAAGGCATGTCCATGAGCGAGCTCTGGACATTGGGCGAGAACCCAGTCGAACAGTCGTAGAAATCGCCCTGCCCAATGAGTCAGTGGTGTCCAACCCACACCCAATGGCGAACTTAGCCGCATCCTTACCCTTAACAATCGCCTCCGAAAGAATAGCCTGCACCTCCTCAGGACACAGACACCTGAGCAATGGCATTCCACACCGCGTGGGAGTAGCGGCCCAACAAGCAGGCTGTGTTCACCGACCGCAGCCCCAAGCTGGCCGAAGAGAACAACCGCTTCCCAAACTGGTCCAGTCTTTTAGAGTCCTTATCCGGCGGGCCGTGGGGAAGGTACACTGCGACGTCGAGGCCTGAATGACTAGGCTCTCGGGCGTAGGGTGAGTGGTTAAGAAGGCGGGGTCACCAGGCGCCGGTCTGTGACGTCCGAGGAAGTTATTTATCCACCTGGGCCCCCGTGGCTGGCCTCGACTATGTGCCCAAGAGGACCTTTGTAAGAGCGTCATTGAAGGGAAGCAGCGGCTCGGATGAAGTAGACGGCGACTGGAGCACCTTGGTGAGGTTGGTCTCGAGGGCCACTGTGGGGAGGTCAAGGTTGAGGGCCCCAGCAGCCCAAAGGAGTAACATCGTATAGGAGGTATCTTCCTCCATTGTAGGCAGGGGAGAGGCGAACACCGGATCAGAGGAGACATCAAGGTCGCCTGCATCCTCCAGGTCGTCCACCCAATCTTGCTCGGAGTCACATTGCCGGGCAAGACGGTCCTCGGACCCTTCCCAGTCTTTGTCCGCCTCCGGAGTAGAAGGGGGCTGTAGCGGCAGCAGAACTGGAGTCGGAGAAGGGATGAATGGCACTGGCAACGGCTCCGGCCGGACCGTTGCCGATTCCTAATGTGGATCCCAGTCTGGAACAAAATGGTCATGGAACCGGGGCAAGGGAGGTCTAAACGGCACCCAGGAGCCCCATTGATCTGAAGTAATATTTTACCATTGTGGCAGGAAGCAGGCAGTTCTTTCCCTGACTGGTGTGTGATTAGGATGCAGGGGTAAAGGGGGAGAAACAGTCATTGCTTGTTAGCTTAGGAGGCATTGGGGGGCGGGGGTCATCTCTACCTTTGCAGGCACTGTGGTGGAAGTCTTTGTCCTACTGGGACACCTGCATGACAGCTGATATTGCTGGTATGCCGTTTTTTGGCTGGGGTCCATTGTTTGTTAGTAACTCTGGCGTATAGTCAACGAAAAGGCAGTTTTACTGCCCAACGACATTGCAATGTCTATTTTTTTCCAACATCTGATCAACCTGCGAACTGAACAGATACTTTAAATGTATTATACCTCAGAACAAAACTCTGACACACTAAGCCAAGCATGGCACAAAAGCAGTACACTTGTATCCATCTTTCTGGCTGCTCTAAGCCGCACCTAAAAGGTAGAGTTGCTGACTGTTTTCCGTTCAGCTATTAGGTTTTCCCCTTTTTTCCTGTGATTTTAAGGGAGGTGCCCCATTGCCTTTCAATAATACCATATCATATCCGTAAAGTAAACTGGCGGAATTGGCAATATGCAAATGATTAGCCACCCGAAAAACTTTTGCCACCTGCTTTTGTTCTTTCATTCTTTATCTGGAGGAGCATCTCTAATAGTTTTCTATGTGGGGTGTTGCAATCCTCACCATAACTGTCTTTAAAGATGTTGCTTCTTTAACATACCCATCCCCATTGGAAAGTGACTGACTTTCCCGTTTTATAGAGACTTCATGGAGGCGATCCTCCTCATCCTAAACAGCATGCATTTTAACCAGACTGTTAGAAGCTGCCCACTGTATGACAACATAGGTCGTATCTGGTGGTGATGTTTTCACAGATAATACCTTGATATCCAGGTCATCCTGTGGGTCAACTTTATAGTCTTCCAAATGATCTTATCTCCTTCCCTCCCCCGTGGCCTAAATGGCTTCCCAAATATGTCCTTAGGATAATAAGGGTCAGTGTTGACTATCTGTTGAGGGAGATTGTGGTGGTAGGGGAGGTGGGGGTGTGTTTGAGAGTGGTGGGAAGCACAGGGGCAAGTGGCTATGTGCCTAATCCTTTTGGGGCGAGGCTCTTCCTCACCAACTAAAGGTTTTGCTTCGGTATTGTGAGGAAGGCTGGAGCCTTTTTTGTGACAATCCACCTTGTGTGGATGAATAGAGTTTTGTCTTTCATCAAGGACATCTGCAAGCCTTTCAAGTACTGGCCCCTCTGAAGTTTGTGACTTTGGTATAGAATATTTTTGAGCCTATGACTACCTCAGCTCGAAAGGGGATTTATGGGCTTGCTGGTGCAGTGTCGAACGGTTCACCCCTAGTGCAGTTATACTTTGGTGCCGATGGGGCCTGTGATTTGGACACAGAGCATGGTCCACCTGCAATCTTAATCATTATTGGAGCATGATGAGGGTCGGTGCCCTTTATTTTGCTCAATGCAGAGTCTGCATCAAGAGGCAAAAATGTAAGGTGCATCAGTCAGGCTTTCACGCTGTACATTGTAATGGGACCAACTTCTACCCCATCAGTGTTTGAAGTTTCTTAAAGTGAAACTAGAGAGGCCTTGCAGTTCGACTCTGTGGTCTGAAGAAAGGCACAAGTTACATACGCTCTGGTGGTCAGACCAAGCATATTTAGTATTACACTGCAGAAAAAAGTGAAAAAGAGTTCTCCATTCCAAGAGTCCTTGGTGCATTCTCGAGAATCAACTCAAGACCTCTCGATGATAGACACATGGTCTAGCCGCAGATTCCTTAACTTAGAATATCCCCAGGCGTCAGACTTGATCCGGAATTTTTTTTGCAGCAGCATCTTTACGCGCCTGAGGACGGCGTCACACAACCCTGCCATGACGTCGTTGTCAGCGAGGTCATATAAGTCCCACCCGGCGAGCTGACGTTAGTTTCCTTTGGAGAAAATCTTCCGCAACAACTTGGAGACACCAACCAAAACTGTGAAAGTATGAGAACAGTGTGCAATGGATGAAAAAAACATGAATAAAGAAAGAGAATGGTCCAAGACACCATTATAGAAGACAGAAGTAGACACGGTCTTCATAGAAGTGAAAGCCGTGAGAAAGACCCTCCCAAAGTGTAACAAGGGAGAATTTCTCAAGAGACAGAAATAGACTGTCATTATCAGTCAGAACTGTGCAGTCTGGCAAGACTAGAGCACAGAAAGAACAGTCTACTGCACAAAGGCAAGAAATACTGGCACTTCCCCTACAGTAATGGAGGTGTGAAAGATCAAATCTGATCCCCTAAGGAACCAAGGACCCGGAGTCAACAGAGGAGGAAGGAGGGCAAAGCAATAGGATAGGAAAAAGTCTCCAAGCGTAGGTGAATCAAGAAGGCACCATATTACATGAAGAAGTCACTAGAGGGAATTAGCTGTACATGGAGATCCAGAAAGGGACGTAATAATGTGAACTCCCCTAAGAGACAACCAATGGCACCTAAGAGGCCAGTGGAGAACACCACTCTGCATTGTCCTCGCAGAACGCGGAAGCTGGGTGGGCGTTAAGGAATCTGCGGCTAGACAACGTCCCTACCAGATACACAGTTACCGAAGGTAAGTAACTCGTACATCTGATAGAGACATCTAGTCGCAGATTTCTTAACTAAGAATAGATACCACAGTCATACCCCAGGAGGGAGGTGGGTTTGCGACAGGACAATAGAAAGCGTCAATAATCTGAGCCGGCAACCTGGTGACTGACAATGAGTAAGCTGTGGCGTAACAGCCAGACAGCACTCTAAGCAGCTCAGAAGAGCAGAGATAACAGGATGCAAGACATCCCAAAAAAACAGAATGTACCGGACCATAACCGCATAAAAATGACAGGTAGAAACAGCGTCAGCCATATACCAGAAGAAGGGAAGAGAGAGAGGAGAAAAGGGGAACCACTCAGCTTAACGGTGCACTATATGGACCCCGACCAAAGGACGAGAAAACATGAGATGCTTTGAGCACAACAAGCGGGTACAAGAAACACGAAGTGCACACCCAGTCCCAAAAGGGAGAACGGGGGTAAACAACAGCAATGTAAACCCTGCTTAAGCAGTCCACTACCAACACAGCAGCAGGCAACTGGTTGCAGAGACCTTAAGGTGGCATGGCTCAAGAAAGCATAAGACTGCCCGGCCGTGCAGCATGAAGGTCGAAAGAAGAATGAACCCACAAATACAGACATGTAAGGAGTAGGCCAAGGACAACTGCAATCAGAAGGGCTGCCTCGCAGATATAACAGTAGGATGACACCCGGTTAAGAGGCACATCCAAAGGACAGGGCAACAAAGGTACAAAAAGCACCACGTACAAACGTGGGGAGAGTCTCTGCATAGGAGACCAAAGCCTCCAAGTAGAGGAAGGTAAGAGAAGTACAGTGTTCGAACACTATGAAACAAAGTTGCAAAACTGGGAAACCACCTCAGTAAGTAGAAGCAAGGAGGTAAGTAGCAACGACTTCAGAAAGGCTCCCCCACACATGGGGACACAGGTCCAGTCTTTGCAAACTCAAAAGGAGGTGGCGACCCAAGAAAGGGAAAGCCATGGTAACCGGCATTTATACATACATGCAGAATATCGAAATCTGTATGGGCAGAACTAGCCAGGAGCATGGAACATGTCCATACTGGATCATACCCACCACAGTAAGGGCAGGCATGAACAAATTAGAAGAGGGGAACTTGAAAGAACACAGAGAACACTGTATAAGAGACCACCAAGGGCACATGGAGCATACAGGTCCCCCCGACCCTTTTGAGGACAGCAAAGCTATATAATAGCATACAAGTACCCCACATGGAGTATGCACACCCCAAACATCGGGTAACACCTCTTAGGGCAATAAAGCCAAGCCAACAAGAGCAGTAACGGGCTGAACCTTTGAACGGGAGTCCCGAGCCCTATGCCATTACCAAGCTGAGCCACCGACTCAATACCAGTCAGAGGTCCAGACACAGCAACCTGTGGAACACTGCCACAGCAGGTCAACAGTTAGAGAAAGCAAAACTCATCTAAAGGATGCCAATAAAAGGGTAATTCCCCTTGTAGAAAAGATGTAAGGCTCACAGCCCATGCTAACCATAGAGCACATCTAGGGAATGTGAAATGAAAAAGAACCACCAGAGAAAACAGGCCTAGGAGGACCTGAGTGGGAGGACGAAAGCCCGCAAGGAGCCGTTGAACCACCGACTCGGTATGACCATCAAATAACAAAACCCCATTAAAGGGTAGGTCAACCAGTCGTTCCTGGATATTTTCAGGGAAGACGCGGTCTCTCAACCAAGCGTGACGCCTTAAGGCAACTGAACCCACCATAGCTCAGCCTAAAGAATCCGCCGTATCTAGGACTGAACGTACTGTGAATTCAGCGAGATCACGGCCATCCCGGAGGAGGTGAAGGAGATCAACGCGAGCAACTTCAGAGATGGTAAGAAGCAAAGATTTCCCGGAGTCCCACAGGGCAGAGGTAACCCGAGCCAAAACACACACTGTATTTAAAGTCTGCAGTGCCGCACTAGTGGATGCAAAGATGTTCTTACCCCACGACTCAAGCCACCGTGACTCCCGAGAGGGAGGAAGCGTTAGAGGTGGCAGGGAGGGGAAAGTAGTCTAACACAACCCCCTGCACATCAGGATGGACAAAAAGGCACACCGGGTTGCATGGAGATGGACGGTGGCAGTGCAAAAGTGAACGAGCCACCCTGTCACCTGAAGCAGGCCGGACCCAAGAGGGCATTATAAAGGGAAGCCTCAAAGGGCAGAAGTGGCTCCACATTGAAGGACCCACGGTGAAGGACCTCAAGCAAGGGGTCCGCAGACAAAGGGGCAGAAGGGGGTTGCATATTTAAAATGAGTGAGCCTAATGAGACTTCTCTCAAAAAGGCTGCACCAGCCTCTGTAGCCCTCCTCAGAGGAGTGTTGGGGGGGGGGGGGGCTGCCGGCTCCACAAATTCAAAGGGGAGTATCGTTAACAGGCCCTCCGGCGACGCCGGGCGGCGCCGAACTCTCTCCAGAGAAGTCTAGAACTCTGCGTCCACACGGCGCCAAAACGACACGTGTCGGCGCCGATTGTGCCTTCCCTTCAGAAAAAGCAGTTGGCACCAGTGAGGCAACCTTCCGCCTCATCCAAGACATGCTCAGATGCAGGAGAAAGGAGCAGAGGAGGTGAGCCTCCGGTGCTGGAACGGCACCAACCTCGGCTCCCGACAGGCAGCCGCCTGCTCAGAAACCCAGGGTGTGCCAAAGCCAGGGCTATGAGCACAGGCAACCACCTGCGGCGCCACAGGGAGCCCAGCGGGGCTTTGCGGCGCGGCAGAGGTGCCGTGGACCGAAGAGGGGGACTTGGCCGGGCCGCGCCCTAATGATACCAATTCTCCGGCATTCCCAGGGAGCAAAGGCTCAATAGGCGAACGTACCGGCGACTCCATCGGGGACCCCACAAGAAGCGGAGGTGCCGAGGACGCCCCAGGAACGGGAGAGGACCTCAGGGATGCCCGTAAAGCCATAGAATATGCCTCCATCTGGGCCCCCGCAAATGGAAAGGGCGGATAAGGGGAGGGTGTCTGTCAGGAGCTCACGTCTGGAACATTCCAGGAGCCAACGACCCTGACAACAGAAGAAGGGGAGGTCGAAGAACTCGGCCACCACGACTTACCGAGAGGTAAACAAAGGCCCAGGACCCCAGAGGGCGATCTACGGTGGAACCGGACAGTAGAGGGACCTGCTGTGGACGACTAGGCAGGGGGGCGAAATGACTCCGACCGGGACAACCATACAGATATAAGCTTCATAAGGTGCTCCCGCTGAGACTTGGGTTTCAGACGCGTTGGCACGAATCGCAGTCCGTGGAGTCATGGTGCTCGCCCAGACATCACATACAAATAAGATGCGGGTCCATCAGGGACATCTGGCGCGAACAGGAATTGCAGTTTTAAAGCCTGAAGGCATTGCACACTGTTCCCAACGCGAAGCGTCGAAAAAGGAGGCCTGAAAACAGGCCAGAGGAACCGCTCACTCCGGATCCGCGTTGCACAGTGAAAAGATGGAAATGGACGTCAGCGCGTTCGGTGGGACTTTTATGACCTTGCTGACGTAATGTACGTGGATGTCAGGGTGGGGTCATGTGGCGCCATCCCCAAGCGCGTAGAGGTGCTGCTGCAAAAAATTTGCGTGCTGCAAACATTTTTCCAGATCCAATCTGACGACTGGGGATATTCTAAGTTAAGGAATCTGCTGCTAGATGTCTATCAAATAAGTGAACCGACAGTGCTCTGGTTGAGAACATTCAATGTAAACAGAGATAAATATCAAAGGTGTTTGATGCAAGAGACTGTATTTCTTATCTGGAGCAGCTGTCCCCGAAACAGAACCGGACATAAGTCTTTTGACTTGGAGTAGCACCCAGAGCCTGATGGCAGAAGAAAACAATTTATGATGGAGCTGTTGTGCCGATGTATTCTGAAACAAGGAAGGAGTCAACAGGTCTTTAGACTCAAATGTCTTTGAATAAAAACTTGCAAAAGTCCAATTTCAACACCAGGATGGCAGGAGTATCCAGAGGATGGGTATCCACAACCACACATGCTAAAACACACATATATAATATAAATTATATACAGTAATTAAAAAGCACAAATAACTAACGCAAATAGACCATTCACAATGTCCAATTTTATTGAACCAATTTATTCTACCTTAGAATAAAAATATTTTCACAGAGCAAGGTACAATGAAAATACACCACCATGCTGTTTTCTGCTGGGGTACAAATACTCAGATCAGAAATCCAAACCCTTGAGGAATACATCAATGTACACCTTTACAGCACGGTTTAGTGGCATTATTTACAGTTTTTAGTGTTTAAATAGGACCGGTATAGTTCATAGATAGTTATTGCAACAGTATAGCCCTTGCCAATATGTTGAAACCCTCCCAACTGTTCCATGATTCTTGCCTGTTCAGAAAGCGTTGCTGTTAAATTGGAAGTGCATAACACAAAATGTATTAGCCAACTCTGATGGTTGTTAAAACTTTGTCGTAACCAATTACAATTTACTTTGCTTCAAGTGCTTTAGTAAAGTATACAGTCAAAGGGGTTCTTATTTGGCAATTTCCAAACACTCTAGATTATAAAGAGTGCAGCTCTCCAAATCCAAAATTAATAGACCAACATGTTAAACATTTGTTTCCCTTTTAGATCCTTTGGTGTCCTCTTGTGCCCTTCACACAAATGATGAAACCATCTGCAGTTTTGAACAGATTTAACAAAATGTTTCAGGTCAATTCTAATAGACATTCCCGATGCTTTTCATGGTCGGATCCTACCTAATTTTTCCTGGCCAGTGTATACATTCTCAAATGACATTAACAAGCTAAGATTTGTTAAGTTTAATGAGACTTTGCTACAAATTATTACAGCAATGCCAAATATAAATAAAAAAAAGACACATAAAGACAATGACTTTTATTCTGGGTACTCCTTTAACTGCATGTCTGAGCCCACTCCTAGACGTTACAGCTTTCAACAGCAGGCATGGTTAATTGCTAACCTTTATATGAGAAAATAGCTATGTTCTATTCTCAATCTGAAAGCTTCTCTTTATTTGGACGAATCCTGTGATATGCCAGAAATCACAAACTCGAGTTCCTGCACTGAATAACAGAGTAAATCCAGTTTTGTTTATTAAACGGCAAGCCAGTGCTTCAGGACTCCAAATAAAATCCAAAACCAATTTAAAGCATGAAAAAGCTAATTAGGAAAACTTACAGCCGTTCTTTAGCATTTTAACTTTTGCAGTAACGTCAGCATGTTTGCAGACTAAAAATTATTACTCTTAAAACAGAAAAAAATAGTTATTCCTTTTTTATACAGCTATACAAGTTCTTAATGTTTCTTTGGCAATGGGATATAATGCAATTTTACAACTATACAAATAAAAAAAAATCCTTTGCCTAAGAAACAATAACTGTGCAATGTAGACTCTCACAAAGCAAGCACTCTACTTATCAAGCACCCAAAAAAGTTGACAAAATACAAGAATTTCAAAAGGGATATTACAGGATCCCCCCCCGCCCCCCCCCCCCCAAAAAAAAACAATGGATCAAACTCACAGTATCGACGGCTTTCCACATACAACTGTCTTTCATAACTTGCAGCAATTATCAAATACAATTTAATAAGAAAAATCTTCATAGTGATGAAAAAATACTTAGCTCCATCGAAGTACTGCTTTATTTTTTTTTCCATTTTACTATACATAAGAAAATTACCTATCCTTCAGCCTTTTAAATAAATGTAATGCTCAACATGTTCAAAGATGGCCTTTAAAAAAAATAACTGCATTTCAAACTTTTGACGCTAAGCAGTTACACCCTAGTGCTGGTGACAGGTTTACAGCAAGGTAACTTCTTCATTCTTCATAAAGATTGAATCAAAATCTTCTGGACCATGAACATCAAAAAATTGTGTAACCAGTTTCTAAGGAGGCTATGCAGCAACTTTGTTGTCTTTCTAAAAGAAAAAAGAAAAAACATGGCGATAAATGAAGCATTTATTAAAACTTGCATATTAATGATCGCAATTGTGTTTCTCATAAAACATTATGAATGAATCCAGACTCTATATCTGGTCACAGTGTCAAAGGTTGCAAATTGCAGTAGAATTTCTTGGGTGAGAGGAATCAAACAATAAAATATTACGTTCTACATAAAGCGATTTGCACAAATTGCTTTTAAAACACAAGTGCAATCATACAGAATACATGGTGCACATTCCAAGACAGTTCGCGCAAGTAAAGAGTTGCGATAGACTAATGTAGGTTTAGCGAGATGACCAACCTACAGACAAAAAGGGATTTTACCCACCTTCTGACAATCAATGTACGCAACTTGCCAATTTTAAAGGAACATTTTCTTTTAGAAGGCCTTCAATAGTCTCACTGATTCGAGGGATGATAGTTTTGAGACACAATTATTAAGGATTAGAAAGTACTAAATCTCTAAACTTTACCGGTGATTGTAGCAAGTCAATCACATTGGAAGACAGAGAACTATGTTTTCTCCTTTGAGGCACTCATTGCATAGCCAATAGGTCTCTCCTTTGGGACCTTGTGTGTTTAGCCAGAAATTTTGGCTATGTTTGAGAGCATTGTGGCTGCTGATCATTATGTTGAAAAGTTCTAATAGAAAGTGTTACGCATTTTTGTTACCTTTATACAAACGAAGACAACATTATATACAAAGACTACCATTAAATAGGGGAAGCAACAGATAAGTGGTTACACATGGCAGGAGTGCATTATCTATCGCTATATTAAAAATATCAGTCATTGTTACTTGTTCGCGGTGGCCACATCAGAACTAGCCAAATTAGTAACAAACTGTTGTCAAATGTTTCAAAATAGAAATCAGGAGCCTGTCTGGGTGCAAGTGAAGACCTGGAGGGATAGTTAACAAACCCTGCATTTTTCGTTAGTAAGGTGATCTTCATGCTCAAGGGCACAACTTACCTCTGGCACGCAAAGGACATTACAGGTTTTAACAGGTGCAGGATAGAAGGTCCTTTCAGTAACACTATAACGTAGAATTCATCTTTTGGGAACAAAGCCAGCTTAGAAATGTCAGAAGAGTTTTACAAGCAGTGGGGCTGGTGCAACAAGGCATAGTACACATGTATATGAAATTAGTCAGTGGTCTGCCCTAAGTAAATAATACTATCTCACAACAGCGGCACATGACAATACACTCAAGGCAGTTCTGAAACATCTTTACGGAACCTGGGAATCCCTGGTCAGCCAATTTCAACGCGGCAAAGAACCTTCTCAACCTTGCCACAGAGTCTTGGGACCCCGAACTCGTCAACTACACGGCAATTAAAAACGTGATTAAAAAACAAGTACGCGCCCTCTCCCAGTAACTGGACTTGGAGTCACTGGCAAAAAGAGATTTTCACGAGTCCCTATGCCTGCCGCACATTGTGTACAATCCTAAACACCATCTTACGCAGGCCGTGGGCCGCTCGGCCCTTCACAAGATTTTAGCCTACAGACTACACCCCCTGCCCCTCAAAGAACTATATGCCTTTGAAGAGGCTGGATCGGGAGCCCGGGAATGTAGGCTCTGTAACTACAAACGCGAGTCATTGGCCCATCTTTTACTATGTTGCCCGGCCCTGGGTGCGGCACGCAGCCTTTACCTCAGGCCTATCTTAAGACAAGTGGGGTCAAGCACCGCAAAGGAGGCGATTTACCAACTATATACACTGACCACAGTAAAACTGATGGCCTCATTTGGAAAGTTCATCCAACAGACACGGTCTAAGCTGATGGCCATCCAGGGCACATATGAATAGAGACTTTGCAGATGCACTCTGGGCCGTCCGTCCTACTATGAACCCTATTTCTTGTGCCTACCAGTGTCCTGGGAACCATCATACAGACTTGCCCGCTGATACACTTCTGGTTTTAACTTTTGTAATTTTGTATTTTGGTTTTAATGTAATGGTTTTGAGTAACCAAACAAAGTTATTCATTCATTCAGTGGTCTGACAATAACTAGCTCTATACAGGAAGCAGGTTAGCCTTTGGACTTCATCTCTACAACGCTGATAAAAAAATACTTGTTACACAACATTTAAAAACTGCAGTTATGCAAATGTACTCATTTCCTATTAACATGTTTGCATAAAGTATACTCTGCCACTGAGAACGGAGAGTGAGTCTGCACTGAGAGAAGCGAAACCCCGAAAGCATATCACGTGTGTCGGGAAAGATAAAATAACAGCAACAGTCTGGACTTCAAGCACCACAATGAACGTGTCCACAGATGTCACCCTGTCCTTACCAGACAGCGAGAGAGCACCTCTAGCAAGAGGAAACATGACTGCACAGAGAGCAAGAACAACGGATGCACTTCCCACTATAGACCCCTTGAAAGGAGTGAAAAACAAAATACCCAGTATCCTCAACCGGAACTTTTGGCAGCGGAGAAGAGGCTACAGTGGAAAGTACCAGGTCAAGCCTTCCAATCTGGCGGCTCTGTTGGAAACACGGAGATACTGGTGTTTTCTAGAAGTAGCTTGGAGAGAAAGAGGTTTATTGTCCAAATAATTTGGAACTGTGAATGTCGTATTCGAGATTTTGTAAACAAAACTAATTGCCCATCTGTCCTGTGCGCAACTGTCATACTAATTTATGTGGCGCCACAAGTTTGACTACGTTCCAAGTTGAGCAGAATTATTTTTCAAACATGGGGGCACTCGGATGCCTTAGATGGGGGTACAATTTGTTGGGGGTTAGACGTGAACTGATGGAAATAACTCAGACTAACAATTTTCTCAGTGTTCTCGGAAAAATTTATTCTGGGAAATATTGTATTTATGATGCCCGACCTTAGGGAGTACACTGTAAACAAAGGCTTTATCAGTTTTTACACTTAAAATTAGGTTGTATATACACATTGTGTTGTACGCGCCGAAACTGTGAAACGCGCATAAAGACAACCCAAAAGTGGAAGTATATCAAGATTTTTTTTCCGCTCGATAAATTATAGTCAGGCTGAGAAATGGAGATCTTCGATAACACGATCGGGGTTCATCCAGCGCTGAGAAATGAAAGACGTTCAATAACGCGATCGGCATTCCTCCAGCACAAACAATATGTCAGTGGAACATAGCTGGATGTTCTATGCTTCACTATATTCACTTTCAGCTGTAGTCATCAAGATGCAGCACTTAGGAGAGCCATTGAAAAAGAAAAAAGCCTGCAATGGTGTGCGTACTACAAATAATTTAAGGAATGCAGCAGGCACAGTGCGGGGGCCCTGCTCGGTCAGGAGCTCCCTAGGCCAGGGGAGAGAGAAGGCGGGCCATACACCTGCCTTTGGCCAATTGCACGCTGTCTTTCTTAGAAAGAAGCATGCAAAGGCCAATAACGTGGAAGCCAAAAAAAAATATATATACACACACCAGCTTGTGTTCCCAGATGAAAGCCCTTACAAAAAGCCTTGGAGAGCAGTGCATGCGCACTGGCTCAGGCGAGACCTAAAAAGGCAATTGTGCCTCGCTCCGTTTGTTGCTCAACTCACAACATCCAGGAAGCCATTCAACAGCTTACACAGAGCTAAGGTTTGTATTAAAGAATACAGAAGAATCAATAGTGGTTAGTCTGAGAACTTCGATTGAGATTATAACAGATTCTTAGCTCTTAACATGAGATCACAATTAGCAGTCTTCTCTAATGCTGGGCACTCCATCAGGAAATGATCCGCTCAGTTTGACCCTCTAGCGGGCATAGCACAACGGCTGCCAAGACCAGTAGCTGATCAAATGAGAAACAAAAATGCAAACAAGTGGTAACAGGTATGTAAATATTTTCTTTTACAGTGTTTCCACACTTTCTGGTAACTAAATTATCTAACTTGCCATCAATTCCCTTTTGGTTACCAACTTAGTTTGCTCTAGTTTAGTGTTTCATTACTTGTGTTTTGTTGGGCATTACTCCAGAAGCATCGTAATGCAACATTGCTAACTACAGTGGCTTCAATATGTAGGCTAAAAACGTATACTGGTCAGGTTCATAGTGAAAAGAACCAACATACTTAGCTGTCAGGAACGTTTGCATATACAGGGTGCAATTTTAGGACAAGATTGGATTTAATCACCTCTCAGCTTTCTTCATAGTGTATCATATACAAAAACTCTAAGTTAAAAAACCCTAATCTTCAAGCTTACATCACAGATAGTCATACCACCTTACTTTAAGAATTCCATGGGAGGTGCGGCTTTCTCATTATAAGTTGCCAAGCTCTAGGATGCACTTCCAGCCTATATTCTAAGCATACAGGAACAATTTAGAGTTCAGAAGCTAGGTGAAAACAACGCTGTTTCAAAGAAAATGTAAACCATCCCATAATATGGAGATAAACCCTAGAACAATAAGAAAACAAGTTACTTATCTGAAACTACGGTTATCCAGTATTGGTATCTTTCATAGATACACATGCCTGAATCATTCCCCGTCGCCACGGCGGGATTCCCACTGTAATTATATATACAAAAGCAGTGCCTTAGAATAATCTGTAGTAGGCTGACAAGACTAAAGGCCCAAAAAATAGCAGCCTATCTACCTCATTATATGAAAAGAACTGAAAGTAGTCCCAACCAATCAGCTTCCAGCACCCTCTAGAACCTTCCCAGCAGAGGCAGTTCTCGTCAGATTTTCCCAGCACAAGTGAGAAGTATGTATCCCTAATAAAGAACTGTTCTGCCGGGGAGGAGGGTGGGTGCATGTGAATCTATCAAAGATACCAATACTGAATAACCATAGTTACAGGTAAGTAACTTGTTTTCTTATCTAGTATTGGGGTATCTTTCATAGATTCACATGCCTGAATCAGAATAGCAAGCAGTAAACCCATATCTGTTGTTTGTGGAAGGTGGGAGACAAAGCGTAAATCTATATATCCCCACTCATCCGGAAGGTTATAGAGCACTAGAAAAGTAAAAAATACATAAATGCAGAAAACCTTCTAAAAAGAAAGTATGATATTCAGATAACATTTCATATTTAAACAGTATTTGACAAGCAAAATATTACAGTTTATTATGCTCTTATGTCATGAATAGAATATGAGAGACCTTTAAAAGTCTAACCTTAATGAAGAAGATGCTGCAGCACCGCTTGCCTCACTGCTGTATCATCTTGTGATGCAGATTGCAAGCAGTAATGCTTTGTAAAGGTATGGACACTCTTCCATGTCGCAGCTAGGCAAATGTCCGCCAGTGTGACTTCGGCAAATAATGGGGTTGACGCCGACATCATTCTGGTGGAATGTGCTTTTACCTTTCTGGCTAAAGGCTTGTTAGCTTTTTCGTGACAGAATTGTATTACTGAAGATAACCACCTGGTTATTGTTGCTTTAGTCACAGCTTGTCCCAACGCAACTGGACCATAAGCAATAAATAACTGGTTAGATTTCCTTATGTCTTTAGTTTTCTGAAGATAGAACTTTAGACAACGCTTCACATCCAGAGAGTGAAAGGCCTTTTCTGCCGGTGTGACAGGATCCCGGAAAAAAGTCTTTAACTTAACCGGTTGGTTTGAATGAAATTGTGATGGTACTTTAGGAATGAATTTTGGATTTGTTCTCAAGGGGACTTAGTCCTTAGAGAAATGAAGGAAAGGTTACGAAATGGTGAAAGCCTGAATTTCACTCACCCTCAGGGCTGAAGTGAGAGCTAGTAAAATAGCCACTTTCCAGGTTAAAAACTTCAATTCAGCTGTATGAATAGGTTCGAAAGGCCTTCTCATTAACTGGGACAAGACAATATTGAGATCCCATTCGGGAGGTGGTAGTCGAATTGGCGGAAAGGCTCGAAACAACCCTTTCAGAAATTGCTTTATCAGTGAGGAAGAACATAGTGAAGGTTTGTTGGAGCTTCTTCTGAATCGGGATATGGCGGCAAGATGTACTTTAATAGAAGAGAACACTAGACCCGCCTTGGCTAGTGAAAACAAGTAAGGTAGGATATCTTCAGGTGGAGCTTGAAGAGGATGGATATTATTTGCTTCGCACAAACAACAAAAGCGTTTCAATTTGAAACGGTACGTTCTGATAGTACTCTGAGCACGGGCTGGAGACAGAATTGCTCTACAGTCTGCAGAAATCTAAAGATCTTTAAACTCTAGGAAGTCAGGAGCCAGGCATGCAAGTGCAGCGATTTTGGATCCGGGTGCAGAATCTGACCGCCTTCCATTGACAACATGGCAAGTGTCGGCTTGAGGCGAACTGGAGGCTGTTGAGATAGCAGGAGCAGTTCTTGGAACCAGTACTGCCTCGGCCAGCGAGGAGCAATGAGGAGAAGAGTGCAATGCTCCCTCTTCATCTTTTGCAGAATCCTTGGTATTAACGGTATCGGGGGAAAAGCATATGCAAAGATTCCTGACCATCTCATGGACAGGACATTCCCTCTTGAACCCCGTTGAGAAAATCTGCTGGCGTAATGCACAAGTTACTACTTGTGTAACGATATATATGTAAGACATTAGTTAGTGATAGATTCCTTACCTTCGAATATCCCCAGGCGTCAGACTGGATCCGGAAACTTTTGCGTAGCAGTACCCTTGCGCGTCAGTAGGCGTCGTCTGCGGCTCCGCGTCAGTCGTCGGCGCCGTGAGGACGTTGTCTGAGTACTTAGACGCCGCCTCCGCGTGCGGACGTCAGTTCTTAGACACAGCTTTTCTGCGCCAGAAACGCAGAGCTATGCTAAAAACCAACACTGGTGCCATTGAAACTAGGGCCCTGAAAGGGGATGACCTTAACCCTAGATATCAGTTCGCAGAACGGGGAGGATGGGTGGGTCGGTAAGGAATCTATCACTAACTAATGTCTCTTACAGATATATTGTTACACAAGTAGTAACTGGTGCATCAGAAATACACGTTAGTGATAGATTCTTTACCTTAGAATAGATACCCCAGCAATACCAATCCCGGTGGTGGGTCTGCGAACCAATGATCCGTCCTCCAGGACTTTCTGGTCGGAACGGCCAAAGAAGCCATCCCTCCGGACTGGACTATCCAGGCAATAGTGTCTTGCAAACGTGTGCAGCGAGGCCCACGTAGCCGCCTGGCAAATGTCCTGCAAGGGCACACCTCGGCCCAAGGCAGTTGTAGTCTCTGTGGCTCGACTGGAATGAGCCCTCAGCCCAACAGGGGGTTCCTTCTTTGCCAAGGAGTAACACGCCTGGATACACAAGATGATCCACCTCGAGATGGTCCGCTTGTGCACCCCTTTCCCCTCCTTAGCGCCCACGTATCCAACAAAGAGTTGGTGATCCACCCAGAACTGGCGTGTGCGGTCCAGATAGAACGAAAGCGCACGTTTTGGGTCCAGACGGTGGAGGCTCTCTTCTTCTCTCGAGGGATGCGGAGGCGGAAAGAAGGTGGGCAAGGTGATGGATTGCCCAATGTGGAAGGCCGTGACTACCTTGGGTAGGAAAGAGGGCCTTGTCCGCAACACAACCTTGTCTGGATGGACTGAAAGGAAAGGAGGTTTACAGGATAGAGCCTGGAGCTCACTCACTCTCCTGGCAGAGGTGATGGCTACCAGGAAGGCAGTCTACAAAGTGAGAAGGCGAAGAGGACAGTTGTGAAGTGGCTCAAAGGGAGCGCACATCAGAAAAGTAAGAACCAAGTTCAAGTCCCACTGAGGCATCACAAAAGGAACAGGAGGGAACGTATGTGTGATGCCTTTCAGGAAACGATTAACTATAGGGGACTTCAACCTTCTTTGTTTATCAGGCAGCCTCAAAAAGGCTGAAAGAGCAGAAAGGTAGCCCTTGATAGTGCCCACAGCAGAGCCCTGCTGGGCAAGAGAAAGAAGAAAGAGAAGAACCTCAGAAAGAGGGGCATTGAGGGGATCCACAGCCTTTGCTGTGCACCATGCCACAAATCTGTTCCACCTGCAGGCGTATACAGACTTTGTGGAGGGACGCCTGGCTGCCAGAATGATGTTACAGACTTCAGGAGGCAAGTCAAATGGCCTCAACTGTCGCCGCTCAATCTCCAAGCATGGAGGTGGAGACTGGACAGGTTCGGGTGGAGGACCGTCCCCTGCTGCTGCGACAGAAGGTCCTCCTGAAGAGGCAGACGAACCGGGGGATCGACTGACATACTGAGTACCTCGGGATACCAGTACCTTCATTGCCCAGTCCGGAGCCACAAGGATGACTTGTGCCCGGTTGCGCTTGATCTTCTTCAGAACTCTGGGCAGAAGTGGTATAGGCAGAAAGGCGTACAACAGACCGCAACTCCACTCGTGACGAAAAGCGTCTCCAAGCGAGTGCGGCCTTGGAAATTCCAACGCGCAGAACTGATGACATTGCACGTTCTCTTCGGTGGCGAATAGATCTAACCAAGGCTCTCCCCACTGCAGAAAGAGACCTTGCTCCACGTCAGAGTTCAGACGCCATTCGTGATCCATCATGCACCGGCGGTTGAGTTTGTCCGCCCTGGCGTTCAGAGAACCTGCCAGGTGTTGAACCATCAGAGTCACGCCCTGATGGTCCAGCCGTTGCCAGAGGCGCAGAGCCTCCTGGCAGGGGGTCCACGACCCCACCCCGCCCTGTTTGTTGCAGTACCACATGGCGGTTGTGTTGTCCGGGAACACCTGCACTACACTCCCTCGGATAGAGGGGAGGAATGCCTTCAGTGCGAGACGAATCCAAAAGGTTGATATGGAGCCGGGACTCCGCTGGAAACCAGAGGCCTCTGATCTCCGCCTCTTCTATGTGGCGTCCCCAGCCCTGGAGTGACGCGTCCGTCACAACTACATGCTCCGGGTGGGGAAGGGGGAGGGGTCTGCCGCTGACCCAATCTCGGTCCGTGAGCCACCACTGCAGCTGTCTCGCAGTGCCCTCCGAGATCAGGACATGGTCGGACAGGTTGCCCTGATGCTGGGCCCACTGAAACTTCAGGTCCCACTGCACAGCCCGCATCCGCCACCGGGCGTGATGCACCAGAAGGATGCAGGAAGCCATCAGCCCCAGAAGCCGCAGCGTCAACCTGACCGAAACTCGGGATAAAGGCTGGAAGATTGGAATCAGTGCCTGTATATCCCGAACCCGCTGTTCAGGTGGGTAAACCCAAAACTGCGCAGAGTCGAGAACCGCTCCGATGAAAAGGAGCTTCTGAGAGGGACACAGGTGCGACTTCGGCACATTGATGGAGAACCCCAGCTGGTGCAAGAGGTCTGCCGTTGTCTGGAGGTGGCCGACTACTGTCTGGGGCGAGCCCGCCTTCAACAACCAGTCGTTGAGGAAGGGTTAGACTGAAACCCCTAACCTGCGCAGATGAGCTGCGACCACCGCCATCACCTTCGTGAACACCCGTGGGGCGCTGGTAAGGCCGAAGGGGAGCACAGTAAACTGAAAGTGCTTGTGGCCTACCGTGAACCGCAGGTAACGCCGGTGGGCCGGCAGGACGGGGATGTGGAAATAAGCGTCCTGCAAGTCCAACGCTACCTGCCAGTCTCCTGGGTCCAGGGCAGCTAAGACCTGAGCCAGAGTCAGCATCTTGAACTTCTCCTTCCGGAGGAAGCAGTTGACGTTACGTAGGTCCAAGATAGGGCGTAGGCCCCCTTTGCCCTTCTTGGGTACCAGAAAGTAGTGGGAGTAGCAACCACGTCCTACTTCTGGCCCAGGAACGCGCTCGATGGCCCCCTTGGCCAAGAGGGCCGAAACTTCCTACTGCAAGTGATCCCCCGATACGCGGTGGTGTTGCGGTGGCATGGCTTGAGGGGTCGTCTCGAAGGGGAGAGAGTAGCCCTCCGGACGATCTGCAGCACCCACCTGTCCGAAGTGACAGTGCGCCAGTGAGAGTGGTGATGGCGAACATTGCCCCCCACTGGCATTACACGGGCCGAGAATCACGGACTAGGAGGGTTTAGAGGCGGATGCTGCGGGGAAAGGTGTGGACTGGCATCGCCGTTGTCCCCGACCGCCTCCACGGCGATTTTCACGGCCGCCACCGTGCTGGATGTTAGTCTGCGGCGTGTGGCTGGAGGCACGTGGGGGGGGCACCCCTTCCTTTGCCACGAAAGGAGCGAAAGGCACCCGTTTGCTGGCGCGGGGCCGAGAGGCCCAAGGACTTGGCCGTAGCCCTGGAGTCCTTAAAGCGCTTAAGCGCGTGGTCTGCCTTGTCGCCAAAAAGGCGACGGCCATCAAACGGCATGTCCATCAGAGTGTTTTGGACATCTGCCGAAAAGTTGGCGGACCTCAACCAGGCGTGGCGTCTAACCGCCACCGTCGTTGTCATCGCTCTACCTAGTGAGTCGGTGGTATCCAGCCCACACCAGATGGAATATTTGGCTGCATCCCGACCCTCCACAAGGGCTTGGCCGAGTTTGGCCCGTACCTCCAACGGACACTCTGGCAGCACTTCCGCAACAGTCTCCCACAGAGAGTGGGTGTAGCGGCCCAAGAGGCATGCGGTGTTGGAAGACCGCAGTCCCAGACTAAGGGAGGAGAATATCTTTTTTCCGTACTGCTCGTACCTCTTGGATTCCCTGTCCGGCGGAGCCGACGGGAATGCGGTCTGGGAATTGGAGGCCTGGATGACCAGGCTCTTGGGGTGGGGTGGGTGGACAGGAAACATGGCTCGCCCGGGGCCGGGCGGTGGCGTCTGGCCATGTTCCTATCTACGGGCGAACCCGTAGCGGGCCTGGACCAAGTGCCCAAAAGAACGTCGGTCAAGGCCTCATTAAAGGGCAGCAGAGGCTCGGCCGAGCTTGATTGCGGTTTAAGGACCTCTGTGGGGAGGTTAGTCCTCACGGCCGCGACGGGGAGCTCAAGGTCCAAGGCCTTGGCAGCCCTCATCAACACCACACTAGAGGTTGCCCCCTCCTCCGTAGCCACGGTAGGAGGGGAGACAAAACCAGTGTCTGGAGAGGTGTCCAGGCCACTGGCCTCCCCAAGTTCCCCTGTCCAGTCCTCTTGAGACTGACACTCCTTGGTCAGAGGGTCCTCAGACCCCGCTCAATCCTCCTCATCACCCATCTCCTGATACTCAGGGTTTTCAATCAATTGGGCCGGTTCATAGAAGTGAAAATCTCTAAACGCCGTCGAAACAGCGCCCAGCGGCGCTGTTCCGACGTCGGAACCGGAGCGAAGGAGGCATTGGGGGCGGCGCCGCCCGAGGACGGCGCCGGAGGCGACACCTGACAGACCGACGCCAAGGGGGGTTGTAAGGTCCACCGGCGATGATCCAGATCCCGAAAAAGGTCCAGTGGGGTCCCGCGGCACCGGGCCCGAAGGCGCCGGCGGCATCGGGACCGCTTGGAGCGGGACGCGACGCCCGCGAGTCCGAAGGAGCCGCGTGGGCGGTGTGCTTCTTACCAGACGACGACTTCGACCCGGAGGAGTGGTGCCGACTCTCGGAACTGTGGTGGCTCCGAGCCCGCAACCTGTCCCTCGACCTTCCGTGGGACCGGGACCTCTCACGGCGCAGGGCCGACTGCTGGAGTTCAAGTCGCCTGCGGGACTGCTCCCGCCCAGCTTTTGAAGAGAGGGCCCGGCAGTCGGAGCAGGCCTCGTCGTCGTGGTAGACGCCTAGACAAGTTAGGCACAGGTGGTGAGGATCCGTGACCGACATTGTGCGGTCGCAATCCTCGCAGTGCTTGAAACCAGGCATCCCTACGGCACCGATCGGAGTTGTAAGACTTCGAGAAATTATCAAAATGATCCCAAAAAGTTAGTCAAAAATTGACTAAGGGTTACTGCTTTTTCCAGATCTGCGCTTGCTGGCGCGGAAAAAAGAAGAACCAACGTCAGCACGCGGAGGCGGCGTCTAAGTACTCAGGCGACTTCGCGGCGCCCACGACGCCGACGACGGACGCGGAGCCGCAGGCGACACCTACCGACGCGCAAGGGTACTTCTACGCAAAAGTTTCCGGATCCAGTCTGACGCCTGGGGATATTCTAAGGTAAGGAATCTATCACTAACATGTCTCTTTCAGATACAGGCATTTGCTGTTCTGTTGCGTCACAAATAGATCTAGAGTTGGTGTGCCCTATCTCTGAAATATCTTGTTCACCTGTTCTTGTTCCAGTTCCCATTTGTGGCAACCTGCGAGGGATCTGCTGAGATGGTCGGCTAGAGAGTTTTGAACCCCCTTTACATGCTTCTCTCTGAGAGTCATGCCGTATTGTATAACCCACTCCCACAGCTCTTGAGCTTCCTGCAACAGAGATAGAGATCTCGTTCCCCCTTGCTTGTTGATGTAGAACATGCTAGTGGTATTGTCCGTACGCACCAGCACTGAAGAATTTGCAATTCTCGGAAGGCACGCTTGCAGAGAAAGGAAAATGGCTCTTAATTCGAGACTGTTGATGTGTTTCTGCCGATATTGATGAGACCATCGGCCTTGAATCTGGAGGTCCTGGAGATGGCCTCCCCACCCTTCCATGTATGCATCTGTGGTCAGAATGAACTCCGGAAGGGTCTGAAGAAACGTGAGACCCGGAGACAGATTGCTTTCTTTTGTCCACCATTGAAGAGCATGCTTCACTCTGGCTGTCACTTTTATGCGATCATCTAAATACCCTCCTATTTGTTGCCATTGTCAATGCATCTCCTCTTGCAGTGGCCTCATCCGGAGTCTTGCGAAGGGGACTAGACTGATCGCTGAAGAGCACATCCCTAGAAGAGACGCATATGTTCGGACAATTAAGGTTTGTCTTGCCAGATTTTGAAGTTTGTTCTGCCGTTCCTGGGACAAGAACGCTTTGCACTGTTGGCTGTCCAGTGAAGCTTTATTTGAATGGAGAAGCACTATCCTATTTAGATCAAAAAATCAAAAAACTTATTTATATAAGCTGCAACCTTGAATGTACATTCTTTTAAAGAAGCGTGCTGTTGTGGTAGTACGGTTGTCTTACCCGTACCTTTACTTAAACCTACCTAACTCGAGCCCGTGGGACTCTACCACTATGCACTATAGCTTTGGTTACTCCCAACTTTCTATGTAATGTTTAACAACTTTTAAACCATTTCTCAATCTTACTTTCAGATTTTAATACCACACAAAGAAAAACTTCTCAAAATATTTCACATGATATTCCAACAGTAGATCACATATATACATCAAATCATATGAATCATAATACACAAGGTACATTCTTGTCAATTAATTCCAACAGATTCTTTAGTTGTCCATTATTGGCTCAATGCATTTCGGGCCGCTGATTGGCCCTTCTTCAGGAGCCTAGTTAATCTAAAAAATCAATATATAAACAATATTCAGCATTATATCTAACATGAGTTTGTAGAAAACAAGTATACTAAAACTCAATTCATTTGTGTTGTCATCTGGGTTTTCCATTTTTTTTTTAAAAGAACACCATTCAAATCAATATAATGGTAAACATATAAAACCCAACACCACACCAGTTCGTGAACACTGAAACAAATGAAAAGTCAATGCTTACGTCATCCAACGATGACCGGGACAATTTCCTAATGAAAACACAAAACGCTTCTTAGTATTGTGGATCTCAAAATGTTGTTTCAGATTCTCTACTAACAATGCATCTATCCGTTCTTACCTAAATTCAGACGTGTAAACCAAGTAAAGCAATCGGCTCTGTTCTCTCAACTTCGTTCGCGTACAAACTTCAACCGGCTCTGTGAACACAGATACCGACATCAAACTCAATGATCTTTGAGTATACCAATCAAACAAAACCCTCTAAAAACTGCCTTCAAACGCGTGTATACCTTCTGAAATAGTGTAGCCGTCTCCTTCACTTCCCTCCGCTGTTGGTCGTCTCTCACATACGTGCCGACATCAAAACGCGTTTACCGGGAACTCTGCTTCCCTTCTCTATTTATGAACATCAACGACGGACTATTCCACCATATGCGCCATCTTGGAGAGGGGAAATATGCTGCGACTCCAAAGGAGTCAACAATGTCTATCGTGACACAAAGGCTATCAAAAAGTATATCCAAAATACAACTTCATCAACACTAGTTCTAATCAGGGTTTGACTACTCTTATATGGTTCACATGAAAACGCCCTGAGATTACACGACTCCAGGCGTGATGCTATGCTTAGTCAAACAGATGGTTTCCCTTAGATGTGAACAAATCAAACTTTATGGACAAATCCAGTCCTTACACATATGGACAAACACAAATAATAACAAGTGTAAATAAGTGCAAAATTAATTGAAATAAACTCAAAAAAATATGGTGGGTTTTTAGATGTAACAGATAACGAGATGCGAATTTTTAGCGTTACACGCATGTACAGGTACAGAGTACTTTCATATATACATCATAACAAAAAGCCACGAAATCAATACGTTCATTCAATCCCTTCGGATCTTGAGTCCCTAGTCTTTTAATCCTGCAAGTTTCCCTTTGAAGGAGGGATCTGGTGAGATCCGTACCTTCAAAGAGTTGAACCTGTTCTAACACTGAAAATTGCAATTGTGCAATGCTGTGTCTCTCTTCCATCCAGTGCATGGCTAAACTGCTTTTAGTATTTCGAGTCCTGATCGTACTTTTATGCTCTGAGATCCTTCGTTTCAATTTCCTTTCTGTCTTCCCTACATATAATTTTCCACATGGGCATTTAATGTAGTAAATTAGGTTCATTGAGTTGCGATCAGAATTGTGAAACAGCTTGATTTCTTTTCCTGTCTGCGGGTAAATTTGCTCCAACAATTACGTTTTTGTAGTGTACACAGTTTGAGTACTTCTTCATTCCTTTATACGACGTTTTTTTGTTGCTTCTGTTTTGATGAAAATTTCAATATCTCCTTGCGATTTTTAGATCTGGTAAATGCAAACAACGGCTTCATGCAAAAAAGCCCTTGAAAGTCTGGTTCTTTTTCTAGAAGACCCCAGTGACGATTTATGATGTTTTTTTATTTTTTGTGTACTGGAACAAAATTTAGACACAAACACATTCCTTTCTGTTTTATCTTTGGGTTTCTGTTTGAGCAAAATCTTCCGATCCTGCGCTAGTATACAGGTTTTAGCTTGATCAAGTAATTCTTGGGAGTATTATTATTATTATTATTATGTTCTTATAAAGCGCCTGAATCGACCCCCGAAGGGGTATCTCCGCGCTTGCCTTGGGAACCCGTCCTGGCTTTTCCCTGTGAGATAGCCCTTACAGGGCATCCCCAAGGTGAAAGCCAGGCATCCCGAGGCGGGGGGGCCGTTGTGGAGATTAAGCAAGCTTAATGCCCAGAGTTGCAGAGTGTGAACCCATGATTAGGTCAGGCACCGAAGCGAGAATTATCGAGTCCATGGGCATTTGAGCTCAAGACCCTGCCGCGTCGGGAATTGAACCCTGGTCCCGGGTCTGACCTCTGCTTCAGGGTCTGCCTGCTCTAACCAGTGAGCCACACTTCTCCACCCCTTTCTTTGTATTTCTGTTGTATTCCAAGATTTAATTCAAGGTCAGTGGTCTCTGAGCAAATTCTTTTGAGTCTCAAATTGTGAGAAAGGAAGATTCTTCTTCAAACGTGGGGGGTGGAAACTTTGAAACTGGAGCGCATTGTTAATATCAGTATCTTTTCTAAAAACCATGGTGCAAATCTTGGACGAATCTAATTTAATTTGTATATCCAGAAACGAAATCTCTGAATCACCGATTGTGTACGTGAATTGGATGTTTGTCAAAACTGTTCGTTTGAAGCAACTTATTTTCAAGCTTTTGTTTGCTCTCTGTCCACAATATAAAGAGATCATCTATGAACCTACAAAAAAGTTGTGTGTTCTTGCCACTCTTGATTATAAATGTGATCTGCTTCAAATTTCGCCATAAAGGTGTTGGCGTAAGCTAGGGCCTCAGTGAATCCCATAGATGTTAAGTGAAGACGAGGGGGAGACCTTGGGCGGGGTTGTGGGTGGTTTCTTTACAAACTCCAGAGTGTGCCCTCTTTCCACTAGGTCGAGGACCTACTGGTCAGATGTGATGTTCCGCCATTGTTGGTAAAAGGCGGTTATCTTCGCGCCCACAGGGAGGGAAGGATTGTGGATTGGCGTCTGGCATAGCTCATTGACGTTTGTCTGAATATCGTCCTTGATTATTTGATCTTAGTCTTCCTCCCGGATGAGAGAAATTGCTGGAGGAAGATTGCCTGTATAAAGATTGGTAATACGGTTGCTTATACTGCGACTGGTATTGCCTGTTCTGTTGATTGTGGAAATTTCCTCTGGAAGAAAATCCACAACCTCTTGCTCCTCTAAAAGTACCTCTTTTATATTGCAGGGTACCAAGCGATTTTGCGGTGTTTGTATCCGTCTTGATGGTTAGTAAGGCGTCATCTATGTGTTTACCGAAGAGCGATTCCCCATCGTAAGCCATATCAAGGATTTTTGTTTGCACCTCAGGTCTGAAGGAGGTTGCTCTGAGCCAGGCCTGTCGTCTGAGCACCGCAGCACCCGCTAACTGACGAAAATTAGTGTTTGCGATGTCTAGGGCGCAATCTATTATTTCTGAAGCCGCCCTCTCTCCTTCAAGCACTATTTTGCGTACTTCTTGCTGACTATCTTCCGGTATCAATTCTATGAATATAGATAGTTCCGACCACATTTGTCTGTCATAGAGGGCAAGAATCGCAAGAGAATTCGCTGCCTTGATGGAAGATGGAGTGGTCTGTCCTGTAACTCCAGTTCTGTAGTAGGGGTATCTCTGTTATAGTCATAATCTAGTGAATAGTCCCGCCCATGTGCGTGGACCCCGGCAATCAAAAATAATCTCTTAAGATGTTAAAATAATGCAGAAACTGCAAAGACACTTAAGAGAGAATTTAAAGACAAATAATGCAGCCTATATCCACAGGCTACACTGTCCAGTACTTCAACTAGAAATTCCACCAAAAAACACTACACATATAACAGCCTGCCAGTTTCTACCATAGAGAAACTTGCCTCCCCCAGTCAAAGACTCTGGAATGATAGAGAGGAAGGTAGGGACAGACAAGCCCCATAGGCTGCCATTATGTGGCTTAAATAGGATACTGTGCCTTTAAGAGAACTTTCCAGAACTTCTCCCAGTATCCCAGAATGCATAGCAGGTCCCTCTACTTTCAGTTCTTTTTGAAGGCGAACCACGCCAGACCTGTCGCATTCCGTACATGATCAAATATCTCCAACGGGGAGGAGGGCGGGCGCTTATGACTATAACAGAGATACCCCTACTACAGAACTGGAGTTACAGGACAGAAACTACTCCTTCTGTAGTAGGGGATCTCTGTGTATAGTCATAATCTAGTGAATAGAATGGCAAGCCCATCCCCACACCAAAGCGGCGGTGGAGAATAAATACATAACGCCACTACTGTGCGAACAAATTCCGTAGCGAGCCCGGCCCAACCTGAGCGTCTGCCCTGGCGTCAGTGTCCAGACAGTAATGCTTAGCAAAGGTATGAACCGACTTCCAAGTGGCTGCCTTGCAGATTTCAGCAATCGGCACGTTACGGAGCAGAGCCGTCGTGGCAGCTTTGCCCCTGGTGGAATGAGCCTTAGGCTTACCTCCTAAGGTCTTATTAGCCTTTTGGTAACATAATTGTATGCAGGACACAATCCACCTAGAGATGGACTGCTTAGAGGTCGCAAGACCCATCCTGACCTATCCATAATTGATGAACAACTGGTCAGACCTACGAATATCTCTGGTTTTATCCAGATAAAATTTCAACACCCTCCTAACATCCAGGGAATGGAGAGACCTCTCCGCTGGGGATGAAGGGTTCTGAAAAAACGTAGGCAAAGTTATGGTCTGGTTGACATGAAAATCAGAAATAACCTTGGGAAGAAATTTAGGGTGAGTGCGCATAACAACCTTGGCAGCATGAAACACAGTATAAGGTTCAGTACAGCACAACGCCTGAATTTCACTCACCCTGCGGGCCGATGTAATGGCCACGAGGAACGCCGCCTACCAGGACAGGTGCTGCAACGAAGCCTTATGAATAGGTTCAAAAGGCTCCTTCATCAATCTGGACAGCACCACATTCAATTCCCATGAAGGCGAAGGAAGCCTGACAGGAGGGAATACTTTCTTCAATCCTTCCAGAAAATCTTTGATCACAGGGATCTGGAAAAAGGAAGTCTGTGAAGGGCATTTCTTGTAGGCAGTCAATGCAGCAAGATGAACCTTAATGGAATGAACATTAAGGCCAGATTGCGCCAAATGTAAAAGGTAAGGAAGGATGACATCTTCCTTACAGGTCGTAGGATCATGGTTCTCAGACTGGCACCAGATACAAAACCTCTTCCACTTGTAAGCATATGAAGTCCGAGTGAAGGTCTCTTAGACTCCTTCAGTATGTCCATGCAACCCTCGGGCAGATTCAGATGGCCATATTGCACTCTCTCAGGAGCCATGCCGCCAAACTCAAAGACAAGAGGTTGGGGTCTAACATCCGTCCCCCGAACTTCGTGAGAAGGTCCGGCCTGCACGGCAACCGAATGTGAGGAAGGAGAGACCGGTGAAGTAGGCCCGTGAACCACCACTGCCTGGGCCACTCCAGGGCAATGAGTATCATCCGAGCCCTGGACCGGGCCAGCTTGATGAGCACTGCCGGAATCAGGGGAATGGGAGGAAAGGCGTACAGAAAGCCGTTCGTCCAGTTGATCCATAACGCATTCCCCAGCGTCCCTTGCTGGAAGTACCTGGAAGCGAAGTTTCTGCACTTGCTGTTTTCGGCGGTGGCGAACAAATCTATGTCTGGAGTTCCCCACCTTGCGAAGACTTCTCCTAGTACTTCGTCGTATATGACCCATTCGTGGTTTTCCTGAACCAGTCTGCTCAGTGCGTCTGCCTGAACATTCTGCACACCTGGTAGATGGGTGGCCGTTATCGTCAGTCCTCTGGCTAGGAGCCAGTGCCAGATCGCCTGCGCCTCCTGTGACAAGAGTGCGTGATCTCGAGCCCCCCTGCTTGTTGAGGTAATACATCGTGGTGGTATTGTCCGTCTGTACAAGCAGAGAGTTGGTCTGGAAGGACGGAAGAAAGGCCTTCAGTGCCAAGTGAACAGCCCTGAGTTCCAGGAAATTGATGTGATACGTGGCCTCCATCGGCGACCACGTTCCTTGAATCTGTAGTCCCGGAATGCGCTCCCCATCCCAGGAGAGAAGCATCCGTCACGACAGTCTGCGTGGGAATGTCCTTGTGAAAGGGAACCCCTCTGAGGAGATTCTCCGCCGAACACCACCACTTCAGAGACTGAAGAGCATGCAGCGACAGTCGAATCTTGTCTTCCCAAGATCCTTTCCTCTGATCCCACTGGTCCTCCAAGCACTCCTGCAGCGGTCTCATGTGCAGCCGTGCGTGTGGCGTCAGGAAGATACAAGAGGCAATCGATCCCAGTAGAGAAGACACCGTCCTCACTGTTGTAGATGGAGTGGTCATAAGAGCCTGAGCCTTCCGAAGGAGTGATAATCGTCGCTCTTCCGAAGGAGACACGCTTGCTGACAGCGTATTGATGGAGGCTCCCAAGTACTGTATGCATTGGACCGGAGTCGGGACAGACTTGGCAATGTTGATGTGCAGCCCCAGCTTGTTCAAGAGAACGCACGTCTTCTGGAAGTGTGCTCGTGCTTCCGAGAAGGAGGATGCCTTGATCAACCAATCGTCCAGGTACGGGTAGACGAACACCTTGTTCTTCCTCAGGTGTGCTGCTACCACCGCCATGCACTTCGAGAATGTTCTCGGCACAGACTTCAGTCCGAATGGGAGTACTGTGTATTGATAGTGATTGGTGCCGACTTGGAACCGCAGGAACTTCCTGTGTTTGTGTGCAATGGACACATGGAAATAAGCATCCTGTAGGTCTATAGCGCATAGCCAGTCTCCCTGTTGCAACTGAGGGTAAATCTGATGCAACGACAGCATGCAAAACTTTTCCCTGCAAATCCATTTGTTTGCCTGCCGCAAGTCCAGAATGGGCCTGAACTCGTTCCTGTCCTTCTTGTGAACCAGAAAGAACCTGGAGTACAGACCTTTTCCTCTCTGAGACAGAGGTACGTCTTCTATCGCCCTTTTCCTCAACAGGATATCCGCTTCCGCCTGAAGCTCGCGCAGCTGAAACTGCGAGCTGACCGGGGGAATTGCTGGAGGAGGGCTGGTGAACCGAAGACTGTATCCATTGCAAACAATAGCCAGCACCCACTTGTCCGGAGTAATTTTTCTCCACTCTGCCAGAAAAAATGTAATGCTTCCCCCTACCGGAGTGGGTAACAGATCCGGGGGAAGTAGGTTCCTAGGGCCTAGACCCAGCCTGGCCCTTGGGCGCCGGGGCCGACTGCTGGCCTCCTCTGCCCTCCTGGCGCTTCTGGAACGGCTTACGGAACTGGTGTTGCTGTTGCGATTGTCCCGAAGCCTGGCCTCGTCCTCGGCCGCCGAACCGCCGTTGGAAAGGGCGGTACGTCTTCTTGCTCTCTTTAGGCTTCTCCAGGCCCACAGCCGTTAGCGTCTCGGCCTCCGTCTTCATGCGGGCCATCTCATCGTCCGCATGCTTCCCGAAGAGGGTCTCACCGGAGAATGGTAGGTTGGCCACCCTCTGCTGTGCGTCCGGTTTCAGGGACGTAAGCCGGAGCCATGCGTGGCGTCGTTGGTTGACTCCGTGGCAAAATCCGTGAGCAGCCAACAGGGAAGAGTCCGCCGCAGCGCTGATGATCTGGTTCGCCACCAGCATCCCCTCATTCAGCACTTCCATGAAGTCCTCACGCTTCTCCCGAGGTAAATGCTCAGCAAACCGCTCGAGGGAGTCCCAGAGGGCGCGGTCGTATCTGCCCAACAGCGCCATGGCACTCGCAGCTTTCATGGAGGTAGCGGAAGTTCCACAGACTTTCCTCCCCGCCGAATCCATCCACCTGGACTCCTTATCCGGGGGAACCGTGGAGGACAGAGTGGTGGCATGTTGCTTGCGGGCCGCCGTCACAATGACAGAGTCAGGAGGGGGTTCCGTTCTCAGAAAGGCCGGGTCCGAATCGGGAGCCCGGTACTTCTTCAGCAACCTCGATGGAGCCGCCCTCGTCACAGCAGGGGTGAGAAACAGGGCCATAGCCGGTTCCTCCAGGCCCGGCACCAGAGGTAGGAGAGGACGAGACAGGTGTTTTTGATGCAATGTCTCAAAAATGACTGAAGTCTTCGGAGTAGGCACCGTCAGGGATATGCCCAACTTCGCAGCGCCCCTTAAAAGGACGTCATGGAACGCCACCAGGTCATCAATCGGGGACACCCTCGTGTCCGGTGACCCCGACAGGGTAGGAGAATAGTCCCGGGTCCCAGAGGACCTCGTGTGTGAGCGAGATTCGCGCCCCCTATGGCGGCGTCTCGACCTCGTGGATGATCTGCGTCGCGATCTCTCCGTGGATGATCTGCGTCGAGATCTCTCCCTTCTCCCAGAGCGAGAGCGAGACCTGCCAGCCCGTGGCCGCTCCGCCGGCTTTCGTGGCGGGGTCTTCCTTGGCTCCTCACGGGCTTTCGGTTTTGGGGTCCCCTTAGGAGGAACAGGCAAAGACGGCAGGGAAGTGGACCTCGGCGGAGGAACCTTCGGCTGCGGGGTGGGCCCATGCGGAGGGACAGGAGGTGGTTGTGGGTCGCCTGAAGGAAGTGGAGGTTTGGGTGGAGGATCCTCCTTAGGAACAGGAGGAGGAGTCGGAGTCCAAGGCCGAGATGGCGTGTACACCTCTGAGTACACCGAGCCCGGTGACCCCTTAGGCGAAGGGGGTGGAGAGCCAGCCCCATCAGCAGGTGACCGCTTCCTCTTGCGTCCTCCACTAGAAGCAGCGTGACTCCTGGGACTAGAATCCCTCTTGCGCCGTTTGAGAGGCTGAACGACTCCTAGACGCCGACCGCTTTCTGCTAGACGTAGAGCGTCGCTTTTCTGGCGCCGAACGACGCTTCCGTGACTCCGGCATCGATCGCCGCCTCCGCGACGTCGACCCTCTTTTCCTCGACGGCGAACGCCGATCCCTCGACGTCAACCTCTTCCTCGCGATGTCGTACGCCGCCTCCGCGACGTCGAGCGTTCCGTCTTCGACGACGAGCGTCGCCGTCTTCTTGATGCTCTCGACGTCGAGGAGCCCCTAGACGTCGACCGGTGCTTCGACGGCGATCGACGGTGTCGCCTCGACGGCGAGCGTCGATGCTTGTCACTTCGCCTTCGGCGTCGATGGGAAGACCTTGACGTCGACGATGACGGTGGCTTCGACGGCGACTTCTCCATGATCTTAGACGTCGAACCGTCACGCCGTCTCGACCCGGAGCCCCGGGGAGAAGGGGAGCACACCTCCGTCATCCCTCTCGACGTCGTCGTCGATGCAATCGATGTCGACGGAGACCAGGACCGTTTGCTGGACTTCCTGCCCCGGGGGAGCCCCCCAGAGGCCTCAGCAGAGGCAGAGGGAACCTTCCCAGACTGCCCAGACCCACCTGCAGCCTGCAGACGCCTCTCCTCAAGGCCAGAAAGCCTGATCTTCAGTCTGTCCCTCAGAGTCCGAGCAGTAAACTGCTGGCAGATGACACAATCCTTAGGGACATGATCTTCAGGGAGGCAGACGATGCAGACATCATGGGGATCGCTCTTGGCCTTCTTCCTCCCACATGCTGGGCACTTATCAAAAAGGCCAGGCATTTTAGAGCCCTAAAACGCCTGAAACAGCACAAAAGAGAGAAAGAGAACACCAAGAAAGTAAACAAACACTTTTAGAACACAAAAGTGCCAAAATATCCAATAAACCCTTGAAACAAGGGAGAGCTCAATGCCAGGGTCCTGTAAGCAGGAGCCGGAAAAAAGAACTGAAAGTAGAGGGACCTGCTATGCATTCTGGGATACTGGGAGAAGTTCTGGAAAGTTCTCTTAAAGGCACAGTATCCTATTTAAGCCACATAATGGCAGCCTATGGGGCTTGTCTGTCCCTACCTTCCTCTCTATCATTCCAGAGTCTTTGACTGGGGGAGGCAAGTTTCTCTATGGTAGAAACTGGCAGGCTGTATTATGTGTAGTGTTTTTTGGTGGAATTTCTAGTTGAAGTACTGGACAGTGTAGCCAGTGGATAAAGGCTGCATTATTTGTCTTTAAATTCTCTCTTAAGTGTCTTTGCAGTTTCTGCATTATTTTGACATCTTAAGAGATTATTTTTGATTGCCGGGGTCCACGCACATGGGCGGGACTATTCACTAGATTATGACTATAACAGAGATACCCCTACTACAGAACTGGAGTTACAGGACAGAAACTACTCCATCTTCCATCAAGGCAGCGAATTCTCTTGCGATTCTTGCCCGCTATGACAGACAAATGTGGTCGGAACTATCTATATTCATAGAATTGATACCGGAAGATAGTCAGCAAGAAGTACGCAAAATAGTGCTTGAAGGAGAGAGGGCGGCTTCAGAAATAATAGATTGCGCCCTAGACATCGCAAACACTAATTTTCGTCAGTTAGCGGGTGCTGCGGTGCTCAGACGACAGGCCTGGCTCAGAGCAACCTCCTTCAGACCTGAGGTGCAAACAAAAATCCTTGATATGGCTTACGATGGGGAATCGCTCTTCGGTAAACACATAGATGACGCCTTACTAACCATCAAGACGGATACAGACACCGCAAAATCGCTTGGTACCCTGCAATATAAAAGAGGTACTTTTAGAGGAGCAAGAGGTTGTGGATTTTCTTCCAGAGGAAATTTCCACAATCAACAGAACAGGCAATACCAGTCGCAGTATAAGCAACCGTATTACCAATATTCATTTATTTTGACATCTTAAGAGATTTTTGATTGCCGGGGTCCACGCACATGGGCGGGACTATTCACTAGATTAGGACTATACACAGAGTTCCCCTACTACAGAAACAGCATTGGCGGAGAACTTCTTGCCTATTAGATCCTATCTTCTGCCCTCCTTGTCCGGTGGTGCTGAGATTGGAGTGGATGGCTTTTTGGACCTCTGTTGAGCAGCTTGGGATATCACAGAGTCCAGACGTGGGTGGCCCACCAAACAAGATGGAGTGTCTGGCGGTGCTCTATACTTCTTCTCAATACGAGGAATGACTGCTGGGATAGAAGCGGGTGTCTTCATAATCTTAAGACCTTCCTTCCAAATATATTCATTAATGGGTATGGCCCTGGTGATCCTCCTCTACCCCTCTTTAAAGTCGTGCAAAAAGCATTCTAAATGCTCAATAGTAACTGGTAGTTCAAATCTTGTAGCAGCCCTTTGCATTATATTGTGAAAGCCGCCAATGTCCTCCGGCGGAGACTCAGAGGGTTGTCGCAAAGGAGGCGAAGGCATGGGTATAACAGTCATCCTACGGATCCGCAGGTGTGTTTTCATGAGGTAACTCGCCTTCTTCCCTTCCATCCTCGTCCGAAGAGGAAGTATCCCGATCCTCTTGTGGTGTGGGTTCTGCAGTGTGTCTTGGCGACACTGGAGGCTGCGGTGGTGGAGGCGTACGTACATCCGCTGGTACCGGAGGTACAATTGGTGTGGGAGGTGTAGGTGGGAACCTTTGGCGATAGTCTGCCAACATGGCCTGTAAGTCCTGAATCAACGAAGGAGGAAGATGACTTGACTCCTCCGAACGTGGAGCTCTGTATGGTTGTCTATAGAAAGGTGTAGCCAAATCTTCTTGGTAGTAATGCTCCTGTATATCCTCTTCATCCTCATCCTGACATTTTATTTGTAATTCGGATAGATTGCGTGCAATCCCAAAGGGACCATCATCTCCATCACCCTCATCAGATTTCTCTTCTTCCACATATGTTTCTAAAATCTGTGATGGTAGCAGTGGAGAAATATTGGAGTAGTCTTGCCTATGATAGGTTTTTATCTGAAAATGAGTATATGCTATCGATGAGGCATGAGACACCTGAGGTAGAGAAGGCCAGGGTCTTGCAGGCGGATTCTTGGTGATGACTGGACTCTTTGCTGGAATGGCCGTAAACAAGCTAGTCGTCGACTGACTCGTCGTCGATGGGATTGTCGTCGACCGTGGTATTGTAGATAGACTTGTCGACGGGGCCGCCATCGATGGAATCTTCGTCGACGAGGTAATCGTCGTCGAGGATATCGTCGTCGAGGCTGTCATCATTGAGGCTGTCATCATTGAGGCTGTCATCATTGAGGCTGTCATCATTGAGGCGGTCTTCGACGAGGCTGTTGTCAACGGCCTCTTAGATGATACAGATGTTGACGGACTCTTAGTCAACTAGATCTTAGTCGTCAACGGGCCTTTTGTCGACGATGACTTCGTCGACGATGGAACAGTCGACGGAATGCTCGTCGAAGAGGATTTTGAAGAGATTAAAGAAATATCCTTAGCCCCTGAAGATTTCTTTGAGGAAACCTTGGATGACACAATAAGTGAAGTAATAGCAGAGGTAGACACCGTAGCTGAAGAGCTTGAGGTGGTATAAGTCAGAGACTGTGTGAGAAGACACCAGAGAAACAGTTTGTCTGTGCTTTACTCACAGTTTTAGATGAAGATCCTGAAGGCGGAGAAGATGGAGATTCAAGAAGAGGAGAGGATAGCCTCCTTGAGGGTTCTGAAGCTCTATGAGAGGATTTGTGTTGTTTTTTCCTCTCAGGAGAAGAGCTATCTCAGGATCTGGCTCTTTTGCTGGATGTAGAAGCTCTGTCCTCAACATCTGTGGAAGATGATTTGAGCCAAAGAAGAACCCTTGCCTCCCTGTCCCTGATGGTCTTGGCAGGGAAGGTGCTGCAAATCCTGCAATCCTTCACAATGTGATTGGGATGCAGACAGTAGATGCACTCCTTATGCTGATCATCTACATGGACCCTCTTTATCACAGGTCCTGCAGGCCTTGAAAAGAGCTTTCTTCTCAGACATCCTGTAGAAAAAAGTTGAAAACTGAGTAGGCACTCAGGGGGACTTCCTTTCCACACGACGTGCGGTGAAAATCTGAGGAGAATTGCCTCTGCTGGGAAGGTTCTAGAGGGTGCGGATAGCTGCTTGGTTGGTACTACTTTCAGTTCTTTTCATATAATGAGGTAGATAGGCTGCTAAGTTTTCGGCCTTTTTGGGCCTATAGTCTTGTCAGCCTGTGAGAAGTTGGCCTGATATGCAGTGATCACTATGTATCATTCCAACGACCCTTATTGATGATTGGTTGTAAGTCAACCTTATAGACCAGCTATCCTAGTAGCATGGACAAGAGCAGTCTTTAGGCTAAACTCTAGAGGGCGTGTTAAGCCAGCTGTTATACCATCACATATACCCATTGAACACCAAGTGAAAGGACACCACACAAGTTGTTATGAAAATAAAAGGATATTTATTAATAACAAGTCTACCCTGATCTCTTTAGGAGTCAGGGAGCTAAGCACACAACAAAACACTTAAGAAAATACTTTAAGTTGCACAATTTACACAAATGCCCGAGGGGCACGAAAAACCATATACTACAAAAGTGGAATGCGAAATACTAGCAGGTAAGTAACTCTATCCAGAGGCTTTAGGATCGCTAGGACTACACTACAGAACCTTCAGGTTAGGAGCAGGAGGCCTAGGGAGATCGGGTGCAGAGTGTGCACTCTCACGCGGGATGCGGGACAAAGTCTATGGATGCTAGATTTCGTAAAGTTAGTGTTATCGGACGAATCCGACTAGTTAGGCTGAAAACGAAAAAGGATCTGGACACTTAGATAGTGAACCTACGTTGGAGTACCGAAATGCTCAGGTTACCTAGCCCAGGAGCTGCGGCTGCATAGGGTTCAAAAGACGTCGGGAATCCTCGTTACAGTCTACGGAGCCTGAAAGAAGAAGTTGCTGGCAGGCGACCAGTGATGAAGTTTGATGTGATCCAAGCCTGGATCGATGATGGAGACTACCTGAAAGCAGAGGGGACTCAGTTCTTAATCACTAGCCAGTGATTAGGTGGGCACCAGGATGGCACCGGATGGAGTCACCTCGACCAGGTGAGTGGGCGACGCTGGGCTCTGCAGTCTCTCGGACCAGGAGGCGTTGTCGGCGACCAGGATGGAGGTGCGAGCTGTCCCACGAAGGTGTCTGCTGTTGGCGCTGCTGAAACCAGGATTGGAGCAACAAGCCTTGGCAAAGTCAAGCCCACGCGGTGGACTCAAGATGGCGTCTGGAGTGGACCAGGAGGGTCCGGGGTGCTCCTCTTTTGGAGGGGAGCAAGGGCCAGTCTGGAGCAACCAGACCAGCGATGGAAGTGTTGTTGTTCGTCGTCAGGAGAGCTACAAGCCAGCAGGCAAGTGGCCGGACAATGCGGTGAGCAGCAAAGAGCAGAAGGGCCCCACGCAGATCTCGTGGATGCTGGGGGGCTGGACTTCGGTGCTGGAGCTGCTCAGGGTTAGGGCTTCTCAAACCCCAATGCACTCACTCGAGGATCCCTCGGCGGTCGTGCTGGATAAGCGTCGTGCAGTTTTGAAGATGGCCGGTCCCTTCAGGTCTCGTCACACCCACGAATCTCAGCTGGGCTGATGTAGGTAGAGGTCAGAGGTGCCAGGGAATCCGGGTCTCGTCGAGCTGGGCAGTCTTGATCCGGAGGATGGACTTGCAGCAAACCGCATGCGCTTAGATGGTGCCCGCTGGTGCAGGGTGGCTACTCCTTAGCCACAAGGGAGAGTCTTCAGAAATGTTCAAGAGTTCTTTCGTGGAAAGAAGTCAAGATTCAGAATGATCTAATTTGGGAAGGGGGCCCGCTCCTACCTTTATACTAAAGAAAGGGGCTGGCACGCGACTAGGTCCTGCCCATGGGTGGGACCAGGAAGGGGGGTGGTTACACCCCTCTCCCCTGTCCGGACTTTCCCCAGCTCAGGGGCTGGTGTGCCCCTGGAACTGGTTCAAGCCGGCATATGCACAGTGAGCACCGGGGTGCCACTTGCAGTCACCTTCCTCTCAGCCCTGCCTACCTAGGATACACAAAACCCTGTCTGGGATGGTGCTAGCACCGCCCCTGACAGGAAACCCTTTGTCCAAGCTCTCCTCGCTAGAAGGACTCCCAGCTGCAGGGGGTCAGACTCGTGTCTGTGGTGGCAGCATCCATTTTGTGGAGCTGAGGCTTCAGTTAACTTTAACCGGGGTTCACAGTTACATACATGTCGTGTCCCTCTAGAAGGGTGGAATGCTAACCCCGTCGCCAGAATTGGCGAGGGGTTAGTATTCCAATTCGTACGACACCTTACTCGACATGTTTTGATAAAGCGATACCAAAGTTGGCAAATAACCGCGAGGATTATAATGCACTTAAGAGTATATGGTACGCGTTATCATGGAACAGCTATTAGGACTTGGTTCCGCAAGCTGCAAACGGGCTCAGCTCATGCCAGAGCACCATCTCACATAATTCCAAGCACTCTGCCTTCAGGATTGATAAGGCCTGCCATAGGAGTGACTGATAGGAATATATGTGTCCATTTTAGGGTTAGATATAGGTATACTATATCTAAAGCAAAGGGTGATTACACCACCTTGCCCCAGCTGTCGTGCAGCCAGTTGTGTCAGATTTGGATGGCCAGCCAGGGGTGGCATAATACATGCTGCAGCCCCTGGTAGGCCCTGGGTAAACCTATGCCCTGGGTACCTAAGGTACACTGTACAGGGAATGATAAGGTGACTCAGTATCCAATTAGATATGTACCTAAGGTACATGGAATCCATTTTACAGAGAGAGCAGAAGGCCTGGGGCCCTGAATAGCAGGGTCCCAGGTCAACTAAGTCGGAAAACCAGCAAAACACCAGGCAAAAAGTTGGGGGTAACCATAGTCAGGTATCCACCCTCCTACCTCAGCCTACTACAGATTATTCTAAAGCACTGCTTTTGTATATATAATTATCATGGGACACCCGCCTCGGCGACGGGGAATGATTCAGGCATGTGAATCTATGAAAGATACCCTAATACTGGATAATCACGACTTCAAGTCCAATCTAAAGTCTAGATCTGCCACAGACAAACCAACACATTTTCTTCACGATTACAAATACACTAAACGTGTGTCCAGGAAAATTACAAAGGGCTCACCTGTGTCTAGCCAGCATATTTGGTAACAGATTAATACATCATCATCCTAACCCACAGTAATCCCAACAGTATAACACTAAGTGTTGTACAGCAGACTGTAGTTGAAAAAAGTAGCATAATAGCGCCCTCATACTGCTTAGCCTACATACAGATCTGGCCTATCACCCAGTAGTGTACCAATACGCAACAAACTACTGATTATTAACTGAACTGGCATGGAAAAACTGGAGAGCTCCACCACATACCACAGAAAGACTAATTTAGTCCACCACTGCAGGTCCCAACTAACTGCACATTATGACTGCTTCTTGACATCTCGTCATCACATTCATATAAGCAATGATTGTAACAAACTCCACCTCTGTAGATCTCCTAGCCATCCTTCCACTTCAACCTATGCCTGACCAGAAACATAAAAACATCAGAATGGACAAACCAATGTAGTAAATTATAGTGGACTATGCTCATACAAAATATGACACAGGGTCCAGGAACAAAGCTGCCTGTTTACCAAAACCATAAACAGTATCCCGGTCTCTCCCATTTCTTCACCTATGGCACCATTAAGCTCTTTGTCTCATAAAATTATAAACCTCCATTGTTAAGCAGGACCTGAAAATACTGTCTATATAGGCTTAATACTAAAACCACATCCTTTCGACCACACACACTACACGGTGTAATGTGTTGTGCAACGCAGCCATAACAGTACATAGATCGTGTTTGCCTCAATGAAATCACTTAAGGAAAACGTTACTTACCCTGGATGCAGCTGTTCGTAGCATAGAGTGCTGTAGATTCATATGCTCTGCCTCCTCCTGCCATATAGTATTGGGCTTGGACATTTACAAGTTGTTTTTCTTTAAGTCTTGAGTCATAGTTGACTCCACCCTTAATTGGCAATGCAGATGAGTAGAGACTCCTTTTCAGACTGTTGCTGCACAGTAGGTGAGAGTATTCTAGAGTGGCAAGCAATCACAATACGGTGCACATATGCATTGTGGAAGGGAAGAGCTATGCAAACAGCTAAATGCTTCTGGTGAGGAGGTGAGCAATGTAAATCTACAGCACTACATGTTACGAACAAATACAGGTGTTGGAAAACGAGGCAGCATCTGTGAGGCCTGCACAAATAACATGACACATTTGTCCTTCACTGGGAACCAAACACCCTAGGGCAGCGCCTGACTCAGAGGGTAGCGTTGCAGAGCAGTCTGAGGCTTACTCAAGTGAGGTGGTGTGGGCTAGTAATCTCCATTTGCAGGTGCGCAAAAATAAAACTCACTCAATGGATTGTCCAGTCTGTACTGTGCTTTATAAAAGTAAGAATACATTTATTAAAAACGCACACCACTCAATACTATACACCAATTTACAAATATACAAATACGCATAAGCTGATGGAATTACTTTGTGACATTGCATAACATCTCCACCCCTCGAGCGGGGCGGGGGGGGCACCACTCCCATGTATACACATCTTGCCCCCAATGCAGTGAATTGGTCTTAACCTGGAGCGAGTGCCCTGCGCACTGGCACCAACCCAGTGGCGACCCCGCCCCATTACCTCAACAAGCATTAAACAGGCTACACCTGCCTTGGTGACTCATGACCCTGACTGAGCATCTCCTGCTGACCATACAGTATGCACCTCTACATCTTCAGGGCTAATAGTCTGGGGTCTTCACCTAAGCGTAGCAGCAAGAATATATGTTTACGCACACTTTAGAATGACAGTACTCAGCATATTTGGAGATCATTAAAAATGCATTGCAATTACAGCCCCTAAAGGCATCACAGATGATCACAGGATTAAGTTATAATTACCAAGCGCTCTATAAACTCCTTTAAACTAAACTAAATACAGTCAGACACCCTAGCAGGAGTGTCTAGCCACTTAAATCCACTTTGCTCATGACATCACCGTACACCAATACTTTACATTGAAGTAGGTCCCTCTAAAAGAATAATTTTAGTAAAAGCATTTGTGGTGCAATTACACCTTCACCTCCAGGGGATGCCTTCTTCCAGACATCCATCACCTCAGCCTTTCAAAATGCAAGCTGAGCCCTTGAGGGATTATTCTCTCAAAATCACCAAGACACTTAGGGTGGGACTTTTCTACTCTGGGCTGGGGGAGGCTGCATTGCTCCTGCAGCTCCCCCTGCCCCTCTTTCAACAAATGAGGGTGACCCCCCCCTTCTCTGGGGGCCACCAGCATCTAAAACAGCAGAGATCCTAATGCCTTGCAAGGCATTCTGGGGTGCTTCATACAGATTTCCCGCATATTAAATGAGCGGCTCACCCGCTGTGCTGGGGCGAGCCGTAATGTGCCCCACGCCGCTTTGGATGTCTGTGGAAGGGTCCGGTCCCACCCGGACCCCCAGGTAAGTCTGCTCAGGGAGCCCACCACCGGCCAATCCGCCAATTTTCGGGGGCCCGGTCCCACCCGGGCCCCTGGCACTTCTCTGGTTGGTCTTGGGGGTCTCGGTCCCCTCCGGGACCCCCGTATTGGAGGGCAGCCTGGGGAGCCAACACCTGGCTGCTCCCGCTGTCTCCCCGCACGGCCAGCACCCTCGTGTGCTGCCCTGCAGTTGTGGTCTGCCGCGGGCAGACACGGAAGCTTGTGCCTGCCTCGGGGGAGTGCAACAACACTCCCCCCTCCTCCGGCCACACTCCAGGGCCTGGGGATGGGGGGAGGCAACTTCCGGGAGTAGGGGCCGGGCGGGGAGACGCAACGGCACCCCCCCCCCCCCTTCAACGTCTGCATTCTCGATGGGGCCTGGAGTTGGGGTCCCGGGCCCGCCTCCTTCGCCAGGGGCCAGGGTGGGCTCCTGGCCACCCCGTAGGGGTGAATCTTCACAGGGAATGCGACAGCGCTCCCCGGTTTAGCTTCGGGCCCGCCCGCGGTTCGGGTGGGCTCCTGGCACCCTGCATGCTTCTCCTGGGGGCAGCCCCCGGGACCTTGACCCACCCCGGGGGCATCTGTAAGACCAGCGGCGGAGCCCCACGCGCTTCGTAGTCTGTCTTCTCAAGGGTCAACGGTCGCCTACCTTCCGGGTGCCATATCTCAGCCCCTGGGAGTCCGATCTGCCCCATTTTGCGTCTTCTTGATCCTGGTGGCGTCCCCCAGCCACTGGGAGCACTTTCCTACACTTTCCAGGTCTCCAAGAGGGTGTATTCTGCAGGGAGCGGTCTTTCCTGGCTCCCTGCGCCAGCCTTTCGCCTGGCTCTCCTCCTGGGCCTCTTCTCCTTGCGCAGAGGCCACTGCCTCTGCGCACAGGTCCCGGGATCTTCTTCTGGCGCTGTTAGGGCCCTGGGGGGCAGTCTGGGGGTACCTCCTTCCAACTGCCCATTGCACCAGGCTCCAGCACCTTTCACCTCCACAGACCACACCTCAGAGAGCTTCTCTTCCTGTGCAAGTACTTTTTAAAAGTTGAGGAGGGGGCTGGCAGGATGTCCGTGTGTGCTATCAAACAGCAACACATCACTTCCCTGCCCCTGCTCCCTCCTTGTCCAGACCCTTGGTTTGTTGAAAATGGCGTTGTCCAGTGTCTCTGGCCACATGGCCTCTGAAACTCAACTCCTTCCCCCCTTACTGCCTTCCCTCCTTAGTGCAACCTGGTGTCTGGCACCCAGCGACAGCAGTTGATGGATGGACTTGTAGCTTCACCTATCTTTTCTCCTTGGAGGGAAGATCTTCGCTCTGGGAAGAAAGGTCATTAATCTAACCTGCCATGGCCAGACCACAGCCAGGGATTCAGAGAAATATGACATTTCTGGACGACCCAAAACCAGTACAAATATGATTTTGGACTCTGCGGAATACTCATTTTCACATGCGCTACAGTGGACATTCGTGCGTGTCTGGAATCTGTAGGCTTTGTGGAAGTCATTTTAGCAATGGGCCCACATCCCCTATGGGGAATAATGAAGTGAAAACATAGTAAAACACACTGACTTTCATTGGCATGTTCCTTCCCAGGGTATAAAGCCTGTTCCATGTCACCACCCAATTCTGCATAAGTCCTGCCACACCATTCACTCTGTAGCTGCTCCTGGACTGCGCAAGCTAGAAATCTCCCCTGCGCAGCCCCTACACATGTGCACACGCATGTACACCTGTGTCTGCATGTAACCAGCACGGTGTCCAATACTCCAGCTGCAGCGCAGCGGCCTAGTCAAGCCAGGGGTACACCAGTAAAATCTCCATGCAGTCTCCTTCATTATGAGCTCACTGTAGGCGAGTCCCAGATTATGAGGCTCCCCCACAGTAAAAGCTCAACAATTAGGTGCTCAAAAAGCGAAAAATCCGGGCGGCCCATAGTGTCAGAACCACCTTCTAACAACAGGGTACGTAACCGTAACATTTTTTGTTTCTTGCATGTGTTGCTGAATATACACATGCTCTGCACAGACTGTAAAGCAGTAGCCCCTTACAAGCAGTGGCTAGCATGTGGATGATGCAGATGTATGAAATAAAAGGTCTTTAAGACTGTCTGGGCCACCATTGTTTGCTGTCTGTAACAAATAGTTTCTAACACGTCGGTGTAGTTTTGCAGCTTGAAGATCTTTCTGGATTCACTATGCTGTGCATTATTCCGCGGTCTGGTGGTTGGGTCCGGAATCAGTCTTTTTTTTCGTAGCCCACCTTTTGGTGTATTTCCAGTGACTTCGGCACGCTTCCTGCAGAAGCTCCCACTCTTGGGCACCATCTTCGGATTCTTTTTTCTCGTGTTTGTTCTGTTTCAGAAGGTATGGCAATGTTCAACTAAGTCATTCACCGCTTTAGCCTCTAAGGCTTCTTTTCCAAGTATTGTCTCCATTTCAACCACCTTTTTCTCTCCAGCCTCATCTTTCTGGCGGAGGTGGGTGGGTTCGCTAGTGAATCCAGAAAGATCTTCAAGCTGCAAAACTACACCGACAGGTAAGAAACTATTCATTTTGCAGCGTGAATCTTTCTGGATTCACTATGCTGTGCATAGACTTTGTAGCTGTTTCTCATGTTTGTGGCGGCTGGGTGGAAGATGAGCGTTGGTTATTGAATATGTGTTGAAGCACCCTTTGTCCGACTTGTGCTTCCTTGTTCATCTGAATATCCACACAGTAGTGCTTCGTGAACGTGTGCACCGAAGCCCATGTTGCCGCCAGGCATATGTCTTGAATGAGTGTGTTAGCTAGGAAAGCTATTGTCGCTCCTTTTTTCTTTGTAGAGTGGGCACGCGTCCCCTCTGCTAGTTCCGGTCCTGCCCGTTCGTGGCAGAACTGTATTGTTTGGGTGATCCATCGCACAATTGTTCCTTTAGTTACTGGTTTCCCCATGAAACTGTTAGCGATGGACACAAAGAACTGCTTTGTTTTCTTGTGTTCCTTCGTTCTCTCAATGTAGTGCATGACTGCCCTTCTGGCGTCTAGGGTGTGCAGTGCCCTTTCAGCACTTGTGGCTGGTTTCTGGAAGAAACTTGGTATTTGTATAGTCTGGTTCATGTGGAACCTAGACACCACATTTGGCATGAAGTGTAGGTCCGTCCTCATCACCACCCTATCATTGTGTATCTGGATGTAGGGTTCTTGTAGCGTTAGCGCCTGTAGTTCGCTCACTCTGCGCAGTGAGGTGATTGCTACTAGGAAAGCTGTTTTCATGGTCAGCACTTGTAGGGAGGCCTTGTGGATTGGCTCGAAAGGCTCTTTCATGAGTTCCGTTAGGACTAGGTTAAAGTTCCATGCAGGTGGCGTCACCCTCTTTGGTGGTGCGATCCTCTTTGCTCCCTCAAGGAACCTCTTAACTACCTGTGACATGAAGAAACTCTTGCATGTTTCTCCTCTTGTGTAAGCGACTATCGGTGCCAAGTGAACTCTTAATGAGGCTGAGCTCAGATTCTTGTCGTGCAGGTGCGGGAGGTACTTTAGCACCGTTGAGTCCTTCTGCATCTTATTGTGCAGCTTCTCCCTCCTGCACCACAGTGTGAATCTCTTCCATTTTGATACGTAGCACTTCCGTGTGCTGGGCATTCGTGCCTCCCGAAGAACACTCAGGGTGCTTTCTGGCAGTCTCAGATGCGCAAACTCTATGTCCTCAGGAGCCACGCTACTAGGCTCAGGCTCTCTGGCTCCGGGTGCAGCACCTCTCCGTTTTGCATGGAGAGTAGGTCTTTCCTTTTCCCAAATCCGTGGGGTGCACTCTGTGTCATCTCCATGATCTGTGAGTACCATGTCTACCTGGCCCACAGCGGTGCGACCAGTATCAGGGTCATGTTGCTTGTTCTGCACTTGCTGAGTACCCTGTGCATCAGCGGTAACGGGGGAAAAGCATAAGCAAATGTCTTGGACCAGTCTATCCATAGGGCATTCCCCAGGGAGCCCTCCCCGGGCTGCCTGGATGCGAAGTTTCGGCATTTTGCAGTGTTGCAAATAGGTCCACCGACGGTGTCCCCCACCCGTCGAACAGCCTCCTTGTCTCTTGTACATTGAGCTCCCACTCGTGCGATGCGGATGTCTGTCTGCTGAGCCAATCTGCTTCTACATTGTCCTTCCCTAGTAGATGTATGGCTAGCAGGTCTATCTTGAGTGGGATGGCCCATCTCCATATTTCCTGCGCTAGCTTCGAAAGCGGGCCGATTGTGTCCCACCCTGCTTGTTGATGTAGAACATCGCTGTCTTGTTGTCTGTCTGGATCAACACTCTCTGGTTGTACAGTTTCGTTTGGAAGGCCTTTATCGCGAGGAAAACTGTCTTCAACTCCAGGTAATTGATGTTTGACCGCATCTGCTGGCGCCCACAGACCCCTCACTGAGTTTCTTCATGTGAGCGCCCTAACCCTTCTGGGATGCGTCTGTGGTGATGGTCACTGTTGGCGTTGGTGGCGTCAGAGGCTTCCCCCTTGTTATGTTCCCCATGTTCCACCATGCCATCTTTTTCTGCACTGTGTGCGTTACAACCACTAGATCCTCCCAACGACCTGTAGCTTGTGACCATTGCTTTTGTAGCCATTCCTGTAAAGGTCTCATGTGCAGCTGTACATTTGGCACTAGGTGTATGCATGATGCCATCATGCCCATGATTTTGCTCGCCGTCCTCACTGTCCAAACTTGCCCCTTCTGGTAGAGATGCGTCTCCTTCACCAGCGCTATCGTGCTCTTCTCGCTGGGGAACACCTTGCTTTGTAAGGTGTTGATCTGTGCTCCCCAGAAGATTTTTATTTGTTCTGGTTTCATTGAAGATTTCCCCCAGTGGATGGAGAATCCCAGGTTCATCAGCGTGCTTGTCACTCTGTGCGTGCTGCTTGCACGTTTTGTATGAGCTTGCTTTTATTAGCCAGTCGTCCAGGTAAGGGTATACATGTATTCCTTCCCTTCGTAGGTGTGCTGCGACTGTAACAAGGCACTTTGTGAAGACCCTTGGTGCAGATTTGAGGTCGAATGCCAGGGTTGTGAACTGGTAGTGGTCTTGGTCGATGACGAATCTGAGCAGATGCTTGTGCCCTCTGTTCATTGGGATGTGCAGGTAGGCATCCTCGAGGTCTATGGTGACATGAAGTCCCCGCCTTGCAATTGAGGAAGTACCTCTTGCAGGGAGGTCATTCTGAACTTTTGCGTTCTTATGAATTTGTTTAAGAACCTTAGGTCCAGGATGGATCATCGTTTCGTCTACCTTTGGTACCAGGAAGTATGTTGAGTACACGCCCTTGTTCCTTTCTCTGTAAGGTACTGGTTCTATGGCCTCCTTTTGCAGGAGCTCTTTTTTTGCTTCCTCTTGGAGGAGCTCTAGCTCTTTCCATGCTAGCGCCCTTCTTTTTGGCTTTCTGTTCGTTGGTTTCCCCTCCAACTCTATGCAGTACCCGAACTGTATGATGTTGAGTACCCATTTGTCTGAGGTTATTCTCTTCCACTCCTGGAAGAAGTGCTTTAGTCTTCCTCCCACTGGTCTTACATGCTCGCAGGTGTTTATTTCGTGTAACTCCTGTCTGTTATGTTTGTGCTCCACCCTGGGAGTTTTTGCTTGGGTTGGCACATGGAGCTTGCTTAAGTCACTTAGAGGGGGGTTGTCCCCCTCTCTTATTCTGTCCACGTCCATTCCCTCTCCCGCAAAAGGACTGGCCTCTTGGCTGGTACTGCCAGGACTGCTTTTGTTGCCCCTGCTGTGTCTGGGTGTCGGCCTGGTGGGCTTGTTGGAACGTCTGGTGCGATGTTCCTGGCTTGTTTCCTCCCCTCCCGTTAAGCCTCCCTGACGGGGTGCCTCTCTTAGTACCTCTGAACTGCAATGCCCCCATGGATCCTTCTTCAGTTGGCTGAGCTTCTCATCCACTGGAGCCCCGAACAATGTCTAACCGTTGAACGGGGTGTTCATGATGCTGTGTTGCACTTCCGGCTTGAAGCCTGAAATCCCCAGCCAGGATTGCCTTCTTTCCGTGATGCCCATCATCATGAGTCTGCTGGAGGTGTCTGCTCCGTCCAGGGTGGTTTTGAGGCAAGAATTTGCCACATTCTTCCCCTCCTCAACAAGGTGTTCAGCTCTTTGCTTGAATTCCTGAGGCATGTTTTTTTTTTTTTTAACTGGCCCAGTTCTTCCAGGATCTGGTACTGGTGCCTGTTGAGCAGTGCGTTGGAATTTGCCATGCGCCAGTGCATTGCAGCATTCCGTTCTATTTTCCTCCCTACCAGGTCCATCCTTCTGCTTTCTTGGTCTGGGTGTGGTCCAGAAGTAGTTGGCACATTGGCCCTCTTCCTTGCCGTGGCTGCGATGGAGTCTGCTGAGACCGAGCCCTGAATGTAGGGTGGGTCCTTGGAGGAGTGCTTAAACTTTTTCTCCGTCCTGGGTGTGACGCTTTGCAGGTTGCAGGCTCCTTGAAAGTCTCTCTCCCCTGTGCCATGACGCTTTCTAGCATGGGCAGCTACTGGCTCCTGGTTTGTGTGGGGAGCAGTGTCTCTAGAAGGAAATCTGCCTTCTGCTTCTCTTCGTCGAGTTTTACTTCGAAAACTGCGGCTGTATTCCTGATGACTGTGTTGTAAACCCCAATGTCATCAAGCGGCGAAGGCCTCGAAGGATACGTGTTGATGCTCTCTTCCGGGCTCGGTGTCTACATCTTGCCATTCTATTTCTTGAGTCTCCGAGGATGCAGACCCGAAGAGCGTCCTGCGGTGGTCGTCCCCTTCATATTCGTAGTAGGAGGCCTCTTCTTTTGGTTCGTTGAACCCAACGGCGCTCCCAGACTGTCCTTTGACGTCGTAGTCCTCCTCCTCCGGTATCTCGACAACCTGTGGCTTGGGTGTCGTCGGGATCATGAAGTCTCATTCTGGCGCCGAATTCTTTCTTCCGCTGCAGGATGTTCTCCATCTCGGCCTCGAGCAGTCTTTTTTTCCATTTCGGCAGCGTGGTCTGTGTCAAATGGTTCGGCCGGTCTTTTCAGCGGATAAGCCTAGCTGGCTTTCGGGTCCTTTGTCGGCGTTTAAGTGCTCTTTGGGTCTTTTTCCCTCGGCGTCGGGCGTTCCTTTTCAGGGACATTTTTCGACGTCTTTTGCTGTTCTCCAGCTCTCTGCGCCAGGGAGTCCTTCTCAGAGGATCCGCTGGGCCTGGGTTTAGCTGCGGACGCCAAAGCTTTCGAGGATTTGCCCTCGTTTTTCCAAGAGTCAGGGTCTCTCAGGCTTTTAGGGGCCGTGGAGTTTCCTACCTTCTTAGGAGTCTTAGGTGTTATCGGTCTCTACGACCGTGCAGCCGTCGTCTTCGCCGGCGACGTTGTCCTCTTTGTCTGATAAGAGCCCCAGGTCACGAAGGGACGGTGGCTGGCCCTTGCCCTGCATGCTGGCGTTGGCTATCCTCTGCCTCGCTCGAACTCGAAGAGTCTTCGGCGTGAAGGCGGGGCAGGCGTTGCAGTCCTTGCTTTCGTGGTCGACCGGTAGGCAAAGGTTGCAAACCGGGTTCCGGTCCTTCTGCGCATACTTGTGGTGGCAGTTACGGAGGAATTTGAAAGGAGTGTTGTCCATCTCTTGCGTTCAGGGGGGCCCCCTGAGCATGCATTCTCCGATGGACGTCGAAGGTCTTCTTCTCCGTCGTCCTCTTCGATGATGTAGTCTCCTATAGTCTTTCCAATATCTTTTTGTCCAAAATGTGTATTTTTATTTTTTCTCCAAAAATGTCTGGAGCTCTTTCGGGAACGATCCAGACCCAACCGCGCAAAAAAGAATCTGAAGATGGCGCCCATGAGTGGAAGCTTCGCAGGAAGCGTGCCTACGTCACCGGAAATACATCAAAAGGTGGGACGTCGACGCCCAATTGGGCTACGGAAAAAAAAAAAAAAACAAAGAAAGGACTACGATTCCGGACCCAACTACCAGACCGCTGAATAATGCACAGCATAGTGAATCCAGAAAGATTCACGCTGCAAAACTATCCACACAACTGTGGTTAGAAAAACTGTGTGGGGTTGACAAAGTAGCTGATTTACATATTTATGCTATGGGGATATTACCATGAACTGCCCTGGTTGCTGCCTTTTTGTGTGTAGCGTGCCTTGGGGGTAACAGGAAGTGCTCTTTTGCCTTTGTGATAGCAAGTTTGGATGCATTAGACTACCAATCTTGTAATACCAGCATTAGAAATAGGTTGGCCCTTATGTGATTTAGCAAACACTCAGGTGGAATTGTGAAAGGGTTTGGTCCTGTGAATGTAGTACATGAGTGCCATTTAACATCTAGTATGTAGAGGGCTCTGTGATACTGTGTCAGATTTCGGGAGGCAGACTGGGAGCTCCATCTTTTGGCTGAGATGAAAAATGAAAACAACCTTCGGGCAGAACCATTGGTTCTTCCGGTAAACACCCCTTTCCTGGTGTATCTGTGTTTTAATATTTCTATTGAGTTACACAGAAAAACCATATCAGAAAGAAAATGCTACTTACCAGTATGCATCTGTTCTTGGCATGTAGAGCTGCAGTCTCGTACACTTAGCAATAGATCGCCACCTGGTGTTGGGCTCGGATGATTCCAGGTTGTTGTCTTCTTGGAAGAAGTCTTTGTAGTCACGAGATAGGGGACTCCTCCCTTGGACAATACTGCGCATGGTCATCGACTCCATCCTCAGATTGTTTTTCGCATGATGGGAAATGATGGAGTTAGTAGAAGTAAAGAGAAAGGATGGCCATGAATGTGCATCTAAGTAAGATGAGTACTGGAACGGATACAAGTCCCGGGGAGGCGGGAGGGCGTGTACGACTCTGCAGCTCTACATGCCAAGATCAGATGCATATTGGTAAGTAGCATTTTCCTTTCGAGGCATATGAGCTGCAGATCGTACACTTCGCATCGATTGTGCAGCAGTGTCTCCCCTAGCGGTGGTCGCTTGTATCCGTTGCAGCATACTGAAATAGTGTTCTAAGGACAGCTTGGCCTACTGCAGCTTGCACATCAACACAATAGTGTTTAGGGAAGGTGTGTATTGTAGACCATGTTGCTACCTTGCATATGTCCACTAGTGGTATATTTCCTAAGAAAGCCATAGAGGCTCCTAGTTTGCGAGTGGAGGGCGCTCTAGGGGGAACCATTAGTGTAAGTTTATCTTTTTGATAGCATATTTGAATACACTTTACAATCCATCTGGCAATTCCTTCTTTAGAGTTGGGCTTGCCCTTGTGTGGGGGAGAGAAAGATACAAATAGTTGTGTTGTCTTTCTGAAGGATTTAGTCCTGTGTGTAGTATAACAGAGCTCTTCTAACATCTAAGGTGTGTAAAGCCCTTTCTGCAACAGAGTCCAGTTTTTGAAAAAACACTGGTAGCTCTACTGATTGGTTAAGGTGAAAAGAAGTAATAACTTTTGGCAGCAATTTAGGATAGGGTCCAAGAACCACTTTGTTAGGATGTATCTGAAAAAAATGGTTCTTCTATTGTGAATGCTTGTATTTCACTAACTCTTCTGAGAGAGGTGATGGCAACAAGGAAAGCAGTTTTCCATGTTAGGAATTGCAATTCACACTTATGTAAAAGCTCGAAAGGGGGTCCCATAAGTCTTGTAAGGACCACATTTAGGTTCCATACTGGAGCAGGCGGTAACCTAGGTGGGATTATTAGTTTTAATCATTCCATAAATGCTTTTATTGCAGGTACTCTAAAGCGAGATAGATGTTGCCTATTCTGTAAATAGGCTGCAACTGCTGCCAGATGCAGGCGTATGGAAGAATAAGCCAAATTGGACCTTTGTAGGTGTAGAAGGTAGCAAATCATATTTTGGATGGAAACATTCAGTGGATCAAAGTGATTGTTGTAACAATATATTGCAAATATTTTCCACTTAGCGGCATAACATGCTCCGATAGTGGGTCTCCTAGCTTCTTTAATTATGTTCACACAGTCTGGTGGTAGGTTAAAGTAACCAAACTCTAAGACTTCAGGAGCCAGATCGCCAAATTCAGTTGGCTTGGTTCTGGGTGTCTTATTTCTCAATGGTTCTGTGTTAACAGGGATGGCGTGAGCCGTAATTTCTGATGTGGAACCAGTGAGAGATCTAGTAGTGTGGTGAACCACAGCTGACGTGCCCATGTGGGAGCCACTAGTATTAGTTTGAGAGACTATTGTCTGAGCTTGCGTACTACTAATGGAATGAGTGGGAGAGGCGGAAAAGCGTACACAAATCTGCCTGACCAGTTAATCCATATCGCATTCCCCTCCGACCGTGGGTGTTGAAACCTGGCGGCCAAGGTTGGGCATTTTGCATTTTCGTGGGTGGCAAACAGATCTATCTGTGGATGCCCCCACATTTGGAAGAATCGTTGAAGAACTTGTGAGTGTATCACCCATTCGTGAATCTGTTGTGACTGACGACTCAACAGATCTGCTATCTGATTGTGAATTCCTGGAAGGTGTTCTACTGTCAGGTGTATGTTTTGAGGAATGGCCCATCTCCAAATGTTCTGTGCAAGCTGGGGCAGTTGCAGAGAGAGTGCCCCTCCTGTTTTTGTAAATAATACATGGCTGTCATATTGTCCGTACGGATTAGGACAGCTTTGTTTCGTACTTGTACCTGAAACTTTTTGAGTGCTAGGAAAATTGCTAGCAGCTCTAGATGGTTGATATGGAAATGTCTTTGTTGGTTGTTCCATTGGCCTTGTGTGGTATAATGCAGGAGATGGGCTCCATCTGTCGTGAGCACTATCTGTGGAACAGGGTCTAGGAACGGATGTCCCTTTGTCAAGTTTTTGGTGTTTCACCATTGCAAAGACCGATATGTACGGCTGTCTACCAACACCAGGTCTGTGAGCTGACCTTGAGCCCGATTCCACTGTTGTGCTAGACATTATTGTAATGGACGCATTTGCAGTCTTGCGTGAGGAACTATGAAGATGCAAGACGCCATCATGCCTATTAGTCTCATGAACATTCTGGCTTGGAGAGAGTGCTGGTGTTGAAAAAGGGAGACTAAGGTAGGTCTGAATGCTCTGTATCCTGGCTTGACTGGGATACGCTAGAGCTGTAGATGTGTCTATGGTAGCTCCTAGATATTGATGAACGTGCGAAGGCTCTAGGTGCGCCTTTGTGTAGTTTATTGTAAACCCTAAGTCGTGCAATGTCTGAATTGTTTGTTTGTGTGTTGTACACACTGGTTGAACGATTTTGCTTTTATAAGCCAATCGTCGAGGTAAGGGAAGACATGTATCTGTTGTCTTCTGAGATGTGCTGCTACTACTGCTACGCACTTTGTAAACACTTGTGGTGCTGTTGTGACCCCGAATGGAAGGACTTTGAACTGATAGTGCTGTCCTTGTATGACCAACCTTAGATACTTCCTGTGCGCAGGATGTATAGGAGCATGAAAATAGGCGTCCTTTAGGTCTAGTGTTGAAAGAAAGTCTCCCTGTTGTAGTAGTGGGAGTACTTGTTGTAAAGTGATCATGTGAAAATGATCGGATTGATTGTATGTAATGATTGAGGGGCCTGAGGTCGAGAATTGGTCTTAATGTCCCGTCCTTCTTGGGTATTAGAAAATATAGCGAATAAACCCCTGTTCCTTGCTGTTGTAAAGGAACTATTTCTATTGCGTCCATTTGAAGAAGCGACAGAACTTCTTGTTCAAGCAGAGTAAGGTGTTACTCTACAATCTTCTTCGGCGTCGATTTTTTCGGTGCCGATAATGTTGTTTAGTGTTCTTTGCTTTAGGAGGAGTTATCGAGTCATGTGGCAAATTTTTCGGTGCCGAAGGTGGTTTGGGCTTGGTAGGCTTGTCAGAGGGTTTGGGCGTGTCTGTATCAGGCCTTGGAGTCTTTGGTACCGATGTTGGCGATTTCGGCGTGGAGACAGGTTTCGTTGGGCCTGCAGCGCCAGACTCTGGCTTTCCATCTTTATTTTTGGAACTGGAAGGTTTCGGAGTCGAAGCTTTCGGATCCGGTACAGTTTTTGGCTTCGGCACCGATGGTTCTGGTGCCGAAGGGTCTTTGTCTTTGGGCACCGAAGGGCGTTTTGGCTTCGGTGTCGAAGAGTCCTTCGGTGCCAATGGAGGAGGTGGAATTGGCACATGTGGTTTTTTCGGAGCCAAGGCACCCGAAGGCGTAGTCTTTTTCCTCGTAGTCGAGCCCAAAGGCCGAGGGTAAATTTCGGTCTCGACTGGGGCCCATGGGCGGTGTGCAGACCGCTGCCTTTGGCTTGGGTAGTGTATGTTGTGCAGGGGCAGGGGTACTCACGGGCTGCCGAGATGGAATCGAGTCGTCTGAGTCCTCTGCCCCCAATATGATCTGGAGATCAGGCTAGTCTTCCTCGGCGACGAGTGGAGCCTCGTCCTCGAAGATATCTTCGATTGGATCCTCGTCCCCGGAGACGTCCTCTCCGATTTTCTCCTCCTCAAAGATGGCCTCCGGTGCTGGCGCTGATCTCCTCATCTCATGTCAACGGGCCCTCCGATCCAGAATGGTTTTCTTCGATCGGAAGGAGGCACAGGCTGTGCAGGTCAACTTGTCGTGTTCCGGCGATAGACAGAGGTTGCAGACCTCGTGATGGTCGCTATGAGGGAATTTTGATCGACATACCGGGCATCTCTTGAATAGAGTACTGTCCATGAGGCGTAGGCCGTACTGCGCCGATAGGCCCAACAGCCCGCGTCAACCCCCGGAATGTAGCTGGTGATGTCGAAAAGTCTATTCGATGTCGAAATTGTTTATATAAAGTTTCACGCTTCAAAGTTGCTGAAAAAAGTCTTTTCTAGCCGGAGCGGAAAACTTTCATCCGAACCCAGTGGCGGAAAAAAACAATCTGAGGATGGAGTCGATGACCATGCGCAGTATTGTCCAAGAGAGGAGTCGCCTATCTCGTGACTACTAAGACTTCTTCCAAGAAGACAACAACCTGCAATCATCCGAGCCCAACACCAGGTGGCGATCTACTGCTAAGTGTACGATCTGCAGCTCATATGCCTCGAACATCCATTTATAACAGTATTCGAAAAGATACAGAAAAGTTACTACTTGCTAAACAGGTTCACACATAGGGGAAAAAGAGTGCATATACGAGCTCATGGACATTGCAGGTAGTTATTTATATAAATATCAATAAAATGAATAGGCCATCTCTGCTATAACATATTGGAACATTGCAGTGTTGTATACAGCAGCATATATCCTAATAAAGTTACACCAAATTTTTAAAGGAATTACAAACCTATGAAGCCTCAGCCATCCTTCGAGTGGGAGAAGAGGGACCTGACAACCTTCACACAAGGGTACCTCGCAGCAAGCAGTCTAGGAAAGAAATGCACTCCAAATGGTGTAAAAAAAATGGAGGCCTGATCATCGAGTCTGTAGATTAGCTGTTCATGCGCTGCCATCATGGCCATAGTGATGCTGAAGGAGTAAGAGTAGTTTTCCTGATAATGCACTCAATTTGATTCAAGTAGGAATGAATACTGGGGCAGGTCCAGGGAATATGTAGAATCTCTCCTCCTAGAAGCCTGCATTGCCAGCATGCTGCACCATTGCATAATTTCACTCTGAAGCCAAAAGACATCCAATGCCAGTTCTGCAGGATCTTAAAGAAGCTGAATTTAACACATGCTTCCCTGAGGCTATCATGTTCATAAAAGATTGGCTCAGTCTTCTTCATGTATGCCATTTGCAAACTCCAATCCCATCTATGTCGCAGAAATTGCTCCTCCGTTTTGAAAGTCTAGAGCTTTTTCCCAATGTAAGATTTACCCCCACTTTTTGCTCCCAGTTTGACTACTAGGTATTGGTGCGATGACTCCAATGCCTGACCCAGCTAAACAGGACTCTGCATGTGTTCCGACCTTTAAAATGGTATATGTCTAATTGGCGTGGCCGAATTGGCATAGCCCAACCTACTTAGAAATCTCTAGTATATGGTACTAGGGGTACCTAGGGCCTGTAAGATGAGGTGCAGGAAGGCACATGGGTGTTGCCCCAAAAGGCAGAGGGAAAATGGGAAACACATGAGAGGGGCTGCTCTATTGTTCAGGCAGACAGCACTATGGACTAGGTAAACCAGTTGTCAAACAGTTTTTACAGGTGTGTGTAGCCCCCTTGGTACCCACACCTCTGGGTTGGGAGCTCTGGACGCCAACAGAGGGGTTCAACCATGTCGGGAGTGGGCAGAAGGGTGCAACTGGAGATAGCAGGAAGTCATCAGGAGGGAGGGAACCTGATAACCTATTGGCTACAAACAGCATCATCCCCTGAGGGCACTTACTGAACATTAAAAGGGCACCTAGAACTCAGTTATCAGCTGGGCTTGAAGAACTGCTCTGCTGCACCGAGGAACTGGCAAAGAGGCTGCAATTGCGCAAACACCACCTGCTGAACTTCATGGCTAGCAAAAAGAGGTACTGTGCCTGCTGTGTCCTGCTCCAGGAGAAACAGTCTCTAAAACCCAACAAAATCCAAGAGTGAATCAGCTGGCTGACCACCTGTTCACAGCACAGGGTCACAATGACTGAGAAACCTGCTGGGGCAAGTTGGTAGCCCAAAATATTCAGGCTGCCGCCGTACAGCACCGGAGACCAGGACCCAACGTATAAAGTTGAACAGAGTTAACTGAGCCCAGGAGAGTCGTCTGAGTGCAGCTTGGTCACCCATAAGCCAAGTTATCGCCCAGGGAAGGATTTGGCTGTGATCGTGATTGGTAGTCCAGTGGTAACTAGACTTCTACCAGCACCGACATGACTTCGAACGACGTTAACCCTACGACTAGAACTACCTCACCCCCTTCGTGGACTAAGGAGCAGCCCCAGGAAGACCCCCAATTGACCGCATCACATCCATAGCATCTTTGAGCAACTTCATCCCTTGCATTAGGACCACTTTCATAGGAATCCGCTGCAAAAGGGATAAAGTGCCTGGAGCAGGCTGGAGACTTTCACATGTCAAAGTAACTGATTCGGAGTACCTTGCCAATCCACCCCGACAGACTCCCTCCAGGAGTTGGTTGCCTAAAATGATTAAGTTGCTGCAATACAACTATCCCAACAAAAAATTTAAGTATGAAAATAGTTGAATTTGGCAATGTTTGTTAATTGGTGAGTGAAATGCTTTAATTTACTATACCATGTAAATTCTTTACTGCCAGAACCCTTAGGTGGATCTTTTTCGTTGTGGTTTATAAAAATACACAAAAATATATTACATTTTAATAAATTGGTGTCAAATTTCTTTAGCGTCTTGTAGATTTCTTTGTTTTGGTGCTGTTTAAATGCTTCACACTTATTTCTCGGTGTAAGACTTGCTGCTCCGTGCCACAGCTACCCAGGGTTGAGCTGAACGTTTGACAAACTAGACCTACTGGTTATAAAGGCATTGGTAGTGTATTACATGGTGAGATCACCCAACCACAACATATAATCTTCCCTACTTCCTCACAACTGAGATCAGTTTTTTTATACCCTACCCACTTCACTAAGTAAGAATGTTAGAAATAGGAGTCAGAAGTGTATATGCAGGATTGGGGTCCTAATCAGGCTTGCAGACAATGTAGCAGTTATTGCCAGAACGTTTTTTGGGATAAACAGAAAATTTGTGATAAGTTTGTAAAAGACTTACGAGGGCCATGCTCAATCAATTGCCCTAATTACTTACCTGTACACTGTGGTTCTCTGGTATGGATACATTTTGAAAAAAACCTGAGGCAGAGGAGTTGTGCCTTACTGGGAATATACAGTATGTCTTTATCCCCCTGTCGACGGGATCATCAACTAGATCATCCATGGGGCAGCAACGGATGCGGCCGTCATCAACGAAGTGGTTGAAGAGGAAATCTTTGTACTCTGAGATGGTGTTGTTTTGGTTTTTATTGACGTGTGCGCTGTTGTCTAGATCGTCGACGTAGTCGAAGTCGCCAGTGTGTATGTTCCTGGTGACAGATTCCGTAGACTATGTACTTCGTTAACGGACAGTTTTTCTTTGAAGAGTGCTCATTGAATGGGGTATGAAGAGCAGATGGAGATGTTGAATTTGATGCGAGACAGTAGGCTCTTTTCTTGACCTTTTTTCCTTACTTGTCTCTCTACTGTGAGACGTAGATTTTTTTAGTCTGTCAGAAGGTGAAGATTACCCCTCTTTCTTGAGGAGGTATGAGCCTTCCCCTCACACTCTGAATCAAAGTCAAAGATAGACTTCTTTTTCTGTAGCCACAGAAGCAGTCTACCCCCGGTCTTTGAGGGTTTTAGGAGGAAAAAGTACAGAAGAACTTTAATTCCTTTGGTTTATGGTGAGGATAAGACAGTAGAAGCATTCTTTATGTGGACCCTCAGACTGGAGCCTGGATTTTCCAGAAATCTTGCAAGGCCTAAAAAAGCCTTTTCTTTTTAAATCAAGACATTTTGTGAGAAAGCACAGCCAAACACTCTCAAACTGTACCTCAGTTGATGGTAGGAGGTGTAGAGAAACAAAGGTCAAAAGGTTAACAGTGACACTCTGAGCAAAGCTCAGGAGACTCCCCAACATGACATGTGGTAAGAAATCTGAGGTATGGTGGCTCTGCAGGGCATGAGTGTTTCAGGGTCTGTGCCCAGATTGGCTGAAGTTTGGGTGCATTAAATCAGAGATAACTGGCTATTAATGGCTATTGTTTTTCCAATAGAGTTTAATGTTAAAGCTTTAGCACTGCTTTTTATTACTGATACCGTGGAACTTCCACCATGACAATGGGGAAGATTTAAGCATGTGAATCTATAGAAGATACAATACTGGAGAAGCCTGCGGATTCCCTCACCAAAGACATACACACTGCCATTGCAGCCTGCATGTTTTGGTGCAGCTAAAAGGGTAGAGTCGACCTGGCACACATCCATGTGCGCCATGCCTGCCAGCACTGCAAAAGGCATAGGCAAGTCAACCCTACAGCAGGCCTTACAGCCCTAATGCAGGATGCACTACCTCTTGTGAGGGCAGGAGCAGATATGCCCCTATAGTGTTTAAGTCTATTCTTAGTCATTATAAGTGCACTGTGAAGCCATGCCGAGTACATGGGCTGGGAGCTAGTCAATAAGAGTTCCACAGCTCCAGGAGAGCTTCACCGAATCCCAAGATGTTGGGTACTGAACATCTCAAATTAATGAGCCCATACTGATGCCTGAGTTGGGTTCAATAATAAATGCACTCCGAGGTACCCCTAAAAACCTATCAAACCTCTAATGTGCGGCGAACTAGTCTGCACCAGCCTGCCACTTCCAGACATGTTCCTGACCCCCTGAGGTGGGAGCCTTGTGCTCTTGTGGGTCAGAAACAGTCCACTCCGGGTGGAGGTGCTTCACACCTACACCCAAGCAGGAAAAGCATTGAAGGGCGGTGAGCCTTAAAGGCTTCCTACCCTTTATGCTAGCCAACTAGTGGAGATTACTGCCGCCCGCCATTGACAAAGCCCCACTCCATGCAGGCATTATGGGTTGAAGAGTGGAAGCAGAATGTAGCAGCAAAGCCCCACTTTTGGCAGCAATGTCAGCAGGAAAATTAGTAAGCAGGAAAAGTATGTCCCCCATCACCCAAGACCACCCCTATAGTGTCCTGAGCTAAAGCGACCCCCCCCCCTGAAAATTCTCCATATTGCTTTGGAGGATCTCAGCCAATAGGATTAGTGGTATGCCCCCTCCCCAAAGGGAGTGGACATACAAAGAGTAGAGTCACCCTAAAGTAAGTTGCCCATTGGCTACTACCTTGCAGTCCCTGTAACATCCCTAAACTGATTGATATGGGGCACCCCTGAACCTTAAGGTATAGTTTACCATTCGGTGTAGTTTTGCTGCTTGAAGACAGATTCCCAATGCTGTGCATTATACCACAATCTAGTGGTTGGGTCCGGAACTGTATTCTTTTTTTCGTGGCCCAGGTGGGCGTTGACATACGACCATTTCGTGTCCTTCGTGACATCGACGTGCTTCCTCCGGAAGCGCCACCTTTGGTCGCCATCTTCGGATTCTTTATTCTTGTCTTATTCTTTTTTTTTCTCTTATTTTCTAAAGTCTTTCAGTTTTAATCCCTTTCCTCCCGTCTCATCTTTCTGGCGGAGGTGGGTGGGTTCGCTAGTGAATCCAGAAAGATCTTCAAGCTGCAAAACTACACAGACAGGTAAGAAACTATTCGTTTTACAGCATGAATCTTTCTGGATTCACTATGCTGTGCATAGACTTAGTATCGGTTTGTTGTTATTGCGGCGGCTGGGTGGAAGATAAGCCTGTGTTCTTGAATATGTGCTGGAGCACTTTCTGTCCCACTTGTGCTTCTTTGTTCATTTGTGCTTCTTTGTTCATTTGTATGTCCACACAGTAGTGTTTCGTAAACGTGTGCACAGAAGCCCATGTTGCCGCCAGGCATATGTCCTGAATGGGAGTATTTGCCAAGAAGGCTATAGTAGCTCCCTTCTTTCTTGTTAATTGGGCCCTTGGACCCTCTACTAGTTCTTGTCCAGCTTGTTTGTGGCAGAATTGTATAGTTTGCGCGATCCATCGTGCAATTGTCCCTTTAGTAACAGCTTTTCCCATGAAACTTCCTGCACAGGAGACAAAAAACTGTTTTGTTTTCCTGTGATCTTTAGTTCTCTCTATGTAATGCATGACTGCACGTCTCGCATCCAGAGTGTGCAGTGCCCTTACTGCTTTTGTTGTTGGTTTCTGAAAGAAACTTGGTATTTGAATCGTTTGGTTGATGTGGAACTAGGACACCACCATAAAGTGTGGGTCCGTTCTTATCACCACCCTATTGTTGTGAATTTGTATGTAGGGTTCCTGTAGTGTTAACGCCTGCAGCTCGCTTACTCTGCGTAGCGAGGTGATTGCCACTAGGAATGCTGTTTTTAACGTTAGCATCTGTAGAGAGGCTTTATGCATAGGTTCGAAAGGTGCCTTCATGAGTTCTGTCAGCAATACATTGAGGTTCCATGCCGGTGCTGGTAACCTTTTAGGTGGTGCGATCCTTTTTGCACATTCCAAGAATCTTTTTACAATCATAGAAGTAAAAAAGCTTTTGCCTGTTTCCCCTCTAGTGTAGGCGACAATGGCTGCTAGGTGTACCCTTAGCGATGATGAGCTCAGGTTTGTCTCGAGCAGGTGTGTGAGGTACTTAAGGACTGTAGAGTCTCTTGTCATCTTGTTGTGCAGACCCTCCTTTTTGCACCATAATGTGACCCTCTTCCATTTGGCCACGTAGCACTCACGTGTGCTTGGTCTTCTTGCCTCTCGAAGTACCCTCAGGGTGCTCTCAGGTAGCTTCAGGTGTGCAAACTCTATGTCCTCAGGAGCCAGGCACCTAGGCTGAGACTTTCTGGCTCTGGATGCAACACCTCTCAGTTTTGCATGGAGAGTAGGTCTTTCCTCCTCCCAAATTTGTGTGGTGCACTCTGTCATTTCCATAATCTGTGAGTACCATGTTTGTCTGGCCCACTGGGGTGCGACCAGTATGAGGGTCATGCTGCTTGTCCTGCACTTGCTGAGCACCCTGTGAATCAGGGGAATCGGCGAAAAAGCGTAGGCAAATGTCTTTGACCAGCTTAAGCATAGGGCATTCCCATTGACCCTTCCCCTGGTTGCCTCGATGCGAAGTGTTGGCATTTTGCATTCTGGCGTGTTGCAAACAGGTCTATTGACGGTGTTCCCCACCTGTCGAACAGTCTCCTTGTTTCTTGAGCATTCAGCTCCCACTCGTGCGAGGCCGATGTCTATTTGCTGAGCCAGTCCGCTTCCACGTTGCCCTTTCCTGGCAGATGTATTGCCAGTAGATCTATTTTCAAAGGTATTGCCCATTTCCATATTTCTTGCGCTAGCGCCGACAGTGTTGCTGACTGTGTTCCTCCCTGTTTGTTTATGTAGAACATCGTAGTTGTGTTGTCCGTCTGGATCAGCACTGTTTGATTGTACAACTTCGTCTGGAAGGCTTTCATAGCTAGGAGAACAGTCTTTAGTTCTAGGTAATTGACGTGTCTTATCGCATCTGCTTGTGTCCACAAGCCCCTCACGCGTAGTTTTTCAATGTGTGCTCCCCATCCCTTTTGGGATGCGTCCGTGATGGTCACTTTTGGTGTTGGTGGTGTTAGAAGTTTCCCTTGTGTTAGGTTTCCTTTGTTCCACCATGATATCTCCTCTTGCACTGCGTGCGTTACAACCACTAGGTCCTCCCAACACCCCGTCGCTTGTGACCATTGGTCCTGCAGCCACTCCTTGAGTGGTCTCATGTGTAGTAGGACATTTGGTATTATGTGGATGCATGAGGCCATCATGCCCATCATCTTGCTCACCGTCCTCACGGTCAGAGCTTGCCCCTTCTGGTAGAGGCGCGTCTCCTTCAACAGTGCCGTCGTTCTCTTCTCGCTGGGGAACACCTTCCCCTGAACGGTGTCGATTTGTGCTCCCAGAAATATCTTGACCTGTTGTGGATTTATGGAGGATTTCTTCCAGTGAATGGAGAAACCTAGGGCTATTAGTTTGTCTGTCACTCTCTGATCGCGCTGTTTGCACGTGTTGTAGGACTTTGCCTTTATGAGCCAATCGTCTAGGTAAGGGTATACTTGTATCCCCTCCCTCCTAAAGTGCACTGCGACTGCTGCCAGACACTTTGTGAACACCCTTGGAGCTGATTTTAGTCCGAAGGCCAATGCCATGCACTGATAGTGGTCTGAGTGGATTGCAAAACGTAGCAGATGCTTGTGTCGACTGTTCATTGGGATGTGCAGGTAGGCATCCTTTAGGTCTATGGTGACTATGAAGTTCCCTGTTTGGATCTGAGGGAGTACTTCTTGCAGGGATGTCATTTTGAATTTTTGTGTCTTTATGAATTTGTTGAGGAACCTTAGGTCCAGGATGGGTCTCATTGTTTCGTCTACTTTGGGTACTAGGAAGCATGTAGAGTACACCCCCTTGTTCCTTTCCATGGGAGGTACAGGCTCGATAGCCTCCTTTAGTAGCAGTTCCTCTGCTTCCCTCTGAAGAAGCTCTAGTTCCTTCTTTGCTAGTGCTCTTTTCTTTGGTCTTCTGCTTGGTGGTGTTTTTTCTAACTCTATGCAGTACCCGTACTGTATTGTGTTGATCCATTTGTCCGTTGTAATTTTTCTCCACTCCTGGAGGAAGAGTCTTAATCTTCCTCCCACTGGTGTTACGTGGTTGTGGTGTTTCGGTGCGTGAGACTCCTGTTTTTTGTTTTTGTGCTCCACCCTTGGAGTTTTTTGTAGGGTGTGCACTGTCAATGTGGCAGAGTCACTTGGAGGTGGTTTGCTGACCACCCCTCCTGGTGTTTCCACGTCCACTCGCTCTCCTGCGAAAGGACTGGCCCCTATGTTGATTTTGCCATTTCGGTTTTTGATGGCCATGTTGTGTATGGGTGTCGCTTTGGTGGGAATGTTGGAAGGACTGATGCGACGTTCCCGGCTGGCTCCCCCCTCTCCCGTGTGGTCTACTTGAGGGGGTCCCTCTCTTTGCTCCCCTGAATCGCAAGGCCCCCATGGATCTTGCGGTGTCATTATCCTTTTTGAGCTGTGAGAGCTTGTCGTCTACTATAGGACCGAACAGTGTCTCACCGTTGAACGGAGTGTTCAGGATGTTGTGCGCTGCACGTCCGGTTTAAAGCCTGATATTCTGAGCCAGGCTTGCCTTCTATCCGTGATGCCCAGCATCATAAGCCTGCTGGCCGTGTCTGCCCCGTCCAGTGCTGTTTTAGGCAAGAGTTTGCCAGGTTCTTCCCTTCCTCTACTAGGTGCGAAGCCCTTTGTTGGTGCTCCTGAGGGAGGTGTTTCACCAATTGCCCCAGTTCCTCCATGATCTGATAATGGTGTCTGTTGAGTAGTGCATTTGAATTAGCCATGCGCCAGTGCATAGCGGCATTCCTTTCAATTTTCCTTTCTGTTAGGTCCATCCTTCTGCTCTCTTTATCCGGGGGTGGACCCTAAGTAGTTGGCACATTGACCCTTCTTGCTGTTGCCTTCCCCTGTATGTAGGCTGGGTCCTTTGAGGAGTGCTTTTATTTTTTCTCCGTCCTTGGCGTGACGGGTTTACAGGTTCCTTGAACGCCTTTCTTCCTTGCCCCTTGATGCTTTCGAGCATTGGCAGGTACTGGCTCCTAGTGTGCATTGGAAGTAGTGTCTCTACTAGGAAGTCCCCTTTCGGCACCTCCTCTTCGAGCTTGACCCTGAACGCTGTAGCAGCGTTCTTGATGCATTCATTATAGAGCCCAATGCCGTCCGGTGGCGAGGGCCTGGCTGGATACGTGTCCACTCAATCTTCAGGACTTTCGGCGTCGACGTCCTGCCACTCTACCTCCTCCGAGTATGTTGATTCTTGGTCCACTCTCTGTTCGTCATCTCTCTCCTCCTCGTAATAGGCATCATCATCTTCCTGATATGCCAGATCTTCCAAGCTCTCAGACGCTTGTTCTACTTCGAAATCTTAGTCTTCGACCACCTGTACTTCTGGTGACTTTGGCCTCGAAGAAATTGTGTACGTTTTCATTTTATCTTCGAAATCTTTCTTTCGCTGCAGGATGTTCTCCATCTCTGCCTCGAGTCTCCTCTTCTTTCTTTCCATCTCCGCTGCCTGTTCGGCGTCGAGTGGTTGCGCCGGTCTCTTTGGCGCGCTAGATGGCGTCGAGATTGGTTTCGGCGGCGACGCGGTTTTCGGCGTCGGGGCTGGTCATGCGTCTTTCGTCGACTTTGAAGATGTTTTCGTAGTCGAGCGCTCCTTTTCTTGGAGGGTTTTCGACGACTTTGGTTGGTCGCCGTCCTTCGGCGCCAGGGAGTCCTCCTGAGAGGATCCGCTGGGCCTGGATGTCGCTGCGGACGCCGAAGCTTTCGGCGTCGGCGATTTCGGGGTCTTGCCCTCGTTTTTTCAACAGTCTTGGGTAGACCTTTTTGGGGCGTCGATTCTCATACCTTTTCAGTAGTCTTCTTATTATCGGTCTCTGCGACCGTGAGGCCGAGGTCTTCTTCAGCGACGTAATCCTCCTAGTCGGTCGAGAGTCCCAGGTCTCGAAGGGACGGAGGTTGGCCCTTGCCTTGCATGGCGTAGTTTGCAATCCTTTGCCTCTCTCTCACTGGAAGGATCTTCGGGGTGAATGCGGAGCAGGCGTTGCAGTCTCTGCTTTCGTGGTCGACCGGCAGGCAGAGGTTACAGACTGGGTGTTGGTCCTTCTGCGCGTGTTTATGATGGCAGTTGCGGCAGAATTTGAATGGTGTGTTGTCCATGTCTTGCGTTCAGGGGGCCCCCTGATTGCGCATTCTCCTGTGGACGTCGAAGAATCTCGAAATTTCTCCCTTCTTCGTCGTCCTTTCGATGGTGTAGTCTTCCTTAGTCTTCTCCAATGTTTTTTCTCCAAAAACTCGAGTCTTGCTTTGCTCCCAATCTCTGGAGATCTTTCGGGAACGATCCAGACCCAACGGCGGAAAAAAGAATCTGAAGACGGCGCCCAAGGGTGGGAGCTTCCGCAGGAAGCATGCCGACGTAACAGGAAGGACACCAAAAGGTGGGACATAGACACCCACCTGGGCTACGAATAAAAAAACAAAAAAAGAAAAACAAAGAAAAGACTACGATTCCAGACCCAACCACTAGACCGTGGAATCCAGAAAGATTCACGCTGCAAAACTTAGAGTTAGTCCATCCCCTAAACTTCTTATAAGTATAGGATCCCAGTCCCTAGGACTTTAGATTACCCTGGACGAAACTCTGCAACATATATCCTGGAACTTCGACATTCCATTTCGACTAGACGACGGAAGAATCTCCCTTGGGGTCAAGGAGTGACCCACCTGTTCAAACAGGCACCAAAGAAGCATCTTGCCGGTCTACATTTTCGAGGCTCCCGCCAGATCTCAAAGAATATCCGACACAGGACACAGACTTCCAGACATCTGAGGCAGACACGAGATCCCAGTAAAGCTGAGACCCGCAGCCGTCACGAGAGACATGGGACCGGAACTCCTGGACACCTTGCATATTTGCAAGTGCACCTACTTGCCGAGCTTTCCTGAAGTTGTGCATTGGGATACTTTTAGTCCAAGCCCTGAGCACCATTTGCACCAAACATTGTGGGCCTACACTCCACGAGTGTTCCATGGGCCTGCTTCTAGCATTCCTGTTTGAGGCTCCTTCGCAATCCCTGGTCCGTCGACTGGTGGGTCCCCACGGAGGTAACTCTTGTTTCTTGGGCTTTCCTGGTTGTTTCAGACGTGCCCTGACTCCCCTTCAAAGGGCGAGTCCCTCAGACCTTGCTTGACTGCACCAAAGCCAATCTTTCCATTATACGTGGGTTGTTGTTGCCAAGGCTTGTTGGGTCCAATCCGGATACAGACACCGCAGCACTCGACATCCGACGTGGGACAGCTTGAATCCAGCTCCTGGTTGTCGTCAACCCCTCCTGGTCCTCGTGGCTGAAGAGTCAAGCTTCACCTCCATCACCTGAAATCACAAGACATCGGCTAGCATCTTCGGGTTGCCTCCCTGGTCACTGGCAAGTAACCCAGACTCGGTCCCCTCTGCTTTCAGGTTCTTCAGATCTTCGGTCCAACCGTGGATCCGTCCGGACACCTTTCATTTGGTCACCTGCAGCACTTCTTTGCAGCCCTCCATAGGAAACGACGACGAAACCAGACATGAAAAGACACCTATTCACCAGGCTTCCCTGGGTGAGGTAAAACGAGTCCTTTGGTGATCCCGTGGGTCTTGACTCTCGAACTGTCCAGTACTGAAGGGGTTTGTTGCTAGTCCACTCCTAAGTGTCCTTAATCTTTAAAATTCTAACCGCAGCTTTCTCCATAGAAGTCAATGGTGATTCGTGGCTGGGTTTAGACACTGCACGCGTCCCCCGTGGGTCTCCTGGGTCCCTTCCTTGGGTGGTTCCTGGTTGCCCCAGCGGTTCTACGGGCCCTAGGCCTTGTCTCTATGCTCCTTGTGGTTCTTTTACCACTTTCTTAGTATATGGTTTGTGAGGCCCCCTAGGGCAAAACGTATACTGTGCCATTTACTGCGTGCTAAGTAATTGTATTGTACTTTTGCCGCTAGCCTCATAAAGAGACTAGAGGGATGTGTTTAGAATATATATATATATATATATATATATATATATATATATATATATATATATATATATATATATATATATACACACACATACACATACACACACCTGGTGTGGTTCTCCTTTCATTTGCTCATTCATGAGATTATTGACCGGTAAAACAAGCTGCTTTACATTCCTTCAAGACTTAGCCTGAAGGCTGCTCTCCACAGCTACCACTAGGATAGCTTTCTATAAAGGTTGTCTTTAAACCTACCATCAATAAGGGTTGTTTGGATTGGTGCAATGTGCCCACTAGAATAGTGGACAGCAAATGCCAGGCCAACTTCTCACATGCTTGACCGCATCCTGCTGCGACCATAGCCCGCTCACTGAGTTTGTTCATGTGTACGCCCCACCTCAGCTGGGAGGTGTCTGTTGTGATGGTCACTGTTGGAGTTGGTTGTGTGAATGGTTTGCCCTGTCATATGTTTTCCTTGTTCCACCACACTATTTCCTGATGCACTGCGTGTGTGACAACCACTAGATCTTTTAAACTCCCGGTTGCCTGTGACCATTGCTGCTGTATCCATTCCTGGAATAGTCTCATGGAGTCAAATATTTTGGACTAGGTGAATGCATGAAGCCATCAGTCCCATCAGCTTGCTCCCCATACCCACTGTCGGAACTTGCCCCTTGCAGTAAAGACGTATTTCCTTCAGCATCGCCAATGCTCTCTTCCTGCTGGGGAACACTTTGGCCGGTATGGTGTTTATCTCCGCCCCTAAGAATATCTTGATCTGCTCCATGTCTGTTGAAGATTTTTTCCAATAGATTGAGAATCCCAGTTGGGTTAGTGTTTGTACGACCTGCTGGATGTGTTTGCAGTGGCTGTACGAACTTGCCTTTACGAGCCAGTCATCAAGATAGGGGTATACGTGTATTCCTTGCCTTCGTAAGTGTGCTGCGACAGCTGCAAGGCATTTTGTAAACACCCTTGGTGCGGATTGGAGCCAGAATGCCAGTACTGTGAACTGGTAGTGAGTTTGGTTGATCACAAACCTTAGTAGATGTTTGTGCTTGTGTTTGATGGGGATGTGTAAGTACGCATCTTTTAAATCTATAGTTGCCATGTAATCCCCTTGTTGTATTTGTGGTATTACCTCTTGTAAGGAAGTCATCTGGAATCAGAGTCCTTATGAATGTGTTCAAAAACCTTAGAACTAGGATAGGTCTTAGTATTTTGTCCACCTTTGGCACGAGGAAGTAGGTGGAGTAAACCCCCTTGTTTCTTTGGTTGTGCAGCACTATCTCCTTGCTGAGCAGTTCCTGCACCTCTAGTCGATAGAGCGAAAGTTCTTTTGCGGAGTGCCCCTTAAATCTTAGTTTTCTGTTCGGAGGTTTTTTTTCTAGCTCTATACAGTTTCCGTATTGTATGATGTTTAGTATCCATTTGTCTGTTGTGACCTTCCTCCACTCCTGGATGAAGTCTCATTCTGCCCCTTACAGGTTTTGTGTGTTCAAGGTACTGTTTGTTGTGAAACGCCTGGTCTCTGTTTTTCTGTATGTCCTTCTGCCCACCCAGAGGTGTAGTTAGGGTGGGCGTTGGCATTATTTTGAAGTCACTTGGGGGTAGGCTGCTGGCATTCTCTCCATGTCTGGCCCCATCCGTTTGAGTGCCATCGAAAGGAGTGACCCCCGGGGCTGTTACTGTCAGTTCTGCTGCTGTTGTTGTCCCTGATGTTGCTGGCCCAGATTGTTCCCTTGGTAGCTTTGCTGGAACGTTTGGTGCGATGTAGTAGGCACATTGCCACCCCTACCACCTGGTCTTCTAGCGGGTGTACCCTTTCGCATCCCTCTGAACTGCAGAGCTCCCATGGACCTTGCTGTCTCGTTGTCCTTTTTGAGCTGGGTTAACTTGTCAACTGGTGTGCCAAACAGTTGTTCACAGTTAAAAGTTGTGTTCAGGATGTTGTTCTGCACCTCTGGTGAGGTCTGAAACTTTAAGCCATGCGTGTCTTCTCTCTGTCCCGCCACTCATAATTAGTCTGCTCGACGTGGAGCAATGGAGGTGGCCCCTACATGGTGTGGTTCGCCCTTCTCTACCTCGCTCTTTCTCTGATGGTCTTGGGTGTGAACGCCGAGCAAGCATTGCAGTCCTCGCTGTTGTGGTCAAGCGGCAGGCAGAGGTTGCATACTGGATGCTGGTCCTTTTGGGCGTATTTGTGGTGGCAATTGGTGCAAAACTTGAAAGGTGGTTTTGTCCATTTTGCCGCTCAGGGGGCCACCTGGGAGCGCATTCTCCATTGAACGCCGAGATCTCGTTGAAAACGTTTTACCTACTCGTCCCGGTTACCTGACCTGTAGGCTGGTGCCTTGAAAAGTTTGAATTTCGCCGATTTTCTTCTCTTTTCGTCGATTCTTTCTCAGAAAACTATGGAGCTCTTCCGTAACGATCCAGAGTGAACCGCGGAAAAAAGAATCTGAAGATGGTGACCAAAAGGTGGGAGCTTCCAGAGGAAGCACGTCGACGTCACGAAGGACACCAAATGGTGATATGTCGACGCCCACCTGTGCCATGAAGAAAGAAAAAAGAAAAAAAAGACTACAATTCCGAACCCAACCACTAGATGGCGGAAGAATGCACAGCATAGTGAATCCAGAAAGATTCATACTGAAAAATAGTTAATTCCTGATGACCTTCGAAGGAAGAGGACAAAGAGGAACCATGCATGCAAAGAAGACTTGACACCCACTGGCTTGGCCCCAGCCCTACAGGCCTGTCAGCCGCCCTCAAGATCCTACGAAAACAGACTACCTGTCCCGCAGTCCAGAAGCCTCCAAAAACCTCTCGAAGGTCTGCTGCCTAGTACAAAAAAAACAGAACTCCAAAGAACAGCAGCCCTGTTCATGAAGAAACTTCAAGAAGGGCCTCTGGCATGTGGAACCACAAAACCCCGCCTCTGGGTCTACCACTGCACCAGACGCCTCCAGCCCATTGATCCTAGCGAGGTTCCCCAGCGATCCAGAGTCCTTCGTTGGCTGACCTCTCCTTGACTCCCCAACACCTGCAGCCTCAACCCGAAGGACCCCCTGTACGGCTCCGGTAAGTATTTACCGCTGTCTGAAGACACCCTTGCACCCGCAACTCCCATGCCTTGGGAAGCCTGACCGACGACTGTCCAGGTGAACCCCCCAACATCTGAACTTACCTGCCCAGCCACTGGTTTCCTTCATACAGCTTCCTTGTCCAAGCCTGCAGCCTTTGTGCGAGATTGTCGTCCTCCATTGACTTGCATTTGGCATCAGACGTTGTGTTGGTACTCTGCACCTGGCTGCCCCTGTGCCGCTCAGGGTGTAGGTCTGGTGCTGCCTTGTGGTGGCCCCTGATGCTTGTCCTGCCCCCAGAGGCTGACTTCCAACTCCGCTTTACCTACCTGTAATTGGCACGACTGAGTGCCCCTCTGCTCCACTGGTTAACATTAGGCACCCTACTCCGAATCGGACCTCTGCACCCGGCCGTCCTAGTGCTGCTGGTAGTGCAGTCTTGGTGCTCACTTGAACCTTGCACTGTATTGATCTTTCTGTTTTCCTCCCAAAGGATAACATTGTCATTTGAAGTATTGCACTAATTGTGTATTTTACGTGAACTCTAAAGTATTACTATTTCTAAAGACTGTATCTAACTGCTGAACTGAAGTCCATTGAAAAGTGTTGCCAGTTTGAAAATTGTACTTGCCTGAAACTTAGTTTCTTTGCTTCTAGTAATAAAAGTAAAGTATATTATTACAACAAACTGTTCTGGAATTAGTCTTTGCATTTGGGTAATCATTTCTTGGTAGAGTGTACAACAAATGCTTAATACAGCATTCTGATAAGCCCAACTGCTCGCCCACACTACCACAAAAGAGATCATTGATACTTACTTTAGCCTCTGCAAAGCCTCTGGGGATCCACTGGACTGTGTACACTATAACTTACTTTGGTATAGTATATACAGAGTCAGCTTCCTACAGTAGGCCATTGTAGTCTATATCTATAGGCGGAAACATTCGTTTTCTTTAAGTATTGTGGCAGGCCTTCCTGAAGAAAGGCAACAATCTACACTTAAGACATATATTGAAGTGCTCTGGGTCCCCGCACGAGGGCGGGACTATTCAGTGTCTAGGACTATGAATGGAAATCCCCTGCGAGAGAATCTGGGGTTAAAAGTATTCAGTAGAAAATATACTATATACATATGTACACTGTAAATAAGCATTAAGTTGGTTTAGCTGTGGCCAGTTTTAAAAAGAGAATGATTCCGTTGGAATTCGAACTCTTACAATTGTAAATGTCTTATTTGCAAGAGTAATTCTAACCAGTACACTATAATCAAACAGATTCTACTGAACATATTTTACACTAAAAATCAGCAGTTAAGAAAATAGAAAGCTGACCCTGCATTCATTCCACATCAGTCTGTGCTGCAGTACGATCATTTAGGTGTTAGCATTTGACCAGACACTTACTCTGTATTCAAAATCTGCAAACTCTCTGCCTCCTCTGGATCCTCTAAAACCACCACGGAATCCTCTAGGTGCACCATAACCACCTCTTTGACCTCCACGACCTCTGGGTCCACGGAAACCCATGCCACTACTTCTTCCTCTGTAGCCTCCACGACCTCTGTTTGAACGCAATGGAAGGCCAAAAGTCTCTGCATTTATTCTTCTTTCTTCAGCCCACGTTTGTCTTCTGTCCCTATTAAGCACCACAAAAATGGATTAATAAAAATTTCCACAACTATCTTCATTTTAACAAAGCAGTTGTTTAAAATGAGGCAAACTATAGATTGCACAGAAAGATCAATGCATTATTTGTATAAGTGATGCATTTCAACGTCTTACCAACTGCCTTATGGATGAGAAAGGGCCTCAATTAATATTTGTTTTAAAGAAATGAAGTTATGGAGGCAATGGCATCCCAAAGCTATAACTGTATACTGCAGTTAATTAATCAAATTGTGTGTTGTCTTGTTGCCAACACCCGGACAGTAGCTGTGTGTGTAAGATTGCTTACAACTCGGGCCCAAACAAAAACAAGCATTGACAAAGCCAAAGGATCTGCAATCATTCATAATGTGTTAAAGCATGCAGTTAGCACAGAGTGAGAAATACAAACGGGACAAAGCGCTTCAGCAGTAGTTGTAAAATAGTTTTTTATGCAGTTGAATGCAAGGACTGGAGGTCGAAGGATACACTCAACAACCAGTAGCATAAGGTGAGAGATGGCTACTGAGCCAAGAAGTGATTGACAATCTCAAGCTAAAGGCTGAAAGATGATGGTTGAGTACAGACGACTATTTAACAAAACCTACAAGGAGGTGCGTAAACACCTCTTGCAGGCTTTGTAAACACAAATAAAAGCCAGTGTCATTTGCAATGCCAATAGCTCAAACTCTCGCAAATGCGAGACCTTAAGCAATCGTGGTACAAAAGGGGGTGGTGATGGACGGAGCATCTGAAACAATCAAACACTCACACCCAGTCAAAAGATCTGGGTTTAATCCATCACTGTTCTTTAGCCCACACTGCCACCCCACTTCAGACATGGCTATATGCAAATCAGTCTGACCCTGTGCCTCATGGGAACAGTCCAGCCCGAACCGCCAAGCCATGCCTTCCCTTGACCGGAAACAAGCTTCCGAGGACCGGTTTCTGGCATTCCAGCCGTCTTCAGCCCGGCTTGCTTGAATCCAGTGGCAAAGTGAGCAAGGGACTCACGTCTGAGCATACCCTGCCACACTTATGGCGGCCAAAAGCAGTACAAAAGGGGGTGGTGATGGACGGAGCATCTGAATCAATCAAACACTCACACCCAGTCAAAAGATCTGGGTTTAATCCATCACCGTTCTTTAGCCCACACTGCCATCGTTGCACCTGCGCTTTAGCTTTGGATGTGGAAAGCTACAGGCCGGGTGCCGTGATTGCTTTAAAAGTAAAGAAATAAACGTTTTTTTATATTTCTTTACTTTAACCAATTGTAGCACCTGCGCTTTAGCTTAAAATGTTGAAAGCTAAAACGAGGGTGCCGCAATTGTAACAAAAGTAACAAATGGACAAAAAATGGTGGCTGCATGCTTTTTTTTCTTCAAATTACTTACTTTTATTACAATGGCGGCACCTGTGCTTTAGCTTTGAACATCTTCAAGCTAAAGCGCGGGTGCCGTGATTGCTTCAAAAGTAAACAAAAATGCTCACTTTTTTCTATTTGTTTACTTTTAAAGCAATTGTAGCACCGTGCTTTAGCTTAAGATGTTTAAATCTAAAGCAAGGGTGCCACTATTGTTTACATAAAAAAAAGTAAAGGCATGCAGCTGTGTTCGGCCAGCATATAACAAAAGAAAAACACAGCTGCCACTACTGCCAAGGTGTGCCGTGCTGGATAAATGATAAAAAAAAATATCAAAATCAAGTGTTGAGGGAGAGTTTGTCCTGCCTGTTTTGCAGGCAGGAAAACCTATTTAGGAAAATGGTGCTTGGAGACTGTAATTAAAGCCCACTGAGTAACGACACTTGTACCAGGGAGTGTCCTCATAGGCGGTTACAAGAAGAGAAAAGACGGTACTAAGGAGGGCCTACCAAGCCTATTGACCAATTAAAATCCACAATTTACAAAGGACCGGAGCAAATTAAAAAGATGGGTGGAGCTTCATGCCCTTATCCTGAACACAGCAGGTCTCGAAGACACAGCGCAATCGATGCTTAGGCAAGACCTAATAAAAAGGGCAGGTTCAAAAGCCCTCTCAATGTATATTGTAAGCAAGAGGTCAGTTTGACAGCTACACTGTCAATTCCCTAGTTCATAGGTCTGGGTTTCAAGTCAAGAGTCCCTATTACAGAAGGACTTGAAAGGTAGCAAATCGAGAGGAAAAGTAAGGATTAAGACATTTTAAACATCTGAAGCTCTATTAAGAGAATAAAAACATAGCAGCCTGTCAGTGCCATTTATCTACATTTTTCAATCTTAGCACTCTGCTTTTCCTTCAATCATGAGTCCCAAAATCTATACACTAAATACAAAGTAGGTGTCAGAAAAATAACTGCCAAATTATTTACCTATTTTCATCACAGGAAATGTTGTCAAAGAAGGATTTGGTTTTGTCGTAATAGCAGTTGGATGCAAGAGCTTCCTCTTCATCAGCATTACCTTCACTATTCTGGGTATCAATTCCAGAGTCACCTTTATCTTCACCGTTAATGGGTTTTTCCACCTTCTCAGGTTTATCATCTAAAATGTAAATTATTTGAGATATTAAATAATCTCTTCATGGTGCGGTCTCCTGTGCTTACGAATAGACTAGACCGCAATAACATAACGCATGCAAACCCACAACGATATGTACCACAAAACGTTGGATATGAGCATTACATAAAACTCCTTAGTACATGTTGCTAGACTTGCATGCCTCATCCGTTTGTTAATTCTTAAAATGCTAAAAAGGGGGAAGGGAGGGTTAAAGACAGTATCTGAGGGGAGGGTGTGGTAGAGGGGGGGGGGGGTAGTGGCAGGGACTGGAGGGAGCTACACTGAAGCCATGGTGTAATCTTCTCCACTAAATGTCATCATCGTCAATAAATATATTAATTACATCTTAACCTCAGTATGTATAACTTTATTACACAGAGTTCGTTTTTAACTAGAGCAGACATGCTCAAAGTTGCCCCCTACCAACTTCAACCACCTTCTAGCTCCATGTACTTAACGGTCACGGATAACATTTTGGCTGAAGTAACCAATATGGAGAACAAAGCATATTGGTAAAGTATTAAAAAAGAATCCATCTTTCAATCTGTGTGCTAGTAAGGAAAATGCTACTTACCAGTATGCATCTGTTCTTGGCATGTAGAGCTGCAGAGTTACAGATTATGCATAGATGGCCACCTAGTGCTGGGCCCGGATGTTTGCAGTTTGTTTTGTTGTAGAAAAGTCTTTGGAAGTCACGGGATAGGCGACTCCTCCTTTGGATGATATGGTGCATGGGCATCGGCTCAATCCCCAGATTGTATTTCGCCATTAGGGAAGTGATGGATCTGTACAAGAGGTAGTAATGTCCATGTGATTTGTATCTAATTAAGATAATACTGGAACAGATAAGGGTAGCCGGGAGGCGGGTGGGCGTGTACAACTTAGCAGCTCTACATGCCAAGAAAAGATGCATACTGGTTAGTAGTATTTTCCGATCGCGGCATATGAGATGCACATTACACACTATGCATAGATTGTATAGCAGTACCCACACCTAGCGGCGACCACCAGTATCTGTTGCAGTTGTTTGAAACAGTGTTTTTAGTACAGCCTGGCCCACAGTGGCTTGTTGTTTAGTTTGCACATCTTCACAGTAATGCTTTGTGAATGTGTGCGGTGTAACCCATGTAGCTGCTTTGCATATATCATCTAGGGGAATATTCCCTAAGAATGCCATTGAAGCCCCTATTTTACTTGTAGAATGGGCTTTTGGAGGAATTGTTAATGTACGTTTGGCTTTGTGGCAACATTTGTATGCATTTAACAATCCACCTAGCGATCCCTGATTTTGACATGGGGTTGCCTTTATGTGGTGGTGAAAAGGACACAAAGTTGTTTTGTTTACGAAAAGATTGTGTTCTTTCGATATAGTACAGTAATGCTCTTTTGACATCTAAGGTGTGTAGAGCTCTTTCTGCAACTGTTTGAGGCTGTGCGAAAAATACGGGCAGCTCAACGGATGGATTTAGATGGAATGGTGAAATGACTTTAGGAAGGAATTTAGGATAAGTCCGAAGAACCACTTTATTATGATGCATTTGCAGAAAAGGTTCTTGAATGGTAAATGCTTGCAGTTCACTAACCCTTCTGAGAGAAGTAATTGCTACTAGGAAAGATACTTTCCTAGTTAGGAATTGCAATTCACATTTATGTAATGGTTCAAATTAAGGTCCCATCAACTTTGTGAGAACAATGTTTAAGTTCCACACTGGTGCAGGCGGCGTTCCGGGAGGAATTATTCTTTTGAGTCCTTCCATGAAAGCTTTCATAGCGGATAGTCTAAAAAGGGATAGATGTTGTCTATTTTGCAAGTATGCTGTAATGGCAGCGAGGTGTAGTCTGATAGATGTATAGGCTAAATTACACTTTTGAAGGTGTAATAGATATCTTATGTTGTGTTGAATAGACATGTCTAAAGGATTTATTTGGTTGTTTTGGCAGTCTATGACAAACCGTTTCCACTTATCCAGCATAGCATGCTCTAGTAGTGGGACGTCTAGCTTCTTTGATAACGTTCATACATTCAAACTATGACCTCAGGAGCCAGATCGCTAGGTTGAGCTGAGTTGGGTCGGGCTGTCTGATCTCTCCATGGTTCTATGTTAATAGGCGTGGAGATAGGTTGAGCTTTTGGTGTGGTACTACAGACATCTGCAACAGCGGAGCAACTAGGATGAGTGTCATGGAATGTTGTTGTAGTTTGCATACCACCAACGGAAGTAGTGGGAGAGGAGGAAAAGCGTACGCAAATAGTTTTGACCAGTTCATCCATATCGCATTGCCTTTGGACAATGGGTGTGGGTATCTGGCGGCAAAGTTTGGGCATTTTGCGTTTTCGTGTGTGGCAAAGAGGTCTATCTGAGGTTGTCCCCACATTTGAAAGAACAGATGAAGAACTTGCGGATGAAGTTGCCACTCGTGGATCTGCTGTGTTTGTCGACTTAGCAGATCTGCCATAGTGTTTTGTACTCCTGGGACGTGTTGGGCTAAGAGGAAGATTTCTAGTGGTATAGCCCATCTCCATATCTTCTGTGGTAACAGAGCTGCAGAGTGTGTGCCCCCCCTTGTTTGGTTATGTAGTACATAGCTGTCATATTGTCTGCGGACTAAGACAGCTTTGCCGGACACTTTAATTTGAAATGCTTTTAGGGCTAGAAACACAGCTAGCAACTCCAAATGGTTGATGTGGTGTAACTTCTGTTGCAGTGTCCACCTGCCTTGCATGGTGTGATGCAGTAGGTGAGCTCCCCAGCCGGAGAGTGATGTGTCCGCTGTCATGACTATTTGAGGAACTGGCTCTAGAAACGGTTGCCCTTTGGATAGGTTTTTGATGTTCCACCATTGCAGAGAACGAGGAGTCCGACCGTCTATCAACACTAGGTCTGTTAGTTGACCTTGAGCCTGGTTCCATTGGCGTGCTAGGCACTCTTCAAGTGGACGCATTTGCAGTCTTGCGTGAGGTACTACAAATATGCAAGATGCCATCATTCCTATGAGCTGCATGAACACTCGAGCTGGTAGCGAATGTTGCGCTTTGAATTTTGTTAGGAGAGTTTGTACGCTTTTTATCCTGGCTGGAGAGGGATAAGCTAGTGTTAGTTGGGTGTTTATTGTAGCACCGAGATACTGTTGTATGTGCGAGGGTTGCATATACGATTTGGTGTAATTTACTGTGAATCCCAAGTCGTGAAGCAGTTGATTAGTAGAGTGAGTGTGTTGTACACACTAAATGTATGAGCTGGCTTATATGACCAAGTCGTCTAGATATGGGATGACATGAATATGTTGTCTTCTTAAGTGTGCTGCTACTACTGCTAGGCATTTTGTAAACACCCTTGGCACAGTTGTGACGCCGAATGGGAGCACTTTGAACTGGCAGTGCTGCCCGTCTAGCTCAAACCTGAGATATTTTCTGTGCGCTGTGTGGATGGGAATAAGGAAGTAGGCGTCCATGAGATCTAGAGTGACCAGGAAGTTGTTTAGTACCAGAAGTAGAAGGACTTGAGTGTGACCATATGAAAATGGTCTGACTATGTAAATGTTTAAAGGTCTGAGGTCTAGGATGGGTCTTAGAGATCCATCCTTCTTTGGTATTAGGAAATATAGGGAGTATACTCCTTTGTTTTTCTGATGCTCTGGAACGATTTCTATTGCATTTTTCTGCAGGAGGGTTATTACCTCCTGTCTGAGCAGTGTTAAATGTTCTTGTGGCATTGGACGCTGCTTGGGGGGTGGATGTTAGTTCTAGACAGTAACCTGACTGAATTATTTGGAGCACCCACCTGTCTGATGTGATGTTTTCCCAAGCTGGCAGGTATTGTTGAAGTATTCCCCCGACAGGAGTGGAATGGGATGGGGGAAGGGAGTCATTGGGCAGGGGTAGAGGCAGAGCAGGAGTTGTTATTTGTACCTCTGCCTTTGTTATTGTTACCCCTGTAACCACCCCTTTGGTAGGCCTTGCTGTAAGTGAACTGTGTAGGGGCTTTGTACGTGGTAGAAGCTGTGTCTGAAGAGTATCCCTTGGTGGCACCTCGATAGGATGAGAGACGAAATGAAAGTCTGGGAGCCTGCAATTGTAGGGCTCCCATAGATTTGGCAGTATCTGTATCCTTTTTCATTTTTTCAAGTGATACATCTACGTTCGGTCCGAATAGGTGTTGCTCAAAGAGTTGATTAAGAATGGCACTTTGTACTTCAGGTTTGAACCTGGATATGCGTAGCCAGGCATGTCGACGTAATAGGACGCTGGTGTTAACTGCCCTAGAGGCAGTATCTGCTGCATCCAGTGCACACAGGATACAGGTGTTTGCAATGTTTTTCGCCTCTTGGATAAGCTCATTTGCTCTATCCTTGTACTTATCAGGGAGGTGCCTCATTAATGATTCTAATTCGTCATAATGTGCCCTGTCATATCTGGCTAATAATGCCCATGTATTGGAAATACGCCACATGTTTTCTGCTTGAGACGCCGTTATTTTCCCTGATGCGTCAAGTAGCTTAGACTCTTTATCTGGTGGTGGAGCTTCACCTGATGTTTGTGAGTTTGCTCTCTTGCGTGCATTGGAAACTACAAGTGAGTCTAGTGGTACTGGACCTTTAATATATGCTGGGTCTGAGGGAGCAGCTTTATATATGTTCTCTATGCTAGGGTTAATGACCAGAGTTCTGACTTGTTCTTTGAAGACTTCAGGAGCATGCTTAATCACTCCTTTAAGCATTGGTAAAATGGATGAGTACCTTTGTGCATTATCAATGGTATCCATTAAGAAGTCTTCATCTACAGGGTCTGTATGCATGTCTACCCCATGACATTGTGCAGCCCTATGAATCAATTGATTGAAACCCAGTGACTTCTAGTGGGGAAGGCCTTGAGGGGTATATGTCATCCTGAGGGACATCCGGGGCGATATCATCCCACGGGTCAGGTGATCTTGTAGGAGTAGCTGGACCAGGTAGGTGACCCACCTTATCAGAGCTATCATCCCTGTTGTCATCGTCTGGTATGATAGAGGATGCTGGGAAGTGTTGTGGTATGGGAGGATGTGGTGATGGTACAGGTGAAGAGAAGAGGAAGGCAGTCTTAAGGGAGAGGTAGCCATGTCCTTCTTTGAATGCAGGGCTGGATCTGGTGTGACTAGTGGTTGCTTTTTTGAAGCCAAAATTAGCTGTCCAGTGATTGGATCTTTAGCTAGAGTCTTTTGAGCAGGGTGTGGATAAAGTAAGTCATCTGCAGGAGGCCGATCTTTTGGTGCGGAGGAAGCTTTCGGCACCAAAGTGGTTTGTTTTGTTTTTTTGGCAACGTCTTTAACCTGAAAAGCAGGAGTCTTTTTCGGCTCCGAAGCTTTTTTCGGTTCCGGTATATTTTTTGGATCCGATGATTTCTTCAGTTCCGGTGGTGTTTTCGAATCCGAAGCGGGTTTGCTTGGTTCCGACCTGGGTTTCGGTGCCGAAGGAGTAGTGGTGTGTTTCGGTGCAGATGGTTTGGATGTTGGCGTAGCCGGTGAAGTCTTCTTTTTCGGTGCCGGTAAGTGTGTGCTGGCACCGTGCGAAGGCCGACTCGAGCCCAAGTCGCCTGAAGGCTTACTTAGCTTCTTAGCTGGGCCCGAAGATGGGGCAGTAGAAGCAGTGTGTCGGTGTGCACCCGAGCCCGAGGGCGAGGGTGTGACCAGGGCCTTCTTTGGGTGTGTAGAGGAAGGGTCGGGGTCGACGGACTTACTTACGACCCGCTCTGTGCTGGAGTGATGTCCTCTACTTTGGAGTCTTCTGCCTCGGAATTGCTGTTGACGTTGTGTTGTTCTGGAACGTTGACGCCTTCTTCAAAGATGTCGTCCGGAATCGAAGCTAAAGATAGAGCCATTGCTCACCTCGCTCTTCGGTCCCGGATAGTCTTTTTGGAGCGGAAAGAGGCACAAGCAGAACAGTCTATGGCCTCGTGCTCCGGGGAGAGGCAAAGGTTACACACTTCATGAAGGTCGGTGTGGGGAAACTTCGAACCACATTGAGGACACATTTTAAATGGCGTCATTTCCATGAGCTGGAGTCGAGGCCTAGTTAGGCCCGAAGGCAGTCAACGACGACCGGAATCAAAGTTTTCGGTGTTTAAGAGTAGTGTCGACTGGAAAAGCGTTCGAAACTTAATTTCTATAAGTAGGTGAGGATTGCGTGCCGAAGGAAATCATTTACAACCCAGAGCGCTGGAAACACATCCGAGCCCGGTGGCGGAAAAAAACAATCTGGGGATGGAGCGGATGCCCATGCACAGTATCATCCAAAGGAGGAGTCACCTATCTCGTGACTTCCAAAGACTTTTCTACAACAAAACAAACTGCAAACATCCGGGCCCAACACTAGGTGGCCATCTATGCATAGTGTGTAATCTGCAGCTCATATGCCTCGAACATTTAGTTCTATTGCAACATTTTGTTCATGCGGTCTACACTATTGTGGCTACTCTGTATAGCAATTGTGAAAATAGCTAGCTTAAAATGAAAGACAAATCTTTATAGACTGCAACTTTAAATGCATAAGGAAAATGCTACTTACCAGTATGCATCTGTTCTTGGCTTGTAGAGCTGCAGATTCTCACACTTAGCATTAGATCGCTATCTGGTGTTGGGCTTGGATGATTGCATGTTGTCGTCCTGGAAGAAGTCTTTGTAGTCACAAGACAGGCGACTCCTCCCTTGGACAATAGTGCGCATGGGCATCGACTCAATCCTTAGATTGTTTTTCGCCATGATGGGAAATGATGGAGTTAGTAGAAAGAAAAAAAGATGTCCATGTGTATATCTAAGTAAGATAGAACTGGAACAGATACAGGGAGGCAGATGGGGTTTATAATCTGCAGCTCTACATACCAAGGACAGATGCATACTGGTATGTAGCATTTTCCATTCGAGGAATATGAGCTGCAGATCTCACGCTTAGCATAGACTATACAGCAGTATCTCCCCTAGCGGTGGTCACCTGTATCTGTTGCAGTAGTTTGAAATAGTTTTGAGGACAGCTTGGCCTACGGCAGCTTGCTGCTTGGCTTGCACATCAACACAATAGTGTTTAGTGAAAGTCTGTGTTGCAGACCATGTTGCTGTCTTACAGATATCTTCTAGGGGAATATTCCCAAAGAAACCCATAGAGGCTTTTAGCTTGCATGTGGAGTGCGCTCTAGGATGAATTGATAATGTGCGTTTTGATTTTTGATAGCATATTTGGATACATTTTACAATCCACCTTGCAATACAAGCTTTAGAGATGGGATTGCCTTTATGTGGTGGAGAGAAAGCTACAAACAATTGTTTTGTCTTGCGAAAGGATTTAGTTCTGTCAATGTAATAAAGGGCTCTTTACACGTCTAGGGTGTGTAGAGCTTTCTGCTACAGATTCTGGGTTTTGAAAAAACACTGGCAACTCAACTGATTGATAAAGATGAAATCGAGTGATTACTTTAGGAAGGATTTTGGGATTTGTTCTGAAGACCACTTTGTTACGATGTAATTGTAAAAATGGTTCCTGTATAGTGAAAGCTTGAATTTCACTTACTCTTCTAAGAGAGGTAATTGCAATTAGGAACGCTGTTTTACATGTGAGGAACTGTAGTTCACATTTGTGTAAAGCCTCAAATGGGGGTCCCATGAGCCTGGTAAGAATAATATTTAGGTTCCACACTGGAGAGGGTGGTAACCTAGGAGGAATGCTTCTCTTTAGTCCTTCCATAAATGCTTTAATTGCAGGGACTCTAAATAGTGACAAGTGTTATCTGTTTTGTAAGTACGCAGCAAGTGCTGCAAGATGTAAACGTATAGCGGAGTATGCTAGATTACATCTTTGTAAATGCAGTAGATAGCAGATGATATTCTGGATGGAAGCATCCAGTGGATCAATATGATTATTGGTGCAGTAAATGGCAAACCTTTTGCAGCATAGCAAGCTCCAGTAGTGTGTCATCTGGCTTCTTTAATGATGTTCATACAGTCTGGTGGCAGGTTAAGGTAACCAAACTAAGACTTCAGGAGCCAGATCCAGTCGACTTGGTTCTGGATGTCTGATCTCTCCATGATTCCGTGTTAACAAGGATGGGGACAGGTACAGTCTTTGGTGTGGAACTAGTGAGAGTTATAGGAGCGTTGTGAACCACAGTTGGCGAGCCCATGTGGGAGCTACTAGGATTAGTTTGAGAGACTGTTGTCGGAACTTGCATACCACGAGTGGGATCAGTGGGAGTGGAGGAAAAGCGTATGCAAATCTGCGTGACCAGTTCATCCATATCGTACTTGCCTTGGACAACGGGTGTGGAAACCTGGCGGCGAAGGCTGGGCATTTTGCGTGGTCGTGTGTGGCGAACAGATCTTGTCTGGTTGGCCCCACTTGTTAAAAAATGGTAGAAGAGCTTGTGGATGTAGTTCCCATTTGTGAATCTGTTGTGTCTGTCTACTTAACAGAGCTGTAATCGGATTGTGAACTCCTGGAAGGTGTTGGGCCAGTAGATATATTTTGTGTGGGATGGCCCATCTCCAAATGTTCTGTGCAAGCTGGGACAGTTGCAAAGAATGTGTGCCTCCCTGTTCTTGTATGTAGTACATGGCTGTCATGTTGTCCGTCCGGATCAAGACAGCTTTGTTCTGTACAAGTACTTGGAAAGATTTTAGTGCTAGGAATATTGCTAGTAGCTCTAGGTGATTTATGTGGAGCACTCTTTGTTGAGTGGCCAATCTTCCCTGATATGTCCTTGGAGATGGGCTCCCCATCCTGTGAGTGATGAGTCTGTATAAAGTACTATCTATGGAACAGGTTCGAGGAACTGCCGCCCTTTGGACATGTTTTTGGTGTTCCACCACTGCAGAGAGCAATGTGTGCGGCTGCCCACCAACACCAGATCTGCAAGTTATCCTTGAGCCTGATTCCACTGATGTGCAAGACATTCTTGTAATGAACACATTTGAAGTCTTGCATTTGGTACAATAAAAATGCAAGATGCCATCATGCCTACGAGTTGCATGAACACTCTGGCTGGGAGAGTGTGTTGGTCTTGAAATTTTGTGACTAAGGCTTGAATGCACGCTATCCCGGCTGGACTGGGAAATGCTAGCGCTGTAGAGGTGTATATTGTGGCCCCCAGGTATTGGTGTATTTGAGAGGGCTGGAGATGCGACTTGGTGTAGTTGATTGTGAACCCCAAGTTGTGTAATGTCAGAATGGTTTGATGAGTGTTGAACACACTGATTGAATGACTGGGCTTTTATCAGCCAGTCGTCTAGATGGTTGTCTTCTGAGATGTGCTGCTACTACTGCAAGGCACTTTGTGAACACTCTGGGTGCAGTGGTCACCCCGAATGGAAGGACTCTGAACTGATAGTGTTGTCCGTCTAGTACAAACCTTAGATACTTCCTGTGAGAAGGATGTATGGGAATGTGGAAGTAGGCATCCTTGAGATCTAGTGTGGCAAGGAAGTCACCTTATTGTAACAGCAGGAGTACTTGTTGTAGAGTGATCATGTGAAAATGATCTGAGTATATATATATAGGTTGAGGGGCCTGAGATCGATAGGAAGTACAGCGAGTAAACCCCATTTCCTTGATGTTGTAAGGGAACAATCTCTATTGCGTTCTTTTGAAGCAATGAGAGAACCTCTTGTTTCAGTAGTATCAGATGTTCTGTGGACATGGGAGCTGCCTGGGTGGTATATGTAGAGGGGTAGCTGTAAGTTCTAGGCAGTAACCATACTGGATAATCTGTCTTACCCACTGGTCTGTTGTGATGGAATTCCAGGCAGGTAGGAACTGTGCTAATCTCCCCCGAGTGGGATGTTGTGGGGGGAGCAGAAAGAAGTCATTGTTTTGTGGTGGGAGAGGTACGATTGGTGGTGTTACCTCAACCTCTTCCATTATTGCCGTTTCCTCTGTATCCGCCTCTAAAATATTCTCTTGGAGGATGTTTGTGTAGTGGCTTTAAAGGAAGATGAGCGGTCTGCTCCCATCTGTTTGGAGGCTCCTCTGTAGAAGGACCGACGAAAGGAGCCTAGTGTTTGTGGGGATTGTAAAGCTCCCATGGATTTGGCAGTCTGTGTCTTTTTTCATTTTTTTTAGTGCAGTGTCCACAGCCGGGCTAAAAAGTTGGTGGTTAAAAGGCTGATTAAGGATAGTAGTCTGGACTGCCTGCTTAAAACGGGAGATGCAAAGCCATGCGTGACGTCTAAGGAGGACACTGGTATTTATTGCTCGAGAGGCAGTGTCTGCTGCATCAAGTGCACATTTTATTGATGCATTTGAAATTAGTTTACCCTCCTGGATTAGATAATTTGCTTGCATTCTATATTGGTCAGGCAACTGTTGTAGGAGGGTTTCTAACTGGTCATAATGGGCTCGGTCATATCTTGTGAGCAGTGCTTGGGTGTTAGCTATGCACCAGGTATTGCCTGCTTGGGCAGCTATACTTTTACTAGAAGCGTCTAGCAGCTTGGACTCTTTATCAGGAGGTGGCGCTTCTCCTGAGGTTTGGGAGTTAGCTAGCTTTCTAGCATTGGAAACGACTAGAGAATATAAGGGCAGCTGTCCCTTAATGTATGCAGGATCTGCAGGGGCAGGCCTATACTTTTCAATTCTACGGTTTAGAATCCTGGCACGTACGGGATCTTTAAACACTTCTGGGGCATGCTTAATGACTCCTTTAATCATGGGTAATATTTGTACTGACTTTTGGGACTGTTCAAAAGTATCTAATACAAAGTTCTCTTCTGCCTCGTCTGGAAGCGTCCAAAGCTGGTTTGTGTACGGGCTTGGGAGTTTTCGGGCCTGGTTTGTCTTTCGAAGTCGACAGAATCTGAACCGGTTTCGGAGCCGGGACTTCTTTGGGTTTCGATGCTGGTGGGATTGGCATGTGCAGTTTGCGCCGTCCCGAGCTACCGGAAGGCCTTTTGATTTTCTTCGGAGCCGGGATAGAAGGTAGGGCTCCTGAAGTATGTTTTCAGTCGCGACTGGGCCCAGCAGGCGGAGTGTTGACCATTGCCTTCGATTGTGGTGGGGGTAGGGGCAGTAGTACTCACTCTTTGACCCAGAGTGATGGAATCATCTGAGTCATCTGCCTCTGACACGATTTCGAGATCTTCGGAATCTTCTTCTCGGACATCTGGGCCTTCATCGAAGATGTTCGGTTCCTGGGCTGATTTTTGCATGATGTGTCGACGAACTCTTGGATCTCGAATGTTGTTCTTCGATCGAAAGGATGCGCAGGCTGGACAGCTGGATTTGTCGTGTTCCGGTGATAAGCACAGGTTGCAGACCCTGTGATGGTCACTGTGCGGAAACTTTGCTCCACACTGGGGGCATTTCTTAAAAGGCGTCCTTTCCGTAGGCCTCACGACATGGATAGGCCTAACAGCCTGCGTCGACCACAGGAATCGAACTGATGAAGTCGAGTCGAAGGTAGAGATGTTTAGAATTTAATCTAAAGAGATAAATGAACATTTTTCGCTTCAAACTACTTTGTAAAGTAGATTTCGCACAGGAGCAGGAAAAGTTACATCCAAACCCAATGGATGGAGTCGATGCCCATGCGCACTATCGTCCAAGGGAGGAGTCACCTATCTTGTGACTACAAAGACTTCTTCCAAGACAACAACATGCAATCATCCGAGCCCAACACCAGATGGCGATCTAATGCGAAGTGTGAGATCTGCAGCTCATATGGCTCGAACATTTTTTAAGCCTACACATTATGAATGAGGTCGATTTCTAGGTGGCTGGGCATCGTGGATCATGGGACACCAACTGAAACTCAAAGCTTCAACAGTTCTAACTAATAATTGAATTGTGGCCGGCACAGTGGCTACTACTCTAACCCTTATCCATTTCTTGAATCCAAAAGGCTATAAACATTATTCCAACAGATCTAGGATCAGAAAGTACCAACTCTAGTCTTCCACACTAAATCACCACACCAGTGTTATGAACGTCAAAGTCCTGGGATTGGAACAAACAGCAACAGGCCTGCCAGGGTTATGGGGTAATTGAAGACAGTCTATGCTCTCACCCAATGGCCTTTGTTCCCTTCATTTGTCAACTAGGGATGGATGGAATTTCACTGACCCGGGGGATTAGGATAAAATACATTTAAGAATCTCTAGCCAGCTTGGCCTTGTGCAGGTTGGAGGAAAGTGGCCCTTTTTTTACACTCGAAATATGTAGAGGTTCCCTTGAGATGATTTACAAACAATTTTGTCAACGTACTATTCTGTATGGACAATTCATACATATATAACAACAGTTAAAAAATTATTTATTATAAAAGCAAACATATAACATAAAAACCAATAAGTTTGACTAGCTAATCTGGTCAGTTAAAAAAGCATGAATACATAATCAATTATGGCCTGCATAATTGAAATGGAGGTCAGAGATGTAAAACATAAAATTGTTGAATACAATTTGTACATTCGGACTCCTTTATAGTATCATCGATCTTATGTTACTATCGAATCTGTAAATCAACCATCGATGCTGGAGTCTTGAATTGTACCAAGGATGGCGTTGACGCGTTTCGGTGGCATGAATGGATGAGAACCACCTTTATCAAGACTTTCTGATGTCTGTCACGGTAGGGAATTAGTTGAATCGGCCTAGAATATATTATTTATTTATTTATTTATTGAGCTTATTGAGCGCGACAGCTACCCAAAAAGGGTTTCCCGGCGCTAGAAGATACTGAACCAAGAGAGCAGGAGAAAGTCTCAGGGAAGAGACCGGAGCAGGTTACTGGTTAAATAGCCAGGTCTTGATGGCTTTGCGGAAATGATTGTAGCGAGTTTCCAAGCGGAGAGGTTGCGGGAGGAAGTTCCAGAGCTTGGGGCCTAGAAGGGAGAAGGATCTACCTCCCATCCTCGCTCGGCGTGTTTTGGGGATGCAGAAAAGGCCTTGAATGGAGGATCTCAGGCATCGAGCCGGCGTGTAGGTATGCACGAGGGTTTGGAGGTATCTGGGGGCATTGCCCCATTTTATTCAATGCTTGAGGCTAAGAGTTTTGAATTTGACCCAATTTTCAATTCTTAGCCAGTGGAGGGCCTTAAGGTGACCGGACATACGTTCCCTCCTATGGCATTTGCATAGCAGTCTAGCTGCAGCGTTTTGTACCAGTTGGAGGCGTCGCATGACTGCCTGTGATGCCCCTAAGTAAAGGACATTACCGTAGTCTAAACAGGAGGCGATTAGTGCGTTGACCACAATTTTTTGTGTGTCGTCCGGGAGCATCCAAATGATTTTTCTGAGCCATCTCAGAATTGTAAAACAGGTAGCTGTGAGGTTGTTGACCTGGGGCTCCATAGTTAGGCCATTGTCGATGGTAATGCCAAGATTACAGACTTGTTGCGACGGGGTTGGTAAGGGGCCCATTTCAGATGGCCAGTGTCTGGGATTCCAGAGGTTTGGGTTAGGACCTACTATTAAAACCTCTGTTTTGCTGCTGTTAAGTTTAAGCATATTAGTGCTCATCCAGGTGGCGATGTTCCTGAGGTCTGTCTGCAGGAGGGAGGGGGAGTCGTGGTCACTATTTGAGAGGGAGAAAACGATTTGTGAGTCGTCGGCGTATGTGAACATTTTAAGACCAGCTGCTTAAGCGATCTGGGCGAGCGGGGTTACATAGAGGTTAAAAAGCAGGGGGCTTAACACAGATCCTTGTGGCACTCCATAGGGGCAGCGATGGACATTTGATGCCGCAGTGCTGGAGGAGATTTGAAATGTCCTGAGTGTCAGGAAGGATGCAATCCAATCTAGAGCCTTTCCTTTAATGCCCATGTTGGAGAGTGAGGTAAGCAGTATATTGTGGGAGATGGCGTCGAACGCTGCGCTGATGTCGAGTAAAATCAGCGCAGCAGAGTCCCCTTTGTCGACCAGGAGGCGGAGATTTTCCATCACTCCGAGTAGTGTTGTCTACGTCGAGAATCCGGTGCGGAAACCCGATTGGGAGGGGTGCAGAATGTCGTTGGCCTCCGCAAACCTTGCGAGGTGTTCATGGACATGTTTCTCCAAAATTTTGGAGAAGACTGGCAGGAGGGATATTGGACGGAAGTTTGTCAGGATTTTCGGATCAGCCGATGGTTTCTTGAGTAGAGGTGAAACCATGGCATGTTTCCAGGATGCCGGGACCTTAGCTGTGGAGAGGGATAAGTTTAAGGTTTGGCATATCACGGAGAGTAGTGGGGTGTCCAGGAGTCTGAGTATTGAGATCGGGAGGGGGTCAGTGGGCGAACCAGATTTAACTTTCCCTAGGATTGCTTGCAGACCCTGAACGTCGATCCCGGGCCATGATGTTAATGGCTCATAGGGCAGATGAGGTTGAGAAGAGATGTCCTCTATGTTAGAGCCGGGGTCTTGCACCCTTTTAGTTTGAACCTGGTGCCGTTTTAATATATCCTGTTAGATTGTCTCAATCAATTAGCGTACAGTATTATTCTGGTATACTTGTACATAGTAATCTCCAGAGGGGACATAAATACCTGGTTTTGTTCCCTTTCTAAAACCTATCACTTCAGTCAAGTTAGAATCCGGCTAGCATTTCTTGAAAAAGCAGGCTCTTGTTAAACTCTGTTACAGCGCTTTGTAATGTAGTTACAATGATGAATTCATTACACTGTATATACAGAGAGAAATCATGATCCCTCCTATAGCTGGCTACAACATTTGAAAGAGATATCATATGCTCATTCGGTGTTAGCCTCCTGGAATCATACATTACATTAGCTATTTTCTATTGGTAACCAAATATAATTTTCAAAAGAGTCCTATGTTAACTCACAAACTACCCAGGGAGCTCCATATTAGCATCCCGGTGTACTGATTTTGACTACTCTAGTGCTTTACACTAGGGCTCCTAATTGCACCAAGGTTCTAAATTTTAGGAGATGCTCACCCTAGTTTTGTTGATAGCTGGTGTATTTGTATCCAAGTCTGTGTCTTGTATATATAACAAGTATAGGCTGAAATTCGGTCAAAACTCTTTCCTAAATGGAGGGTATACGCTGGTTAAAAAGATGAATGCACATGGCTAATCACTTTATCATAAGATAGAGGATGGTAAAGAGCCTACCTATTTAAGTTCTTGTGAATATTGTGTGGATAATTGCAATTTTATGTCGTTATTCCCGTGCTGGACAGATATTTCCAAAAGATGTGGCCAATGTTAAAAAGGTTTCACAGAACGAGAATAAGGAGAGAAAATATGGAGGAACTAATTTATTTTAGGCAATTGGTATTCTATTCACAATTATTATCCTTCCAATTCTCTTAGAGAGTTGTCTAAAAACGTACCTGCAGTTTTGTAAGTCTGGGCACAGAGTATCCCTGGTAAATGGGGGTCGATTTTGTTTTAGTGTCTGGCCAGCTCAACAGGATCTTAGTGGTCACTCTGTATAATTACAAACATGGTACCAAATCAGTCAAGGAACTCTTGTTGGCCGTTAAATATTTACAAACACTCTCGAGTGTTATCATAATGCTATTAGGGTCGCTCTAAAAGCAGTCTTACCTACTGATATCCTCGTGGTCTCTGTTGGTTCAGGGGTTCCGCAGTGAATGCACGGATAGTCTCGTAAAACTCAGTTATATGCCTGCAAGTTGCCTGTGATTGGTCTATGGTTGCCCTTTCTATTAGCCTATAGGAATTCAGCTCTCGAGGCTAGGTATTATGCATATATTAAAGACTTAAAAACACAGGCTTTTGATTGGCCCATACCGTATGAATGTTCCTCCCTCTTACTCCACAGATAAAGTTCTCTATCTGGTCGGTGTTTCTCTTAAAGGGAAAGGCAAACAAAAGGTCCCGGTTTTTCGTCTATTATAGGTTTGTTACTATAGTATGCCCGGAAATCGGCCTGTATCTGGTTAGACGATGGAATACGTTTTTTTATAGCATTAAGTCTATTTAGGGGAGTCTTACCAGTTACAGCTGTAATTAAATTAGTTATTGAAATCTACTGCAGTATGTAGTTCTCCTTCTAGTTGGTGCCTATCTTAAAGGGACAGGCAGATACAAGTCCCGCTTTTGGCCATTTATGCATGCGTGGCTGTTGCATGCTTTAAAAACGGCCTGTGTATGGGTGAGCATTCAAATAGAAATTATTTTTAAAACATTACATCAATTTAGCGGAGCCCTACGAGTTAGTGCTATAAGTATATTAGATAAAAGACTCTTCTCTAATATGCGACTCACAAAGTCAATATGTACTATGTTCCGTTTTTAGAGCTGTTAATAAGTGGCGTGGCGCACAGCTAGTGTTTGTGTTGAGTTACCTTGTGGTTTTTCAAAGTTGGTTTTATTTAAATTCCGGGTGCTCCAACAAGTGACGTGACCGTCCATGCACGTCGCGGTTAATTACTGGTTGAGTGCGTTACAGGAGAAGTAAACGCATCCTTGAAATTGGGCACACGCTTTGGTTCGTCCTGTAAAGACAGACTCCATCGAAGTTATGACAATCAATTACTTATTCAAAGATTTATCATATTCATTGATTTCAAAAAGTTTCTGGATTCATGTATTCCAAAGTTTTTGGGTTTGATCACAAGGAATTCATTCTTGAAAATTTCAGAACAATGCTCCGATGCATTTCGGGCAGGAGATGCCCTTTGTCAAGGAGCTCTGTGAACACAATAAAACGCTTTTACCATCCAAAACAGAACACAAATGGAATAGCATTCAGATTGATTACATTTGCTTGGGTGAAGGAGAACATACGTAAAGTATAAGTTGTGAAACTTATAGACCAATGCGGGTGCATGGAAAGTAAAGGGGAGGGTGGTGGGACGGGTGTGAAGGTTACAGGGTTCGAGAAGTAAACACTTACGTTTCAGGGTCTTTGAGTGTGATCAGGCTCTGGGGTTGAAAAAAAGTCAGGCAGGCAGCACACCCCTAAAATCACTGCACAATGCAGTACGAGGAAATATCGAAAACAACTGAAGCCCGAGCTAGCACTCTTGCCTTTGGAACTGAAGAAACCGAATGCATTTACGGTCTTATCAACGAAGACCTAACTCAAACCACCTCAAGCCGCACAAAAGAACAATGTGTGAAACAATTACTGTATCTCTCAAAACGAAGAATTAATCAAAAATTACATGCGAATACACTCATTAAATATCACCGAGCCCTGCGCATACCCAGAGGACTACGGATTGCACTTAAGCCCTCATTATGTAAAAATTCTAAACTTTATCAGGAAAGGTGGAATGCGATTTTGAATAAATGTAGCCTTGACCTGATCCTTCTCATCGTGGAAGAACTCTCTACAATCTTGGTTGAGTTAACCAAAGAAATCACTGAGATAGAAGATGAACTAAAGGAATTTATCACACCAGAGGAACTAACCAACACTTTAGATGACATCAACCAACAACTTAACAAACATACCAAGGAAGTAAATGAGCGTAAAATCCGCAAATTCCGCCGAGATACCCTGGACTATAAATTAGGAGAGGTATACACTTGGGCAGATGTATACGCACAACGCCATCGTAACAAACCTTACAATCAAAATACGGACACGTCATCTTCAGGGAGCGAAAGCACTAATCGCCCACCAAGAAAGACCACCTTTGAACCTACTGCATCAAATGCACCCCGAGACCCTAAACAAAAACATGGTCAAACTAATGACAGCCCCTCAACATCAGCGCCTTTTTTAGAGTCAGGCCTGTACGGAACAAACGACCCCGGCGGGGAAAAAGACCAGGAAAAAGAACTGGAAGAAGCTCCACCACAAGTCACAAAGAAACCCAAGGGGAGAAGGAATCGTTAGTAATTAACATCTCTGATACCACACTGACTGCACATAAAACTAAACTACTTCAGAAAGGAACATCATTTATTCCCACGACTTCCACGAACCTTCTTGAATTAGAATTGAGCACTTTCAAACTCACCCGAAAATTACGCCTAAGTCACTTTTTTGAAAACGTACTCCCACCAACCACCAAACACAAGCATTGGAAATGCAATAGGTCTCGCATTAGAAAAGTTGGAGCTATTGGTTTTGTAAAGGACAACTTTTTTTCTATGTGTTGGTCTTGAAAATAGCAAAATTAATAGCTTTGTCATTTACAATGCCAATACTTTTAACTTTTTCAAATGGGACACCTATATCATTTGTAATGCAACATGTTTTGTATGTACGTGACTTACATGTATTCATATTACAAATACAAATGGCTTTCAATTTTTTAAAATAATTAATACTTAAATAAAAGTTCTTGTAATTTATAATAGCAATAGCTTAAACTATTGTAAATAACTTTTGTGAAGAATATGTTCAGTGTATTTTATTGTGACGAAAATGCAAGAACAGAGGTGAAATATTGATTTTACAAATAACAATGGCTTTTAATTTTTTTTCGAATAATTAATACTTAAATGAAAGTTATTGTAATTTATAAAGGCAGTAGCTTAAAGTAAATCCAAAAATAAAAAACCATAGTGTAATATGGAAACATTTACCGCCGAACTGAGAACAATGTAATGTGAAAGCTCTTCATATTAGTACAGCTGCAGACCTTCTAATGTTGATTAAGTGCACTATAAAAAGAAAACTCAAAGGAATAAATCTGTGTCACTCGAGCCCTGCGATGGGGAGAGTGATTTCCATATTTAGAGCATTACATTAATAAATGTCACGAGCTTTGTCTCTTGTGCCCGTTTACACAAGCGATTGAGGCATGGTCTGTGGCAAGCGAAAAACAAGGGGGAGGGGCATATCTGTGCCCAAAAAGATGAACCCCAGGACCAAACGCGAGGCCACCCCTTGATAAGCTGAAGGTCTGGGATCATTGGGAGTGTGTGGGGATGATTGCTAAACAGGACGTTCTAAATCCTTGTTTTGAGGTAATGTCTCTGTGCACAAACCAGCCTGCAGGCGCTGCAGCCAGGTCCTCTCCTAAAGTGATTGTAACATGGAATCTGTGAAGCAGAGATTTGTTTTATTGCATTTACTGCCCTGGAGAACCGGGTTTACAAAAGGACAACAGAAGGAGAAGGCCATAAAACGAGCCAAGCGTGTAATGCCCAGTGGTCCGGCTTGCAGCAGGCTGTGCTTCTCTGCACCACAAAGGAGCCGGCTAATGAGAGGTGCAATGCAGCCTGAAGAAACGCGAGAGACGGCCCCGGTGGCCGTCAAAGTGAAAGTAAACAAGTTAAAAAAAAAAAAAAAGTATTTTAACTTGTTCTTAGCTTTGTGCGCAGTGCACAGATATACATTATCCCCTGAGAGGCTGTTTTCCCGAAAGCTGTCTAACACAGATAACAGAGAAACAGTAGCTTTTTGGCAGCTATAGACTGTCCTGCTAATACTGCAAGGCCATGAGAAAGAAAGATGTAAAGCACCCTGTGATGGAACTCATGCTCAGAAAGCAGGCCAATCACCACGGAGAAAGGGATACAGTACGGCAGTCGCCCTCGAGTGTGGGGAACTGGGATGGAGTCTCGGCAATGACGCTGAACATCCTGTGATCCTGGGCAAATCAATTAATGTCCCTGCGCCTTACAAAAATAAATGTGTGTCCTCATGCAATGCAACTGGTGCTCATGTAAAGCGCTCTGATTCCTGATTCCGGTCAAGTTAGCGCTATATGAAACTATTAAAACAAGCCAATAAACTACTCCACAGATAAACATGTAGGAAATGATGTCATAGAAATTGCCATAACCAGTCGCAGATTGAGAGTCATTTATTCATTTGTGTTCTTTAATGTGTGCCACACTTCTGGGCGGTTGCCGGGGCGTGTTGGGGTTATTGACCAGAGGACCATAGAGAAATGTGGTGAACTTAGGTGTAAATTATTCAGAAGTTACAAACATTTACCAATACATTTTATAGCACACCGAAGTTACAGTGAACGTTTTAAGCGCTGCAGAAAGTGTGTCAAAGGGCATCATTTATTCCTGTTCTTGCACAGGAGAGATAAAGTCGAGACATATTAAGGAAACTAAGATTAAAATTTAGAAAAATGATTTCCTTGTTTCATACAAAGAACTCCAGTCTCATGTTAGTTTGTTAGTTAGTAACGTAGGTGTAGTCTTGAAACTCTCCCAAGATATACCTATGCTTGTTCCTAAATTGCGCCTGCTAAGGGATTCTGACTGCTTCTCTCAAGCAGGTTTAGTTTATGACCTTTGTAGCAGGCATATGTGGATGGGGTTCAGCAAAAAGACCCGTATGGATGCTTTCACACGCCGAAGTTTGCATAGTTCACTCGATAAACTAAAAACATCAGTTTAGGACTAATCGATTCAAATATTATTGAAAAACATTTTTTCAGTCACTTACGAATATTTTTCCAATTCACGCTGTTTCTTCCAACTCTTCCCAAATCGAAGGAAAAACTTGCCGCCTTGCTGTAACTGCCTGCATACGTACGTCTAATATTCCAGTTTCAACGTAAAAGTGCAGTGTGAGGTCCACTCAAAAATGTTCAAATTAATCAAAAAAGTTGCACTTGAAAAGACCGCTGTGTAAGGGTTTTACTCGCCACGACCCTGACGCTCACAAGTGAAAGTAGAGAAAACCTGAGTGTGGCAGGTGGTCCATGTAAGTTATTCACTCGTAAATTAATTCTAGAACTCTAGTAAATAAGCGGTAACTGAGTGAGTAAAAAAAAAGTTGACAGACCCTCACAACAGTGTCTCGTGCCAAATGCAGCCCCACCCGTTGTGAGTCAGTGGGTGGTCAAAACAGGAATCAAGGTTACTGGATTTAGATGGGTCTACTTTCGTGTCACAAAATTTTAGACTGATTATTTTTTGGGATAGGGAGCACTCTGTTCTGCTAATTTTTCAATTATCCAATGGTGCTGCGGTTATTGGGATTGTCAGTCCCTTAAGAATGAGAATTGTTTATGTTGGATTTGGGGTCCAACTAACCGTGCACTGTTCACTTGGTGCTATGCACCTAAACTATTTTTCATTTACTCAACAAATAATAAACCCTGCGTAATCTCTTTTGTATCTTTGATTGATACCTCTTGATATTTCTTTTGCATATCTTACTTTAGTCACATTTCTTATGCAATGCAGTTATTCACATTTCATGTATCTTCAAATTAACATTCAAAATAATTTTAACATTGGTTCTCATGTGCTCATATACAATGACATTGAATGTGCCTTTTTGAGAAAAGCCCAATGCATTTCGGCACTGAGAGTGCCTTCATCAGGGGCAAACCTTGACGCGTTGTACTCTATGCGCTACCCGTCGATCTTGTTTCATCAAACAAACTCCCTGTTGTTCCGGCACTATTTCTGTCTGTTTGTTCCAACAGTCGCGCTTTTTCTTTCTAGATTACTGCTCTATCTCGCCGTATCGCAATCTGCTTAATCTTCCATTGGAAATTTTAGACAACACAAAATATACACAAACTTGGGGCACAGATTACATGAGAAAGTAAACAAAGGAAAAGATGTGAGGACGGGTGAATAACCATGGCAGTAAGCTGAGCGCATCAATGCGCCTGCTGCGGGGACGGGTCTGTTATTAAGGTCACAGGGTCTCCGGTAGGACAAAATTGTAATTTCTCCACCAAGTGATGCGCTACATGGATATCACAAATCAGTCATGTCATGAATTCTAAAAACTTGTGTTTTCACTATGGGCTGACTGCGGGTGACAAGCTTTGGTTAGAAGCCCCGCACTTCCTTCTAGGGTGGAAGAGGAGAAGTGCTGCGAGTGCGGGTTGAACAAGACTCTTCATGTTCTATGATACTGTTCCGCTGTACTCTGTGCCCGCCTCTGCTGCAGGGCACACAGGGCTGCAACCAGGGGCGCCGTGAAATTACACTGCGATAAACTTAAGCAGTAGACTCTAAATGCTAATGAGAGACTTCCTTAAACAAGAGACAGCCTGGCGCCGTCAAAGTGAAAGTACGGCTGGCAAAAACAAGACGGAGGGAGAGAAGGGGAGGGGTGAGGAGAAATGCGACACGGCGGGGAGGGGGCGGAGCGGGGAGAGGGTGTGAAAGCAGCAGGGGCCTGGAGTGCGGCTGAGGGAACTGATGTGCACGCGCTTTTAAGCTCAATGCGCATGCGCATTGAGCTTGAATTTCACGGGCACTGCAAGGAATTGCCACGATTCCTTGCAAGTTGGTTAAAGACTGTTCAAGCCCCCATAGTCTCGCAAGCTCGATGCGCATGCGCATCGAATAGCGAGACCTAAAAACCTGATCAATTACTTGGCTTAAAAACAACCAGTACATTCATGCCACCATGTAGCCACAAAAGTATCGATACCTTCGAAACACTTGTGAAACAAGATATATCGAAAATCAACTTTTCCAAAAAAATCAAACAAAACATCACCATGAAGGACAAAGACACCTTAAGAAGAATTGCAAGTAACAAAACCATCAAATGCCTCAAAGCAGACATAGGCGGCGCCCTAGTCGTCCTCAACACCAGCATGTACGATGCAAAACGAATATGCTACTTACCAGTATGCATCTGTTCTTGGCATGTAGGGCTGCTGACATTCATATCTGTGCATAGATCGCCGCCTAGTGTTGGGTCCGGATGATTGCACATTGTTGTCCTGGAAGAGTCTTCGAAGTATCACGAGATAGGTGGCTCCTCCCTTGGACTACAGTGCGCATGGGCATCGACTCCATCCTCAGATAGTTTTTAGCCATTGTGACCAAGATGGAGTGAAACTCAGTGAATGATGACCATGCTAGAAATATATGTGAATTCTGTAGCAGATACAGGCGCCGGGGAGGAGGGCGGGCGATATGAATGTCAGCAGCCCTACATGCCAAGAACAGATGCATACTGGTAAGTAGCATATTCGGTTCGAGGCATGTGGGCTGCTGAATTCATATCTGTGCATAGAATACATAGCAGTCCCTCCATTAGCGGCGGCCGCCCGTGCCAGCTGCAGCAGTTTGGAAAAGTGTTTTGAGAACAGCCTGCCCTACAGCTCCCTGCTGTTTGGAGTGCACATCAACACAATAATGCTTTGTAAATGTGTGTGTGGTAGACCATGTGGCTGCTCTACATATGTCTTCCAAAGGAATATTTCCAAGGAATGCCATAGAGGCCCCCAACTTTCTGGTGGAGTGGGCCCTTGGTGGAATGGTGAGAGTACGTTTTGCTTTCAGATAGCAGATCTGGATACATTTAACGATCCACCTAGCAATACCAGCCTTGGAAATGTGGTGCGGTGCAAATGCGACAAAGAGTTGCTTAGTCTTCCTAAAAGCCTTGGTCCTATCGATGTAATACATCAGGGCCCTTTTGACGTCAAGGGTGTGGAGCATTCTCTCCGCCAATGACTCAGGATTTTGGAAGAAAACAGGTAATTCAATAGTTTGGTTAATATGGAATTGAGACACAACTTTGGGTAGAAATTTAGGGTTAGTGCGAAGCACCACCATGTTACATGAATTTGAATAAATGGCTCCTGGATAGTTAGGGCTTGTAATTCACTAACTCTGCGTAGCGATGTAATCGCTATGAGGAAAGCCACTTTCCACGTCAAGAACTGAATCTCACAGGAATGCAGTGGCTCAAAGGGAGGACCCATTAGCCGGGTGAGGACCACGTTGAGGTTCCACTCCTGAGCTGGTGGAGTCAGCGGAGGAATGACTCGCTTGAGTCCTTCCAGAAAAGCCTTAATGGCAGGCACCCTGAAAAGGGAGAGGTGCTGCCTGTTCTGGAGATAAGCGGCCATCGCAGATAGATGTATGCGAATGGAAGCATAGGCCAGATTACATTTGTACAGATGGAAAAGGTAACAGATGATATTCTGAATAGAAGCATCTAGCGGGTTAATGTTGTGGTCTGCACAATAAATGACAAACCGCTTCCATTTTGCCGAATAGCATGCTCTGGTGGTGGGCTTCCTCGCCTCCTTAATGATGTCCATGCAGTTGGAGGGCAAGTGCAGATAGCCAAACTCTAGGACTTCAGGAGCCACATCGCCAGGTTGAGCTGTTGCGGATCTGGATGCTGAATGTCGCCATGGCTCTGCGTCAGAAGGCTGGGTGTGAGACGTAGCCTCTGATGCGGTACCACGGACAGTTCTAGAAACGTGGTGTACCATGGTTGGCGAGCCCACGTTGGAGCAACCAGGATGAGAGTCATCGAGTGCTGCCTGAGCTTGCGTGCCACCAGCGGTATCAGAGGTGCTGGGGAAAAAGCCTACGCAAATTTGCCTGACCAGTTCGTCCATATCACATTGCCCTGCGACTGTGGGTGTGGGAACCTGGCGGCGAAGCTTTGGCATTTTGCGTTCTCCCTTGTGGCGAACAGGTCTATCTCTGGATGACCCTACCTTCGGAAGTACGGTTGGAGTACCCATGGATGCATCTCCCACTCGTGCATTTGGTGGCTGTGCCTGCTGAGCAGGTAAGCCATCTGATTGTCCTTGCCCGGGAGGTGTTCTGCCATGAGGAAGATGTTCCTCTGAATGGCCCACTTCCACATGCTCTGAGCCAGATGAGCCAGATGAGACAGCTGCGGAGAGTGTGTTCCTCCCTGCTGCTGAATGTAGTACATGGCCGTCACGTTGTCTGTCCGGATCAACACAACCTTGTTGCACAGATGTACTTTGAAGGCTTTCAGTGCCATGAAGATCGCCGTCAGTTCCAGAACATTGATGTGCATCTTCCTCTGCTGTTGCGTCCATAGTTCTTGCACAGTGTAATGGAGTACATGAGCTCCCCATCCCTGGAGAGAAGCGTCCGTCGTCAGGATGATCTGTGGCACAGGCTCTTGAAACGGTCGGCCCTTGCAAAGGTTTCGTGGATTCCACCAATGCAGAGAGTTGTATGTCCGACCGCTTACCAACACTAGGTCTTTCAACTGCCCGTGAGCCTGAGTCCACTGACGTGCTAAGCACTCCTGAAGCGGGCGCATATGTAGTCTCGCGTGCGGGACTATGGAGATGCAGGAGGCCATCATGCCTATCAACTGCATGAACACTCTTGCTGGAAGCGAGTGTTGAGGTCTGAATTTTTGTATCAGCGATTGAATGCTGCTGACCCTCACTGAATTTGGCTGTGCTCTGGCCGCCAGAGTGTTTATGGTCGCACCCAGATACTGCCGTATGTGGGCGGGCTGGAGGTGGGATTTTGGGTAATTCAGTGAGAATCCCAGATCGTGCAGGAGGTGAATGGTGTGGGACATGTGGGCGGCACACTGCTGGGCTGACTGCGCTTGGATGAGCCAGTCGTCCAGATAAGGGTAGACGTGGATGTTCCGTCTCCCGAGATGCGCCGCCACTGTCGCCAGGCACTTTGTGAACACCCTGGGTGCCGTGGTGACACCGAAAAGCAAAACCATGAACTGGTAGTGCTGGTTTTTGATGGTGAACCTGAGGTATTTCCTGTGTGAAGGGTGCAGTGGAATGTGAAAGTACGCATCCTTTAAGTCTAAAGTTGCGAGAAAATCCCCCTGCCTGAGCAACGGGAGCACTTGCTGCAGGGTCAGCATATGGAAGTGCTCCGACAGGATGTAGTAGTTGAGTGGCCTGAGGTCCAGGATGGGCCTGAGGGACCCGTCCTTCTTTGGAATCAAGAAGCACAGGGAGTATACCCCTGTGCCTCTTTCTGGTATAGGCACGAGCTCTATTGCTCTTTCTTGCAGCATGGCGGTGACCTCCTGCTGCAATAAGTGCAAATGCTCGTCCGACATAGGACGGTGCCTTGGGGGCATGTTGGGTGGAGTGGATGTTCACTCCAGACAATAACCGTGTTGGATAAGTTTTCTGACCAACCTGTCCGTGGTGATGGACTTCCAGACGGACAGGAACTGCTGGAGTCTCCCCCCGACCGGTGTTATGTGGTCGGGGGGCAGTGACAAGGCGTCACTGCTTGCTGTTGGCAGAGGACCTGGAGTTGTTGTTGCCACGTCCTCTGCCCTTGGCGCTGTTGCCACGATATCCACCCCGACTCTTGTTGGTGTAAGTAGTCTGGGTGTTGCCTTTGTAGTATTGCGTGGACTGTGAAAGCTGACCCCTGGAGACGCCTCTAGTGCTGGAGCGACGAAAGGACCCGCCCCGAAACTGCTGGGACTGCAAGGCACCCATGGATTTAGCAGTGTCAGTGTCCTTTTTCATTTTTTCTAGGGTGGTGTCAACCTCCGGGCCAAACAGGTGATCTGGGTTAACCGTTTGGTTCAGGATGGTGGTTTGAATGTCTGGCTTAAATCCAGAGATTCTCAGCCAGGCATGTCTCCGAAGCATAACACTGGTGTTTATAGCTCTGGCCGCGGTATCAGCTGCGTTAGAGATTAGCTTCCCTTCTTGAATCAGCATCTCAGCCCCTTCCTTGTATTGATCAGGCAGGTGTTGCAACAGGGTCTCTAGTGTATCGTAGTGCGCCCTGTCATAGCGCGCCAGAAGCGCCTGTGTGTTGGAGATGCGCCATATGTTGGCTGCCTGTGCTGCTACCCTCTTCCCCGAAGCCTCAAAGACCTTGGATTCTTTGTCTGGGGGAGGAGCATCACCCGTAGTCTGAGAATTGGCCCTCTTCCGGGCATTCGAGACAAGGGAGTCCAGAGGCAAGTGTCCTTTGATGTAGGTTGGATCAGTAGGCGCCGACATGTATTTGTCAATCCTAGGGTTTATCACCCTCGCCCTGGTTGGCTCTTTAAAGATCTCAGGAGCATGCTTTAAAACACCTTTTAGCATAGGCAGAGTTTTTACAGTCTTTTCTGACACTGAAAAAGTGTCAAAAAGGAAATCCACATCCACAGGGTCAGCATGCAGCTGGACATTGTGATTGGCAGCGGCCCGTTCAATGAGGGCATTGAAAGCAGCAGAGTCTTCTGTAGGCGAAGTCTTTGCAGAAAAGAGTTGAGGGTCTTGCCCTGAATGAGGATCCCCAGGGTCACCACCAGCTGCCCAGGGCTCATTGGTATCCTCAGGGTCTATATAGACTGGATAACTGTATTCATCCTCTTCATCACCCTCACCAGCGTCCACATCGGAGTAAGTGGGCGACACATCATGGGTCTGTGGTGAAAGGGGTTCCACCAAGACCGGAGAGCAAGCAGAGTCCTTCTTCTTCTTGAGAGGGATCTTGTAAAACTCCTGTTGGGGTTCTGGGGTGATTTTCCGCTTCAGGAGGGAAAGCCTGCCCGTTTCGGCGTCGATGAAGGGTTCCTGATGCTCATCCCCCGAAGGTCGTCGAGGCCGCGGGCTGTGGACCACTGACGACGCCTTAGGCGCCGAGGAGACCTTTTCGGGCACGCCGGCCACTGCCTTTGGAGCGAAAGCCTTCGGTGCCGTCTTAGGCGGCAACGTAAAGAGGATCGCGTAGACGCTTTAACTGGTTTCTCCACAGGCTTCCCAGGCGGAGGATCCTTCGGTTCGACCACCGCGGTGCCGTCCCTGATGCGCTGCAGGGAGTCCGCCACCTTTTTTGTGAACGCGGCGGACGGACGCGGTGGTTCAACTGAGTCCTTCGAGGCCACTTTCGGAGTAGAGTCCTTCGAAGCCACTTTCGCCGTAGGCTCACGAGGCGCAGCGCCCTTGGCCTTGTCGTGAGGACGCGGGGCAGAGAGGACCTTCGGGTCATCGAGTCGCTTCTTCGGGTCACCGAGAGTTTTCTTCGGTTCGGCGACAGCCTTCTTCGGGTCGACAAGGACCTTGCCGGCATCGACTCCTCGGCGCCGACGCGCCAGTATCGATCACCTTCACCTTAGTCTTTGGCGTGGCAGACTTCGTCTCGACGCCCTTGACTTGGCCTTTTGGCTCAACAGCCATCTTTGGCTTCTTCGGCGCCGAATCCTCCGAAGATGTGGATCCGACCAAGGGGATGCGCACTTTCGGATCGATGTTTGCACCTGCGCAGTATCTGGCGTCGAGACCGTAGGTTTTACTTTCGGTTTCGTTTTGCCAGGGAGTGGCTCGGTAACAATGTCCGTGGCCGGGCCCGAAGGCGGGGCCGTGGAACCCATTTCGAGGTCTTGGGTAAGACCCGAAGGCGATCCCTCGACCTGGGCCTTATGAACAGGCACGGCCCCAGAGTCAGTCTGAGGAAGCTCCTCGTCCGAGCTATCTTCCATGGCCCCGAGGGCACCGTCGTCGTCTACTGCCTCCTAGACGACTTCTTCGCTTTCGAACACCTCCGCATCAGCGTCGCAGTCTTCTTCGACGTCCGACGCGGGGTTTGATTCTGAGACGTCCTGGATATATTCTTCCTCAACATCCCCAGCATCGAAAATGTCCGCAGGCGCCAAAGCAGATTGCTGGGCCTCCAGGCGCGCAGCTCGTCGAAGCTGGAGTGCCTTCTTGGACCTGAAGCGTGAACAGGCCATACACTTGGCCTCATCGTGGTCCGGCGACAGACACTTGTTGCACACTGGATGGACGTCGATGTGGGGGTACTTCGAGTTACAGACCGGACATCTCTTGAATGGACTACGGTCCATGATGGATGGTCGATAATTTAGGAGCGTTGACTAGGCCTTCCGCGCTGAGAGCACGCGGAAGTACAGAAACCGGCTCGGAGGCGAGCTAGAAGAAGTAAAGCCGAACGCAAGACAATACCGACGTATATCCTAAAGACCTTTTGGTCTTAAGAAAGTTTTTCTATCGATTCCGACAAGAGGGAATTAAAGACATCCGAACCCAATGGCGGAAAAAAACAATCTGAGGATGGAGTCGATGCCCATGCGCACTGTAGTCCAGGGGAGGAGCCACCTATCTCGTGATACTTCGAAGACTCTTCCAGGACAACAATGTGCAATTATCCGGACCCAACACTAGGCGGCGATCTATGCACAGATATGAATTCAGCAGCCCACATACCTCGAACATCAAAGAACACATCAATGATTCTGAAACCTACATGCAGCTACATGGCAACCCAACCAAACAATACAAATCTGAATTAACAGACCTTGTCACCAAAGCACACGAGGATGGCATCATCGATGACCGCACTAAAAAATATCTCATCGTAGAATATCCGAAAAGTCCATCTATAACTATGCTCCCAAAAATTCACAAGAATCTGACGGACCCACCGTTTCGACCCATTGTGTCCACGAGAGGGTCCCTCCATGAGCCAACAGGGAAATTCTTAGATCGACACTTACAGCCAATTGTAACGAACCTCAAGATTTACATTAAAGACACTACGGAATTCCTTAAAAAACTCAGAGCTAAACATAACCACAGATGAACATCTCATCTTATGCACCGCCGACGTAAAAAGCCTCTACACATCCATCCCCCATGGTGGTGATATTGAGGCCATAAAAAAAGCCTTACTGAACAGCAACATCACAGACTCCTTACAAACTTTCCTCATGGAATTGTTGATTTTTACATTATATCATAGCTACTTTACACACGAACAACAGTGGTATCTTCAAATGTCCGGAATGTCTATGGACAACTGTGCAGCACCGACCTACGCTAATATTTACATGGCAGAATTTGAGTCAACCCACATCTACGCCAACCCCAACTGGTCAGACAATTTAATGCTATATGTTCGATACATCGACAACCTATTTTTCATTTGGAAAAACACCAGAGAAAACTTAGAATCAGCCTTGACTGACTTAAACACCAAAGGCAATCGCATCATCCTCACGTGGAATATCAATGAACATGAAATCACTTTCCTCGACGTCTTGGTTAGAATTACAGAAACAGGATTGGAAACAGACCTTTTCCGGAAAGCAACAGATCGAAACACAGTACACTATACTAGTTTTCACCAACAATCACTCAAAAGAAACCTACCATTCAGTCAGATGTTAAGGATCAAACGTATCGTATCAGATCCTGAAACATGCACAACTAAGATGAAGGAAACGGCTACAAGGTTCATCAACAGAGGGTATCCACAAGAACCCATAACGGAAGCCATTAGTAAAGCATCCATAATTACACACCAAGAAGCCCTCAAAGGCTCAACAAAAAAAAAGAGGAGAAAAGGACTGTATTAGTCTCTAAATATTCTACTTCTAGCAAAACATACAAAAGTATCATCCTTAGGCACTGGCGTATACTATCGTCTGAACCTGACTTTGGTAGTCTATTTGAAAATCCTCCGATCTTTGCATACACCAGGTCTGAAAATCTGAAAGAAATCTTGTCAAGAGAACCCATGCAACAAATTTCTTACACTGGCACACGCCCGTGCCATAATTGCAACAGCTGCAACAATATCATCAAGGGAAATAGCATAAACCACCCCATGAGAGGATTTAAAATTAAACTGCACGTGAATGCGACATGCGACTCAACCAATTTGATATATCTATTGAAATGCCCATGTGGTATGATATATGTGGGCAAAACTACCAGGAAAATACAAGTTCGCCTAAACGAACATAAATCAAACATCCGCACCAACAATCAAAAATCGAACATTGCAATGCATTTCACTGAATTCAACCATAATGTGGCTCAACTAAAATTCTTGGTGCTTGAAATTGTCAGCAAAAAAGAAGGGAAAGACCATAATAAAATACTTCTCCAGCGCGAGACAGCCTGGATTTACAGACTACAGGCAATGAAGCCATACTGCCTCAATGACCGAATCGAACTTAGTTGCTTTCTATAGTACCACTCATGGTACTCACGTCTCACCTTGTATCTTTTGTTTATTAAGCTTGAGGACAAACATTGCACATTGTTTACATTTCGATATTCATGCATTCACTTCAAACCACCTTCCCAAGTTAGCCGTGACACTCACCACCAAACGCCTAGTCCTTCCATTAGGTCCATGACCTAACCCCGTGACCACCACTTCGCGTAGTTTCCCACAACACCCCTCTCACTCCGCGAGCCACCGGCGGTCCTGTCGTGGAACTGTGAGCCGATCCACCTTCCCACCCCCAAGTAAGTTGGAGCTCGGACTGAGACCCGTGTTACCATTGCTTATCGCCGGACCCATACCGTTTAACAGGTTTCTTAACTTTTTTTCACCCCAGAGCCTGATCACACTCCAAGACCCTGACACGTAAGTGTTTACTTATCGAACCCCATAACCTTCACACCCGTCCCACCACCCTCCCCTTTACTTTCCATGCACCCGCATTGATCTATAAGGTTCACAACTTATACTTTACGTATGTTCTCCTTCACCCAAGCGAATGTAATCAATCTGAATGCTATTCCATTTGTGTTGTGTTTTGGATGGCAAAAGCGTTTTATTGTGTTCACAGAGCTCCTTGACAAAGGGCATCTCCTGCCCGAAATGCATCGGAGCATTGTTCTGAAATTTTCAAGAATGATTTCCTTGTGATCAAACCCAAAAACTTTGGAATACATGAATCCAGAAACTTTTTGAAATCAATTAATATGATAAATCTTTGAATAAATAATTGATTGTCATAACTTCGATGGAGTATGTCTTTACAGGACGAACCAAAGCGTGTGCCCAATTTCAAGGATGCGTTTACTTCTCCTGTAACGCACTCAACCCGTTTTTAGAGCTCAGAGTGATGTAATTAATGCTCTTGCCAATAAGTGAATACGTCATTCACAATGGGGGAACTGGATTTAAGGTGCAGTGGTAGGTACATAGAAGAAAGGAGACAGAATGTTACAAGCACTTGGCCCAATCTTATCTCATATTGAGACCCTTCAGAATGGTGTTAAGATGACAAAAATACCATTGTTCCCTCGTTTTTCTCATTTTGTCTATATCTCCACCACGTCGATTGATCCTAATTTTTTCAAGGATAAACCACCTGAGATTTGAAATGGTCAGTTAGAGGTGCATTGGTTTTGTTGGTGCGGATAGCTGATTTGTGCTCCAGTACACGGATACATAGCTCTCTACTAGTTTCTCCTACGTACCCCAAATTGCAGGGGCAAAGGAGCAAGTATATCACATTTTGACTTCGACAATTGTTGAAGGTTGTGGAAGTTAGCTTTTTACCGTTGTATTCTATATCTTTGCTGGTAATGCAGTGAGGGCATATAGAGCATGTCCCACACTTATGGTTGCCCGATGCTACATTTCCAGTCAAGGTAAGTTGGGTATCTTTTGAGAGCTTGTAAGTGTGTACTAGACAATTTTTGATAGTCTTGTTCCTACGAAAGGAAAATAGTGGCTTATTCAGTTGTGTATCCGTATTAAAATTCAGGATTTTCCTATATTTTTGATTTGATTACTCACATGTGAGAACTGTGTCACAAACACCACTCTATCCAGAGCGGCGTTGTTTCAATTAGTGTGTTTATTTTGGTCTAACAGACTATCTTGACCGTAAAAACGCGCCCGTTTGAGTGCGTGTTTCATGAGTTTATTAGGATATCCTCGTGCTTTCAGTTTGGATTTAGTATTCTCAGCATGTTTATAGAAATCCTGAAAAAAACTAGAGTAGTCAAAATGCAAATGCTACTTACCAGTATGCATCTGTTCTTGGCATGTAGGGCTGCTGACATTCATATCTGTGCATAGATCGCCACCTAGTGTTGGGTCCGGATGATTGCACATAGTTGTCCTGGAAGAGTCTTCGAAGTATCACGAGATAGGTGGCTCCTCCCCTGGACTACAGTGCGCATGGGCATCGCCTCCATCCCCAGATTGTTTTTAGCCATTGGCAGAGATGGAGTGAAGAATGTGAGTGATGACCATGCTATGAGCATATGTATATATATGAATGAATACTGCAGCTGCTACAGGCGCCGGGGAGGAGGGCGGGCGATATGAATGTCAGCAGCCCTACATGCCAAGAACAGATGCATACTGGTAAGTAGCATTTGCAGTTCGAGGCATGTGGGCTGCTGAATTCATATCTGTGCATAGAATACATAGCAGTCCCTCCATTAGCGGCGGCAGCCCGTGCCAGCTGCAGCAGTCTGAAAAAGTGTTTTTAGAACAGCCTGACCAACAGCTGCCTGCTGTTTGGAATGCACGTCTACACAGTAGTGCTTAGTGAAAGTATGTGTGGTAGACCATGTGGCTGCTCTACAGATGTCTTCTAAGGGAATGTTACCTAGGAAAGCCATAGAGGCCCCCAACTTCCTGGTGGAGTGGGCCCTCGGTGGGATAGTGAGAGTGCGCTTAGCTTTAGCGTAACAGATCTGAATGCACTTTACTATCCACCTAGCAATCCCCGCTTTGGAGATAGCGTTTCCCTTGTGGTGTGTGGCAAAAGCAACAAAAAGCTGTTTGGTTTTGCGAAAATCTTTTGTCCTGTCTACATAGTACATCAAAGCCCTTTTAACATCAAGGGTGTGGAGCATGCGCTCCGCCAGCGTCTCTGGGTTTTGGAAAAACACCGGCAATTCAATTGTCTGGTTTATGTGGAATTGTGATACCACTTTGGGTAGGAATTTAGGGTGAGTGCGTAGCACCACCCTGTTAGCATGTATCTGGAAGAAAGGTTCTTGGATGGTGAGCGCCTGCAACTCGCTAACCCTCCGTAGCGATGTGATTGCTACTAAGAACGCAACCTTCCAAGTCAGAAACTGAAGCTCACAAGAGTGCAGTGGATCAAAGGGAGGACCCATCAGCCTCGTAAGAACCACATTGAGGTTCCATTCTGGAGCTGGTGGGGTCCTTGGTGGAATGACCCTTTTGAGTCCTTCCAGAAAGGCCTTGATAGCAGGGACCCTAAAGAGTGACAGGTGCTGCCTATTCTGGAGGTATGCTGCCATAGCAGACAGGTGAATGCGGATGGAAGAGTACGCCAGATTGCATTGATACAGGTGGAAAAGGTAACAAATGATGTTTTGAATGGAAGCATCCAGCGGGTCAATATTGTGGTTAGCACAGTAGATGACAAACCTCTTCCATTTAGCCGCATAACAAGCTCTAGTAGTGGGCTTCCTTGCCTCCCGAATGATGTTCATGCAATCGAGAGGAAGATTGAGGTAGCCAAACTCTAGGACTTCAGGAGCCAGATCGCCAGGTTGAGCTGCTGCGGATCTGGGTGCTGAATGTCGCCATGGCTCTGCGTCAGAAGGCTGGGAGTGAGATGAAGCCTTTGATGCGGCACCACGGACAGTTCTAGAAACGTGGTGTACCATGGTTGGCGAGCCCACGTTGGAGCAACCAGGATGAGAGTCATCGAGTGCTGCCTGAGTTTGCGTGCCACCAGCGGTATCAGAGGTGCTGGGGGAAAAGCGTACGCAAATCTGCCTGACCAGTTCATCCACATCGCATTGCCCTGCGATTGCGGGTGTGGGAACCTGGCGGCGAAGCTTTGGCATTTTGCGTTCTCCTTTGTGGCGAACAGGTCTATCTCTGGATGACCCCACCTTTGGAAGTACGGTTGGAGTACTGATGGATGTATCTCCCACTCGTGCATCTGATGGCTGTGCCTGCTGAGCAGGTCCGCCATTTGATCGTCCTTGCCCGGGAGATGCTCTGCCATGAGGAAGATGTTCCTCTGAATGGCCCACTTCCACATGCTCTGAGCCAGATGAGACAGCTGTGGAGAGTGTGTGCCTCCCTGCTTCTGAATGTAGTACATGGCCGTCATGTTGTCCGTCCGGATCAACACGACTTTGTTGCACAGATGTACTTTGAACGCCTTTAAGGCCATGAAGATTGCCATCAGTTCCAACACATTGATGTGCATCTTCCTCTGCTGTAGTGTCCATAGTCCCTGCACAGTGTAATGGAGTACATGCGCTCCCCATCCCTGGAGAGAGGCGTCCGTCGTCAGGATAATCTGTGGGACAGGCTCTTGGAATGGTCGGCCTTTGCAAAGGTTTTGTGGATTCCACCAATGCAGAGAGTTGTATGCCCGACCGCTCACCAACACTAGGTCTGTCAGTTGCCCATGAGCCTGAGTCCACTGACGTGCTAGGCACTCCTGAAGCGGACGCATATGTAGTCTCGCGTGCGGGACAATGGAGATGCAGGAGGCCATCATGCCTATCAACTGCATGAACACCTTCGCTGGAAGCGAGTGTTGGGGTCTGAATCGTTGGATCAGCGCCTGGATACTGGCGATTCTCACTGAATTTGGCTGCGCAGTGGCTGCCAGAGTGTTGATTGTCGCACCCAGATACTGTCGCACGTGGGCGGGCTGGAGATGGGACTTTGGGTAGTTCAGAGAGAATCCCAGATCGTGCAGGAGATGAATGGTGCGTGACACATGGTCGACGCACTGTCGTTCTGTCCTTGCCTGAATGAGCCAGTCGTCCAGGTAGGGATAGACGTGGACGTGCTGGCGATGGAGATGCGCCGCCACAGTCGCTAGGCACTTTGTAAATACCCTTGGTGCCGTGGTGACCCCGAACGGCAGGACCCTGAACTGGTAATGCTGGTCTAAGATCGTGAATCTGAGATACTTCCTGTGGGAAGGATGCAGGGGGATATGAAAATAGGCATCTTTCAGATCCAGCGTAGCCAGGAAATCCCCCTGCTGAAGCAGGGGAAGCACCTGCTGCAACGTGAGCATATGGAAGTGCTCCAAGAGGATGTACCAGTTTAGGGGCCTGAGGTCCAGGATTGGCCTGAGGGACCCGTCCTTTTTGGGAATCAGAAAATACAGGGAGTAAACCCCTGTTCCCCGCTCTTGCAATGGAACGAGCTCTATCGCCCCTTTTTGCAGCATGACTAGAACTTCTTGCTGCAACAAGGTCAAATGCTCGCCTGACATAGGACGGCTTCTTGGGGGCATGTCCGGTGGAATGGAAGTAAGCTCTAGACAGTACCCGTACTGGATAAGAGACCTCACCCACCTGTCCGTGGTGATGGTCTTCCACGCCGGCAGGAACTGCTGGAGTCTCCCCCCGACCGGTGTTGTATGGTCGGGGGGCAGTGACAAGACGTCACTGTTTGTTGGTGGTGGTGGTGGACCTGGAGCTATTGTTTCCACGTCCCCTGCCCTTGACATTATTGCCTCTGTAACCACCTCTACCCTTGTTGTTGTACGAGGTTTGGGTGTTACTCTTGTAATATTGTGTGGACTGGGATGCCTGCCCCCTTGAGGTGCCTCTGGAGTTTGAGCGGCGAAAGGAACCACTCCGAAACTGCTGACTTTGTAAAGCCCCCATTGATTTGGCAGTTTCCGTATCTTTTTTCATTTTCTCCAGGCTGGCATCCACCTCAGGTCCAAACAGGTGGTCAGGATTCACTGTTTGATTCAGTATTGTAGTTTGGATGTCGGGTTTGAACCCTGAAATTCGAAGCCAGGCATGGCGTCTAAGCAACACACTGGTATTGATAGCCCTGGAGGCTGTTTCTGCCACATCCAGGGCACATTTGATGGATGCATTCGTAATGAGTTTTCCTTCCTGAATCAGCATCTCTCCTGCCTCTTTGTATTGGTCAGGCAAGTGTTGCAGTATGGCTTCTAAGGTGTCATAATGGGCCCTATCATAACGTGCAAGCAGGGCTTGGGTGTTAGAAATTCTCCAGTTATTAGCTGCCTGTGCAGCAATCCGTTTGCCTGAGGCCTCGAAGATCTTGGACTCTTTGTCTGGGGGAGGAGCGTCACCAGTAGTTTGAGAGTTCGCCCTCTTCCGAGCGTTGGAAACAACCAAGGAGTCCAATGGCAAGTGTCCCCTGATATATGTAGGATCCGTGGGCGCTGCCTTATATTTCCTGTAGATGCGAGGGTTGACCACACGCGCCCGTGTGGGCTCCTTGAAGACCTCCGTTGCATGTTTAAGCACCCCTTTGAGCATCGGCAGCGTTTTGACTGACTTTTCAGCTACAGAGAAGGTGTCGAATAAGAAGTCCACATCCACGGGGTCCGAGTGCAGCTCGACGTCGTGGTTAGCCGCAGCTCGCTCGATCAGAGCATTAAAGGCCGCCGAGTCCTCCGTCGGGGACGTCTTGGCCGCAAAAAGTTGCGTGTCCTGACCCGATTGCGGGTCCTCCGTGTCGCCTCCGGCGGACCAAGGTTCGCGCTCCTCCTCCGGATCCGAGTACGCCGGATAGGTGTACTCGGCATCTTCTTCGTCCGCATCGCCTGCGGGGGAATGCGTCGGCGAGTGTCCCAGGGCTTGTGGGGACACAGGTTCCACCAGAGCCGAAGAGTCCGCAGAGTCCCTCTTGTTTTTGAGAGGGATCTTGAAATGTTCCAACGCCGGCTCCGTCGTGATCTTCCTCTTGAGGAGAGACAGTTTCCCGGTGTTGGCGTCGATGATTACCTCACGACGTTCCTCTTCAGCAAGCGGCTGGAGCCGAAGCTTCGACACCACCAAGGCAGCTTTCGGCGTCAATACCTCCTTCGAGGGTCCGCCCTGTTTCGAGGCGAAGGCCTTCGGCGCCGACCTGGGTGGTAGGGTGAAACAGATAGGCGTTTGCTCCTTCGCAGGCTTAGGCGTGAGCTTAGGCGTTACAGCGTCCTGAGCGGGAACCACACTGTCCTTTCGTATCCGCTGCAGGGATTCCGCTACCTTCATCGTCAAGGCCGGAGAGGGCTTGACCGGTCCGAGCGACCCCTCGTCGTCGAGAGCCTGAACGCCGGCAGTCACTTTCTTCGGGGCCGACGGCCCATGCCCATGAGCGTCGTCGCCCTGACGCTTCTTTGGAGCCTTCTTCGGGTCCACGACCCCTTTCGGAACCGACGCAGCCGCGTCGGACGATTTAGCCTTCGGCACCGACCCCGAGGGCTTCGGGTCGGCCATTTTGGCGTGGCTCTTCGAGTCGGCCATCTTGACTTTCTTGGAAGTTGACGCCTCCAGAACCTTCTTCACCAGCTCAACTTTCGCTTTCGGTTTCGCATCAGAGGGTGCGTGACCAGTTGGCTTCACTTTCGTTTTCTTCAACGTAAGTGGTGGTTCATCAATGTCCGTGACCGGGCCCGGAGGCGGGGACGTAGGACTCCTAGTTAGATCTTGGGTAAGGCCCGAAGACGATCCCTCGACCTGGGCCGTATGAAGGGGAATAACCCCTGAGTCTGGTTGGGGATGCTCCTCCTCCGAGCTATCTCCCATCGTGGCAAAAGCCTGATCGTCGTCCCCTACCTCGTCGGTGACTTCGTCAAAGTTCTCCTCACCCGCGTCGTAGGTCTCCCCCTCGGATGCGGGATTAGAATCCGAACCTTGCACGTCGTCTTCTCCCTCGACAGATTCTTGGAAAATGTCATCTGGTGGGGGCGCCGTAGCCGATAACTTAGCCTGGAGCCTATGGGCTCGATGAATCTTCAAAGTCTTCTTGCTCCGGAATTTCGAACACGCCATGCAGGTGTCTTCGCGGTGATCCGGTGACAAGCAGGTATTGCACACAGGGTGCACGTCGAGGTGTGAATATTTAGAGTTACACACCGGGCACTTCTTAAACGGAGTCCGCTCCATAGCAAGAGTGTAGTGTAGGCCCGTCCGCGCCGAAAGCACGTGGAAGGGCAACAAGAGATCGGGGCTGAGAGTCAGAAAGAAACCCGTACGCAACTATACCGACGCCCAGCCTAAAGACCTTTTGGTCTCGAGTAGAAGTTGAACAACTATCGGTTCCGACAGAGGGAACCGAAACACATCCGAACCCAATGGCGGAAAAAAACAATCTGGGGATGGAGGCGATGCCCATGCGCACGGTAGTCCAGGGGAGGAGCCACCTATCTCGTGATACTTCGAAGACTCTTCCAGGACAACAATGTGCAATCATCCGGACCCAACACTAGGTGGCGATCTATGCACAGATATGAATTCAGCAGCCCACATGCCTCGAACTCAGTATACCAGGATGCTAATATGGAGCTCCGCGGGTAGTTTGTGAGTTAACATAGGACTCTTTTGAAAATTATATTTGTTTACCAATAGAATATAGCTAATTTAATGTATGATTCCAGGAGGCTAACACCGAATGAGCATATAATATCTCTTTCAAATGTTGTATCCAGCTATAGGAGGGATCATGATTTCTCTCTGTATATACAGTGTAATGAATTCATCATTGTAACTACATTACAAAGCGCTGTAACAGAGTGTAACAAGAGCCTGCTTTTTCAAGAAATGCTAGCCTGATTCTAACTTGACTGAAGTGATAGGTTTTAGAAAGGGAAGCAAACCATGTATTTATGTCCCCTCTGGAGATTACTATGTACAAGTATACCAGAATAATACTGTACGCTAATTGTATGTATATATATTCTAGGGAGATTCAACTAATTCCCTAACGTGACCGACATCAGAAAGTATTGATAAAGGTGGTTCTCACCCATTCATTCCACCGAAACGCGCCAACGAAATCCTTGGTACAATTCAAGACTCCAGCATCGATGGTTGATTTACAGATTCGATAGTAACATAAGATCGATGATACTATAAAGGAGTCCGAATGTACAAATTGTATCCAACAATTTTATATTTTACAGCTCTGTCCTCCATTTCAATTATGCAGGCCATAATTGATTGTTATGTATTCATGCTTTTTTAACTGACCAGATTAGCTAGTCAAACTTATTGGTTTTTATGTTATATGTTTGCATTTATAATAAATGATTTTTTAACTGTTATATGTTTGTGTTATATATGTATGAATTGTCCATACAGAATAGTACGTTGACAAAATTGTTTGTAAATCATCTCAAGGGAACCTCTACATATTTTGGGTTGGATAACCCCATTTCCCTTGACTAGATTAAAGGGTACCTCTCTCTTCTCATACCTTTTTTACATTGTCATCCCCACTTTTTAAAAGATGTGATTTCGAATGAAAGTGCACTGGGGTTCCTGCTAACCAGGTCCCCCGTGCAAGAACTCTTTCCCAAAACTGTACAATTGTTTCCCCCAATTGGCAAAACCTTGAGCACGCTCTGGAAGTCCCTAGTAAATAGTACCCTGGTACCTAGGGCCTGCGGTACTAAAGAGGACCCCTAACGCCTGCAGCACGAATTATGCAACCCTACGGGAACCCTCACTAAGCACATGCAAGACTGCCATTGTAGACCATGTCTTGGTGCAACAAAAGTGAAAACACAACACGACACATCCCTGTGTGCCTGTCACTGCATGTGATACCGCTAAGTCACCTCAGCTGCAGGCCTGACAGCCTTAAGGCAGGGTGCTTAGTACGTGAGCACATACCTGCCGGGGCACATAAGCCCCTTGTGCTGGTCTGTAGGAAAGGGTCTCTTTTTGCATAGTTACCCCCTAACAATTTGCCAGACACCTGATGCCAACTTGACTGAGTGTGCCCTGGGTCCCTGGCAATCAGGCTCCCAGGACCGATGTTCTTTACCAAAACTGAACCTTTGTTCCCACAATTGGCACACCTCTGGCCACATGCAAGTCCCCTGTGAAAGGTACTCCAGGTACCAAGGGCGTTTGTGACCAAGAGGGCCTCAGCATGCATTATGCCACCCTCAGAGACTGCTCACTTAAACACACAGACACACACACACACACACACTGCAGGCCGTGTGTTTTGGTGTAGACTAAAATGAAGCGACATGGCACCCATCCCTGTGTGCCATGCTCACCAACACTGCCATGCTCACCAACACTGCCTGTGGCATGGTTAAGTCACCCCTCTAGCAGGCCTTACAGGCCTAAAACGCAGGGTGCACGGTACCCCGTTGAGGGCATAGCTGCATTAGCTATATGTTCCTACAATGTCTTCTATTCACAGGCATTGTAAGTGCAGAGAAGCCATTTTGAGAACAGGGGCTGGGAGATTGTCATTACAAACTCCACAGCTCCATGATGGCTTTGCCTAAAACTGGGATGTTTGGTATCAAACATCTCAGCACATTAAACCCACACTAATGCCAATATTGGAAAAACTTAGAAAGGGAGGTGTGCCCACCTTTGCCAACCCCTCAGGTGGGGAGGCGAAGTTAAGCACACACCTCAGTTCCCTCCATCTTGAAGATGAGGGGATTCCCACAACTGGACACCAAAAAGCACCCCCTGCATCCTCCGCCACTGGCCTTGGGGAACCCAGCTGTCAGTGCCCAGGTGTCTCCAGCTATCCAACTTACCTGTCCATCCTCCTGGTCGCAGCCTGGAGCCTTTTTCCAAAACAGAGGACCTCCACTGGAAAACAGAGTGCCCAACGCGGATTTGCACCATGCACCGGGCCGCCCGTGGCGCTGTGGTACCACTTTGTAGCTACCCCTGTAGTCACCTCAACCCCTGGGGCACTTGTCCTATGACCGCGGGTACATACCTGCAAACCGTACCTCTTCAAGATACCCCTGCCTCCAATGGATAACATTGGGCCCAGTGACCTCTGCACACCACCCCAGTGCCGCTGGTGGTGCGGTACCTACCTGGTCATGAATCTCGCCCTGTGCAGTCCTAAACCCCCGAAGCCTGGGGAATAAGTCGAGTAAATACCTGCAAATTGTTTCAAATTGTTTTCCTCCACAGGATTACATTGCAAGTGTATCTGTTGCATTGAACTAATTGTATCCCTGCCAAAGCATACAACAGTACTTGATTGACATTTGCAGAAAGCATTCTTAAAACTGTCAAATGGTAAACCTACATTTATAAAACATTACAGCATTCCTGAAAAGTAGTACACAGTACACACGCTACCATTTAAATGCATAAGAGTGCCTTGTAGAAGGCCTTCTTATTTCCTTCAAAATGCCCATGCAGTCCTGAGGTAGTCCTAAGTGTCCATACTTGAGATCCTCAGGAACCATGTTGCAAAGTTCAGCTAGGGAAGGTTGGGATGATGAATGCTCCCATTCATCTTGGACAGCAGATCCGGCCTGCACAGCAGCTTCTTGTGTGGAAATTCCGATAGGTGTAGAAGGTATGTGTACCACCATTGTCTTGGCCAGTCTAGAGCGATCGGAATCATTCTCGCCATTTAGTGGGAGAGCTCGGTTAAGACCTTCAGGATGAGAGGAAGAGGGTGAAAAGAGTAAACAAAGCCCCCTGACCAGTTGATCATAAGGGCATTCCCTCTCGACCCCGGCGATAGAACCTTGATGCTGAGTTGCAGTATTTTTTGTTGGTCTCGTATGAAAAAAGATTGATGCTTGGACGACCCCAGTCTCGAAAAATTCCTTCCACTACTTCGTTGTGTAGAACCCAGTCTTGTGGATCATCACAGTGACAACTGAGGGAAACTGCTTTAGAGTTTTGCTCTCCTGGTAGATGTATCGCTGTGATCTACAGTTTCCTTGCTAGGAGCCAATGCCAGAGAGCTTGAGCCTCCAGGGACAGAGGAAGTGATTGAGTCCCTCTCTGTTTGTTTAAATAGCACATGGTGGACTTATTGTCCATCTTGACTAGTATGGAGCTGGTCTGAATAGAGGGTAGAAAAGCCTTGAGTACTAGATACACAGCCCTTAGCTCCAGCATATTGGTATGGTACGACTATTCTTTTGACGTCCACCGACCTGGAGTCTGGAGGGACCCCATGTGCGCTCCCCACCCCTGGAGGGAGGCATCTGGGATTAACAATTGTGCTGGTGGAGGCTGATGGAAGGGAACTCCCACCAAGAGTTCTCCTGTCACACCCACCATGAGATAGATGTGGCTGCTCTCGAGAGATGGACCTTGTCGTCCCATCGAGCAGATTGTTGATCCCATTTGTCCTCTACACCCTGCTATAAAGTACGCATCCTCAGCCTGGTGTTTGGGATGAGAAGATGCAGGGTGCCATCGACCCTAGAAGAGAAGCAACCGGTCGGACTGAAGAAAAAGCAGTGCGAAGGATCTGCCTGCACTTCAGAGTGATAGATAGTCTTTCCTCCAAAGGAGTCTATTGTTGCACTCAAAAAGTGGATTCCTAGAGTAGGATGTTGAACTGACTTCTCGAAATAGACATGAAGGTCCAGCCATTGGCAAAGGGCTAGACATAGTTGGTAGTGGGGCGTCACAAACTGGAGATGGACCCTTCAGAAGCTAGTCGTCAAGGTAAAGGTACACAAACATTCCCGTTGCCTTAGAGCAGCTGCTACTACTGCCATGCATTTGGGGACCACTGAGAGCTGACTTTAAACCGAAGGGCAGAAGTCTGAACCGATAGGGCTAGGCTCCCACCAGAAAGCACAGGAATTTCCAGTGCTGTCGGTTGACTGGGACATGAAAATATGCATCTTGCAGGTCTATCGAGCACATTCAGTCCACTTGCTGGAGATGAGGATATATTTGAAGGAGAGCCAACTTGCGAAAACTTTTCTTCCGGATGGATTTGCTGAGCAAGCGCAAATCCAGTATAGGTCTGAATTCTGAATTTTGACCTTTCTTTCTCACTAGAAAATACCTAGAGTATACCCCTCAACCTTGTTGAGATACAGGAACTTCTTCGTGGGCCGATTTTCATAGGAGAGTGTATACTTCGTGCTGCAGCTCTTGCAGCCGGTAACACTGTCTTTACTGGAGCAATCTCCTGTGGTTGATGACAGAAAGGTAGTGAGTACCCATTCTTAAATGTACCATTGATCGTTTGCACCACTCTTCCAGGTCGTTGGCAATAACTGGTCATCCACAATTCTGTGGCCTACAGTGCTTTTCACGACCACTAATGTGAAATGTAGACATTTCCTACAGGTCCGGGCGCAAATTTGCTTAAAAGAAAACCTGCAACGCTCGCATGACTTTCCCTAATTTCCCCCCCCAATCAATTGGCTCACGTGATCCATTCACGTCATGTAGAGTTGCTGGAACATTTCTCGCACTCCTTTTATTTTCATTTTGGTTCAGAACCAACATGCTGCCTGTGTGAGGGGGCGGGGGCTCTGCTGATTGGAGATCCCACAACTGGTCATTGGCACTTCTGTGGCCAACATTGTTTTTCTCAAGCCCTACTGTTTACAATTTAGGTTTCCTCCAAGAGTAGATTTAAAAAAAACTTAGAGCTAGTGTGAGGTTGCCCATCCACCCTCCCCCCTCCGCCATTATCTGCTCAAGTGATCCATTCCTGAGACAGAACTGTTGGGTCGTCTGTTAAGATTCGAACACAGCCTTTAAATGTTTGTTCGAACTCTTTTTCCCAGCCGATCGTTAGGCTTTTTTCAACACAAGCACTGCTGAAAACTTCCATGCTGCAAGCACGATGTGTGTGAGGGGGCGGGGGTCCTCTGCTGCCCTCGTAATGGCTGCGTCAGACAGAGCTGCTGGAGATGCTACTTTAAGTTTGTTATGGTGCAGAATGTTCTTCCAAGCTGTGCTGGCCTGTCTTTAGCTCAAGCCATATGCATCTCGATGAGCACACGCCCGCACTGGCGTTGTGCAGCCTAGCTCTACTTCATCTGTGCCATCTGAGCTATAAATACGCAAATTGCACTCCCTGTTAGAAGTGAATTGTTTCAGTTCCCATCTTTAGCTGTGCGTGCAGCTTTCTGCTCACGCTCGTGTTGGAAAGTATGAGGAATTGTAACACTGAGCTGCTCAAACCAGCGATGTCCCAGCAGGCGCGCTGCCAGGGCCACCTCATCTTTGTGCGCGCTGAAGGCTTTCTAGTTTCTCCCTGCATGTCAGACCATATATAGCTATTACCAGGTAGACCTTTAAAAAACAAAAAAGCTAATCCAAGTTAGGGAGCATTTTCTAGAAATATAACTCAAAGCTAGCAAAATATTTTTTGTGAGGCGACGCTCATGGAAACAGTGGTACAAACTAAATGTTGAGAAGGCAGTTGCTATGATTTGTAGCCGGTCTCTTATATGCATTGCTTTTACAGGGTATAACTAACCTTATACTGCCATGGTTAATAGTTTCAGATCTTCTGATGCTCACAAAAAGGATCTGGGGAATTATAGAAGCGTGACCAGAAATCTTGCATGGTGAAGTAAAATGGCAGATGTAACCTGCCAGACCGTGTTGGAGAAGTGGTGACGTGAACAACATTTTTCTTGTTGCCCAAATCAATGGATACATTTTATCCAGCTCAGGAAGAGGAAAGGCCAGGAAAACTGCTGCACTTCAGTCTGTGCCCATGAAGTCAATGGCTGCTCCTACATTAGGTGCTGGATTCCACTGAGCCACCACACTTCTAAATTACATGTTGGCCACAGCTCTTAGTATGCCGGAGGTGAAGAATTATAATTGTGTTTCCGTTGTAGGTTTGGTAATTGAACACAAAATAGCGCTGGAACCTGCCGCAGACGGTGCTTCCATTATCCACAGGTACTCTTGGCGAACAAGCATTGGCATAGCCAATAGGTCGCGCCTTTGGGACCTTATAAGTGTTTAGCCATGCAACAGTTGATGTTGTTGCACCAAGGAAATAGTACTGCATAACTAAATACTTATAAGGTCCCAAAAACAAGACCTGTTGGCTATGCCTATGCGGATTTCTTTTGAAGCCCAACCACTTCCAGGGTGTCTAGCTCGGATTTCATTCTTGACATGGTCATCTGTGTACACGCCAAACAAGGAGGATCCGGAAAAAGGGAGATTCAGGATCCGTTGTTGAGCCTCAGGCTTTAGTGCAGTAAGCCAGAGCAAGGATGAACGTCTTGCACAGATCTCATGTGCATAAGCATGAGCAGATACAGTTGCTCCATCAGCTGTAGCACTAATGATCTGATTAGCCACCAATGCTTCTTGCAACACCCCCTTGAAATCTCTGCGATCCTCCTTGGAAAGTTAGTCCATACATTTTTCTAGAGTTCCACAAAGCCCTATCATAGCGCCCTAAAAGGGCTAAAGCGCTGGAAACCTTCAGCATGGAGGCTAAAGTACCACAAACTTTCCTTCCCCAAGAGTCCTGTGCTTTGCTTTCCTTATCGTGAGGCACTGCTGAGGAGGAAGATACTGTGTGTGTCTTTTTAGCCGCTGCAATGATCACAGAGTCTGGCGGTTGACCGGCTCTAAAAAATAGCGGATCCTCTTCTGGAGGCCTGTATTTTTTCAAGATCCTTGTTGGTGCGGCCTTGATAGTTGCTGGTGTGAGGAACATGAGGTAACAAAGACCTGGCCGCTGCTCTGTGGTGTAAAGTCTCAAAAATCGCAGAGGAAGAAATTTGGGGGAGGTAGGCATACCGATGCTTAATTTTGTTGCACCCTGGCCAATACCTCTTGGAAAGTACTGACATCATCCACTAGCGAGACCCTTGAAGGGGGACTGTCTGTTAGGGTTGGAGAATAGTCCCCTTTCGAAGACTGAGTCAAAGAAGGTGTTGGTGATCTGCACCTTCTTGGATGCCCACGAGATGTGGACCTTCTTGAGGAAGTGGTCACTGTACAAGCATAATCTTTACCACTTGAGGGAGTTGTAGGCGCGAGATCTATTGTTTGAACCAGACAAGCCAGTGGTGACCTGTGTAGGGAACTGGAGTAGTCCTATGGTTACCGTACCTGCCCGATTGTGGACTTCAGCCAGTGATGCAGTGGTAACATCCACCTAGGAGAGAGATACAGAGAGTGATGTTTGTCTCCTTGTCTCATCTTGTGTAGGGGCCTCTGTCTCCTGTGGACGGGGATGTTCAGGAGAGGACGTTGGGCTGCTCAACGTCAATAAGATGACCTCCGGTGACCTAGAGGTTGACGCCTGTCTCTTGACCTTAATCTGATAGTGATGGGTTGACGTCGAATATGTAGTCGGTCTCTCTTGGGCCATCAAAGGCCATTGAACTCTCGACGTCAGGAGAGAAGGAACCAACAGAACGAAGCACTGGCTGTGTTTTAGCCTTCGATGTCTATCTTGGCGGAGGATGCCTTGACGTCGATTGAACAGATAACTGAGACCGTTTTCTCGATGTCGAGCGATAAGTTACCAAAGGCGAACGTCTACTAGAAGTTGACCGATGTCGCTTCGGTGTGGAACTGGGCCTTGAGGTCGATCTTTGCCTGGTTGACATCGACGGAGGGAAGCAAATCGACGCCGAGAGTATGTGAACACGCTGACTGAGTCCTGTGCCTCGACGTCAGCTCTCTATGTGATGACCTCGGAGTCCTTGTGCTTTAACGTCGAACGTTGAGGCAGCGGAGACCGATTCCTCGAAGTTAAACGCTGCAGAGTTGATGTCAACGGAGAAGGCTGATCCGACGGTCTGTTCTTAGTCGACGTGCAGTTCACAGATACCGTTGAATGTGGAACTACATCCTTGAGCCCTCCAACTTACCTGCCCAGCTGTTAGTTCCTTCAGAAGTCTTCCTAGACTGAGCCTGCAGCCAAAATCCAAAACGGGCAACTGGACTACTGTACATTCGGAGAGATCCGTACCAAACTACTAGGTGGTGGAATAAAGCACAATATGTGAATCTGGAAAAGATTTGGGCTGCAAACCCTCCTTGCCTTGCAATACTGGAAAGCATGGGGAGATACGAAAGCAGTTTGTAGATTTGGGTCAGTGTTTAAAGGAGAACACAGGTCTCGTTTACTACTTCGATTTTCAGCCCGAATGTTTCCGATGCCTTTTTCAGGGCTGCATAGTATGTGGAAATGTCATCCAGAGGGGATGACCATAAGGAACAGGATACTATTGCCTCCCAAGGGGAGTCAGCCTCTTTCTCTTGACACAGCATTTCTTGTGATTCATCAAGCCCCAAGTCTTGTGAATCCATGCTTAAAATACACTCTTCCTCTTTCCCTATCTACGTCTCGTAGCTTTCCATGAGTGATCCTTCCTGTTATGTTATATTTTCCTATCTGGTTTTTCTCTCTTCTCCTGTCTTTTCTTCCTTCAAAGAAGTCATGGCTTCCTCGAAGACAGTCTTCATTAGGTTTTCTATCTTGACCTCCAATGCCCTCCTCTTTCACTTGAAGACGTTGGGTGTCTAGGTGCCGGTTCCTCTTTCCCTCTCCATATTCAATCGTTCACTGAATTTGTGGCGATGCCGGTCTGTGTATCCTTACCAGTGAGTTTTTTTCTCACTAGGATGCAAGTTCTGTGTGCTGCTTCGACTGTGTTTATTCTGTGTAGAGCGGCTAGTTTTTTGTGACTCTGGACTGTTGCTTGAAGAATCATGCTTCGGCGTCTTGGGTGTGCGGTCTGAATGCCTTCATGTTCAACAGACCAGGCGTTTTACAGGAAATTAGGCACTTTGGGCACAGGGTCTTTATGGTATTTTCTTTCAACCTCACACATGTATTAAGTTTGATGTCTTTGTGTTCCCAGAGCCTCCTATGCCTCTACATCAATGGAGAAACCCATTACCTTCAGCAATAGAATACCCCGCTTCACATTTTCCATCTCTGACGAACTCGCCATGTCAGTATTTGCCCAATGTGCTCGAAGAATCTTGTCCCTGTGAACTAGGATCTTTGGGTTGAAGTATAGGCATTGGACACAGTGCTCAGACTTATTTTTTCAAGGGTGACTGAATATACAAGACTGGATGTTCGTCATTGAGGGCGAGATTGTGCAAAGAATGTGACTCTAGAAGAGATTTAATACGGTAAAACCTGATTCCATGAGTGTAAGTAAAAGAAAACAATTAAAATAGGCTTTGGTATGTTGCTGGAAATCACGGCCCAGTTCAAGTTTGATACAACTCACAGAAACTTGCCCGGCCTACTAAACCAGAAAGGCCATGCTTTGTGGTTCCTCTTAACCAACTGAGGAATTTAAACTGTGTGGATCCTGCCTCAAGTTCCTAAGAGTAAATAGTTATGATCCAGCGATGAAGTTGTGAGAGAAAACTACTGGGGCACTTTCTCCATGCACAGAGTACACTGGTAGTAATGCACAGGCATGGCAGTAGTAACAAGGAAAGGAAAACTTAATCAGGATTGGAAACTGCATGGAAACTAGGCTTTGAAGGGGTATAGCAGAAGGGAGAAGATCCAACCCAGCTGAACATGCCTTCCTGATGCACAAGCAGCGAAAAGCATGCAGTCCTTTTTGGAACCAGTGATTTATAAAATCAGGAGGCAGAGTGAGTCCGATGACAACTGCTTTCATAATTTTCTAGCTAGTTTCTTTATGTTCCAGTTGCAGCTGCCTTTTTGGAGAACGGTAGATGCCATTTAACTTGGCATTATTGGGAATTATTGTGAAAGATCCAATTGACATTCACAATTCTGGTCTAGCGATTAGCCCTTTTAATCCACGGTTTAGTATTCTTGTCACTGACAATTGCACAGTTTGTTCTGGTCTTTCAGCCTGGGATCCACCTAGTAATTCAGGTTGCTTCTTTTGGGAACCGGTTACTTGTCTCTGGACCCATAGAAAGTACGGGTGAGGAATATATGTGTGATACAAGCTTAACACATTCAAAGTGGGATGTCAAAAGCTCCAATTGCATGTCATAGACTGATCTATAACTACAATGCGACACTCCAATGAACCCCAGCTGGAAAAGGCATATATGTATGCCATGAAGTACTTAGATATCCATATGCCAGGTGGAGTTAACAATAACAAACCTGAAAGATAAAAGTTATCAGCCAATCCAAACTAAAAGGAAAAAAAAACTAGAAAGAAACGAGTGACTAACCTTTTAACTTTAATTTGTTGTGGAATTCTCTGTCAATTTCTTCCTTGTTGAACTGTGCATTAGCACTCTCAAAGTCAAAATCTTTTTCAAACTTCATTGGTCCATCCCTACGAATACCAAATCTTCCTCTTCCCCCACGGTGGCCACCACGTCCTCTTCTTGCAGGTGGGGCACCTGGTGCTTTAAGGATAGAAAGAGTAAATTTTGAGGGGAAGTGAAGCAGCAGCACAAGACCAACTAATCTGCTGAATAAAGTATTTGGGGCATTCAAATTTAAATACTCAAGTCATTGGAGGCCATGCGAGGCATGCAGTTAGAAGGCATTGTTGCTACTGGGCTCGAGCATACTTGCTAAAGAAAGCTAGGGTAAGAAGCATCAGAAAGGCTAGCAGAAACCGCTCTGTAAATAAAATGGGGGAAAACGATTAAGGGGAAGGGGTGGGGGATATTACAGTAGGCATCCTGGATTTGGTCATTTGCAGAGTTACTATAAAGGAGAAAAAAGGGAGCACAGATGTGGTACATCAACTGGAAGAATTAATGCGCGACCTAGATCTTAACATAACCTGAATATGAAAAGGTGTGCAGCTATGCTGGAAGGTCAAGAAGGGAGAGCCAATGGAGGAATATCCCAAGGAACACATCGTGGAGCCCTCAATTCTATATATGCTCCGGGAAGCCAGGTGAAGTGATATTTTTTAAGTGCAAACTGTCCATAGCTCCCGGAGGTGAACATAAAACCTGGAGGCAATCCAGGACCATAGTGGCTAGAATTTTGAAGTACTGGGACTTAGAAGTTATTTTAAGCATAACTATGGAAAATTACCCAACTGCAATTTGAAAATTATAATGTTAGTCAGTGCCCAGACATGAAATTAATAAACAAGCATTTACAATGCAACGGTCTCGCCTTTGCAAGAGGTAGAGCTTTTGGCATTGTAAATGTCATACTTTTTATTTTGGCAATAGCTTAATCTCTCGCAAATGCGAGACCTATTGCATTGCATTTCGCTGCCTGTGCAAGAAAAGTGTGGGGGTGCAAGACGAGATACAACAGGATGCATGCATATTTCTCTAACAAGAAAAGCAATAGTGCTGGGGTTTGACTTCACTAAGAGTGAGCGGGTAGAGGAAGAGGTGTGGGTATCCTCCACGGGAGTGGGGTGGGGTAATTGTGCAGTTATCCGTTTCTGGACTCTCTGGCATATATGCCATTCTAAAGGAGGCCCAGATGCTTAAATGTGACCACTGTGCGCTCTCCTAGAGACGTAGATACGCAAACAGTTGTATTCTTTGGTTGTCTGTAAAAATGCACTTTGACCAGAATATATGACCGTAAAATTGATCCTCAGTTCAGAAATGTTTCAGTGTCCTGATGGGTAGGTAAAGTGTACTAGAGAGTAGTAGAGTGAGTAATAGAGCGTAGAGAGTAGTATAGAGTGAGTAGTAAATAGTTGTGGCAGAGTTAGTATTAGATAGTGGGTAGTATAGTGATTTGAGAGTAGTAGAGAGTGAGTAGTAGAGAATGAGTAGTAGAGTAGTAGAGCGAGTAGTATAGAGCTAGAGTTGTAGAGAGTGATTAGTAGAGTGAGTAAGGAGTAGAAGAAAGTGAGTAGAAGAAAGTGAGTAGTAGAGAGTGCGTAGTAGAGAGTGCGTAGTAGAGAGTGCGTAGTAGGAGGAGTGTAGTAGAGTGAGTACTAGAGAATGATAGAGTGATTAATAGAGTGAGTAGTATAGAGTTGTAGAAAGTACTAGAGTGAGCAGTAGTGAGTAGTAGAGTGACTAGTAGAGAGTAGTAGAGAGTGAGTAGTAGAGTGAGTAGGGAGTATTGGAGAGTTGTAGAGTAATTAGTAGAGCGAGTAGTAGAGTGAGAGTAGTAGGAAGTGAGTAGTAAAGAGTGAGTAGCAAAGAGTAATAGAGTGTGAGTAGAGTGAGTAGTAGAGAGTTGTAGAGTACTAGAGTGAGTAGTAGTGAGTATAGTGAGTAGTAGAGAGTGAGTAGAGTAGTAGAGTGAGTTTAATGCTTTGCGTTTCAGTATTTGAGGCACTAAATTAGTGCACAGTGTTAAATACTTTGAGGGTATGCATGTTTCCTAAGGACTGGTGTATTTGGGGATTGGTGTGAAGTTCTAATGAATAAGCTAAAATAAAAACGTGAGCACTCACCATTTACGGGTGCTCTGACACCATGTACTCCACTTAGCTAGATGTCTTAATTCATTTTCAACCAATGTTGAATTCATTTATCCACCCCCTCCCCATCCTTCCAACTATTCGTTCATTGATCCACGCAACCAAGTCTGAAATCTTCGTCCAATAATGAACGGACAAAGGTTTTGCTAGCGCAGACAGAAAGTTGTTCAACACTTATCCGCTCCTTCTCCGGCTTATTACACGTCATGTTTAAGAACTTGAGCATGCCACCGTCCACCTGTGTCCTACTCTGTCTCCAGGTTGGCTGCTCCTCCGTCCCTCAGATGACTATGCCCAGGAGAGCACACCGCTCGCGAGTCTGACAGTCCAGCCCAGCGCTAGTCTACCCCTGCCGCAGATCACACGTGCATCAGGGCAAACTTGTGATTCGCAGATACTGCGTTAGAAGTTAGGGCGGGCGTTCATTAGCAAAGATAACCCTCTCTTCCGTTCTCCTGCCCCGGCCTGCGGGGCTGGTGGTGTAACAGAAAGCGGGTCTTTGCAACTGTGAGCAGGCATAACGGCAGCATTGTGCAGCCCTCGCCACCCTTCTCCAGCTCCAGGCTTTTTCTGTTTGTATCTTTTATGTATCTCATGTAATACTAAGTCCTTATGTATCGCAACTGGTTCTTATGTAAAGTGCTCTGACACCTTCGGGTAATGTTTGCGCTATATAAAATCGCATGAAATAAAATTAAATAAACTCATTTAAAAATAGAGGTTCCGAAGGTATGGAGCGTCCCTCCACAACGTTGTCACGCAAGCTTTCACTGCGCAGAAAGGCATTTAAAAAACACAATTGTTTCCATGGGAAACAATCTTACTGGACCAAGCACGGGTTGCTATGAGAGTTGTAATAAAATGTGGAAAACTCCCTGTTGTGCCATCGACGTGTTTGCTTTCGTGTGCGGTGCTCGAGTGATGAGAAAGGCCTTCGCAGCATGTCAGGCTTCTGCAGAACTGAATGTGTATTTAAAGGGCTGGCTGGAGCGGAGAATCCATGGGAGTGGTAGGGGGTAGGGGGGCCGGCCTACGGCTGCCACTAGAGAACAGCCCACCAACCCGGACCGGAAGCACAGCAGGATGTCCCACAGAAGGCCTCATGCAGCAGCTTATCTCTGTGCGGGACTTTCAGTGTGCAAGGTTTTCTTCTGGAGATGCACGCCTGACGCTTTGATATTGTTGGCTCTTGCTTCATACGCCGTAATATGATTCACATATCATTTTTCCAAGGGGGTTTGCCAAGCAAAGTTTTCCTTAGGAACAAGAGCGGCAGAGGTCATGGGGTCATGAGGAGTCTCTGTGTGGGACTCTGAGTGTGCGAGGTTTTCTTTCGGAGATACACCTCTGACGCTTTGATATTGTTGGCTTTTGTTTTGTGGTAATGCGCAGAGGATCACAGAGTAGTCAGTTGGAGAAATTCAGGGTATGTCCCGTAGGTGGATGCTATATAGGCAAAAACGTACCCACAAGACTACAACACTCATATTTGCCAACTTCATTGTGTGAACGTCCGGATGATGAAAGACTGAGCCACTCAGGTAGTAAGCAGAAATGTAACTTGTTGATTCGCACAGATCTCTTCGTTAAGTGTGGGCCCCGCTGAGATTAGCACCCACGAGGAACAAAAGCACTTTTCTTTGTATGTGCCGGCGAGACATCTGCTCTCTTCATCACAACTACTGGCCCTGGTCCCACGCTTCTGGCTGCAAAGGATGGGAGGCAGTTCCCATGCCTCGAAAGCCACAGTAGCTTGGAATGCACTGCCGTTTGATCATAGGAACATACTAGATCCCATTCTGTTTAAAACGAAGCTGAAAACATTTTTATTTGCATAAATTGGTCTTGTGGCTCCTCATGGTTCGCATCGGGACACTCCTTGGAGTAGCCGCACACGCGACAGCGGGAGAGGGGGGGGGGGGGGCGGCGGGTTAACGGGCACACGGACAGCGAAAGGGGGGGCGGGAACTGGCACACGCTGGTTCAAGACGGCACGGCGGAGCTTCTCAAGTAAGCTACTGCCCGGCCGCCATCTTCGGACAAATGACCAAAACAAACCTTAAAAAAAAAAAATCACCGCCGCAATGACGTTCGCAAAGGGGCGGAGAGCGAAAAAAAAAATCGCCGGAACGCCCACAAATCTGCTCGGGGAATGAGTGACGCATTTCTGTTCCAATGGCTAGCCTCCATTTATGGAGCTAGCCAATGGAACAGAGAGGCGGGACAAAGCCCCATACTGATTCTCAAAAGTTTTCGCCTGCGCGAACGCTGCTGTGCAGCGGACACCAGGCGAAACCTAAAAATGTGCTTGCCAGATGTTAGGTACAGTTAAAGCAGCAATAAGAGCTTAATGCAACAAGTATGTCACGCTTCAGTAGGTCGTGCTCACCATTATGCATCAGGATATCTCTTATGTTTCTTTTGGAGAAGCAGAGCATGTGATTCAAAAAGATTTTCATGTTGCAAAAGAAATAGTTCCTTACCGGTCATTGTTTTTCTCCTTCGGGTAAATTTTCATTGAAATCATGAATGCTAAACTGTCAAAGTTGCTGCCAGATGTCACTCGAACAGCCAATTGACAAGGCTGTGTATGATGCGGGTGCTGCCTCTTCATGGAAGGGGGACTAACATTGCTAGGCCTTTCTTGAATACCTTTAAACACCCTTAAAGCCATGGTGGCTTGGAAAGAGGGTACATTGAACAGGTAGCGATACCCACTTATCACAAAGTGAAGATAGCAGTGGTGGACAAGGTGGATAGATTTGTGGAAGCAGAAGGCTGGAGATTGAGAGCAGTCATGTTGTCAAATTGTTTAAGCAGAAGGCAGATATCCTGCATGGTTGTCTAATGGAAGTGTTCCAGCAGGATGCATTTGTTGAGAGGCCCAAGGTTTAGGATGTGGCTGACAGAGCAGTCCTTTTTGGGAAGGAGTAAGAAAAGAGCGTACACTCATTCCCCTTGTTGGTGCGGAGGCACTCTGTATTGCCCCTTTTAGTATCAGTACATCTTCCCAAGGAGCCGTAGAGGGTCTTGGCTGAGGATGCGATTGCAAGGTTTGGAGGGGTTGTGAGAAGTTCTAGGCAGTAGCAGTGATGGACAAATAATTTTTCTCCCACGAGTCCCCATATGGGTAAGAATTCAGATAAAGACCAATACTAAAATAGCATACTATGATACTACATCAGTAATACATCACTGTTCAAGCCTTTTTTTCCCTCCTTTCAGCCATCTCTCTGATCATAACAATCGTTGACAATCAACGTGACCTATTGAGCTAGTTACCTCATATGTATACAGAATAATTATTTTACAATATATTGATAAACTTTCCCAAACATATCAGTATGTGACTACAGAGGAAATAGTCCCTCCCCAGACCAGACGGCAGGTATCCCCTCAGTTAGGGTTAAGATATAAGAAACTACTAATGTAAAGTGCATTTTTGGAGGTCTCTTTTACAAATGTGTGTAGGTCATGTGTTTGGCCGTGCAATTTCATGAGTGACCCATCATGAGTCTTATATGTACACAAAAGAAAAAACAACATTCCTATTTACAACAACAATTCTACATTTCAAAAATCATCATTCAAACCTTCAATCATCCCTCTCTCATACCATTACAAACAACGAAAATGTAAATTTTAAATAACAGCTGGAATACAAATATTCACAGAAAAGCCAAACTATTTATTTACTCAAAGAAAGCCTATTGATTCCAGTTTGTGATTTTTTGCTTTGTTTGGGGCTTTTTTTTTTTTTTGATTTCAAAAGTTTTTTATTGGTCGTTTCAGCAAAACATATAAAAAGTAGATCCAGTAGCATAATTAGAGTCATAATTATTTCACGGTTCAAAATTACTGTACGCTACAATACATCATAGTAAATGTCAATACAAAAGTACATGGCTGGTATCTTGCCTAAAGCAGCAGAGCACGTAACTTATACTCAATAACATTTTAGTAACAGACATTGTATTCGAACAGCATTTTACTCATTCAGAAAGGAAATTGTTCTATGATAAATAATAGTACAGTGATGGGGAGTCTGCGAACACATGTTGATGGATCGTGGACGGTGTGTGGACCACTTTAAGGTGGCTTATGTGTCGTGAAGTAGTTATCAAGAGTCGACCATAGTTCTCGTGGGAGGGCGCCACGGTGTCTGATGGAGTGCAATATTGTCTGCACCACGTAAGCTGATTATCCAATTCAGCCACCCTGCGAAGTTGCCTTTGCTGGTATCTTTCCAGTTGCTAAGGACTGTCTTAACCGCCGCCGTGAGGAGGAGGTCAAGTAATGCCTTATCGTCTGCGTCAAGGGATGGGTCCTGGGTGAATCCGAAAACTAGGTAAGGGAGCTCTTTTGCTGGTGTAATGTGGAATAGTTTTGAGACAAATTCGAATATCTTCTCCCAAAATTGAGCTACACAGTCGCATTCTAGGATAATGTGTGATAAGTCACCCTCCGCACGTTTGCAATTCCAGCAAAAGGCGTCTGGGGTAATGTGTGCAAATAATCGCGCCGGGGTCCAGAAGGCCTTATGAAGGAGCCAGTATTTTATCTGAGACAGTGTAGGGCTGATTTTGTGTCTCGTGCAAGATACCAATGTGTTGGTCCAATCTAATTCTGTGATTGGTCTGGATGAAAGGTTATTCCAGAATTGTGTGATTGGGGCAGTAAGGCTAGATTGTTGGGGACGGCTGAGTCTATAGAGAAAGGAAACCTGGTGTCCTAGTCTGTTTAATCTGGCAAGGTATGTTGGGAGGGAGGGTGGTGTCAGGGAGAGTTTGGTTTTGGACAATGCTGTTTTTATGTTTAGGAAGTTGTAAAATTCAATTGGTTCAAGATCGTATTTGATTTGCAAGTCACTGAATGGAATAGAGTATGCCCCCGCAAATAGTTGGTATGGGAACAGTATGCCTTTTTTGATCCATGTCGCATTGTGCAGAGGTTTACCCTTGTACATAATGTTACGGTTGTCCCATAGGGATTCCCATTGTGAGCCCCGAATGCTGTTTTCTAGGATTCTGTCAAACTGCAGGAGATAGATTTGGTGTTATGAAATATTGATTTAGAGTGGGTTAGTTTGTTTAGGTTAGACGAGAGAGCCACGCTAGGGGTGATACCGTCTAGAATTTCCTTCTCAATTTCTAGCCACACTGGAGTATAGTCAGGTGAAGGTGCGAGCCAGTGGGCTCCTTGTTTGGCTAGGAAGGCGGCTTCATACCTTTTAAAGTCTGGCAAATTGACCCCACCTGCGGATTTGTCTAAGCAAAGCTTTTTTATGCTGATTCTTGCTCTTTCCCTCTCCATAGGAAATTAGAGATAGCCATGTCTAGTTTGTGATAGAAGTCTGATGTGAGGGTTAGAGGGAGCATAGATATGAGGTAATTAACTAGAGGTGAAATCATCATCTTGATGGTCTCCACTCTGCCCCACCAAGTAATGAATCGAGGGGACCACCCCTCTAGTTGGGACTTGATTTTGTTTAAAGTTCATCTTTTCATTTCGTTGGAGGGTCTCCATAAGGGAGTCACCAAACTCGATACCTAGGTATTTCACAAACTCTGGTTGCCAACATAGCCCTGAGTTTCCCAGCACTTCTTTGGGCGTTAAAATGTTGAGTGGCTTGACCTCTGACTTATCCCGATTGAGTTTGTACCCTGAATGGGAGGAGTAAGTATCAATGGTAGTCATTAGTGCAGGGATGGAGGAGTCTGGTGATTCTGTTACAATCAGGATATTGTCCGCATAGGCGGCTAGTTTGACGCACTTATCTCCGAATTTCACACCTTTGATGTTTTCATTTTTTTTACATTAGCAATTAGGGGTTCCATTGCTAAGAGGAAGAGTGAAGGGGAGGGGGGCAGCCCTGTCTCGTCCCTTGTTCCAAAGAAAAGGGGTCCGACAATGAACCATTTATAGCAATGCGTGCGGATGGTGAACGGTATAGGGCCATAACCAATTCAGTGAATGTTTCCCCCAGGTTAAAGACGGACATACAGCTCTTGAGGAAATACCAGGAGACTCTGTCGAACGCCTTCTCTGCGTCGAGCGTAATGGCTACGGCTGGGGCTGCGAGTATTCTGGCTTTTTCAATGACGTGACAGAGGATCCTTGTATTATCGTCAGACATGCCTGTTTCATGAAGCCTACTTGTGATGTACTAATTAGCTTTGGGAGTTGTAAGTTTAGACGTGTGGCGAGAATCTTTGCGTATATTTTGCAATCTAGGTTAATTAGGGAGATTGGCCTGTAATTTTTGGTCAGCAGAGGGTCTTTACCTTCTTTAGGTATGACTATGATGGTAGCTTCACTCATCGATTTGGTAATACCTTTCGTTACGCTAAAGGATTGGAAAAGTTTTAGAAGAGTCGGGCTCAGGGAGTTCGTGAGTTCTTTATAAAAGCTGGCCGAGAACCAGTCAGGGCCCGGTGCTTTCTTACATTTAAGTGTTTAAATGGACGCTCATACTTCCTGAGTTTAGGTAGACCCAGTGAGTTTAGGTACCTGTTACACTCTTCCGAGTTAAAGTCTATATTGTTTTTGTACAGGTCCTGGTAAAATGATTTAAATGTATTGAGAATTAGGTTCTGCTTTGTTTGGATGACATTGCTGCTATCTTTAACTGAGGTGATGCTGAATTGCATTTTTTTATGTTTTAGATATGACTCTAAAATCTTTCCAGCTTTGTTGCCCTCACAAGTCCTTAGAGCTTTAAACTTATTGACCCAGACCCCCGCCCTTCTACTGAGTATCGAGTTGTATTCATATTTGAGTTTAGTGAGGTCGTTTAAAATCAGAGAATTTTGGAGATCTGCCATATGCGCGGTTTCTAGATTTTTGATGTTCTCTTCCAGAGTGGACAAATCCTTGTTTAATTTGTGGTTAGCTTGAGCTCGAATGCCTATGATTACTCCTCTCAGAGTGGCCTTGAGTGCCTCCCATACATTCGCTATGTTCGAATCAGGGGTGTCATTAAGTTTGAGGTAGTCTAGGATGGCAGCCTCGATCTTTTGTTTGTTTTCCGGCTCAGAAAATATTTCGTCATTGAATCTCCATCTTTTAGGGGGGAGAATGGAACTGGAGCCCACTAGTTTGGTCTGTATGCTTGAATGGTCGGAAATCAATTTAGGGGCAATACTGGTTTCTTCGATGAGGTGAGTGAAGGGGCTATTAATGAGGACACCCCCTAGACTCACCTCACTCATCACCACCCCCCCTCTCAACTTGCTCTCCTCCCGTCCCGAAGACGCTCCTAAGCCACGTCCCTCACACCGGACCGCGATCCATGCCCACAATCGCAACAACCGCCCCCTTCGTACATGCAACCCTTTCTCGGACCTCGACACTCTCTCCCTCCTCCGCTCCTATGACCCAGCTCCCCTAAACCTCACAACCGCCTCGCACCTCCCCATTGCCACAATACACTCAAATCCCCGTAGATCCTCCACTCAACAGAATATCCGTCCCGAATAACCTTAGAAAAGTTCCCCTCTCTCTAGTACCCTCTTCCTCCCCCGACACACCCAGTCTCAAATGTACTCTCCTAAACTGCAGATCGGCTTCTAAACACTCCTCCGCCATCGCGGATCTCATCCTAACATTGGACCTTGACCTAATCATCCTGACTGAAACCTGGCTAACCGAATCCTCTACACCTATAATGGACATTCTGGTCCCCCCTAACTACCACATCATTAGGCTTGACAGGTCTGGCAAGATAGGTGGCGGACTCGCATGCATATACAGGAACAGCCTTTCTGTTCTGAAAGTCTCCGTGCCGTCCCTACCCTCTCCAACTTCCTACGAATACATCTGCCTCGATATCATCAGTGATGGCAAACCGATATGCTCTCTTCATGGCATTTACCACCCTCCCAGAGACCACCTCATCTTCGCCCAACAAATGATGGACTTTATTTCAACCAACGCAGGACGACAGCTCACCCAAATATACCTGGGTGACTTCAACCTCCATTGGAACGATCTCAATGATGCGGTGGTAAAAAGTCTTAAAAGCTTCCTCAGCGCCCTGGACCTCACACAATTATGCAACAGCCCAACCCACGAGAAAGGCTCTATCCTCGACCTTATCCTCGCCAAAGAGGACGCTACTCAACTTGAGTCCATTCAACCCTGTGACTGGTCAGACCATCATATTGTCACATTCCACATCAATGAAAAAGTCAAACTCAATTCGGTTCAACCCTCCAGACCTAAAGTCTGGAAAAGAGACCTGAAAAAACTCAACCCATTCTCCATACCCCCGAACAGTCGCGAATGTTGTGACCTGCTCCCCTTTAATTGTTAAACCTGTGAGCCGCACAGTCATTAACACGATCCCTGGTTGGTCTTTCAGGCGGAGGCACACGAGTTTTTGTACACAGAAGCCTGAGCCCTTCACTAAAGTAAGAACATGCTTTTGGATTCTTAGTACTCGTGAGAGACAAAAGAGGTTAAAGCAAAAGAAGCCCAAACTCACTGGTTGTCCTCCTGCTTTTAGTTGGTCGAGAACCAGGCAGGCGCAAGACAGTCGGACACTGTCAGATATAAAAAAGTAAGTTACGCAAGAATGTACATGTTTTGATTGTGAAAGAAGTATAAGGTTGGAAGGGAATTGTGACTGTCAATTTCTCTTGCATTGGAATTGACAATACGTCGGGAAAATCCACCATCCTGTGCACTCCGATAGAAGAGAGGTAAGATAAGGAGGCTAGTAGTAATGGAGCAGGCGGCATGCCTATGCAGTAGAGATTCATGTTGTAAAGAAAGGTCCTTCTTTCTTACAGACTATGGTCTTGATGAGAACTCCCAAATAATGAGAGCTCGAAACGCGTAGACTGTTTAAAAGCCCCAAACAAAGAAAAAAAAAAATCACAGAAACTGGAATCAATAGGCTTTCTTTGAGAAAAAAAATAGTTTATGGTTTTTCTGTGAATATTTGTATTCTAGCAGTTATTTAAAATTTACATTTTCGTTGTTTGTAATGGTATGAGAGAGGAATGATTGAAGGTTTGAATGATGATTTTTGAAATGTAGAATTGTTGTTGTAAATAGGAATGTTGTTTATTCTTTGTGTACATAAGGTCTAAATGCAATTTTGAAAAATGAAAAAACCAAATAGAAGAGCAAAAAACAAATATTGAATAAAATAATTGAAAGTAGATAAAAAACATCAAACATAGCCTTTTATTCAGATGTTTTGCCAAAATGATTTAGTTTAATTAAGTAGCGGCACTGGCACCTCTCTTTGTTTATTATATACATCTAAAGTGTGCTAAGAATACGATTTATTTTTGTAAAGCCTCTTTTGTTGTATATTTAGGTGAATTAACACAGTCCAGGTAGGAACCTCTCTGGTCTGAATTGTTCTTGATTCTTAATGGTGACAAGGCCAGTTTAAGGCATCCACAGCCCTGAAGAATGCTTTGATCTATATACATGACTGAATTGGGCAGTAACATGTCGGCACAGGGATGAGCGTCCGAGCCATTGCGCTCTCACTGCATCGCATAGCTGTTTTAGATGCACCAGAGGCTACCTATAAAGGTGAAGGCCGGGTTATGTCTCAGCACTATTAATTAATCTGGATACTTTCCTGTCTAGGAAGTGCTTTATCTAAGAACTCCCTCCAGTGGTCACGCTTGGAGGTTCAGTCCGCCCTGGTGGTATCATCCTACCAGGGTGGGGAGAGGTGGCCTATAATGAAGTATGCCATTTAACATTGGTGAGGCTTTCTCTTCCAAAAGATTGTTCTTCTAATACCCTCTTCCAAATTGGGACCTCTGCAAGCCTGAATAGGGAAAGCAGTGATATATTGACATTAAGGAAAAAGAATTGTACTGCCACCGCACCCCATTGTGTTTGGGGTAGCATTGTTAGACAACATTAGCAACCCCAATACGCCAGTGCATCCGACACTTTTTAGAACCACAACTCAAATTTTATAATGAAACTTTTGCAGCTCCCCTAGCCGGGCAAGGTGGGGCAATTTTTTAAATGCAATAACAGCAAATGTTTGCAAACTTGACAACCTTGACCACGCCCTTCGATATGAGACTGGCCAAGATATTGATATACCTATAAAAGTGGTATATGGTCAGCTCCACTGGAGTCTGGAACACATTTCAGAGTGGGGCGATGGCCTGTGGCATCAATTCACTAAAATCACACGGTTTCATAAAAACCTTTTTGTATATATCAGATTTTAGCAAATCTGAGAAGGCACTGCTACAGCAGATCGGGGAAAAGGCTTCATATCCATATTGGTGTTAAAACAAGGCCTAGTGGTGTAATGTGGCTCCAAATATATATGTTGCAGTTTTATATATCACAAACTCAGCCCAAGGGCATTGCAGTGCTTTATATGAGCACCAGTTCCATTACACAATGTTAGATTAATTCTATTTTAAGCAGGGGAGATGAAATGATTTGTTCAGAATCAAAAGATGTTGAGCAAAAGCCAGCATTCAAACCTGGTTCCCCAGAACCAGAGTCAGCATCTCTGGAGTTAGGCCACATCATACACAAATGGTATGGTTGTGCATGATCACATATAGTGAGCACATTCTGTTGAAATGGCTTTGAGAAGCAGTAACAAATACTGGAGGGTTCACTGGGAGTCTTGCTTGGGAATACTTGCATGTGGTTTATATTGAAACTGGACTCAAGGATATTGTTCAGCGCCTTTGCGCTGGTGCACAAACCGGGCTAATACATTTATTTTTTATAAATCTTTTTATTGAAACAAAACAGCTCCATCAAAAGACTCATCAGGTAGCAGCAGAAGAGCAGTGATACATACACATTAGGCAACTACAATCAATCAGTCTCCAGCAATTATAGTAGCGGTGTGCCCCATGTCACGCCCTAACAGAATGCAGATAGGTCCACCCACCAGTCTCCACCTTCCCCTCTAGCCTCCCCACCTGGGTCAAAGTCCTCCCACGCACTCCCTCCCCCTACTGCCCCCGCCCAGCATGTATAGAGCTCTGCACCAGCCGAGGTTCCCGGCCTCCCAAGATGTGGATGCGTCGAATGTATACATTGCATGGTGCTCAGTGGGGGAGACCTTCATGGCGAAACATCTGGCATAGCCATCCATTCCCCCCTATACCTCCTCCAAGCCTGCCATATCTTTTCCCATTTCTTGAGGCAACTCCGACTATTATAGATGACCTTCTCTGCCCTCTGGCACCAATCCATATCTCGTTCCCATTCCTCAATCGTTGGTATCAAGTCACTCCCCCAGAGCCGTGCCATATTCCCCCTGGCCACCATGCTGGGAAAGCTAACCAGATCTTATTTCCTTTGGACCATGTCACCTCACCCGTGACCCCCAGAACGTGCCATATAGCCTCCAGTGGTACCTCCGCCTCTACCACTTCCTCCATTATGTCCTTCAGTCTGACCCAATATGTATGGATTTTAGGGCAGTCCCAAAGGATGTGGAAGAATGTGCCCTCTTCTCCGCAGCCTCTCAAGCAAAAGTGTGACAACGCATATCCCATCCTAAATTGTACTGTGCGAGGGGTGTAAGACCTATGGAGGATGCGCAGCCGCACCAACCTGAACCGAGCTCGGATCGCCACCTCCCTAGGACATTGTAGGGCCTCATTCCAGTCGTCGTCCTCTAACAGACCAAGGTCGGATTCCCACTTCTCCCTCAGTGGCCCAAGTGTGCCGGAATATTATTAATAAGCTTCTTGTAGGTAAGAGACATTGCTTTGTCAATCATGGGGTCTAATAGTAGCCTGTCCTCGAGTGGAGCGTACTCGGGAAGTTGATCCCCCTGCTTCAGATGCTTGTGCAGAGCATGCTTAAATTGTTGATAATGCAGGAATTCGCCATCACCCATCTGGAAGTCCGTCCGAAGAGTCGCAAACTCCACTATCTGCCCCCTCTTCCAGACATCCCCCAGCACGTCTATACCGATCAGGCTCCACTGGCGTAGGTCGCCAAGTCTCGCCACCTACCCGAGGAAGTCGCACTTCCATAAGGGAGTTTGAGCCGTAAGCTTCATCTCCCATCCGAGCAATTTCGTTGCCCTTTTCCAGACCCCCACCACTACTGCAGTCTGGGGAGGTAAAGGTTGGCTGCGCCTCGGTTTAGAATAGAGAGCCGCTAGATAGGAATCTACTCCTAGGGCCATACGATCGACCCGGTATGCAGGTTCCTCCTGCGGATCAAACACCCAGCCGTTAATATTAATCAGCTGTGCCGCCCAATAATATAGACTGATGTCGGGAACTGCAATAGGGTCCCCGTTGCAGTTTCCGAAGGGCAATCCTTGGACATCCTCCGCTCCACAGTAAAGAGCGCTGCTCAGACTCCAATGTCTTAAAGACGTGTTCCGGGATCAGGAAGGGCGAGCTCTGCAGCACATATAGCGAACGGGGCAGGGCCATCATTTTGAATAACACTGCTCTGCCCATAAGGGAGACTGGGAGGGTCCGCCAGTGCTGCAGATTACCGTGCAGACGATCCAGTTGCAACTGTACATTAAGCTGAAGAAACTCTGTGGCAGACGGTTTGACCCATATCCCTAAATAACGGAACGTTAGGCGCCAGACCAGGCCCTCGCAGCCAGCCACAGCGTGAGGCCGGGGCCCCACCAGAGTGTAGCCCAAGGATTTGTTCCAGTTGATACGGTACCCGGAGTATTCCCGGAACAGTCGCAACATGGCCATTAGTCCTGGTATGGATTCCGACGGTCGCTGGGTGTATAGCAATATATTGTCGGCATAAAGGGATATGGGTTCCTCTCATCCACCCCCCATGTCTATGCCCCACACCCCAGGATCCGTCCTTACTTAATGTGCCAGCGGCTCCAAGGCCAGGGCAAAGAGGGTCGGAGACAGGGGGCATCCCTGTCTCGTGCTGCGCCCCAATTGGAATTCTCGCGACATGGTCCCATTGACCCGGACTCTCGCCAGTGGTCCCGCGCACAATAGTTTCACCCAGGCACAGAATTTGTCCCCTTAGCCTAACTTCTCCAAGACTGCATAGATGTAATGCCATTCAATGCTATCGAAGGCCATATGGGCATCAAGTGAGAGCAACGAGGCTGGCACCTGACGACGCGTGGCCACTGTCTGTAGAACCCCGAATAGGCGACGTAGGTTGAGTCGCGTGCTCCTATGGGGCATAAAGCCAGACTGGTCCGGGTGGACCAGCGATTGGATCACCGCACTCAGACACGTGGCCAGGATTTTCCCCAGAACCTTTGTCTCATAGTTGAGGAGGGAAATGGGCCTGTACGAGCTACAACCCCCCTGCGGTTTTCCCGCTTTATGAATCACAACGATTGTGGCAATTGTAGGTCCCTCGGAAGCCGCCAGATCTCACGCGCCTCGAGGAACATGCTGCACATATGGGGCGCCGTGCGGCTAGCCACACAGCCAAATGCTTCCGCTGGGAACCCGTTGGGTCCGGGGGCTTTCCCCGTCTGTAGGTCCCCATGGCCTCTTCCACTTCCTGGACCGTGATCTCTGCTTCCAGCACATCCCTGTCCGCTGGCTCTAACACTGGGAGCTGCAAGGGGGTCAGGAAGTCACGGCATTCTTGGTCGTCCATTGTCGTATGGGACCGACACACCTCCTCATAGTATCGCGCAAAGTGCTCCGCGATTTCCACTCTCGTGGTGCTTTCTCACCCATCTGGTCGCTCTATTCCCGGCACCCAGCTGCGGTCTCGGTCTCTCTTTTCCAACCAGGCGATCATTTTGTTCGCCTTGTCCCCCAGGCCGTACGCCCTCCGTTGGGTGGTTAGCGCGTGTGATCTCGCCTGGTCCGTCAGGATATCCCTAATTTCCTTGCTTAGGAGGCGCACCCTATGTAGTATGTCCCGTTCCGGAGTGGGGCCTGTCTCACTCTCCAGAGCATGAAGCTCCGACTCCAATCGTGTTGCATGCTTGTCTTTACGCCTCCGCCCCACCTCTGCCTGTACAAAGTCCCTGGCCACTGTCTTGTACGCCTCCCACACTATCCCTGGGGAGCTCACAGAGCCTACGTTTTCATCAAAGTATTGATACACCCTCTCCCTAAATTTCTCCTGGAAGTCCCTGTCTTTAAATAGAAAGGAATCCAGCCGAGGGGGGACACTCCAATCTCGTTTGGGACCCATCAGTTGAACTCCCACCGGCGCATGGTCTGAAATCCCTCTAGCCTTGTGGTGACGATCTCGAAACAGATCCATGCAGTCTGCTAGTGTAAATATGTAGTCTATCCTAGATGAGGACCCTTGGGCTGCGGAGATGTGCGTGTACTGTCTTATGTGAGGGTTGTGTGTTCTCCATAAAATCGACCAAACCCAGTGCCTGCGCAAAGTCCCTGAGGTGACCCACTCCCCCCCTGCCTAGCGTACTCTGCGATCTATCCACATCCCTAGCCATCACATCGTTCATGTCTCCACCCAAAACTAATGTCCCCAAGGGCATTTCCAGCAGCAACTTCCCTACGTTGGGGAGGGTGGACGCTTGCAGCTTCGGCGGTATATACAACGAGCAAAGGTTCAGGGTACGACCCTCCCACAGCACTGATAGGGCCACATAGCGACCCAAGGGATCAGACCAGCATCGCCCCAGGACCAGTGGTAAGGAGTTTTTAATGAGGATACCCACTCCTCTGGAGCCCGTCGTGAAGCCAGAGTGGGCACGTAGGGTATAGTCAAACCTGTCGAGGGCCTTGCAGTGGTTTCCCAGCAGATCTGTCTCCTGTAGGACGACGACATCTGGAGCGTGTCTGCGGAGGTATTGCAACACTACTGTACGCTTGATCTTATTCTGCAAGCCGTTCACGTTCCAGGATAGAACGTCTAAGTGTTACGCCTTAAGTGTGTGAGGTCCCGCCATAGTCACCGCTAACATGAAAGGTTCGCAGCTCCCTCTCCCTCCCACCCCCCTTCTTCCTACCTCCTGAATGTGTCGATGGATTCAGAACAGTCATGCAACATGAAAAACGAAAATGAAATTTAAAACCATAACATTCTCCCCCGTTCCCCCCTTAACAACCCCCCACCCTGCTACCCTGCCAACCGCGCCGGACATCCCCAATAAGCAGAGCGCCTGTAGCCCATAAAACGATAAACTCAGGGGTGAGCGGTGCAATCAAGTCCAGCATCCGGGCTCCCCCCGACCCCCCTACACAGTTCAATACGTAGTCCGACGATCATTCCAAACTAAATCAATGTCTCATTGTGGAGAAAGACCCTCCCGGGACACGATCAGTGCCCCTCGGCCAGATGGGGGGGAGGGGGAACAACATTCACAAATACATGTGTAGGTCCGCTATCAATTCCCTCAAGACCCCCCAACCAAGCCGAGGCCTCCCCCCACCAGCCACCCAGCGGGAGCAGCAATCACAGTCCCTTCATACATTACATGTCCATGGGATCCTATCAGTCCGAGTCCATGCACTCCACCTCCTTACTCCAGATCTGGTGACACAGAGAGGCTGCGAGCCCTTCTATTCGCCTGCTGGGGCTGTTTCTCCCGGCGCCGTCGCGCCTCCCCCGCCGACCCCACTGATGAGGCCGGAGAACATGGGGTCGTGTTCCTCCAGCTTCCCTCCCGGTCCGGGCCTCCCCGCTGCCGGCTGCGTTCTTCCAACCATGTATGGGCCTCCTCCGGGGTGGTGAAGAAGGACCTTCCCTCCACCAAGACCTTAAACCGCGCCGGGAAGAACATCATATAGCGAAGGCCATGTTCTCGAAGTTTCCTCTTGACTGCGTCGAACGATCGACGCTCCTGCTGGACCTTTAGCGTGAAGTCAGGGAAAAAGCATACTGTTGCGTCTTCCACACGCAAATCCCTGTGATGTCGTGCCGCCTGTAGGATTGCATCCCTGTCCCTGTAGTTAAGTACCCGCGCGATGATGGTTCGCGGCGGGACCCCCGGGCGCGGCGGCGGGATTGGCGCCCTGTGCGCTCGCTCTATGACGAAGAACTTTGACAGTCTCTTGGGTTTCAGGGTGTTCAAGATGAGATCTTCCAAGAACAGTTCCATACTGGCCCCTTCCATTTTTTCCGGCACACCTACCACCCTTATAGATTATTCCTTCGGGCCCTCCCTTCCTGGTCCTCCAACCGTGCCATCATCTGCCTCTGCTGGTGCGTGAGCTGCTGGACCTGCTGTTGCAACGATTTGATGGCCCCCTGGAGGTCCGCAATGGCCGCCGCATTGTGTGTGACCTTCTCAGACGTTTTGATTAAATCCGCCCTCTGAGGCGTCAATTCAATTGACATTTTGTCTATTTTAGATTCCAATGTAGTGCCCAGGGACTGTATGGCCTGCATAATGGAGGAGAGGGATGGCTCCTGGGGCTCCGCAGATGGCCCAGGGTGGGGCAGAGAACCACCGCCTGGGACCGCCGTATAGTTATCCATGGTGTTGGACTGAGTCACAGTAGGTTTCTTGTTCCGCATGGTCTTGGAAGATATCGGGCTGTCACCCCTGGGTCCCCCGCCGGTCGTCCGTCCCCTGCCGGTGCCGGACGGAGTAGGAGCCGCCCTCTGTAGTCCAACGCCCGTCCACTGGCGCTCGCCGGCCGCACTCAGGGTCAGACCGCTTCCCACTTGGGACCCCAGGCCCCACTCTATCGTCACCAGGGGGCTACATGCATGGGTAGTAGGCCTCGCTGTCACGAGGCAGTGCCTCGCAGCAGACCGAGCCCGGCCTCTCCGCCCCCACCCGGATTGCAGGGGTCAATGGGATTGCCACCAGAGCGCCGCAGAACTATGCGGCCATCTTGATCGCCACCAGGCCACGCCCCCTCCGGGTTAATACATTTTAAATATTTACATATAGACCAGAATTTTAGTGACCAACCAAAATTGTCTCGAGACCCAGAGTTAGTAAAATACTGTAATAGGCGAGAACTATTGGCTTGGTCAATATTGGTTTGTTTTACAGCATCTCGTCAAAATGAGGATGAAACAGGCACTCCCTGTAAAAAGGATGTTGAAGAGATGCAGATAGACTTTGGGTCTGAACCCATAAAGGCTAAGCCAGGCGTGTCTTCTGAAGGGACCTGTAGACTCTCCGCTGTTTGAAGTGTGCAGCATAAGCTGGTGTTTGATATGATTTTGCCCTCAGACACTATCTGATTCCCCCAGTTTCTGTACTAGTCTGGGAAAAGTTTGGCATGTTACTGCATCTCCTTCCACAGAAACTTGTGGTAGGGAAGTCAGAGTAGGCAGTGAGCCAGTATGTAGCTACCCCTACTGCTACTCTTTTGTCCAAAGTCCTTATTTTGTTATCCTTATCCGGAGGATGGACTTCACCTATGGTTAGTATAGAGGCCATCTTACGTTCTGTGTGAGTCATAAGATTATCAGGTAGACCTGGCCCCTGATGTAAATTAGGGGGGTGGGAGGGCTTTGCAAGGTCAGGGCTTATACTTTTTCTCCACCGTAGTGGTCACTACATTAGTCTTTACTTGCTCTCGCTGATTGTCTGAGATGGGCTGACACTTGCCTTTAAGCAGGGATAGAAATTGCACCATGACTTCGGACTTAAGTCTCCACTAGAGAATCCTCTTCCTCTTGTAGCATGTGCAGGTCTAGAAGATCGACAAAGAATTTGGTCCTTCCTATCGAGCTCTAGTCGCCGTGCTTGGTGTGCAGGGTACAAGAACAGTCATTTTACATCCTACTTCCTGGGCGAAAGGGGAACAGGCACATTTCAATTGACCATGTCAAACCACACAGGGTGGCCGATACAGTAGAGTATGACGCCTTCGGTTTCATGTCCATTAATGGTGCAACACTCTGTTTTGGCCACAGATCCTGCCATCGGGCCTGATGTTGCCATTGAAATGTTATTTAAATGTTTTCCATTGAGACCTAGCTATTTGGCCAAAGCCCGGTGGAGCTACCTGATCGCTATAGAGGAGATGAGTTTTAGGACTTTCCCATCGACCGTCACCTACCCAGTCGGTCTTTGGGCAGACTTTCCTTCGTCTTTCTGCCGTATGTCCCTCCCATCCCGTTTTTCTGCAAACCTCTTCCCTAGACACTTGAGACCGAACTACTTTGTCTGATGCCCGATGGAGCTACCTGTTTTAGTTATAGGGGAGATGGACCGTGGATTCCCTCCTTGGTCGTCACCTACCCAGTCGGTCTTTAGACAGACTTCCTCTCGTCTCTGCGGTTGTCTCTTCCCTTATCCTCACTTTCTCACCCCCCCTACCCCCCCACGTCTTTTCTCTCTCCTCTCCTAATGTATTGCTGATCCACTACTTTTCTCTCCTCTCCTAATTGTTTTGCCTATTTTGGGGGGATTTATTGTGTAATTGTGGAACTTTGTCTGTTACACTGTTGATTCTCTTGTAAATCACTCCGATAGCTCCGGGTCTATCCAGCACTATATAAAACTCTTTAAATAAATCAATAAATAAATCGTGTTCTAGATCACGAATTTCTCAGAGACTCAACACTGTAGTCTTTCACTGATATATATATATATATATATATATATATATACACACCCATCAGGTGAATCTGGCGTGCACCAGAGTGGTGGTTGAGGACGAGGAGACCGGTAGGAGAGAGTTTGTACCCTTGTCCCAGTGCTCTGTCCACAGGGGTTTTGGGGAAGAGTTTATTTTTGAAGCTGAGTCTTCAAGGGAGTACGTGTGTTTTTGGAAATGGGGCGGAAGTGACTTCATGGGCTTCAGCTGTGGTGCTGGTGGTTTTGCAGATACAGAACTTCTGATGGACCGGTGTCTTAACCTTCTTTGGTGCTATAGAGAATCTTTTCTCTAAAGATGTCCAGAGTTTAGGAGGACTGTTTGTGCATTTTGCGGACTGCCAAGAACCTCTCTGCTGTAACTCATAATCTTCTTGGGGTGGAAAGCAAGGTAGAGATTGTGGACATTATGGTGATCCAGCCATAGATACTTGGAGTCACACCTTTGGTAATGTTGGAATAGTGCCCATTCGAGCATTCCCATTGCATTCTGTATTCTTTGGTGTGGTACTTAAGGAAGGAGCTGTTAACATTTAATTAACATACTCAGTTGGTATTGAATTGTGATGTGCTTTTTTTCTGTGGTACTGAAGTGTGATGCGCTTTTTTCTGTGTGTATTAGCTACCATCTGTGGTGAGAAGTAAACCTACCTCACAAGATCAAAACTAATTTTAAATGGAGAAATTTTGGCATATCTATACATAATAATTGTGCTCAAATTAGGGTCTGTAACATTCAACTGGCTCACTTTAGAAGTAGAAAAAGTCTCACTTGCATCTCCTTTGCTGTCAGTTTATGATAATGATTGTGCATAGGCCTCTTCAGCCTCTTACTTCTGGCATCATCCACATCAAAGCCAATCTCCTTAGATGCTTACCATGATTATCTGCTAGTGCATCATCAATACTCTCAACGAATAGTCCAGAAAACCACAAATATAATGGAGCCGCACATTGAGAACAATAATTAGATGAAACATTGGTAGAGAGCAGGAGCAACAAGTGCGTCCCCCTATTAGGCCAGCGACTACACGTTTGGGACAAAAAGAACGACAGTAGTGACCACATATCAGGACTTGTAACTAAACACCTCCCACTCCTGCCCAGCCCCACACCCACCCCACCGACTGCCCTCACCACAATTACCTCCACTCTCCTCCCCCCTGAACAAATCCAAAAGAAAAGCAATCCATGAGACAAACCGGAATATCAGACAAATCAATGAGCTTGGACTGAGCAGAAGCAAGAGAAGCTGTCTTGAAACACCTCACAGACTCAAACAGAATAATCCTAGGGGAGGTCTACAGTCTTGTTTTTTTGTTTTCTTTACATATTAGCTCTGTTTAAGGAGGAATGGTCAATGTTGGTTTCCCAAATAGGGGATAATCGGATCTATTATGACAGTTGGCCACTGTTGGCCCAGGTTGTTTATCCATAAGTGGGTAAGAGGAACCCATGAGTAGCGAAGCTGGGAAAGAAAGCCCTAAAGGCTAAGAAAGGTAAAAATGACACCACAGGCACAATGCTATACTATTCTCATTAAATGTTAAAGGACTGAATTGCCCAAATATCAGGCATCCCCTGACGACCCACATCTTCTCTTAGATACACCAAATGCAGAAGTACTAATTCCATATGAAGTACAGATTTAACCAAACCAATAAAGGGGAACATCAAGAACCGGGGTAGCAATTGTCTGCATAAAACCAAGTGGGAAGGATTAAAAAATACAAGGAAGGGTGGTACATCAAGATAAAATGACATCATCCTAACCAAACATCTGTTTTTTTGTAAGTTAAAGTACATCTCAGGAGTCATAACTGGAGGGCTACTGGATATTGTACTCACTAGCACAGAGGGTCGTTGAGTGGTAGTGGGAGATTATAATTTTGCATGGGACTCCGACTTGGATAGGTCATTTAGGCCTGCCCCTATGCAAGAGCTGTGTTTTAAGACCAAACCAACCGTTTTGGGATTAGTGTATACGTATAGATATGATCACCTTGCAGGACAGCCAACAGAGAATGCGCAGAACAAACCTAGCATAAACTTGACTGCTGCAAACTTGGCAGCAGTTTTATGAATGGGGAAATATGTTAATGTTGCTAGCCTGAAATATTAAATACCAACAAGCCAAAATGCATATAACACAAATATTGAGCAAAAATACTGAGTTCCGGTAGCTTCTGAGGGATACAAGAGCAGGATAAACAAACATCATTTAGTGAGCACGTTGCAGTCCAATACGCTAGAGGACAGGATGACGCAACAGAAATTTTGTCTCGTTAGGAAAGCTCATAGGCATGACAGAAATAAATGTAGTTTGAAAGCTATGCACACCAATAAGGCAGGACCGGATCACATCCCCTTAGCAGTTTATAAAATATTTGTCATATGTGAGGGAAGAACTGGCAGACCTATAGAACACCTTTTGGCGGGTGTCTGGAATAACCCTCCATGTTAAATTCCAAACCAGGAAATGCTCAGGATTACTGATCAACAGACAGGTCGATTACCGTGCACAAAGATGCTTCGATTTTTACAAAACAACTTGTCTTGGCAAAAAGAATGGAGGATTTGCTCCTCCGTTTGCTACATCCAAATCATATACAATTCATCAAAATTAGACCGGATAATCACAATCTTTACCTGCTTGCACACCTAGCTGAGAAGGCCTAAAGACAGAACCTCCTGGCGCTCTCGATATCCTTGGGTGCAGAACAAGTGTTCGACTTGCTAAGCTGGAGATTCTTGGATAATTACTAACACACTGAGGAAGCCGAAACCCTTCCTGCCAATCAATGACTTCAAGCTGGCAGTACAAGCTCTAGTTATCCCTTGAGTGTAGTACGGAAGTGTTTCCAAAAGCTACAACAGCTCCCCTAAGAGCCTCAATAAATACGGCAGCGAGACTCATCACTGGCTCGAAAATAAGTTCCCACATCTCTCGACTTAAAATCCTTGATATGGCTACCGCTTGAAATGAAAATGAAATGAAATGAAAACGGGATTTATAGAGCGCATGGCTGCCCGGGGGCGTCCCAGCGCTGGGATTGTACTAACAACTGAGGGGGGAAACGGAAAAGGAAACAAAACAAAGAAAAAAGGAAAGGTGTGCACAATTATTGTGGGAAAAGGTGAGTTTTGAGTAGCTTGCGGAATTTATTGTGGTTAAGTTCGGCGCGTAGATGGATTGGTAGGGTGTTCCAAGATATTGCAGCTGCGACTGAGAAACGGCGTCCTCCAGTTCGAGCTTTCTTGATTCTGTGAACCGTGGCCAGGTTGCAATGGGAGGATCGCAGAGACCTATTTGGTTTGTATGGGAAGAGCATGATTTTAAGCAACGAGGGACCTTGGTCTTGTAGAGCCTTGTGTGTTATGCACAAGGCCTTAAACTTGACCCTTTCACGGATCGGCAGCCAGTGAAGTGCCCTCAAGGCAGGTTTGGCTGATGTTCTACGGGGGGTGCCTGTCAGGAGCCTTGCGGCGGCATTTTGAGTTCTCTGCAGAATGTTCATAGTTGCTTCGGGGGCTGACAGAAAGAGGGCATTGCCGTAGTCTAGCCGCGATAATATCAGACCTTGTATGAGAAGTTTTTGAGAAGGTGCTGGGAGCAGCGGGAGGATTTGCCTGGCCGAACGGAGTAGGCCTACGCAAGTGCCCGATGTTTTTTTGGCCTGGGTTTTCAGTGAAAGGCCCCGTTCCAGCCAAAAACCCAGACTTTTAAGCTCAGTCTTGGGTTGCGGAAGGGTACCCAGGCAGGATGGCCACATAGTGCTAGGGAGAGGTGATGTTTGATGTCCCAGTAGCATAAGCTCGGTTTTAGAGCCATTTAATTTCAGCCTTGAGTCACACATCCACTGGAAGATCCCTTCGAGACAGTCGTGAAGGTTTTTGAGTTGGGCACTTTCTAGCGAGAATGAGACCACCATTTGGGTATCATCAGCGTATGTGATGGTTTTTATCCCAAAGGGGGTAACCACTTCCTCCAGGGGGGCCATATAGGTGTTAAATAGTGTAGGGCTCAATGAAGAGCCCTGAGGGACCCCACACTGGAGGGGGAAAAAATCAGATCGCTCGTTACCTTCGCAAACCTGAAAGGTTCTGTCTCTAAGGAAGGAGGCGAGCCAACAAAGCGCCATGTTTCTTACTCCCAAGTTGGACAATCGCTGGATCAGGATCTCATGGTCAACCGTATCAAATGCAGCGCTTAGATCCAGGAGGATCAGTAACACTGATCCCCCTGAATCCAAGATGCATCTGGCTTCCTCCACCACTTGTAAAAGGGCGGTCTCAGTCCCCTGACCAGGGCGAAACCCAGTTTGGGAGGGGCGAAGAAGGTTGTTGGCTTCGAGAAAGGCTGATAACTGCTGGTTAACAACCTTCTCTGTGATCTTGCTTATCCCTGGCAGGAGGGAAATTGGCCGAAGATTGGAGAAGTCATGTGGGTCAAGGCCTGGTTTTTTCTGCAGGGCCTTGACCACTGCATGCTTCCAGCTATGGGGGACCACTCCTTGGCTAAGAGAAGCGTTAATAAGGTTGGTGGCCAGGTGTGAGATGGTAGGTCCCACTTGTTTAAGGATGTGAATGGGGGCTGGATCGTTTGGAGAGCCACTTTTCATACATGAAAGGGTTTTTTGAAATTCTTCAATAGTCAACTGATTGAAACTGTCAAGGATAGGACCAGCCGTTGGAAATGAAGAGGTTTCTGCGGGGTTTTTATCGGATTTGGGGGGGGAGCGTTTGTAAAATGGTTGTGATTTTATTCTGGAAAAAAGTTGCTATTTGATTGCATCTGGCAGCTGAAGGTACCTGAGTGGGGGGGGGGATTGGGAACTTTTAATAGGTCTTTGAATATTTTGTAGGTCTCACGGGAAGAGTTTGAGGCGGATTTAATTTTTTCCTCGTAAAAGGAGGACTGTGCTGATTTCCTGGCTAGTTTATAGACTTTCATTGATTTTTTATATTCTTCTTTGATAAGTGGGTCCCAGTTTTTTCTCCATTTGCGTTCCTGAACTTTGCAAATTTTTCGTAGGTTCCTAAGTTCTTGGGAATACCAGGGAGATTTAAAGGAAGGGCCTTTTTTCCTAAGATTTTTCTTGGGAGCGACTTGGTCTAGAGTGGAGGTGAGCCAGCTGTTAAAATTTTTGTCTGCTTTTTCTGGGTCGGGATCTGCGGAGGGGGCAGCGAGAATTAATTTTTGCGTCCAGTTTTCGAACGATAATTTGGACCAGATTCTTTCCTGTTGTCTGGAGGTTGGGATCTGGGGAGTGTCCAGAGTGGTTTGCCATATAAAAGGGATAAGAAAATGGTCAGACCATGGAAGGGGGAGTGGGAGAGAAACTTCTAGATTATGAAGATTAGAAAAAAGGGGATCTAAGAGGTGTCCTTTGGTGTGAGTTGCTTCAGAATTTTTGAGTAGGACGCCAGAATTCATCTAAAAATAGCATGCATGACGCATAAGGCCTTACATCATAATGCACCCAGCTATCTCGCACAGAAACTGATTATCTCTGGTGGGTTAAGATCCTCAAGAAGTGTGTTGTAACGTCATTCAAACTGTGGCTATGCTCCACGCGCCACGATGGAATGTTGGAAATGCGAACGTTCGATGTTGAGCGTCGCACGCTGTCATGTCGGTGATCATCTGCTGGCTGAAGGCGGCGGGTGTGCTGTCGTGTTGTCATCGTTAATAAAAGCTTTTACCCAAATCCTGTTTCGCCTCATGCTGTGGCTACAACATGTTCTTGGCGACAAGAGTGGTCTACGTTCAGCGGGCAACACGACCTACAGCGATGAATAGACACGTGCGGAGGTAAGAGAATTAAACCTCTCCGGTGCAGTCGAGAAAAGTATGAACATTCAGGATGAGCCATCAAGTCTCATGTACAAGAGGTATTTCCACGCAAAAGGATTTGTAAAAAGTGCGTGAAGGGAACGTGTGAGACTGCTTCGAGCGATAGTAGTGATAGCTGATTAGAGCGGAGCTGAAGAGCGGAGTGAAAAAGAATGCCGGGGAGAAGATGTGTCACATCAGAAGTACATTAATGAAGGTGTTGAGAGATTCGAACGCCTACCTGAAGTGACTGGAATGTCAGTGGTGTGAGGCAGAGAGCGTATACCAGTGACGAGGAAATAAAGATTTGCCAAAAGTAACAGGCAGACCGCCTGCCGAGTGATATAAAATTGACGGTGGGGAGAGGTGCCGCATCAAGAAGTGGTTCATGATAGCAATTTGTAGTCCACGCCTCGAGAAAAAATGATTAGTACGAGCGGAATGACGCATATGCTGAGCATCTGAGGAGCAACATCACAGACCATTGATGTCCAGATGCGAGAGTAGCATTGCATAAATAAAGGCATTGTCGGAGTTGATTAAAAGCGTGAGCCATCATTTTCAGAACCTGCTGTGTCAGAAAAAGTGAAAGTGTGAGGAGAACAAGCTATCCTCGCCACTGAAATTGACATTCATGAGAAAAAACAGTTGCAGTTGTTTGATGGAGAAACGTTGCCACCTACTGGTATAAAGTGGAACACATGCCATTTTGTGTTCTGTAAAGCACATATAGCAGGAAAACTGTCTTATGTATGAAGGGAGTGTGAACTAGTGACATTACTTACAAACAGAAAGTGGAAATAAGCAGATATTACAGTAATTTCTACCAGTTGGAGTAGTTTGGGTATACATTTAAACTAAGATGGATGTAAGTGCCCTTGATGTATCTGCTGTGTCAACTCCTCTTCATTTTCTCAACCAACCAGGGATTCCAAATATAGAATGGGATGAATGGATTGAGATGTTTGATAATTATTTGGAGGCCTTGGATGCACAGGATTTCAGTAGTAACAGGAAAAAAGCAATCTTACTTACTAATCTAGGAAAAGAGGGACAACATATTTTCAAATATGTGCCTGTTGCTAATAATGAGCGTGGTCAACCCATTGAGGATGTTTTTGAGGAGACACAAAAAAGGTTGGAATTGTGATTTGCAAAAGAAACCAATATAGCGTTGAGAAGGTACAAGTTTTATACCCAGCCACAGAAAGTTGGAGAGTCTATTGATGACTTTGACACAAGGCGTCGTGAACTCTCATTAAAGTGTAAATTCAGCCCTATGACTGAAGAAATGATCAGAGACCAACTTATTGTTCAGTGCAGAAGTAGGAAGACCCAGGAACGCTTATGGGCTGCTAAAGACACCTCTCTCAAGGATGCAATTGACATTGCCAAAATAATAGAGGAGTCGGATTCTTGCATGAAAGAAATGGATCGTAGGGACTCAAAGGTTAACATGTCTAGTGAGAGTGAAACTTCTGTTGTAGAGGGTTGTGAAGGGGCAGTAGCTGCCTCTACTAAGTTTAAAGGTGTGAAGAATACTTCTGGGGGTAGAACATATCCCAGTAGATTTCGAACCAAGACTTGTGGAAAGTGTGGCAGCGCTTACCACACGTCTGACTCCAAGCAGTCTTGGGCCATTGGGAAAGAATGTAGGAGGTGTGGCCGCAAGGGTAATTTTGAAAGAATATGTAGGGATGCAAACAAAGGAAAGGTGGCATTGTTATCTGATGAGTCTGCTGTCTATGAATACTCTTACAGACTTGATATGATCTTGTGTGTTAAACCTTCATCATATGATGGTGCTGAGGATGGAGAAATTCTCCTCACTGAACCTCACAATTTAAATGACAGGAGGAAACACAGGCCAAAAGCGGGATTTGTCATAGGTGATAAAAGTGTAGATTTGATGGTTGACTCTGGGTCACTACACACCGACATACCCAAAAAAAATTCAAACAGGAGTGGCTTAACAAAAAGCTGATTCCCAAAGATATAAACCCTGGGGGGTATCAAGGCGAGCAGATTGACATACTGGGTTACATGGCAACTGATATTGTTTTTAAAGGAAGATCTGTGAGGGGTAAAGTGTATGTAGCAGAATCAGGAGCCCCTATTTTAGGGAGTATCACCAATTTGACCTCCATATCAGAATTGACCCATACGCTATTGAACAAGTTATGGTGGTGGATGACCTTTCAGTGGAAGACATCCTGGAGGGAGGTAAAGGTGTTTTCAGAGATCAGATGGGCAATCTAGAGGGGTACGTACACAAGATAAATCTCTAAAGTAATGCTGTCCCTGTGCAACACAAACTAAGAAAGGTTCCCATCATGGTATGAGGGGAGGTGAAGAAAATGTTGGATGAGATGCTATCCAATGGAGTCATAGAACCTATTGAATGCTCATCGTGGATTTCCCGTTGTAATTTCACAGATAGCTGATGGAAATTTTCGTTTGTGTTGATCTTAGGAGTTTGAACCAGAATGTAATCCCCGACACTTTTCCCTTACCTAACAAACGAAATGATGGTATTGCTCTAAGGGTCAAAATACTTTTCAAAACTTGACCTTCGTCATGCTTACCATCAGATACGCTTGCATGAATCTTCGAAGCACTTGACAGCCTTCATCGCCAATGAAGGGATATTCCAATTTACAAGGATGCCCTTCGGGTTATGTTCAGCTGCCAGGGTGTTTCAGAGGATGGTCACGGAGATTTTGAAAGGTGTAAAGAATGTTATTTATTTCCAGGATGATATTTTGGTATTCGGTGAGAGTGTGAGTGACCATAACTCTGCTTTGAAAGAGGCTCTTGCTAGGATTTTGGAATCTGGTTTGACATTGCGCAGGGAAAAATGTTCCTTTTTGGCCACTGAGGTGGAATATTTGGGGCATTCAATCTTGTCTGATGGTGTTAAACCAAAGAGAGACTTACTGGCATCCATAAAATTGGCTCCCATTCCCACAAATAGTGACCAAGTACGCTCATTCATTGGGCTAATTGAGTATTACTCAAACTTTGTGAAGAATTTTGAATAAGACAGAACCCCTGAAGGTGCTCTTAAGGAAAGGAGTCAAGTTCTGTATGGGGGATGACCAGGAACAGTGCTTTGATGACATTAGGATGGAAATATGCAATGCCGGCATTTTGATGTACACATGGGGAGACTATTATCACTGTGGATGCAAGTGATACAGGCATAGGAGCCGTGTTATCGCAGAGTGACGGCACTTGTGAGAAAAAAGTGGCATTTTCATCTCTTACTTTGACTACTACTGAGCGCTGTTATTCTGTAATAGAAAAGGAAACCTTGGCAGCCGCTTGGGGTGTGGAGTATTTCAGGATGTATGTGTGGGGGCGTAGGCTTAAACTTCGCACTGACCATAAGCCTTTGTTGAAAATACTCTCACCAGGTGGAACAGGAAAGGGGTCAGCTAGACTGGCTAGGTTAGCCTCCAGACTGCAGGAGTACAATTTTGACGTTGAATTAATTTCGGGCTGGCGTAATGTACAGGCCGATTGTATGTCACGACTATCCTTGAATTGGGAGGATATAGACAAGATAGGAGTGTCGAAAAAAGAGAGATAAGGAGCTATCTCTAGTGTCGAGGATGTAATTCAGTGGAGTTGTGGCGCAGTTAGTAAGAAAGAGTTGGCAGAAGCTATGCCTCAGGATGAAGTTCTAAAGAATGTCTCTAAAGGTAGACGTAGGGAAAGCACCTTGCCAATTAGCGTTAGACCTTTTAATGCAGTCATTGACAAGTTGTCTATTGTTGCTGATCAGGTCATCATGCGTGGTGATAACTAATTCCCCCATTTGACATTCATAAGAGACTCTTTGATTTGGCGTATTAGGGGCACTTGGGCCAAACCATTACAAAGAAACAGCTGAGAAACGAATTTTGGTGGCCTGGTATGAACGGTGATGTGGTTAATTGGGTGTAAAGGTGCAGTGAGTGCTGTGAAAGTGAGAAGAGACTCAAGGTGGGACCCCAGTTCGTCCCTAGTTCCATCCACGACACTGGCGTAGTGTGGCACAGCATATGCCTCGATTTTATCGGACCTATGCCGGGTGTTCACCCCAGTAAAAGATTTGGTTTAGTGGTTATGGACGTCCATACCCGGTGGCTCATTGTTTACCTACTCCCAGAAATAACCACTCGAGATACCATTAAATTATTGCGTATGATTTTCAAAGAGGAAGGTTATCCCTCAGTCCTTATTACAGACAATGGGACACAGTTGACTTCCAATGAGATGAGAGAATTTCTGAGTGTGTGTGGCATTAAACATTCGTTCACCACTCTGTACAACCCACAATCCAATGGGATTGTCGAGAGAGCAAACCGCATGATTAAAGGCGCGATAAGCTTGGCGCTCACCAATAATCTTGACATAGAAGAGACGTTGAGCGAATTGGTATGGGCATATCGCACAACTGAGAATTCCACTACTGGAGTGGTTCCCTTTATTGCCATGCGGGGCAGGAAACCAGCTTCCAAACTGGTGCCTCCTTGGATCAGAGAATTGGTTGAAGGAAAGAATGGTGGTGGTTGTGATGAGAGTATTCCTGTACATGCTTCCAAGAAAATACATGTCAAAGAAAAGAACTTGTCTAACATACTTGAGGGTGACTGGGTCAAAGTCCGTTCCGGACGATGGGTCAGAGGTCTATTTAAGTTTCGTGGACCCTTGAAGGTAAAAGAAGTGTACCCTTTCTATGTCGTGTTGGAAAATGGGGAGAAATGGAACCTACGTAGGGTAGCAAACCATCTTCCTAGAACTTTGGTTAGTAATGCTGTCACCAAGAATTCATGTACAGGTTACATGTTGGCCCATGATCGTCAATTGCTTGACAGTGCTCGCACAGGTACAGAGGTGAGGGCACCAGGCCCTGGTGGGGATAACTTGAGCACAAGTCAAAGAGCAATTGACACAAATGATGTGTCCTATGAGCTTCATGGAGCTCAACCTCATCAGAGACATTTACGAGCCAGGAGACCTCCTCAGCATTTGCATGATTTCATTGTGGGATGATTTATCGTTTATATTCTGTGTTCCTACCTCCAATTCACCTCGCCCTCCTATTGGGCTTTTCTTCCACAGAATTCTCTACCTGGGCGTAGAGGAAAGGGGGGTATGTTGTAACGTCATTCACACCGTGGCTATGCTCCACGCGCCACGGTGGAATGTTGGGAATGCGAACGTTCGATGTTGAGCGCTGCACGCTGCCAGATCAGTGATCATCTGCTGGCTGAAGGCGGCGGGCGCGCTGATGTCGTGTTGTCATCGTTAATAAAAGCTTTTACCCAAATCCTGTTTCCGCCTCATGTTGTGGCTACAACAAAGTGCGAATAACCTACAACTGAAAACTCAAAGATTAAACAAAAAGAAAACATATAAACAAACCTTCTTGGGATGGCGCCCAGGATTTGGAATACACTTCCCCCAGAAACCAGACTGAATGCAGACTCTACTGCATCTTTCAAAAAGGAAGTAAAAGCGATTCTCATGGCAAAATTCACCTGATCATAGACTAAATTAATTTTGAGATCAATTGTACCCTTTCTAGTAATCCTTCTATGAGGAATGTCCAACTAAACATCCAAGTTCACTTTTCTGCCCTTGACTTGATTCAATGGAGATGTTCCTGTTATGTACCCTACTGCTTTTCTTTGCAAGAGATGTTATGTATACGTGATTTACTTGCATTCATTTTGTTTGTATACTTAGCAGTGCTTAATGTAAAGTGTTCTGATATCCGCACGGATCTTGTTCGCGCTCTATAAAACCTTAAAACTAAATAAATAAATAGGCACAAAAATGTCAAACTGGATATTAACAAATTATAGATCCCCTATGGTGGAGCTTAGGATAAATGGAGGAAGGTCACACATTTGCTCTACAAAGGGAACAAGACCGATGCCCCCCTATCCCAATTCCTGTTCGGAGCAGTAGCAGAGCCTCAGCAACGATTTAAGATCACAAGAAGAAATAAAAGGAATACCATTTGCAAGAGAATAGCACAAGCTGTGGCTGCTTGAATATTGCTTGCTGTGGGCCTGACAGACAACCTCCCCCCTACCTCAGAGATTGCCTTAGGAACACTGGAATTAGACCTTTTTGAAAGTGTTTCAGCATTAATATGCATAATAGGTTATATTGCACCTAGTTGCCTAAAGGGGGGCGGGGGTAAAGTGTGGGGGGAGGGGGGGATTGGGAGTAACCAGTCTAAAACAAAAAGCATTATGCCAGGAGTCACCCTCAAATACCTTGGCTTGCTATCAACAAGGAGGGTGGAGAGCTGGAGAGGGCTAATTGGTCACACCTATTAAAACGGATATTAAATGACCTAAGGAAATGGTGCTCACTAAACATCACCTATTTGGGATGCATAACCATCTTTAATATGAATATTCTACCAATAGTATGTCTTTCAATCTCTCCCAGTGGCAGAAATGTAATCATTACAGAAATAAGAGCATTTGAGAGCATGGGGAAACAAGCATGTGTACGGAGGACAATTCTCATGGCACCCAAGGAGAAGGGGGAATGGGATGCCCGATTTTCTTAAGTATAATAGGGTAGCGCACATATACACATATATATATATATATATATATATATATATATATATATATATATATATATATATATATATATATATATATATATATATATATAATAAAATTGTATAATATATTCCGAAAAGAACGGTCTCTTAATGGATAGGGCAGTAACGGGATGTTAACTGTGGGATCTGGCTTGGCGGAGTAAAGCACAACAACCCCGAAACACATAGGCGAAGATTGTGAGTGGGCGGGGTGTTTTCAGATCCCTGCACAATCTCTTGTTTGCACACGTTTTGTAATTACAAGTTGGATGTTAATAAACCCACTCAGTAATCACGGGGTGCATTAAATATCTCACCCTTCATCAAATTTTGGCAGATCAAATGAGATGGAGTTTAACAGGGAAACGTATATAGTATTTATTGTGCCAAACAGATTTTGGTGCGGTAAGCACCAAAATATGAATGTTATTAGTGAATCTCATGATAGGTATTATTTATTGCATCTATAAATAACGAATCCTTTGGTATCGTTATTTATGAAGTGTGATAAATAGCCCCTTGATCCCAGTCAAAACTGTGCAAGAAATATGGGAACAATTGGCAGAGAAAGGGGTGTCTGACCAGTTTTCATCACAGCACACTATTACACCATAATCCAGACTTCAGTCGGGTCATTAAACATTCTTAATTTCTCCAATGCGGGATGGGAGAATGAAGGACCCAGGTCGGCCTTTTCTAGCAGGGAAAGGTTAACACACTTCAAGACTCAAGACAGTAGAGAGAATTTTGGAGTGCCAGAATACAAAAAGCTGCAGTATTATCAGGTTATGCATTGAGCCCTTCACCTCTGCAAAGTACAGGCAGCTATCCGACACCTCACACAATTTGAGAACCGGATTCAGACATTCACGATCAAAGGAACACAGTGCACGTATATATAAGACACTAAAGGCAAGAGACCGGGGGGGGGGGGGGGGGGTGGGGCTCTGCTGAGGAATATATCAGAAAGGGGGTATGGAACACTTAGCATGCATATTCCACAGGACTTTATAAATATTCGTCAAAGAGAAACTGCATACAAGTTAATGTACTAGTGAAACAAAAACGTTTACACTGCATTTACTATGGGTCACAGATTGTTGCTGGCATGCAAAGACCTCAGGGGAATCTTTCACCATATATGATGGATAGGTCAGTCTTTGAAAATATCCTGGAAGAAAGTCCTTAGACATCAAAGTGGTAGTGGGATGCACAGATCCCACCAGATCTGGCAGTCGCTCACTGGGACATAAATTGGACGCATTTGAGGGAATGACCCTAAATAAACAGGCCTCGATTTACCATATGTTTTAAGCTACAAGAGGGTACACTACCCAATGGTTTGCTAGGCTCTGGTATTTGTTAGGAATGGAATGTTAACAAGCAGGGTCAACCACTCAAAACACAAGTTCACTATACAAAGGAGACCCTTATTATGCTACTTTTCAAGCTAGAGCACGTATTCTTTATCCCTCTGAGATTAAGAATGCTCCAATTGCTTGATTAACATGTATAACTCCGTTAGAAAGGACTAACCCAGGAGAAAAGATTAGAACATAAGGGGAGGGGCAGGGGCAGTTGTCGTACTTGCCTGACATCTAACAATTGGAAAGATCTTTTAGCCGGGGAAGCCAGATTCTGAAAGAAAATCTGTAAGGAAAGAGTTCGGTTTACACGGCAATCTGACTACTTTAGGGGGAGAAACACAGGATGCTGTTGCATGACGACTTTGTTCTTATGGAGCAATGTATATGGTTTGTGGGAAAATACCCCTTTTTGTTTTATTGCAACCACTTTTTACTACATTTTACTGCTGGTTTTTGAAAAAAGCACACTGACACTGCTGTACAGTGCCGAGTGTATGTGCTACGACCAATAAAACATTGTCTATACATCTAATTGGCGTATTTAACATACCGGCAAGTGCCCAGTATATGGTACAAAGTGAACACATTGTCCCACCAGTAGAGTTACCGTGCAAACCAAGACTGCAGGCCTACTGCTGTAGACTGTAGTTTTGAAAATACATAAACAACCTGTCACAATAACTCCATTTGATAGGCCTAAACCGTCCTTTTAAATATGGAAGGGCCTTAATGCCCGATAATTATATAGAACGGGGGACCCAAAATCCAACTGGAACCAGGGGTACATAAATGAATAAAGAACGGTTACAAGTGGAACAATCCATTACATTTGCATTATTGTACAAACTATTAGAATAAATAATTGTAGAAAGAACAGGACCCATTTGTAGCTTTAACAGCTTCAAAAGAGGTTTCAAAAAGGCTCCGTGCAATAGTGTGTGCAATACAACAACAAAAAAAGCAATGGAACAATAGAGGATACTGAGGTCACTACAGTTAATGGGTCCTTAAAATCCAGATACCAAAACAGTTCGTAAATATACACAATGCCACACTTGCTTCTTATCACTCACTGTTATTAGTTGAGAACTTTATTAAAGCTTCTTTTGAAGCTTGTAACAAAAATATCTCCAAACGGGACCAGTTCTCATTATCTTCAATTACTTATTCCATTGATTATACAATAATACAAATGGATGACAGTTGAAATGCTTTAGGCAGGTACAATATTTAAATTAAATCCAACTTAACCAGTGAATTGGGCTTGTAATAATAACTAAGTTAAAAGGTCAGAAAATTAACTTTATAGCAGTTTCCTAAGTGGAGATAACTATTTGGTTTTAATGTTATATCCCAATGCTTTCCTATCGAACAGCTAATCGGGCTACACTGAAAATAGCCTTAAGGCCCATGTTTCACATTAAACCTTTACATGTTCTACTTTTAAATATCATACACCCTGCCGTATTGGAAATTATAATAACAAAACAAAGGGTTTGAGTGGAACAAATAGTTTCTCACCGGTCGGTGTAGTTTTGCAGCTTAAAGATCTTTCTGGATTCACTATGCTGTGCATTATTCTGCAGTCTAGTGGTTGGGTCCGGAATCGTAGTATTTTCTTTCTTTTTTTTCGTAGCCCAGGTGGGCCGCAAAGTCCCATCTTCTGATGTACTTCCTGTGACGTCGGCACGCTTCCTGCGGAAGCTCCCACCTTTGGGCGCCATTTTAGGATTCTTTTTTTCTTGTTTTTGTGTTCTGTTCGTGAATCCTTGACAATGTTTTCAAGTTCTTCCTTAAGTAAATTAATTTTCACTTTGCCTCTTAAAGTGTCTGTTTGTATATTGTCCTTGTATTTCCACCTTCTTCTCCTGCCTCATCTTTCTAGCGGAGGTGGGTGGGTTCGCTAGTGAATCCAGAAAGATCTTCAAGCTGCAATACTACAGACAGGTAAGAAACTATTTGTTTTGCAGCTTGAATCTTTCTGGATTCACTATGCTGTGCATAGACTTTGTAGCGGTTTGTTAGGTTTGTGGCAGCTGGGTGGAAGATGTGTTGGTTGTTGAATATATGTTGAAGCACTTTCTGTCCTACTTGTGCTTCCTTGTTCATTTGTATATCCATCACAGAATAAAGTCCCCTTTGGAACAATTATAAGCAGTCAAACACACTTACACATCACCATACTAATTAGTACATTCTTTCAAATTTGAGCAACACCGAAGAGGATGCCAAAATAGTCAGAAATTATAAAAAAGTACACAATTTAATATTTAAAAAAAAAACATTTACATTAAAAAAGGATAAATAATATATCCTGATACAGTATATGCAGATAATGATCACACGGTGGGAACAAAAACACAATGGTTAGGAGATAAAAAAGGGATACTATAATACAATCAGTAAATCATATTTACATTTTGTAATTATATCTATCCAATTGGAAAAGTTGTACAGTCCAATGATTTAGTGTATCCCAATACACAAGGGCATCGACACGTTTCGGTTTTGGCAAATTAAATTTCCAAGCCAACACCTTCATCAGGATAACATTTTTACATTCCCACAATGTAAGAAACATCGAAATAGTTGTTCCAGAGCACGGTATTATCCAGTCACAGAGAAGGGGAAGTCCTTAATATCCTATAATTCTTTTTTGTTCTTCTTATTCCAAATCCCTCAGACAGAGCTTCAACTCAAAAAAGAATTTGCTTAACTCAAATATCAGTTATTTCATTGGGTCTAGCTAGAAGGGACGGCGGATTTTCGAAATTAGAAAACGCCGGGTTGTCGATTCATCGTGATCCACACTTTAGGTGACTACCAAGAAAATATCTACCGCCTGGGACCACGAAATACGAGAAAATATATATGTTGCACCAAACAGGACGTTTTCGCACTTGAAGATCCTTGTATTTAGACACATAATTCTATTGGCGTAAGCTGGGTAGAGATACAATCACGACCCAATGAAATAACTGATATTTGAGTTAAGCAAATTCTTTGAGTTGGAGCTCTGTCTGAGTGATTTGGAATATGAAGAACAAAAAAGAATTATAGGATATTAAAGACTTCCCCTTCTCTGTGACTGGATAATACCGTGCTCTGGAACAACTATTTCGATGTTTCTTATATTGTGGGAATGTAAAATGTTATCCTGATGAAGGTGTTGGCTTGGAAATTTAATTTGCCAAAACCGAAACGTGTCGATGCCCTTGTGTATTGGGATACACTAAATCATTGGACTGTACAACTTTTACAATTGGATAGATATAATTACAAAATTGGAATATGATTTACTGAAATTGTATTATAGTATCCCTTTTTTATCTCCTAACCATTGTGTTTTTGTTCCCACCGTTTGATCATTATCTGCATATACTGTATCAGGATATATTATTTATCCTTTTTTAATGTAAATGTTTTTTTTTTAAATATTAAATTGTGTACTTTATGATTTGACTATTTTTGCATCATCTTTAGTGTTGCTCAAATTTGAAAGAATGTACTAATTAGTATGGTGATATGTGTAAGTGTGTTTGACTGCTTATAATTGTTCCAAAAGGGACTTTATTCTGTGACAGATTGTCTTTTGGAACCCTACCCCTTTGGTATTTTGGGTCCCTCTCTTTAATTAGAGACATTTGTATATCCACACAGTAGTGCTTAGTGAACGTGTGCATTGAAGTCCATGTTGCCGCTAGGCATATGTTTTGAATGGGTGTGTTAGCCAGGAAGGTTATTGTTGCTTCCTTTTTCCTAGTAGAGTGGGCTTGTGCCCCCTCTGTTAGTTCTTGACCTGCCTGTTTGTAGCAGAATTGTATCGTTTGTGCAATTCATCATGCAATGGCTCCCTTGGTTACTGGTCTACCCAGGAAACTGCTTGCAAAGAACACAAAGAACTGTTTTGTTTTCCTGTGTTCTTTAGTTCTTTCCATGTAATGCATTACTGCCCTTCTCACGCATAGAGTGTGCAGTGCCCTCTCTGCGCTTGTGGGTGGTTTCTGAAAGAAACTTGGTATCTGTATTGTCTGGTTCATGTGAAACCTTGACACCACCTTTGGCATAAAGTGTGGGTCCGTTCTCATCACTACTCTGTCGTGTATTTGGATGTAAGGTTCTTGTAGCGTTAGGGCTTGCAGTTCACTTATCCTGCGTAGCGAGGTGATTGCCACTAGGAAGGCTGTCTTCATCGTGAGCAATTGTAGTGAGGCCTTATGGATGGGTTCAAAAGGCGGCTTCATAAGCTCAGTTAGGACTAAATTGAGGTTCCATGCCGGTGGCCGCATCCTCTTTGGTGGTGCGATCCTTTTAGCCCCTTCCAGGAATCTTTTTACTTCTTGTGATGTAAAGAAGCTCTTTCCCGTCTCTCCTCTTGTGTAGGTTACTACTGCTGCTAGATGTACTCTCAGCGATGTAGAACTTTGGTTTGCTTTTAGCAGGTGTGTTAAATATTTTAGCACAGTTGATTCCTTAGTCATCCTCTTTTTTTTTTTTTTTCCGTGTACCCATGAGTATAAGTGCGACGCCTGGGCGACTCTATAATACCGTTCCAGGTCCGGCGCTCCCAGCCCCCCCATTTCGCAAGGCAGAATCAAAGTCTTCCAATTAACCCTGGGCTGTTTCCCCCCCAAGCTAGTTTCACCAACACCGAGGTGAGCTGCCGAAAGAAGGTCTTAGATAAAACCACAGGTAGATTCAGGAAGAGGAACAGAAATCGGGGGAGTACCACCATTTTCATTAGCGCAATCCTACCCGAGAGGGAGAGCGGGAGACGGATCCACTTATCCACGTCATCCACTAGGTTGTTATAGGCTACTCCGTAGTTGTCTCGAACAAGGACTTCCGGGTCCGAGTGGAGTTGAATGCCCAGGTAGCGAACTGAGTCGGCGGACCAGTGCAATGGGTAGTCCATGTCGAACCGTCGTGTCACCGGAGTGAGCGGGAACGCAATCGATTTGTCCCAGTTCACTTTCAGGCCCGATAGCGAGCCGAATCGGACCACTTCGCGGAGCACCGCAGGCAAATTAACTTCCGGTTCTCTGACGTACAACAGCGTGTCGTCAGCATACGTTGATATCCCGATCTTATATGTAGGGAAGCTAACCCCCTCTAGGCTGTGGTACTCCCGCATGGCGCACGCCAGGGGTTCCGCCACCAGTGCGTAAAGCAGCGGCGACAATGGGCAGCCCTGTCGAGTGCCTCTGCTTATGTCAATCGGGTCCGTTACCCTATCACCCAGGCGGAGCCTAGCGGAGGGTCGATGGTACAGCGCGCCGACCTGTTGAAGGAACTGTTCGCCCAATCCCAACTTGCGCAACACCCGAACCATAAAGGGCCATTCAACCGAATCGAACGCCTTCTCCATATCAAGGAATATGGCCAATGCGCTATTCTCCTGCTTGATATGCTGCATCGCGCCTAACACTGTTCTGATATTGTAGGTTAAATTCCTGCACGGGACAAACCCGGACTGCTCTGGGGCGACCAGCCCAGGTACTAACAGGGCCAGGCGGGTGGCCAGGACCTTGGCATAGATTTTGGCGTCTACATTAAGTAGACTAAGGGGTCTATACGAGCCGCAGAGGTCGGGGGGTTTACCCGGCTTGGGTATGGTGATGAGTAGCGCCTCCCGCATGGTGGTCGGCATTTCACCGTTCTCGCAGATGGCGTCAAACAGGGTGATTAGGTGTGGCAGCAGCAGGTCCTTAAATGCCTTATAAAAACCAACCGTGAGGCCATCTGAGCCCGGCGCACTACCCGAGCGCATGCCTGCCAGTGCCTCTAATATTTCGTCTTGGTGGAAGGGGGCCATTAAGAATTCCCTGTCCGAGTTCTTGAGGAACGGCATGGCTATATGGTCTAAGTAGTCCTCCATCTCACCCTCCACTCCCTGTGTTTTAGCTCGGTATAGCTCCGCATAATAACTCCTGAACGTCTGAAGTACCTGCTCTTCGTCCGTCACTGTGTCTCCCTCCGGAGTTCTCAGTTCCTCTATGACCAGCGGTCGTCTGGTGTTGCGAACCATGCGTGCAAGAAGCGCCCCAGGCCTCTCACCCTCCCCATATTGTCTCGCCGTGGCGTACTTGCCCATGTAAAGGACCTCTCTGTCCGCCAGTGCCTGAAACTCGGACAGGAGTTGGGACAGCGCCCCGCCTTCCGCCTCGCCGCCCAGCCGCAGCTGCTCCGCCTCAAGATCCGCCATCTTCGTTTCCAGAGTTGTTAGGTCCCGCCTAATGGATCGTAACACACTAGAATGTTTCGACATCGCCACCCCTGATGTATACCTTAAATGCCTCCCACACCGTAAAGAAGTCATCCACTGTGCCCACGTTTGTAGTAAAGAACTGCTCTATTTCCTCTGCTAGTTCCCCCCTGAAGGCCTCGTCAAGCAGTGCAAAAGGCGGGAACCGCCAGGTGAAGGCTGGGATCCCCCTCCTGGGCGTTGCGAGGCGGAGAAGAATGGGGGAGTGATCTGAAAGCGTGCGTGGGAGGACTGTGCATGTGCGAATGTTGTTAAGTACCAGGGGGGGTGCCAACCAGTAGTCTATCCTGGTGTGCACATCGTGAAATGCAGAATAGTGTGTAAACCCACCCGCCCTCGGATGCTTTTCCCTCCAGACATCCAGCAAGTCAGATTTGATCATTTCAGCCGCCATGTACGTGGCCGAGGCCACAGGTCTCCGGGCAGGGCCCGCAGAGCGGTCCATAGACGGGTCAAACACAAAGTTAAAGTCCCCGCCCCACAACATCCAGGGCTGTGCATGCGGTCTTACAATAGCTGACAGGGTCTTATAGAATTCAGGGTGGTCATAGTTTGGGCCATAGACGTTCACTATTAGTATGTCCATCCCCTTACCCACACATCTCGCCAGGACATATCTACCGTCTGGATCTGAGTGCACCGGAATGAGCCGCAACTGTGACTTTGGGTTAGCCCAAATTAACACCCCTCTGGCATGAGTAGTGTAACCCGCCGCCACTGTGTTCCCCGACAAACCCCTGGCTTTGAGCATTCTGCTGGAGAGTGGTAGGTGTGTCTCCTGCAGCAGAGCTATGTCCACGTTATGTCTGCTAAGATAGTTAAGGACTTTCCTCACTTTGCGGAAGTCATTCAGGCCCCGCACATTCCAAGTCAGTAAATGCAGCTCATTCCGGGCATGTGCATGCAAAGTCGGTGTTGTATCAGCCATTGCTAAGTAGGTTCAGAGCTTGGACCGTAAGGATGGATAGTGCAGGACACAGTAGGACACCTTAACTCATAATCGCCCTCCGGCGCTCGCGAACAGGGACAGCAGAACACTTCAATTCACACACTTCACAGGCAAACCCCGTCAACAACCCCAACCAGACACCCCCCCTCCCCTCCCCGAGCCTAGCTCCCACCCCAAGTGCAGCAACCCACCCACAGCCGACCTCCCCCAACCTGGTCAGACAGACCCCACTCTCCCCCCCCATGTACCCCCTACAGGTGTAGTGTCAAATAGTCCGACACCAACCCCTCAGTGAGTAAAAACAACCAAAAGCTCCAGGGCAGAGCGCACCAATGCAGTACACCCCTAACTGTTCCAAGTGATTGCAAGTACCGCTCCCCTCTCAGCTCCATTCAAGAGTTAATGCTCAAGGCATGTTGAAAAGTGTTACTCAGACTCACTCTGACTGGCTCCCCCGGCTCAGTGTATACTGCCACGAAGCACACCTCCCCTTACCAGCACCATAGGGTAACCAAGTCGTCCATCCCCAACTCGTGGATCAGGCGCCATTGCAAGGCCGGGTCGCCCATATTGTCCCATATTGTCCCATATTGTCCGGGTCCATGATCCGACCAGTGTGTAGAGGATCAACCCCTTTTCCAGCCGCCAATTAGTCCTGTTCCTCCATAGAGACCTCCTCCTCATCCTCCCGGCCACTCCGGTTCTCCTTCCTTTCCCGTGTCCAGGTCTTAAGGGACTTATGCAGTTCTTTCGGGTCCGTGAAGTAGTACGATTTCCCACCTGTATTGATCCGAAGTTTGGCTGGATACATCATTGCATAGTCCAGGCCTAGCGTTCTAAGCTGCTTCTTATACGGCGCAAACTGCCGCCGTTCCTCCTGCACCTTGGCTGTGAAGTCCGGGTAGAGGGAGATGTTCATGCCCTCATGCTGGAGTTTGCCCTTCTCTCTCGCCACTCTCAGGGCAGTGTCCCGGTCGCGATAGTTGAGCAGTTTCGCGATTATGGGGCGAGGTGGCAAGCCAGGCTGGGGCTGCGGGCCCAGTGTGCGGTGGGCGCGTTCCACGATGAACATGGGGGAAAAGACTTCCTCCCCCAGGAGTGTTTGCAGGAGTTTCTCCACATATAGTTCCATTTTCCCCGTTTGCGTGGATTCCGCCACTCCTGTGATACGGAGGTTGGATCTGCGAGAACGTGCTTCCAGGTCCTCTGTCTTGTCTCTGATGACTGTCAGGAGTCTGTCAAATTGCTTGCGTTCCTTGTCCCACTCCATCTGGGCTTCTTCGGCCTCAGTGAGCCGGCGCTCCGCCATGTCAAGGCGCTCCGCATGTTTGTCCACCCGCTCTGCCATACGGTCCATGCGGTACGACAGAGCGTCTATCTTGGTGCCCACCGCCGCAATACTCTCCTGAATGCCTTTTTCCATGGCTGCCAACATGTCCCGGAGCTCCGTCGGAGCCTGGGTCGGCGCCGCTGCCGCTCCCTTCGGCGACGTGTCCGGTGCCGGAACCTCTGATCCTTTCAGACGGCGCCGTTCAAAGGAGATCTTCCCCTGGGTCGCATCGTTCTTCCCCATGGTATTTACGATGCGTAGCAGCACCGAGCAAAGAAGCTCGCCGCACCGGCCGATCAGGTGTCCACTCCGGTCCTCGATACCTCGTCACCAGCGGTCAGGTATCCGATGCGTGTAAAATGGCGGCGGCAACGGCGGGCAGTACCTCTTTGTCCGCAGGTTCCAGAACGGCCCAGCGCCCGATAGGGTCAGGTCCTACTCAGCTGTCCCAGATAATCAGTCCCTCAGCAGAATACGGGGAGATGGCAGAGCTTCATGCGATCTGTGCAAATGAGCCCGGTTGCAACGCCGGGTTCGATGTCGCCCCACCACGTGGCGCGGTGCCTCAGTTTGTGCGCTCCACCGCTCCGCTGCTTCTCCAGTCCCCTGTCCCACCGGGGCTGTGTAGGGTAGGAGGTGTAGGACTTTGCGATCCAGGGTCCGTTCCAATCGCGCCCCAGCTTGCACGGTGTACGGCAGCCGCCGGAGTTGTGGCCGCACGCACAGTGACGTCGCCCGGCCTCTTTCCAGGATAGCCCGCTGCTTTCGGCCTAGTCCGCCACAGGCGCGCCACCAGGCACAATGCCCCGGAATGTACAGGAATTCACGCCCTGCTGCCGGCCAAAAAGATCTTCGATCACTGCCCGGGGTGCCAGCAGATGTTACCAGGCAAGCTATTGCCAATTCGAGCACATCAAGGATAGTCAAGCAGGATAATTCTGGAGCTTTGCGAGGAGCCGAGGGCTCACGCGTCCGCCATCGACGCCGGCTAGCTCCGCCCCCCTCCTTAGTCATCCTCTTCTGTAGCTTTTCCTTGATGCACCATTGTGTGAATCTTTTCCATTTTGCCACATAGCACCTTCGTGTGGTAGGTCTTCTTGCCTCTCGTAGCACCTTCAGTGTGCTCTCCAGCAGTTTCATGTGTGCAAACTCTAGGTCTTCAGGAGCCATGCAGCTAGGCAGCCGCTCTCTGGCTCTGGGTGGAGTACGTCTCAGTTTTGCATGGAGTGGAAGTCCTTTTTTTCCCGAACCTGTGAGGTGGTCCCTGCGCCATCTCCACTATTTGTGAGAACCATGACTGCCTGGCCCATTGTGGTGCCACTAGGATCAGTGGCATGTTGCTGGTTCTGCATTTGCTGAGTACCCTGTGTATCAGTGGTATCGGGGGAAAAGCGTAGGCAAATGTTTTCGACCAGCTTATCCAAAGGGCATTCCCCTGGGATTGTTCCCCTGGTTGCCTGGATGCGAAGTATTGGCATTTTGCATTCTGGAGTGTTGCAAATCGGTCTATTGTTGGTGTCCCCCACCTTTGGAATAGCCTCTGTGTTGCTTGTGCATTGAGCTCCCACTCGTGGGATGCGGATGTCTGTCTTCTGAGCCAGTCTGCCTCCACGTTGTCTTTTCCTGGTAGATGTATGGCCAGGAGGTCTATTCTGAGTGGGATGGCCCATCTCCAGATCTCCTGCGCTAGGCTCGATAGTGCTACTGATTGTGTTCCTCCCTGTTTGTTGATGTAGAACATAGTTGTTGTGTTGTCGGTTTGTATCAACACACTCTGGCTGTACAGTTGTTTCTGGAATGCTTTTAGGGCAAGTAGCACGGTCTTTAGCTCCAGGTAGTTGATGTGCTTGATCGCATCTGTTTAAGTCCACAGACTCCGCACCTTGAGCTTGTTTATGTGTGCTCCCCATCCTCTATGGGATGAATCTGTGGAGAGGGTCACTCTTGGGTTTGGTGGTGTGAAAGGCCTCCCCATTGTTATGTTCTTCTTGTTCCACCACGCTATTTCCTCTTGCACTGCATGCGTTACAACCACTAGATCCTCCCAACTCCCTGTAGCTTGTGACCATTGTTGTTGGAGCCATTCCTGGAATGGCCTCATGTGGAGTCGTATATTGGGGACTAGGTATATGCAGGACGCCTTCATCCCCATGATCTTGCTCACTGTCCTCACTGTCATCGCTCGCCCCTTCTGGTACTGATGTGTCTCCTTCAGCAGGGCAAGAATTCTCTTTTCGCTTGGGAACACTTTGTTCTGTATGGTGTTGATCTTTGCGCCCAGGAAGATCTTCACTTGTTCTGGTTCCATTGAGGATTTTCCCCAGTGTATTGAGAATGTGTTAGCGTTTCTGTGACCCGCTACGCATGTAATTTGCATCGTTTGTAGGAACTTGCTTTTATTAGCCAGTCGTAGGGGTATACGTGAATCCTTTCCCTCCGTAGGTGCACTGCTACGGCAGCGAGACATTTGGTGAACACCCTTGGTGCGGATGTTAGTCCGAAGGCCAGGGCTGTGAACTGGCAGTGTGCTTTGTCGATAGCAAATCTCAGCAGATGTTTGTTCGGGATGTGTAGGTAGGCATCCTTTAGGTCTATGGTGGACATAAAGTCTCCATCCCTTATCTGTGGAATGACCTTGTGTAGGGATGTCATTTTGAATTTTTGTGTCTTTATGTATTGGTTTAGGAACCGCAGATCCAGGATGGGTCTTAACGTTTCGTCCATTTTTGGTACTAGGAAGTAGTTTGAGTACACTCCCTTATTTCTTTCTTTTAATAGTACTGTTTCTATGGCCGCCTTGTGGAAGAGTTCTTCTGCTTCCTTTAGGAGTAGTCCTAGTTCTTTTGCTGAGCGTGCCTTTCTTTTTGGTTTCCTGTTTGGCGCTTTCTTTTCCAGTTCTAGTCAGTATCCAAACTGTATGATGTTTAGTATCCATTTGTCTGTAGTTCTCTTCTTTCATTCCTGGAAGAAGTGTTTCGGTCTGCCTCCTACTGGTGTTACATGTTCGTTCATCTTCAGTTTGTGTAACCTCTTTTTGCTGACTTTGTTGTGCCCCTCCCTTAGAGGTGTTGAGTGGATGGGCACATTTGGTGTTGTGCAGTCACTTTGAGGTGGGTTGCTGGCCCCCTCTTCTTGTTTGCCCTCGTCCATTCACTCTCCCGTGAAAGAACTGGCCCCGTGGCTGGTATTGCCAGGATTGTTTTTGCTGGCCCTGCTGCGCCTGATTGTCGCCCTGGTAGGTCTGCTTGAATGTCTGATGTGACATTCCCGGCTGGTTTCCCCCTCTTCCGCTAGGTCTTAGTGTTGGGGTACCTCTTATCATTCCTCTGAATTGCAAGGCCCCCATGGACCTTGCAGTCTCATTTTCTTTTTTGAGTTGGGAGAGTTTCTCATCCACTGGTGCCCCAAACAGGATTTCTCCATTGAAGGGGGTGTTCAGGATGTTATTCTGAACTTCTGGCTTGAAGCCCGATATCCTAGCCAGGCATGCCTTAACTCTGTAACCCCCGATCATCATGAACCTGCTGGACGTGTCTGCCGCATACAGGGCTAATTTTAGGCATGAGTTAGCTATATTCTTGCCTTCCTCCACCAGGTGTGCTGCCCTCTGCTGGTATTGCTCAGGGAGGTGTTTGAGCAATTGTCCAATCTCATCCCAATGCTGGTACGTAAGCCTGTTGAGTAGGGCATTAGAGTTGGCAATGCGCCAGTGTACTGCTGCATTCCTCTCTATCTTCCTTCCAGTGAGGTCTATCCCCTTACTCTCTTTGTCAGGTGGTTGGCCTGAGTTTGTGGGAACGCTGGCTTTTTTTCTGGCTGTTGCTGCAATGATGGAGTCAGCTGTGACGGATCCCTGGATGTAGGGGGGGATCCTTAGAGGAGTGCTTGTATTTTCTCTATCCTGGTTGTGACAGACCTACAGCTTGCTGGTTCTTTGATTGCCTCACTCCCCTGGTCAAGGACACTTGGTAGCATGGGGAGGAATGGACTCCTGGTTTGAGTGGGGAGCAGGGTTTCTAGTAGGAAGCAGGCTTTTGGTTTTTCTTCCTCCGGTTTCACTCCATAAGCTGTTGCCACGTTCCTGATGACCATGTTGTAGATCCCAATGACATCTGGTGGCAAAGGCCTCGAAGGGTATGTCTCCACGGCCTCTTCCGGGCTTTCGGCGTCTAGGTCCTGCTAAACCAGGTCCTGCGCCACCGAGGATGCAGAGTCCAAACTTGTGCGCTGGTCTTCTTCGCCTTCTTTGAAATAGTATAGACCCTCTTCCTCTTGGTGTTGCTGGGGCTCGGGAGTTTTCGGCTGCTCTTCGGCATCGAACTACTCCTCATCTTAGACTTCGGCAATAGTAGTCGCCGGCTTAGACGAGACGGTAAACATCTTCATCCGCTCGTCGAATTCTCTTTTCCTTTGCAGGATGTTATCCATTTTGGCCTCAAGCCATCTCTTTTTCCTTTCCTTCTCGGCGGCCTGTTCGGCGTCGTTTGTTTCGGACAATCTCTGACATAGATGTCGATTTCGAAGAAGCAGTCAGATCCTTTTCCTTCGTCTTTGAATGCTACTTTTCAGGGGCGTGCTTAGACGACCTAGGCTTTTCGTGTGTTTTCACCACCTGGGAGTCCTTTTAGAAGGATCTGCTGGGCTGTTTGTCCCTGGATGCAGCTGCCGAAATTTTTGGCGTCAGTGCTCCTTTCGTGGACTTACACTGTTTTTCGAGAGTCTAACTCAGGCTTTCGAGAGTCTGTCTGGGCTTTAGGGGTCGACTTCTCTCCTACCTCTTTTGTAGTTTTCTTATTAGTCTCTACGACCGTGAAGTCATCTGGTCCCTCGGCGATGTTGTCCTCTTACCACTGGAGAGGCTCAATTCCCGAAGCGATGGAGGTTGGCCTTTTCCTTGCATTCTGTGGTTGGCTATCCTCTGCCTCTCTCTAATCCTGAGAGTCTTCAGCGTGAAGACGGAGCAGGCGTTGCAATCCTTGCTTTCGTGGTCGACCGGAGGCAGAGGTTGCAAACCAGGTGCTGGTCCTTCACGTACTTCTAGTGGCAATTGCGGCAGAATTTGAACAGTGTCTTGTCCATTCATGTGCTCAGGGGGCCCCCTGTGTGCGCATTCTCCGTTGGACGTCGAAGTATTCGAAGTTCTCCTCCTTCGTCGTCCCGGCGGTCTTCTTCCTGGATGTATACTCCAAACTTTCGGTAGATTTCAGCTTTTTCCTTCTTTTCTCCATAAACTCTGGAACCTCTTGGTGAAGATCCAGACCAAACGGCGGAAAAAAGAATCTGAAGATGGCGCCCAAAGGTGGGAGCTTCCTCAGGAAGCGTGCAGACGTCACAGGAAGTACAATAGAAGGTGGGACGTAGACGCCCACCGGGGCTATGAAGAAAAAAAAAAAAGAAAGAAAGAAAAGACTACGGTTCTGGACCTAACCACTAGACCACGGAATCCACAGCATAGTGAATCCAGAAAGATTCACGCTGCAAAACAATAGGAGCTGAATAGCCCTTTGAGGAGGTGTGAACTGGCTCCCAGAGAACAGACAAAAGCCTTGGGTGTAGGGAGTTGTTCTGTTCCTCTGATGGGAAGACCATCTGGGTAGTGTCCAGGAAATTAACAAAAGAGGCCTAGCCTAACATGTCACAGGCAGATGTCGCTAGCAATGGGCATACTCCCTCCTTTGTACCTCTAGTCAGCCAGGCACCAATCTCAGTGGGCGAGGTGTTCCCAGCAGAACTGGGTTAGAGTGACCACAGAGGATAAGGGTGCTTATCTCCTTGACCACTCCTCTAGATTGGGCACAGGAGCACTACATAAGTTGGTCAGTTGGCAGACTTCCGGTTAGGCTACAAGAGTACAACTAGCTACTACAAGACCCTTTTCCCGAAGAGCCCAGCTCCTCAGTTCCAATTGGGCCTGCCCTGGACCCTACTGTTTTTTTTCTTCTGGATTAAATCTTGGCCCCTCAACTGCTGTTCTTGGGGTCCTTGGACCCTTGGCTGTGTCAGAGTACTCCTAACATACAAAACCTGGGACTTAGAAACTTTTTGCTTCCAAAGACATATGGAGGACAGGGACTAACCTGTCAAAACAACTTGACTAAGGTGCTGCCTCTGGGCCAAAGATTCAGGCTGGTCCTGCTCAGAGCTTTTCAGCAAGATGTTGTGGAGAGGCTATCCAACCTTGTGGATCCCTATTCAGGTACAGTTTTCAGCCATGACCCACTGTGGGGGAATCTGAACTCCCAGGTGGGGAATCTGAATTCCCCAAAAATTAATAAAACTGTAGGTAGAAATCTTCATTGGACAAAGATAGCAAAATTATTCATCTGGCGAGGAATCTTCCTTGGAGTAAATTTCAAATTTCTCCTGCTCAGAACTTTCCCGCTAAAAATCAACAGTTTCATAGTATGTAGTCAAGGGGACTGGAAGTGGGCAACTAAATTAGAGTGCTCCAGAAGTCGGCAGTATGTATGTAGAAGAAGTCTTCAGTTATTCCATGCTGGTTTAAATAAGTGGTTTGTTGCAGTTGACTGGTACAGCACTGGGTAATGACATGAACTGTAGGGGTCATGTCTTATGTGAGTGTAAGAGGGCCAAGCAGTACTAGGGAATGAGTTTGAACTACAATCCAAGTACCATCTATTTCTAAGGGACAGGGGGATTACTTATAAATTTACATGGTCAAATAATACTCCTGCTGGACACAGGGATAGGAACTGGTGTTAATTGCCTTGGGAACAGCCACATTTTCACCTCCTTTCTGCATTGTAGGTGCTCCATTCAGTAGGCTTCTAATCTCGACTGGAAGGGTCAAGAGCTTGGCAGCTTCAACTGAGAATGTGGTACCACCTATTGATTTCTTACAGTAAGTCAGTATGATGATCCGTGGAGCAAACTTGGAGTGCAGTGTTCTATTTTGCTTGTATCAATATACATACAAAGGAGGATGGGATTACATAACCCACAGTGTGCATGATAGGACAGGCACATTCACAGAGATACCAAGAGGTGGATTATGCTACTGAAAAATGACAGGTAAAAATAACTTCTATATTCCAAAAATATACAGTACTAACATTACCCAGTTTAGACACATTTTCCTGACTGCGAGGTATGTTGGTTATTCATACTATGAATCCTAACAGTAAATAAAATAAAAACAAGTGTACTGAAGACACCGCCATTAAAAATGTGCAATTAGAATGAATCTGAAGTCAGGCTTACAATAAAGGTAAATCGTATACTAGAGCAAATTTAATTGGCATCGAAGAACAAGGTACTTACCTTTGGTAACGCTCTTTCGTGTGAATTCTCGATCTAATCACAGATACCTCACTCTTAGAATATAGTCAGATGCCAGACTGGATCTGGAAGATTTAAAGAGCTTGCTCCTGCGCACAGGTAGGTGGCGTCATGCAGCTCCGAGTGGACTTTGTTCTGACCCAGATGTGACATAGCAGCAGTATGAAAATGCCACACAAGCGCCTTTTCTTGACACTGTCCGTGCCCTTGGACGTGAAGCTCAACTATAATTAGAAGTACCAATGTGCAGATCTGTAATATAGGACACTGTTGGATGGAAAAAGACAATTCCAAAGAACAGCAAGGGAGGGCGATGAGGGAATCTGCGGATGGAATATCCACCAGAAAGAGAGTTATAGAAGCTAAGTAACTTGTTCTTGTGATGGATACTTCTAATCCCAGATAACTCACCTTTAGAATAGCTACCAAAGATGTACCTTCCAATGTGTTGGTCTGTGGAATGGCTCAGACCAAAAGGTTCCACAGGACCTAATGGCCAAAATGCCCCACCTGGATTTCAGGGCAGTAGTGCTTTGTGAAGAATGTGCACTGATGCATGTTGCATCCAGACAGGTGTCAAAGACAGGCACCCCGCATGCCAGGGCACTAGTAGTAGACTTCGCCCTGGTGGAATGGACACTCAAACCTCAGGAGGCTTCTTCTTGGTCAGAGTTCCTTGTATGCACTGCCTAGTCTTTCTTTGCCTAAGAGAACCCCTCAAAAAGCATACTGTCAACCGGATTGCTTTCGTTAGACTGATGTAGAACCTTAAAGTTATTATGGGGTCCAGGGGATGGAATCCCACCCTCCTTTATAGAGGGGAGAGGTGGAGCAAAGACCGCTGGTAGAGTGATAGATTTGCCAAAATGAAAAGCAGTCACGACGTGACAAAGAAAAGCCTGCCCAGGTTCTCAACACCACTTTATGTGGGAAAAAGGTGGTGCAAGGTTGCTGCATTGAGAGAGCTTGAAGATCACTCACACGATAAGTGGAGATTAAAGAGACCAGAAACAGTGTCTTCAGAGTCAGGAGGTTTAGTGGACAGCTGTGCATTAGTTCGCAGTACATACATCATTACACCAGGCGATTTGAATAAAGATGGGTGGTCCGGTAAATGTAACAAGGGAGAAAGGCTGACAAATAACCTATAACTATGTCCATCGCAATTCCTTTCTGGGACAGAGATAAAACAAACTAAATGCGTTGCTTACCTGTAACTGCAGTTATCAGGTATTGGTGTCTTTCATAGATTCACATGCCCGAATCATTCCCAGTCGTCGGAATGGGAGTCCCCGGTACATAAATAAAGTAATGTCCCATAAACATATAGATAAATAGGCCTAAAGGCCTCACATTAGTAACCTATCTCTGTCCATTTGTAGAAAGGACCAAACTCTAGAAAAGAGCCAATCAGCTGACACCTCCCTCTAGAACCCTCCTGGATGGAGCCTCAGTCCCTCAGATTTTCGTACGCACAAAGCTAAGTAGGAGTATTACTGAGAGAAGTAGGTGAGCCCTTCCAGGGGAGGCGGGAGGTTGCATATGAATCTATGAAAGACACCAATACTGGATAACTGCAGTTACAGGTAAGCAACGCATTTCTTATCCAGTATTAGGGGCGTCTTTCATAGATTCACATGCCTGAATCAGAGTAGTAAGCAATGAACAAAGCACATTTCGGATGGTATAGGATATGCAAGTCATTAGATAACATATCAAACTAATAGAAACATGCATTTGCAAGCAAGAGATACCACCAAATTATACAATAGAGAAATGTGCATACATGAGAAGGATGGAGGGATGAAGAAAAGGCCGAACTCTACTGAAATAGATGACTAAGTACTGCTTGTCCCACAGCAGCATCCTTCATGAGTTCTGTGTCCAGGCAGTAATGTCTAGTGAAGGTATGTGGCGACTTCCATGTTGCGCTCTACAAATGTCTATGACCGGCACTCTTGCAAACAGCGCCATGGATGTAGATATCGCCCTGGCAGAGTGGGCTCGCACCTAAGATTGCAGGGGCTGGCCTGCCTGCTCATGACAAAACGTAATAACTGCAGAAATCTAGCGGGATATACTTTGCTTGGCGAGTGTAAGACCTCTTCTGGGTCTACTGTAAGCCACAAATAGCTGAGACTTCCTGAAGGTTTTTGTCTTTTCAATATAGAAATTAAGGCAGCGCTTAAGATCTAGAGAATGCAACGACCTTTCCGCTGCCGTCGTGGGATTCGGGAAGAAAGAGCGTAAGACCACCGGCTCGTTGAGATGGAAGTCCGACGGGACTTTTGGAATAAACTTTGGGTTTGTCCGCAAGATTGCTCTATCCTGCTTGAATTGCAGGAAAGGCTCTTGTATTGATAAAGCTTGAAGCTCACTCACCCGTCTTGCGGAGGTGAGAGCAAGTAGGAGGGCTGTCTTCCAAGAAAGTTATTTCAGGTCAGCCCTGTGTACCGGTTCAAAGGGGTGCTTCATAAGCTGGTTAAGGACTGTGTTCAGGTGCCAGGTAGGAGGCAAAATTGACACAGGGGGAAAGGTCCTGTAGAGTCCTTTTAAAAACTATTTGCTCAATCTGTTAGACCAAAGAGAAGGGCCAGTAGGAGATCTTCTGTAACGGGATATCGGCGCCAAATGGACCCTGATGGACGCATGAGCCAGGCCGGAGTTCGCCAGATGGAGAAGATAAGGCAATATTTCTTCCGGAGAAGAAAAGAAAGGATGTATAACTTGACCTGTACACCAGACGCAGAATCTCTTCAATTTCAAAGAGTATGTTTTGTTGGTGCTATCAGCCTGAGCCAAGATTGCTCTACATTCTGGCGGGATAGTCGAGCTTTGAAATTTTCTGAACTCAGGAGCCAAGCGGCTAATTTGAATGAGGCCAGATTCGGATTTTAAACTTGCTGGTTGCACATCGTGAGGAGAGATGGGAACTTCTGCAGATGCATCGGCGGTTCCAGAGATAGACTGAGTTCCGTGAACCAATGTTGGCGCGGCCAAGTTGGGGCTACCATGAATGAGAGTGCAAGGCTCCGCCTTCAGCTTTCTGAGGACCCTGGGAATCATTGGAAATGGTGGAAAGGCGTACGCAAAGACGTTGCACCATGTGATCGAAAAAGCATTCCCTAGGGACCCTTTCTGGGGATGCCAACTTGCAAAGTGTGGGCATTTGGTGTTGGACCTTGTGACAAACCGGTCGATTTGAGGAGAACCCCATCTCGAGAAAATTTGGTTGAGGATTCCTTGATCCAGTTCCCACTTGTGCGACGTCGTTCTCTGTCTGCTTAGTGATTCGGCGAGCACATTGTCCATGCCTGGAACATAACCCGCCCGAAGAGATATATTGTGTCCGATTACCCAGTTCCAAATTTTTTGCGACTCGTGAGAGAGTGTCATTGAGAGAGTCCCTCCTTGTTTGTTTAGGTAGTGCATCGTCGTAGTGTTGTCTGTACGGACGAGCACTAGCGAATTTTTGATTCTCTGAAGGGAAGCTTACAGGGCAAGGAAGACTGTCCATAGTTCCAGGAGACTGATATGGAACCCCTTTTCTAAGGGGGACCACTTCCTGCTTATCTGTAGCTCTTGGAGGAAAGCTCCCCAACCTTCCAAGGAGGCGTCTGTCGTGATGACATGTGGTGTAGCCGGAACCAGGAATGGTAAGCCTTGAGAAAGGTTTCAAATCAATATCCACCATTGAAGGGCCTTGACCATTTGAGGAGTGAACTTTATGCGATCGTCGAAAGACCCTGTGCATTGGACCCATTGTTTTGCGAGTGCCTCCTGGAGGGGGCGCATGTGTAGCCTGCAGTGAGGTATCAAGAGGATACATGATGACATCATTCCCAGTAGGGATTTGAAAAGTCGGACTGTTAAGGTCTTCTTTGAAGTCACAAGCATAGCCAGTGTCAGAAGCCTTTTCTTTCTCTCTTGAGATGGAAAGGCTTTCTTTAGTCGTGTGTCGAGAGTTGCACCTAGGAAATTGATGCGCTGAGAAGGCAGGAGGACTGATTTCTCCCGATTGAGTGGGAGTCCTAAATGATTGAAAAGTTGCAGACTCTTGGTGAAGGAGATACTGTGGTAGGTGGTAGAGCAGGAGACTCTGGAAACCTGTTTGTAGTCTTGAATGGGGCACTTTAAGTCAGTAACCAAAGAGGCTGGAAGGCAAACTATAGGTTGAGGTGGCGGATGATATTCCTCCTCCTGATCCTCTTCTTCATCCTAACTTTGGCATTTTACATTAATTTCTGAAGGGCTTGTAGCCGTCTGAAACATGTCCCCTTCATCTGAATCCTCCTCTTGAAGGAGACATGCTGGGGGCAGTGGTTGAACGCGGCTTGGCTAGGTTATAGCCGGCGGGAGCGCATTGTTCGTGATTCTAAGGCGTACACACGTGGTTTGAAGGCCAGAATCCATCATAGTCGACGAGCCAGTCGACGGCGGAGCGTTGATGGGTGTCGTAGATGGTGTAGTCATCGTCGTAGGGGCTGCCGTCGACGGTGGAGACCTCCGCCGACGGTGGAGACCTCCGCCGTCGATGAGCCCTCTGTCGACGAGCCCATCGTCGGCGGTGTCTTCGAAGTCAACAGAGTTTTCTTGATGGCTATCGTCGACGACAAAGTCTTTTCTGCAGTCGACGATGGGGTCATAGTCGTCGACGAGGCTAATGACTATGCCGTCGACGTAGAAACATTTGTCGTCGACGTAGATACATGTGAAGCAGTAGACAGTTTCTCGACTATGACGTTGACGATGACGTCGTCGACGGTGTCAAAACAGGCTTTTTGAAGGTGTGCAATTCCTAAGAGGAAACCTTCACAGAAGTTGCATTAGAGAGAACCTCTGAAGACTTCTTTAATGTCTTCTTTTGAGGAGGAGCCGTAGGACTAGGAGAAGCCACCCTTTGTCTCTTTAGAGAAGATCTTAAAGAGACTGAATAACCTTCACTTTCCTCAGAGGATTCAAGGTGGTCCCTGTCTTTCAGCCTCTGGAGCCAGATTAAAAGGCGTCCTTCACGGTCCTCGAGGGTTTTAGTGGACATACCTTGCAGTCTTTAGAAAAATGGTAGATAATACCTTACTCTCTATTTGTGGTAGTGTGGGCAAGCTGTAAGGCTTTGTCAGAGGGTAGTCTTAAGCATTTATTGTACACACACAGGCAAGAAAGGATATCACACACTCAAAGACTGAACTCAGAGCAATTGTTTGTATCAAAAATATTTCTTTGTTGCATTTTATTTTTAGAACCAAGCCAGACTTGGTGCAGGTAAGTAAAAATAGTACTTTTCTGATAATGCAGTTGCATGCAGATACAGGTAGATTTCATGTTCATAAACAGTTTTAATTACTTTTCAGTTACTTTCTAATTACTTTGTGATTACTGTGTTACTTTCCAGGAAACGTTTTCTACTCAGTGTGATATGCCTAGAGATAACACTTGGACATTTCCTGGATAAAAGGTGAGTAAAACAGTTTATCACAACACAGTTTATTAGGTTTCCATACACAACACCCTCAACACTTAGATTTATTTTTAGAGGAATACAGTCAATGCAATCCTATGGGGAAAATTGAGTTATTGTTTTGCAGGCAAGTAAACGCTCTTGTGGGTTGAGTTTCTGGGGTTAGAACAAGGGTTCCCCCAGGGTCAAGAAAGCACTCGAAAATCACCCTTAGCGGTACTAGGGTAGCCGGGTGCAGAGTGCCGAAATCCAACGTCCAATGGGTGTTAAGGGGCCTCCGGTTGGTGGCTGCTCACGAGTAGGCCACAAGGTTGAGGGAGCAAAGCTCCTAGGGTGACTCAGGGCAAGGGGGGGGGGGGGTTGGGGGTTCAAGTTAGCACACAAAGTGCACCCACAGCAACATAGGGTCAGCCAGGTGCAGGGTGCTGTTTTGTCATCAGGTGCCCAGTTTTTTTCAATGGGGTTTCAACAAACACTGCAGGCTGGGGAGAAGAATATCTTCTGGAGGCGACCATGAGTTGGAGAGGTAAGTTTGGATGTTGTGGGATGCCAGGACCCCGTAAGTTGGGCCATCCAAGGCCGTGGGGTGTCGGGTGCAGGGGTGTCTTTTGGAGTCAGTATTTTCATAATGGCTCCAGTCACAGGGATCCTCCTGTAAGTGGCTGCATGCGTCATCTGGAGACTTGAGGTAGGTCAGGGATCACAAGAACCCAGGTCAGGATCGCAGAAGACACCTACTCTTGTTGTTCGGCCACTCGAACTCGGGCCGTGGGCGTCGGGTGCAGACTTGTGGATTTGGCAGAAGCCAGCGTCTGTGGGTGAGCAAATCCGGTGCGCACAAGAGATAGTCTTTCTGGAACAAGGCAGGGCAGGTCCTCCAGCTGGGGGGGTGGCGGTGGAAGGGAGGGAGGGGGGGGACACAACAAACCAGGATTCTGCTGGAGCAGGTCGGGGTCAGGACAGGCCAGTCAGTTGGTGCCCTCTTTCTCCTTCAACACGGCTCTTCGTCCTTCTTCTGGTTTCTTCTTGTCCGAGGAGGCAAGGTTCAGGGGTTGCACCTAAATAATAGATTATGCGGCGTTTCAGGTAGGTACAGGTTGGGACCAATGGGGTGGGTGCACCCCCTATTATGCCACCCTCCACAAGCCTCACACCGGTTGGCTGGTTCCCCTCCATTTTCAAGTTGGTGGGGACTGAGGGTTGTGCTTCACCTCGCCTTCCCCACCTGAGGAGTGGAGTTGGCAATGGTGGGTACACCTCTCCTCTTATCTTTGTTTGTCACAGATTCTCCCGCCCAAAGTGGGAGGTCAGAACTGGTGAGGGCCATTTGCTGGGAGCAGTAAATGGCTGGTTCAGCTCACAAAGACGGCAAGCCTTTGAAGCTTCCCCTTTGGGGAACCTGCCATTCCTGGGGGAGGAGACTTGATACCTCTGCCCAGGATGTGCTTTGTTTCAGGACCCAGAGAGCGGGAATGCTCTCAACCCAGGGGTCCAGAAACATCTCTGGGGGTGGCAGCTGGCGAGCAGCCAAGGCACTAGAGTTGGATCGTTTATCAGGGGAATCTCCAAGATGCCTTCAGAGTGCATTTTTCAATAAATCCCAAACTATTATCAGTGTGGGTTTAATGTGATGAGAAGTTAGATATCAAACTTCCAAGATTTCAGTAAAGCCTTTACAGTGCTCTGTAGTTTGTAATGACAAACTCCCAGACCATATACTCTTTATGGCTTTACTGCACTTACAAGGTCTAAGAATATGCTTCAACACTGAAGGGGTACAGGGCTCATGTACCTGTATCCTCACCACTGGCATAGTGCACCCAGCTAGAGGGGTGGCTGATCTATGCCATAGGCTAGCGGGTTGTAGGTATGGCAGACAGGGATGTGTGCCATATCAACTTCACTTTTCTCTGCACCAAAACACTCAGCCTGCAATGGCAGTGCGTGGGTGTGAAGGTACAGGACCTCTGAGGGTGGCACAGTAAGTGCAGCAGCACTTAGAGGCCTTCTTTGGTCACAGGGCCCTTGGTACCAAGGGTACCTTTTACAGAGGACTTACATGTGACCAGAGAGGTGCAAATTGGGGGTATACAGTACAGTTTTAGGGAAAGAACATAGGCCCTGGGTACGTGTTTGGCATGAACCCAGGGCACACTCAGTCAAAGAGCATCAACACCAGGCAAAATGTGGGGATAGCATTCACAACAGGAACCGCTTGGTCTCATACATTGCGGTGAATACTAAGAAGATCCTGGTACAAGACCCTGCCACACAGCTGCGACAGGAGATCTCCCAAAATGGTAGCCTAATCAGAGAATAGATGTTCATGCCCAGAAGTTCCAGGTAACACTTCTTGCCTAATCTGTAGCCACTAGGAAGACTTGGGGCAGATCGTTCCTTATCTTCAGAACTAGGGGCAGCAGAGGCAGCAATGGAAAGACATGAAGAAATCCTATGCTCCACACTATCCAGAATGCGTCAAGACGACATCCTTCTTGGGAACTCCAGCGTGAAAGCGTTTTGACACATAGTGTTTCAGCAGTGGTGAAAATATCTAGCCAGCATTAATCACATTACTGTAAGATATCATGTGCCACCTCGGGGTGTAACTGCTGTTTGTGATCTGTGTAACATGCGGAGTTCATCCGCCCTAGAGTTCAAAGACCCTGCCACGTGGGTTTACAACCAAAAAATACCATGCCACTCCAGCTGCGAAATACTTATTGGCACAGTATCAAAACACCCTACCCTACTTGTTGCAGTACCACATGGCGATGGTGTTCACTGAGAACCTGAACCAGATGCCCTTTGATGGGCAGTAGAAAGGCTTTCAGCGCCAGGCAAAAGGACTACAACTTCAATCAACTTGTGGAGATGGGCCTCTACCGGAGAACGCAGTCCACAGATCTCCACTTCCACAGACAACCTCCACAACCAGCAGTGATGCATCAATCACCAACAACCGCTCCAAGTGGAGCAGGGAAGGGTCTGCTCATGATCAAATTGCATTAGAGCAGCCACTACACTGCAGGTCCTTTGCAGGTGCCTTTGAAAGCTGGATGGAATTAAACAGGTTGCCCTGGTGCAGGGTGCACCGAAGCTTCAGGTCCTACGGCAGAAACCGCATATGCCACCTGTCATAGTCCACAAGCAAGATGTAGCTAGACAAGAAGCATGAGAGCCACTCTCACCAAGACGAGGAATGAGGCTGAAACATCCGGATCACAGCCAGAATGTCCTAGACTAGTGAAGGAGGGAAAGACCGAAACTGCAGCATACCCAGGATGGCTCCAATGGAAGGTACTCTCTGCAAAGGAATCTCGTGTGACTATGGCACTTTGATAGTGAACCTCAATGATGTCAGGAGGTACACAGTCATCTGGAGGTGGTCCACGACTGACTGTTGTGAGCTTGCCATCAATAGCCAATTGTAGAGGTAGGGGAAAACTGGATTCACTTACCTCATAAGGCTGGTGGCAGTGGTCGCAGCACCATTCTTAAATACCCGAGGGCACTGGCGAGGACAAAGGGGGGGCACAACTAATTGAAAAAGTTAATTCAGAGGGTGGAGAGCTAAAATTGCATAAAAGGCATCATGTCCTCCTTTGGCACAAGGAAATAGTGGGAGTAATAGCCAGTCTCTATTTCTGGCACCATGACTATCACTAGAGCTAATCAAGTCAAATGAGCCTGCACTTCTTGACGCAAGGTGGAGTGGTACTCCTGTGAAAACACTGATGTGGGCGCAAGTTGCAGCAGGTCTAAAAAGAATGGTAGGCCTCGCCCTTATCAAGGAAAGGATCTGAAGTACCAACCTTTCGGATTTTAGATTTTGCTACCCTTGGAGGAAATGTCTGATCCTACCTCCCCCACAGGGTGGTTGTGTGCCACAAAGGGCACACTAAACTGGCTTGGTGCCTGATGCCATGGAGACAGCGCTGTGAGGTGTGCTGCACCATGTGGTCTGAATACTGTCTGCTAGATATTTGCCCCTAAAAGAACAGCGGTGCTTGGTGGTGGTGGTGAGGGGGGGGTAGGGGTGGGTAGGGGGGGGGGGTGGTGCTCAAAGGGGAAAACTGTTGACGATACTGTAATGCAGGAGCAGAAAAGCTTAAGGAAGGTGCAGGCCCAGCTTTCTTTAAAGCTTTTCAAAGCTAAACTGACAACATTCATCCCATGGCATATCGGTCAGGCAGAACTGCACGTTACCAGAGAAGCTAGTGGATCACATCCAAACATGCGCCTTAGCACAACTGCTCTGCCCAAGCAGTCTATAGTGACCAGAACCGAATTAATATATTTTACAGCTTATTGATCATCCTAGATGGTTTGAGCCAGGTTGGCCTGAAACTTCCCAGCGACTGCCAGCAAGATCTCAACAACCATGTTGCTATGATTTATGGGACATCTCCCCCACTTAACAGCTGGCACTGACTTGTGGGAGGGCTAGGATGGCCAAGGAAAACATTTTTTCTGAAAGTCTAGGTTTTTTTACACTGTTAGGTGGAGTCTTTGGGAACAAATTGGGGTTCAACATAGTGGTGGAAGCTTGAACCGTCAAACTTTCTGGTGTAAGGTGCTGCAAATAGAAGCCCGGCACTTGCCAGTGATGCCAGAGAACGTACCAGGTGCCCATAAGGGTGTTAGTGCTTCAGAGACTAGTTGCAAGCACCTGATTTTGTTTGCTCACTTTGCAAACCTTCTGTCTGTAGGTTAGTTTGAACTTCCATAGTTGGCAGCTGTAAATGCAACACCTCTGCTGTCAGTTTCATTACCACAGCAAGGTAGAGCATCTCTACCGTTGATAAACCACAGTAAAATACAACGGAGTCCCTGTAAGTGTCCAACCCACTGGCCCCTTTAAGTCCATGTGTAAATTGTCATCAGGGTAGGGCAAAACAACCCCCTTCTTTGCCATTGTCATGTCCAAAGGCTGGTTGCCTTAGATCAGACTCTGAACTGAAAAGTTGTTGGAGCCCTGGGATGAGACTCAGAAGAAAAGGCATGGTTTAGTTAGAATCGTAGCGGACTGTGACCAGGTGTGTCCGTAAGATTTTTAGACATGACCTTTGTCAGGGAAGAGACAAATTTGGCTCAGAGTTGGAAAGTGCTATTGGGGCATGGTTCTCCTCAGGCACCTTCCATGTCAAAGGGACCAGAGTGGATTTTGGTGCTGGATTAGAAGTCTGCTTCAATGTCAGAGCAGATCCAATGGCTGGTTCAGATGTTACAGAGGATGGATCCACCAGCAGCAACTTGAACAGAGAGCCCCAGAGGGAGCCACAGATGGCTAAAGATCCACAACATGGACTCATTAAGGGCCTCTATCTGTTATTGAGTCACCAATGGCCCTGGGAAGTCTGGGTGCTTCAGGATTAACTGTAGAATCGGCTGATCAGGAAAAGACCGGGATCATGAACAACACTGATGTACTTGCAGCTTCTCAGAATGAACGTGTGATGGGACTGGGACAAATCTCCTCTATCCCTCCTATGCATCAGAATAGACTTCCCCAAAGAACTGGACTGTGATGAAGATCTGTTATGGGAATGGATCCGCATCCAGCATTGCAGGATTTCCATGACTTCTTTCAGAGTTCGTCGATGTACAGCTTCTCTTCACGTTTCCAAATTGCATCTCGATGCATAATGGCACACATGTGGCAGGAGTTGGAAACATGCCCAAACCCAAATATCAGAGCTAAACCTCATGGGGGTCTGTCACAGTTTGCAGGTTTCTTAAAGGGTTAAAGTGTTTGCAAGGTACACTATTCCTTTGCACACTGGCAAAAAACTGAATAATTAAGAAAAAAACAACTTTCAATTAACAAGGAAATTGTATCTGCGTATGAAGGAACGGAAAGTGACGCACAGAGTTAGCACTAATATGAGGCTTCGTTGTCGCTTTTGGGGCACAACCAAGCCAAAGGAGAGACGTACAGCACCACATAGCAGCACACAGGCGTAATGCCATTTAAAGCTTCCAGATCATGCCTAGAGCAGGAGGATATATCCCGGGTGAGGCATCTGCAATTAGATTTTTCAGAAAAGGGAATTCAAGACAAGGTCGCTAATTTGGCTTTCACAAAGTGCAGCAACAGATAAAACGTTCAAGTACCTGCTTGCCTCTTGTTTGCATCTTTATTTTCATTTCTTAATTGATCAGCGTCTGGTCTGGAAAGCCTGTGTGCTTCAACTGAAAGAGATTATGAAGTTAACATTTTAGACACCAAGCTTTATAATGTGACAGTGCACCAACTTTCTTCCAGTGAGTTACCAACTTTTAAGGTGAAATTTATTTTCGGCATAGCACATTTTAGTTTGACCATCATATAACATTAAGGCACACAGGTTTCAAAGGAAGCTAAATTGGTTCAGAAGTGCCCCTGCCCACCATAGGCCTCACTATTTTCTGCCTCAGCCTCTGGGGAGTAGGAATGAGTGAGGGGGGCAGAGGTAGATCGAATGAACAGCAAATGACCTGTGAAGGCACTGTGCCCAGTTCACGCTAGCAAGGACTGAAAAAAATCCAAAAAATTAACCAAAATATCCTTCTCCCTCACCTTCCAACTTGTAGGAAAGTGGGTTTATGTTGCACTAACACCGCTCCACCCAACACTTTTGGCCATATTTCTGATGCACTCTGAGTGAGTGTGCCTTGCATCCCTGCCAACCAGGTTCCCAGAGCATGTGCTCTTTTCCTAACCTGCACCATTGTTTATACAATTGGCACAACTCTGGCCTACATGCAAGTCCTTTGTAAGGGGTACCTATGGTACCAAATATCTGGAAGTCAGTGAAAGGCCTCTGAGGGCTGCAGCATTGATTAGGTCACTCTCAGACACCTCACCACAAACACGCCACACTGCCAGTGCAGCTGACATGTTTTGCTGCAGCTAAAAGTGAAGTCAACATTGGCACCCATCCCTGGGTGCCATGCCTGCCCAGGACTGCATGAGGTCTAGGTAAGTCACCCTTAGGGCATGGTGCACTATACCTCATGTGAGGTCCTATCTGCATGAGCAGGCAGGTCCCTATAATATCGAAGGCCGTTCTTAGATATTGTAAGTGCCCAGTAAAGCCAACCAGAGTATGTGGTCTAGGGACCCATGGGGTGGGTGCCTTTGCTCCCTGGGCCCAGAAATAAAGCCTTTCCTGGGTTAAAGTGTTTACACCTTCCCCAAGTCAGAGTCTCATCTGTGAACGGGGAGCTTCAAATGCATGCCACCTTTGCAACGCAACCCCTAGCCTCTCCTGCTATCAGGAGTTGCCCCCCCTTCCACTGCGACCAGACCGGTAAGCAGATTACAGACGTCGAAAGGCACCCCTGCAGTCACAGACCCTGCATCCTGGTGTACCAAACCCCGGAGGGTCCCAACATTGAGGGACATCTCTACTTGCCTGCCCAGCTGTTGGTTCCTCCTGCACAACATCCTGGACTGAGCCTGCAGCCGAAAGTTAAAGACAACCCCCATAGGATTGCTTTGGGCTCCTGACAGTCTAAGCAACCCATTGCACCCGGCCACTCCTGTGCCGCTTGTGGTGTAGTCTTGGTGCTAACTTGGGACCCCCTTTGCTCTCACTTAAACCCTAGGAGTTTGTCTCCCAAAACAGAGTGGCCTGCCCTTGAGCAGTCAACAAACAAGGTGCCCCCCTAGTCCCGCTGGCTAACACTGGCTCCCTGCACCTGGCCACCCTAGTGCCGCTGGTGGTGCACATAGTGCTGAATTGAGCCTTGGTTCCAATCCTCTAAAAACACAGTTACCAAAACGGTTTACTGACCTGCAAACTTAACACTTCGTTTTTCTCCAAAGGATTGTATGGTGGGTTTATATCTGAAAAATGCCCCAAGTGTTGAACCTGTTTTGTACTGCAATAAAGTAAATTAGTGTCTTCAAAAGAGTTAACTTGCCGACTGATGTACTGTGATGCCTAGACTGAGTTAGTAGTTTGTTTCAACCCAAACTAGAATAGTAACCACAAAGTAATCTAAATTACAAGTATTCTAAAGTGCAAACAACCAATTTTTCTACTGCAAATAAAGTGCATGCTTCTACAAAACCAGTACACACTGTATCTTGCAAAGTTTTAGTGTATTGAAAGTATCACTTACCTACTACCGAGTAAATCTTGGTTCTAGTAATAAAAACAAGTAAGAACATTTTATACAAACAATTGGTCTGGATTCAGTCTGAGTGTATGACATAATTTCTTGCCTCAGTGTGTACAACAAATGCCTAATGTTACCTTCTGCTAAGCCCGACTGCTCCACCACATTATTACACGAGAGAGAGTAAGGTATTATCCATTTTAGCCCCTGCTATACCTCTGGGGATCCACTGAACTGTGCACACTATACCTTACTTCAGTACAATAGACACACAGCCAGGTTCCTACACACCTTAATCAATATTTCCATCTTAATCTTTCATTGGACATCATTTCACAGCACATCCTAGTTAAATCCATATCGCCACTCTATTCTGCAAAGTTCATATCGTACATAAACCATTCTCAATAGTGTGCTAGGTTTTACTGGAGCTATGCAACTTTCATCTTTATTTTCCTGGAACGGAAGCTGGGATAAGCTCTAATATTGCAAAGAAAAGAAAAATATCATATCACTACTCCCTCTGCCTGCCAAAACCAATAAGCAACTTTCATTATTTCTTGAAAATCATGATTTTCTGAACTCCCATCAGTTAGGCTTTCATCTGCTTCATAGCAATTAAACTGCTTTAGTCTCCGCCCTTGATGACCACCAGCAATTGGTGAGCCTAGGAGGCACTGTGATGCTGGCCATCCTTAAGCTTTTGGCCAACTTTCATACATACCATTCTTCTCTCCTAGCTCTCAAAAGAACAAGTGACTTACCTTCAGTAACGATATATCTAAGAAACTATTTCTGACGTTGCAGGAGCTACTTCGAAGCGCACTCTAGCACTGACGTCGGTTCTGTACATGACTTTCCGTGCCAGGAACGCAGAGCCATGCAAGATGCTGATAACTGGTGCATATAAACTAGGGCCCTGAAAGGGATGACCTTAACCCTAGAAATCAGTTCGCAGAATGGGGAGGATGGGTGGGGCGAAAAGGAAGCTATCACTAACTAATGTCTCTTACAGATATATCGCTACCAAAGGGAAGTAACTTGTTCATCTGAAAGAAACAGCGATAGATTCCTTACCTTAGAATAGATACCCCAGCAATACCAACCCCGGTGGTGGGTCTGCGAACCAAGATCACACCAGAAAGTCACAGAGAACAGAATAGCCAAAGAAGACATCTCTCCGGACTGGACTATCAAGGCAATAATGCTTAGTAAAAGTGTGCAGCGAAGCCCACGTGGCTGCCTGACAGATGTCTTGCAGGGGGCACCACGTCCCAATGTAGTAGTAGCCGCTGTCGCCCAGGTAGATTGGGTGCGCAACCCCACAAGAGTTTCCTTTTTAGCCAGAGAATAACAGGCCTTGATGCAGAAGACGACCCATTGGGAGATAATTCTCTTGTGTACAGCTCGGCCTTTATTGGCGCCTACGTAGCCAACAATGAGCTGGTCACCAACCCGGAACTGTTGCGTGCGATTCAGGTAGAATGAGAGCGCACGTTTAGGGTCCAGACGGTGGAGCCTTCCTTCCTCTCTGGAAGGGTGCGGAGGCGGAAATAAAGTGGACAAGGTGATAGTTTGCTGAATGTGGAAGGCAGTGACAACCTTTGGCAAGAAGGAAGGACGAGTGCGAAGCACAACCTTATCCGGATGAACCAACAGAAAGGGAGGCTTACAGGAAAGAGCCTGGAGCTCACGCGCCTAGCGGAGGTGATGGCAACCAGGAAAGCAGTCATTAAAGTTAATAAACGAAGAGGACAGTTGTGAAGTGGCTCTAAAGGAGCGCACAAATAAGAAAGAACCAGATTCAAGTCCCACTGCGGCATTACAAACTGCATAGGAGGGAAAAGGTGTGTATTTGACTTTGAGAAACCCATTTACAACTGGGGACTTGAAAAGAGAGAGCTGATCAGGGAGTCTGAGAAAGGACGAAATTGCAGAAAAGCAGCCCTTAATAGTGCCCAGGGCAGAGCCCTGCTGGGCCAGAGAAAGAAGGAACAAAAGGACTTCTGAAAGAGGGGCAGAAAGGGGATCCACAGCCTTTGCTGTACACCATGCCACAAATGTGTTCCATCTGCAGGCGTATACCGATTTAGTGGAGGGACGCCTGGCTGCCAGAATGATATCACAGACTACAGGAGGCAAGTGAAATTAAATCAACTGTTGCCGCTTAATCTCCACACATGTAGGTGGAGGCTGGACAGGTTCGGGTGGAGGACTGTCCCCTGCTGCTGCGACAGAAGATCCTCCCAGAGAGGCAGTCGGATCGGGGGATCCATGCTTCTATGGAGTAGCTCAGCATACCACACTCTTCGAGCCCAGTCCGGGGCCACAAGAATGACTTGGGCATGGTCGCACCTGATCTTCAGCACTCTGGGTAGAAGTGGTATAGGCGGAAAGGCATACAATAGACCGCAGCTCCACTCTTGACAAAAAGAGTCGCCGAGCGAATGCCGCCTTGGAAATTCCAACGTGCAGAAGCGATGACATTGCGCGTTCTCTTCGGTGGCGATTAGATCTAACCAAGGCTCTCCCCTCTGTTTAAAGAGACCTTGCGCCCCCTCCGAGTGAAGACACCATTCGTTTTCCATCATGCACCTGCGGCAGAGTTTGTCCGCCCTGGCGTTCAAAGAACCTGCCAAGTGTTGAACCGTCAAGGAAATGCCTTGACGTTCCAGCCATGTCCAGAGATGCAGAGCCTCCTGACATAGGGTCCACGACCCCACCCGGTCTTGCTTGTTGCAATGCCACATGGCGGTGGAATTGTCTGAACAGCTGCACTACTCTCCCCTTGACAGAGGGAAGGAATGTCTTTAATGCAAGTAGGATCGCCCGGAGCTCCAGAAGGTTGATATGGAGCATGGACTCTGCCATGGACCAGAGGCCTCTGATCTCCGCATCCGTCACCACTGTGTGCTCCGGTTGGGGAAGGAAGAGGGATCTGCCGCTGACTCAATGTTGGTTTGTGAGCCACCACTGCAACTGCTATGCAGTGCCCTTCGAGATCTGGATGTGCTTGGACAGGTCCCCTTGATGCTGGGCCCACTGGAACTTCAGGTCCCACTGCAGAGCCCGCATATGCCATCTGGCATGATTGGTCAGCAGGATGCAGGAGGCCATGAGGCCCAGCAGCCTCAAGGTCATCCTGACCGAAACCCAGGACAAGGGCCGAAAGATCGGAATTATAGCCCGAATGTCCTGGACTCCCTGCTCGGGAGGATAAACCCGAAACTGCGCCGGGTCCAGAACCGCTCCAATTAAGAGGAGCTTCTGAGAGGGAATCAGGTGAGACTTCAGCACGTTAAAGGAGAACCCCAGCAAATGCAGGTCGGCGGCCATAGTCTGGAGGTGGGAGAGGACTGCCTGGGGCGAGCCCACCTACAACAACCAGTCAGAGATAGAGGAAAACTGAAACCCCCAATCTGCGCAGATGAGCTGCCACCGCCGCCATCACTTCCGTGAACACCCGAGGTGTGCTGGTAAGGCCAAAAGGGGAGCACGGTGAACTGAAAGTGCTTGTGGCCTACTGTGAACCATAGGTAACGCCGGTGGGCCAGCAGAACGGGGATATGAAATAAGCGTCTTGCAAGTCCAACGTCACCATCCAGTCTTGCGGGTCTAGGGCAGACAAGACCTGAGCAAGTGTGAGCATCTTGAACTTCTCCTTCCGGAGGAAGCGATTGACGTTGCGAAGGTCTAAGATGGGCCCAGGTTCTTGTCCTTCTTTGGATCCAAGTAGTAGTGCGAGTAACAACCACAACCTACTTCTGGCATCGGAACACGCTCGATGGCCCCCTTGGCCAAGAGGGCTGCAACTTCCTGCTGGAGAAGTGCCAAGTGATCTCCCGGCATGCGGTGGCACTGTGGTGGCATGGTTGGATGGGTAGTCTCGAAGGAGAGGGAGTAACCCCTTCGGACTATCTGCAAAACCCACCTGTCCTAGGTGATGGTGCGCCAGTGGGGTAGGTGATGGCGAATCCTGCCACCCACTGGCATTTGGTGAGACTTAAACACCGGACTAGGAAGGTTTGGCGGCAGGGGAGGTGGTGTACTGACCCGCCCACTGGACCCATGACCCACCTCTGCAGGTCCCACATCCACGGCTGCGCTGAGACTGTTGCTGCACAGGCCTGTGGCTCTGAAACAAACTTGTTAGGGCGCCCCTTCCTTGGCTACGAAAGGAGCGAAAAACAGTAGCGGAAGGAGTGCTCATAGCCTAAAGGACTTGGCCTTAGCCCGAGAGTCCTTAAAGCACTCCAACGCTGTATCTGCCTAGTCCCCAAAAAGGCCAGTGCCATCAAAGGGCATGTCCATCCAAGTGTTCTGGACATCCACGGAAAAGCCAGTTGTCCTCAGCCAGGCGTAGCACAACTGTCGTGGAAATCGCTCTGCCCAGGGAGTCGGCGGTATCAAGGCCACAACGAATTGTGAACTTGGCTGCGTCTCTCCCCTCTGCAATAGCTCTTGAGAGCACCATCTGGGACTCCTCCGGACACCGAGGGAGCACCTGCGCAACCGTATCCCACAGAGAATGGGAATAACGGCCCAAGAGGCATGCAGTGTTCACAGACCGCAGCCCTGAACGGACGGAAGTGAAAAATGGCTTCCCAAACTGCTCCAGTTTTTTGGATTCCTTGTCCGGTGGTGCAGAAGGGAATGGTCTTGGGGACGCAGAAGCTTGGACAACCAAGCTCTCAGGGGTAGGGTGTTGGGAGAGGAAAATGGGGTTGGCCGGGCGGTTGCCACGGTCCTATCCACCGGAGACCCAGTGTTGGGCCCGGACCAGGTGCCAAAAAAGACGTCTGAAAGGGCATCGTTGAACGACAGCAGCGGCTCCTTAGAGGAAGATGCCGGCCGAAGCACTTCTGTCAGGAGGTTAGTCCCGACAGCCACCGTAAGGAGCTCGAGGTGGAGAGCCTCAGCTGCCTTACGCAACACCACAGAATATATACCACCCTCTTCCATAGCCACGGTAGAAGGAGACAGTGAGCCAGGTTCTGGAGTAAAATCCAGCTCACCTGCATCCTCCAACTCTTCTTCTCAGTCCGGGTCAAACTCGCATTGGGCTGCGAGAGGGTCTTCAGACCTCACCCAGTACTTCCCGTCCCCCCCAACCAGCAGCAGAAAAGAGGGAAGCAGATGAACGGGATAGAAATTCCCCATCTGCGTCGGAATCGGCGTCCATCTACACCAGTCGAGTGCCATCTCCACGTCTGGGTGGAAGCCGGGGACGGCGTCGGCCAGGGCCGACGCTAGTGGCGGTGCCATAGAAGTCTATGTTGGTGGAGGTCGTATGAGGCCACCCGACATCAGCTGGGATCCATGCATGGATCCATGGGGGTCTTGCGGCAGAGACAGGAGTCGGCGACAAAGAGGAGCGAGGACTTCGGCGGTCCCGCGGGCCCGAAGGTGTGTCATGAGGCCCTACGGGCCAATGCTGACAGAAAGTCCTGCAGCTGGGCCGGAGTCGCCGATGGACCTGGGAAGGGCGGGTAGGCAGTCGGCAACTGTACAGGCTCTGCCGGAGACGCAGTGGTGGCACCACCCGCCATGTCGCGCGACAGCCTAGGCGCAGAGCAACGGCGCTTCTTCGACTTCTTGTGGTTCGCCTTACCAGACTCAATGTGAGAAGACGGTGATGGTGGCTCCGAGACTGGTCCCTCAACTTCCCACAGGACCAGGACCTTGAACGTTGCGGAGCCGACTCTTGGGCCTCTGGCAACTTTTGGGACTTCTCCCGCAAAGTTTTCGGAGCCATGGCCCAGCATTCGGGGCACGACTCGGAGTCGGTGTTGCGCCCCAGGCAGTAGAGTCACTCACGGTGCGGGTCCATCACCAACATCGTGCGGGGACAAGTCGGGCAAGACTTAAAACCGGGCATTCCTATACACCAGGACTCAAAGACTCAAAAAAAAAAAAAAATACAAAAAGTCTAAAAAAATAAGTCAAAAATTGCCTGAGGGTACCGCTCTCTCCGGATCTGCATTTGCTGCCGCAAAAAAAGCAAGAACTGATGTCAGGCTCGTCTAAGTATGTCCAGCGATGTCATCTCGGCGACTACGATGCCAACGACGTACGCGGAACCGCACGACGACGCCTAGTGACGCGCAGGGGTACTGCTGACAAAAGCTTTCTGGATCCAGTCTGATGGCTGGGGCTAATTTGAAGATAAAGAATCTATCACTAACGGGTTTCTTTCAGATTTAAGTATCAAAGCTCAAGCCTTAGATAGGTGTAGAAAGCTGGCTCTCTATATAGAGCAAAAAACGAGCTACACTTTGTAGAGAGCCCAGGCAACCCTTATTGGCTTACAGAGCCACAAGTAATAATCCCAAATGCTGTTTTGTGGTACTGTAAGCGAGAAGTTTAGGCTCATCAGAGGGTAGTGCTAAGCCTTTGTTGTACTCACAGAGGCAATAAATGAGAAACCAGAATAAATCTGAGAATTAAAAAATCTATTTTTACAGGCAAGTAAAATGTTCACTGTAAGCTGGCTCCGTATATTGGTATTACTGCTAGGTGGTTGTACCGTGCAGAGAGTCCAGGGGTGCCCCAAACATGTACAGGGCTCAATGTAAAACCCAAAGGGCTCTGAGATTAGTGGTAGTTTGGGCAAGCAAGCCTAACACAGAGGAGTTGAAGACATGTATTGCACAACAGCGATCAATAATGGACACACGACTCAAGGAGATCCAGACCAATTTTAGAATGGAAAATGCTACTTACCAGTATGCATCTGTTCTTGGCATGTAGAGTTGTACACTTAGCATTAGATCGCCACCTGGTGTTGGGCTCGGATGATTGCATGTTGTCGTCTTAGAAGACTCCTCCCTTGGATGATAGCACGCAGGGGCATCGGCTAAATCCTTAGATTTTTTTGCCATGATGGGAAATGATGGAGTTAGTAGAAAGTATGTCCATGCGTGTATATCTGATCAAGATAAAACTGGAACAGACACAGGTCCCGGGGAGGCGGGAGGGAGTGTACAACTCTGCAGCTCTACATGCCAAGAACAGATGCATACTGGTAAGTAACATTTTCCGTTCGAGGCATATAAGCTGCAGATTGTACACTTAGCATCAATTGTGCAGCAGTGTCTTCCCTAGCGGTGGTCCCCTGTGTCTGTTGCAGTAGTTTGAAAGAGTTTTGAGGACAGCTTGGCCTACTGCAGCTTGCCGCTTGGCTTGAGCATCAACACAATAGTGTGTAGTGAAGGTGTGTGTTGTAGACCATGTTGCTGCCTTGCAGATGTCTTCTAGAGGAATGTTTCCTAAGAAAGCCATGGAGGCTCCTAGTTTGCGCGTGGAGTGCGCTCTAGGAGGAACTGTTAATGTGCGTTTTGCTTTGTGTTAGCATATTTGTATACATTTAACAATCCACCTTGCAATTACTGATTTTGAAATGGGATTGACTTTATGTGGTGGAGAGAAGGCTACAAATAGTTGCTTTGTTTTGCGAATGGTTCTATCTGTGTAATAGAGAAGAGCTCTTTTGACATCTAATGTGTGTAAAGCTCTTTCTGCTACCGAGTCTGGGTTTTGAAAAAACCCTGGTAACTCAACTGATTGGTTTAGATGAAAAGGAGTAATTGCTTTAGGAAGGAATTTAGGATTAGTTCTTAAAAACCACTTTGTTACGGTGTAATTGGGAGAAAGGTTCTTGTACAGTGAAAGCTTGAATCTCACTAACTCTTCTAAGAGAGGTAATAGCAACGAGGAAAGCGGTTTTCCATGTGAGAAATTGTAGTTCACATTTGTCTAAAGGTTCAAAAGGGGGTACCATGAGCCTTGTAAGAACAATGTTTAGGTTCCACACTGGAGAGGGTGGTAACCTAGGAGGAATAATTCTTTTTAATCCTTCCATAAAAGCTTTTATTGCTGGTACTCTAAACAACATATGTGGTCTGTTTTGTAGATCTGCGCAATGGCTGCAAGATGTAAACGTATAGATGAAGAAGATAGATTACATCTTTGTAAATGGAGAAGGTAACATAATATTTTGGATGGAAGCATCTAAAGGATCAATTTGATTATTATTGCAGTAAATGGCAAATCTTTTCCATTTAGCAGCATAGCAAGCTCTAGTATTTGGTCTTCTGGCTTCTTTAATGCTATTCATACAGTCTGGTGGCAGGTTAAGGTAACCAAACTCTAAGACTTCAGGAGCCGGAGCGTCAGATTCAGTTGACTTGGATCTGGATGCCTGATGTCTCCATGGTTCTGCGTTAGCATCGATGTGTGAGAGACAGTTTTTGGTGTGGAACTAGAGAGAGTTCTAGCAGTGTGGTGAACCACGGTTGGCATGCCCATGTGGGAGCTACCAGGATCAGTTTGAGAGACTGTTGTCTGAGCCTGCGTACCAGTAGTGGTATTAGTGGGGTTGACGGAAAAGCGTACGCAAATCTGTCTGACCAGTTCATCCATATCGCATTGCCCTTGGACAACGGGTATGGAAACCTGGCGGCGAAGGTTGGGCATTTTGCGTTTGCCACACACAAACAGGTCTATGTCTGGATGACCCCACTTGTGAACGAATGGTTGAAGAACTTGCAGATGTAGTTACCATTCGTGAATCTGTTGTGTCTGTCGACTTAACAGATCGCCAATCTGATTGTGAACTCCTGGAAGGTGTTCTGCAAGCAGATATATTTTTTGTGGAATGGCCCATCTCCAAATGTTTTGTGCGAGCTGGGACAGTTGCAGGGAATGTGTGCCTCCTTGTTTCTGTATGTAGTACATGGCTGTCATGTTGTCCGTCCGGATAAGGACAATTTTGTTCTGTTATGTGTACTTGGAAGGACTTTAGTGCCAGGAAAATCGCCAGCAACTCTAGGTGATTCATGTGAAGCTCCTTTTGTTGAGCAGCCCATCTTCCCAGAGTTGTGTGGTGGAGCAGATGTGCTCCCCATCCGGTCAGGGATGCGTCTTGTCAGTTCTATTTGTGGGACAGGCTCGAGGAACTGCTGCCCTCTGGACAAGTTTTTGGTGTTCCTCCACTGCAGAGAGCGATGTGTGCAGCTGTCCACCAACACCAGGTCTGTCAGTTGTCCTTGTGCTGGATTCCACTAATGTGCTATACATTCCTGCAATGGACGCATTTGCAGTCTTGCATATGGTACAATAAAAATGCAAGATGCCATCATGCCTATTAGTTGCATGAACGCTCTGGCTGGGAGAGTGCGCTGATTTTGAAACCTTGCAACTAAGGCTTGAATGCTCGGTATCCTGGCTGGACTGGGATAAGCTAGAGCTGTATTGGTGTTTATGGTAGCCCCTAGGTATTGATGTACATGAGAAGGCTGTAGATGTGACTTGGTGTGGTTTATTGTAAACCCCAAGTTGGGCAGTGCCTGAATTGTGTGAGATGTGTGTTGAAAACACTGGTTGAATGACTTGGCCTTTAAGAGCCAATCGTCTAAGTATGGGAAGACATAGATGTTGTCTTCCGAGATGTGCTGCTACTACTACTACTGCTAAGCACTTTATGAACTCTTGGTGCTGTTACCCCGAATGGAAGGAATTTGAATTGATAGTGTTGTCCTTGTAGCACAAACTTGAGATACTTCCTGTGAGAAGGATGTATGGGAATGTGAAAGTAGGTGTCTTCGAGGTCTAGTGTAGTGAGGAAATCGCCTTGTTGCAATAATGGGAGTACTTGTTGTAAAGTGATCATGTGAAAATGATCTGAGTGTATATACAGCATGAGAGGCCTCAAATCTAGAATTGGTCTTAGTGTCCCATCCTTTTTGGGTATTAGGAAGTAGAGTGAGTAGACCCCTGTTCCTTGATGTTGCAATGGAACTAGTTCTATTGCATCTTTTTGTATCAATGAGAGAACCTCTTGTTAGAGCAGTGTTAGATGTTCTGTGGATATTGGACGCTGTCTGGGTGGTATAGTTGATGGGGTAGCTGTAAGCTCTAGACAGTAACCATACTGGATAATCTGTCTTACCCACTTGTCTGTTGTGATGGAATTCTAGACAGGTAGGAAATGTGTTAATCTCCCTCCTACAGGAGTGGTATGCTGTTGGGGGAGCTGAAGGAAGTCACTGTTTAGTGGTGGAAGAGGAGATTGTTATTACCGCGACCTCTTCCCTTCTTGTTTTTACCTCTGTAGCCCCCTCTATAATATCTTTTATTAGAGGATGCTTGTGTATTAGTTTTAAAGGAAGCTGAATTGTCTGCTCCAGCTTGTTTAGAGCCTCCTCTGTAAAAGGAGCGACAAAAGGAGCCTCTTGCTTGGGTGTACTGCAAAGCTCCCATAGACTTGGCTGTGTCAGTGTCTTTTTTCATTTTTTCAAGAGCTGTGTCTACTTCTGGACCAAACAACTGCTGTTGGTTGAATGGTTGATTTAAAATGGTAGTCTGTACCTCTTGCTTAAATCCTGAAATGCGTAGTCATGCATGACGTCCAAGAAGGACACTGGTGTTTATTGCCCTGGATGCAGTGTCTGTTACATTTAGTACGCATTTAATGGAGGCATTAGATATAAGCTTACCCTCTTGTATGAGGTCATCTGATTGTGCCTTATATTGATCAGGTAGATGTTGTAAGAGCTTCTCTAGTTGATCATATTGAGCCCTGTCATATCTTGCGAGGAGGGTCTGTAAGTTAGCAATGTGCCATGCATTACTAGCTTGGTCAGCTATTCTTTTTCCTGAAGCATCTATGATTTTGGATTCTTTATAAGGAGGTGGTGCTTCTCCTGAAGTTTGTGAGTTTGCTCTTTTCCTAACGTTTGAAACTACTAGGGAGTCTAAGGGTAGCTGTACCTTAATGTAAGCAGGAGCTGCTCTGTACTTTTTTTCTATCATTGGGTTTGTGATTCTAGCCGGTACAGGATCTTTAAACACTTCTGGGGCATGTTTAATAACTCCTTTAATCATTGGCAGTATTTGCACAGATTTTTGGGAATGTTCAAGTGTCTAGTAAAAAGTCCTCTTCTACCCCAGCTGAATGCATGGTGACATTGTGATAGATGGCAGCCCTATTAATCAAGTGTCCAAACCCAATCTTGTCTTCTGGAGGAGAAGGTTTAGATGGATATATATGTGGGTCCGGAATATCTGGTATATGCTGTGGGTTTGGATACTCCCAGTCTGGTGAACCTGTTGGGTAGGGAAAAGGGTCATCTGGGTCTTTTTCCTCCCCCATGCTATACTGATCATCATCGGCATCCTGAGGGGGTGTATGTTGTGGAGAATGAAGAGGAGAATTTTGAGGTGAAATGTTTAACGGGAGCACAGGAGAAAGAGATACAGGAGAAGAAGGGTGCATAGGAGATGTGGTAGAGTCCTTCTTGACAGGCACTGGAGGTGTAGGTGGTGTATCAGACTTCCTCTTCCTGTGTGGTGTGGTGGAAACATGTCATTTTCTGGGTCCATGTATATTCTCTTTTGCAAAGGATCAGGTCTAAAAAGCTCTTCTTCAGAAATTGCTTTCGGCGCCGATTTTTTCGGCTCTGGGCCTGGTTTCTGCTGGTCTTTAGCCTTAGGAGTTGTTGTATAGTCCTGTGGCATACTTTTCGGCACCAAAAAGGTATGGTTTTCGGAGTCTAGGCCTAGTTTGAGGGCTTGGAGGCATCAGAAACAGGTTTTGTGGGTTTCGGCGCCGAAGATTTTGGGGTGGAAGCAGGTTTCATTGGTTTTGGTGCCGCAATGTCTTTAGGAACCGGGACTTCTTTCGGTTTCGGTGCCGAGGGAGCTAGTCATATTGGCACATGCGGTTTGCTCGGTATGGAGCTACCGGACGGCTTTAATATTTTCTTCGGAGCCGGGATCGATGGCGGGGTTTTCAAAGCAATGTCTCGGTCTCAACTGGGCCCCGAAGGCGGAGTTTTGACCCTAGCCTTTGGTGCAGGGGCAGGGGTGCGTTGACCTGATGGTATGAGTCATCTGAGTTGTCTGCCTAAGATACGATCTGGAGATCATCGGAATCTTCCTCGGGGACACAAGGACCTTCGTCAAAGATATCCACAGGTTCCGGAGCGGACCTCTGCATGTCGTGTCGACGGGCCCTCCGATCTCGAATAGTCTTCTTGGATCGAAAGGAAGCACAAGCTGTGCAGCTCGACTCGTCGTGTTCAGGTGATAAACACAGATTACACACCTCGTGATGGTCGCTGTGTGGAAATTTTGCTCCACACCCGGGGCATCTTTTGAATGGTGTCCTTTCCATGAGGTGTAGGCCTCACCATGTGGGTAGGCCAGACGGCCCCCGTCGACAACCGGAATCAAAGTGATGAGTTCGAGTCTATGTATATTGAAGTTAAAGTTTGTTTTTAGAAAATTTTACGCGTCGAAGTCTTTGAAAAGTACATTTTCGAACTGGAGCGGAAAAGTTGCATCTGAACCCAGTGGCAAAAAAAAAAAAAACAATCTAAGGATGGAGTTGATGCCCATGCGCACTATCGTCCAAGGAAGGAGTCACCTATCTCGTGACTACAAAGACTTATTCCAAGACGACAACAACATGCAATCATCCGGGAGTGCACCCAGCTAGAGGGTTGGATTACCTATGCCATAGACAGTGGGTTGTCCATGTCAACTCTTCACATTGATATGTACCAATGCATGCATCCTGCGATGGCGAGGGGGGGGGGCTCTTTTGAGGTACAGGGCCTCTATGGGTGGCACAATATGTGCTGCAGTCCTTAGAGGCCTTCCCTGGTCACAGTGCCCTTGGTAACCATCTTACAAGTTACTTACCTTCGGTAACAATGTATCTGGTAGAGACTATTCTAGCCGCAGATTCATTAATGTAGAATTATCCCCAGGCATGAAACTGGATCTGGAAAACTTTTTTGCCACAGCATCCCTGCCCGCCGGGGGGACGGCACCATGTGACTCCACCCTGAAGGAATCTGCGGCTAGAATCGTCTCTACCAGATACATTGTTACCGAAGGTAAACAACTTGTACATCTAATAGAGACTATTAGCCTAAGATTCTTTAACGTAGAAAAGATACACTAGCCATACCCAAGGGGAAGGAGGGTCGGCGAGAAGACCTCTCCAGCTCAGGCAAACACAAGACCCAAACGGGGGTCAAATCACAGGGCCAGGGAAAATAGCCCAGTCCTCTCCAACATGGGATGAGTCGCAGGGACAGGTGAAAGAGCCCAGGAACCCCCCCCCTCCCCTCGCCCCCTCAAGCAGAAGACAACCTCAGCATCGTGGAAGAACACCAGCCCTACAGGGGATGTGGTACAGTGACAAAAGAGGCAGCCCAGCCATCACCAAGCAGGAGAAAGCAAGGGCAATACGAAAGGAGGCCAGCAGTCAATGTACCAGGGACCTCCACCAGAGGCCCCAGAGGTACAGGCAACACAGAGGAGCACGGAGGCAGAAGAGCAACACAGAGAATCCAAAGAGAAGGGGTAGAAACGAAGACAAGAGCACTCCACTGTGAACACACCGAGTGAAGACGGCAGCCAAATCCATCACAGCTCAAAGTCAACAGACCAGACAGAACCCCACCTCAGCATTAAGGCAAGTGGGAGTAGAAAAACAGTCCCACAAGGCTTCAGCAAAACAAGGAGCAGGGGCGCCAGGCCCTACTCCAAGGCCCCTGGCAGTAGACCAGAAGAGCAGGCCATGAAATTAAACGTTCAGACCACATCGTCCAGGCAGGCGCAGCTGGGTGCCAACAAGCGACCAACCGGAAGATAAGAGGACAAACAAGTAGGACTAACCAAGCAGTCAACACCGGAAAATAACCCCTCTGGAACACCAGACAAAGGACCAAGCCGAATGGCAGACTAAGGGCAAAAACACCACAGCACAATGCTGTAGATGGCCAAGAAACCGTACCAGTGACAGAGCGACACCAGGAAGGGCGAGGAACCCGCAAGGAGGAGAAGTCCACACTTTCCCAGCGTAAGACAGGGCTTTACAATAGCTACAAGTACCCCACGTAGGGTAGGACACGTCCCAAGGTAGTATGGGAACCACTCTTGGGGAAATAAAATCCAGCGACTGCAAACATAACTATAAACTTGCGGCAGAAACCACAGAAGGCTTAGATATCACAGAAAAGGTAATACTGGTCAAAAAGGGGGAGGGATGAACCAGCAGCCAACAGAAGAGAGGAGCCCAACCAGAGGATCCCGAGGGCACATCAACCCACAGAGAAACTAACAGCCCACCAAACACCAGGAGCAAGTGGGATAACACCTCCCACCAAGTCACAGAGGATCAACAAACCCGCCCACTGGGGAGGAGGTCGGAGCCCCGCAAGAAGATGCTGAATGGCGGAGCCCGCATGAGTGTTAAACAGAAGGACCCCCTCAAGGGCAGGTCAACCAGAGGCTCCCTAATATTTTCATGAAAAACAGCATCACGTAGCCAAGCATGGCAACGGAGGGCCACAGAAGTGGCCATAGCACGGTCGAGAGCATTGGCAACATTCAAAGCGGCACAACGAATAAATGCAGCCAACTCCCTACCATCCAACACATGGTCCGCAGATCAGCACGGACACCCTCTTGGGAGACATGAGAAAGAAGGGACTCCACCGAGTCCCACAGGCTGGAAGTAGCCCTGGTCAACACACACAAAGAGTTAAGCGCCCGCAAGGCAGCACTGGATGAATCTAATCACCGGGCCTCCCGAGACAGAGGAAACACCATCACAGGCAAGCACGGAAAGGCATTCCTCAGAAGAGTGCCTGGAGTAGAAGGGGGGAAAAGAAAGGCAGACCGGGTCGTGCAGCGCAGGACGGAAGTGATGCAGGAGGGCCTGAGGCACCGTATCACTTGTGGCAGGGCACCCCCGAGCCCCGATAAGATAATTATGGAGTGACTCTTCAAAAGGAAGGAACAACTCCCGTCCACAAGAGCCCTGGTGGAGAGCTTCCAAGAGGTTGTCTGTAGGAAATGGAGCAACAGGTTCACCCATCCTCAGAATACCAGCAGCTGTGGAAATAGCCCTAACAAAAGGCAACACTGGCCTTCGTAGGGTGCAGCGGAGGAGAAAGCAATTCCTCCTTGGGCGACGGCTGCCGACGGAGCCGTCCGTCCCAAAGTCCAGCAGTAGGAGGAAGCGGCCAGCCCCGGAATAGTGGGGGATCCACAGAAGAATGTGGAACCTGAGGGGCTCCTGGGAAGGCGGAGAGGCCAGTGAAAAAGCCAGCCACGAGCCACAGAAAGAAGCGTTCGAGGATTTAGGCCTTGGGAAAGGAGATTAGCCCTCCCTGGAAGATGCCGGCGAAAAGGCAGCAATACGGCGCTCCGACTGCGGGAAGGACGACACCAACAGAGGACAGACCAGCGTCGAGGACAGAGAGGGACTCGGAAAAGCACCCCAGGTCCCAGCCTCCACCCGTGACTCCACCGGAGTTGGGGAGGAAGGCTCCCAGAACCGAAACGGCCCCGGCTCGGTCTCTGTCAAGGTAGCCGCCTGCATAGAGGAACGAAGGGGACTCTGGGGCAAGCCCGGGGTCCCGCCGATCTCCTGCAACGCCACAGGGAGCCCTGTAGGGATTTGTGGCGAGGCAGGGACTCCAGGTGCCGAAAAGGGAAGCCCCACAGGACCACACCCAGACGACATCATCTTCATAAGACCTGAAGCCGAAACTTTTGGCGCCAGGGCTCGAGCCGCCAGCGTCTCCACGGAAGTCTAGGCAAGGGATCCGCGGACGTCTTAGGAGGGCCCAATGAAGCCTGCAGAGCCGCAGCATAGGCTGTCATTTGGACCTTAGTTGCCCCCCGACGCCGGGATTCGGCGGGTAGGAAGGTGACAAGCAGGGGCGCATGTCCCGAGGGGAGCCGGCGAACCACGCCATTGGGCTTGTGACGAGGTCGCAGATTAAACCGGCAGCTGCTTGCTTCGGCGGTAGGAGATGGACGCTGGGATGACACTGACCTGGACAAGTGCGCCAACAGCAATTTTTTATCCTGCACTCCCGCTGTGATTTAGACTTAAGGTGCTGACAGGCGTCGCAATCGGTCGAGTCGTGGTGCTCACCCAGGCACCACATGCAAATCGGGGGAGTGCCCGTCGCGGACATGGGATGTGCACAAGAGGTACACGTCTTGAAGCCCGAAGGCATTTGCACACTGTTCCACTAACGCCAAAGTGTGAAAGAATGGAAGGCCTGAAAACCGGCCAGGACACAATCCGGATCGGTGTTGCACATAGAAAAGAGAAAAAAAATGACAGAGGCACGCCGGGACTCGCTGACATCACGAAAGCGGGCGCCAGGGCAGAATCATGTGGTGCAGTCCTCCCGGCGCGCAGGGATGATGTGGCAAAAAAGTCTTCCGGATCCAGTTTCCCGCCTGGTGATAATTCTACGTTAAGGAATCTGTGGCTAGTAGTCCATCAGATGTACCTTTTACTAGGGACTTATATGTGGGAAGAAGAGTGGCCAATTGGGTTTGTAGAAGTACAGTTTTATGGAAAGAACATAGGCCCTGGTTGGTAGGAACCCAGGACACACTTGGCAAAAGAGCATTAACAACATCAGGTAAAAAGTGAGGGACACCCATGCAAAAGGGGCACTTTCCTACAAACTTCCATCACCCACTCAGAAGATTAGAATACTACAGGAAGTATCTGGATTACACACCATGTACATTTGGGAATGTTTAAGTTTGAAAATTTGAAATGCAACACTATGTTGTAGATCCTATTCGATACTAAAGTGTTTAGCTCCTGCCTGAAACTGTTCAGGACCATAACTGAACAGCAGGTCCAGCTAAGACACAAAAATGTCAAAGACAGATTAGGCAGATCTAGTCATGTCCTGGTAGAATGGTAAAAAGTAGTCATTGTGGGGGGTGTGGCTAGCAGCCGGAGATGGCGGCAGCGTAGAGGGAGAGCTCCGAGGTTAGAGCGGCCTCCTCGCAAATCCGACAAGTAATCCGTTGACCACAAATTCCCAGTGGGAAGGTACTGAAGCCCAGGACCGGGCGGCGCAACCGGCAAAAACAACAAAGAGAATCCGTCTGAGGGAAGCGGAGATCACCGCTCGACCCGATCAGGCCACGGAGCGGAGCAGAAGCTGGGAGGTTGAGTGATCCGGGACCCGACGGGAAGTGCTGCGGGCTGGGCACGAAGACACCGGAAGCGACCGCTGGTGGTGGAGCTCCGACTGCGGGGGGGTGTCCGCAGGCGCCGAGACCCAGGTACTTGTGGCCGAGAGGCTGGCTGACATCCGTTGCGGCCCGGCGCGCACCAAGGACCTTCCCAGACCGCGGTACGGAGGCAGAGAGTCCAGCCACGTCGGAACATAGGCCCGCCATCTTAGCCCGGGCACCCACACACCCGGGGCGCAGGGCTGCGAGTGAGCCACTTACCCCGGCGCGGCACCCTGAAGACAGCGTGGGGGCAGACTGAAATCCTTGCCCGGACCACGGGACGCCTGGAGAGAGGGTGCGCCGCACCATAAGACAGTGGCGCAGGGACAGTCTTTAACGCGCCGACACATGCCACCAGCCCAATCACCGCAATCCAGCAGCTGAGTCCCGGTGCGGGCCCCAAGGTCCGGGGCCCCACACCCTATACGGTACACACTGCGCCTGTTCCTGGCCCTGTGGGGGAGTGCGACGCATCATTGGTGGAGTCACCGCCGAGCGTGGTTGCTGGGGGGCACTGTTCTCCCAGCTGAGACAACGGACAGTGGGCACCTTCCTGCAGCGGCCGACAGTGGGCCCAGCTGGGGACAAGAATTACCGGGAGCTGCACCGACCATCAGTCGCAGAGTGAGAACACATGAGGGTGCGGTCTGAGGGGAGGGGCGGCCAGAGACACTGGGCCGAAGTGCACCTGCGCCAAGTCGACAGCGAAGGGGTGTATCCCAGGCGGACCACACTGTGACACGGCCAGGACCGTGAGACTCACCGACAGTCTGCGCGTGGTAAGCGGCAGGTACCATAAATAGCCCCCGTCGGGGTCCGGCCAGGTGAAAGGAGAGCTGACATTCTTACCCTATTGGGAACTGCGGGCACACGCCGGGGACACCTCCAACCGGACTCAGCTCCTTGGGCGCATCGTTCACGGCCGCCACTCGACTGTGGACCACCACCGCGGCAAGAGCCGGAATGGCAGGGAAAGGAACGAAGGGTGGCAACGCGCAGTCAAGACTTGAGAGATATGCGTACGATAGACGGCGTCCTACCCGACAGACGCGAAGATGCAGGCGAGCAAAACAGCCGATTCGGCAGGCGGGAAGAAAGCGACCCTGGAGGACTTAATGCGAGCCTTGGCGCAGGTACAGGTGACGGTGGGGTCGACGATCTCAACAGAAATCACACTGATAAGAGCGGACTTCCACAAAATGTCCGAAAAAGTGAACTCGATGGAGGTTGTGACCAAGTCGTTAGTGGAGGATGTCTCAGAGCTGCAGATCAGTATGGAGCGGATCTCGAAAGAAAACAGAGACCTGCGTGAAAAGTTGGACGAGCAGGAAGGGCGCTCGCGACGGAACATCCGCATAATAGGGGTTCCAGAATTGGAAGACACTGGGGCGATGGACCTATACGTGGAAGAGCTGATCAAGCAAGAACTCAAGCCCAAGGGTCTTTCCGCATTTTTTTAAGTAGAAAGAGCACACCGAGTCCCAGGAGGTCGCCCGAAAACAGGAGCAACCCCACGACCAATCATTGCCCGCCTCTTCAATTTTAGGGACAGGGCCGCGATTCTACAAGCGGCAAAAAACTCACCCCCAATTAAAGTCCAAAACTCCACGCTAGCGTTCTTTCCGGACTACACGGCTGAGGTCGCGCGCAGGAGAAGGACATTCTTTGAAGTGAAAAAAGAACTTCGAGCGAGAGAACTTCCCTACGCAATGCTCTTCCCGGCCAAACTGAGGGTAGTGGCGGACAATAAAACGTGGTTCTTCGATACCCCGGAGACGGCACACGACTGGCTGGAGGGCTGGAGACCAACGGGCCTGCCTCGCCGCTCCAACAGACCGAACAAGCACCGCAACAATGGTATGAGACCGAGTTCCCAGGCGTCTGGTGGAGACTCGGCGCAGCATTCGTCCCTGGGCGAGGTTCAAGAACGTGAGGACAACGAAGAACAATGACTTCCCAGGTTTACATTGGCAGGCTAAATAACACTGCTTGGGTGGGCCGCCACAGACACTGGGCGGGGCCTCCGCGGACGTGATGGAGGACCGCAGACTCCAGAGAGTCCTTCACCCCAACGAGCAAGTACTGTGTTTTGGGTTTGGGTTAGGCACTCTGCTGAGTTGGGGGGGCGGGCAGTTCTGAGTCCGTGTAGCAGGGGGGCAGGGGGAGGGGGGGGGGGGGGGAGTTGGGGGTAGGGGAGGTTTTGTGTTTTTTAGGCTGTTTCACAGGTCAGGATTGGATTGGCAAAGCACACGTACACAGCATGGCGAGCTCCAGGCACTTTCCCACACTATGTTCACGATGGCGCATAGGCACTCTTCACCGCAGAAGCTATGGCACACACCACTCGGAATGACGTAGGGGGGGCGGACCCGGGGTCGGGACCAGTGGCTCCTTTACAACTTTTATCATGGAATGTGAGGGGCCTGGGGGATAAGATCAAGCGAGGTTTAGTGCTGCAAAGTATAAGGAGACTTAACCCGGCCCTGGTTCTGCTACAGGAAACACACCTAGCAGGCACTGCCACACGCGCCCTCGACAGGAAAGGTTACCGTATGATTGCTCACTCAGAATTTACTAGGGGGTCTCGTGGTACAGGGATCCTAATGCACCGATCCTCCAGATACATAGTTCAAAACACGAAAATAGACACGCAGGGGCGCTTTGCGGCTGCTCTTGGACAATGGGAGGGGAGGCCGCTGAATGTGGTCTTGGTGTATATTCCGCCGGCTTTGCATGCAGTCGCACTCCCAGAACTGGGGAAATTTCTGCTGGAACTCCCGGAGGGGGATCTCATAATGGGAGGGGATTTTAACGCAGTGGTACACAATACCTTGGATAGATTCCCGGTACGAGCTCAGGCTCCCGGGCCGTCCCGACTGAACGACTTCCTCGAAGCACAGGGTCTGACAGACCTTTGGAGAAGTTTCCACCCGACAGCCCAACAATATACTTACCACTCAGCGGTCCATCATAGCCTCTCAAGGATCGACTATTTCCTGGCGTTAGGCCACAGACTCCTCGCGGTCGAGGATGTACGGATTGGACCGAGAGGTGCCTCGGACCATTCCCCGTTGACACTGACTCTTTCTAACCCGGAACGGTCCAGTAAACGCATCTACCCGATATACCCGGGGTATCTTAGGGTGGCTCAGGTGACCAAAACACTTAAGACAGCTACAAGATGTTACCTCGCGGAGAATGACGGTTCTGTCTCCTCTCCTTCTGTCCTGTGGGAGGCCTACAAAACGGTTCTCCGGGGACAAGCTGTTTCCGTTATAACGAGACATAAGCGCACTCAGAAACAAGAACTGATACACCTAGAGGACGAACTCACTAAGGCCAATGATGACCACATGGCTACTCCGACAAGTGCCACGCTGCACAGCGACGTCATACTGATTTTATACGCCAGAGAGTGGTAGAAAATATGGCGGCCACGGCGCACAGGATATACGATATAGGGGATAAGGCCAGCAAGCTCCTAGCGTGGCTGGAAAGGAGACGGGAGGGGCAGAGTTAGATTCTACGACTGAGAGACCCGCAGGGGGGAATGCAAACCCGCCCCTCACTGATAGTCGAACTGCTTGCTGATCATTTTCAAACAGTGTATGCCCCTGAAATAGAAGTGACGCGGGAAATGACGGAGACGGCTCTTGCGGGAGTACCCACCCGTACGCTGTCTCAGGACGGGATGGAGGAACTAGAAGCAGACCTAACGACTGAAGAACTACAGTTGGCCATCGCAGCGCTGCACTCAGGGAAAGCCTTAGGTCCCAATGGAATACCGATTGAATGGTACAAGACCATGTCGGAGACGTTAGCCACGCCCATGCTTCACATGTTCGTGGAAAGCCTGGAAAAGGGACAGCTGCCGCCTGACCAGCGCATGGCGACCATCGTGGCTATCCCAAAGCCTGGCAAGCCACCTGAGGATTGCGGTTCCTACCGGCCGATTTCCCTCCTCAATGCCGAAAGTAAAATACTGGCGAAACTACTGGCCAACCGGTTATTGCCGCACCTCACACATCTAGTACACCCGGACCAGTCAGGGTTTATGCCTCATAGAAGTAAGGCAATGAATCTCCGACGCCTGCATGGAGTGCTGGCAAGAGCCCCATTATTGACTGAACCTACAGCGATCCTCTCGCTGGACGCCAAAATGGCCTTTGATTTGGTAGAATGGCGGTATCTCTTTGCGGTCCTACAACATATGGGCTTCGGCCCGAAATTCGTAGCATGGATCAGGCTATTGTACAGCGACCCTGTGGCGCGAGTGCTGGCAAATGGCCACCTCTCGAGAGTCATTCCGATAGCGAGGGGTCGAGACAAGGCTGCCCGCTCTCGCCGCTACTGTTTGCCTTAGTGCTGGAACCGTTGGCCACGGTCATTAGAACCACCCGGCTATTGCGAGGCATAGACTGGGGGGACGACTGGGAAGACAAAGTGTCCCTGTAAGCTGACGATATGTTAGTATACCTAACTGACCCGGCAGAGGGCATTCCAGTATTGTTGGCGCTGTGTGAACGACATGGTGTGGCCTCAGGATATAAAATCAACTGGGCGAAATCAGTGCTCTACATGTTGCACAGGACTCCACCGCACTTACACGGGGGCTGTCCTCTGGAACTGGAGGCTGTCTCCTTCAGGTACTTGGGGATACAAATCACTCGGGACCACGTGGCCTTTCGGGAACGGAACTTAAAGCCATTGCTCGACAGACTAAAAGCGGATGTCCGGCATTGGAAGACCCTTCCGTTAACATTATTGGGCAGGGCGGCGCTCTTCAAGATGATGGCGCTGCCCCGTTTTCTTTACGTCTTGGAGAATACACCCGCGATGGTCCCGCTATCCTTTTTTAGACAGGTATCAGGGCAGTTGTCAGGCCTATTATGGGGAGACCGACCGGCTAGGGTCGCTCAAGCGAAAATGATCAGGGACTGGTACAGTGGAGGTATTGCGCTCCCGAACCTAGAACTATACTATTGGGCGGCGCATCTCAAGGTGATTAACCAATGGGTACATGCACCACAGAATGACCCGGCATATCTTGCTGACAGGCGGCAGCTAGGCACTAACACCCTTCTGGCCCCGCTCTACAACAAAGGGTTAATGGCGAAATTGATAGGCCCAACTAGGCACACTGTCACACTATGGCACAAAGCCCAAAGACGTCTACACTGGGAGGGTGTGATCACACGGCTTACACCTTTGTGGGACTCCAAATCCCTGGGCAACCTACGACACAGCAAGGGCTTTACCCAATGGGACAACATAGGGATCTCCACAGTGGGTGACATGTGGTTGGGCACTACTGAAACATACCGGCACATACAGATTAGGCATGCTCTAATGGCTGCCATTGCCCCGGGTACTAAGGTCCCAGAATCGGCTCCTTTAGAAGACCGACTCCTTACAGATTACATGGAATCTAGCGCCACCTCACTCACGTATCGCAAGATAGTGAACAACCTGCCTGACCCATTACAGAAACTGAAGGACAAATGGGAGGAGGAGAACGGGGAACTGGACGAGGCAAACTGGAATGCGGCACTGGCTTCGCCTAAAGAAGCTGGAATCTCGATGAGATTCCGCTTAGTGCAATTCAAAATACTACACCGGGTGTACTACACACGCACCACCCTACATAAAATCCAGAGGGCAAATCACCCATACTGTCTGAGGAATTGTGGGGAAGAGGGCACGCTGTTTCACACCCTATGGACATGTCCCAGCATGGTAGAATACTGGAGGCGGGTAACACGCACTATTGCCCTAACTCTGCAGCTCCCCATCACACCTGACCCTAGAATCTGTCTGCTGAATGTCTGGGGCCCAAACAACCTGACTCCACAGGGGCGGCAATGGGTGGTAATCGGAATGATGCTAGCAAAGAGGGACATAGCACAGAAATAGGGGGCTTCAGAGGCACCGACCTTGGCGCAATGGTGCAGAAACATGGACATGCTCATGATGACAGAGCGGGCGGTGTACCAGCAAAGAGTCAACCCACGTAACTGGAACAAGATATGGCTGCCATGGAACACATATCGAGGGGAACTTTGTGAACCGTTGCCAGAGGAGGAAGATGTGGACAGTTCGGATGAGGAAGAGGATATGGGATAGGTGTGGGAAGAGGGTGGGGGCTATATGCGAGGCAGGAGGGTTCAGAGAATCCCGTGCCCTCCTGACATGGATGATGAGTGTACTCTCTGTGGGACAATAGGCCTTAATCGATATACTGCTACGATGGATTGAGTACTCCATGGGTAAAATGCTATCGAGTTGCCAAACTATGACCTAAAAGTTGAAAGTTCTGTAATAAAAAGAAAAGTTGCGATAACGGTCGGATGCAGCCGAATGTTGACGCGGCACCAACAATGATATAATAATGAGCAATACCTTCTCTAGATGCAACAATAAAAACAAATTAAAAAAAAAAAAAAAGTTGTCATTGTTCAAACTGCTCCTCCAAACTTCCACCCCAAAACAGCCACACATTTCCCCAACACCATCATCTTCCAGAAAATACAATTAACTGGGTTGTGATGGACTTCTAAGCCTACTTTGTATTGAAATAATCTTCAAAACCTCATTGGTAAACACACCAATGCAAATAAAAACACATTGTATAATAGAAAAGCTTGTAAGAATGGAAATTAGTACCTCTCTTTTGCTCTTGGCTTTCTATTGTCCGTTGGTTAGCAGATGGCAGTGGCCGTGTGGGGGGTGGACTTTTCCTTCCAACAGGTCCTGGAGGTGGTAAATGTGAAGATGGGGTAGTCTGGACAGATTGTTCCATGGTCGGACTCTTTCTCAAAGTGTCTAAATGGGGACTTGAACGTCCTGAAACATGGCAAGTAGAATAGAACAATAAACAATTTTAAATACAGGATGTAGAATCAAACAAACTAACTGGGGAAAAAAGCTTAAAAACATACAAGACATTTATCGTTTAGTTCAGTGCATTCATTCAAGAGCCATGCATCCAGGTCAGACTCATTTTTGGATTATGTAAATAAAGACATTCCTTAAACAAAACATACTTTTTTAGCTTCAATAAACACACGGTTCACACAGAACACCTACAGGGAAGTAAATCCCTAGATCTCTTCTGATAAATATACTCTCTGCTGCTAATCTTCATTTACTGATCCATCTTCTGTTGGAAATTACCATAATTTAAGATGCTTGTATCTACAATTGTGACATCAATGGACATATGTTTTTTTCATGATTAAACCACACATTTCTTCTGCCTTTGATGGACTAGAGGTATTTGAAGATCAAGTAAGGAATTAGATGACCAATGTAGACTTTATTCCCCTAAATAAGTACACTCTTAGCCATTAGCAATTTATGTGCATTGGCCAACCAAAAGCCAGACAGGAAACAACCCCTATGGATGATCAATAAAGCTGTCAAGTAAATGGTATATCTGTAGGAGTGTGAAACATGCAATTGCATCACCTTAATTCTTGTCCATTTGCATACCTAGTGCTTTACTTTAAAAAAAATCAGTTACAAATGCAACAGGCTATATATTGCGCAACCCTCTTTTAAAACGTGGCATGTCAAAGACCTATCTAGCATACAAGGGTTAGGTAAGAATGTATGCTGGTGTACATGTTTCACATGTTCACTTGCACTAGTTTAGTCCTTCTTGGTTCTGTTGGTGCTTGAATATAGTCAAAATAACATATCTGTGCCTCATAGCCATCATTCCATGACTGCCCACAATATGCCAGGAATTACCACCATTAAACCAGACAATATGCTAGGGTGAACGCCATTATGTAATGCATGACCACAATAAGTCATGATTCAACACCAGTGGCCTGCATCAGAGTAAAAGTCTGGGTGCCAAGGATGACTACAATATGTTCCAAATTAAACCACTGTTCAACTGATGCCCACATTAGTGCAACAATTTGCAATATGGTGCCAGAACAATCTGTGCCAAAATTAACAATCCTGGGGTGGGGGCCACTGTGCCGTGGATGCCCACATGCCAAGAATTACTAACAAAGTACCATTATGCCATGGGTGGGCACCACAATAACATGGATGCACACAAAAGCCAACAATTAACCAGTATTGGGCAATGGCCATGTTGCCAAGAATTAACATTTTCATAGGGCAGGCAGTGGGTACAGCACCCTTCTCAAAGTACAAATAAATAGCATCTACATTTTGTTATAGAAGTGGAAGGTAAGGTTAAAAACCAAACTTTTTCTGTGATTTGTAGCAGGACAATCAATGCTTAACTTATCACCTGGTCTACATGTTTCAGCCTAAATATAAGGCTCCATATGGGATTTGTGGCTTTCTTCAGGACAATGATCACTATTTTTAAACCCCTCTTAAGCGCATACCAATCTTCCTAAACCTATACTAAACAGGTGTAGGTGTCTTAAACAAGCAAGCAGAAAACAAATAAGCTTGAGATTCTCCCTTAACATACATATATATATACATACATATATATATATATACACACATACATATACATACATAGTGTATGATGTTATGCAGCTAGCCTGCCGCTGAGCCTTCACCACCTCGGGAAAAGGGGGCATGGAGGTCGTAATGCTGGAGAGTCCCTATGTGGAGGACGAGTTTTGGATTGAGGGTGATGACGCTTTTTGGGGCTCATGTGAGCTCAATTATGCACAAAATTAAGGGTGTTTCCACTACGGACTGATCATGAACTGCAGCTCCCATAAGGCAACGTGCTTGATAATTTGCAACCCATTTGGGTAAACGATACTGCATAACGAGTGGGAACTACAGGACATTCAAGCACACGTCTGATGACGTAAAACCTTTGAAGAAGATGACCAATCGAAATGCGTCAGGCAGTCTGTCAGGTGCTTTTAATTGCGGAGGAACGTCACTACCTGTACCAATAAATACTTCTATGGGGGACTAGTAACCTGCCCTAGAGTGCGGCTTTTTCTTTGGACAAACCCCAGCGTGTATGATACATATATATATCCCAAACAGTTGCCTGTCGAATGAAGAGCCACACACGAAGATGAAATTCTGCCACCTTTATTCCGTGCAGACAGCAAAATGTAGAAACCTGTACTAGCAGCAAAATAATGTCCTGCCTGACGCGTTTCCTGCCTAAAGCACTTCTTCAGAGGCGTTGGACACAGTTCAGAATAGCACGGCGATTTAAGGTGCCACAATTAACTTCTTGAAGTCACGCCCCAATGGGTGCGGCCACCCCTGTGGCCTGATGGTACTTGTGGTACCACTTTTTCGCAAGTGCGCCGTCGTGGCTATCCTGAAAGTTCAATCAATTAATCCCAAGTGGGGTGATGCAGCCAGGTATACCATCACGTTGTTGATTTATTCTGCAGGGAACCGGCATCTTCGTTCTTTTACAAAGACGTCGAGTGGCGTCTCTTCAAGAGGGCTGTAAACCGCCCCAGGGCCCCACTTCGCGGCTCAGGCATGCTGCCGAAATTCCCAAACAGTTGCCTGTCGAATGAAGAGAGCCACACACGAAGATGAAATTCTGCCACCTGAGTGATCTCACTGACCATGTCATGAGTGATGCAATATGTGACGTCATCAGCAGTGCATTGCAGGCGCGCAAGTTATAGTGAGTCCAACTAACTATAACGTGGGAATTTCAATGGTTTTATGTCAGTAAAATTTCCAGCTAACTATAACTGGTGTCAAACCTATGGTTTTTTCAGCGAATTTCAAAGGTTTTTTAAAAGCTAATTGCTTTGTATATCGAGTTTGTAACCTACAATTTTTAAACTGATTTTTTAAAATATTATTATTATTTTTTTTTTCACAAGAATATTTTTCTCAATATATTTTTCATTATTTTTATCATATTGTCTTGGGGCGCTCAGGGTGCTCGCACCGGTAAGCTCACCGAGAGCGCAGCGTGAGCGCCATTTCTTCGTGCGGAAAAAAAAGTATGTATTTAACTAAATAATAATGCAAGACATTCAGTAGCATACTTATAAAAGTAGTATTTTTGATTGTAAATACCCGTATTACAACTTTAAACGTATTTTCCTAATGTTAGCAAAACGTTATTTAGACGCGCCGCGTCAGCGCCCGCGTAAGCACCTACGTACGTGCCGCGTAAGCGCGTCAAGTCATGTGACCTTAAAATAACTTTTCATTGGTTGTTAACAGTTTTTGTTAACAACTAATGAAAACCCATTTCCTTCATTTCTTCTTTCACTTTGGAGACAGCAAGACCTGTTTTTTTCTGTGCTATCATTTTGTGAAAAGAATGGCAGCTAAACCATCCAGCAGTAGTGAGAACTCAGATGGCTTCATTGAGGAAGAGCCTCCTCAGCCCAAGATCAAGGAGCATTTTATTTGGAAGTTTTTTTCAATACCTGAAGGATTAAAAAAGGTGAATGCTCCCAAAGTTGAATGCAAAATCTGCCAAACTGTGCTTTCCAGAGGAGACCCAAGAAGGAAGTACAGTTTTGGCAATTCGACAATGATTCGCCACGTCCAACGCAGGCACCCCCAGAACTATGCCCGGGAGAGTGTCTGAGACCTGGCATGTAATCCCCCAAGGGATGGTGCCTCTACATCTACAGGAGGAGCCACAACATCAGGGAGAGGACGTGCAGCGGAATTGGAGATGATTCCGAACATTCAACCTGTTTTTAGTGACTTTACTATAAAGTGCAAGCAATGCGATGAAATGCTTTGCTAAGGTGAGCAGAGCATCAAGCTCATTGCACGCAAGAGGCAAGAACACCGCTGCCTTCCCCAGCCCTAATTTTTCCCCTTTTTTTGCTCCTGTTGAGCAGTTTTGCATTCCCTGTTTTTGTTTTGAAAAAAACAAAAGAAGAAAAAAAACAGTTCTTTTCAGAACTACCTCCAGTTCTCAAAAAAGAGCTATATTCTTAACAAATTCAAAAGGAGTAACTGAAGTGGAGTGCAGTGAGAGGAGAGGAAAGGAAAGGAAAATGAGTAAGAAAGCAAAGAAAGGGACGAGAGGGGAAGGGAAGTGATGTAGGGGGACTGAAAGAAGGTGAGTGTTGGGAACGAGAGTGAGGAGAAGGAGAGTGAACATGGGGAATGTGGATAAGTGAAGAAAATGTAGTAAAAGAACTGTGGTGTGGAAGGGTACGAAAAGACTGACGCAAGCCCTTTCACCTTATACCTGCGCCAGGTGTAATGTATGCAAAGGGGGCGTATTTACGCAAGAAAGGGTCGTAGAAGTGACGCAGTGAAATCTATGAGATTTCACTGCGTCACTTTTAGGACACCGTTGCGTCAAAATCTTCAGCCTGCCTCACAGCAGGCGTAAGACTGATGCAGGCCCTTTCACATGGGGCTGGCCCCATGTGAAAGGATGCATTGCTGGAGTTGCATCACTTTTGTAACACACTCCAGCAATGCATCACTACCTCTAAGCACTTTAAATTATTATTTTACTGTTTCACTGGGTTTTCACCATGGTACACTCCCCGGTGCGCATACCGGGCGCTCCCCCCTCGAAAACTTTAAAAAAAAAAATTTTTTTTTTTTGCCCCGTGGGGCCCTTCTATGGTCCCCACATCAAACCTAAGAGTCAGGGGGGTCTACCCTGCCCCCTTTTGGACATTTCCCCCTTTGTTTTTGCCACCTCTTGTGTCTCGATCCTCCCGAGACACAAGATGGCGGCCGCTCCGGACTGTTTGGAATGTTGACAGACACCCTAGAGACAATCAGCTTTCCGCGCACGAACTCGCGTAGCGCACCCGGGGCGCGCCTATAGATATATATATATATATTTTTTAACCTAAATTGCTCAAAATCCACTGGAGCACATATCTTGAGACATAGCAAAGGCACATCGGGCTACCAGTCCCTACAATTTTGCCAAGTTTGGTGGAAATCCATTCAGCCGTTCGGGCTAAAAGTGAGTCCAACCGCCCTATGCAAATTAACATGGGGAAAACACGTTTTGGGACCCCCTTTTATCTCGGCCCCCGCCTGACTAATCCCCCCCAAACTTTCAGGAAATTTTCAGGCAGAGTCCTCAATCGGCGCCAAAGTTATTCCCAATAGGGGGAGGAGCCTAGCCAGCATTCATGATGGCCGCCTGATCCCTCGGCTCCGCCGATCCTTTTGTTTTCCTCCCGGACCGCGCCTTCTCCTGCTACCGATCCTGTTTTTGAATCGAACCCGCGGGACGTTTTTCTGCGCGCTCCCTGCTGTGGAAGTGCCGGGGCGCCCTCACCTCCTTTCCGGCGCTGGCTGAAGCCGATCGGGTCTTTGTTCCTCGAGATGGCCGGCCATATCTGCATTCTCATCGGACATTGAAGCGGGGCAGAGGCGACCGGCGGGGAACAGCTGCTACGCTGTGTTTACCGCTGCGGGGGTCCGCTCAGCTTTGCTCCTCTCCGCGCTTGGGAAATATCGGGACTGAAAGTGCAACATTGTGTCTACGCCCTGATCCGCAGACGGCACTGTTTGATTGCTTGTCCCCTCCAGCGAAGCGGTGGATGCCATATTGATGGTTGTGTTCCCGGCTCCTGTGATTACTCTGGGCTGCTGCCGGTGAGATGTCCGATTGCCCACATTGCACTGGCGCCGTGCAGGGTGACGACATGGTTTGTGCTGCCCCTGTGGCCCCCGCCAGGTCATTATGCGGAACCCGGACTGGGCGACCAGCTACGTGGCACGGATGATGGAGACCAGCCTTGAGGACTACAATACTTCCGCGAGCCCCGTGTGCAGGGACCCGCTGCCCCTTTCCCTCCTACGGCACCGCTGCAGATTGGAGACATCCTGCGCTTTGAGCACTTTGAGGTCTGCTCTACAAGATAATGCCCGGGACTTAGGGGACCGGCTGGACGCTACTTCCCCCTATGTGCCCCCGATGGGAAGAGTTGGCTCTCTATTGCAGGACACTGCGCCACACCCTGTCCCCGATTGCTGTGGAATGCCTATTCGGGTGTGCTCAGAGACATTGCGTGCGCCTGATGGCACTTCAGTGTTGATTGAAAAGGGGGTGAAGTGGTCTGAGGACGGTGGGTTTGTGCAATGGCCGGAGAGACGTCCATGGACGCCATGTTTGCCTATTCCTTTGTGTTCTACTGGCGACACTTACAACTTTCTCCTGAAGCGGATGCTACTGCTTTGGCAGGTTGATTTTGGTGGACTGTTACAGTGTGTTGTCCCCCTTTCTATCGTCGTCGCACGCATGGCTTTGGAATGGATAGACTCAGTTGGACAGCGTCCTACCCTGCTGGGATCACTCCGTTTGCTTATCCCATTCAAGATGGCTACCGTGCAGCTGGACCACGTCGATACCCCAGATCGCAAGGGCCAGGGTTGAGGATGTTTCCCTTATCATTGACTGCGGTAGCGTATACTGCTGGGGCTGCAGGGGATAGACGGTGGAGTTGAACATTGGTTTCCTCTGGTTCGGGGATCCGGGGGATGGGCAGCCGAGGATTCACATGCTGATTGTTTTGAGTTTGTGTATGGCCCTCCTCCGATCTTATGTGATAACTTTTTTTCTTCCCTTTCTTCCTTATCTGTATTTCGGGTACTCTTTTTTGGGCGACAGGCACACTGCTAGGGGGGGATAGGCCGTAGCCTCTGCATGCGTGTAGGGTGGGGGTAGGGGGGTGGGGCTTTTATTTTGTCCGTTTCAGTTTCTATGGGCCTTCTTTTTCTCTTTACTTTTGGTTTTCTTTTCCTTTTCCTGTTTCTTTCTTGGGTCAGTAGGGTGGCTCGGTGCGAGGGGGGCGGGGACTGGCATGCAACATATTTGGTTTTCACTATCCTGTCGTATTATTCTCATGCCGCTAGTCTGATTATGTTTTCTGTTGCCTGGATTTCTTCTGGTTGACGTTGCCCTCTTATGTCATTGGTGGATTGTTGGAACTCTGATCCTTTCTATTGATTATACTTTGGAACATACTAAACTTTAAAAATTAACCTTGACTTCTCCTGTCTCTCTGTAGTGCGAAGATACCCAGTGTAACCCAGGCTGATTGCTATTTTGTGCTCAGATACTATCGAGTTACCGTATTGCTTGCTAACTTGCTTCAACATGTGTCGTGGCCGGCCGGATGGTTGTAGGCCCGAATTTGTTTTTGCTGCTAATGTGCAATAAAGGTTTCAAAAACAAAAAAAAAAAAGTTATTCCCAATAGAATGTTGCGAATTCCCTATACAAAATAATCCTAACTATAACTACCTACTGGCGACCGCCAGTAGGATATAGATTATATATATATCCAAATTGTTGCCTCCGTGAAGAAACAACGAGGGACTTGGCGGGCAGTGCTTCAGGTAAGTTTATTTCAACAGTTCTTATGTGGCATGACGCGTTTCGGGAAGTCGTCCCTCTTCAGATGCCTTCACTCCCTGTACTGGCGCTGCATGTAGTTCTGCTTTAAAAGTCCAATGCTTCCTTCTCATTGGAGGACATCATCGAACTACATATCCCAGCATCCCTCTGGCTGGATGCCGGTAACCACTGCCAGTGATTCAAACAAAATGTTTTCTCCGGGCTGTTGTAACCTTCAAGCACCACCCAACGCCTTCTGCAGCCTCAAGTGTGTGCGCAATCTGCAGGGCGCTGTGGCAATACTCCGGGCCTCACGGTGAAGTCACAGTCCCATTCAGGTCAGAATTGCGATCACCCGTGGCATGCAGCAATCCAAGCCCATATCGATCCCTCAATCTACCTCCAAAGTGTTCCACAATTGAGCTTGGGTTGTCAGGGCGGGTCACCTCCATCGCGCTGTGGCTTCGCAAAATATATCCAAATTGTTGCCTCCATGAAGAAACAACGAGGGACTCACACACACATCACACACACATTTCACACACACATTATGTACACACATACATACATATATACGCACGCACACATACATACATACGCACGCACGCGCACACACATACATACATACAAGGAATTGAGAGAGACATCCCCAGCAGGTGTGGTATGATCGGGGGAGGGAAGAAGAGGCAAGTCACTGTTTGCTGTAGGGGAAGTACGGGGTGTGTTAAGTTTACCCCTTCCCTTGCCATTATTGCCTCAAAGCCATCCACTAAAATAACCTCTGGAAGAGGATGACATTGTTTCCTTTATAGGAAGAGGAGTTCTCTGTGGATATATTTTGAGAGCCCCCTCCTTGAGAACAGGCATTGGCATAGCCAATAGGTCTCGCCTTTGGAACCTTATAAGTGTTTATTTACCCAGCACAATATCCTCTGTGCAACAGCGCGTGAGGTGGTGGCACCCTCCCATTACATGCACTGCAACTGTGTGGAGAAGTAGCGGTACTCTCATATGTGGGAAGCAGTAGTAGTACCTTCCCATTACAAGTCCTGCAATCTTACTTAAGAGATGACCAGACTCTCCCACTGAATGTACTGCAGACATGCTGCGATGTGCCAGTACTCTCCCATCACAACCACTGCAATCATGCTGAGACGTGCCAGTGCCAGTACCACTCCACTGACCTCCTGCTCACAAGCACCAGTACTCTCCATTTCAAATTAAGGAAGTGCAGGTACACAGCCCCTGAATGTAAATCACTGGATAGCTCACTTGCAAACACTCTTCAAGATGGATGTGCAAAGAGGGTCCCTTTAAACAAATATATATCAACAAGAAGAGAGGTATGGAGCAAGCAACACTCTTATTCCCCACTTGACATCATGAACAACAATGAAAGAGTGTTTTTAACTATTAGTACAAAGGAGTAGTCAAGCACAAAGAAAAAAGAAGAAGAAAAACAACACTTATTTGGTGTGTTTAGAAAGCCGTGAATGGTTGATGGCACCTAGGGTAGATGCCAACTCTCAGCGCACAACCTCAGTTGAAACAAAAAAGTTTCTTCAATGAATCATTCCAAATTATATCCAAAAATTAGACCAAGTTCATAGTTGAATTCTCCATGTTTAATTTCACATGTATTGTTCCTCAAAATCAATGAAATTTCATATCATAGATGTATCCAATATCACAGAGTATGGGTGCACATCATTTCCCAATGCATTTCGGATACTAGATCCTTCATCAGGGGAATCCTAAAAACAAGATAAAGTGAACTAAGTATGATCCTCGGCGGTAGAAATGTATTTACATAAGATTACCACTGTGATAAATATCCAAGTAAATAAAGTGCGCGAAATATAAAGTAAAGTGACGTGAATGCACCCAAGCAAAACGTGTTTATCCATGCTGAACTGAAAGAATAACGTTGTGAAAAGAAGGCTAAATGTCAGATGGTGCTCGGTGAATTGAACGTTCAAATGAAGTGACTGCTCGCATACTTATCGGTGTTGCATATAAACACACTTAGAGTCCGTTATCTCCCCAAGTTAAAACATCAATCACACGAAAGAAACATGAGCATTAAACGCGATTTAGAGTGCACTTACGATAAACTGAAGGCAAGAACACGCGTCCTGCTGTTTGCGCCCTCCGCCATTAGTTAGGGAACGAGGTGTTCCGTGAAAGCGGAAGTATAACGAGAGTGGCGAGAAAAAAATAGAGAAAGGACCATAAGTGTGGCGGCCATATTAGAGTGGTGAAATGAAACGTGAATTCCCTGTCTGAGTAAGAGAGGGTGAATAATGAAAATCGGGTGAGAACAGAATGTAAACAGTGAAATGCCTGTGGTTGAGATAAAACAGGACATAGATGAAAATATAACATCTGTAATAAATGCAATAAATAAAGAGAAAATGCAAAAAATAAATAAATCACATGTGTTCACAGGTAAATACTGAATGTCACATCAGTGTAAGCAGTTGCACTAAAGGTAACATTGAAACTCCATCCGATCATTAAGACCAGACGGTTTCATGGTTTGAAGAAATTTAATCCAGTGGTTTTCACGCTGCAGTAAAAAATTGTTGTTGTCCCTGTCGTCTCGCTTGTTAACCACTTCTACAGCAGCGAACCTCAGCTGACTGATGTTGTGTCTACTTTCTTTGAAATGTAGTGCCAGGTTCGATTTGATGTTGGCTGTTCTTATATTACTCTTATGTTCGTTTATTCTCACTTTGAGTTTGCGTGTAGTTTTGCCTGTGTACATCAGTCCACAAGGGCATTTGATGACGTATATGACATTTTCAGTGTCGCAAGTGGCATTCAATTTAAGTTTCACATCTGTGCCCTTCATGGGATGTTTTAGTACAGGACCTTTGATCATATTGTTGCAGTTCTGACAATTCAAACAAGGTTGATTCCCTTTGTAGTTGACATTTGTTGTGGTTTTAGGGTTTTTTATGAGTTCCTTTAGGTTATTTCCCCTTTTGTAAGCGAACAGTGGTTGTTCACTAAAAATTCCATTGAAGTCCTGTTCTTGGCTGACAATTGGCCAGTGTTTCAAGATGGAGGTTTTGTAAGCCCTGGAGGCCTCAGAAAATTTAGATACAATTACAGGTCTTGTCTTTTGACTTTTTTGTTGAGTTGCTAATGCTTCCTCTCGTTTGATACTATCACATCGTTCTTTAGCGTGAGTCAAGATGGTTTGAGGATATCCCCTTTTAGCAAAGCGTGTTCTTGTCAGTGTGTTTCCTGTATAGGTCAGTCTCCAGATGATCCCGCACCCTTGTCACTCGCACATCGAGGAATGTAATGGTATTCTGACTGATTTCATGGGTGAATTGTATACGATCATTGATGTGATTCAAATCCGTTAATGCTTTATATAGGGATTCACGATCTCCTTTCCATAATACGAAAATGTCATCAATGTATCGCAATGTAGCAATGTAAAGAACAACACCCTTCACTACAACTCTTATCAAAGATCACTCAAAAGTCATCTTCCATTTTCACAACTCCTACGGGTTAAACGGATTGCATCTGACAGTCGCAAATATGAAGAACAAGCTTCCGAAATGTTGACACGCTTTGCTAAAAGGGGATATCCTCAAACCATCTTGACTCACGCTTAAGAACGATGTGATAGTATCAAACGAGAGGAAGCATTAGCAACTCAACAAAAAAGTCAAAAGACAAGACCTGTAATTGTATCTAAATTTTCTGAGGCCTCCAGGGCTTACAAAACCTCCATCTTGAAACACTGGCCAATTGTCAGCCAAGAACAGGACTTCAATGGAATTTTTAGTGAACAACCACTGTTCGCTTACAAAAGGGGAAATAACCTAAAGGAACTCATAAAAAACCCTAAAACCACAACAAATGTCAACTACAAAGGGAATCAACCTTGTTTGAATTGTCAGAACTGCAACAATATGATCAAAGGTCCTGTACTAAAACATCCCATGAAGGGCACAGATAAATTGAATGCCACTTGCGACACTGAAAATGTCATATACGTCATCAAATGCCCTTGTGGACTGATGTACACAGGCAAAACTACACGCAAACTCAAAGTGAGAATAAACGAACATAAGAGTAATATAAGAACAGCCAACATCAAATCGAACCTGGCACTACATTTCAAAGAAAGTAGACACAACATCAGTCAGCTGAGGTTCGCTGCTGTAGAAGTGGTTAACAAGCGAGACGACAGGGACAACAACAATTTTTTACGGCAGCGTGAAAACCACTGGATTAAATTTCTTCAAACCATGAAACCGTCTTGTCTTAATGATCGGATGGAGTTTCAATGTTACCTTTAGTGCAACTGCTTACACTGATGTGACATTCAGTATTTACCTGTGAACACATGTGATTTATTTATTTTTTGCATTTTCTCTTTATTTATTGCATTTATTACAGATGTTATATTTTCATCTATGTCCTGTTTTATCTGAACCACAGGCATTTCACTGTTTACATTCTGTTCTCACCCGATTTTCATTATTCACCCTCTCTTACTCAGACAGGAAATTCACGTTTCATTTCACCACTCTAATATGGCCGCCACACTTATGGTCCTTTCTCTATTTTTTTCTCGCCACTCTCGTTATACTTCCGCTTTCACGGAACACCTCGTTCCCTAACTAATGGCGAAGGGCGCAAACAGCAGGACGCGTGTTCTTGCTTTCAGTTTATCGTAAGTGCACTCTAAATCGCGTTTAATGCTCATGTTTCTTTCGTGTGATTGATGTTTTAACTTGGGGAGATAACGGACTCTAAGTGTGTTTATATGCAACACCGATAAGTATGCGAGCAGTCACTTCATTTGAACGTTCAATTCACCGAGCACCATCTGACATTTAGCCTTCTTTTCACAACGTTATTCTTTCAGTTCAGCATGGATAAACACGTTTTGCTTGGGTGCATTCACGTCACTTTACTTTATATTTCGCGCACTTTATTTACTTGAATATTTATCACAGTGGTAATCTTATGTAAATACATTTCTACCGCCGAGGATCATACTTAGTTCACTTTATCTTGTTTTTAGGATTCCCCTGATGAAGGATCTAGTATCCGAAATGCATTGGGAAATGATGTGCACCCATACTCTGTGATATTGGATACATCTATGATATGAAATTTCATTGATTTTGAGGAACAATACATGTGAAATTAAACATGGAGAATTCAACTATGAACTTGGTCTAATTTTTGGATATAATTTGGAATGATTCATTGAAGAAACTTTGTTTCAACTGAGGTTGTGCGCTGAGAGTTGGCATCTACCCTAGGTGCCACCAACCATTCAGTGATTTCCACACCTTCTTGTCGGGGGGTGATATCTCCGCAGCACACCACAAAATACTAACTTTGCTACACCGAGGAGTGCGTGACCCACACCTTCTTCTTCTTCGTGTTTAGAAAGCCCTCACTCACCGACCTGGTCGGTGACATGCTTCATCAATGGGCCCCACTGGGAGTGACCGACTGCCACCCCAGTGTGCTTTAACGCCAGAATTACTGCGGAGCAGGTAATGTGAAGATGTGGAAGCTAAGTTATAGTGTCAGTGATTAGTGAACGTGTAAATGATGTTTAAAAATGCCTTAGTTGTATCAAAAAATGTTTATTAGCTGATCAATAAGACATATTAAAAATGTGTCAGAAACCTAGACCAACTAAGTTAATTGGTCTGTTTCCAGTAATATTAAGTGATGGTCAACATGTTTCTGCCAAGGTCGGTTTTATTTACCTGGCATTCGTCAGGACCTAAAGTGGACTATACCCCGGAGGTATGGACATGCTAAGGTCCACCCTACCAAGGTACTGAAAGTAAAAACCGTCTGAAAAAAGTGCAAGTGATTGGGAACACAAAAAAAATAAATGAATTCCCTTCAGGGTCTCTCAATTCCGGAGACCGAAAAATTAAAATGCACCTATGGAAGGAAACAGTACAGACAAAAATATAGAGACAAACAAACAATTAGTTATCTCAGCTCGGAAGAATATCTGTAGTATTCAGTGACTTTGTGCTCGAGTGGTCTAAAAACAAAGGTACACACACATTAGCTGGTAGGTTATTGGCTCCGTCTGTGGGTATGTGCTGAGCTGCGTCAAAGGACTGCAGATCTAGTCAATGGCGATCAAAGTAATATGCCCATGCCGGTAGGTATTAAAAAATGCCCACAGGTGCGCGTGTGTGCTTCAGTGCGCAGAGGGCCACCGCAAATGGTGTCACTGTGGTGGACACAACAGGATTCTAGCTGTAAGACCTTACGCAGTACCTGACAATGAACCCGTTTGACCCAGACCTACTGATGAAAACATGGTTTTAGAGAAAGAAACAATACATTTAATCAATGCTGGCTATAAAGTTCCACACAAAACAGTTCATTGCATACACATCCTTTCCTGTGAAGCATGCATAGTCCTGGGTTACCCACCTTCTCCTTACAACACAGCACATTCAATGCTTTACACATATTTCGTGCTGTACCTGCTGCATAGCAGTACACTGCACCTCTGTCTCACTGAAAGTCAATCCGGTACTGTGAGCACAGATAAAACATCATAGGTAAGCCTTATCTCTATTGAGCTGGTCACAGAAACAGTAAATAATTAAACGTGAACGATTTTTCAGCCTCTACGAAGCAGGTCTTAAGTGTTTTCCCTCCCATTTCCCTATTACACTAAGCCATTTATTTTACGCATTTCAAACTGGTTGGACACCAAAGAATTTCTCTGAATCAAATGCTTATTATCGGAGCCAGGAGAGAACAGTGCGAATACAATCACCCGGGCATGGCGAGATCTGGTTATAATTACTGGAGTAAGAGGAATTCTAAGCATAATTGCTAAAAAAAACAGTAAGAAGAGACTTATTAGTAAACAAACAAGCATTTGCCACGCAGCTGGGAAAGTGACACGGCTGCGAAAGTGATCCCGATCGCATGGCGGCTTGAGGCCACTAAAAGCCTGTGGTGGCACTTTCAAAAGCCGCTTACTAAAGGTCTCGCAGAGCAGCGCTTGCGCTGGTTCTAGCGAAACCTAAAAAGGTGTTCTTTATCAAAGGGGAGGTTTAAACCCGGAAATCCATAGCCAGGCGTGACGTCTTAGAAGAACAATAATGTTGACAGTGCGAGCTGCTGTGTCAGTCGAGTCTAAAGCAGACCAAATGGAAGGGTTGTAGATTTGTTTGCCTTCCTGAATTGACTCATTTGCCTTTTGTAGATGTTCTTCTGACAAGAATTGAAGCAATTGTTCCAATTTGTCATAGTGAGCCCTGTCGTAGCTTGCTAAGAGACTGGGTGTTGGCAATACACCTGTGATTGGCTGCCTTCGCTGCTACTCTTTTGCCAGAGTCATCTACAAGCTTGGACTCCTTGTCAGGAGGAGGGGCATCTCCTGTTTGAGAGTTTGCTCTTTAGTGAGCGTTGGAAACAACTAGGGAGTCTGAGGGAACTTGGCCTTTAATGTAGACAGGGTCTGTAGGTGCAGGTTTGTATTTTTGATCTACCTGTGGCGTTAGTATCCTTGCACGCACTAGGTCCTTAAAAATATCAAAAAGAAACCGTATGTGTTCATGGATGTCGGTCTCCTCCGGCACCACTTTAAGATGGCACCCATGGAATCAGGATGTTTCCCTGTTTCCCGATTTGCGGGCATGAGCCAGGCCAGTGTGTACACGACTTGACTTATAAGCCAAGCACAACACTTTGGACCTTCTCTCAAACAGTTTCCCAGAGGCTGAGTTTGGCAGTGAGTGATGCTTCAAATCTGAACGTTGTGAGTGCATAAAGGAATAGGCTGATGAGAACAGTATGACTGATCAAAGAATGGGGTGATGAATATTGAAACTCCCCCTGCTGCATGACCGTGATCTGGGGTCTTATGAGTAGCGGGTGGAGGACTCATGAGGTCCGTTGGGGCATTTTGGATCAATATAAGCGACGGATTGCGGGGAATAATGGGTATGACGCACGGGTTGAAAATGTGTGTATATCCATTTTCAGGCGAACTAGATAATTCTGTCCTCCTGATTTTACAAGTGGTGTGCTGGTAGGAGTCCACCTGGTAAATACATCATACAAGAGATACTAAGGCGGCCTAACTATTTGGGCCTTAAGAATACCACAGAAAATGGATATCCTATGCATTCTCTACGTCACTTGTTGTCTTCTTTTATCTCTTTTTAAACCTACAGGTCCGGCGCATCCAAGATGTGGAATTGGTCCCCCGTGCTCTGATGAAATTGCCACAAAATAAAAAAAGGCAATGCAACATTTCGGCCATTCAGGTTAAAATGGTCAAAATGAATGTTTTAAAAAATGAGTATGGGCACAACAAATTAAAGATATATCTCTTGTGTTTTCCCGCAACTCAATTTTAACCCACGGAGTGCCAGAAAAGGCCTCCTTTAACTGGAACATACTATTTTTGGATGTGCACAAAAAGGTCTTTAGTTTACACACAGCTTTCGTCCTATTTTGGGAGTTGGTTTTCGTTTCGGAAAATGCTGATGAGGAAACCATGAGCAAATTGGTAAGTACCTGCCTGCCAACTGCTCCCAGTTTGTTGCTAACACGAGGCACGACCCAAAACATCACCATTTTTTGCCTGAACACTTGTAGGCACCACTTTAGGAGGTCGGACCACTTCACTTTTTCAAAAGATACACATGGAGGAGGGTATATGAATAGAAATTAAACCCTGTCCCATTGTAAAGATAAAACTTGTCTCATCCCCTAAATTTTGATATATTTATGTGTAATGTGCAACATGGGAGATTTGTTGATGGTACCGAGTGTTTTGGGCACCCTTCGTTTTCCGGTTGTCCCTTCAAAGCTCAGCCCCTCTTTGATCAACTACACCATAGGGGTGTGTGAAATCCCAGTTTCGAGTTGTACTTTAAAGCAACTGAAAAACTCATTTTTCTAAACTAATGCTGCCACTTCAGCCGTGAGACTGGTTTTGCAGTCTATAGACTCCTCTCATACTTTGATGTCACGGGCCAGTGCACACTTTTAGAGGGAGAGATATGGGGCATCTTTTCTTTATCTTCTTCCGATTACACCTTCTGTTAAAGGTCGACTTGGAGTATGAAGGGTAGTCCACACTGAACCTTTCTTTCAAATCAGAAGGCTTATTTTTCCGTTTGTTTCTCTAGACAAGCAATTGTTTTTCTCTTGCCAACAATTAAACGCTGCGCCCCCCCACACACTCCCCCATCAAGACAGAGGACCTATTCAGCTCAGTAAGACTCTTTTGGAGGCACTGAGTGTAGACTTTCAGTATCAAGCCCTTATTAGGCACAGATTGAATATACTGGATATTTGTCAGCACTGAATCTTTGTCAGACACATACAGCTTCCTCTGGCCGTCTTCAGTCATCTCAACTACACCAGTCTCTCTCCAGAAAACAACCGTTTTTTTTTTTAACTGAGTAATCATTTTCTTGTGCTATAGTATGCCTATCTTTCTTCCTCTCATATTTAGAGTCTGGGCAGGCTCAACCCCATATGTTCTGTTAACATAAATAGCACACCGAATGAGTCCCACATAAACATCTTGTGGTGGCAATCAATGAACTAGCATTTACAATGGAATGGTCTTGGCATTATTAAAGGTAGAGCTATTGGCATTGCTTATGATTTTATCTTTTTTTTAAATCATAAATAAATAGCATTGTCATTTACATTGCCAATAGCTTAAACGTTAAATAAATGCCACTCATTTACAATGCCAATAGCTTAATTGCTCGCATATGCATGACCTATTGCATTTACACCCACACAGAGACACACACCCACATATACAGAGCCACCCACAGTCATTTACATAGAGCCACCCACACACACACAGAGCCACCCTCACACAGACAGAGCCACCAACACATAGAGCCACCTACAAAAAGCTATCTACACAGAGCCACATACACACACTCGACCGGCTGTGGGTTTCATCTAGGGTCACAAAACTCTGCAAACCCTGACTCAGAATGCCCCACGAGCTCATGACGCACTGCGTGTGACATTTCAATGCTCTTTGTCTAAGCGCTCAGTTCTGTGACTCCTCCGCGATACCAACCAGACTACCATTGCAACCCAGCACAAGGAGAGCACCCGCCAGCAACACAGGGCGAACTTGGCCCACGGACATAGCACCGGAGACTGCTAATGCATCCCACGAGAACTCTGGTCTCCACCCATGTGTCTACTGGCACACCAGGAGTGAAATATCTTCCTAGCAAATGCACACTCTATACTTTCTCTGCTTTCCCAGCTTCTATCGGACAGTTAGGAGCTGTGAGCCACAGTGGTTTTAAAATGGCGGTAGGTGACGTACGTGTTATTTTTAAATTGTTAGAAAGTAACCAGGACACACGTCCTAACAAGCACTCACCTGAGGACAGTAACCAGGACACACGTCCTAACAGAAGACGACTTCTTGCGGCAGTCGGCCTGAAATGGCGGCTGCAAAGCTCGGAAATATTTCCGATTCGAGGGCGTGTTTTTTGAATAGTGACGGATGACGACACAGGTAGAAAGAAGGCAAAAGAACACGCCCCCGAATCCGAAAAAGACGAGGCTTGATAAGTGACGCTCCTCTCCTCCAATAGCTGGCCAGCATTTAAGAGGCCAGCCAATGGAGAAGATTGGCGGGTTCAAGCCCCGTACTAAGAATCATTAGCTCTCTGACCGAGACTGCGCAAGCGCAGCCTACGGTCCTCTCCCTAAAAACACTTGGGCTGGGTGAACGACTTATCAGCAGTTTCATTACTCACCTAAACTAACATCGTGTACCAGATATGGGTTATTTACCAGAAATGTATTTTTTCCTCATCTAAGCAGAAGACATGATGCATCACAACTTTTATCAATCTCTGCTGCCTCTCACTGTCTCTCTGCAGCACACCTTTAACTCAGCTTCAAAATGGTCATAGTTTGCTTTTTTTCTCAGATCTTGAGAAGTGCGTCACTTTCACTTGTCTCTCTGGTGGGGGGTGTGACAGCATCCCGCACGCTCTTGCCTCTCACACGGATGCTCAGCATCCCCACACACATCTTTAACAGACCGGCGTTGCTGTGTGTTGGCAGGTGCGGTGATAACTGAGAGGTTCCTGGGCCGTGCATGTATTTCCTTGATGCAACATATATCAGCGCAGAAGGAGCAAACCTCCTCCTTTACATTCAGACACTCCCCCTTGCCAAATAGCACGACCAGGGCACAGCCCTAGCGGCATGGCACGCCACGGGCCAGTGTTTACGCTGCGTGCTTAGACTCCCACTCCCTCGGCATGCTGTAGCTCCTAGAAGCTCTGAGAGCACTCGCACGCAAGTGCAGTTGCTGTTTATACACACTGTGTACATGAAACGGCTGATAACACCGATTGCCCACACATGGAAACTGATGCATTTTTATAGTCGTGAGTCTGTCCGTGCAACCTGACGTTAAAGTGAGTGCAGATGTGAAGCTACAAGCTCGCAATGCCCTGGGCACATGCGTTCCTCTGATCATCAATTAAATCAACATGCCTTTAAAATAAATAAGTTATAGACAATACCTGTACCACTATGTGTTTTTTCAACAATGATTAAAGCTGGGAAACCGGTCTCTGAGCCCGGGCATCAAGGGGGACTGGGGTATAGGGAGATGAAGTTATTTGCCCAGGGTCACACGTTCTTGTGTAGCGGAGACGCCAGGATTAGCTGAGATGCAAGGTCACAATCTAGCTTCTGAAGCAAGTCTCCTCCACACCTCACTTTCTTACAAACTGCTCTCATGGCCGACTCAGCGCCCCGCTGTTTTGGCAGACCTCGAGGAGCTGGGTAGCTGCCTCGGCGCCTGCAGCACCTCCGAGACTGCCAGAGTCCAGGAGTCTTGTGGAGACCGGCTCCGGCAGCAGCAAAAGTGCACAATCCGCGGTCTGGAAATAAAATGGCTTTAAAATGCAAAGAAGAGAGCTGAACACCTACCTTTTCCTGCAGGAGGTTGGACCTGGGAGCTCTGCCAACCGCGCCCTGCTCGCCGATGCCAGCGGCTGCGTGCCCACCCAGCCAGCGAGGAGGTGGCGAGGGGTGGTGCATGCGGAGAGGGAAGCGATCAGAGTGTCAGAGACGCGGTCTCGCACTCACGGAGGAGGGCCGAGGTTTCCCCGCACAGCGCGCTCCAGAAAGCTCCCAGTTATTTCACCCACTGAATCGAAACCACTGCGCACTGGCAGAATCGCAGGGCTACCAGCTGCAACCTCGGTACTGCTGTGTACAGGAGAGGGTTTCAGGACTAGTGTCCCTTTATGAGCTGCACGCATTTAAATGTAGCGCCTACCGAGCAAATGGCGCATATGTTATCGGCTTTAGGAGAAGACTCGAGTTCATTGTGCTAGTAGTAAGACAGTCCGAATTTAAAGAGCGCGTGCAAACAGTGACAGCACAAGTACTGCCTGCACAAAAGCAGCATATTTTGTGACATAGTGTGGCGGCGGTCGGCCTGAAATGGCGGCAGCAAAGCTCCGAAAATTTCGGATTCGGGGGCGTGTTTTTGGCATTCTGAGTGACGGATGACGTTACAGTCGAAAGAAGGCAAAAAAACACGCCCCCGAATCCAAAAGAGATGGGGCTTGAACTGAGAGATGCCCCTCTCATCCAATGGCTTGCCTCCGTTTAGGGAGCCATCCAATGGAAGAGAGAGGCGGGTTCAAGCCCCGTACTAAAAATCATTAAATCTCTGACCGGAGACTGCGCAAACGCAGCCTTTCGGTCCTCGACTTAAAAATTCAAGGGCGTGTTTTCAAGCACCCATACCCCAATTGATTGTACAACATCTTTAACACCCTGAAGCATCCTGTATCATGCCACTCCATAGTAATCAATGGAAAGGGACCACTACAACTGGGATGAAGACTGTTTTCTGTCAAGGTAATTGTTTCTTGAGACCTTGTTGATCCCTTTGACTGTCTCCCCGCTGGAGTTGGTCGTCCAAAGTACTTCCAAGTAACCACATTCATTCTTGAAGCAACTTTCTTTTGCAAAAGTTTTTAAGTGTTAAATTGGATGAATTTGCCAATGCTGGTTTGTGGTTAGGTGTAAAGTCTTTAGATATCTAGATTTCCAGAACCAGCAGGATCATCTTTTTTGTTATGGCGTACATAAATTTATTAAAAGAAAAAGCTATTTTTGTCAAGTTTATTTTTTCAATTGTGTTAGTGCTTTTTTAATTCTTTACAGTTGTGTTGAAGCGGGACTGCTCCAAGCCACAGCTACACATGGTTGAGCTAAGGTTTGACAAACAAAATCTAACTTGTCCTAATACTGGTTGGTAGTGTATTACATGGTAAGGTCTCACAAATGTACAGTATAATACACCCCATTTCCTCAAACTCATCAACCCACAGATGTGAAATCTTGTAATCTAAAACTAAGCATAATGTGTATAACACACTGCATCAACAATCACAATAGAACGAACTTCCATTAATAATTTCCATTAATAATTTCCACTAACAGCCACTTGCCGCCTTAAAACGCTACTAATGCAGGAAACTGAAAATGTAATAATCAAGTAAACAACATCCTTTAGAAATTGAAAATAGATTTTCGGAATATGTTGGCAATCTTGCAATAGCCCCAGAACCAAAGTTAATTGAAAATAATATTTAAGAATGAACTAAGGAATCACGGTTTACACATTGTTCCATAGACTACATCAGGGGTCAATTTAGAAAAGCAACACCTACCTTGCGATAATTGTGTTTTTAATGATCTTGCATCAGACGTGAAAGAAGAACCAACAGCATTGCTTTGGGACAGACTTGCACTGGTTGTGGTTTCAGATCCAAAGGACGTTAACGAGCTGCCTGTTTAAAAACAAAATATTAACTCCCGAGCAGAATATCAATTTCACACACAATAGTAGTTTAAGGCACTCATGAAAAGTACATTGGAAAATCAAAAAGTTACTCCCTGATGAAACAATGTCCAGTAAGAGTAGAGCTTCATAACATCCGACTCTCGCAAAAGCTGTTAAGTATCAATTTGAACTCTTTTGGAATTGTTGCATCCAATGATGAATGTCAACTTTGTCCTACTATGCAAATGTTCCATTCGCCAGCAGGTACAATTATGTAGACAATACAATGTAGCTTGGCAGCCATTATGCACTTTTTAATAAATAGAAAAACTGCGTACAAGAAGGAGGTTTAAGAAGGAGGAGTAGATAGTCTGTGATTATAGCTAAACCTACCTGACCCATCCCGATTTAGAATAGTAGCTGTTTATTAACTTTTGACGCATTTGGCAATGGTTAAAGAGATCCAACATTATCTAAGGAGAGATTGATTTCTTGAGGCTACGCTTATCTGACAAATGCAAAATCCACAGTTGATGGACAGAATGCCGAACAAGGTCATACATTCACGCCAGAACAGAGATCTGGGCCTAAATCCATCCTTTTTTTTCACTCCACACCACCCCAGTTCAGACATGGCCATATGAAAATCAGTCTGACCCTGTGCCTCATGGGAACAGTCCAGCCCGAACTGCCAAGCCATGCCTTCCCTGGACCGGAAACAAGCTTCCGAGGACCGGTTTCTGGCATTCCAGCAGTCTTAAGCCCGGCTTGCTTGAATCCAGTGGTGTGGAGTGCATGGGACTCACGTCTGAGCATACCCACCCCACTCGGGGTGACAAATGCAACAAGCACTGGCGTTGCCAATAGGTCTCGCAGTAGGAAAGTTGGAGCTATTACAATTGTAAATAACAATGCCTTTTATTTTTGTTTTCATTTTAAAAACATAAAGGGCTTTGTCATTTACAAAACCAATAGCTCCAACTTTCCTACTGCAAGACCTATTGTGCACTGCACAAGGTGGGTGAAAGTGGCACTGCGTGTGTCTGTGGCGTTGCGTGGGTGAGGCATTGCGTGGGTGAAAGTGGCATTGCGTGGGTGAAAGTGGCATTGCGTGGGTGAAAGTGGCATTGCGTGGGTGTGTGTGAGTGGCGTTGCGTGGGTGAGGCATTGCGTGGGTGAAATTGGCATTGCGTGGGTGAAAGTGGCACTGCGTGGGTGTGAGTGGCGTTGCGTGGGTGAGGCATTGCGTGGGTGAAAGTGGCATTGCGTGGGTGAAAGTGGCACTGTGTGTGAGTGGCATTGCGTGGGTGAAAGTGGCACTGTGTGTGAGTGGCATTGCGTGGGTGAGGCATTGCGTGGGTGAGGCATTGCGTGGGTGAGGCATTGCGTGGGTGAGGCAGGCGCTGCGTGGGTGATAGTGGGCTTGCGTGGGTGATAGTGGGCTTGCGTGGGTGATAGTGGGCTTGCGTGGGTGATAGTGGGCTTGCGTGGGTGATAGTGGGCTTGCGTGGGTGATAGTGGGCTTGCGTGGGTGATAGTGGGCTTGCGTGGGTGATAGTGGGCTTGCGTGGGTGATAGTGGGCTTGCGTGGGTGATAGTGGGCTTGCGTGGGTGATAGTGGGCTTGCGTGTCTGAAAGAGGTGCTGTGTGGGTGAAAAAGGCACTGCGTGGGTGTGAGTGGCTTTGAGTGAGTGAGTGGCGTTGCGTGGGTGAGTGTGGTGTTGCGTGATGATAGTGGGCTTGCGTGGGTGTGAGTGGCGTTGCGTGTCTGTAAGTGTTGCTGTGTGGGTGAAAGTGGCACAGAGCCTTTGATGTGGCCTGGCGCAGGAGAAATGCTGCTGCTGCTAATTAAATATAAAAAGTGTTTAGGGACTCACGGCTGCCGAGAGTAACAAGGCAGTGCTGGGAGGGGGGCTGCACACCAACTGAAGTGCTCTGGTTGCACGGCCTGCGGCCGGCCGTGTGAAGTGATAAGCCTTTGAAGTACACAGGCATGCTGTGACGGAGGTGTGAGAGGTCTGGCAGGGAACAGATGGCCTTGCTGTGAAGCAGGGGGCGGGGCAGCGCTGGGGAAGCCTTTGGGAGGGTGATTGATGCCTTTGATGTGGGGAGGGAGGAGAGCCTTTTGCGAGCCTGCAGGAGAAATGCTGCCGATGCGCATGCATGTTTAATCACGTGATTCACGTGAACTTAAAGAAAACTACGGCTGAAAGCCCGTGGTTTGAAGAGGATTTTGCCGACTTGAATTCTCCCCATTTCCCATTCCTGCGGAATGGTAAAGGCGAGACCTAAAAACCACAGTTGCTGGACAGAATGCAGAACAATGTCATACATTCACCCCAGTAGAGATCTGGGCCTAAATCTATCTTTTTTTGCACTCCACACCACCCCAGTTCAGACATGGCCAAATGCAAATCAGTCTGACCCTGTGCCTCATGGGAACAGTCCAGCCCGAACTGCCAAGCCATGCCTTCCCTGGACCGGAAACAAGCTTCTGAGGACCGGTTTCTGGCATTCCAGCAGTCTTCAGCCCAGCTTGCTTGAATCCAGTGGTGTGGAATGCATGGGCTGAACTGGGGTGGCTGAGTGAGCTAAGGAATGGTGATGGATTAAACCCAGATCAGTTGACTGGGGGTGAGTGTTTGATTTCCTCAAATGCTCCGTCCATCATCCCCTTTTGTATGGCTTTGTTCGCCCTAAGTTGGCAGGGTATGCTCAGACGTGAGTCCCTTGCTCACTTGGCCACTGGATTCAAGACAGCCTGGCTGATGAGGATTATGAATCCGAAACCGGTCCCAGGATGCTCTTTTCCGGTCCAGGGAAGACATGGCTTGGTAGTTCGGGCTGGACAGTTCCCATGAGGCACAGGGTCAGACTGATTTGCATATGGCCATGTCTGAACTAGGGTGGCTGAGTGAGCTAAAGAATGGTGATGGATTAAACCCAGATCAGTTGACTGGGGGTGAGTGTTTGATTTGCTCAAATGCTCCGTTCATCATCCCCTTTTGTATCGCTTTGTATCGCTTTGTATCGCTTTAGTGACCTGACCTGACCTGGTCAGAGCCGGTCGCTCCACCCGCCGCGTGGCCCATCCTGCGTGTGCCCGGTCTCAGTTTGCCGCCGCCACTGCCAGTAATTGTATCTGCCTCACTATTTGTATTACACGTCCCCTGTTGTGCCCCTGATTTCGTTTCTTTCACTGTTGTGCCGGTATTTGTATTGTGCATCCACTGTTGTGCCCCTGATTTCGTTTCTTCCACTGTTGTGCCTGTATTTGTATTTCTCGTCCACTTTTGTGCCCCTGATTGTTTTTTGTGCTCTATCGCCGTTTTTCTCCCGCTGCTCCACCCCGCTCCCTGCCGCTGCTCCCCCGCGGCCCCACCCCAGTTTCCTCCAGCTTCACCGCACCGCTCCCCTCCCTACTCGCCACACCGCTTCCGCCTCCCAGCTGCTCCTCCCTCGCCCCCCCTCCCCACTCTCCCATTCATGGCAGAGTCCGCACATACGCGCAGTGGGTGCGCCAAAGGCAAGCCCGTCTGCGTCCGGCCGCGCCCAGCTCTACAAACCCTGGATCTGGACGATGCCAACGCGCCCGACGAACTTACGACGCTGCAACCCCACGCACTCAACACCAGCCGAACACCCGCCTGCTACCAAGCCACCCCGAAACTCACCCAAGGACCATTCACCTGCCAAGCCTGCAAATACACCTGCCTCCGGACCTGCACCGCACCCGCAAAGCCAAGCACCAGCAGCAACCACCTCAAGTGCATCCTGCTCAACGCCCGCTCCGTCCACTGACACGCCGTCAAACTCTGGAACCTGCTCGACACAACACCAGACGTCGCCTTCCTCACGGAAACCTGGATGAACGCCTCCTCCACCCGACGTAGCAATCAACATCCCGGACGGATACAATATCACCCGGAGGGACCGCGTCAACCAGACGGGAGGGGGAATCGCCATCGCTGACCCTGACCACCGCTGAACACCTCCACTTCAAGATACACACCGACCTAAAGACCACACTCAGAGGCACCCTCATCTACAGACCCCCGGGACCTCGCACACAATTCAGCGAAGACATCGCAGACTTAATCAGCCCACACGCCCTCCCATCCACCGACTACATCCTCTTAGGGGACCTCAACTTACACCTGGATAACAACAAGGACTGCAACACCGCCGCCCTGCTGGACAACCTCGGACTCGAGCAATTGGTGAACACCCCCACCCACTACGCCGGCCACACGCTTGACCCAGTCTTCTCCTCCAGCAAACAGGTCTCCTTTAGCCACTCCACCGGACTCCATTGGACTGACCACAGCTGCGTCCACTTCAGCTTCAGAAGAACCACGACTCACCATCACCCCAAACAGGTCCCTCGCAGAAACTGGAGCAAGATCACCGCTGACCAGCTCACCACCTCCCTCAGCCGGAACTCCCCCACCAGCGCAACGGACCCCAAGGAAGCAGCCAACAACCTTACACAGTGGATCACCGACTGCACAGATGAACCCGCACCACGAAAGACCCCCCCCCAGCAGACCCGGCAGCAAGAAAGCCTCATGGTTCACAGACGAACTCAAGAACTCCAAGAAAAATTGACGCACCCTCGACCAGACAACAGACAGCATGACTGCCCTAAAGAACGCCACCCGCAAATCACCACTAGCTGGTCCGTACCACCAAGATGTCAGCGCTCAAAGAACGACTGGACAACAACGCCCACAACAGCAAGGAACTCTACAGCATCGTCAAAGAGCTCTCCAACCCCAGCGCCGGAAACGACATCGCTCCCTCGCAAGACCTCTGCGATTCGCTCGCCTCATTCTTCCACCGCAAGATCGTCGAAATACACAACAGCTTCGGCGCACCAACCACGCACCCCACCACCGAACCAACGCCCCCCACCAGCACCCTCCGTGCCTGGACGACGGTCAGCACCGAAGACACCATCAGCACGATGAACACATCCACTCCGAATCCCCTACCGACCCCTGCCCCCACCACGTTTTCAACAAGGCCGACTCCACCATCACACCCAAACTCCGGGACATCAAGACCTCCTTCAACACCGCCACCTTCCTGGAGAGCTGGAAGCACGCCGAGATCAGCGCCCTCCTGAAAAAAACCAACAGCTGACCCCTCCGACCTCAAGAACTTCCGCCCCATCTCGCTCCTCCCGTTTCCGGCCAAGGTCATCGAGAAGACATTCAACAGACAGCTCGCCGCCTTCCTCGAGACTAATGGATCCCTCGACCAGTCACAGTCCGGCTTCCGAGCCAACCACAGCACCGAGACCGCCCTCATCGCAGCCACAGACTACATCAGATCCCTGCTCGACAACGGGGAAACGGCGGCCCTCGTGCTCCTGGACCTCTCCGCAGCATTCGACACCGTCTGCCACCGCACCCTAGTGCAGCGCCTCAGCAACACCGGATTCCGAGAGAAGGCACTGGAATGGATCTTGTTTCTCGCCGGAAGAACCCAGAGAGTCCGCCTCCCTCCGTTCAGTTCAGAGGCCACCGAAGTCATCTACGGCGTACCACAAGGATCATAACTCAGCCCCACTCTCTTCTACATCTACATGAGCCCCCTCGCAGCCATCGCATGCCAACACAACCTCAACATCATCACCTACGCCGACGACACCCAGCTGATCCTTTCCCTCACTAACGACCCCGCCACCGCCAGAACCAGCCTACACGAAGGGATGAAAGATGTCGCCGACTGGATGAAGAACCGCCGCCTGAAACTAAACTCAGACAAGATGGAAGTCCTCATCCTGGGATCATCACCCACCGCCTGGGACGACTCCTGGTGGCCCCCCCCGCCCTGGGCACCACTCCCAAGCCAACGGCCCACGCACGCAACCTGGGCTTCATCCTGGACTCCTCCCTCTCGATGACCAGACAAGTCAACGCCGTCACATCATGCTTCAATACCCTGCGCATGCTCCGTACGATCTTCCCATGGATCCCCACCGATACCAGGAAGACTGTCAACCCAGGCACTCGTCACCAGCAGACTCGACTACGGAAACACCCTCTATGCCGGAACCACAGCCAAAATTCAGAACAGACTCCAACACATCCAGTACGCCTCCGCACGTCTCATCCTGGACATACCCCGACACAGCCACATCTCCGGCCACCTGAGGGACCTGCACTGGCTCCCCGTCAGCAAGAGGATCACGTTCAGACTCCTCACCCACTCACACAAAGCTCTCCACGACCTGGGCCTGAAGTACCTCAACAACCGACTGACCTTCTACACGCCCACCCGCCTGCTACGATCTACCAACCTCGCCCTCGCCACCGTTCCACAAATCTGCAGAGTCACCGCCGGAGGAAGATCCTTCTCCTACCTGGCAGCCAAGTCATGGAACTCCCTCCCCACCCACCGTCGGCGAACCCAGGACCATCTCGCCTTCAGGAAGCAACTCAAGACCTGGCTTTTTGAGCAGTAAACGGACCCCTCCCCCCAGCGCCTTGAGACCCGCCCGGGTGAATAGCGAGCTATACAAATGCTATGATTGATTGATTTGTTCGCCTTAAGTTGGCAGGGTATGCTCAGACGTGAGTCCCTTGCTCACTTGGCCACTGGATTCAAGATAGCCTTGCTGATTAGGATTATCAATCCGAAACCGGTCCCAGGATGCTTGTTTCCGGTCCAGGGAAGACATGGCTTGGTAGTTGGGGCTGGACTGTTCCCATGAGGCACAGGGTCAGACTGATTTTCATATGGCCATGTCTGAACTGGGGTGGCTGAGTGAGCTAAAGAATGGTGATGGATTAAACCCAGATCAGTTATCTGACAGCACGATTTTGAAACCTCTTCCAACCAAAGATTTGAATAGAGGCTCAAAACATGAGCACATAAATGTCCGATTGCTCAAAAGGCAGTTCAATAGCTGAAAGCACCTGTTTCAGTGCTGACAGCACAATACTAGGAAACAGTGTTGTGGTAATAGTTTAGGGGACAGAACCAAGTTAAGCTCTTCAGTTTTCTTTTGTAGGACTTCATGGGACTACTTTGGTTGAAAAAGTTGAATTGGATAGCCTTCGATAGAGTACCTTACTGCCTAGATAGTGGCCTCCTTCTCCGATTGGGTACTTCAGAGTACAAACTTCATCAGACAAGCAGTTTCTAGAATAACTCTATATACCAAAGCATTTGTAAACAATTCAGACTATATGAACGTATCAGTTATTTCTTTTGCCATGTGAGCTTTTGAGCCAAACAATCTGTTCCTCCAAAAGTCCCTCGTCCTCACCAGCGATGCAGCTGGAAGAGAAAAATACAATCTTTGAGAGAGTTGGTGTAGACACTGATCACCATATATATATATATATATAAGACATCTACACTAGGCAAAGATCTTGAACAACAAAATGTCTGAAAGCATAAGCAAAAATGTCAATCCCTGCGAAAAACATGGGACGGCATCTAATACTTTTAAGGAAATAACTCTTTAGAAGGGACGGATGTGCCTTGTGATGGTCCCCCCCTACTAGCCATAAGGAGGTCTCTGAGATGTAAAACACGCTGGAGAGATGAGGCAATACCAGTAAAGAACTGCAACCTACTTTTTTGCAACGCACAGAATAGCAACAAAAGGTCCAGTAGAGAGTCCTCTGTACTTGCTCTCTCACGAAATAGTTTAACATAAGCACTCGAGACCTTGAGATTTTTATTCTATGCAATGTATCCACATCAAGCACAATTAACACAGGTAGCAGGGCCTCAATGAAGTTAGAATTTGACTTAGATAGGATTTGGCACAGTACTTATTGGCTTTGACAATTGATCAGACTGCTTAATTAATAGTAAAACGAAAGCATAAGCACACCCTGCCATACTTGGAAAAACTAATTTTAACAGATCATTACCAAAGGGTGACCTCCAAATCTAGTGAGTCAAAACTTTCCAACCAATAACTTTGCAACTGATTGCGCCAGGAAAACATACCTTGTAACATTGGGGTTGGGGGAGGAGACTATTATACAGTACCAACAGGAGACTACCCCAAAAAATTACTGCTATCAAGATTCTGAATTCATCATGTGTAGAAGGGTTTATACTGTCATACCAGTTGCCAGCTGGATTGCTGTGCAAAAAGGGCAGAATCTGGTCGGACTGGCATGAAGGATTTAAATCAAACCAGCATTTGCAATAGGTCTCGCATTTACGCAATTTTAAGCTATTGGCATTGAAAATAATAATGCCTTTTATTCATGTTTTAAAAACAAACAAAAATGAAAGGCCTTGTTATTTGCCATGTCGATAGCTGAAACGCGCAAATTCGAGACCTATTGCATTGCAAATGCTTGTAATATAAAAGCTGTGTGCAGGACCCTCCACTCTCATCCCCCCCCCCCCACACACCCCTACCATACTCTGTCTTTCCTCTGCTGCAAGTAGGCATCTGACCTCTCCCCATGCTTCCGGAAAGTAAAAGATGATAAATCAAATGACTTTAGAGGCCTCTCTTTAAATTTCATTTCTGCTTTGCAGGATGGCTTTTTCTTTGTCCTAAAACCGGGACATTTCTTGAAACTTAGGGAAAGCGGGTCAGTCCTCTCAAAACCAGGATTGTCTGGGGTAATCGGGGACGTCAGGTCACCCTAGTGTAGGACAGTCTACCTCTCCCCACTTTGAGCCCCCTTCCCCAGACAGCAGCGGTTGCTTGACAGACGCCCAGGAAGTCTCACATTAGGAAACTATGCACATTGGAGTGGAAACGCGCCGGCCGCTAGGTGGCGCCCGAGCAGAAAAAACATCTCCTACAAACAGTCCATGAGCTACGGCAAGGAGTAGAAAAGAGACGGATACGTATTAATAAAAGAGAATTCCAAGAGTAAAAACAAAAAATGCTTGTTTTAGCGGGGAAGGTTGTGTGCGATTGTGCGAGCAGTGCCCAGCGCTACTCTCCACCCTGTCATGAGTGGATATATGAGCTGCTCTGCATCCTCTCATTAGATGCCTTGTTTCTGAGCTTCCGCCCTGCATTGTCTCATTAGACGCCACGTTCCCTGCGCTGCACAACACCCTCTAGTTATACGCCCTGTGCTGCTTCACACCCTTTCTAATTGTAGAATGAAGATGGCCTCTTACTTAACAGAAAGAGGCAGGGGCACAGTACTCAGAACAAGGGAAAGTCAAAGAGCGCCATGCGCGCGTTGTAGGCACGCCGTGAGCGTGCACATCGGCGTGCACATCTGCGTGGCCTGCGGCTCGTGCCCAGTGGCGGAACGTGGAACGCGGTGAAGCAGGCGCTGCTTCAATTCAGCAGGTGAGAGCAGGCCAAGTCGGAGTCCAAGATGACCAGCGGGTCTTTTCGGGAGTACATGCCGGACCAGCTGAGGGCCCAGAGAAGCCACCGCACACGCATCTTGGGCATCATTCTACTGGTACCAGTGCTGCCGGGCCGGTAGGAGAGAAGAAAGACGGCGGAGGGAGGGAAAGAGAAAACACGCCATGTGTGTTGTTAAGGGAGACTAGTACATGTGCATTGGCTCGTGGCGGCTGGTGCATGTGTGTGTGTGTGTGTGTGTTTGTTGGCGCAGTTACTGCATGCAGCTGGCTTGCATGGACGGAAGGTGGACAAGAGATGTGCACAACGCGTGTCTGTAAGTGCATGTTCACGAGTCCGATCGCCCCTGCGCGTGCCCATCTCAGTCTCCCTTCTGAGGTAAGTCAGCAACAATAGATCTCGCTGGCGACAGCGCTTCGCACTGCGTCACCAGGTGCGAGACCTAAAAAACCACTGCATGCCATTCTCCTAGAAGTTGCTTTTCCTACAAGAAAGTGAACATTGAAAATCTGGAAAAAAAAACTTAGCGTCAAGGATAGCCAGAAGAAAAAGAGACTGAAAGCACAAAAAGAAATTTAGTGCCAGGAGATTGTTGCATCCTGTGGTGAGGTAAAATAAATCAAACACAGGAACCTAGGTGGGAAACTTGGTGTCACAAAAGTTGGGGGAATGGTTTGCTTTCATACAAACTAGGATAAAAATCTATTTGAGATGGGTGCAAAAACGAGTGATTGTAGAAATGTGATGGTGATGACCAACTGTGTGTTAAAGTGGCAACAGACTATTGCGGGTTATTGAACAAATTCACTCATTTCAGGAGATATAAATGGGCTACATCAACTAGACAAGAATTACCCTCTAGTCTCTGTTTGAATGTTAGCTCAGAATTTCTGGTCACAGGACCAATGGTCTTCAGATGTACCACGAGTGGAACTCAAATAAAATAATGAAGTAGTGGGGAGGGATCTGCAATCATAGTGTAACTGTTGAGGCGCACTCAGAAATGGCATTCAAAATGAAAGGGTTAGACTGAAGTGTGATCCAAAATTCCATAAACACATTTATAAGCAAAATTTTGATTGCTGAATTTAAACAATGGGAAGAAAACTATATTTTAAAAAATGGTGTACTGAATAAATGGAACTCCTCTAGTGGCACAGTTAAGTGACAATATCACCATATCTAGAAAGTGCACGTATGCGCAAACTGTTGTCCCAGATTCACAAGGATTCTCCTTTTCCTCTCCAAGGTTTGACCGTTCACAAACTCACAAATACCAGCATCATTCTACTTTATTAACACATAAGTGATATTACAGAAAACTAAGAATTATAATTAAAATAAGTTTGGTGGTGCTGACAGCGAAGTAGGTATCAGGTTTCCTTGAAAACATTGAATTGGCTCATTGTGTATATAATATATATATATATATATATATATATATATATATATATATATATATATATATCACTTTAACATAAAAAACGTGTACTATTTCATTTATTTAGAATAGAATAGTAAAGTAGAATAGTAAAGTAGGAAGTACATACCTACTCCAACGGCTCCAAACTGCTGACCCACTAAAGGACTTTGATTGAACTGGCTATATGCTGGCATCCTGCTAAAAGGACCGTAGGAATTCACAGATTGGAATGAGGTAGAAGAGGACCCTAAGGAAGACTGAATGAACAACTAGGAATTAGTTAGCAAGCAAATCAATTATGATTAACAAAAACTATTCAAATGAAAGTAATCTATACACTAAAATATTACACTAGAAAAGAAATACTGACATTTAAATAATGCCAGAGAAGCACGGTACAAAACAAAAGAACATGAAACCCAGGAGTATGGAATTGGCTCGAAGACTAGGACATGATCAGTTGATGAAGATCCAATCGAAGTTCAAACAAGTAAAAAAAAAAGCAGTTTCACATTCCTACCAAAGAAACCTTTGCTACTATAAATTCAATACTATTTAAAGGGGAAAAGACTACTTAGAAGGGGAAAATAGATCTGCTTGTAGGGAAAATATGTGATGTATTCACCTCAGCCACACAAAAATGTCTTTGCTGATCCATATTGAGATTAGACTGTTACTTGTCATATTGCTCCTTTTGCAGCTTCGTGGCAGAATGCTTTCCTGAATTATAAATGTTGTCAGGTTAAGGATTGCAATTGTTTTTGTCACTGTAAAGATTAATAATCTAACATTCTGCTTTTTACTTGTTCCATACTTGTAAATGAGCCACTACATGAGAAACATATCAATCAATATCAATGTCCCAAAATAGAAAGTGTGACATTTTTAATTTAGTTAAAGACTGTGTTAATGGTCAAAGCTCTTGACAGAACAGACGGTTAATAGCAGCAGCATATTTCTCGGGGTGCAGCGAAACATTAAACCCCTGTTAAGTGCCCTGTGCAGTTCAGGCAGAAGTCTCTTCAGAGTGACAACAATATATATACCTGTGGCCTTCTCAATTCAAATATTGTATCAGGAGTTGGAGGAGATAGGTGGGGTCGAGTAAAAAAGTACTTAAACAAAAGAATTCATGTAAAAAACGTATTTCTGAAAATTAAAGCCAACATAATAAATGAGCAAAAAAAAATCCAAATCCAGGCAGTATACTGAGAAAGGATTAAATGAAATAATTTCCATGTCAAACCTCTATGCGTGTGGAAGCAATACACAGCAAGGAGAAGCAAAGCAGCTGAAATCGGTCTTTGTTTAAAGGCAGAGAAAAATTAGGCATTAACAGACAAAATTAGTTCCACATGCAAACATGAGGAGGAGGCGCATTACTTGACAGAACACGGGAAACTTTTTGGACTGCATGCACCTCAATTTAGCACATGTGGTCGAGATGGAGTGCCACAGCAAATCGGACTGGTTGCTGGTAACCAACCAGGGTGGGCATACGACAGGACATTTCTGGTTGAAATGGTAACCAATCAATGTTTCAAAGATTGGCCCTTCTTTCAATCAGAGTAGGCACATGTGTTAGTGCAAAATTTGGCTGGTTATTAGCATCCTGTTAAAACAGCCATTGCACACATTTCGCAATCTGCCACTTGCTGCAAAATTACTATCCACAGATTAAGTTTTTATTCAGTTGTAACAGGTTCATGCTGGGATCTGTTTCTGCATCCTTAGAAAAAACAAAATAAAATATTTACGCATAACAGCCTTGCTTTTTTAGCACTCCTTTAACGAAGTAAAGATATGAAGGTTGCATCAATGCACTCCTCCTGCACAGAGCTGCTAGTGCAGGCACTAAAGGTCATTCTCTAATTGCTCACTTCGACCCTAACAAGCAGCAGGATGTACAGTAGGGCCTTGCAGCAAACAACTAGACAATAACTGCGGTGAACTACTATGCAGCCTGTCTCTTCCATGCCCACATTGCAACTTTCTACGCCTCAGTAAGTGCTCGTGCACCGCGGCCCAGATAGGCTTTTGCTCTGCACAAACTTAAAAAACAAGCACTGGCGTTGCCAATAGGTCTCGCAGTAGGAAAGTTGGAGCTATTGGTTTTGTAAATGACAAAGCCCTTTATGTTTTTAAAATGAAAACAAAAATAAAAGGCATTGTTATTTGCAATTGTAATAGCTTCAACTTTCCTACTGCGAGACCTATTGGCAACGCCAGTGCTTGTACTTCTAGCTGTGAGTGTGTGTTGGGCTATGTGAACATATCTTAGGTTATGTTTGTAAGTCTGAAACTGTGTTTACGTTTGTGTAGGGTGTTCGGTTGTCAGCATGTCTGTAGGCCTCTATCTGTCAGAAAGTGTGTGTGTATTTTACAGACTGTATAATGTCTCTGCATATCTATACAGGTGCATTCGCGTGGTTTTTAGGTGTCCGAAGATGGCTAACCGTTTATATCCGTTCCAGGCTTTTTGTAGGACTGTGGTTATGTGCTTGTAAATGTCTGTTGCGTTGCGCTGTGTCTGAGGCTATGCGTGTGTGTTTGTATTTGCGTGATGCTGTGTGTGCTTGTGCTTAGAGTGTTGCGTGTGACCGCCAGTGTCTGACGCCGTATGTGCAGGTTTGTATCTGTTTATCTGACCCTGTGGCATGTACATCTGACCGTGGCTCCTGGATTCCCCGATGCCAACCCTCACAGTTTGACATATGGAGGAGTACTTTCTGGTAGGCAGATCTCGGCGGATGCGACGAAAGACAGGCCACCTCCTGGCTGGGGTGACAGCTCTTTTCTTGGCTCTCAGCTCGACATGATGTACAGGACACGCTCTGCAGCTGACGCGGTGACAGATCCACTCGGAGGAGCCTGCCAGACGCCCACTGTCTTGAATTAATGCAGTGCGGAGAATAATGCCAAAAGGGAGCTCGTTCGAAAATTAGCCTTTCTCCCTCGCTCACACTTTACATCCCTGCCTCTCCAATATGCTATTCCCTCAAAATTATTACTAGCAAAATACTGGTAGTACGTGTGAGTGAAAACCACAAGTGTAGTTTGCACAAAGCTCTAAAATAGCACTGAGTGAATCCTACGAGTGGATCTGTCCTTACTTGGGCCCACCCCTTCCCCCAAAAATGTGGTGAAAAATCTAGGTGTCTGGGTGGACTCCTCCCTCAATTTCCAGACACACACCAAGAAAGTGGCTGCTACTTGTGTGGGCCTGCTGAGGAGCCTTCACCCGATACTTGGCTTTTTCGACCCCAGTACGCGCCAACTGATAGTTCAATCTATCATTTTGGCTCGACTGGATTATGCCAATGTTCTATTCCTTGGCATCAACAAAACAGAGATGGCTCGGCTGCAATGGATACAAAACTCTGCAGCCAGGGCTGTCGTAGGCCTCCCTCGCAGATGCTCTGCCAGAAATACCATCCAGAAGCTACACTGGCTACGTATTGAAGCCCGTGTTCAATTCAAGGCTCTCACCACTGCTTTTAAAATTCTTAGATCTGACTGTCCCGGGCTCCTACGCCCACTCCTAGTGCCTTACACCCCCCAGCGTGCCCTACGCTCCTCAGGACAACACTTGGTGGTAGTCCCTCATACTGGGCTAAGCAGAATGGGTGGCCGTTCTTTCAGAGTTTTAGGGGCGAAGCTTTGGAATGCTCTGCCTCCCCACATCCGCTCCATGACCAACTTGTTGGCATTTCGCAAGGCGATTAAAACTTTTCTGTTCTCCCCAACATAATCTCCCTGTAGTTACTCTCCCCCCTCCCCCTCCCTTCAGGTTTCTGTTATGGTTCAGCGCCGGGACGCCTCGTTGCTGGGGCAGCTGTTTGCGCTTAATAAAATATTAACATAACATAACACTGGAAACAAAGAAAACAAGTGAAAGCAAGTTGCGGTACCATAAAGCGGGTTTGAACTTTCATTTAATGTTCTTCCCGAAATGTGCTCCAGGCAACACATTAATCTCTTTGTACGCCGTGTTTGTGCCGCACATTTGGAGGCTTAACAAAAACATGCTAGTTGGGGCAGAGCAACTCCATCGCTGCCGTACCAAAATGGTTAAAGGGACTGTAAGAAGGGGCGGTGCAAGGAAAACAAACTGCGACGGGCTGAAGGAAGGAGAAAAACAAGCGTTAAGAGCGGCCGGGAAACTGAAAGTACGGCCGGCCAGCCATGATTAATTAGGGGAGGAGAGGCCGCCGAGCACATGCTGGGCGAAGCCCTTTGATGTGCTGGCGGCCGTTAAAAAATGCAATTAGGAGGGAGGGAGGGAGGCTGATGCGCGTGCTTGTTTGGTCACGTGAACTCAAAGAAAACCGCAGCAAAAAGCCCTTGGTTTGACGAGGATTTTGAGCACTTGAATTCTCGCTCCGCTCAATGCGCTTGCGCGCATTGATAGGTCGCGAGACCTAAAAATAGTATTCAGCTTCTAATATCCCACATAAAAATATCAACGTCAATAGGTCTGGAATGATCGTCGTAATTTAAGTCTTTGCAAAGCTTTCTTTTTGGGGCGCTACTGGCCCCCTCGACAATATATATGAAAAAAAAACTGGCTAAAAGAAAGGACATTTTTTCTCCAAAAATACCGGAGCATGCTGCTTGCCGAAAAAGCGTTTGCCGCCTCGTCAGAGGAAGTGCTATATAAATGCAATTACAATACAATACATTGTAACAGTAGTCACTGGAACTGATGGAAACTACTTGGTGTGCAAAAGTGTTCCTTATGAAAATGCAAAATGCCACCACATACAGAGAAGTTAGCCAATGGCTGAAGTGGGCTGACCCAAAGCTCCATGCGGTAGAGGCTAGAATGTGAATGGCAACAGACTGCTGTAAAGAGGAGTTACTGAAAGCCCCTATAAGTAATAGGTCTTAACAAATAACAGCACTAAGGGGAAAAAAAAAAATCAGGTGTTTCAGCAATCAACGGCTCTGCCAAACCTACATAAACGACACATCAAACCAGCGTCAATAGTTCAAATTAGTAGCATGTTTTACATCTGGTCCTAACTTACATTTTCAATCTACAATAGAAACCAAGTACAGCTGTAAACTTCTACATAATATAACACAAACACTGAATCAACTATGCACAAAACAAAAGATGCATGGGATTCGTTGTCATTCACAAGGAAAAGCAAACTGAATTCTTAACAGCAGAATATAACCTACTCCCATTGTAAGAGAAATTTCTCAACAGAAAGGCCAGAGTAACTATTGCCATTCTCTTTTTACCTGAACAATCGCTGGGTCTTGAGGGAGGGAGCACTGTGGCTTGGGTGGCTCACAAACAGTCAGGTCTTTTATATCACTGCCTCTGAATATGATATACTCGAACACTTCATCTCTGGGAGGGATGGGTCTGTCTGTAGGACGATCCTCTGTCCCAAAAGAGCGAACTACAGAGAGAAAAAAGCAAAGTTATTATTTAATTAAAAGAGCCGCAGAGAGGAGTAGAACACTACACAACGAGCAACATTTCTAACTTACATACACAGTTCCTTGCCATAGAGAAATACCATATTCCAACCAGGGAGCCTTAATTTAAAAATGTACTGCATTCAGTAAAGATTCATTTTGAAGTCGGTCAGATCCATTAACTATCAGATTGAAATGCTGTTTTTTTTAAAAAAAGGTAAGAACTAGAGAACAGAGTTCCCTCGAACCCTGATCATCAGGACACACAGATCTTTTCTCAACTGTTAACTTCCAATACAGGATTCAGAATACACTGGAAGAGAGCATGCTAATGCAGCCAAGCTCAGATGTTTGGGGCATGACCCACAGCAAGAGTATATGGTGCTGGGAGTATGTCACTATGAACTCCACAGCACCATAATGGCTTTTCTGAAAACTGTGAAGTTTGGTATCAAACTTATCAGCACATTAAACCCGCACTGTTGCAAATGTGAGATTTAACGAAAAAAGCACTCAGAGGGCACCTTAGAGATGCCCCCAGAAAAACTACTTAACAGTGTCCTGGCTGAGTGGCTGCTCACCAGCTGCCACCACCAGACATGTTTCTGGACCCCTGGGTCAAGTGCCTGCTGCTCTCGGGGGTCAAACAATGCAAATCCTAGGATGAGGTGCCAAGCCTCCTCCCCCAGGGTGGGCAGGGTCCACGAAGGGGAAGATTCAAAGGCTTGCCGCTTTTCTGACCTACCTCAGCCATTTGCGGCTTCCAGCAACTGGCCCCCACCAGTTCTGACCACCACTCTGGGTGGAAGAATTGACAGGAAAACTAAGCGATGAAGGGAGGTTTGCCCACTTTTACCAACCCCACCCCTCAGGTGGGGGAGGCGAGGTGAGGCACAACTCAGTCACCGCCATCTTGCAGATGGGGGGACCCAGCCAACCAGAGAGAGGCATATGCCCTCTCCCACTGAAGGCTGGCATAATAGGGGGTGAACCCACCACAAGGCAGGGACCCATTGGTCCCGACCTTTACTTACCTGTAACACCCCTAAATCTAGTATTTAGGGGAAACCCTTAACCATGCCTCCTCAGACAAGATCCGACCAGAAGAAGAGAAGGATTGAAGAAGCTGTGCTGAACTAAGAGGGAGGACGCCCACTGACTTGGCCCCAGCCCTACCGTCCTGTCCCCACATCGAACCTGCTCCAGCGAAATCCTGGTGTGTCCTGCAGCCAGCAGCCCTCAAGAACCCGAAGGACCTGCCTTGCCTTCCCAACCCGAAGACTTTGTCTCCTGTGAGCACTGAGTTTGCTCACCCACAGATTCTGGCTCCGTCCAAATCCGCGGGTCTGCGCTGCTCTGCTCCTGATGCCCACGCCAGAGTTCTAGTGGCCCAACACCACAAGGATGTCTCCCCGGCGTTCCAGACCGGAGATCTGGTGATTTCTGACCTGCCTTGGATCGCCAATAGACGCCTGCAGCCCCTTTCTGGAGGGTCCGCCCGACCGTGACCAGAGCTGGTAAGAAAATCAAATGCCTAAAGACACCCCTGCACTTAATGTCCCACGGCATTGGGTGGACCAACCTACTGTGTCCCAGCATCCCAACTTACCTTTCCAACCAGTGGTCACCACCAGAAGATATTCACCCCCTAGACTGCAGTCTTTGTTGCAACCAGAGAATCCCCCATTAAAAATAGGGCACCCGACTCAAAAACATCACTCTGCACCAGCTTCCCCTGCAGGTGTACTTTAGGTGCTAACTTCGACCCTCCCTTGGCCTTGAGCCTAATACCAGGAGCTTTGCTCCCACAACCTTGTGGCCTGCTCGTGAGCAGCTACGAACCGGAGGCGCTTATCCCCCATTGGATAACTTTGGGCCTCAGCACTCTGCACCCGGCCGCACTAGTGCAGCTGAGGGAGTTCCGAGAGTGCATCCTTGACCCTGGAGGAATCCTGCTAACCACAGAATTCCAACTCCCACAAATATGTACGTACCTGCAAACCGTTAACTTCATTTCTTTCCATAGGATTGCATTGACTGTTTTTCCTTGATTGCACAGGGAACATTTCAGAGCTGGAAAATATCAGACCTTGAGAAATCTAGTCCCCCACTCGCTATGGCGGGTAGGTCAAGTGCCTTACAGTCAAGTCGAGTAAGATTTAAAATCACTAGACCTGCAGGTCTTGTAACATTTTCATGACTATGCACTCTCAGCAAGTATTTAACCAAAATATTTTTAAACAAGCACTGGCGTTGCCAATAGGTCTCGCAGTAGGAAAGTTGGAGCTATTGGTTTTGTAAATGACAAAGCCCTTTATGTTTTTAAAAAGAAAACAAAAATAAAAGGCATTTTTATTTGCAAATGTAATAGCTCCAACTTTCGTACTGCGAGACCTATTGGCAACGCCAGTGCTTGTGTAATTTAATTTGTATTTTGATCTCTTGTTGCGGGCCCCCTAAAGGGAGTGGGGCCCACAGGCCGGTGCCTACTTTGGCTATTTGGTAATCTGGAACTGCAATGTCCACCTTCAGATAAAGGGGAGCAAGAGAGAGGGATAGACAGAGAGAGAAATCGAGAATGTGGGAGAAAGGAGAGTGAGGAAGAGACACGTAGGGAAAGCCTCCTGCTGCACACGAACCCGTCATTTTGGCAGCGGTTAAAGTAGTTGTTTGATGACTCACGGCCAAACGGTTTTGTTTTACTTTCGGAATTCAGGAGGGGGAGAGGACTAGGCAGACAGGAAGGACAGAGGGTGGAGCACTGAGGGGGCGTAGAGAATTAAAGAGTATCATGTTGGTGTGGAGCAGCGAGGGCCAAGAGAGGTCCGAGAGAGGAAAGGAGAGAGGTGGGAGAGGCGACAAGAGAAAAGGAGAAGGAATGAGAGACAGAGAAAATAACTATAGAGAGAGAGGGAGTAGAAATGAGTCACACGAGGGCGAGGGAAGGACACAAGAAAGCGCAAGAGAGGAGTGAGAACAACAGAGGAAGGAAGAGTAACGTGAGAAGAGGAAGTGAGAGGGGAGCAAGGGAAGGTGCTGGGGAAAAGACGGAAGTGGAAAGAAAGGGAGAAAAAAAACAAAGTTAAAGGTGTGGGTAAATGGAAAAAGAGATCAAATAAAACTGACTGCTAGAAAACATAAAGAGACTCATTACTAACGAGAGCAGACAGAGTAGACAAGGGAAGAGAAACAGAACAGTGGGAGAAAGACGGTTGAGCGTGAACGTAGGCGAGAGAGAGGTAGAACAAGGCGGAATTTGCCGCTTCTTTTAAAGGTGCTGTATAAAAGCTTTCATGTTTATGACTTATTAAAAACGATCATCCGTTTTACATAAAATACGCCATTACGTCTGGACCCAATAACTAACAGGTGGCCAGTATGCACATTCGTTTTCTGTCAGGTGTTTTAAAATAGAAAATACACTGCTCGGACTGCAGGCGAGAATAGCATGTTCATTGCACGGCGATGCTAGTTACTGATACTTACATAAGTATATCGGGTTATATATTTTTTGTGCTTACTGTGTAATTTGAGGTCTCATGTTTTGTTTATACGATTTTGCGTGTTTTAATTGAGGTACATCACTCGGTTAGCCATCTAGCATAGTTAAAAAAAAACGAAGTAAATGCAGTTAAACGTATGTTGAAAATTCCTCAGTTTCATAAACAAATTATGCAACATTTTAATTTCAAAACCTTTTCATTATGTGAAACTGCCTGGACTAAAACAACAACAGTTTACAAAGTTAGACATTACCAACAGTGTTGTACTTAAGTTCATGGAATTTGGTGGAGGTTATCTGCTCCCAGCCCAGCATGGAATGTGAAACATGTGAGGCCACTAAGAGAGAGCGGGCGGGAAACTGAAAGTACGGCCGGCCAGCCATGATGAATTAGGGGAGGAGAAGCGTGTTAGGGGAGGAGAAGCCGCAGAGCGCACGCTGGGCGAAGCCCTTTGATGTGCTGTGCGGCCGTAGGGGAGGAGAAGGGAATGCGCGTGCTTGTTTGGTCACGTGATTCACGTGAACTCTAAGAAAACCACAGCACAAGAAGCCCTTGGTTTGACGAGGATTTCGAGCACTTGAATTCTCGCTCCGCTCAATGCGCTTGCGCGCATTGATAGGTCGCGAGACCTAAAAATGCTTTGGCAAAGCCAAATAGGTGTGGCTTTAAAGGAATGTTGTATCGTAACGTGAATCATCACAAGTAGATATCATGAGAATTGCTATATATTTGTGCGGGAGCAAAGAACTGTAGACTATTGGTGTAGATTTAAAGGCCAGGTGCCCGTTGCAGTGTTAAGCCAGGCATTAAAACCCATGTAGGTTAATGACTGCCCTCCTATCTGTGGAACAGGCGGTGAAAGACACCATAAATTATCTAGGTATCCAAAACATTTTAATTTTATTACAACGTCTTGTGTGTGCGCGCGCCTGAAATTTCAACTTCAGACAGCTGGATAAACAAACAAAATAATCGAACTTTTGGTATGCCGAAAATGAGTCTTGCACCATCTTGTAGGCGAACCATGAAAAATTTATTATTCAGCGCACCAGCTTGTTAGGACAAGACCTACTGACTTTGCCAGAATCTACAGCATACTGAGGTATGCAATCATATTGGCTAGCCTGAGACACCAGTGACAAGCTACAGAACCTATACAAAAAACACAGCCCAGTAGCCATTGACTGTACCAGGACACAGAAATGTAATATTTTACTTGGTCATATACCAAGCAGTAAAATTAGCCCCGGAGTTTCCCAACCTGAATTTAAATGTTTGATGCATCCCAATCATACTTACTCGTTTGGAAATCTGACATTCAAATCCCACTTCACTACATTTTAAGTCAAATCAAGTACCGAACGTCCCTTTTCCCCCGTAACAAATGCAGTTATTACCCAATAATGTACATTTAATAAAATGCTTGACTTAGTGGTCAGCAATGTTATCATTTACTCTGAAAGCATGCCTAGCTAAATATTTACCTCTTTACCATCCAAAAAACAAGTATTTGCAATGCAATCGGTCTTGCCTTTGGGGCAAACTGTCGCACTATCAGTTTAAGTGTAAGACTGCAACCCGGTGCTAGCATACCCTACTATTGTCTGTGAGAGCAGCGGACGCACTTCGGGCAAGTTTGAGTCATATGTGGAGTGCGTAATTGGTACTTTTTTGATGCTTTATATAGCGGGAACATAACCTTCCGGCATTAAAGCGATTTACACAATAAGTACATTTTCTGCACGCACACTTTGTTTTTGTGGCATGGGGAATTCAAATAAATTTCAGCGTCTGGTCAACTTTGTGTTTCTGGGACCAAATCACCTAATCCCCCTGTGCCATAAAAAACAGAAAAATATGCTTTCAAATGAAAAACTTATGCTTAATGTGTAAAATGTTTTACTGCCCTGGGGCTAAATTTGCACTATATAAAGCTGCAAAACACATATGAAGTAATTGCGCCACTTACATGGTAGAAGAAAATGCAGATTTAAAGGTTTGTCTCACAGCTACACTATCACAGCAAATGCTCGGCCAACAAGCATTTCCAATCGAGAGGAAAGCCTAGATGAGAGTACTGTGTTCCAGTAGTGATAGCCGTCGTTAAATTAAATACAGCGGCAATACCGGAGTGGATTGTTCTCTCTGCAGGAGAAATTGACTAAAGCCCAGAGATGACCGGTTATGTTGCAAATGTTGGGACTCCATTTTTGCACGAAACTGCCGAAGGCACAAAACACAATCCCAGTGGCCCTGCCTGGCTATAGGTCACGCTGGCCTGCAGTTTCATTTTGCTTCTGCCCAAGTCCAGCAGGACACCCATTCCGTCACTTCCGAGAGCGGCAAGGCTGTGACCATGTCAGAGCCTGGAAACGGGGAGTCTCACTGCTGGGTCTTAGGAGCTTCGCCTGGTTGTATTCGCGGTGAGCTGTACCAGAGGGGGTACCGCCTGTCTCCTCGTAAGAACATAGACCTCTGGCAGATAAGAGGTTCCAAAAGAAACAAGCATTTACAATGGAATGGTTTCGCCTTTGGAAAAGTTAGAGCTATTGGCATTGTAAATGTTAAAATTTGTATTTATGATATGGTTTTGAATACAGATAAATAAATGTCATTGTCATTAGCTTAATCTTTCGCAACTGTGAGACCTATTGTACCCTACAGACGAGCTCAGCAGACAGCAATTACTACTACACACACACAGAGCGCCACACACACACACCCAGAGCCATAGACACACACACACACACACACACACACCAGAGCCACAGACACACACACACACACCCAGAGCCACAGACACACACACATACACCCAGAGCCACAGACACGCACACACACACCCAGAGCCCCCCACACACACACCCAGAGCCCCCACACACACACCCAGAGCCCCCCACACACACACCCAGAGCCCCACACACACACACCCAGAGCCCCACACACACACACCCAGAGCCCCCCACACACACACACACACCAAGCCCCACACACACAGAGCCCCCCCCCACACACACACAGAGCCCCCCACACACACACACACACACACAGAGAGAGCCACACACACACACACAGAGAGCGCCACACACACACACACACCCCCAGAGCCACACACACACCCCCAGAGCCACACACACACACCCCCAGAGCCACACACACACCCCCAGAGCCACACACACACACCCCCAGAGCCACACACACACACCCCCAGAGCCACACACACACCCCCAGAGCCACACACACACACCCCCAGAGCCACACACACACACCCCCAGAGCCACACCCACACACCCCCAGAGCCACACACATACACCCAGAGCCACACACATACACCCAGAGCCACACACATACACCCAGAGCCACACACACACCCCCAGAGCCACACACACACACACCCAGAGCCACACACACACACACACACCCAGAGCCACACACACACACACACACACACACCCAGAGCCACACACACACACACCCAGAGCCACACACACACACACCCAGAGCCACACACAACCACCGCCACACACACCCAGAGCCACACCCACACACACCCAGAGCCACACCCACACATACCCAGAGCCACACATACCCAGAGCCACACCCACACACACCCAGAGCCACACCCACACACACCCAGAGCCACACCCACACACACCCAGAGCCACACCCACACACACCCAGAGCCACACCCACACACACACACTCAGGGCTACACTCAGAGCTACACACAGATCGCCACACACTCCTAGCCACACACACACCCAGAGCCCCCCCACACACACACACCCAGAGCCACACACACCCACCCAGAGCCCCCCACGCACACACACCCAGAGCCCCCCACGCACACACACCCAGAGCCCCCACGCACACACACCCAGAGCCCCCCCACACACACACACCCACCCAGAGCCACACACACCCACACACCCAGAGCCACACACCCACACGCCCAGAGCCACACACACACCCACACACCCAGAGCCACACACACACCCAGAGCCACAGACACACACACACACACGCCCAGAGCCACAGACACACACACACACCCAGAGCCACAGACACACACACACACCCAGAGCCACAGACACACACACACACCCAGAGCCACAGACACACACACACACACACACACACACACACACACACACACACACACAGCCACAGACACACACACACACACACACACCCAGAGCCACAGACACACACACATACACCCAGAGCCACACACACACAGAGCTACACACACAGATCCACGTGCACACAGAGCCACACACAAACTCATAGCCACACACACACCCAGATCTCTTCCAATGACTAGCCTCCATTTATGGAGCTAGCCAATGGAAGAGAGAGGCGGAACTAAGGCCACACTATTCTGACATAAGATTTCGCCTGCGCGAAACGCTGCTTGCGCAGCTGTTCGCCAGGCGAAACCTAAAAAAACGCCTATGCATCATGGGTGTTGTTGTCCGACCAATTAAACATTTTGTAAAAAGGGACGTCCTGGATCTTTTGTATCCCCCATGATAGTGAGACATCTGGCAGCCTGGGCATGACCCCGCAAGTCTGAAATTCCTCTCAGTTCAGGTGTCACAGTGGGGAAACAGCTTTAAAAAGGAGTAACGGCTTTAGCTGCCCAACCTCCAAACTTGAATGAGGGCTTTTTGCCCAAAGGTTTCAATTGAGAAATGCAGGCCAGCCGGGTGGTATGGGAAGAGGACTATGATGAGTAGAGGTCGAGCCGTGCTGAAGTCGCAGAGGGGTGGGCAAACTGGCCCTGCTACCTCCGCCTTGACTGTGTGAGGGTCATCGATCTCAAGCCGCAGGCAGCCGCCCGCAGTAAACCCACCCAGCAGACTGCAGCGTGCGGTAAAACGGCCTCGCACATGTAAACAAAAGCTCTGTCCCTAAATTACACTCGGGAATAACAGGCACCAAGAGAAGCTATTCGTTCTTTATTAGCAAGTGTTTGCAATTTAGAGTCCGTGTAAATCAATCGAACCCTTCGGTTTCCAATTAGATGGAAATGGGTAATCATATGCCACGACAGAAAGAACCATATACACTTGCACCGAGCCAATGATTAATCCATCTTTGTAACGTAACGTCGAACATACTGAACAATAACAATCGTTTAGCAGGGCCTGCAATTTAACATGAAAACTGCATGCTAATTGGGGGCCAGGTTCAGGAAACACGGCGAGTATTGCTTGTTGCAGGCACTTAAAATTGAATTTACTTGAATTAGGGACGAGTAACTGCTTTTGTTCAGTGCGTGCTAATAACAGATAAGCAGCGACGTCAAGATGAAACAACGCGCGCTAAATGAGGATGACAACAATGTGGCAAGTAACGGAAAATGCACTAGGTACAAAATACGGTCCACTGAAATGGACGACCCTATCATTTCACATGGTCTCATCATGACTGCCAACTGGACCCTCCTCATCAGAGTGACACAGCCAGTCCTGCTTTTTCACACGGAGCATGCTGGGGCTTGTAGTGTCTGCTCATGGTAAGTGTAGGCCTCCACATCCCAGGAAACTTGACGTCCTTGGTTAAAAAGCTAGGATTAGTCGAAGGCAACTCTTAACGCATGTTTTTAATGGGACAGCTGTGTTTGAATACTTACAGTTTTACTTTTCCCACTATGGCTTCCAGACCAGGAAATGGAAACAAGGAAAGGCGCTGACAGCGGGAAGGGGGGCGGGAAAGGCACGGACAGTGGGAGGGGGGTGCAGGAAAGGCACGGACAGCGGGAGGGGGGGCGGGAAAGGCACGGACAGCGGGAGGGGGAGCGGGAAAGGCACGGACAGCGGGAGGGGGGTGTGGGAACGGGCCACTCCGGCTAAAGGCACTTTCAAAATGCCGAAAACATCACGGGACAAAAAAAAAAAAAAAAAAAAAATACGCCCACAGCCGCATGGCGTGAGAAATGGGGCAGGATGAGAAAAACATCGCCGGAAGGCCCACGAATCGCCTCGAACCATGACAGGCAGATCTCACTTCCAATGGCTAACCTCCATTTATGGAGCTAGCCAATGGAAGTGAGAGGCGTGACAAAGGCACCATACTCTTCACAAAAGTTTTCGCCTACGCGAACACTGCTGCGCAGCGGACGCCAGGCGAAACCTAAAAAGAAAAGTAGCCCCTCAATCTCAGCACGGTCAGCGATAAAACAGCAAGCAAGCTGAAGCACTTGGTCCATGCTCCAGCTAAAATGAGAAAGTTAAGCTGGGAGGTGCTGGGCAATTAGAAGGCAGCAAATAGGAGTGACAAGAAAGAAAACAAATACTAAGCAATGGGCTGGCAGTAAGCCCCTTGTTGTATGCAATACCTCTCGCCATTGCAGACCAGACCTAAAAATTGAGTTCAATAACCTGAGGAGCGGTAAACATTAAAAACTTCAAATAGTAAGAAGGAAAATAAAAGTGTACCTGCACGCTTCTTTGCCTACCTGCACTCATCCAATATTCACTTTCCATTTTGCAAGCTTTTAAAAACTTCAGTCGTCCGTAATTAAAGAGCTTTAAATTTCCTTGACTAGTCAGTTTGCCAGTTCCAGGATTTTCTAACTGGTAATTGCATGCTTTTATAAAACAATTTAAAACAATAAATAAACACTGCCTATTTACATTGAAATACCCATTAGTTAGAATCGTTTGGTTTGAAATTACCATTAATTACACATAAGGTGGATTTTGGTGCTAAACACACCAATCCTCGTGACCCTATAGATACTGGACATTGTTTCCTATTACATTCAAGCAGACTTGACCTGACGAAATTTAACAGGGTATAAGCACTTGTCGCACGCAGTAATTACAGGCTAAAATAGTATTTGCTTAACTTAGAATTCCAACCCCGCTATTTTTTTACAGGGGTTTGTGCCTGGGTCAGGAAAGCCTTGGGCCACTCTTACTGAGGGTCTTACTGTTTCCACAGTCTGGTTCATTCTTTGTCTGGAGGCTTGTCCCCAGGGTTTGTGTCAGACATTTTTTCCAAGAACTGGGGGCTTCAGTGCCTGAGGGTCCCAGTCCTACGATGTGTCCTTGTGAGGCTCCGAGTGTAGGATGGGTCAGCAATAAAAGAGGAGGAAAAAAAATGGCACCTCTGCTTTCGGGGTGGGCAACTTTCAGAATCTGTCTTCCCCCACCCAGTCTCTCACGCTCTTCATATACTTCTGTTTATCTAGTATTATTTTGAGATCCTTGCTTTCTAGACTGCAGTTTTAAAATGTATGTAATTAAGTACCCCCCGCCTTTCATTGTAAGGATATTGCACACCACATTTTGGTTGCAGACATGAAAAAAATAGTAGAATCCTAGTCCAAGTAGCAAAAATAAATCCAAACAAAATTTACCAATTACTTGCAAAAACGATATTAGTTCGATGCAATTCAGATCAATAAATAAAACTGCTGTATCCAACAATGTATAGAATTATGAAGATACATTCCATCTTTCCTTAATCACATAAAGCCTGCAAAACATAAGCATGCTGCCATAAATATTTCCTTTCTTCTGATCAGTTTTACTGTAACAACAAGCATTTACAATGCAAAGGTCTTGTCTTTGTCAACCCCTCCCCTGCTGATGACGGAACCGCTCAGTCATCAGCTGCGGTGGAGCTGTGCTGATGACGGAGCGGTTGCGTCATGGCCCTGCCGCCGCGCCTGCGTGGCGAGTTCTATTGAGCGGGCGGGGCCGTGACGGAACCACTCCGTCATCAGCACAGCGCAACCGACGCTGGTGACGGAGCAGTTCCGTTACCAGCATGCGCCCGCCGCTCTGCCGCCCTACCCCCCTCCCCCCTTAGCACTGCGGCGGAATAGCCGCCACAGTGAAGGGGTTAAAGTTAGAGCTATTGGCATTGCAAATTGAATTTTTTTAATTTTTCGTTTTTTAAAAACAAATAAATGGTATTGACCTTTACAATGGCAAAAGGTGAGCATTAGAGAGTATTAGCAGACAGAGCCCAACACACACACACAAAGCCACACACACGCGCACAGAGCCACGCGCACAGAGCCACACACGCGCACAGAGCCACACACGCGCACAGAGCCACACGCACACAGCCACACACACACACACACACACACACACAGAGCCACACACACACACAGAGCCACACACACACACAGAGCCACACACACACACACAGAGCCACACACACACACGAAGCCACACACACACAGAGCCACACACACACGAAGCCACACACAGAGCCACACACAGAGCCACACACACACACAGAGCCACACACACACAGAGCCACACACACACAGAGCCACACAGAGCCACACACACACAGAGCCACACACACACACACACAGAGCCACACACACACACACACAGAGCCACACACACACACACAGAGCCACACACACACACACACAGAGCCACACACACACACACACAGAGCCACACGCACACAGAGCCACACGCACACAGAGCCACGCACACAGAGCCACACACACAGAGCCACACACACACACAGAGCCACAGGTTAGCCGGTGCGCTGGCATCCATGCCCTGGGCACCCAGGGGACAAAGGCAAGAAAAGTGCACAACCAGGGGCAGCGGCAAGGAAAAACAATCAAAACCAGGGAACAGAGGCAAGGAAAAGCGAGCACAACCAGGGAACAGAGGCAAGAAAAGCAAGCACAACCAGGGAACAGAGGCAAGGAAAAGCGAGCACAACCAGGGAACAGAGGCAAGAAAAGCAAGCACAACCAGGGAACAGAGGCATGAAAAGCAAGCACAACCAGGGAACAGAGGCAAGAAAAAACGATCAGACATAACATACACAGAACCCACTAAAGCAAAAAAAAATGCACTGGCAGGAGATCCTGCCACCATCTAGTCCCACCCCGCACCCCAGGGGTACTCACAGACTGCAGGAAGTGCAGGGTCCCCACATATTCCCTCTCCATGTTTAGAATTTTGTTCAGGACACAGAGCCGGAGGGGCAGCTGGCGGTCCGAGTCCCTGCAGCTCTCCGGGGCCGGTGCGGCCCCCCCCGCCTCCATCTTGGCCTCACTGACCCCAGATAACATCCTGTGCATGGAAGCAGCAGAAAGGGTCTTTATTACCCTCCAGGAAACGAGTCTTGTCCGGTCGAATACCATCCAATGCCCATCAGAAGACTGGCCTCCCAGGGCCAGTCTCACTGACACCACTCCAGCGCCTAATGTTAGCTCCAAAATTCGGATCTAGGCACTGGGGTGTAATCCGGTGTGATGGTGTTCAGACACAGCCCGGACCCTTCAGCTCTCGTGCTGGCGTCAGTCTGCTCTCTGTGCGGATTGTCCACACGCACCAGGCTCACTGGTTCCCTCCAGGTTCTCTCGTCACCGTCACACTCTCTCCCTTTGCATCTGTTCCTCCCGGTCCACTCGCCGGAGCCGCTGCCGCTTGACCCAAACTTGAAGCAAAACGTTTCCGTTTTCTGTGGCGTACACTCACTGCACTTCAGCCTGGCAGCGCCAAGCTCACAACGCTCTAACTGTTTACAGAGCGCCATAGCAATGCACAGGACTTTGACCCGTAGAACACTTGCGCACACACACACTCAATACATTCACACCTCCCTGTGTCAAGGCTCTCACTGTTTACAAGGCGCCCATCCCATCTCACTCGGACCACGGGAGGGAAGCGCCGGCTACGGGAGCCCTTATTGTGCAGGCGGCGCCGACTCCAGCTCAAGGGACCGTCTGCAAAGAGCACTCCCTCGCACGAGGCGCACAGTCAAGGTGTCAGCCACAACAGCCAGTGAGGTGCGCTACCTGCTGCCTGGACTAAAAGAGGCGCAAAGGGATTAACCCAAAAAAATTCGAAACGCTTTCTTGGGCACTAAGACTTTTAAAAATAAAAGACATTACTTACAAAAGTATTGAATTTTGGTTCTTAGCTTGTATCTTTAACGTTACCATTGCCTGATATCTGATAAACGGTTCCTGGCCTCTGATAATCCTTGGACCTTTTGTCCTCACAATCTAGAATCTCCAGGGGTCCCGGTCGGCTTTTCTTTCGGGACGCTCCCCGGCCAGCAGCTCCGCTTCCTGGATGAGCGAGGAGGAGCCCTCTAAGGCTGGGACCAATCCCAGCGCGGCCCCACGATGACGTGGATGAGTGCCTGAAGGCGGGAGCCAATCCCGGCGCTGCAGGCCGATGACACTGCCGCAATCCCTGGAGGCAGGAACCAACCACAGCGCTGCACACCGATGATGTAAGCCCCGTCCTTTTCAGACTGGGGGGTGTGCTTTTTGTTGAGTGACTGAAGACGTCACGGAGGTAATGACAGCAAAAAACACGCCCCTCAATCCGAAACAGACAGGGCTTTAAGTGACGGACACAGCTCTTCTCCAATGGCTGGCCGCCGTTTAGGAAGCCAGCCAATGGAGAAGAGCTAGCTCGTTTACCTCCCTGCTAGAAGACATAAGATCTCGCTGCGCAGCCTACTATAGCTGAGACCTAAAAAGTGATCAAAAGAAGGAGAAACCATTTCTCGCTTTCGTTGTTTAGATTGCAGCTTTATTTATGCTCCATGGCTGGACTTTCTCCTCGGCTTTTGGCTGAGGTAGCAGGCGCATTTGACGTCACAGCTCAACTGTAATACTTCATTACAGTGGAGCAGCTTCATCATTTCGCTATAGCAGGTGACCAGAGAGGTCACAACCCGCATATAGTAAGACGAGACGGGCTTTCATTTGGGGATTGCAGTGCAGGCTATCATGTGTCCACATAGATACTTGGCACTCCAGCTGGTTTGTCCAAAGTGCTCTGAAGCCCCCATGAGTGGTTAGGGTCACCCCCCCCCCCCCCCCCCCAAAATAAAACATGCTTTGAATACTATCTTGAATGCATTTATTAGTAAGCATTTGCATGGAAAGTCAGTGTTTCTAAGAGTGTTAATGGTTGACCTGGTAACAGTGACATGTGAATGTCCATCCTCTCCCACACTTGACTTTGTCTCCATGGATACAATCAAGTTAATAAAATCAGAACCAGATTCTATTTTTAGGTCCCAGCAAACCTTGTCTGAGGTCGCTGGGACCTTATATGGTCTGCTAGTTGTTGGCACATGTGTACACTGATTGGTGGTTGTATCTGGTGTTTCTATTGGGTTAGGGTTGATATCCTCATTGGTTGGGTATTTGAGGGTTCTGATTGGTTTCTGGGTCTGTGATACAATCATTGGAGGGTTGGGGCTAGGGTTAGGATTTCTATTGGAAGTAGGGACTAGGGCTTCCTATGTTATTGGTTGTTGGGAGTAGGGTGGGACTAGGTGTAGGGTTGGACCTTTAATTGGAAGTAGCTCGTGTGATTGGTTGTTGGACTTGTTGTGGGACTAAGGGTAGGGTTAGGAAGTAGGGACTAGGGCTACCTGTACCATTGGCTGCTTGGACTTGGGTTGGGACTACTGGTAGGGCTAGGGCCTTTATTGGACGTAGAGATCAGGATTTTTGAACTGATTGGGTGCTTGGACTAGGGCTAAGATTGGCTGTAATGTCCTATTCTCCTATTGGTTCTAGATTTTAGGGCTAGTGTTGTGTTTGGATAGTGTTAGGGCTAGGGTTCCCATTGCCGAAGGGGTCACCTGATTACTCGGGCTATAAAAGGCCAGGGTTAGGTTGTCTCAGCCCGGGCGTCGAGGCTAAGGGCGGAGAGGACTAGGGTAGTTGCCTGTTTGATCCTGTTCGAGACTGCTCGGGACTAGGGCCAGAAATGCTGCCTTTTTCTCATTTAGCAATACCCCCCCAATCCATCCGCATCCACAAACAGAGCAACACACTTGCACCAAATGTACACCACGCACAACACTATGCACAGATTAATGTAACAGCCTGCACTACAAACCCAACCAAACCACATCTACACACCCTACTATCCCAACTACCGCACATATCCACCATCACCCACAAACAGTATACAACTCTATCCTATACCACTAATCAATACACTCATCACTAACACAACGCCAAATCAACACAATACATAACTACATCCCATTCAGACACACTCTCCCTGCTGTAATTACACCTAACAGACCACCTTTTATCACTAACATATAATGATCCTTCCATCAGTTGTCCAACAAACACCCTCCTCTCCCTTCTACCATAATAACACTAACACACAACACACACACTGCACATCACCACACTTTGTAACTCTTGCAACAAACCAGTCTAAGATAAACACTCTCACCTCTACTTCGTTCCCTCCTACACACAACAAACACTCTACTCAAACACATCACCACCCAATCTACGTCACAACCTCCTCTCACAAACAATACTACTCAACCAAATAGAGTGCATGAAACGTATACATCAGCACGCCTTTTCACTACACCTCAAAAGCAAAACATATCACACACACCAGCACAACAAGATCTTCAGAGCATAACACCTCATAATACTTATCACAAAATACGTAACATTGACAAATCCCACCATACAAGAAAAAAACAATGGGTGGCACATCATTCTCTGTTCAAGCAGCCAAACTATGGAACTCTTTACCCCCCCCCCCCAACATAAGATCCCCCGACCACCACCTTATCTTCAGAAAACTACAAGATTTGGCTCTTCCCCACATGAGCACCATATGGAAACAGAAATTTACAGCATATCCCTCTGTATATATGCAATTGTTTTCACTATAGATATGTGCCTATCTTTGTGTATTACTTTATAAAACATGTAAAATAATTATGTTAAGAGAAAGAATAATAATAATAATGTTACTCCATAAATAAAAAACAACTTTGGTCTACATGTACATATCTTCTAGCCCAACTCTGACACATCTCAAACTTCTTTCTACTACTCCTTCCAATGCACTACACTATCTCTCATCCTATACATCTATCAATATATCCTCTACATCCACTCATTTATCCCAAACCCCATACCGCTACTATGATCGCCAAAATAACCCTTTCTAGACTCTCTTGCTCTACCCCCTCCTTGCATCATAGGACACCTCTTTTTACTACATCGATCGCTTAAAACCAACCTTTCTAATCTCTTCCCTCTGGCTCCTCTCCATCAAAACTCCTTTTTGCTCATCCAAAAGCCTCTTCCTGCTGCTAAGACCTAAAAAATAAAAATCCTGCACTCTTTATCCCTCCACTATCCTTTTCAATCAAAATTAACAGACTAACATGTTCACTTCTCAAATTCCATATTCAACTATACTAATATACTACCCAAATAACTGAACAACATATCTACTACTCAAATTACTTCATATTTATACTATACTAATTTTCAACACTAATCCTTTATGGGTTCCGGAGTGGCGTGCTACTCGACAGAAAAGCGCTTCAACACCCATCAGGGGTAACAAGTGCAATATGAATGCAAACCTTTCTTCCTTCGCTATCCTTCTCACTCCAAGTAACAGACTAATATCTACCACTGAAAGTACCTCATATTTCACCACTAATACTTTATAGGCTTCCTGAATAGCGTGAGTCAACAAGCGATGAATAAATACAAATCTTAGTCCTCCTCTATCCTTCTGCTATCATTCCAAATCCAAATAACTGACTTACCAATCCACCACTTAAAATGTACTTGCATGTTTCACTATACTAATTCAACACTAATCCTCTATGGGTCCCGGAGTAGTGTGCTACCCGGCGAAAAAGCGCTTCGCCGCCTCGTTAGGGATAGTAACCGCTATATAAATGCAATTACAATACATTACCCCTCCTGTTACGATCCTCTAACTCCGCATTCTGCCGTTTGAGATCCTTTGTAGCGCACTGAAGATGCTGCATTATTTTGGACGATTGGGAAGTTTTGTCTTCTACGTCGCCTATACGTTGCTCCGCTTCATTAATACGCTTATTCATAGAACTCATGTCCGCTCTGATCGCTGTAAGCTCCAATTGCATGGTATCGGTATTGCTTTTCGTTGATTTAGCCAAGTCGTGGACTTCCTCCAGTTTTTTCAGGATCATGTCCATCGTGCTAGTCAGGTATGATCTGGCTTTGATTGGAGATTCAGATAATGTTGGTTCAGGTTTTACTTTCCTATTATTGTTCTTGCTATTTCTTTCCGCCATCTTTCCGTGGGTCGCCAGACTCCGAGGAGATGAAAGAAGACAGGGTAGTGTGAGTTTACGCCATAAACTTGATAAGGAGTATCTGCTTATACGACCTGCAGCCTGCGATTCAGGGTGCCGGTGGGGTTGAGCTCACAGCTGATTTGCAAGAAGATGGTAGAGCAATGAGCTTACATCGTGTGGGATGAGTCGTAGGGGTGCTGTTGGAACTGCTGGGAAACTCGTAAGGGAGTCGTTGGTGCTGGTGGGTAGGTTGTACACTGGTGAAAGACTGAAGGTACTGGAGCCTCACTTGTTTCACTTGCATAGTTGACTGATACTCGCAGCTCAAATAGAGACCCCGGTGAGGCAACGAACCCAGATAATGAGCAATGTTCTTATGGATGGTTGCGACTGGTGATGGATGGCAGCGACGATGAAAGGCCCCGATTCCTGGCAGAGCAAGGGTATTGAGACGCGCCACTCCCCACAATGAACCGGTTGCACCCACTTGTTGAACGCTGAATGAGCAGTTGGTAGACAGGGTCATGAGTACCCGGTTGAGATAGTATGCCGGTCGTAGGTCGCAGATAGGTCTTGAGATGGTCGGCACAGTATATTTGCGAGAAGGTCACAGGTAGGTCGCTTAAGTCGTGTAAGGAGTTCCCGGTTGGCTCCAGTATTGATGTGAGACAGCTCGTGCTGCCTAGCCAGAATACAAGCAGGATGTGGAGAGAATACCTCTCAGTGTAGGTCACGTTAGCAGTGATGGCAGGACCCCTCTGATAATTCCCACGGTGTAGCTCAATTTAGTTCACCGAGGGACTGAACAACTGTAGAGCCCGATAGGAGTGGTCACTTGTAAACAGTGACGCCGCGTTCAGCACCTCTCGGATCTCTCGCTTCTCCCGCTTTTCATGGACCGCACAAGCTCATCGCTCTGATACACTCGCGCTATCGCTGCCATTTTGGGGACAGGCTGACCATTGCTGCATCAGCGTTATTTGGGGCATGAGGGACGCTGGTGTGCAGGCAGGAGGGAAGAGACATGAAATACGGATAGGTGACTGTTAGGGAAACCTTGAAAAGAGGTCATTCCCTCGAGCGCAATGCACGAGGGGGTCTGCAGCGCTGCCTAAATTGCTCCACCGCCGTTACAGGGTCAGACACCTCATGTGCGATGTGCGTCGGGTGTAACTCCGAAATTCGTAAATTTGAGTCACTCACCTTAAGAGTGAAAGGTTTGCCTGTCTGGGCTATTGTACGTCGTGGCTAGGGGTTTCTAGATTCCAGAGTCCAAAATGTAGATAGCACGAACTAGCCAGTGCTGAGGATCGCCATTTTGGGGCTCGTTAGTAGAGTTGGTAGTGGTCTGGTTTCCAGAGCTGCAATCCGCCGTCCAGAATGCTTAAGGTTCAAACTTCAGGCCTCAGGGTAGGCTAGATGACATGTGGTCTTGCACCCTGTGTTCCTGGGCTGAAAGGTGTAGCTTAATCTCCTGTAACTCAGTCAATTCGCTCTTCTGTGTGACGAGCAACGGCTTCTGGCAGCCATTTCCACTGCCGTCCAAGCCATGAACCCAAATAAAAAAAAGTTAACACCAAATGTCAAGGTTCCCAGTGTTTTAATCCCACAAAGAGAAGTGGCATAGTCCTGATGCGTTTCAGCTCTCCTCAAGAGCCTTGATACGAGGTTTACTGAATAGAGTGAGCACATGATTTAAATGAAGGTCGAGGGGGGGGGCGTGGCCAGCAGCCGATGATGGTGGCAGCCTAGAAGGAGAGCTCCGCGGCTGAAGCGGCCTCCAACGAAATCCGACCAGTAATCCGAGACACTTATGTCCCAGGCGGGAAGGTACTGATGCCCAGGACCGGGCGGCAGAGGTACGGCCAAGCGGAAGGGAAATCCATGACCGGGGAGCCGAGATATCACTGACCCCGAATAGGCCCCTGAGGGGATCCCGAGCCGGAGACTGGCCTGGACGAAAGAGCCGGCAGGAAGTGAGCCGATCTGGGCGGAGGGCCGCCGGAAGCACCCGCCCGCGACAACTACGGAGAGGGAGACTCCCCGACATCCTGCAGCAATATCCAGGCATCAAAAGCCCCGAGCGGGACCCCGGGCGCCCCCGCGCTGAGTGGCGGGAGGCGAATCAGGTGACCGGAGGAATCTGGTACAGACGCGCGGAGGGGAAGAACCTGAAACGGTGCCCGCCATCTTGAGGACCCGGCCGGGTCCCCGTAAACAACCGATCTGGTGCTGACATCGCCGAGGGAAAGCAGGTACCGTCACTACACAACAAAGCGCCACCTGATACAGCGACCCACGGCTCCGGCCCCCCCCCGCTGTGTGGGGGCGCACTGCAACCGCGAGAGGGCACGGGGGCCAATGTGCAACACAACGTGAAGCCCTATCCCCGGACACGGGCCGAGGTGCCTGATAGAGAAGTAAATACGGCAACTGCGGCAGGGGAATAGGGCAAAGGACTAAATACAGGACTGGTGCTGACAGCGCCGAGGGAGCGCAGGTACTGACGTTGCGCAGCAGAGCACCAGAGCGATACGCGGCCCCCGGCCCCCCCCCCCCCACTGTGTGGGGGCACACTACAACCACGAGAGGGCACAGGGGCCCTTATGCGACACTACGTGGAACTCTATCCCCGGGCAGGGGCCGAGGTGCCTGGCAGAGAAGTAACCACTGCAACAGCGGCAGGGGAATAAGGCAGAGGACTAAAAAGACCAATCTCGGCGCAACAGATATTGAGGGGGCGTCTCCGCGGCCCGCGACCCGTCGACACCACGCGGTTGGGCAAAGTGCAGTCCAGCGGCCTCACATATAGCTGAACAGAGGGGCCACGCGCCGCCACGTAATAAGGCCGGAGGCGAGCCTGGGGTGCCATACCGGGGCTCTGAGGGCCACGACCGAGGGTGAACAGTGCGCCGTGTGAGACCGGGAAACTGGTGAGGCGAGGGGCTGCCCCGGAGGAGAGTGGGGGGCCGGCTATCATCGACCGGGGGTCAGAGTGCACGGCTCCACGATCAAAATGGCTGGCAAGGGGCCGAAGAACAACGCGACGCAATCCCGCCTTGATCGCTTCGCATACGAGAAACCCGTTACCCCCCCCGCCAGACGCCAGGTCACAGACGGGCAAGACAGTGGAGGCGACAGGGAGCAAGAAGGCTACCCTGGACGATATCATGCGGGCCCTCACACAGGTGCAGGCTACGGTGGGGTCCATCTCAGCCGAAATCACGCTGATTCGGGCAGACTTCCACAAGATGACGGAGAAAGTGAACACGATGGAAATTGTGACAAAAGCCTTGGTGGAAGATGTGTCGGAGCTACAGATTAATATGGAACGTATCTCAAAAGAGAACAGAGAACTGAGAGACAAGCTCGATGACCAGGAAGGACGCTCGAGACGGAACAACATCCGTATAATAGGTGTGCCAGAATCGGAAGACACGAGGTCGATGGACCTATATGTGGAGAACTTAATCAAACAGCACCTACAACCTAAGGGACTCTCCAATTTTTTCACAGTAGAGAGAGCGCACAGAGTCCCTGGAGGGCGCCGACAAACGGGCGCCAACCCCAGGCCGATTATAGCACGACTCTTTAATTTTAGGGATCGAGATGTCATCTTACAGGCGGCAAGAACCTCACCCCCCATTAAGATTCAAAACGCCACGCTAGCGTTTTTTCCAGATTACACGGCGGAGGTCGCGAGGAGAAGGAGAACTTTCTTCGAGGTCAAAATGGAACTGAGAGCCAGGGAGATCCCTTACTCAATGCTTTTCCCAGCAAAACTTCGGATTGTGGCCGACAATAAGACTTGGTTTTTCGACACCCCGGAGGCGGCACAGGACTGGCTGGAGGGTTGGCGGACGACAGGCCTCCCCCGTCGCTCCAGCAGACAAACCAAAAACCGTAATGGAGGATCCCAAACGGCGACGAGGCGGAGCCACTTTCGCCATTGCAAGAAATTCAGGAGGGGGGCGATGACGGAGAACAGTGATCCCCGGATACTGTCCATTTGAACTGAAATTACCGCGGCCCGAGAATGCCGCCTTGGACACTGGGCTGAGGGCCTCCGCGGCCAAGGAGGGGGCCGCCGACTTCGGAGAATCCTTCACCCCAGCGAGCAAGTACTATGTTATGGGTTGGGATCAAGCACTCTGCTGAGTTGGGGGGCGGGCAGTTCGAAGTCCGTTGAGCAGGGGGGCAGGGAGGGGGGGGGGGGGAGTTAGGGGTAGGACAGATGTTGGGGTTTTAGAATGTTCACAGGGTCTGGACAGAACACACGGGGCACAAGCGTGCAGAGTAGAGGTACAGTGGCATGGCAGGGATGCTCATTACCTGTCCCAGCATGATGGAAAGAGGTACAGGGCGCAAGCGCGTAGAGTAAAGGTACCAAGACACGGCATGAATGCTCACTACCTGTCCAAGCATGGTGGGAGGAGGTGACGTTGTGGGACAGGCAATCCCGTTGAACATTATGTCCTGGAATGTGAGGGGCCTGGGAGACAAAATAAAGAGAGGGCTAGTGTTACAGGGCATAAAGAGACTGAATCCCGCTCTGGTACTACTGCAGGAAACACATCTAACAGGCGTGGCGACACGGGCCCTGGATAGGAAGGGGTACAGCATGATTGTTCACTCTGAATTTACAAAAGGTTCCCGTGGCACGGGGATCTTAATGCACCGAACATCAAAATTCATAGCCCAATCCACTAAGATCGATACGCAGGGACGCTTTGCAGCGATACATGGCCAGTGGGAGGGGAGACCGCTCAACGTGGTGTCAGTATATATCCCGCCGGCACTGCATACCACTGCTCTTCCAGAGCTGGGGAACTTTTTATTGGAACTACCGGAAGGAGATCTCATTATAGGGGGCGACTTCAATGCCGTGGCACATAACACGCTGGATCGCTTCCCAGTACGCACACAAACACCGGGGCCCTCCCGATTGCACGACTTCATGGAAGCACAGGGGTTGGTAGATGTATGGAGGCAGTCCCACCCAGAAGACCGTCAGTACACATACTATTCCGCGGTTCATGACAGCCTATCAAGAATTGACTACCTCCTCACACTGGGGGGGGGGGCCTCCTCACTGTAGCCGAAGTCCAAATCCGTCCACGAGGGATCTCTGATCACTCCCCGCTGACACTGTCTCTTTCCAGCTATGAACATACACGCAAACGCATTTACCCTATCTACCCATGCTACCTTCGTGAACCATTAGTGGTCAAAGCACTAAAAAGGGGCACTAGGTCTTACTTTGCCGAGAATACAGGGTCAGTGCGCTCCCATACAACCTTGTGGGAAGCCTACAAGACAGTTCTGCGCGGGCAGGCCGTTTCTGCTATAACACACCATAAGCACACAAAGCGTCAGGCACTGCTAGACTTGGAGGAACAAATGGACAGGGCCACGCGAGATCATGAGAGAGACCCGACCGAGCACACAAAACACGTGCTCCGGCTGTGTCAGCAACGTCACGCAGACCATGAGCGCTGCAGGGCGTTGGACAGTTTGGCAGCGACAACAAACAGGGTGTACGACGTGGGCGACAAGGCCGGAAAACTGCTGGCCTGGCTAGAAAAAAAAAGGGGAGGGCAGAAGGCCATTCTGAAATTGAGGGACTCTGACGGTGTGGTACAGACCAGCCCGTCACGAATAGTGGAAGTATTGGCGGATTATTTCCAATCCGTATATTCCCCTGACTTCGTGGTCACCCAGGAAATGGCGGAGGGGTCTCTAGAAGGCATACCTACCAACACTCTGCCACAGGATAAACGGGACGAGCTGGACTCGGACCTGACAATCGAGGAGGTACAGGCAGCGATAGCGGCATTACACCCAGGGAAGGCGCTCGGCCCCAACGGGGTGCCGATTGAGTGGTACAAGGCCATGGCGGAGACGCTGTCTACGCCCCTACTCCAAATGTACGTAGAGTGTCTGGGGAAAGGGCAACTGCCGCCCGATCAGCGTACGGCCACGGTAATAGCAATACCAAAACCCGGTAAACCCCCGGAAGACTGTGGATCATACCGCCCGATTTCCCTCCTTAACGCAGAGAGTAAAATATTGGCGAAACTGTTGGCCACTAGATTGCTGCCACATCTGGCGCACCTGATACACCCGGATCAGTCAGGGTTTATGCCACACCGGAGTACGGCGATGAACCTTCGTCGGCTTCACGGCGTAATGGCACGCGTTCCACTACTGGAGGAACAAGCGGCGGTGCTCTCCTTAGATGCCAGGATGGCATTCGACATGGTGGAGTGGAACTACCTCTTTGCAGTTCTGGCACACCTGGGTATTGGCACAAAATTCATATCGTGGGTCAGGCTACTGTACACTGAACCCGTGGCACGAGTGGCGGCCAATGGCCACATATCGAGGGAGTTCCCACTAGCAAGAGGCACGAGACAAGGGTGCCCACTCTCACCGTTGCTATTCGCCTTAGTATTGGAACCCTTGGCGACAGTCATCAGAACCACACGGCTGCTGAAAGGCATTCAATGGGGGGGTGATTGGGAAGACAGAGTCTCCCTATACGCCGACGACATGTTAGTCTACCTCACGGACCTCGAGCGTGGGGTACCGGTCCTGTTGGCCTTATGCGAGAGACATGGCACGGCATCGGGGTATAAAATTAACTGGTCGAAATCAGTACTCTACATGCTGAGTGGCACTCCACCGCCCATGACTGCCGACTGCCCGTTGCTGATAGAATCCCTCTCCTTCAAGTACCTGGGGATCCAAATCACCCGAGAACATGCGACCTTTCTAGACCTGAACCTTAAGCCACTGCTGGATAGGTTCAAGGCGGACGTGCGACACTGGAAGACCCTCCCATTGACTCTGCTAGGTAGGGCGGCGCTTTTCAAGATGATGGCACTGCCACGCTTCTTGTATGTCCTAGAAAACACGCCAGCAGTGGTTCCACCATCGTTTTTCAGACAGGTATCGGCGCAAGTGTCAGGCCTACTGTGGGGAGATAAACCGGCCAGGGTCGCACAAGCGAAAATGGTGAGGGACTGGTATAGCGGGGGATAGCGCTCCCACACCTTGAATTGTATTACTGGGCAGCACACCTTAAGGTGATTAACCAATGGCTGCATATAGCACAGGATGACCCCGCGTACATGGCTGACAGGAGGCAACTAGGCATGAACACCCAACTGGCCCCGCTATATAACAAAAGTCTGCTAACAAAATTGAGAGGTCCGACCAAACACACGGTGGCTATATGGCATAAAGCTCAAAGGCGACTGGCATGGGAGGGAGTAATCACCAAGCTCACACCGCTATGGGATGCCAAAAGCCTAGGTAACCTACAACGTAGTAAGGGGTTTGACCAGTGGGACGACATTGGGATCTCCACAGTGGGGGACATGTGGACAAGGGATGGGGTGATCACATTCGCGGCCCTGAGGGAACAATACGAGATGGAGATAACAAACATATAGATCTATACAAATCAGGCATGCACTCCTGTCTGTGCTGGAACCGGGCGCTGCGGTCCCAGAATCAGCTCCGTTAGAGGACCGGCTACTAACAGACTACATGGAAGCGGGTGCTACCTCACTTACCTACCGTAAACTGCTAAATAACCTACCGGACCCGCTGGTAAAACTGAAAGAACGCTGGGAGGACGAGGTTGGGGAAATGGACGAGGCAGAATGGAATGCAGCATTGGCATCACCCAAGGAGGCGGGTATATCTACACGCTTTAGACTAGTACAATTTAAAATCCTACATCGGGTCTACTACACCCGCACGACACTACACCGAATCCAGAGGGCAGATCACCCATACTGTCTGAGAAATTGTGGGGAGGAGGGTACACTGTTCCATACGCTGTGGACCTGCCCAAATATTCAGGATTACTGGAGGAGGGTTACACGCACAATGGGCCAGACATTGCACACCTCATTTACACCTGAACCCAGAATCTGCCTACTGAATGTATGGGACCCGACAGACCTGACACAGCATGGGAAAGGATGGGTAATTATTGGGATGATGTTGGCAAAACGTGACATAGCACTGAACTGGGGGGCAAGCACTACCCCGACCCTGACTCAATGGAGTAGAAACATGGATATGTTAATGATTACTGAAAGGGCAGTCTACCAACAGAGACTCAACCCACGAAAATGGAATAAAATATGGTCACCGTGGAAGGTATATAGGGGAGAGATCTGTGAGCCACTACCCGAGGATGAAGATACTGATAGTGAAGGGGAAGATGAAGAGTTAGCGTGAGAGGGAGGAATGGGGGTTGGGATAGGGACATAAGTTAAGGCGGGATGCTTGAGCCTTGCGAATAGAATTGAAAATGATATCAGTCTGGAGAGGTAACATGTACAACGCTTCGGGAAACCTATACTCTCGCAAAAGTATTCAGTAAATGTATACAAACTAGGAAATGTCAAGACCCTTTTTATGGTTGAGTTATAAAAGAGAAAATTGTTAAATTGAAAAGTTGCACAAGTGACTGCAGTCGGCAGAATGTTGAAGCCGCGCAGTAGAAAAGAATACCAATGTATATTTAAACTGTGACTGCAACAATAAAAACAAATTTAAAAAAATAAATAAAATGAAGGTCGAGGTGTGCCCGTAGTCCTTGAATAATACAGCAATCAGCATGCACTATGAAAGAAATACTCACATTCCCTGCACACTTGCAGTGCATATAAATCCAGGTAAAATACCATCAATCACTAAAGGGGCATTATTGTTCAACATTTATAAGGTGGCAATTGAGCACAAACTTTTTTTTAATATATTTTAAAAGCACTTAGTCACTTTTTTCTGGCAGCAAAGTCGTACTTGGAACAATAATGCCACTGCAGCGATTGATTGCAATACCCATTTGTGAGAAAGTGGCTCTATATATACTGGACCAGAATAAGGTACAGTGTGTATAGAGTCCACAAACCCCAGAGGTTAAAGCCAGGTGGGACCTTACTCTCTAAAGTGGTAGCTTGGTCGAGCAGTAAGGCAGTACCAGAGGACAGTGTGAAGCATTTGTTGTACACAGAGTCAGCAAAAGGTTTCACACACTCAAAGACTGAACTCCAGGCCAATTGTTTTTATATCAAAGATATAGTTGTTTTATTTTTAGAACCAACAGGTATCAAAATATACTGTTCTCAATATTAAGGTCTCTGATAAGTACTTTGCAGAAAGGCAATGAACTTTGTAAACACCATAGGTATAGGGGTTTCACTAGGCAACACAATTCTACACACAATTTAGCAGTTAGATGTCCCTACAACCCAGCTTCTTTTAAACAACCTAAAGTCAGGTTCTCCAGCCGATCCTGCACCCCTGTTATACTGAACCTGGTATCAGACACTGTAGCACCAGTTATTCAGAAGATGATCAATGCCTCCCTGGCCTCAGGCTTGGTTCCCTCTCCCTGGAAGCAGGCAAGAGTTAAGGCCCTGTTTAAGAAACCTAACCTCAACCCGGAAGATTGGGCAAATTATCGCCCCATCTCCCTTTTGCCACCATCAGCAAACATGCGGAGAAACATGTAAATTCTCTACTTGCTGCTTTTCTGGAGGACAACAACTCCTTTCACTCCACACAGACAGGCTTTAGAAGAAATCAGGGCACTGAAACAGCCCGTATTACAGTGGTTGAGGAAGCAAGGAAGATCGTGGACAATGGAAACCATGCAGCCATACTACTTTTAGACCTTAGAATGATTCACGGTGTTGAAGGCCGCGCTATCTTGATTCACAGGTTAAAAGAAGTTGGTGTCTCAGGCCGCGCGCTAAGGTGGTTGCACTCTTTTCTGTCTGACAGGACCTTTGTGGTCTTTGAAAACGAGGCTTCCTGCCCCCAAATGTGTCTTCATTGCGGTGTCCCCCAGGGTTCGTCCCTCAGCCCAACCTTATTTAACATTTACATGAGACCTTTGGCTGAGGTGGTGCTCCCCTGGGGAGTACAACTGGTAACATACGCAGACGACACACAGCTTATTATTTCCTTAATTACTCAGGATGCCCCTTTTGAAAACCTCTCTACCTGTCTTAAAAAAGTACGTGAATGGATGGACGAATCTTTCTTAAAATTTAACGGAGCAAAAACAGAGGTGATGATGTTGGGACATAAGGCACCCACTACGGTGGAGGACTGGTGGCCGGATAGCCTCGGCCATCCACCTAAGCCCAAAACACAAATTAAGAGTCTTGGGGTATGGATGGACCCAGCTCTTAATTTTTTAGTATAGGCCCGGAAGGTAGCAGCCACATGCTATGCACTTATTAGGCTTCTTAGGAAAATCATCAGACTCCTCCCCTTCGAAGCTAGAAGGATCTTAGTACAGGCGCTGATATTGTCACGCCACCCGCACTTAGTCAGCTTCACTGGTTCCAGTGCAACAGAGAATCGAGTTTAAAGCTCTGACCTCTGCCCACAAGGCAGTCAATAAATCAGGACCTGCACTGATTCAATCAAATGTTCCGCCCTTACTTCACCGGTCGGGAATTAAGATCTAATAAGAACTTTCTAGCAGTCCCCAAAACAAGGAGAGTGCGCATGGGCGGCCGACGCTTTTCTCTACAGGCCACAAAACTTTGGAATAATCTCCCAGACTACATCAGAATGGACGAAAACCATCTTAAATTCAGGAAGATGCTGAAAACCCTCCTGTTTACCTAGACTCTGAGAATGAACGTGGTCTAAAGCGCTGGGATGCCTCCGGGTAGCCATGCGCTATACAAATACGTAATCATTCATTCATTCAGCTCAATTTTTTTTTTCTATATAAACAAAGTTGATTACTTTGTAGATTAATTTGGTAGTTCCAGGACTGGATCCTAAATTCAGTCCCAGGGTCTAAACTGAAAAAATTTAGTAAAAACGTTGTAGTTATTGCAGTGATTTTTCAGGAATATAAAGCTATTTTAAAAGTTCACACTTAGAAACTTTTCCATGGAAATCTGGCAATGTTATCCAATGGGAGAAAATTCAGGTTGCTGGTAAAGTACGATCTCTTTACTTTTGTAATCCAGTACTGGGCTCCTGGGTCCAGCACTGGGGTCTCAGCTTAAAACAGGTACGTAATTATGTTTCAGTATTTTGTATGTTTTTTAAAGAATATAGTTTTCAAAAGTAGACAGAATAAATTTCACAGAAAAGCACACAATGGATTCCTATGGAGAAAATTCAAGTTAGTAGTACACCCGAGTAGGATTACTTTTGCGGTTCAGTACTGGGCGACAAGATGCAGTACTGGCTTCTCTCCTGATCCCAGGTGAGTGTTTCGGAATTCGGTTGATTTTATGTGAATATTTTACGTTTTCAAAAGTAGGCACTTAAAAGATTTTTCACGTCAAACCAGTCAATGTTATCCAATAGCAGGTAAGTGAGTTACCGGTTGCCAGGTGAGTACTCGGCTGGGGAAGTTAGGGTTCTGGGCATAGACTCAAGGGTCCCCCAGGGTCCGGTAGGTACAGTTGGTTCACCCTCAGCGGCACAGGGGCTGCCGGATGCAGAGGTAGTTAGGCCCAATGTTATCCAATGAGGGGCAGGGAGCCTTCGGTTGGTGGCTGCTGGCTAGCAGGGCAAGCGGCTGTGGGAGCTGGACTCCTGGTCACTTGCTCAGGGCAAATGGGGGAAGTAGAATAGGGTACAGGTTGCACTGCCAGGGGCACTCGGGCGGCAGGGTGCAGGGTGCTTTTGAGCCGTCGTGCGCTCATTGTTATTCAAAGGGAAAGGTAAAAAGGAAACAACGGCTGCAGACTCTGGGACAGTGATTCTTCAGGTGCAACCATCACTTCGAGAGGTAAGTTGGGATCCTGGAGAAGAGGTAGGTACCACAAAGGGAGGCATAGGGGATCGCCGGGTGCAGGGGTGACTGGTCGCGGTTGGAGGGGTCCCTGGTTCTGAGGATGCAGGCGTTGTCTGGTTCGTCGAGAAGGGTCTTTGGGCACTGGACTTTGGGTCCCAGTTCCCGGGGGACGTCCTCACAGTCTTGGATCACTCGGGCAAGGGCCGGGCTCGGCGGGTGCAGAGTGGGCAGGTCTTGAGCTTCCTGGCTGGCACCAGGGGTTGGTTGTTGAAGCAGAGCCTCTGCTTATGGGAGTCCCAGTCTTTAAGAGGGTCAAGGCAGGCAGGTCCTCCAGGTGTCCCAAGGTTGCTGTCCGCAGGAGTCGCCGGGATTAAGCAGGAGCAGGTTCCAGGATCAACAGGCCGGTAGGGGTGAGGCCAAGTCAGTGGGTGTCGTCCTGTTAGCAGCTGCACGGTGGGTCTTCATCTTGATCTTTTCTTATCGGGATCTGAGGAAGGAAGGTTCAAGGAGCCCCTAAATACTGAATGTAGGGGCGGGACAGGTAGGGCAAGGGCAGGGACCAATAGGTCCCTGTCCTGGGGTGGGTACACCCCCTCGCCTGCTCCTCTCCTGTGGGAGGGGGGCAGGAGCCTAGCTGTGATTGGGCAGGGCTCCCCATCTTCAAGGTTGCCGGAACCCGGGATCGTGCTTCACCTCGTCTCCCCCACCTGAGGGGTGAGGTTGGAACAGGCTGGCACCCCCCGTCATGACGTAGTTTTTCCCGCCAGTCTTCCCGCCAAATTGGGGGTCAGGACTGGTGGGGGCCAGTTGCTGGGTGCAGCAAATGGTCTGGAGAAGCTCACAGAGGCGGCAGCCCTTTGAAGCTTCCCCTTGCCCATACTGGGAGAGGAGACCTAGCACCTCGCCCTGGATGTGCATTGTTGCAGGCCCAGGAGAGCGGGGGGCTCTCCACCCAGGGGTCCAGCAACATGTCTGCTGTGTGGCAGCCTCTCAGTCCAGACGTGGATTGTAGTTAGGTTTCAGGGGACATCTCTAAGATGCCCTCTGTGGTGCATTTTTCATTAAATCCCACACTGGCATCAGTGTGGATTTAATGTGCTGAGAAGTTTGATACCAAACTTGTCAGTCTTCAGTGTAGCCATTATGGTGCTGTGGAGTTCGTAATGTCGACCTCCTAGCACCATTTACTCTTAATGCCATCACTGCACTTACAGTGCCCAGGAATGACCCTGTGTACTGTAGAGGGACAGGGCTCATGCACCTGTGCCCACACCACTGGCATAGGGCACCCAGCTAGAGGGGTGACTGATGTATGTCAGGGCAGTGGGTTTGTGGGCATGGCACACAGTGGTGTGTGCAATGTAGACTCTTTGTTTAGTTCAACCTGCAAAGGCAGTGTGAGGGTGCCAGGGTACTGGACCCCTAAGGGTGGCACAATAAGTGCTGCAGTCCTTAGGGGTCTTCTCTGGCCACCCTGCCCTTGGTACCATTTACTAGGGGCTGACCGGTGGCCAGAGATGCCAATTGGGTTTTAGTTTCAACAGTTTTAGGGAAGGAACACAGGTCCTGGGTACCTGGTTGGCAGAAGCACAGGGCACACTCAGTCAAAGCACATCAGCAGTCAAAAAAAAAAGGGGGGCATACCAATGCAAGAAAGATGGCACTTCCTCACACAATTGACGGAATCCAGCCGAAAAGAGCCAACTGTGTTGATTTTTTGCTCTCTTAACAGTGAGCACAAATATTTTGGACCATCAGATGCTGTGGATCTCTGCGGTTTGTGCCACCGGACCACAAGTTGAGGAAACGACTATGTGAAAGGGTGTCTGAGTGTATATATAGAGAGATATAGATTGAGAGATAGCCATCTCTTAGAATAAAAAACAAAAAAGCCATCCTAAGTCCAATTGGAGCTTCCATTATAAATCAGACGTAATCATCTTGCTTCAACCTACAACAGGCATTTTTAGGAACAAAGATCTTAGTAATAGAAATATTGAGTACAGTTGAAACGGGGAAATGGATAACACCAATGTGATCGATATTAATGAGTAGTATAATCAGAGTTAAAACACAATGCACATTTAGACCAGATCTTGAAGACCCTGGCAACTTTAATCACAGTTTAGGGTGTGTGGAACAACATCTAATCATCTTTAACCCCTTGCCCGCGGGCGGAATTCCGCTCCTGTGCGGCACATTCCGATTGCGGGCGTGGTCATGACGGCTGGGAGCAGTCATCCGCACACGAGCACTGTGTGCCATGACGGCTCCCAGCCGTCATCAGCATTGAAGGGGTTAATATGAATACACAGACAAACTAATTGTACCCTTTACAGTTCTGTAAGCCTTTAAAAATACCGCTCATTTAACTTTATCATATGCTCTATATGGGTCTGCCAGTGTCTCTGTGTAACCCGGAAACCAATATACATACCACAAACTCATACGTCAATGCACGTGTGCATTCTTTAACAATCCTCTAGATGCATTTCATCTCACATGCTCCTGCCATCTTCCTCTTCACCATTTCTTCCATCCTCGCCCCCCCCCCCCCACCCACCACCACCACCTGACTCAATCATTAGTCTTCTAATAAAAATCTAACTGGAGAAAATGCACATTAACCAAGAGTTAATTTTAAACAAGAGCACACTTTGATAGCACGACATTATCTGTTCAACTAATTTTATTTCATTCAAAGTAGAGAAGACAGTTGCTTCATCATCGACAATTACCACCGAGTTGCAGGGTCTAATATCAGAGTGAAGAAGCCTACCTTCACAAAATCTAACTGTTTTGTCTTTCAAACACTTGTACTACAGGTTATCCCTCTTTAGAGTACTCGGGAAGAATCTTAAATTAATATACCTCACTTTTAAATAGCTTGGTCACCTGCCATTTACATCATGTCCTTTACTCGCCAGAGTTGGAGCCAGGCCAGTGCGATTCAGAAACAACTAAAGAACAACAACAACAAAAAAAACATTCTGCAAGGCATTCCACACCTTTTACTAACAAGTTCAAAACAAAATATGCTGCACTGGCATCTTCTTTTCCATTGTGTAAACCATCATACAAATTACTTTCTTGAAAACTCTTAAATCCTCCCAGCAGCATTTTATTGGCTGCTTTTTCATTTACATATTTGATTTGATCCAGGACCTTTCCAAATGTTGCTGCTTACCGTGGTGAGTGACCGATTACAAAGAGCTTTCTTAATAAGGTCAACTTTCATCTAAAACAATACCTCTGAGTACTTGTAGTACTGCTTTGTTCAACAAATGTTTGCTTGTAATGCGGCTAGGATAGTCTTAAATCCTGTTCTTAATGTGTTCCTTTTAACCAAATGTATTTACTGGCACAGCTAAACCACAACATCCTTCAGTTGATGTAAAACTAAAATCTTTCAGTACACTTTGCACCAAAGCTTCACTGAGGGATCATGTTTCAACTGCCTTTTTTCTACCAAATGCCAGACAATATTCTATTTTAAACGAGACAAGATATTAAAGAAGGGAAATCATCCGTTCCACTAATTTATCTCGCAACTAACTGCCAAGGAATCTGAAACAAATTGCTCTCTGCAGGTTGTTAGGAAACAAGACTTATAACGAAGACTTTTAGCTTACTGTTTTCATAAATATATAAAAGTTACTTCTTCACGTTTGTTTGAAATTCAGGTAAAACAAATTATAGTACTATCGTTTTAAGTTACATGCTAATGCTATTAGTCATGACTGACAACGTGTGCCTATTGACAGCTTAGGGTGTTAAAGATTACAAATGTATTAGACTACCTAATAAAGTTTAAACGGAAGCTCTGTTTATTTTCTTGTGCTACAACACAAAACACCTCAAGTGAGTGCACTAAGCTAAGAATAGCACTGAAATTCAACAGGTATACAAGTATACATTTAATAAATATATGGGTAAAATATTGGCTGTAACTTTTCAAAGAACACAGAAATGATCTTAAGTGCAAATAATAAAATACAGGAATGCAAAAAGAAAACACCATAACGGGCAGCATATAAATGTCGGTTAGTCAGGCCCCAGCAACACTATTCACAATGCATGAACCCACGAAGCTCAGTTTTCAGACATTTAAGTACATACATTGATCTTGGTCCAATGTGATGTGTAAAACAGTTAATCAGCTCAAAACAGTTCTGTTTCTTATTCAGCACCTAGTTCATAACAGGCCTACTAACCTTCCTCAAGCAACTGTCAAACCATGGAAAGCAAAACTTGTCTGTCACCCTGCTCATAGTAAATTTCATGAGTACTTGGGTGAGCCAGAGTGCTCCTTCCTCTGAATCACATTTAGTGGTCTAGACCGGCTGAGAAACCAGGGGCAATGGACTCCAAAGCAATCTTACACAAACTTGAGAAAACGCCAGATCAAAAGCAAATTATTTCCTAGACAGCCGACTGGCCAGAGAAACATAGAATTAAATAGATTTCATGTGTGCCAACTATATAACGCAAACCAATAATTATCCACAGTGTAACCCCTTATCTGCCGAGGATTGTCCTGCCCAAGTGCTAAGCCCTTTTTTAATGTCAAGAACAATTAGCGATTAAGCCTTCGTAACTATTTTTATACACAATAGGTAGCAAGGCTAAATCAGTCTTTTGCAGGACTGTTTTGACAGCGCAGCCACTACCAGACCTTATGTGATCAACAAAATAAGAGCTTTCGGAGTACTACTGAGAGAGGGGCTTAGATTCCAGCCACATGTTGGTTCCCATGAGTATAGGATCTGAATTAGCCGCAACTGTGTGCTTCCACTGAAGGTCTCTGATGAGAGGTAATTCTTGGATTAACCAATTATAATTTGGTAATTGTGGGAAAACTAACACTCAAAAGAGCAGGCCTGAGTTAGCTATAGGCCTGATTAGTGAACAGGGAAAAGTTATGTCCGATGACAGGTCTGATATGATGAATATAAAAATGATGAAAAGGGCATTCATTGTGGAAAGCAATCGTTAGGCCAGTAGGCCTTGAACAGTGTGTTGACATATTAGAACATTGGAATGTTGGTAGCTCCATTGAAAAGAAAGGAGTGCTCCGGGCTTATAATGGCATGTATAAGCCTTGAGCTCCAATATTCCAATATTTCTTTGTTCACAGCTCTGGCTGTAAACAAAGGCTTTCAGGGAGCCTGAGGGGTTTCCAATCCCCTCACGCTCCCATAAGGCTTTGTTCTTTTTTGTTAGAACATTCTGCCCTCTAGTGGCAGAATGTTCTAATAGCCTTACAGCCCTTCGTAGCTGGGCTATACCGGCTATTAGAACATTGGAATCGCATTAACGCTGGAGAGGGCCTTTAAACAGCCGGTATAGCCCTCTACGGCGGGCTATAAGGCTATATTAGATTACTCTTGACAATAATGTTATTTTATTAGATAGAATCTCACAAATTAATGTAGTAGTCAAGCATTTGTGTGTCAGCCACAACCTCGGACAAACCCTGTGTTTTCACGGTGATGATTTTGTTAGACCCTATTGATATGGGTTGTACAATGTTTTGTAAACTGTATTTTTCTACAGATTTGTAATTTTTGTATCCGTATGTAAGATGGTTGCCAGAGTATGGGCAATTGAATAGAGCTGTGTTGGTTATGTGGTCAACAGTGAAGGCTTAGGATTTTTCAGTTCGTTGGGAAAGGTTTCAACAAATTCAGCAGGTTTCACTTGTTTATTATGAAATGTTATGGAGAAGCAAACAGGCCAGACATACTAATTGTAAAAAAGCATGCACTTCAAGGAGAGAGCATATTATGGATGGATTGGTATTAGAATGAGCTAAAGCCTGTAGGCAGGAATGTTATTACACGGAAACTCACAAAGATTAGGGTGTAGACAAGTGTTTTGGTGTTTGTTACCCCCTCTGACAAATCTTGGGTATATAAGATTCGCATTGTGAGAATCCTAGTTAGGCCATTTTGGAGAGAGCGCAGTTTATTTGGAAACAGTAATTTAGTTTACATTTGTAATTTTGTGACTGTATGCCGGATGATTGCCTTGTGGAAAAGCTCACGGTCAGTAGGAGGCCTAAGTTGGTTTTGATGACAAACCAACAATAACCGCTGTAAACCCGATTGGTGCACTGGAAAGTGTTATGCAAGATGCCACAGGGGTGATTGTTATGAAAAGCTATGACAAAGACATAAGGCATGGCTTACTATGAAGAACATGTGATAAAACCAATAGTACTAACCGTGGATTTATGTTACACCATGTTACAGGCTGGCGACATTATTTTACAAACAACCGCACAACTCACCATAGTGTTGGTCACCCACTCCGACAAACCCTAGAAATAGAAGGTTCTCTTTGTGATGGCTCATTAGGCCCCAATGAGAGTTTGAATATGGTTTTGCGAACTGTGATTTTGTACATTTGTGATTTTATCACTGTATGCATGAGGGTACCAGTTTGTGTTCACTTCAGTAGGTCTTTGTTGGTTATAGTATCAAGTCAATAGTAAAAGTTGTAGACTTAATCAGTTCACTGAGAAAAACATGTCAAATTTCTTGTGTGATCATTTTACAATGAAAAGTAAACTAGACTTGTTTACCGGGAAAAGCAGGTACTTAAAGGCAATAGGCTTTCAATGGTTTACTGTTTAGAGCACTAACTTTGCACTTTTAAAAAATATTTTATAACTATATGCTGGACGGTTGCCTTGTGATTTGGGTTGTGCCCAACACATCTCACCCTAGCCCCCCCCCCTCCCCCCCCCAGGATATAGCGGCATGGATTAGCAAATTTAGCAGCACAAATATGAAAATTTACCGGCATTTTTGCTGCACTTTATTTTACTCATAACCATTTATTTTCAGCCTTATATCAATGGAAACTGTTTTAGCAGAGTATTCCGCTTTGAAATAGGCAACCTGGGATATGAAACAGAGAAAGCAGCCCACAGGTGAAGGCTGTTATTCCTTGGAAATGCAATCCTCCATGTGCTTTAATATAGGTTCTGAGAAGCCCATCAAAGATGGCCTGGTAGCATCCCACAGGAAATGGCATTCCAGAACCTACCTTATTGAAATTAAATATTTGCCGAAGGTCACACAATTTCAACATGGAAGCCACGATTTTATCCGAATTTTCTGGTTTCACTTTGTACAAATCAGCAAGTAAGTGGGTATCAATTTGTCTTTCCTTATGTCAAGACTTTGTTTTTAGTTTTAACCTCCTAGTGCATTCTTCTGAAAATAGAAAATAAGACGAATCATATGTTTTTCCATTCAGCACTTGGAGGTAAAATTAACTGCATATAAGAGATAAGGCTACAAAAAATAGCTAAAATAATCTGCCAAACTCATACTCCAACCAAAACAAACAGTTTAAAAAATAAAGTACAAACAGTATTTTAGAAACCATTTACAAATGAGCTTCTGGCCTGGGCTGTGTGAAGAGTTACATTCAACTGGAGTGGGCTAGTTGAGCGCAGCCAGTGGGGCTGTGAGGTTCAGTGGAAGTCCCCATGTCAGAGGTGGAGAAGGTGCTTCTGCTGCTGACAGACACGCTCTGGCTGAGTTTACAATAGAAATGCCAGGACAGTCTATTGATCACATTAGCGCCCACAAAAGCTGCCTGTAGTGTAGCCAGATGCTTAAAGAGGAGTAAATGGCAGAACTCCGGCTCCAGTTCCATCAAGGCATAGTGTAGTCAGTGTCAGCTAGAGGAGCCCTATGCTGCGGCATAATGCACAACAATGTAATGGCTATTTGCAGAGGACAGCCAAGTTCTATCTGCATCTGTTTGGATGAGATGTGTGTGGTCTGTCGCGAGTTGCTCAGGGCTCATTGCTTTGTATGCCAAGGCTACAGTAACTCTATGCATCACTATGCCAAAACCAAACGGGTGGCTGTAGTATTCACTCATGCTCCTGGCAACTTCAGTTCTCTGCTGTTTGACACACGTTCCCAAGGAACCAGAAATGTGATGGAGGAGTATAAGGTGCTGAAACCTACAGAACAGATTGCCTTTTCGCGCTCCCAAATGGGTGCACAGGCCCGGCTTGTGACACTTTGCCATATAAATCAAGTATTATTATGTGTCTTTTGACAGGTGTCTGCGTCCCACTTCCACGTTGGTGCTCAGTACCCGTGTGTGTTTATCCGCTGATAGAATGGCTAAAAGAGATAGACAAGACCTATTGGTTTGCCAGTGTTCGTTTTTCCCCGGGCTCTGCACATTCTTCGGCTCTTAGAGCCAAGGCAGCGTCCTCCATGAATTCTCGAGCTTGCCCACCTCTACACTTACGGCCAGGTAGAACATGGGTGAGGGCTCATCCACGCCATCATCTGGCTAAATAGCATAGCAGAAATTTGCGCTAGACTGCTAACCAATGCTGGAGTGTGCAGCAGCCAATGAGGAGTGACTTGCCTTCTCCACTCAGAGTGTAATCACCACACTGTTGAGGACGAAGATCTAAAATAAACTGCAAGCCAAACGTTACCTCCCAGCACAACCACAAAATTGTATACAGGAAACCTGAGTAAGGCTGACAACCACTTTGTCTCCATTAAGCACTCAGTTTATCACCACTCAAAATGGTCTACATTCTTTCAGCAGTTGTCTCTGCTTTATTATAATTTTCTCTCACCAATCTTATCTCTTTCTCATCGGATTCTGTCTGTATCACAGCTACCATATTGACATGACCTTTCACTGGTACTCTCCTCTGTCCGACTCTTGGCTGTGTTTTTGTCACCCAGGTGTCTCTATCACCTTTTGCTCTCACCCGCCACAATTTTTCACACCTGAAGTGTGGCCAATCACGAAAACACCAGCTGGTTGTTCAATGAGTAATTCTGGAGTAAGTGAATAAGTATAATTTATACAGAAAATGAGCCCAGGAGAACACATCCAGGTCCGTCCAAAATTGAAATTCAGAGTGTTGTAGCGATCAATTCAGCTCTGAGGCCGGTAATGGTAATCCCTATATACCGGAAATGCATTTCCTGGAATTTCTTCCTAGCTCTGGTCTGACGTAACGTGCACAGTGGCAGCAGCAAATTCAATATCACCTCCTGGAGAGGACGTGGCCCTAGCGACAGACCTTCTGTGTCGAGCACTAGAGAACAAAACTGGAGTCTCTGGGTCCACACAAGATCCTGGGATCCTGGCCAAATCACGTAATCTTCTTATGCCTAAAAACAGGAATGCGACCTTGTGCAATATAACATGTTAAAGCGATCCAATACACGTGGATCGAGTTTGCGCTATATAAAAGAGCAATATTAGAGCGGCTCTGTACCCGCGGTGCAATATGTCAGCTTAGGAAAAGAACGTGCTTGGGCGACGGTAACCACAGACTGACGCAGTGAATTAAATTTAACGCCAGTTTTTTCTTCAGGCAAGAAATTACACTTTGGGCGCATAGATACGCTTCGAGCAGTGAAGGGCAGCAAGGATGATACGGGCAGTTGTAAAGGGAGAGAGAAGTAGTGTCTGAGGAGGGGAAGGGCATGGGTGAAGGGAAGTACAGAAACGGAAAGAAAACCCAGGAGAGGCTGGCGAGCCACGCAAAGACTGAGGGTCAGAGACGTGCATGCCAATTGGGGGCAGAGCAGTTAAGATATCGCATCTCCGCGACACACCCACACATGGCAGGCGACACAGTACCGTGTCGCGACACAGTTTGGAAAGCTCTGCTCTAAATAAAGTGACCATTACAGAATGGTGTTCTCCATAGTGTATCATTGCGTTATGATTCTGCTTTTAAATATAGCGGCTATGCTGCATCTTTATAACAGTGATAGAATATGTACACTAAAACTGTAAGGGAGACACCCGCTGCTAGACTTAGTTTCGTTGTTGGAAAACTATGGCAGCCTTGTTTAGGCAGCCACAAGTTTTCTTTTTTTTCTACTTTTATTCTTTTAATTTATCATACATATTATGTTTAATTTGTGTGTGTATTACTGTGGTTGTGTCAGAGGTTGAATGCAAGAATGAGTTAGTAAATAATGATGAATGGATGTTGTAGTACAAAGCTGAGTAACTCCATGCATGTATAATGACTTATTAAGTGCCTAAATCCATAAATGACCCAAGGCACTTTCATTCAAAAGTCAAACCTATTGGCAGTGCCTAGGATTACTTTCTATGAGCTGGGCATTATACAGGCACACATGGTTTATGGATTTCCATGAAGAAAGTGAGCAAACAGCCCACATAGAGTATATCTGAAGTTTTTTTTATTATAATAGTGAAAAAAGCTGATCAAGTAATATATATATATTTTTTTTTCACAGAAAAAACCATAGGTTTCACACCAGTTATAGTTAGCTGAACATTTTACTTACACAAAACCATTGAAATTGCCACGTTATAGTTAGTTGGACTCACTATAACTCGCGCGCCCACAATCCACTGCTGATGATATCACATTACATCATTCATGACATGGTCAGTGACATCACTGATGACATCTCAAATGACATCACTGATGACATCATCCATGTGATAATACGATGCACCTCCTCACACTCTAATCTAACCTTTGATACACCCAGTGTTAAATATTATTTATTATTTTTATTTTTTAAACTTGTAAGGCGCAACAGCTACCCAAAAAGGGGTTCCCGGCGCCGAGACAGTACGGAAAGTAGCAAGGGTTTGCGGGGTTGTTCAGATTATTGCTCGAACAACCAGGTTTTGATGTTCTTTCTGAATCTGGCGTGGTTTTCCTCCTTACGAATATAAGGAGGGAGTGCATTCCAAAGGGTTGGACCTAGATGAACAAAGGATCTGCCTCCCATTCTTGCAAGTTTGAACCTGGGCACGCAGAAATTGGCCGCTGACTGTGACCTAAGGCTGCGTTTGGGAGTGTAGGGATGGGGATAAAGCAAGTAGGTATCTGGGTGCAGTACCCGCTGTTATTCTGAACATATAGTTCAGGGCTTTAAATCTGATACGGTTTTCTACCCTGAGCCAATGCAGTTTGCGCCGGTAGTTCGAGACCCTGGTGTTTTTAGAAATTCTACACAGCAGCCTGACAGCTGAGTTCTGGACAAGCTGCAGCCGCCGTACTACGGCTTTATTTGAACCTAGGTACAGGACGTTACCGTAGTCAAGCCGGGATGCAATGAGGGCATTGACTACGGTTTTTATGGGTGGAAATGGGCAACGTCCAGAGGATTTTCCTCAACCATTTCATGATGGTAAAACAAAGTCCTACAACCTTGTTGGCCTGTTTCATGGAGAGGGAGCTATCCACCATGACCCCCAGGTTGTGTACCTGGGTGGCTGGGGTTGGAAGATTTCCCATCAGGGAAGGCCAGAGGGTGGAGTTCCACAGTTCGTGTTGTTTTCCCAGAAGGAGAATCTCAGTTTTTTCTCCATTTAGCTTCAACTGGTTTCTAGTCATCCAGCTGAAGATGTTTTGGAGACCCTGTTTAAGGAGAGAAGGGGATGATGGACTGGATTCAGACAGGGAGAAGATGATCTGGGAGTCATCGACGTAGGTCATGAGGGTAAGTCCTGATTTGTCCTCTAGGTCGGCCAGAGGTCTGAGATAAAGATTAAAAAACAGGGGGCTTCAAATGGATCCCTGGGGCACTCCCTGTGGGGCACTAAACATATCAGAGCATGCTGAGGAGGATGTAATTTGGAAAGTCTGACACAACGAAAAGGACCTGATCCAATCAAGAGCCATGCCACAGATTCAATTTTTTGTTAAAGTGAGTACGAGTTTTTCATGTGATATGGTGTCAAAGGCCGCGCTCAAATCTAAAAGAATGAGAGCGACCGTTTGACCATCATAGGAGTTTCCGGTGACTCCCAGCAGCGCAGTCTCTGTAGAGAAACCAGCACAGAATCCTGATTGAGACGGATGGAGGAGGGAATTCTCTTCGAAAAAGTGGGTTAGGACCGAATGAATGCGTCTTTCCAGTAATTTAGAAAAGACAAGGAGCAGGGATAAAAGTCTGTAATTTGCCAACACTTCAGGGTTAGCTGTGGGCTTCTTCAACAAAGGGCTAATCATGGCATGTTTCCAGAGTGCGGGAACTGTTGACAATTCCAAAGAGGAATTCACCGTGTCAACGATGACTTCAAGGGAGGGGGCATCCAGTTGTTTTAAAACTTTGATGGGGATGGGGTCACAGGGGGAGCCAGATTTAATGGTCTTAAAGATGGCCTTCAATGTGTCTATAGTAATAAGAGGCCAGTGTTCCAGGTTGTATTTAACTGTGGGGACGTAGTCTGTGTCTGTGTCAGCCTGCGAGGTGGAGTCCTTGTTGTTGCTGTTGATATCATTGATTAGTTTGTCGATTTTGTCCGAGAAGAATACGGCAAGATCCTGACATTGTCGTTCGTTAAGCGGAGAAGCAGTAGCTGTTTGTGCCCCTGCAAGTTCCTCGACCGTATTAAACAGAGTTTTCGGTCTGTTTGTTGCTACCATAATGGTGTTGGAGACATACAGGGCTCGCGCTTTCATGCAGGCTGTGTGATATTTATTTCTGGCGTCATGGTATCTTTCTTTATCGGGTGCGTAGTCTTTGCCACTGACACTCCAATGCCTTACATTTGGTTTTAATGAGTCGTTAGACCATGGGGCTGGGGGTCGGTGGTTATTACCCTTTGTATGCGGGGTGGTAAGGCAGGAGTCAGCGGCGTCACTAAGCCACAGGTGAGTAGTTTTTGCAATGCTTTCCATATTTCGTCCTTTAGTGGGGCAAGAGCAATTTCCACCAAATATAGCAAAGGCACATCTGCGTACCAGTCCCAAATATAGCAAAGGCACATCTGCGCACCAGTCCCTACATTTTTGCCAAGTTTAACGTAATTCCATTCTGCGGTTCGGGCTGTAGACTTGTCAGACCGTCCTATGGAAATGAACATGGGGAAAACACGTTTTGGGACACCCCTTTTTCTCAACCCCCACTTCACGAATCCCCCCCGAAACTTCCAGGGAAGGAGCTGGCCAAAATTTTGGAAAATTACACACAAATACCTCAACCGGCGCCAGAGTTATTCCCAATAGAATGTTGCGGATTTCCTATAGACTATAGACTATAACGATAGATAGATAGATACACTCATACATACACACACTTAAAAAACCATAGGTTTCAGGCCTTATAAAGCTAGGAATTAGCATTTAAAAAACCTTGCAAGGGGGGAGGAGCCAAGATGGCCGACAGGACGGACGTGTAGGCTCCCAGCTCCGCGAGCCTCCTACTCCCGCACCGATATCCTGCCACTGATCCTGAGTTATTGATGCGGCGCCACGACCGCATGCACGCGCTGGTCACAACCGCGTTCCTCCGAGGCTTCTATCAGCCGTGTGGACGGAGATACGGGCGTGTGAGCCATTTGCCAGTGCACCCCCAGGACCCAGCTCTGATGGCCGCCGAGGGATGCTGATGTACCGGGTAGAAGACTACTGGCAGCGCCGCTGCTTGCAGCAGAGTTACCGCCGGCGGGGAGAGACGGTGAGGTCATTTTCTGAACCCTTGGCTCCCCGGACCTGGATGCGGTGGGCACTGGCGAGACGGTACCCCCACCCCCCCTCGTACTGTATTGCGGTGCAACTGGAGGGCTGACTCGGCTCAGGCGGGCGGTACCGCCTGCGTCGGGAGCTGCCTCTGGACTAGCGACGAGGGGTCGTTTACAGATTGTTCTTTTGCCCTGCGGGCCGCCCCCCTGCCGGCGCCCCTGCCTGATGTGTCCCGATTCCTGATCGCCCCTCTCTCCCATTGTCACCGGATTGCCGATGTAAAGATGGCGGTCTCTGAGGAAGGAGAGATGGCTGCTTCTCTGTCCCCTGGACATTCTGTCGCGCCTGCTCTAACTCACTCCTGTAAACCGGAGATGCGGACCCAACAGCCGTCTTGTGTGGGATTACAGCGGGCCCCCACCTGTATGGAGATCCTTGCAGCTATCACGGATCTCAGATCTACGTGTCGGCAAATTATTAAGGACTTGTGCCGCAAAATGGACGAGGCGATTCTAGCGCCGAGACACCGGTGGCGCTCTGATTCTTTGCTGCCTACAATTGTTTTTGGCCCGGATACTATGTTGCAGCAGGCACCTGCATTGTCGCCGGCGATTTCTGGCAACAGTGCTGTTGGCTTGCCCACCGACATGGATGTTGCTACAATGTCGCTCTCCACTCCGCACTCCGAGGTTCAGCCTCCACCATCATTGCTCCTGCTTGGATCGCAGACTCCCTGGCTGCCCTGCTTCTTTACAGCTCTTGCCTCTGAAGCCTCCTCCTTTCCCCAGTCGGTGGTACTTTCTCCTGTTAGGGCTGGGAAGCCAGCCTTTTTTGCCAATCGACTCTTTGTGGACTGGGGACACTCGTCTCTTCCTTCCATGCTTTCTCTTTGTTGGGGACGGCCATCTTGTCCCTTTGTTCTGCCATCGGACTGTTTCCTGCAGTCGCCATTTTTGGGAGGCTTGCAACGCTCGGGCCAGGGGTGATGGATCCTTGCTCTGGTTTTGCTTCCATGGCTGACGGATATCGGGACTCTCAAACTACTTTGGGACTTTTGATTGTTATTTTGTCTTGCCCTACATAGGGCTGTGATTGATGGGCACAGCTGCTGATTCCTGTTCAGGAGATGGGGGGTTTAGTGTGCGGGCGGTCCTGGGGCAAGTGGAGAAGGGGGGGTCCCTACTATGCTTTCTTACTTGGCTGGCTGCGCTCTGGACTGTATTGTTCTTAATGTACTGGGTGGCTGCACGCTTGTTATAATTGCTCGCTTCGGGCTACAGCTGGACTGATCTCTTGTGGGTTGTGGTGTTTGGGTTGGGGGTAGGGTGTGGGCTGGGAGCCCGGGTTACAGTGTTTCTGGCCCTCCCCCGGGCTTTCTTCTCCGGGGGGTTGTCTTCCCCCCGTCTTTCCCTTATGTGGGTACTCTTGGGGCGACAGGCACGTTAGTAGGGGGGGGGTGGGCCATAGCCTCTTCAACGTGCAGGGTGGGGGGGTGGGGCTTTATTCTTTTCTCTTTTCGTTTCTATGGCCTTCTTTTTATCTTTATTCTTATTTCTCTTTTTCTTCCTATGTCTCTTGGGTCAGACGGGAGGTTGGGTTTGGTTCTTTAGGAAACGTCTATTTTCTCTGTGTTTTGCGTCTACGTCCTTACCATTTGGTTCATTGATTCTATGATATAGATACCGATTCTCATGCATAGTCATTGAATGATTACAGAACTTGCTCTTCCTTCCCTTTTTCCACTATCGATTGAGGGCGCATATCCTGTCGCGAATCTGGACATGTAATGACTGCCTTTTTATACGTCATTGGATCCTTTATTTCTGCTATATGATGCTCCCTTCTATATCCTGTCATACCGTAGGCAAGCTAGATGTAATTCCTGATTTATACACTGAATGGGCGGGCGCTATTTGGGGAGGCATCTACCTCTGTGATTATATATCCCTATTGTGAATGTTTACGCCAGTATTTTAATAGAGATGAATCACTGTTGAACATCCTTCATGTTGTTCGCCCACTCAGCTACCCTGTCTGACTTTAGGATGATCCGTCAAAATTATAAAATGAAACCCTCGTTATCCTTTTCCTTGGGCTCCTTGCAAATCCTTCGTTGTGTTCTTGTTCATATCTGCTGCAACGCAAGGTACCTCGGGATGATTGTATATTGTCATAGCGGCCGGCCCGCAGTGGTTGTAGGCTGACGCTGTGTACTATGTTTTCGGAAAATAAAGGTTTTCAAAAAAATAAATAAATAAATAAATAAATAAAAAACCTTGCAAATTCACTTAAAAAAACCATAGGTTTCAGGCCTTATATAGTTAGGAATTAGCATTTTAAAAACCATTGAAATTGCTCCTATATAGTTAGTTGTACTAACTATATTTCGCGCACAAATCCCCCTGAAACTTTCAGGGAAGGAGCAGAGCGGAGCTGGACAAAATTCTGGAAAATTACACACAATCAATCAAAGCATTTGTATAGCGCACTACTCACCCGGAGGGTCTCAAGGTGCTAAGGGAGGGGGGTCCGCTACTGCTCGAACAGCCAGGTCCTGAGCTGCTTCCTGAAGGCGAGGTGGTCCTGGGTCAGGCGGAGGTGGGTCGGGAGGGAGTTCCATGTCTTGGCGGCGAGGTAGGAGAAGGACCGTCCCACTGTGGTGGCACTTCGGATGCGGGGGACGGCAGTAAGGGCGTGGCTGGTCGATCGAAGCTGGCGTTTGGGTGCGTAGAAGTTGAGGCGGCTGTTGAGGTATCCTGGGCCTTGGTTGTGTAGGGCTTTGTGTGCGTGGGTGAGGAGACGGAAGGTGATTCTCTTGTTGACCGGGAGCCAGTGCAGGTCTCTCAGGTGTCCGGAGATGTGGTTGCGACGGGGGATGTCCAGGATGAGTCGTGCTGAGGCGTTCTGGATCCGCTGGAGTCTCTTCTGGCGTTTGGTGGTGGTTCCAGCGTAGAGGGAGTTGCCGTAGCCCAGACGGCTGGTGACGAGGGCCTGGGTGACCGTCTTCCTGGTCTCGGTGGGGATCCACCGGAAGATCTTACGTAGCATGTGCAGGATGTTGAAGCACGACGAGGAGACGGCGTTGACTTGTCTGGTCATGGAGAGGGAGGAGTCCAGGATGAAGCCCAGGTTGCGTGCGTGGTCTGTTGGTTTGGGTGCGCTGCCTAGGGCGGGGGGCCACCAGGAGTCGTCCCAAGCAGCGGGTGAGGATCCCAGGATGAGGACTTCTGTCTTGTCCGAGTTCAGTTTCAGGCGGCTGTTCTTCATCCATTCGGCTACCTCTTTCATCCCTTCGTGAAGGTTGGCTCTGGCAGTGGCGGGGTCGTTGGTGAGGGAGAGGATCAGCTGGGTGTCGTCGGCGTAGGAGATGACGTTGAGGTTGTGCTGGCGTGCGATGTCTGCGAGGGGGCTCATGTAGACGTTGAAGAGGGTTGGACTGAGCGAGGAGCCTTGAGGGACGCCGCAGATGACTTCGGTGGCTTCAGATCTGAACGGAGGGAGACGGACTCTGTGTCCTTCCGGCGAGGAAGGAGATGATCCACTCCAGTGTCTTCTCCTGGACTCAGACGTTGCTGAGGCGTTGTACTAGGGTACGATGGCAGACAGTGTCGAAGGCCACGGAGAGGTCGAGGAGGATGAGGGCCGCTGTTTCTCCGTTGTCGAGCAGCGCTCGGATGTCATCGGTGGCTGCGATCAGGGCGGTCTCAGTGCTGTGGTTGGCCCGGAAGCCAGACAGCGAGGGGTCGAGGGATCCGTTCGTCTCGAGGAAGGCGGCCAGCTGCTTGTTGATGGTCTTCTCGATGACTTTTGCAGGAAACGGGAGCAACGAGATGGGGAGGTAGTTCTTGAGGTCGGTCGGGTCAGCCGATGGCTTCTTGAGTAGGGCGCTGAGTTCGGCGTGCTTCCAGCTCTCCGGGAAGGTGGCGGTGTCGAAGGAGGTGTTGATGATGTCCCGCAGGTGGGGTGCGATGACAGCATCGGCCTTGTTGAAGACGTGGTGGGGGCAGGGGTCGGTCGGAGATCCGGAGTGGATGGAGTTCATCGTGCGGATGGTGTCTTCGGTGTTGATCGGAGTCCAGGCGCGGAGGGTGGTGGTGGGGGGCGGTGGTTCGGTCGTGGCGTTCGTCGGTTGAGTGCTGAAGCTGTTGTGTATGTCCGCGATCTTGTTGTGGAAGTAGGAGGCGAGGGAGTTGCAGAGGTCTTGCGAAGGGGTGTTGTCGTTGTTTCCGGCGTTGGGGTTGGAGAGCTCTTTGATGATGTTGAAGAGTTCCTTGCTGTTGTGTGCGTTGTTGTCCAGTCGTTCCTTGAATGCAGTTTTCTTGGTGGCGTGGATCAGTTGGTGGTGTTTTCGGGTGGCGAGCTTGAGGGCAGTCATGTTGTCCGGTGTTGGGTCTCTGCGCCAGGTTCTCTCGAGGGCTCGGCAGTTCTTCTTGGAGCTCTTGAGTTCGTCGGTGAACCATGGGGCTTTCTTGCTGCCGGGTCTGCTAGGCGGGGTCCTCAGGGGGGCGAGCTCGTCTGCGCAGACGCTGATCCATCTCGTGAGGTTGGTGGCAGCCTGGCTAGGGTTCGTTGTGCTGGTGGGAGGGTTCATGTTCAGGGAGGTCGTGAGCTGGTCGGCTTTGATCTTGTTCCAGCTCCTGCGTGCAACCTGTTGCTGGTGGTGGTGGATCGTGGTCCTTCCGAAGCTGAAGTGGACGCAGCTGTGGTCCGTCCAGTGGAGTCCGGTGGCGTGGCTGAAGGCGATGTCCTTGCTGGATGAGAAGACTGGGTCGAGAGTGTGTCCGGCGTAATGGGTGGTCACCAGCTGCTTGAGTCCCAGGTTGGCGAGGTTGTCCAGCAGGGTGGTGGTGTTGCGGTCGTTGTTGTTCTCCAGGTGGAAGTTGAGGTCCCCTAGGAGGATGTAGTCAGCGGAGCAGAGGGCGTGCGGGCTGATGAAGTCGGCGATGTCTTCGCTGAATTGTGTGCGTTGTCCCGGGGGTCTGTAGATGAGGGTGCCTCCGAGGGTGGTCTTGGGGTTGATGTGGACCTGAAAGTGCAGGTGCTCGGCGGTTGCGAGGGTGTCGTCGGTGTTGGTCGTGATGCAGATGGTGTTCCTGTGGACGATGGAGATGCCTCCTCCGGTGTGGTTGATGCGGTCCTTTCGGATGATCTTGTATCCGTCTGGGATGGCGATGGCGGGCGCTGAAGAGGAGTTCATCCAGGTTTCCGTGAGAAAGGCGAAGTCTGGTGAAGTAGTGTCGAGCAGGTTCCAGAGCTCGACGGCGTGTATGTGGACGGAGCAGGTGTTGAGCAGGATGCACTTTAGGTGGCTGCTGCTGTTGCTCGTCGAGGTCTTGGGCAGTGCTGGAGTGGTGCAGGTCCGTATGCAGGTGAACTTCCAGGCGTTGCAGCAGAAGGGTCCGTGGGTGCGTCTCGGGGTGGCACGGTAGCACCCCGGGATTCTTCCTGCGTTGAGTGCGTAGAGTTCGGTGGCGTCGTAGGTCCGGCGGGTGGGCTGGGGTCTGCGGGAGCCAGGGGTCCTGGCACTGGGCGCGGTCCGGGCGCAGACGGGCTTACCTTTGGCGCACCTTCGGCACTCATTCGGTGCTCCCGCTGCGCGGTCGCTGAGGGGGCGTCATAAGTAGGAGCCGGGAGGGAGGGTCGGCCGGGAGGACCAATGGGAGAGGAGGGAAGGCGGAGCTACGGGTCAGCGGCGGCGGGAAAGCGGCGGGAAGCACGGAGGTGACCGGGGCAGCGGGGCCGGTGAGGAGCGGGGGCAGAGGCGGCAGGCTGCGGGCAGAAGGCGAGCCCGAGGAAGATGCAGAGGGCAGCGGCGCAGAGGTGGTGAGCGGAGGTCTCGGCAATCAGGGAGCGGCCAGGCAGCAGCTGAGTCAGCAGGCAGGCAGGCGAGCGGCAGAGCAGCGTGAAGGGAGCGACCGCCTGCGAGAAGATTCCTCAATCGGCGCCAAAGTTATTCCCAGTAGAATGTTGAGCGCATATCGCTATATAATCTGCTCAAATTCAATTCAACCAGACTGATTATCAGGGAGGCAGATTAACATTCTTTGAGGCGACGCGCTTCGCTTTCATGTGATGGATTCAAATTGCGAACTTTGCAGTTCTTTCCCGGGTCATGGCCCTTTGCCTTCACGAGGCAGGTTTAGGAATTAGAGTCACTCTCGGGGTACATTTTCTCGCTCGCAACCTCTATTTCAACCCTGGGGATAGAATACGCCAATTCTGAACTTTTGAATGTATAAGACCTTTTTGCTTTGCAGAAAACATATGAACACCTCTAGTGAAAAAGAAACAAGAGGCGCTAACAATAAACGATACTCAAATTCCGTGGGGAAAAAAGTAGCAATTGTCTTCTATTGCAGATTCATGGGAGCAGACGACAGGTCCGATGCTAAACTATTGTTTTATCATGTCCTGTAAAATAATCATGTTCACAGGATAATGGTAAACGTTTTTTTTTATATATACAACGTCAGCGCCTGCACAGAGTTCCTAAGGATTTTGTCGTCTTCTTTGCGGCAGCAAACAAACAGACACGACCTTACGACTGGGCCAATCACAGAGCGGCCTCACAGGACGAGCCTCCCACAGCCAGCTAAGTACTGTGCGGCTCCTCAGGCAAGCCTCCCGTGGCGGCCCAATCCCAGTGCGGCCTCTTCGGTGGTATCAGCGGCTGATGCCGATGATGTAAACCCCGTCCTTTTCAGACTGGGGGCGTGTTTTTTGTTGAGTGACAGATGGCATCACAGAGAGAAAACAGCAAAAATCACGCCCCTCAATCCGAAATGGACAGGGTTTAAAGGGACGGACAGAGCTCTTCACCAATGGCTGGCCGCCGTTTAGGAAGCCAGCCAATGGAGAAGAGCTGGCTCCTTTACCTCCCTACTCCAAGACATAATTTCTCGCCCAGCGAGACTGCGCAAGCGCAGCCTACGCAGGCTGAGACCTAAAAACGTCTGCCTGAGGTGAACCGCACAGGCTGCCCAATCCCAATAATACACTCATTACCTTGAGAGTTCAAACCTTTTACTATATAGGATAGAGTTTACTATTCGGTAAAACTCCTGAGCAGGAGGCCTCCTGCGACTCCTGCCAGGAAAAGACATGCTTCTTTCAGTTCAGTTCAAAAGTGTTTATTTCGAATATCAATTCATAAAAGACAATACATAGAAAAACGCCATTATTTTGTAAAACCATTATAGTAATCCTTATCTAAAAGTTTACCTCATTTTAAAAAGATATTAAACAATTCGATACAGTTTAATAAAGACTTCTAGTTATGATAACAATCCACTGTATAAAATGTATAAAAAGTATATAAGAGAAATAGGCATTAAGAGACATTGGGGTTTCTAGTTCGAATAATCCAGGCCCAGCCTAGATACTTGGCCACACCAACCACCACCTCAGATGTATTAGAGCGAAATATCCTCATGGCTTCTAGAAACCCTTTAATTTCAAGAATTTTACATATGGGTTTAAGCCATTTCAGCCGCGGAACGCGGTAGGCTGGGCGTGCAAAGAGAAAGTGACCCAAACTTTCCGGGTGATTAGGGCACCAAGGACAAGTATGATTTGTATTCCCAAGCCATTTCCCGGCAAAGGAATTGACTGGGAGTGATCCGACACAGAACTGGTGGTATAGTTTCCGTTGGAGGGTTTTAGTGATCACATCCCAGTAGGATTCTAGAGAAGGGGTCAGTTTAAGAACCAGAAAATGCCCAGTTAGGTTAGAAGCATCCGACTGGGCCACAGCTAGATGTTTTATTGTGGCCCAGTATAAATCCTTGAAGTCCTGTTTGGAGGGAAAGAGGGAATCCCCCGGGTTGGACCAAAGGTGGTTGAGACCCATCTCATCCAGCACAGATTTTACTTCCCTTAACCAAAGGATTTGGGAAGCCCCCCACAATGACCTAACTTCATCCAATTCCTTGGCGAACAGGCTAAGCTCTGGAGTGGTCCAGAGCCGTCGCCATAGGGCCACCAGGCGGAACCGAGCCATGTCATTGAAGGGTTTGCAACCCAAATCTAACAACAATGGTTTGGTGGGTGTAGATTGCGGTAGACCCACCAGATTACGCAAAAATTTGTTTTGTGCCTTGACCAGGAGAGACAGATCTTTGTACCCCCACACATCAGCGCCATATAATATGGCTGTATTGATTTTCGCTTCATAAATTTTTATCACCGGGGCAATAAGTTTGGTCAGTGACTTTTTTTGCTCCTGTAATAAGCAGCCCGAGAGGGGGACAAACTTAAGATAAAGGGCCTCAATCTGGGGTTTCCAGCTAAATCGGTAGTCCAGGGTCACACCCAAGTACATCATTGTATCCACTTGTTCAATCAGGGTACCATTCAAAGTAATAGAGGTTTTAATGGGGCTTTTATTACTGAAAACCATAAATTTTGTTTTGTCAGTGTTGATCTGCAGATCATTAACCCTGCAAAACTCAGCAAACCTGTTGAGGGCTATTTGCAACCCCCTACGAGTTTTTGAGAGAAGCATGCTTCTTTCAGTATCAAGTGCTACTAATTCTGCATGTTGTTGTCTCTTTAAGCAATTAACAGTCTTTTTATTATTTTCTTTAACCATGGTTGGTGAATTTCACCTTTACTTTTGGTCTTAATGTCCTTCATTGTCATGGATGTGTCTGGCATATGACAGACTCAGATTCGAGCACAGCATGTGTCTGACTGTTCCAGTCCCACAAACCCTTTCAATGAGGCGAGAAAAAGTGCCTCAACACCATCGCTTTCTCCCCTACATCCCTCGTTTACTTCAGTGTGTGAGATGCAGAATTGTTCTATGAAAGACGCAGTTATCTCAGTACCTTTAAAACTTCTTCAGGAAAATATTGAAGATGCTGCTGTTTTTAAGAGCCAATATATATGATCTGGACCATGGAGTCCTTTGTGCTGCGTTTATTCTGTTCTCTTGGCCGGGCTGCGTAATGGAAAGCCTGGCTCTGCAGTACTACATCTCACTAAGCCCTGCTGCTTGAATGTCGGCCTTTGTGCCACAGTGGTGGCAGGGTAGCATGGGTAAGACATTCCTAAGAATACCTTTATACGCCTTTCTAAGCCTCATTGCCAGCCTAGCGAAGTGATCTGCTGGACATGAAAGCTTGCACATACATGATTTTGTAAGTGATAGTAGTATATATTATTATATAGAATTGTGTATATTACGGGAGGCTGCCATGGTTCACACAACCTGAAGTCAAATGTAGTAATATGTAAGTGGGCAGGATTGATAGAGGTATTGGGACCAGACAAGTGCACCGCCATTCCAGCGCTGTAATCTTCAAGACAAGTCATGAATTCATGTAATAAACGTCACATACTGCACTGAACAGATATCCAAAACATTGACAAAGTATTACATAAAGTACTATTTAAGGTATTTTTAAAAAGTTCTGCACAGCCACTTTTTCCATTATTTGCCTAACAAGACAGTCCTTTAACCCCTTCCAGGCTCATGACGAGCTGGGCTCGTCATGGTGTAGCCTCCTCGCACACTGATGACGAGCCCAGCTCGTCATGAAGTACGGGATTTAGTAAATCCCAGCATAGAAGGGGAATTCCACTAGCGCGGATGTGGTTAAAAGCCCCCACTCTGGCTGGAGCGCATGCATTGCCGAGTCCAGCCGCTCTTGTCTAGTGTTTCACCTGCCAGTTCAAAGGCTGGAACCCCTTAATTAAGAAGCAGTCCTGCAGTTAGGGCGCGTCGACAGTGTAGGGAAAGCATTGCTGGTGAAATACTTGTGTTTCTTTACACCACAAAGAGTGGAAATCCAACACCTAGTGCCACGCCTGCTGGGTATGGGATTTCATGCCTCGGGATTAAGACCCAGGAGCAATCACATTAAAAAAAATGCAATGTCGGCACAGGTCAGCGAGAGCCTAGGTTATCTTAACCCTGCATGCCAGCTGCATCAGTCAGATTTACCTGGGGCATCTCGGACATGCGCATGTGACTTGTCTGGGAATTGTCTGCATGTTTTCTTCCCGATTCAGCTTTCATCTCGGAGTCACGCTGGGACCGCCTTCGAGCCCTCCCCGCGCGCCCTCCTCTGCAGTCAGATTCCTGAGGACATAAGGGTCTGCCGACAGATTCCTTCTCGGATCAATCTCCTTTCAGGTGGAGTTGTGGCAGTCATCAGAAGTGGAGTCTAGCATGACTTTCTGCTATCTGGTTTCAGAAAGATGCTGTAAACAAGCGGTCTTCAAAAAGGAGACGGAGAGGGCCAAGCGAGTGGACGCGCAGCAGCAAAAGTGAAAGCAGCTGCAGCGCCATGCGAGTTTAAGGGTGCTCGCGAGCGATGCGCTGAGCGCATGACGAGAGAGGTAAGCCAAACCGCGCCTCTGCTCGTAACTGTGCGCGTAACCGCACGCTCGAGGCCGCACAGAAAGCGTGTGGTCGGATTTTTCTATGCTCACTTACTAAAAGTATCTCCAGAGCGGCGCATGCGCTTGCTCAGGCGAGACCCAACCAGAGGACAGACAAAAACCATATTGACTTCATATGGTCAGTTTTCACTAATTTCCGACGCAGTCAATAGGAACAGAGGTATGTCCCCTGATCACAGATCAAAGTGAAATCAGCAAACGTCTAAATCACTTTTAATCTTGACATCTTTCATCACATTCAGAGACCCTTTTACTTTTTTTAAAGCGAAACTCTTTCTGATGCAAGCTCCAGGATAAGTTTCTCAGGGTATGCACAGGATGAGATGTTCAAGTCCTCCACATTTCAAGGGCAACGCAGGCGAGTTTACTTTAAATAAGCCCAGAATATGCTTGCGGTCCTATGTCCTAGCAAATTAATTCATTTACGTGATTTTTAGTTCCCACGGTTGCCATAATTATGATGTTATATACTTAGCGCCACATCAGTTACTTTGAATTTACACTGTACAAATGAACAAACTCTGCAAGGTCAAAGCCAAAATATGTTACAGACTTTCAATGCAATATTGAAATGTAAGTTTATCATACAAAAACAAAATGTTCGTTTTACACTTATTTAAAAGTTGTACAAAGCAGGAAGTTTTCTATGTGACAAAATCTACTCACAAAGGCAGAAACCATACAACAATTAAGCTGCAACGTGTGATGATGGTTCACCATGTACAGACTAGAAGGAAATGGATATCGTAAAATCAAATATTTGTATGAAGGAAACCTATGTGTTTCTGAAATGTGCATAAAACCGTTAAGGCATAATGAGGGTGTGCAAGTGTGTTTCTTTTGCACTTTGGTTCACATTTGGAAGCCACCATAAAGCGAAATCCAGTTGGCAATAACAAATGTTTTACTATTCTGTGCTCTCACACTTTACCTCATAGAATAAACGGTACCCAACTTGTGTGGGTGGAGACTTACAACAGTAAAGACCCAAGATGCAAAGTGATGTAATCACATTTCTAAAACTAAACATTTCTAGCATGGCACTGAGGGTAGCTACGGAATTTCGCCCCAGACCTGGCCTCCACCCCAGGGAACCAAACAAAAGACATTTCTTAAAACTCGACATTTAGAGGAATCCTGGGCGTAACAGCTTGCGTGGATCCCACTACATTTTCTTGCCCACAATACCTTGAAAATCTCAAAGGCTAAAATCGATTCTCACATTTCTAGGAAAGGAAGTTCAGGAATCTTGCTGTGATCCACAAAATTCTTCCACAGTGTACCACACTGGGTCGAAAGAGATTGAGAGGACCATGTTAGTACACTGTTGGTTTTGCATTTGTTTCCCTCTTCCTTTTCTCCTTTTGTTTCGCTGGCCTCTACAGGCCACCGGAGTACTACACTGTGTAAATATCATCAGGGCATGATTAAGCATCTACGGTAATGTCTTCTGTCAACTATTCTAAAAGATTTCCGCTTTTACAATGAAAACAAATTTTAAACTGTTATAAAGTAGGATACATATCTTGCTCTAGCAGCAAAAAAATTCAAGTGGCAGCAAAAACGATTGTGGTTTAAAAATGCCTACAATAACTATATATAGACTTTTTGTTCTTGACCCAAAACAATACAGCACGGGCAACAGGAATTCCCCACGGCTGGAATCTGCTGTATCAATCCAGCAATTCTTCAAATGTCTCTGTACCAGACAGCATCACTCACCATTAAGACATATGGGACAGTATCAGCTGAGCCTGAAAACTGGCAGATACACAGATTAATTCAATAAGTCCCTTGAAACGCAACACCACCCATGGGTTATAATTGCCAATGTCACGAGCATCAAGAGATCATAAAATTAGTTAGATGATCAGGTAGATAGCAGGGGACGCAATCCACTCCATCCACAGAACTGGGCACTACAAAAATCAGTGCAATAGTAACAGACTGATGTGAACTGGGGCTCACGCAGGAAGGAGCAGCAGAATGGCATATTGGGTCTCAAAAATCAATAAAACTGCGATGAGTTAATACCTGTCCGACAATCAATGACAGCTGATTTCACAAGTAGACAAAGGTCATCAAAAGCAAGTTGCAATGTTAGACAAAATATACTTTGTCACAGGGAAATTTAAATGATCACAAGTACAACATCCTAAGAATAACCACAAATGTTCAGTTGTACAGCTTGTAGGAAATTAGAGCAACAGTGGTTTGTGACTCTGAAAAAAAATTAAGGAAACCTATTCTGGGGAAGTTTTCCCCACACTGCATTCAACATTTCACGAATCTTTTCCCCCAAATTATTGGTCTTGCCAGCGTATCAAATCCACCCTACCATAGTTCTCAATACACCTTTAACTCTTTATTGCCTGTCTCCCTTATACTATAAGCTAAGCAAATTCCTCCCCTGAATCCATTTAAATATCTATTTTTAAAGTCTTTTTTTTCTGCACTTGCGATAAATTCTAAGTTTGTGCCAAAGTCCAACATAATTGTAGCATACAGTCAATGAGTCACCGATTAGGGGGCGGGGGGGGGCACACTGACATTTATAACAAAAAGTAATATGTTTTTCATTGAACTTTAATATAGAGACCATTTCTATTTGTTTTTAGGGTACATCACAAGTGTTTGGGGGAACTCCAGTATCCAGACTGGTTCTGGGTGAGAGTGTCTGAAACCTTTCATCATCTCCGTCCATCATCTCCTTGTGTTTGCTTTGTTTGCCCGACATTGGCAGGGTGTGCTCAGGCGTGTGTCCCTTGCTCACTTTGCAACTGGATTCAGGCCAGCCTGGCTGATGGGTGAAACCACGAAACTGGTCACAGGATGCTTGTTTCTGGTCCAGGGAACACCTGGCTTGGCATTTCAGGCTGGACTGTTCCCATGAGGAACAGTGTCAAGACTGATTTGCATATGGCTGGATCTGACCTGGAGTGACAAAGTGAGTTAAAGAACGATGATGGATTACACCCAGATATGTGACTGTGGACGAATGTCAGAAAAGTTTTAGGGCTCTGGCCATCCTCTCCTTATGTTTGCATTGAACTCCAGTACAGAACAGTCAAAAGCACAAGGTAAGTTAATTACTTCTATTACACAAGCGCAAAGTAACGCTAACTTATTTTTCTAAAATTTACTGAACTATGGAAAATTGTAATTGTGCCAAATTGCTAGTTTCTAAAATTTAAAGAAAAAAAAAACATCTTAAAGCATGATTGTTGTGATGTGCACCCACTCCATATTTCCGCTTGCCCTCACTACTTTTACAAACAATCCTTTCATGCAAACTGAATACTCAAGTAAAAACTCAACTTTCACAGCGACCCACAAGTGAGCAATTCAAATCAAATATAAACCAACTGAAGAGAAACCGTGCAAAAAAAAAAAAAGTTCATGTTGTTCTGCCCGCCAGACAAGTAGGCCCAAACCTCTGCAGCACAAATCCTTTGTCTGCCACTCTCCAGTACTACATTAGGAATCTTTTAAGGTAAATTGCCTGCCACATATCAGAGAGACTACTATCAGAGCTCTGAAAAGGATGAGAACGTGGTCATGATTTTGATCACTACAAGGCACCCAAATGGACAAGTAGATTTCTAGATCCAGTGCCTTGGACAACCAGACATATTATAAAATTAAAAATCCCAGGGGCGTGGCCAAGACGGCGAACATGGCGGACGTAGCCTAGTGTAGCTCCGTTCCCGCGACGGGGAAGAGTAGCGGAAGGTGTCCGGCGGGTGTAGCGAGACTTTCAGCCGCACCGGGGATTCGGCGCAGGTGCAGTCGGCCCCGGAGGCGGAGCGGCCTGCACCGCGAGGTTAAGCCAGGACCTAGATTTCGAGAGCGCCCGAGGTGGGCGCCCCCGGACGGCGGAGCGGGGCTGCGCGGCGGCCCGACCCCTCCCGAGGTGCGGCTGCTGGAGGGTGTGCTACGCCGAGGGGGCCCGCTTGCTGCTAGCACGACATCGACCGGCTGCCTGGAGGTTTGGGCGAGGGCCTTGAAGCAGGCCGGACGCCCGGCGGAGTGTCCTCTGCGGTGGGGATGCGAGGAGCTGCAGAGTGAAGGGAGAACTGTGGAGATCCGGCGGTCAGATCGGACTGCGGTGGCCCCCGATATCGAAGAGTGAGTGCGCTGGACTTGAGGCGGGTGGAGTTTCCCTGGCGCCCTTTCTGTGAGGCCCGACACACTGGCGGCCGGAACAGGCGGTGGGCAGTGGATCCACGCATAGGCCTCACGACCCACTGCTGCCTATTGTTGTGACCCGTGGAGGGGCTGCGGAGGTGACCTAACGACTACCCTCCCTATCGCCCACCATGACCAGAGGTGGGAGCGGCGGCGGAACCTCGAAACAAGTAACACTAGACACATTCATGGGCCCGAGTGGAAACTCCGGAGCTTCGAGAGGCCAACAGACCTGGGCCGGACAATGCCGCTCTCCAGGCGGCAATCACCCAGTCCAGAGATACATTAGACACTAAAATTGGGGCAGTTGGAGCCGATGTGACCCTGCTGTGACAAGATCTGCGTAAAGCAGTGGCCCGTATCACGGAAGCTGAAACCCGGATCACTGGAGTGGAGGGCGAAATGGCGGCCTTGAAGAAACGAGTGGCCAATATGGAGGGCATACAAAAGGGCCTAGCTCTCAGAGCTGAGGATGCCGAAGGGCGAGCTCGACGCAACAACCTGCGCTTTGTCGGCTTTCCGGAGGACTGTGAGAAGGGAAATATGGAAGCCTTTCTTACTGAGTGGTTGGAGGGCTGGATCCCGCCGGAGTACCTCTCCCGCTGCTTTATCATTGAGCGGGCTCATAGGGCACTCGCTCAGAAGCCACCAGTGGGTGAACGACCGCGGCCGGTGATAGCCAAGCTGCTCAACTATTACGATCGGGACACGATCCTGAAGCAGGCCCGGCTGAAAGAACCCCTCCTGTGGAATAACCAGCGGATCATGATCTTCCCAGACTACACACAGTTGGTGCAGCAGCAGCGGCAGTTCTTCGCGGCCGCAAAAGCCCACCTGCGGGGCCTTAAGATCCAATACTCTCTGCTTTACCCGGCTCGGCTACGAGTGATCTTTCAATCTCGCACTCTCTTCTTTAATTCCCCTGAAGAAGTCTTTACTTGGACGGATGAAACTGTACGTATTCGACCTCACACGCCGCCGGCTAGAGACTCTGACTCATCCTCTTCGGCGGCGCGGACGCCCCGGCGCTCGCGCAGCAGAAGCAAATGGAGATCACGCTCCAAGAAACGTTCCCCGGCCAAGAAGGGGACTGTAGAAAAAACTAAGCCCCCAGACTCTCCGATGGTGGATCCGTGAGGAGTGAAGTGGCGAGGGGTGACTCTTTAATTTGCCGATTGTGGTACTGGCCGCGTAGCGGCGATTGCCAGCCTGCATGGAGATGGTCTACGCTAATAGTAACACTAACACTGGCGACTACTTGCGGATTTACAGTCGCGGGGTGCGGGTTGGGTGGGGGGGGTGGACTATGAGGCGGTAACCCCCTCATTTTAGAGGAGTTTTGTTGGGGGGGTTGAGAGGGGACGAAGGTGGAAGTTCATGGGGATCCATTGGCATAGCAGATCTCTGGCCTCCCGTTGGGGGCCGGAGTTGCCCTATACCGCGACAGATACTTCAAAGTTTTTGAGGTGTGGGGGGTGGGGGGGGGGGGGGGGGGAGTGGGGCCGTTGTTGGAGGGACCTGGGAGGGGGGGGGGGGCTGAGGTTGGGGGGCTTGTTGAGGGTTTGCGGAAGAGGGGCACGGGGTGGCGGGAGGCGTTGAATTGCACAGTGTGCTTTCATGTACTATTGAGGCGAGCTGTGTGTGTGTGGTCTCGTATGCTCAGAATGTTCATTTTTCTGCCCGTAGATGGCGGTTAATAACCCTGAATCAGGCCTGCAGAGGGCCTTGCTGCGTGTTGTGAGCTGGAATGTGAGGGGGATGTTAGACAGGATTAAGAGAGGGGCGGTCCACCGGCAGGGGAAGAGATGGGGCGGATGTATTATTGCTGCAGGAGACTCACCTTATGGGTACTAAGACCCTTAGCCTGCAGCGGTATAGCTTTCAGCAAGTGTACCATGCCGGTTTTGCGAGGGGATCTCGAGGAGTGGCTGTCTTGGTGCACCGTAGGCTGTCTACGTTCATGAAACTCAATGGCTCGATACACAAGGTAGATATGTGTTCATCCAGGGTAAGGTAGGCACTGAACCAGTGGTTTTTGGGAGTGTGTATGCCCCGCCTCCTCTGCAGGGAGCTCTTATCGAAAAATTGTTCAGTGTGTGGGGCGGGATGCCAGATGTTATGGCAGTGGTTGGAGGTGACTGGAACGATGTGATGAATGTGCGGATGGATAGACACAGGCTAGGCGGAGAGTTGCCCCCGGACACACCCACTAAACTGAACGGCATGGTGAGAGGAATGGGGTGGGTAGACGTGTGGCGCCACCAGCACGCCCAACGTCGCGAGTACACCTATGTTTCAGCGGTGCACAAGTCTTTCTCTAGGATCGACTACCTATTTGTCCCCCACGCCTGGGTCGGGAGGGTAGGTACCACATCTATATGGCCCCACGGTCTGTCGGACCACTCCCCGGTAGCGATGGACCTACTCCTAGACAAGCGACGACAGCCGTTCCGATGGTGTCTCTCCACATGGCATTTGCAGCAGGAACCCTACCAAACACACATGAGGGAGGCTATTGCACACTACTGGAATGAGAATGATAACCCTGACCTAGACGCCAAGACTCTCTGGGAGGCCCTGAAGCTTACACTTCGAGGGGTGGACATTGCCTGGTGTGCGGCTGCCCGTAAGACGCGCGGGGCAGATATTGTGACAGCCGCTGACCGAGTTCGTGCCCAGGATGAACGATGCCATGTGGGTGGGAGTGAGGAGGACGTGGGTCAACTGCTGCTGTTGCAGCAGTCGTATGCCTCCCTGCAGTTAGATGAAGCCAGGCAGTTGTGGCTGGCGACTCAAAGTAGAATCTACCAATGGGGCGATAAATCCAGCTCGATTCTATACAGACTTTGCCAGAGTACCTTCCATCCCTAGTCCCTGCCGTGCCTTCGAGATGAGGAGGGTATGCCCTCGACTGCCCCGGCGGCCAGTTTTGCACGGTATTACGCGGCCCAATATGCCCCCCCCGGGAACTCCTCCAGGCGGTGGAAGTGGACAAATTTCTCGCTGACCTCCCGCCACGAGCACTTTCGGACAAAGGGCACGCTCGACTTTATCTCCCGTGGTCGGCGGAGGAGCTAGGTACGGCCCTCGGTAAATTAAACGCGGGCAAGGCCCCTGGACCCAATGGGTTCCCCTGTGAATTTTTCAAGAAATTCCATCTCCAGTTGGGTACATACTACGGTAGAGCTCTGGAGGCGGCCAGGGAGGGTGGCCGGCTTCCGAGGGACTGGCGGCATGCGGAGATAGTGTTTTTTTGCAAGCCCGGTAGGCCCCCTGACCTACCCGAGTCCTACAGACCAATATCGCTATTAAACACCGAATCGAAAATCTTGGCGAAGGCGCTGGCCAATCGTCTTCTCCCATACATTACCGACCTTGTTCATCCCGATCAGGCCGGCTTCATGCCCCATAGAACAACGCGGCATAATATCAGACGCGCCCAGGTGGTGGTGGAAGCGGCCTGAGCAGCGGGGATTCCTGCGGCGCTCTTACTGGCCGACATAGATAAAGCTTTTGATTCAGTGAGCTGGGTCTACCTTCGCTCACTTCTATCCCGCCTGAACCTCGGGCCCCGCTTTCTATCATACCTGCATCTACTGTATACAGACCTGACTGCATCCGTGAGAGTGGCTGGTGCGGTGTCCGACCCCTTCCCTATAGGCCGAGTTACCAGGCAGGGGTGCCCTCTGTCGCCCTACTTATTTGCCCTGGCCATGGAGCCGTTGGCAGCATGGGTGAGAATAGATGCTCAGATGCGGGGTGTCGAGTGGCAGGCGGGACCCGCCGATAGAATCGCACTGTATGCGGACGACGTCCAATTCTTTCTTACTGACCTGAATAAATCGGGCCGCGGGTCCTGGACATCATGCGGATATTTGGTGAGGCGTCGGACCTCCATCTGAACCAACGTAAATCTGTGTTTTGGGTGTTGGGAGGGCGCGGTGGCCTAGGGCCCTGGGCGGGGACGCTACAGGAAGCGACGGGAGGCCTTCAATACCTAGGTGTTTTTCTGATCTGACGATTTGAGTGGTGTCTCCTGGTCGCGCAATGTTGTGCCAGTGTGGGAGTGCGTGCGTTCAGATATGGCCACCTGGTCCCGCATGCCTCTTAATGTGTATGGCCGCTCGGCCATATTCAAGATGGTGGCCCTCCCTCACCTGTTGTACCAGTTACAAAACCACCCATATCCCATTTCACCGCAGTGGTTCAGACAGGTCAATTCAGCACTCAGTCAGTTTCTTTGGTCCGGGGGAGTGGAGAGAGTAGCGTTACGCACAGGTTTCCTTTCCACATACTGTGGCGGCCTGGCGACGTCGTATATCCTGTCCTATTACCAGGCCTCCCATCTTCTGATCTTGAACGAGTGGTGGTACGGGGACCAGGGCGACCCGGCCTATGCCCTAGAAAGGCACCTGATGGACCCAGATACGCTGCATACCATACTCTACAACTAGGAGAAGGGGCCTCCCAGTGGTCACCCAGACAGTGTATCGTATATGGCGTGACGCCCTCCGACGAATGGGGTGATGGAACAAACTTACAAGGGAGACTCCTCTCTGGCAAAACGGGCTATTACCGTCATTGGCGTCCCTGGGACACATTGTCAGGGGCACGACCCTCAAGTCGTTCCAGGAACTTCGCGAGGAATATGATATGCCCCAGACCCAGTTTTTTTTAGATACCTACAGCTTAGACACGCTATTACACCCACTCTGAGGGGCCTAGACTCCTTACCGGAGTTCAGCCCACTGGAGGCCAAAGTATTCATGGGAGAGTTAGAAAGTAAAAAGATATCCACTATCTATCAAACACTAGTGACACATTGCTCAACTTCCCTTGACGGCCTACGGAATAAATGGGAGAGGGATGTTGGTCCCTTTGAGGAGGAAGACTGGAGGGAAGCGCTTGAGGCCCCGAGAGGAGCTACCATTGCGGTACGTCTACGATTCATTCAATTCAAGTACCTCCACAGGGCCTACTACACAAGGGAACGATTGTGGAAAGCGGGCCCGATTGGGTCCCCGGATTGTTTGAGATGCGGCAGGGAAGTAGGCACCTTTTTCCATACTGTGTGGTCGTGTGCTGGGCTGCAGAGGTTTTGGTCTAGAGTGTGGGACTGCCTGTCTGAGGTGCTAGGCTGGGAGCTCCCGCGCTCACCACAGTTGGGTCTACTCCATGTCATGGAACAGGTAGGGGGGGAACATTTATAAACGACATTTGCTATTGTTGGGCCTTATTGTGGCCAAGAGAGACATTGCCCGTGCCTGGAAAGACCTTAAGGCCCCTCTGGTGGGAGTGTGGAAAAGGGGATTGGACTTCTACATGGGACTGGAACGCCCGATTTTTGTAGCTAGGGGCTGCCCCTGGAAACCTGAACGGCCTGTGGAGGGACACTTGGATGATGAGCCTGGGCCATGAGACATACACACTGTACGCTTCTTACTGTATCTGTATTTGAAATTTGTTTTAAACGCTGTGCAAGAGGTGGGGGGGGGGGTCCTGGGTTGGGGGGAGTGGGAGGGTGGCTTTGGTTGCATCTTTTCGTCCTGAACTGTTCATTGAATTGCTTTACTGTGATTACTATTCTGATGCTCACAGCTCCTCCGATTTCCGGGGTGCTGTGCTTGTTATGCAATTTATCAACGCCAAAATAAAACTTTGTTCTGGAAAAAAAAAATTCCCGTTATACTACTACATGGAATATCAAAAGGAGAAACATTTGGAAAATGTAATAGTGTTCCGTCACAGGTACGCACTTGACACCCCAACGAACAAGCAATAAAGTAAAATAAATTGGGCCCTGCTACTTGATGTACCAGAATAAAATGCTACAGAACAGTTTTTTGTGCCAACTGTGCTGCTGAACAGGCCAGAAGATTATGTTGAGAATTCTTGCTCCTCCACAAATGTGTGCAACCCAATACAAGACTCTAAACTGTTCACTCTACAGGCGCCACGAATGGCACGGTTTCTAACAAATAACAAAAATAGTGTGGTTGTGTTCATTCTTGCAGTATCCACAATGCTTATGTATCGCACCACTTCTACCTTGCCTCGAAACCGAATGCAAAGCAATTAACTTCACAACATAGACCAAGCTACTAACACCCCCCCCCCCCCTTTCCACCACACATCCAGAACAGAGGGCAGCCAAGACCAGTTAAAAATAAGAGCACTCCAAGTATCTACAGTTTAGACATGCTGTCGAGGACTTGGGAGTCCCTTCCAGACTTTAGTCCCATCGAGGTTAAATTGTTTATGGGCGACTTATAGGACCATAAAATATTTAACATATACCAGTCCTCGGTGACTAACTGCCCCACTACACTGGATAAACTCAAGGAGACATGGGAGGACGATTTGGGTCCACTGGAGGGTGATGCCTGGTCCCCCCCCCCTCCCCCCGAGGAGCGGCAATAGCAATGCACCTCCGACTGATCCAAGTAAATTATTTACACTGGGTATTTTACACTCGGGTCAGACTATGGAGGGCAAGTTGATAGCATCTCAGCTTTGCTTGAGATATGGTCAGGAGGATGGTACTCTGTTTCATACAGTCTGTCAGTGCACAGCACTAGCAAAGTTCTGGCAGGGGTGTTGACATGCCTTGCTGAGGTTTTGGGATGAGAGCTGCAATCTTCGCCTAAATTGGTGTTACATATAATGGAGGGGGTGGGGGGGAAATCTCTATAAACGCCATTTGATGTTATTGGGTCTTACGCTTGCCAAACAAGACATTGCACGACATTAGGACAATGTAAGGCAGAGGCCCCGCCCTCTATGTCAGCATGGGAAAATGATAACAAAACAAAAGAAGGAGTAACCCCAGGACAGGGAGTCCTAGTGATCCAGCACGGAGAAAGGTGAAAAAAGAAAAAAATATTTTTCTTTTTTTAGGAAACCCCTCACTCACCGACCTGGTCGGTGACATGCTCCATCATCGGGGTCCACCCAAGTGACCGAGTGCCACTTGGGTGTGCTGCGACGCCTGCAAATGCAGCAGAGCTGTTTTTTTTTGTTTGGGAGTGTGTTCGGAGTTTGTGAAGTTAAAAAGTGTATAGCTAGTGCTCCCTATAGAGTTTTATTCTGGAGCCAGTATAACACTACTAAAAACGAGTGAGATACTTCTGATGGTTTTGATTGACCAAATAGTATCAAAGTGTGCATAAAAGTGTGGTCAACATGTTTCAACCGTTTGTAATTTTTGGTTTTCTTCAGGACCAGGTGAGGTGGGCCGGGAGGTCTGCACTCGCTAAGGCGCACCCTTCCCTGACCCGCCTACATGCTAGAACGCGTACTTACGGTTTAGCTTGCTTACAGCGTTCTGTGTAAGGGAATTCGTGGATAAAAGTGTTCATGCCACATGGATGCTGTGGGGGGGGGGGGCGCGCCGCCTTTGAGCGTTTTGTCAAATAGCGCCTGCCCGCTGGAAACCTGTCCTTCCCGCACTGCGGCGTCCCGAGGATACTATCGCTGGTGCTTCCGGGTGTCTTAAAAAAGCATGGGAAAATGACCTTGATTTCAATATAGGCCTGGAGGCTCCTATTTTTAAATCCCAGGGGGCGGGGGTGGGGGGGTTGGGGGGGTCCGAAAAAGCATTTTAAGATCTGGAAGAGATAGGCAGACTATAGAGGCCTTTACATTGAGCAAGCTGGGCAATGGTGCAGGGACCAAGGGGTTTCAGTGGGATTAATCAGTGATGCAGTGTCTGGGTATTTGTTGACTAATATATAGTGCAAAGACAATGCTGGGGGGGGGGGGGGGGGGGGGGGGGGGGGGGGTTCTGTTTATTTTTTTTATTGCTTTTTGCAAATTTGTATATTAAATGTCTATGGACTTTTTTTTGTATTGTACAATGTGGCGGTTAGCCTCTGGGTTACACAGATCTGCATTATATTCATAATTTGACGCAATAGAAACTGTTAACAAAAAATAAGAGCACTCCAGGCCCCAGACACAGTTACAAACCACAACAAATTATACATGTACTTACTTAAGTCAAAAATTGCTTTATGACTTACATGGTGGAAGTAAAGCCTACATAAACAACAAAATTCTGATTAACAATGTCATAACTTAAAAACAGACTACAAAAAAATACATTTGCAATGTTTCTAAGGGAGCGAACCACTTGAGGACACTAAGAATATTCAAACCCTTCCTGCCTGAAACGGATTTCAAGCAGGTGCTATAAGCTCTTGTCTTACCAAGGTTAGACTATGGCAGTGCATCTCTCAGTGGACTTACTAAATACGCCTTGGCTCCAATTAGGGCCTCGCTGAACTCTGCAGCAAGACTGATTACAGGCTCCAAACTAAATGAGCACATATCCCCAGTCCTTAAATCTTTCAACTGGCTACCTTTTGAAGCGCAAATCCAGCTTAAGATTGCAATCCTGACGCACAAAGCTCTTCACTACAATACTCCCACGTATCTGGCGCAAAAACTTGAATTATCCTGTGGGGTGAGGGCATCTAGAAGTGCATCTACTCTCCTCCTGAAACCGATCATCCTTCGCAAAAAGAGAACTTGTCACCAAGCCTTCTCTGGTGCTGCTCCTAAAATATGGAACTCTTCCTCCGGACGTACGCAGACTCGCCTCGACAAAGGCTTTCAAACTGGAAGCAAAAAGATTCTTACTGAGCAAATTCTTACCATAAGGGGTGGAGGCACTTACAAGGCGACTGTCTCTTTGTTTCTAGCTCCATGGCACAACTAACAGTCACTGATTGTATCATCTACATTTTATTATAACATACGTGTACCATTGTTTACTGTTTGAGCATTTTGGGGGGGGGGGGGGGGTTGGGAGGTTTTTCTCCCCACAATTGCTGTGTATACTTCATTTTGTCCCGCTCTTCCAACAGAATACAAATCGCTCGGATATCCTTCGGGATCTTGTTCGCGCTATATAAAACTTTATAAGTAAAATAAAAATAAATAGATGCAATATACCTCGCAGTTACTAGAGTTTAAGCTATTGTAATTTACAATGGCAATAGCTCAAACTCTTGCAAATGCTAGACCTATTTAACTTCAAAGAAGCAGCTGCTATTGTCCAGGGCTACTTGAAAGTGAAACTGTGCATGGTGCACTGAATGCAAGGAAAGCATGTTGTGCCTGCAGTAGGAGAAACTCAAAGACAATAGTGCTTACAGACAAAATAGGACATACTGTGTCGCAAAAGAAGCAAAAGGGCCAGTCGCCATGGGAGGTTACAAATGACAAGATGGTACTAAGGAGGGGCTAACAAGCCAATTAACGAATCAGAAGCCAGCATTTACCAAGGACAATGACACAGGCCTATGAAAAATGTGGGCAGGACTTAATGTACATACTCCAAAACCGCATGCGCTGCCCAGGCTCAACCTAAACAAGCATTTGCAATGTATAGATCTCACATTTGCGAGAGTTTAACCTATTGGCATTATAAATGACAATGCCCTTTATTTATATGTTGCGATATCACATGGGTAGAGGATGTAGCCTTACGGCTAGAGTAGTCGACCTCAAAGCTAGGGAACTGGGTTTGAGTCTCGGCAACGACTCACAAAATCTTCGGGTCTAGTTGGCACTATATAAAACTTATATTATATATATAAATAACATTGTCATTTACAATACCAATATCTCAAACTCTTGTAAATGCAAGACCTATTGCATGTCAAAGAAGCAGCTGCCATTGTCCCGTGCTGCTTGGAAAGTGCGCATGGCTCACTGAATGTTACAGTAAGGCATGTGGTGCCTGCAGTAGGAGAAACTCAATAAAGAAAACTGTGCTTACAGACTAAATAAAACATACCATGTCACAACAGAAGTAAAGGGTCCGATCCTAATGGGAGGTTACAAATGAAGACAAGGCGGCCTTAAGGAGGGACTAACAAGCCTATTAACGAATCAGAAGCCAGCATTTACAGAGGACAATGACAAAAGCCAATGACAAATATGGGTGGAGAGTGAGCGGGGCTTCAACTCCATATTCTGATACAGCCTGCCTCGCAGAGCAGCGCATGCCCTGCCCAGGCTCGACCTAAAAACTGTGGAATGCACCCTCATGTGTTATCATAGCATGATAACTGCACCCTTAGACCGGGCCACAGTGCCTACAGTCAAAGCAACATTTTAGTATGCGCTTGGATGCAACAAGTCCATCACTCACCAGGTGTGAAAATGGCCTCTTCCTGTGCTCTGGCATACTGACAACAAAGTTTTGCTAGTACGCATAAAGCATGGACATAAAGGTCCAAAAGGTAGGTAGCATTAGCAGTGTGTAAAAGCCAAGTTGCCAGAGGGAAAACTTTAAGAGTCAAGTTTCTTGGACTGTCTAGAAGCTGTAGGAAAGGAATTTGCGTTTTGCTTCAAAGACATCATAAACGCCCAGAATCTCAGGTGATGGATGGGAGGACTAAACATATTTGCCATCAGGAGCTGAAGCTATCGCACTTGGCTATCAGCCTATGGACTTCAAGGCCTAAAAAGCTCTCTCTTGCTACAATTATAGCAATAATATTCTGTATCCCAAAGTTATTGTTAGCTTTTGAACAAGGAAAACTTGATTTACACATATATGGATTTCCTTATATCTTGCAAACCTGCCCCAAATGGTTTTCAGAGCTCCGCACAATCAAAGTGGAAGCTACAGGCATGGAACATAAATAGGATCCACACACAACACATAAGAGTTGAATTTCCAATAAGAGGCGGCGGCTTCAGAGAGCTCTACAGCTGCTTTAGAGAATCACATTAACCTAGATTGCAGCCAAGTTTGAAGGCGCTGAACAATTGGGCAAGCAGTGATCAGGAATGACCAGCTGCTGGAAAGGTACAGGATGAGCCAAGTAGAAACAAGTACACAATCTGCTGTCGAACACATCATATAGGAAGATTCCAAAAGGTGCGCTATTTTATTAAAGTCCCCATCAGAAACCAACCAAGGGTACGCTTGCACGCTCTGGTCTCAAGCGAGACACATTACACACAAATAGCTGGGCGTTGGGCTTGCTCTGTTTTCTTATAAAACACCATCATCAGAAACACTTAATTTCGCCCAGGGTGTTTGGACAATGTTAAAGTGGCACACGGCTTTGGAGCTGGCATTCCAAAATAGGTAAGCCTCATCAGTGCAGAAAAATGTATTAGCCGAACCGGTCCATCTCCTGATGTCATATTTCAATCTCAGAGGCATTGAAGAAAAAAAAAAATGGGGAAAAAAAAACACCTTTTAATTGGCACCAGAAACAGACGAAACCAGGGGTCACTTCACATAAGACAATTTAAAGACCAAAATGCGCAGAGGAACGGAAAAACTCTGGGGGCAAGGACCGAGTGCCCCATCATACGCAGACCTGGAGGCGGGTTGACTGATTGTAGCACGGGACAGATTACGGGCAGCTGTGCAAAGTGTTCACGGTGCCTTACAGTGCAGGACGTGCATGGGCATTTTGAACTCACGTTTTTGAGAGAACTTTCATAACAGAAAATCAAGGAAAATAGGTTTTGGTGAAATAATATATTTACCTAAAATCAGACAATTTACAAGGGGAAGCCACGATGTATCCATGTGTTCTTGTTACACTTTGTACCAAGTAGCCAGCAAATAGTAGTCTATTTGTCTTCTCTTAGGCTAAGACGTTATCTTTTCCTGTGTACATTTCCCAATGCTTGCGATGTTACGAGAGTGAATACCGTGTTTCTCCTGCAAGTTCACGCACTTTAAAGTCACCACATGCCTACTGGTAATAAAGTACAAGCTACATTCAGTAGATAATAAATAAAATAAAAAAATAAAATCAATGCAAGTCACACTTCTAATGCAACACACTGAAAATGAATTAAAAGAGCAAACAGTGCATCTAAATTAAAGCGCCCCGAACTTTGCTTCTCACAGTGAGCTTGGCATGGAATACATTATAGACACTATCCGTTCCCAACCAATCCTACTGTGGCAACGTATATGGTCCAAACCCGAGCGCCACTTAACACGATCTTTGATCACGGACTGTTTAGCTCTAACTAATTGGCATAAGATTTCATGGCTGGTCTATGTAAGGAACTTTTTTAATGACCTTGGCTATAAGTCTTACTTTGATGACCCTCCTAGCATCGAAGACATCTCCAGAAAACAGCTAAAGACAACGTGTTTGGTCCACCTGAGAGAGCTGCGTAATCAGGCAGAGATCACAAAAACTTCGAACACCCAAATCTGTTCAATACAACCTGTTAAAGGCATGCAACCCTATTTGTCCTATTTTCTGTCCAATCAGGAGAAATATCTATTAACAAGATTTCACTTCAATACTTTTTCGTTTAGTTTCTTTTCCTGAAATTCAAAACTGGTCTCGCACGCTCATGAACTGTCCATGTGATGGAATATCTCCACAAACAACGATCCATATTATTTTCTTTTGCAAATACTACAAATCTCCTCGGAAATGTTGGATTCTTCCACTTCTTCGATCCAGTGGTCACAGACAGTGTTATTCCGCATTCCTTTTTCTGCAGTGCTTGGACTCCCCGCATGTAGCAAAAACTATAGTGTCTTTTCTAAAAACTCATAAACTAAACAGAAATATTTAAAGTATAAGACTTACACGCACTTTTAATTTTCTTTTTTAAATGTATGTTTACGATGAACTGTTATGTTATGTTTTTAAATTTTGTACTTTTTATGATTATATAAGTGGTAATCGAATAAAAGTTATTGAACCGAACTGCATCTAAAATTGTGTCCACGATCCACGCACATCACGGCCGCCCACGCACTGGCGTAGATAATTCGAGGACATGGCACACTGGGTAAAAACCAATCAGTAAAACATTTTACGACAGGACCACGAGGAAACAAAAAGGAAAACATTGTGTTTACAACTGTACCATAGCTAAATGCACTGGCAAAGCTCGGTCTCCTTCCCAGCTAAAGCCATATTTAGAGAGCATATTGTGGACGAGTCTGCAGGAAGGGAAGGGCCAATTAGGTATAATTGAACTTGAGAGGGGAGTCTGGACCCCGTATCCGGGCCTGAACACAGCTGTATCATTTGTTTGCTTACATAAGTCATTGCTCACTTCATATTCTGCCACGGGCTGGGAGGTGGCAATAGGTCTCAGGGGCCGATAAGGAGATTTAACGGACAAACAGGACGCCAGCCAGATAGCCGTTTGCTTGCGACTCAGACGCGGACAACTTATATAGGAGATTGTTATCCCCTCGAAGGTCCCCGACCTTGCCCTGGACCTTCAACTTTTACTCCGTGGAGAAACAACAACTTCCAAGTCCACGACCTAATCCTGGCAGCTTATTCGATGCAGAGCAATTACAAAAAATACACAGACTTCTATGCAGCAGTAAATTGTCAACGTCCGGTTTTTAAGTAATTAGTGCACACCACTCTCCCACGGACTGCCTTCAGGCTGCCTCGGTGTCCGTAGCTCTGCGACCTCCCTATCCTCGTGAGAAGAGGTCGCTCCCCCACGCTCCCTGACCGCACTTCGCAGCGCTCGCTCTGGGTGCCTGGTATCGCAGTGTGACTGCCTCGCATTTGCCTGATTATAGAATTATTAACTTCCCACCTTGCATTTGCCCAATTGATTTGCTGATTTGTTTTACTATTAAATGTGCGCTCGCATTTGCCTAATTGATTTGCTGATTTGTTTTACTATTAATTGTGCGCTCGCATTTGCCCATTTGATTTGCTGATTTGTTTGCTATTGATTGTGCGCTCAAGTGATTTGCTGTATTGTTGACTGCATCGTAGATCGGACTGCCCGCCTGGTTAGCTATTTGTTTATACTACACAGCCATTTTGTTTGTTGTGCCTCGTAGCGAGGCTCCCCAGCACGCACCCGCCTCCCAGCTGCTCCTCCCTCGCCCCTCCCCCCCTACTATCCTTTTATGACAGATAAGGTTACACGCAGCGTTCACGCGCAGCGGTCGCGCCCCATTCGCGCCAAAGGTAAGCCCGTCTACGCCCAGCGCCAGACCCCCTAGTCCCCACCGCTCCCAACCCACTAGATTCACATATGATGCCGCTACTCTCCGCGCCCTAAACCCTGGACGTACTCCACTATGCTGTGAAGCTACTCCAGGACGTACTCACGGCCCATTCGCCTGCCTCTCCTGCAAGTTCAACTGCCTCAGGACCCTGACCAAACCCACTTCCTCCACACACAGCTCCGACTAACCGCCTGAAGTGCATCCTGCTTAACACCCGCTCGGTCCACAGACACGCTACAGAACTCTGGGACCTACCCGACACTGCGTCACCTGACATCGCCTTCCTTACAGAAACATGGATGAACACATCACCAGCACCCGACATCGCCATAGCCATACCGGACGCTTACAAGATTATCCGAAAAGACCGCACCAATCAAACAGGAGGAGGCATCGCCATCATCCACAGGAACACCATCAAAATCACGACCAGCTCCGACGACAACCTTGCAACCGCCGAACATCTCCACTTTCAGATCCACACCGACCCCAGGACCACACTTAGAGGCACCCTCATCTACAGGCCTCCAGGTACCCGCACTCAATTCAGCGATGACATCACGGACTTCGTCAGCCCACACGCCCTCGCCTCCGAGAACTACATTCTTTTAGGAGACCTCAACTACCACCTTGAAAACAAACACGACAGCAACACCACCACCCTTCTGGACAACATGGCCAATCTCAGACTCAAACCACATGTTGACACCCCCACCCACACAGCCGGACACACGCTCGACCCTATCTTCACCTCCAGCAAGCATATCTCCTTCGATCGCACCACAGCTCTCCACTGGACAGATCACAACTGGGTTAACTTCAGCTACAAAACCACCCTGACCCACAACCGTCCACAACCTATTCCTCTGAGAAACTGGAACAAAATCACCTCCGACCAACTCCTCATCACTCAACCAAAACCCTCCCATCCTCTCATTGGACCCAAACCAAGCGGCCACCAATCTCAGGCATTGGATTACGCACAGTGCTGACGAATTAGCACCCCTGAAAAAGCACCAGATCAAATCAGCCAACTAAAAGGCTCCCTGGTTCAATGATGACCTTAAAAAATCCAAGAAGCTATGCCGCACCCTGGAGAAGATATGGAGAAAAAACCCAACCTCCGACAACATGGCCACCCTCAAGACAGCCACCCGCAAACACCACCAACTGATTCGATCCGCCAAGAAATCAGCATTCAAGGATCGTCTCGACAACAACCCTCACAACAGCAAGGAACTCTTCAACATAGACAAAGAATTCACCAACCCCACCGCAGCATCTAACGACATCACTCCCTCCCAAGACCTCTGCGACGCGTTATCCTCCTTCTTCTACAACAAAATTGCCGACATCCACAACAGCTTCAAGAATACTCCCAGCGATCAACCCTCCCCACCCCCCTCAGATCCTACTCCACCAACTAACAACCTTAGCGCCTGGAACCCAATAACCACTGAAGACACCATTCGCCTAATGAACTCAATCCACTCTGGCTCGCCAACCGACCCCTGCCGCCACCACCACATCTTCAACAAAGCTGACTCCATCGCACCCCATCTCCGTGATGTCATCAACTGCTCGTTCAACTTTGCCACCTTTCCAGAAAGCTGGATACACACCAAATTCAGCGCCCTCCCGAAGAAACCCACAGCAGACCCCTCTGAACTCAAAAACTACCGACCCATATCCCTCCTCCCATTCCCAGCCAAAGTCATTGAGAAAGCCGTCAACAGCCAGCTCGCCGCCTTCCTTGAATCCAACAACTCCCTTGATCCATCTCAATCCGGGTTTCGAGCCAAACAGCACCGAAACCGCCCTCATTGCAGCGACCAACGACATCCGACACTCCTGGACAACGGATAAACAGTGGCCCTCATCCTACTCGACCTATCCGCCGCTTTTGACACAGTCTGCCACAGCACCCTTATACATCGCCTCAGCAACATAGGCATACAAGGAAAAGCCTTGGACTGGATCATCTAATTCCTCGCCGGGAGAACTCAAAGAGTACGACTTCCCCCATTCTACTCAGAGGCCACCGAAGTCATCTGTGGCGTACCTCAAGGATCCTCACTCAGTCCCACCCTCTTCAACGTCTACATGAGTCCTCTTGCCTCCATCGCGCATCAACACAACCTCAACATCATCTCTTACGCCGACGACACCCAGTTAATCCTTTCCCTCAAAGACCCCAACACCGCCAAAACCAACCTTCACTAAGGCATGAAAGAGGTAGCCGTATGGATGAAACATAACCGCCTAAAACTCAACTCAGACAAAACTGAGGTGCTCATCCTAGGATCCTCCCCCTCAGCCTGGGACGACTCTTGGTGGCCTTCCGCTTTGGGCAAAGCACCCACACCCACAGACCATGCACGTAACCTTGGCTTCATCCTAGACTCCTCTCTCTCGATGTCCAGACAAGTCAACGCAGTCCGTCCTCCTGCTTCAACGTACTTCGCATTCTCAAAAAGATCTTCCGCTGGATCCCCCTCGAGACAAGAAAGACTGTCACCCACGCACTGGTCACAAGTCGACTGGATTATGGTAACACTATACGCCGGAATCACAGCAAAATTACAGAAAAAACTCCAACGCATCCAAAACGCGTCAGCGAGACTCATATTAGACATCCCTCGCCAAGATCACATCACCGGACATCTAAAAGACCTCCACTGGCTTCCCGTCAACAAAAGAATTACTTTCCGCCTTCTCACCCACGCACACAACACCCTCTACAATCTAGGACCCGAATGCCTCAACACTCGACGGTCCTTCTACAAACCCACCCGCCAAATAAGATCGTCCAATCAAGCCCTCGCCGCAGTCTCGCGCATCAGAAAATCCACCATGGGTGGCAGATCCTTCTCCTTCCTGGCTGCCAAGACTTGGAACTCACTTCCCACTCACCTCCGCCTTACTCAGAACCACATCTCCTTCAGAAAAGAACTTAAAACCTGGCTATTCGACAAATAATGAACCCCTTCCCCAAGCGACTTGAGACCCTCTGGGTGAGTAGTGCGCTATACAAATGCCCGAACTTGAACTAGAACCCCCCCCAACCTGTATAGGGTTCGAAACGCATAGACCGTCTGTTTACACCATAAGATCTCTATTCACTAAATTGTACTTTTGATATTCTTTAATGACTTTTGAGAGAATCAAACAAGCTTCTTTGGTGTACATTTAAATTTCCATGTTGTGACATTTGAATTGTAAATATTGACTTGTATGTTTGTGTTGTGTGCGAGTGTGAGAACGGAGCGCTGATGTTGATCAACCACGTCTGATAGATTGTTTTGTTATTTATGCACATTTTTTAGGCTGTCATTTTTATCAAAATTGATGTATGTAATGTTTGTTTTGTAAATCCCTCTGTGTATTTTCTGGTGAATAATAACCAACAAAAAACTTCTAAAAAAACATCACAAATAAACAGTGATTCATTCTGATAAATTGTTTGAATTCGCACTCAGTTTAATTCTCTGTGTGATACAATTCAGTTCTGTTTAGTAGTGTTCACGGTACTGGCATCTATTCTGTTTTGTGATTGAGAGGCTTGGCCTTACTGTGGGAAGCCCACACCCAGTGTTGTTTTTCCATTAATTGATAAAGGGCCACATATGGGTGTGTACTACGAATATTCAGAAGGAAAGGTATATGCGGAATGAGAAGCTAAGATTGTGAGATGCCAATCGGATATAAACACTAGTAAAAATCTAAGACTTTAAATAGGTTGAAAGAAAATAGAACGCATTACAGTTATTGGAAAGACTTAAAAGGAAAGGGGGCAGCATTAACAAGCTGTGAGAAGAAATAAGGAAAGGGGTCAGCATTAACAAGCTGTGAGAAGAAATAAGGAAAGGGGTCAGCAATAACAAGCTGTGAGAAGAAATAAGGAAAGGGGTCAGCAATAACAAGCTGTGAGAAGAAATAAAATACAGAGGAGACTCGAATTGTGAGTCTCTTTTGAAAGAAAAGGAGCAAGATAATTTGGATTGCCTTTTTGGGAACACGTCGCCGTCACACCTGAATAATCAACAGGTTTATTTGGCATTTCAAATTAAACTGAACTGTAAAAGAGCAAAATTCTAGTCTTGAAAAAGATGGTTTACTTTAATAAAAAGAATCTTTAAAAAAAAAAAAGAAAGAAGATGCTTTAAGATAAATGCATACCATCGAAACGGGTTGACCCACTGTCTTGTGCACAATCTGTTAATGCTGACTGGCTTAGCCGAAACCAACAGAAATTGAAACGGAGGGTGCTAGTTGGCTTCATTGTTTCTTCTTTTAAAGATGTGCTAACTTGAATTACAAATGTTTGATTAGGTCTCTCTTGCTGCTTTGACAACTTTATTGGATCTGTCTAGTATATTGTTATATTCGAGTACTAAGATAGTTGATGGTTTTAATATATGAAGTATTGTTGATATACACAACTTTAGGTTGGTACAAGTTATTTTTAATGAACTTTGTACTAATTTCTACTTTGTGTACTATAGATTTAATGTTTGGGCCTAATCTTCAGAAATGTATATGGATGAGAGCCGAATAAGTAGAACGGTTAGATTGAAAGTGTGTTGGGTTAGTAGTGTGAACAAAAGGATAAACTCGATTTGTACCTCTTGGAGTACCCCTACCCTTTGGTTTCCCAAAGGGGTACCACTCCTTTAACTTAGGTTATAAACTATTTTACACCATAGTGACATCCCTTTCAATATGAAACATAAAAAAGGATTCCACATCTGACTTAATTTGCTGAGTATTCCTAGATTAAGATACAAGCTCTAGTTACAGGATCCACATGTTTTCCAAAAGATCTATAAATGCACTTTTGCACACCAAAAGGAACCTCATCCCCATCATGGGTGTCAAACTAACTTTCCAGTTCCGTACAGGCAACCTCCATAACAGCTTTGAGTTACGCATTATTTCCATTGTTCGCTTTCCATCACTTGTAAATTACTGAGGTGAGGTTTGCGTGGCTATATTGCAAGCCATTTCCTGACAAGTTTTTTGAGGCACCATTTACAGTCCTTCAGCACCATACAGATCTCAAGTAAGCAATAAAAGTTGTCCATATTACCACAATAGATTGTTGCTTGAATTACTGCTTGGTTCTACAGTGGTTTAAATATTTTAAACGGCACTAAACTCTAAGTGGGTACGCATGCCTGTCCGTGTAGCATTCAACTGTATTCATACCAACACGATTTTATACAAGAAGGTGAGTGGATGTGTGCTGAAAACTTATTTTCAATTCAACCTAGATGAGAAGTGCAGGGGGCATGGCTTAGATCGTAAACAGTCCCAAAAAATCTACACCCTTTTTTCAATAAGTCCGCAGTTAGTATACTCCCACATATTAAACACACTCAAACTTCAAGATATTCCATTATAACGTGCCATCTAATAACTCTCCGATGCAGGGAATCGAAACTTCTGTTGCAACTGAAATGTCATACATCAGAAAGACGACAGACAATGAAGAGAGCCCACGCTTTCTTTCAGTGAAGTTTTTCAAATCGTACTCACTGCTGCAACACTGGCAGCTTCAGCTCTCTACCCTTCCTAAAATATATATCCATCGGAAAAAGAAATGTGAATAATAAGTATTTCTGCAATAAGTTAAGAAGTTATTTCTTCTGCCTCATACAGAGATTAAATGGGTCTTATTTAAATAGACCCGTGTAGTGCGGTATACTGCACTTATTAAAGTTTGTGGGTCACGATGCTCCGTCAGACTACAAACCAAACGAGAGAACCAACTACAGAAATAAGTGTAATAATTACTCTACGAGTTTCATTTACAATTATGGCAAGCGAAAGGGGGGGGGGGGGGGGCACACTTGCACCCTACCCTCCCTGTACAATATCAAGTCTCATATGAAAGAAAAAAATACACATAACACTGACATGTTGTTCATTAGGTGATAAAGACGTACACAACGTAGTTGCCGCGAGCTTTCATCAATAGAAATCATTCTCAGTAAATAACATTCTCAGTAATAAAGTTAATGGGGCTGAGATAGACCACTATTTTTCCCCAGACAGTACTACTTGCAGTGTTTTCCGAATAAGCCGTACTTAAGAGAAACACCAAAGCACAAATATTTATGTGAAAGGTTCACTGCACATCAGCAGATGCTTTCAGGAAACAGATGCAGAGACTACAAAAACACACAATAAAGTGCTCCTAGTCTGAAGGCAAAATGACAAGGAATCAAAGGTGCAACGCTTCAGTGAAGCCGTTATATGTGGCACTTTAAAAACAGGCAAGCATGTTGATAAGCACTTTTGGAAAACCACAAAGATCGTGATCGAGCTGCATCGAGAGCGGGACGCAGAGATTAATACAACTGGGGGAGGACTGAAGGTACCACTGAAAACAAAAGTAAAATATGAAAGGGTAGAGTGATAGTTCCCCTGTGAAACCACATAAACGCCAGAGGTTTCAAAGCACATCTAAGCGGGCGGCTAGTGGGGCAAGTAAAAACCTTAAGAAGCACACCCTCTCCCCATTGGGCAGGCCAACAAGGAGACCATGGAAGTTAAACACCCCCTCCCCAATCCCTTGTCCTCCCCTACCCAAGCCTCTCTAGACTCCCAAACCACCGTTGGCCCATACAATTTTGATACTCGCAGTCTTTGCCTTAAAACCCCGACTTCAAACCCATTTCCCGCACCTTTGGCCAACGCCACGGTGGAGTTTTCTGTGTCGATGGTGTACAAGATGCCCTCATAACGAATCTCGGCCTTGGAGATCAGACTGATCTTGCTGCCAATGTAGGGCGTCCCGCCGCTCATGGCTGCTACCGGATTGGGAACGCTTCCCCCGGTTCGGATGGCTGCGGATGGAGAACAAGAACCTCCCACTTTCAAGAAAATATCACAGAGGAACCCCAGTTATGCCAACATGGCCGCCTTCATGCCCCTTCCAGTGAAATGGACGCTGAGTTGCCATCTGTTCTTCTCGCGAGAAGATAGTATCCACCATAAAAAAAAAACGTAGACGTTGGTCTGCGCACCAGCGGCTGCGCAATGGGCGGACAGGCAGTGTCTTGAGTGACTGCCACGTTGCTTCCAGGCGAAGCGAAGCATTCCCCCGATAGAATTAAGCCACGCCTCCATGATATTTCCTGCTTTCAATTGGTAAGTCATCGTTTTGCCTGGAAATAACATGGCCGCTTATGAGAACGGCCCCGCCCACACGTCACATTTTATTTATTCTTCCCTCAGGTGGAGCTCACTGTTTTTACTACTAGTGCGTCATTTACATAAACATGCTCAAATCGGTAAGGTCTTTAGAGACGTAGAGAAATAAAAGTACAGACTATAGTTTTCAGATCTACTCGAAGCACGTTTATCCTTTGCCAATGTCTAGTAGTAAACAAAACAAAACAAGCAATAACTTAAACAAGCATTTGCAATGCAATAGGTCTCGCATTAGGAAAGTTTGAGCTATTGGTATTGTAAATGACAAATTTTGTATTTATGTGTTGGTTTTGTAAATAGCTAAATTATTAGTTTTGTCATTAACAATGCCAATAGTTTTAACTTTCACAAATGTGACACCTATAGCATTTGTAATGCAACATGTGTGACTTAGATGTATTGATATTACAAATAATGGCTTTGATTTTTTGTTAATAATACTTAAATAAAAGTTATTGTAATTTATAATGGCAATAGCTTAAGCTTTTGTAAATAACTTTTGTGAAGATTATGTTCAGTGTATTTTATTGTGCCGAAAATCCAAGAACAAAAGTGAAATATTAACATCTTTTTGTGATGTTTGTAATAAAGTTTGAAACATTGAGAGAACATATTTGAACCAGTTGTTGTTGAATGGTTGCACAGATTGATGCTGTGGTGGCGCTGAGTGATGTTGTGGTTGCGAACGAGTGATGCTGTGGCGTCAACTGATGATGTGGTAGCGCATAGTGATGTTTTGGTTCCCCTGAGTGAAGCAGTGGTGGTGCTGAGTGATGGTGTATGCTATGCTATGTTTTATTTTGCTATCTTATGTTTTGTTTTGTTATGCTATGCTATGTTTTGCTATCCTATGCTTTGATTTGTTATGCTATGCTGTGTTTTGTTATGCTATGCTATGTTTTGTTATGCTATGCTATGTTTTGTTATGCTATGCTATGTTTTGTTATGCTATGCTTTGTTTTGCTATGCTATGTTTTGTTATGCTATGCTTTGTTATGCTATGCTATGCTTTCTTATGCTATGTTTTCTTATGCTATGTTTTGTTATGCTTTGCTTTGTTTTGTTATGCTATGCTATGTTTTGGGACGCTATGCTATGTTTTGTTATGCTATGCTATGTTTTGTTATGCTATGCTATGTTATGTTTTGTTATGCTATGCTATGTTTTGTTGTTGTATTACGCTATGCTGTTTTGTTATGCTATGCTTTCTTATGCTATGTTTTGTTATGCTTTGTTATTTGTTTTGTTATGCTATGCTATGTTTTGGGACGCTATGCTATGTTTTATTATGCTATGCTATGTTTTGTTATGCTATGCTATGTTTTGTTATGCTATGCTATGTTTTGTTATGCTATGCTATGTTATGTTTTGTTATGCTATGCTATGTTTTGTTGTGCTATGCAATGTTTTGTTGTGCTATGCTATGTTTTGTTGTGTTTTGTTATGCTATATTTTTTGTGTTTTGTTATGCTATACTATGTTTTGTTATGCTATGCTATGTTTTGTTATGCTATGCTATGTTTTGTTATGCTATGCTATGTTTTGTTTTGCTGTGCTATGTTTTGCTATCCTGGTGTGTGTGGTTGTGTGTGTGTGGGGTTGTGTGTGTGTGGGGGGTTGGTTGTGTGTGGGGGGGTCTGAGGGGGCAATGTGTGAGGGGGCAGTGTGTGAGTGGTCTGTGTCAGTGGGCAGTGTGTGAGTGGGCAGTGTGTGAGTGGGTTGTGTGTGAGTGGGTTGTTTGTGTGTGGGGGGGTGCGGGGTGTATGTGGTTGTGTGTGTGGGTATGTGTGTGTGTGTGGGGTTGTGTGTGTGTTGCTCCAGACTCAAAGCGCTTCCCCCATAGAGGTGCCCCCCGGAACAGGAGACTGTGCTCCAAATAAGGACCTCGAGAAGTGATGCAAAGCTCCAGGCTGGGTTTCCAGCCCTCAAGCAATGCTGGAGGGAAGCCATTAATAACGGACACAAGGCGTGTGACGAGGATGCCGCTCACGCGCACATGTACCGCCCGGCTAGGTGCAGTTTTCTAATGTATAGCTTTGGCAATCTTTGGACTTTCGGTAATGCCAATAAAGCATTATTGCATAGCATTGCATTGTATCGTTGACTGTTTACATTCCTGGCCTACATACATTATGCATCGTTTCTTTGAAGTTACCAGTCCGGACAGTTGTTGTTGTTTGTAATGGCTGCTTATCACCTTAACAACTCTCCCAATCTCCACCAGCCCCCTCCCGCCCGGCCCCTGCAGGTCCCCCTCCCCTTGGTGTCAGGGCCCACGAGCTGCCACATGGCCACTGATAAGAGTAATGGATGGGCTGCGACTGGCTCCACTGGGTCCATGGCTCGGCTGGGAGCATCTCAGTCTGGCAGTGTGAGAGGAGGAGAGAGAGGGAGGGCAGGGGGGGATGGAGGGATGCGATGGAGAGAAGCAGGGCAGGGAGGGTGGTGTAGATCAGGGCAGTCTTAGAGGGAGATGAGAAGTGTGAGGGAGGGAGATAGGAATCGGGAAAAGAAAGGATTTAAAGGAAGAATAACGGGTGGAAAAGAGGAGAGACCAGTGGAGGGAATGAAATGGGGAAGGGGAAATGAAAACACAGCTATGAATGAAATAAATTGGTATATACAGGAAAGAGACGTTGGAGCGAAGAGTAGAATGGAAGAGAGAATGGAGGGAAGGAAAAGAGAGGGTTTAGATTAGGGAGGGAGGGAAAGAAGGAGAGGGCGGAGGAAGGAAGCACGACAGAGGGTGGACACAGGGAAAGAAACAGGGAGGACAGGAAAGGAGGAAGTGACTGTATCTCACTGGAGAAGTAACAGCTGCAGGAATGTCTCAAAGGACAAACAAAACAAAAACAAGAGCTGGGAGAAGCCCTTGGGAGACCAGAGGGTTCAAACAGAAAGGGCAGGTTTAGCCGAAGGTCACAAGGGCATGTGGCTAGTGCCAAGAATTGTTGAGCTGGGGAGGAAATATCGCAAACCTGGTATTTGTGAGCCTGTGCAAGAATAGAAAACAGTGACCTTTCAAATGGGAAACTGGTGGAGTACAGAAGGGTAAGAAGAGTGTGGTGTTAACCATCCAGGAAGGCATGAAGGGGAGCCAGAGCGCCCGACTGATTTGGCTGATAGGGAGTTTAAGGAGACATTGGGTTTTTTTAAAAACATTTTTTATTTTCATTTCATCAACATACAGTATGAAACAATCAAGTACAGTCTCCTTCTATTACAGTGATCGATGTATTATGATCCGGCAGTTTTAACGCAGCAAGGTTGAAAAACATCACATTTACTTTAACTATCCCATTATTCGGGTACACCGTCTCCCCCCCCCTATCGTATTCTGTCGTATTCCCCGCTGCTACATCCGGAACCGTCCCCTTTCACGGGCTGCTTTCAGGTGTTATCTCTGTACATGGTGGCTCACATATGTTCCCTCGGGACTCGTTCCACTTCCCCCATATTCGTGTCCACTTTTTGGGGCAACCCCTATGTGTGTAGACCGCTCTTTCCGCTACCATGGCGATGTCCATATCATTTCCCCATTGTGATTGTGTGGGTGTCACCCCGGAGCCCCAGTTATGCGCTATATTTCGTTTTACAGTGGCCATTCCCAATGTTGCCCACGCTTTCTGCGCTACATTTAGGTCTGTTGGCTGCCATGTGTTTAGAATGCAACATCTAGGGTCTGCCAGGACTTCCACCCGCTCACTTCCGAGATTTGTTCCAGGACTTGTTCCAATATGATCTTATTTTGGGGCAATCCAATAGGGTATGATAATATGTGCCGGTTTGTCCGCAGCCCCGTAGGCAAAGTGGGTTAGGCGCTCGCCTCAATTTGTGTATCATGGTGTGTGAGTAATAAACCCTATGCAGGACTTTGAGCTGTACTAATTTTAAGCGGGATGGGATCGCTGCTTCTCTGGCTGATGCCAGTGCTTCCATCCAGTCCGGGTCATCTATGTCCCCTAGTTCCACCTCCCACTTGCTGCGTAGCACTACAGTGGGGTCAGGGAGATTGTTGATCAATTTTCTGTACGTTTGTGAGATGGCTTTTTTGTCTAGGTGGTCACTAAGGAGCCGGTCCTCAAGTGGTGAGGTGTCTTGCAGGGTAGTTCCTGGGGGAATAGCGCATTGTAGTGCATGCCGGATTTTGATGTATCAGTCTAATTCCGTGTCTGCCATACCGTATTTGTCTTTGAGCGCGGCAAATGACATAATTTCCCCCCTTACCCATAAGTCACCAATGTTGGTAATACCTATTAGGTCCCAGTTCCTGAACCCTTTAGTGTTTGCCAGTGTGCCCAACCGTTTTGTCTCCCAGAGTGGGGTAGCCAGCGTAAGCACTCCTTCCCAACCTAGTGCCCTCTGGGCTGTATGCCATATTCTGATTATGTGGGCTGTGGGGCCTGTCAATGCTGGGCGTCTCTTTGTGGTGTATAGAGTTCGCATTAGGCGATCAGCCGGTAGCACCTCACTATCTAACCGGTAGGCTGGGTCGTCGTGTGGTGTGTGTAGCCACTGATTCACAATTACTAGCTGTGCCGCCCAGTAGTACAGTTTGATGTTTGGTAGTGCTATGCCTCCATCGTACCAGCTGCGCGTCAACCTCGTGTGTGCTATGCGAGCCGGCTTTCCATCCCAGAGCAGAGTTGCTACCTCGGCATTAACAGCCGGAAAATAGGAGAGTGGAACTGGGAAAGGGGTATTCTGCCGCGCGTAAAGGAACCTAGGGAGTGCTAACATTTTTAAAAGTGCTGCCATACCTAACAGAGTGAGCGGGACGGACCACCAGTGGGCTACGTCTGATTTCAATCTGTGTAGTGGCTTCAGTAGGTTTTTTTCTGTAAAGGTGGCCGCTTGAGGTGTGATATAAATTCCCAGATATTTGAACCCTCTGGTCACTATTTGTACTGGACAGTCATGGGGCAAGGTCGGTGCCTGTCCGTGTAGCAAGTATAGTAGTGATTTTGTCCAGTAAATCATATAGCCTGATTTTTCCCCATATACCGTAAAGATGTCCAGTAGGGCTTGCATGGACTCTGTCGGGGATGTCATGTAGAGTAGCATATCATCAGCATACAAGGAGATACGGTCCTCCCAACCCGTCTCCCACACTATCCCTCGAAACAGCGGCATCATGCGTGTCCAGGATGCCAAAGGTTCTAAGATCAAGGCAAAGAGTAGCGGCAAGAGCGGGCAGCCCTGTCGCGTCCCCCTGCCCAACGTAATCGCCCTCGAGATGTGACCATTGGCGACCACGTGCACCATTGGTGCTGTGTAGAGTAGCCGAATCCAGCCACAGAACTTTGGGCCGAAACCCATCCGTTGTAAGACGGCAAACCGAAATGGCCATTCCACCTGATAGTAAGCCATTGTTGCATCGAGGGAGAGGATGGCCGCATCGCCTTGGAGGAGGTGTGTGCGCGCCAGTACCCCGTGCAGGCGCCGCAAATTGAGGGAGGTGTTACGGCCGGGCATGAAGCCCGACTGATCTGGATGGACCAGCGTCGCCAAATGGGGCTGTAGGCGTAACGCTAGTGTCTTGGCCAATACTTTTGCTTCCGCATTAATCAGTGATATGGGCCGGTAAGACGAGGGTTGGTCCGGGGGCTTACCCGGCTTGTGTATTGTGACAATTGTCGCTAGTCTCTGGTCTTCAGGCAGAGTTTCATGCACGAGGCTGTCATTATACATGTTTATCAAGTGGGGTGTGATCTTGCTTGCCACCTTTTTATAAAGTTCCACCGGCAGCCTGTTAGGCCCCGTAGCTTTGCCTGTGTGTAGTGCTCGTAGTGCTTTCCCCACCTCCTCCGCCGACAGGTTGGCTTCTAACGTTTCCATATCCTCCTCCTGTAGCGTTGGTAATGGTATACTGTCCAAGAATTGCCTAAGGTCATCCTCTGATGCCTGTGCTCGAGGTGTGTAAACCGTCTCGTAATACCTAGCCAACTCTTCGACAATTAATTGAGGGTCCTGTGTCAGTGTGCCATCCGCCAGTGTCAGTTGTGCTATCCACCTACTTGCTCTTTCCTTCTTTTCTAGCCATGCGAGCATTTTCCCTGTCTTGTCACCCACCTCATATACTTTGTGCCTTGTTGGGGGCCGGGGTTCTGGTCGCTTGTGGAAATCCCCAGTTACCCATTATCAGAGTAAACCTTGGCTGCAGGTATCAGAGTTATGAACATAGTATCCAGTGTGTTAGATTATAGCTTAAAAAAGTACACATACATAAAAGCAACGTTAAGGTCCTGCAGCGAAAAAAAAGCATTTTAAAGAAATATATTGAATACACGTTGGAGCGTGTCTGATAAAAATAGGCTAAATGGAAACCTTCAGAAAAAAAACACTGGATTACTCTAAAAATGATGAGACCTGGCAGGTCCACTAATCCATGCGGACCTCCCGGGCCCAGCCTTTAAACCCCCAGAGCCCAGAAGGCATGCTCCCTCTGAATGCCTGTGATGTGCAGAGCGTGACTGAGAGGTTAAATACACACAGAGGAATAGCTTGGCTCTGTTTGTGTCTGTGCATAGTGTGACTACTGACTCTGAGGTTTTGTACTCGCCAAGCAATAGTTGATGTGTGTGTCCGTTGTTTTGAGGTGGTGTTACCCTAAAATTATGTTAAAATCGAGGGGTAAAAAACTGACGGGTAATAACTGCGCACTACTCACTCATGAAAACAAGTGAAAGAATGTAAGCAAAGCGGAAACAAGAAAATGGAAGTGTGTGAGAGAGAGAGCGAGAGACAGAAGAGAGTGTGTGTGAGAGAGCGAGAGACAGAAAAGAGTGTGTGAGAGAGAGCGAGAGACAGAAGAGAGTGTGTGAGACAGAGCGAGAGACAGAAGAGAATGTGTGAAACAGAGCGAGAGACAGAAGAGAGTGTGTGAGAGACAGACGAGAGACAGAAGAGAGTGTGTGAGACAGAGCGAGAGACAGAAGAGAGTGTTTGCAAGAGAGAGAGAGAGAAGACATGGTGAGAGAGAGAACGCGAAGCCAGAATATATGACATGAAGAGGGGGCGTGTTTGAGAGAGAAGGGGGCAAAGAGTGAAAGAAAGAAAGGGAGGGGGCGGATGCCGGGATGGGGGTCGCAGAGAGGCGAGGACTAAGAGAGACAGTGTGAGGATGAACAGACAGAAGCGTGGTTAGAGAAAATGAAGCATAGCAGCAAGTTAGCAGAGCTGGATAGAAAGGAGAATTCAATGTGAACAACAAGGACCCCCTGTTCAAATACTGAATTTGTAATGCAGGGAAATAGACAATGTGTAAAAAAGAAAAGGCAATTGATAATATAACTAGGGAAAAGAGCAATATGTAAGGCACAACAAACGATTAAAAATTACAAGTTTGATTTATTGAAGAAATTACAGTATCAATTTTAAAAAACACAATCAGTACAATGTTTCTATAAAAATTCACAAAATTATGTATAAAAGAAATATTTGCGACACAATTATACAAAAACACATATAAAAAACATGGGTGGCAAACAATGCAATTCATCGACGCGCGTTTCGGCGTTAACAAAACGCCTTCATCAGGAGCCACATTCAATCTGTAAGACATGTGTAAAAAAAGTTTAGAGACATGTAGAGGTCATAAATACCTCATAGCAAATAATCAACAATTAATTAAAAACATATCGCTGTGCTTACATAACAAATGAATCCCTACAAGATGCAGCTACAAATTGTAGCTACAACTGATACAAACTAGTTAATATATATTTGAGCAGTAATTATATCCATTGCTGGAAAATAAGGGCTTTTTTTGGGTACAAATGACAGCAAAATGTCTGTCATTTATGGAGCAACAGTGAGTACGCCGCCGCCCTATGCTTGTTCTTGCTCAGCTCTATGCACCAGCACCCTGAATTGAAATAATTTAGTCCCGTTCTGTACTCCTTTCCAGGAACAAGCACGTGCAAGCCAACGGCTGCGAGACGCCGTTACAAACCATAACTCGGTAAGCAAACAGCTAGGACGCACGCCGCCGCCCGCCCGTTGTTCGTTATTGTTCATCTCTATGCACCGGCACCCTGAACTTAAATAATTTAGTTCCGTTTTGCACTCCTGTTTAGGAACATACACGTGCAAGCCAACGGCTGCGAGACGTCGCGATTAACTAAAAAAGACAAAATAATATTTGTGGCGTCAAACAGGTTGATTTTACGGCCTGCACCTTTTATATTCCCGGTAAGCAAGCCATTAGGCAAAACATAAGTGACTGAAAGTTGAATTAGATTAGCCGCCGTTCTAGCTTGAACTATAAAGAATTGTTTATGTTCTAAACCTCCTCCAAGAACAAACATACGCACACCAACGGCTGCGAAGCACCAGAACACAGACGTTGGCACTGTTGGCCTCTCTTTTATTTTCGGTAAGCAAGCTAGAAGGTTACATTAAATCTGTTCACCTTTATAGACACGCTTGATAGTAATACTATGCGCCCTTTATTCTTAGCATGTCCCAACCTCACCGGTAGTATACAGGATCCCAGAGTGGGGATCGCTTGTACATCGCCAATATTAATTCACATTTTAACAGAAACGGTAAGCTTTTTCCCTGCTACCTGATGCACGGATGTTATGCCTAACAAATTGCCGCATGATGGGTATTATCTGACTGCTTGCCTGATTTATATACAATCTTCTATGCTTTCATTAGATCTATGACAATACAAACCTGTTAGTAACAGAAATGGGAATCATGCTGCTTTTTAGCTGATACATAAGTAGAAACCTGTTTTCTGCTGATTATGAAGGTTTAGCTAATATCCTAATAAAAAACTCTGCATAAAAGCAAGGAATGTCCATAAAATCTACTTGTGTGAAATAAATATGAAATCATATAATCTTACAATATATTTAAAAAAAATCAGTATCCATAAACGCAATACAATGATTTCATCCTTTCCAAAGAATTTATTTCTATAACCAAACTGTGAATAGAGTGTTATATATGTTCAATAAATACATCTTTTACAGACCGAGACTTCTAGCCAGGCGAGATAGAGTTCCGCCAAGAGAACAGCTGTCAGACTTTGTCCAGCACTAATAGAGAACACCTATGTTGTGTTCACTATGTAAGACTAAAAAGAAGAGATCCATGTCCAGGCTTTTTAAAAAAAAATGGAATACTCATATCATATCCCGGCCTTACCGCGCTCTAGCCAACATGAGTAATCTATAATTCTCACTGTTGCTCCATAAATGACAGACATTTTGCTGTCATTTGTACCCAAAAAAAGCCCTTATTTTCCAGCAATGGATATAATTACTGCTCAAATATATATTAACTAGTTTGTATCAGTTGTAGCTACAATTTGTAGCTGCATCTTGTAGGGATTCATTTGTTATGTAAGCACAGCGATATGTTTTTAATTAATTGTTGATTATTTGCTATGAGGTATTTATGACCTCTACATGTCTCTAAACTTTTTTTACACATGTCTTACAGATTGAATGTGGCTCCTGATGAAGGCGTTTTGTTAACGCCGAAACGCGCGTCGATGAATTGCATTGTTTGCCACCCATGTTTTTTATATGTGTTTTTGTATAATTGTGTCGCAAATATTTCTTTTATACATAATTTTGTGAATTTTTATAGAAACATTGTACTGATTGTGTTTTTTAAAATTGATACTGTAATTTCTTCAATAAATCAAACTTGTAATTTTTAATCGTTTGTTGTGCCTTACATATTGCTCTTTTCCCTAGTTATATTATCAATTGCCTTTTCTTTTTTACACATTGTAGAAAGGAGAATTCTGCATGAGGGACAGAAGTGAGTAGGGCATGGAATGCAGTAGTTGGGGCGAGGCATTGGGGAAGAGGGATAGCAAGTGAAAGCAACCATGCCAGTATTCCGATTCACGAGCACATGATCCTGTTTATGACCTGCGGAATGCGTGAAGAAGCTGGTGGCAAATGGAATCAGAGCGGCCGCGGTCACTTTGATGTTCTTGTCTTGTCTTGCTTTGTGGGAGGGGTAGGGGGAGCGAATTCCTGTGCACGCGCCTGGATCACATGAACTGTACGCGATCCGCAGTGGGTACACTTTTCGAAACGCTTACTATAAATCTCGCCTACCATCCCTACGGGATGGAATAGACGAGACCTAAAAATACATAGATGAGCTTGGGTCAATCTTCTTCATTAATTGGTCCGTTCAAACGCTTCGTAAGGTGTAGTAAGGGCTAAACAAATGCAATTACAACTGTCATTCACATTTTTTGCTTGCTGATTTATAAAGCGCAAACTCGACCCGAAGCTATTTGGTCGCTTTACATGATGAGCACCAGATATGTTACACAAAGACATATTCATTATTTGGTAGGCACGGGAGGTTAAGTGATTTGCCCAGAATCACAGGATGCTGAGCCCACGCCGTGGCGCCAAACGGCTCCAAAATCGACAGCTCTAGCCGTAGGGCTACATCCTCACCCACCACTAACGCTGATATTGACCAGTTTTGATTGGCCACATGCAGTGCTTAAAATGAACAGGAACTGTCCAGTACTGAGTTCTTACATTTCTTTAATTTAAAAGGGGGAGTATCTGCACTTCTCAGTACTCCTACAGTGCATTTAACCAGACAGTATTGTAAAACGTGAGTCCATACTAGTATCGATGCCCGGATGGCTGGCGCAAGTCGCCTCTTAGTTCCCATTCTGAATAGTTACCAAAATAAAGAGACGGGCGCTGGAAGCCGGAGTCACAAGAACAGGATTTATTTCTCATGAGGAGAGCCTGTCATTTCGGACACGAAACACAGTGTCTTTCGGGAGGTGCTCTAACAAGTGAGCTGCAACGTCGTCTTTTATACTTTACAGAACACTTAGCATTACAATCATGACATTGTGAAACACGGAAAGGACATCCCCATGATCCTCGTGTCAATCCTACCCCACATATGTTCACAATAGGGACCCTTGACCTGCTGATAAGAGGGGAGGGTAATCACGCAGCTGAGTGTTCCGCCAACTTTTAAGATGTGTGCGCCTGATCATAACCCAGGGGGTGGGGTGCCCAGGATCAATAGTGGGTCCTTTAAAGAGGAGTGATTCCATACAATAAGCAGTAAACAGTATCTCCTGGCTTAGGCGATGACCTCAGACATGTGTGGACAGTCAATCGCGGAGGGAGGGTTTACTAACAGATGGGTCATTCATGAAAGGAGAGGAGGTGCTGGTCAGGCGCGGCCGTGACTCCCAAGGACAGGGTTTTGCAGAAGAAGAAGGTTTATGACTTACCCGTGTGAGGGAGAGGGGAGGGGGAACCAGGGTGGACATAGGGACAGAGTCGCACAGAGAGAGAGAGGTCTTATGACTTATGTGTGAGAGAGCGGGGGCAGTCAGGTGCAGCTGGGGAGGGCTATGTCAGCTAAGGCAAAGGATGCCTCTTCAAGAGGGAATGGGGGGTTTGCGTGGGTCAAGCAGGAGGGTTGCCTTTCAGGGCAGGGTCGCGCAGAGGGAGAGGGTTTCATAATCCATGCATGTGAGAGAGAGGGGGGTTCAGATACGCGCAGAAGGGAAGCCGGTGATTCTAATGAGCAGGAAAAAGGCCAGGGTGCCTAAAATGGCTGTCATGTACATATGGGTGCGGGCTTTTACTGGCAGAGTGATGCGGTCAATATTTCACGGTATTCATGGTGCTTACAGGGAGAGGAGCGGGAAAAATGGAATAATGAACACTGTTTATGTACATCAATTTCTCAAATTTCCACAGTCGCCCCTTTTTACATGACAGAGTTCATTATTGTAATTGATGGGTGTTGGAATTAGGTAGCCTGGCCTAGGGCAAGACTAACATTTAGAGGCACAGTGTAAAGGTTGCAGACCACCCAAAAGTAACTTCACGCAATAGCACTCAAAAAGAAAAACACTACACCAAAATTATATGAAAATACGTACTGCTTTATGTAAAAATAATATTCTCTCTGTTGTCAAATTTAAGTATCTCACATGTAATTAGTTCAAAAACATTTCAGATCACTTTTAAAATCAGCAGTTACACTTTTGAAATTAATAGCAGTTTAACACATTGCCTTTAAAGCAGTTGCTATATCCCTGGACTCCTATACACTTGTACATTAGGATAAACTGCACCTTAGAATCAATCAGGTTATTTATCCCTTCTGCTAGAACCTTGGGAGGAAAAACCCTAGCAACACCTAAATACAAGCAGATGACCTTTCGAGATTAAAGCACAAATCTTATTAGTAGGGGAAAATACTAGAGTCCCTGCTAAGGCGTTACTTAAATCACCAACTTTTACATTATATCACTTGAAGTTCCAGCATTTAACTAGGCTTTATACTTTACAACTAAACTTGCAATAATACCTTTGACCTGTATCACAAGTTATCACCAGCTCTTGAAGTTGATTACCCCTAGACAAGCACTCACAATATCTGGCAGGTGACCCTTGTACCTACTCAGGCCAGTTAAGTACCAGGTGTACTTCTCTTTTGCTCCTCAGGGCTTCGTTTCCACTCAAATAGGGCAAACTGTCTTGCACTGTCAAGAGCCCCTGAAAGTAGTGCTGCCCTGCGTGGGAAGAAAGCAGACGAACCGGAGGCCGAGTCAGCTCTCCTGCGCCACCCCTCACTCTCCCCCAGCTTACTTGAATGCACAGGCAGCAGGCCAGTCCTTCGCTCTCCTGTCGGGTCCTGAAAACGCTCCTTCCTCGGTGGCTGGCCTCCCCGCCCCCTTTCTCACCAGAGATGGCTTAGTCACTTCAGCGGCGGCTCCTCCTCTGAAGGGATCTGTCCCTCGGCGCGCAATGGAGACGCTTCTCCTCTGAAGGGATCTGTCCCTCGGCGCGCAATGGAGACGCTTCTCCTCAGCCACGAAGCCTTCGTCTCCTTCCACACGCGAGGCTTCCGCGCATGCGCGGAGGTATAGTGTTCCTGCACTGGGCCTGCTCGATCTTAGGCCCCTCCTGGGAAAGCGATCAACGCGGAGTGCTCATGCGCGAAGGCGCCCTTGTGTAGCGGTTCGCCTCGGCTTTTCCCCTGATACCGGGACACTCCTCCACAGTGCAGCAGAAGCGCGGAAGGCGCCCCTGGGGTCCCGCTCGCAAAAGGGAAGCCTTGCCAGTCTTTCCAGACTCAGTGGATCCCGGGGGGCGCTATTCCATGGAAACTGGCACCCCACACCAGGGCTTCTCAGGTCACAATCCTTCCTCAGCACCCAGAAAGGTAGGAACAGCGCTATTTCGCTTCTGCACTCAGTTCCTTTGTCGCAAAATCCTTTTCCTTGCTTAATCTGGTTGGAGACTGGGGTTTAGGGATGAGGGATGTCCTTTCTGAGTCTCTTTCCGCTGGGCAGAGGACTGCGCACCGCAGCACTGCAGTCTCCTTCTCCTCAAACCTCCCCTGTACAGTTTGGACAAGGGGCAAGCTAGGCGCCCAGGGTCTCCAGTAATCCTACACAGCGGGGCCAGGACAGGTAACCAAAAGGGGAGTTGCGGGGTAGATCAATAAGGCAGCTTCCCAGTCCAGGTAATCAACCCTCTGTCTAACCTTTCCCACCCTTAGCTACAGCCTGTCCTCCAGCTGACTTCCACAGGTAGACAAAATGGCTGCCCCGCATTCCGCCTTATATAGGCTGCCCTTCAGTGGTCCAGAATGGACCAGAAGGTTCTGGAATGCCCTATGTTGGTCTATGGCCAGGTTCTGTTGGTGACAGTTGGGGCAGTTGGTGGCCACCATTTTAGGTGGTGCCAACTTTCCTGTCAGAACAGGCCTCTGGGCCTGAGGTAAAAAACTATGAGGGGGAGAGGGAACACCTATCCCCCTGGCCAACACCTATAAAAAGCCAGTAGACACAAAAATTAATAAGGGTATGAGGGGCAAAAAGGGGACAAAATAAATAAAAATTAGGAGGGACTTCGCCAAAAAGTCAGACAGGTCTAACACGCGTCCCCCCCAGCTGAAAGTGGGGAGAACTACCCAACCCCTTGGGAGTCCTCATCACTAAGGCGGAAATACCTGGAGAGACCGTCTGCATTGGCGTGGTCCACTCCAGGCCGATGTTCCACCCGGAAGTCCATTCCCTGTAGGGAGATGGACCACCTCAACAACTTGGGATTTTCCCCCTTCATTTGCATCAGCCAACGAAGGGGTCGGTGGTCAGTCTGAACCAGGAAGTGCGAGCCAAAGAGGTATGGCCGCAACTTCTTCAAAGCCCACACCACCGCAAAAGCTTCCCTCTCAATGGCACTCCACTTCTGTTCCCGGGGAAGCAGCCTCCTGGATAAGAAGACTACAGGTTGATCCAGGCCCTCTTCATTGAGTTGCGATAACACTGCCCCAATGCCATGTTCTGATGCATCCGTTTGGACAATGAACTCCTTGGAGAAGTCTGGGGCCCTCAGGACCGGTGCCGCACACATTGCCTGTTTCAACTTTTCAAAGGCTTGCTGACAAGCCTTTGTCCAAACCACCCGTCGAGGTTGTTTCTTGGAGGTGAGCTCTGTGAGGGGCGCTACAATAGTGCCATACCCCTTCACAAAGCGACGGTAGTATCCTGTGAGGCCCAGGAAAGCTCGGACCTCAGTCTGTGTCTTGGGGGGTTCCCAGGCCATGATTGCCTCAATCTTCGCCTGCAGGGGCTGCACAGTCCCCCTACCCACCAAGTGTCCAAGGTACACAACCGACCCCTGCCCAATCTGGCATTTGCTGGCTTTGATGGTCAATCCAGCTTGTCTCAGGGCCTGGAGAACGGCCTGCAAATGCTGCAGATGGTCCTCCCAGCTGCTACTGAAGACAGCAATGTCATCCAGGTAAGCAGCAGAGAAACTCTCCATTCCAGAGAGGACCTGGTTCACCAGCCGCTGAAATGTGGCAGGGGCGTTCTTGAGCCCAAAGGGCATCACACAGAACTGGTAGTGTCCCTCAGGCGTGGAGAAGGCTGACCTTTCCCTTGCTCCATCTGTCAAGGAGATCTGCCAGTACCCTGAAGTGAGGTCAAAGGTACTCAGATATTGGGCAGCTCCTAGCCGGTCAATCAATTCATCCGCCCTAGGGATCGGATGAGCATCAGTCCTTGTCACTGAATTCAGTCCTCGGTAATCCACACAGAACCTCAGTTCAGGTGTGGTGCCTGGTGGTGCGGCTTTTGGCACGAGCACCACCGGACTGGACCAAGGGCTGTTGGAAGGTTCAATTACTCCCAGCTCTAGCATCTTGGCAACTTCTCCATGTATGCTAGCCTTCACCTTGTCAGACAGCCGGTAGGTCTTGGACTTCACTGGTGGGCTGTCTCCTGTGTCCACATCATGGGTACACAGGTGGGTCCTTCCCGGGACAAGGGAGAACAAAGAAGAGTACTGCTCCAGTATCTGGCGGCAGTCCTCCCGTTGCTCAGGAGTGAGAGTAGGAGAGAGATTCACTCCCTCCACTGACCCATCCTTCTCTTGGGACGAAAAGAGATCTGGGAGAGGTTCGCTTTCCGCTTCCTCTCCCCCGTCAGTCACCATCATCAGCATGACTTCGGGCCTCTCATGGTGGGGCTTGAGTCTGTTGGCGTGTAGCACCCGTAGGGGCTGTCGAGGGGTCTTAAGGTCCACCAGGTATGTGGCCTTACCCTTCTTTTCCAACACCTCAAAGGGGCCTGTCCAGCGATCCTGGAGGGCGCTAAGCTCTCCAGGCTCCATCACCCACACTTTCTGTCCAGGCTCCAGTTCCACCTGGTGAGCATTGTGGTCGTACCACTCCTTCATGACTGCCTGGCTGGCCTCCAAGTTGTCAGAAGCTTGCTTCCACAACTTCGCCATTTGGCTCCTGAAGGCCAGCATGTAGCTCACCACATCCTGGGGGGGTTTCCTGGGAGATTTCTCCCAACCATCCTTCACCAGGCTGAGAGGACCGCGTACAGGGTGCCCATACAGAAGCTCAAAGGGGCTGAAGCCCACTCCCTTCTGGGGCACTTCCCTGTAGGAAAAAAGTAAACAGGGTAGGAGGACATCCCATTTCCTCCGCAGGCTCTCGGGCAGACTTCTGATCATGCCCTTCAAGGTCTTATTGAACCTCTCAACCAGTCCATTTGACTGGGGGTGATAAGGAGTGGTGAACCGGTAGGTCACTCCACACTCCTTCCACATTGCCCGCATGTAAGCTGACAGGAAGTTGGTCCCCCTGTCAGACACAACTTCCTTGGGAAATCCCACTCGGGTAAAGATTCCCATTAGGGCTCTTGCCACTACAGGTGCAGTGACTGTCCTCAGAGGTATTGCCTCTGGGTACCGTGTGGCATGATCCACCAGTACCAGGATAAACCTGTGACCAGCTGCTGTTGGTGGATCTAAAGGCCCTACAATGTCGATGCCCACCCTCTCAAAGGGGGTGCTAACGACTGGAAGTGGTTCCAGGGGAGCTTTTAGCTTCACCCCTGTTTTCCCACTGGCCTGGCAGGTTACACATGTCCTACAGTATGTGTTGGACGCCGCTTTCATCTGAGGCCAGTAAAAGTGGAGAACAAGCCGTGCAAAGGTCTTGTCCTGGCCTAAGTGTCCTGCCAGGGGTATGGCATGAGCCAATTCCAAAAGAAAGGCTCGGTACTGTTGCGGGACTACCAAGGCCCTCGATGAACCAGGCGAGGGTACCTTGGGTTCACTGTAGAGGAGTCCATCCTCCCAGTAAATATGGTAATGTCCCGTAACATCACCTGCTGCTTGGGCTTCAGCCTGTCGCCTCAGTCCCTCAAGGGTGGGGCACTCCCTCTGCCCCTTACAGAATTCCTCTCTGGTAGGACCTCCCTCCACATGCCACTCCGCAGGGATGGGCAAATCCTCCAGAGAGTCTACTTCCCCCTCCACGGACTCCTGGTCCACCACCGCAGGTGGCCGATCTGTCTCATGGGGTGTGGAAGCCGGAGCAGGCTTTCTCTGTCTCCGGGTCTGTCCCTTCTTAGCAGCGGGTTGGGCCATTGTTCCAGGCTCCAACCCAGGCGAACTCCCTCTCCGGGCAGTCGCAGACCGTGTGCTGACACAGGCCCAGTCAGGTGTACCCAGCATCGCAGAATGCGTCCGGTATTCCACCTCTCTCCAAGTGTTGTGTTCCATGTCATTCCCCAACAGACAATCGACTGGCACGGCAGGGCTTACGGCAACTCGAAGTGAACCTGCAACCCCCTCCCACTCAAAGGGAACCTCAGCCACTGGATAGTGGCCCATTCTGCCGTCAGCCATCGCGGCGGGGTGGAGTACATTTGGAACAACCTGCTCTGGGGACACCAGCTGACTTCTCACCATAGTCATGCTGGCTCCTGTATCCCTCAGAGCCTCCCCTCTCTGGCCATTGATGGTAACCCATTGCCCATACTTTGTAGTATTTGGGGGCACCTGGATCTTTGGCACCATCTCCCGCTCTCCCAGGGACACTAAGGTGACACCCGCCCACTCACCCCCCTTATCTAAGGGCAACTCCTCCCCGAGCGCTACACTAGCTACTCCCGGTGACTTTCCTCCGGTGGGAGGGGGTGGTCTCTTTGGGCATCTGACATCTCCCTTATAATGTCCAACGCCACCGCATTCAAAACAGTGGAGAACCCTGGGCTGCTGGCTCTGGCCAGGATGAGGGTTCCGGGGCGGGTTTGCCCTAGGGGTGAAACCTGCTCCCTTCCCTTGGAAGTTATTTTGGGGACCTTTAGAGAACTCTTTCTTTTTCTCCCCCCCCTCCTTCTTCTGGGGGGCGCCCTGTCCGGCTTTTTGAGATTCCCCTCCAGTCCCCTTGGTGGACACCCGGGTACTTGTCCAGATGTCCGCCTCCTCTGCAAGCTTCCGGGGATTGGTCAGCTTGCTGTCTACCAGGTGTTGGCGCAGCTCGGGAAAACATTTCTCGAGGAGGTGTTCTCTCAAAAACAGATCATACAGCCCCTCATAATCTTTTACCTCACTGCCCTTGACCCAACCCTCTAAAGCCTTTCTGGCGTAATCAAGGAAGTCCACCCAGTTCTGAGTTCCCATCTTGTGGCTCCCCCTAAACTTCTGTCGGTACCTTTCTGGGGTGAGCCCGAACTTCCTCAATAACGCCAGCTTCATGGTGGGGTAGTTTGTCTGTTCCTCTGGCTCCAGGGCCAACAAGGTGTCCCGACCAGCAGGAGGCATGTACTTGTACAAACTACCCCCCCAGTGCTTCTCCTGCACTCCATGAACCTTCAAAGAAACCTCATAAGCGGCCAGCCACTTAGCAACATCATCCCCCTGACTGAAGCTCGCTATCAGGTCCTTTGGGATATAGGGTTTGGTCTCCCTGGCTGACTCTTTCGGTTCGCTGCCACCATTCCTAACAGGAGAGGACCCCCTTTGTAGACTTTGGAGCTCCAGTTCCTTCAGCCTAAACTCGTGGACCATCCTCCTCTCCTCTTTCTCCTGCTCCAACTTAGCCAACTCCCACTTTAGCTGTCTCTTCTCCCTCCTATCGGTGAGCTCGGCTTCTGTTAGGCTTTTCCCAGAAATGCTACTGCCCTTTCTGGAATAGGACACTGGTCCGGTGAGCAAGTTTTCCCCCTCATGGCGGAATAACTCCTCCACCCCCCCTTCTGTGCCCTGGTCAACCTCCTCATCCTCCTCCTTTGTCTCCTGGTGTGCCTCCACCCAGGCCCTAAGGCTAGTCTGGAGCTCCCCCTTCCTAGCACCATGCTTGAAAAAGACCCCCATCTGCTGGCAGAACATTCTCAATTGGGGCACAGAATAGACTTCCAGGTTTTCCACCGCAAACTCCATGGTGAATCTGGCAAACCTGGATACACACCAGAAATTTCAGAGGGGTGAGGGTAACCTAAAACCAACTCCACCCACCACCAGGAATAAATTTAGAAAAAACAAAAAGACTAATTGGGAGGGCCGCAAGGAGAAAACTCCTGGTGTAGGTTGGGTGTATTACGCCAAATTACTAGTAAGTAGCTGCAACCAAGTCCGCAATCCCACCGCTAGGCACCAATATGTTGGAATTAGGTAGCCTGGCCTAGGGCAAGACTAACATTTAGAGGCACAGTGTAAAGGTTGCAGACCACCCAAAAGTAACTTCACGCAATAGCACTCAAAAAGAAAAACACTACACCAAAATTATATGAAAATACGTACTGCTTTATGTAAAAATAATATTCTCTCTGTTGTCAAATTTAAGTATCTCACATGTAATTAGTTCAAAAACATTTCAGATCACTTTTAAAATCAGCAGTTACACTTTTGAAATTAATAGCAGTTTAACACATTGCCTTTAAAGCAGTTGCTATATCCCTGGACTCCTATACACTTGTACATTAGGATAAACTGCACCTTAGAATCAATCAGGTTATTTATCCCTTCTGCTAGAACCTTGGGAGGAAAAACCCTAGCAACACCTAAATACAAGCAGATGACCTTTCGAGATTAAAGCACAAATCTTATTAGTAGGGGAAAATACTAGAGTCCCTGCTAAGGCGTTACTTAAATCACCAACTTTTACATTATATCACTTGAAGTTCCAGCATTTAACTAGGCTTTATACTTTACAACTAAACTTGCAATAATACCTTTGACCTGTATCACAAGTTATCACCAGCTCTTGAAGTTGATTACCCCTAGACAAGCACTCACAATATCTGGCAGGTGACCCTTGTACCTACTCAGGCCAGTTAAGTACCAGGTGTACTTCTCTTTTGCTCCTCAGGGCTTCGTTTCCACTCAAATAGGGCAAACTGTCTTGCACTGTCAAGAGCCCCTGAAAGTAGTGCTGCCCTGCGTGGGAAGAAAGCAGACGAACCGGAGGCCGAGTCAGCTCTCCTGCGCCACCCCTCACTCTCCCCCAGCTTACTTGAATGCACAGGCAGCAGGCCAGTCCTTCGCTCTCCTGTCGGGTCCTGAAAACGCTCCTTCCTCGGTGGCTGGCCTCCCCGCCCCCTTTCTCACCAGAGATGGCTTAGTCACTTCAGCGGCGGCTCCTCCTCTGAAGGGATCTGTCCCTCGGCGCGCAATGGAGACGCTTCTCCTCTGAAGGGATCTGTCCCTCGGCGCGCAATGGAGACGCTTCTCCTCAGCCACGAAGCCTTCGTCTCCTTCCACACGCGAGGCTTCCGCGCATGCGCGGAGGTATAGTGTTCCTGCACTGGGCCTGCTCGATCTTAGGCCCCTCCTGGGAAAGCGATCAACGCGGAGTGCTCATGCGCGAAGGCGCCCTTGTGTAGCGGTTCGCCTCGGCTTTTCCCCTGATACCGGGACACTCCTCCACAGTGCAGCAGAAGCGCGGAAGGCGCCCCTGGGGTCCCGCTCGCAAAAGGGAAGCCTTGCCAGTCTTTCCAGACTCAGTGGATCCCGGGGGGCGCTATTCCATGGAAACTGGCACCCCACACCAGGGCTTCTCAGGTCACAATCCTTCCTCAGCACCCAGAAAGGTAGGAACAGCGCTATTTCGCTTCTGCACTCAGTTCCTTTGTCGCAAAATCCTTTTCCTTGCTTAATCTGGTTGGAGACTGGGGTTTAGGGATGAGGGATGTCCTTTCTGAGTCTCTTTCCGCTGGGCAGAGGACTGCGCACCGCAGCACTGCAGTCTCCTTCTCCTCAAACCTCCCCTGTACAGTTTGGACAAGGGGCAAGCTAGGCGCCCAGGGTCTCCAGTAATCCTACACAGCGGGGCCAGGACAGGTAACCAAAAGGGGAGTTGCGGGGTAGATCAATAAGGCAGCTTCCCAGTCCAGGTAATCAACCCTCTGTCTAACCTTTCCCACCCTTAGCTACAGCCTGTCCTCCAGCTGACTTCCACAGGTAGACAAAATGGCTGCCCCGCATTCCGCCTTATATAGGCTGCCCTTCAGTGGTCCAGAATGGACCAGAAGGTTCTGGAATGCCCTATGTTGGTCTATGGCCAGGTTCTGTTGGTGACAGTTGGGGCAGTTGGTGGCCACCATTTTAGGTGGTGCCAACTTTCCTGTCAGAACAGGCCTCTGGGCCTGAGGTAAAAAACTATGAGGGGGAGAGGGAACACCTATCCCCCTGGCCAACACCTATAAAAAGCCAGTAGACACAAAAATTAATAAGGGTATGAGGGGCAAAAAGGGGACAAAATAAATAAAAATTAGGAGGGACTTCGCCAAAAAGTCAGACAGGTCTAACAATGGGGGTACAAAAATACACAGGCGTAGTTGAAGAATTAGCATTTGTCAATATTGACATTTGGTATATAATCATGAACAGTTGACGTGATGGGCAGAATGCAGCACATAGGAAATTGCATTTGTCGAGTTCCCAACATTCAGATGCACTGCATAGCATAAATGTATCTGACTTAAAAAAAATGCAACCAATGAACATTTTGACCAAGTAGCCGAGGGCGGAATTCAGTTCAATACACAAGATTTCTTCGTCACAGTGTCTTTTTAGCAGTGAGCCATCACTGGTAGGCTCTAGTCCGTATCCTTTCGTTGGCGCTGTTGAGCACCGGCGGTGGAGCTATAGGTCCAGCTCGTATTCAACCTTTCGCGTTGCAAGGTGCGGTCTGTCCTCTGCTGTTAGACCACAGTCCTGTTCCCTAACCAGTCCTTTTAGTGGCGCCTTATGCTCGGCACCTATATTTCCGTGGCAACACCCTATTTCCACTTGAATGCCGTTCCTTTTGGCGTGAAGTCACATGGAAAAGAGGGTGGGTGTGGTTCAAATAGTCGATAGGAGAGAGAGCGGAGTTGGGTCAGAATTCCTGGGACACACAAAAAGGGACCAGGGGAGCAAAGGATAACAAGCAGGCAGGCCCATCAATCGGGCCCAAAGAAGGGGGACGGAGACTCCAGGCACACGTGGGTTAGCAGACGGAGGGCTTCAGGGCAGCCCGTCATTTTTCATTTTCCACGTTTAAAATTGCTGTCTCGTCCCGTATCTTGTTGCTCTGCAGCTCCACCTTTGGTCGAGGTCGCATGTATCCCAAGATCTGCAGCCAGGCACGTCCGACCCTTCTCCTCCGGTGATCGCAAATCTTTGAAGAGGTACAAAACAAGCTTTTAGAGAACTGACCGAAGAAGTCATTTATGCAGGTGAATTCCTCCCTCAATCCTACGCACTTGGGAGGTACGCTCATTGGTCACAGTCAGAGGTCTATTACCCAGCAGTGCATATGTCAACATTCCTACTGTGTTCATGCCAAGTGTATTTATCGTCTATTCATGACATAAATGTATAGAAATAATATTCCCATCAACTGCGCATTTCATCAATTTCAACATTTTGGAGCTTCCAGTGTAGACTTGCCTGTCAAACCTGAGCCTTTAACAGTCTAACATTTCCCTTCAAGGCTGGCTAACCTTTTAAAACAGGGCGGGGGCGCTATCATCGAGAGTCACGTAAAACAGGTTTTTCTCGAGGGACGACAGTTACTCATGGTCATCATGTTTATATCCGGGACAGCAGCTGGGGTCGATCAAATGGGGCGGGGATACTTCGGGTGCTCGCGCATGGGTGCGAAAAAGGGGGGGGGTGGGGCAATCTGGGCGTTGGGGGTCAATCTGGACGTTGGCGTTCGTCTCTGATGAACAGAAAAATAAGGTGCCATTGACATACAGTTCCCCTATAGAGGCCAGATTGGGGGACCTTAGTCGTCTTACCTGTCCTTTCCTTCTCAGCCAATTCGAGGTCATTCATTTTGCAGAAAGGAGAGGTAGTAATATGGCGAGATACAATCATTTTAGTTTTCGGTCAATTTCGCTGAACGCCTTCGCGTTCAATAAGCATCCAATCAGACTGGTGCCAGTGAGGCACGATTTTACCATAAAAAGGAAGAGGAAATAGGGAGACTCTCATAGAGAGTGAGAGTCGTCCGCAATCTAAACGAGCCATTTGGTACACGTATGACATGTAGAGAGAGAGAGAGAGAGAGACAGACAGACAGAGACAGAGACAGAGAGAGATAGGAAAAAAGGCGGTAGAGAGGTAGAGAAAGAGAGAGAGACGTGTACAAAAATAGGTCATTTAGTGCGTTCACAACACAGAACAGCAGGGGGTCAGGTAACAGAGGGACACAAACAAAGGGAGAACATAAACCCCTACAGTACACACACACGAACTCAGACAGGGGAAGACAGTACATGTATTACATATATATAAGACATTCACAACAAAACAGAAAACAATAGTTGGCCAACAAGATCTATTTTTTTTATTTTTTTTTTATATCCTTCGTATCTTTACTATCCTATTTACCTACGTGCTTAGCTCTTGTTACCTTTCCCTCCCTTTCCCTCTCGCTTGTTATCTCTTCGAGCGTTCTCAATTGCCAATACTTACACCTCGGTTAGTCGATCAGAAATTAACCTGGTCGCGCTATTTACCCATGGTTGGATCTTAAACCATTTTTCAGTTCCTTCCTTTGGTGGTAAGTTCTCCAGGCTGAGGGAACGGCAAGTATTGATCGGGAGAACAGTCGGACAGCTTGGCTAGATCTATAAGAGTGTGAGAAGGGGGCAGTACATTTTGAACATCAGCAACATTTCTAACTTCCCAGACGGGTGCAGTCTTGGTAACCCTTACCCGTGCATTTCTCCTTTGTCCTTTCCCTACCTAGTCAAACGTCTAGTTACATTCTCTAACGTGTTATTTCGAGTCAATTTTCGTCATACAGTACCCGTCAAGTCTCTATGTCAGTCCATCCTCCCAGTCGCTATGTTCTAAGGAGGAACAGTCATGTTTAAGTCTACGTCTTTTAAAAACTTATCGTCATAAGGACTATGCACATATTCCCTCCTTCCCTTTTTCGTCGGTGGTTCGATCATCGTTCTCCCATACTTCAGCCGATGTTCCAACGCGACCTGCAGAAGGGAGGAGAAAGAAGGGGTGGGGGGGCAGCATTCAAACCACATCAGCATGCAGTAATCCGAAAATGTTTTTACCTACCACATACTTGACCTATCTCCACATAGTGCATTTCTTTACCATCTCGGCGTTTAAGCCCAGAGGGACCAGTAATGTCAGATAGATAATCATTGACGATCTGCGTATCTACATGAGTTACTTGGTCGCGACCCTTTTTGGTTATGTGCAAGGGTGGCAATCAGGCGGCATTTCTGTGGTGTCGTTTTAAGGGCGTCTAAAACGCTTTTCTGCTGCCTGTGACACGTAATGTAGCTGCTAAATATCGGGTCCTTTTTAACCTTCAGCCTTCATCATACTTTCTCGTTGCTCACAGTAGTAATACATTCAAAACTCATTAATGCAACCGCTACAACTATGCTTTCCTTTTTCAAAAATACTTTTAATAAAAAGTGCTGGTGTATAAATACAGGCCTACAATCCAGTGGACCGGCCACGGAGCAGATTGGAACTGTACATAAGAAGAACGAAGTTGGTGGCAGTTCATTGCATAAAGTGCGGCAGTGCAATAAAATCGTATCGAACTTTCCTACAGAGCAAGCATGATGCATATCAAGAATTCAGTTTTTCATTTAATTCATTAATTCATTATCCAAATGCTCATTCAGTGCCTAAATTATACCATTTCATTGTTCCCAATCATAATTAGTACCCACCCTAAATCAGTTCATTGTCCAAACACATGATCAATATCTGTATTGCTTTCTTCTCTAAGCACATAATCACTATCCATCTTATCGACTTTCATTGTCCAAAAAATGCATACATATCTCAGAGCATCAATATTCGAGCAATCCGGGTGAACAAGGAGTTCGAAAGTTTCGTTTCGTGTATCGGCGCCATTTTGGGCGAGGTCAGGCAGGTTCCAGTATAGTCAGAATGTCTCCAATGACTCATGGTTGGACCAGAACCTTCCGTTGGCAGTTCAAAAAGTTTTTCGCAAGGTGGTAACAGTCTAACAATATGGACCATCAGTCAAAGAGCGGGGAGGGCAGCAACAATTTTCCTACCGGGTCATTCTGGTGTTCCACCGGAACTGAACAAGTCTGTACCTTGGCTGTGTTTTAGCCATTTCCAAACTGAGGCTGGCGCCGGCAGGAGTGCGTCGATGTCGCGGGTTCCAGTGAGGGGGACGGGGGCGCCCATGCAGAGGGGTCGGGGGCCCCCCGGCTCTCATAGAATCTTCAAAGTTGAGGAGAGAAGGCATGGGGCGTGTGCCCGCCCCGGGCAAAAGACCGCTTTTCGATGTGGACCCTCTTTAAGTAAGAGCGTTGGGGTGTCGCTGGAAGCCTCCACCTGGAGGGAGGTGGGGGAGGCTCGTTCGCGCCACCTCCCCCTTCCAGCGACCCCGCGCCGATCCTCGGCTCCGCCGCTTCGATATTGGCCGTGCCGGCTATTGAAGATGGGGGGGGGGGTCGGTGGCTGAGGCAAGACAGCCCCCCCCCCTTTTGACATGTGGCGGGACTACCTTCAATTGTCCAGGCGTTGCCGTGTGGCTGGGCAACCTGCAACTTCCAGGCGTGGACATGTGGCGGGACTACCTGAAACTACCCAGGAATTTGACATGTGGCGGGACTACCTGTAAGCGCCGCCGTCCTCGCCTTGGCTTCGGCCTTCGTTGTGGGCCGGATCAGGCGAAAGACAGAGGGGGGGGTGGTCGGTGGCTGAGGCAAGACAGCCCCCCCCGTGGCCTGCAGGGCAGCAGAAGAGGAGAGAAGGAGAGGCCATCACGGTTTTCTGGGTCGTCCGCCCCACAGCCTCCCCTTCCGACTGCGGCCAGGCGAGCCCCGCATGCCTCGAGGCCTCGCCTTCCGGATGGGCGTAACCGCGGACCTGTTGCACTTCAGGAGTTTCCGGAATGGGGGTGGGTACCTATTGATTTGTATCTATTTCATGTGACCGTTATTTGGGCGTGGTGGGCAATGAGGCAGACATGTTTGGAGCAGGAGTAGGCAACGGAACCTAGCTACCTCGTGGCTGCCTTGGTGTCAAGCTTGTCTTCCCTCGCCATTTTTATGTTTCTTATTGCGGGTTATTTCTAACGTTTCTTATTTTATTTTTAGCGAAGTTGATAACTCATCAGTGGCCTACTGATTTCGCTCAACTCTTTTTCTTGTATTTTTATGCCATAACCTATTATAAGCTATAGCGACTAGTCCACACTTAATGAACATGTCCTTATTAGGTGTGCCCTCCAGTGGAGCTGGATGGTTCATCTCTAATAAGCGGTCCGGGCTAAAACAGGCTACCAATCAGTGGGGAGAAGATAGGCATGACGGATTACAACGGGGACAAAAGTCTGCACTACCTATCTTATCACGGCGGGCAAAGACTAGACAGAATATTTCTATTCTCCGTTGTTTGCAGGCGGTGAATACCTCAAAAGAACCAATACCGAACACTTAATGTACGGTCAATCAAACAATCAGTGGGGAGAATAAGTGGGTACGAAAAGTTTGCGTTACCCACTCTTTCTCTACCTGCAAAGAGAGACCTTGTTCTTCCCTGTTTGCAGACAAAGAATCTCCAGACAATAATCCACGAACGACAGTTCGGGAAACAGTGGGGGAGGAAGATAGGCACGACGGATTACAATGGGGACAAAAGTCTGCGTTACCTATCCTTCACTGTTTGCAAAGAGAGAGCCTGTTGTTTCTCCGTTTGCAGACGGTGAATCTCCAGAGGTACCAACAAAAGAGTAATACTAGTATTAAAAACTACAACAGACAAACTCTACTAGCCAAAGTTAGTACTAAAAACCGCTAAGTTGTTAGACAAGGCTGTTATTGTCAGTTGGAGTGCACGTGTTCAAAGAACTAGCTAAAAGGACCCTCAGGCCCCAGTGGAGCACTGGTAGCCAGTTGTCTTCATTGGGTCCCTTTTGTCGCTAGGGAAGTGAAAGTGAATCTAAAAAGAGTATGCACTACTCCTCAAAATTATTTAATAAGAGGGTAGCTCTAACTTTGTTAAAAACAGTGATCGAAAAACATAAATTTTTCTGGACTACACCGGGTTGTGCAAGTTTGAACCACAAAGTCCCATTTGAAAAGTGAAAAGAAAATATTTTTTAAAACACGGTCAACATGTTTCTGCCAGTTGAGCTGAGTTCGCTCGGCATTCGTCAGGACCAAGAAGAAAAATCAACTCACTGTTCTGGGCACCCTAAAGTGCACAGATACAGGGAGTAGTGTCACTTGATGATACGACCTGTAATTTGTCGGAGCACTTAGTAGGAAAGTCTTCCCCAAGTTGCTATAGGCTCCTTCTTAGAGGAGACACCATTGGATCTGTGAGGGTAGATAGGAAAAGTGAGAGAAATCAGAATGTGAAATATCAAACTTTGGAACCATAAATATATGCTTCTACCCTATTGGAGCTCCAAACTTGTGCACCTAATTATTTATACCAAATGTTTCTTCATTCAGAAAGAAGATGGAGAATTGCACCTTCAAAACACCAGAGCGGACCCATTTATGTCGGTATGTCCACCATTCAATCAAACTGTAGACAAAGACATTACTTTATCTTGACAGGCATTAGATACCAAAAATGAAGAGGAAATGAGATTGCATTTTTTAAATTTTTAAAAAAAACAGTGCTTAGACAAAACCGAGTGAGTTTGAAAACTCGGAAAGGACATCTGAAAACACACGCGCACACATTTGCAAATGGCATATAGAGCACAATATACTCCACAAGAGGTAAGCCGAGGTGTACACTTACTTATCATTTACTGAAAAAGTGCCCCATGAGCAATGCGGCAGGAGGAATCTTCACGTTTGGGCACTGAAAAACATTGTTTACAAAAACGCATTATAGCGTATTATCAAAACTGGTAGTAGTTAACTGACAAGATTAATGTCCCGTGTGGGCTGACAGGAGACTTACTTTACGCCAAACGGCTCCCTGCTTGATCACCTACAGACGGCCACATCCGCCGCCCGTATGTACCAGCGCGGTAAAAGCTCCGTGTTCTAAATAAACACTGAGAACGCGCAATGCGTCCCAGGCGGTGACGCCGATCACGTGACCCATGGGATCGCGTATTTGTTAAAGGGGCCGGTTTATTTATGTGCACAGGGTAGAGCGATCGTTGCACAAAAGTCGAGCTATGAAGAAGAAACCCCAAAAAACAGGACAGACAGCGTGATTGCGTTGTACAGCCCAGTCGAACAATTACAATATGTATTCATGCTTCCAGTTAAGTGGATGTATCATATTGTTGTTATATTGTGAGTGGAGCAAAATGCAGAAAGGTTACTGCATGTATCATGTAAGTGGGTAGGGCATTCTCTAATTTCCATGATAACTGGGAAAAAAACAATCAAAACACCATGAGGTGTCAAAACTGGTAGGCAAATAGTCAGAAACAGTAGGCTAATAGTCACAGTGAGTGGGCCATCTATCGGCGCATTACCGATCCCCAGGGGATGTCGTCATTGAGGCCCCGTATATGCGTGGAAAGACGGTATATCCAACGCTGCTCCTTTTCGAACAGTGTATTTTCATTAGTGTTGTTCAGCTGTTCAATTACCACCCACTTGACGTCATTAGCGCAGTGGCCTAGCTCCAAAAAATGAGTGGTCATTTTAGTAGTGGCTCTGCCACATCGGATGTTACTGCGGTGCTCTCCTATTCTTGTTTTGATTTTTCGCGTGGTCATCCCTATATACCTAAGACCACAAGGACATGTAATCATGTAGATGACGTTACATGAATTACAGTTTGTGTGATTTCTTAGGTACCAGGTTTTGCCCTCCTCCAGTTCTAGGGTTTTTTTAGGTGATGTTAAATGGCAGACGCTACATCCCCCACAGGGGAAGTGGCCGCTTACCGAAGGCAAACCCCAAGCATTCAGAACGGTGGCACCCTGTTTAGGTTGATTGACTCTTGGACCGGTATGTACCAAGGCATCTTGCAAACTCCTTTCTTTTTTGTAGGAAAATAATGGTTTCTGCCAATTTCTGCCATTACTCGTAAGGATTTGCCAATGCTTGCCAATGCAACGACTTACAGAGTTGGAAATGTTACTGTAAGTAGTTACGCAGGTCAAAGGGACCTCAGATTCACTTTCCTTGGTATTGTCCTCCAGGAGCGCTTCCCTGTTGTTATTTCTTGCTCTTTTTCTACTCTTTTGTAGGATTTTGCTAGGGTAACTTCTCTGTTCCAATCTTAGTGTAAGGTCATCCGCTTGTTTGTTAAAGTCAGCAAGGTTGCTGCAATTTCTACGTAAACGTAGGTATTGGCCAAAGGGGAGGTTCTCGCGTAAAGATCGCAGGTGAAAACTGGAGAAATGGAGCAGATTATTCTTACTTGTTGGTTTATAGTATGTCTTGCTCGTTATTCGATTACCAGATTTTGTAAGTGTGACATCTAGAAAGGTAATAGATCTAGAGTCATACTGGTGGGTGAATCTTAAGTGGGGGTCACAAGTATTGACCCAGTCAAAAAAGGATAGTAGGCTCTCTTCTGTCCCTTTCCAGATTAAAAGCACATCATCAATGTACCTCTGCCACAGGATAACATTGAGAGTATAAGGATTGGTGTTTGACAGGATGTGCGTTTTTTCGAAGTTGTAAACATACAACCCCGCTATACTGGGGGCAAAAGTACTGCCCATCGAGGTGCCAGTCTTCTGTAGATAGAGGGTGTCTCGGTATTGGAAAAAATTCCGTTTTAGTGCCAATGTGGCACAATCAATCACAAAAGTCTTGGAGGTGTTATAAGACCATGTGGTCTGGTCTAGAATGTCTGCCAAAACCTTTAGAGTTGCGTCCTGCGGAATACACGTATACAAACTTTCAATGTCTAAAGACACCAGATAACAAGGTTCTTCTGGAAGTTCTACATTAAGTAACATTGAAAGGAGGCTTTTCGTATCCTTGATATAGGTACTAGTAGATTGAATCAAGGGTTTGAAGAAAAAATCACAGTACTTAGAGAGGGGTTCCAACTGGGACCCAATCCCAGACACAATTGGTCTTCCCGGCGGTGGTGTGCGGTTTTTGTGTGTTTTGGGAAGGGTATAAAAGTAAGGGATTTTTTCTTCAGAGGTAGTGAGGAAATCGGCCTCATGTTTAGTAATGTAACCATCTCTTTCGGCAGTAGAGACCAACTCAAGAATTTCATCTTTCAAGAAAGGAGAAGGATCTTGGTGGAGCACGGTGTAACTGTTAGAGTCCCCTAGGAGCCACTTACATTCGGCATCGTAGGCTGTGGCATCCTGAATTACTATGCCACCCCCTTTATCGGCACTTTTGATTACGATTTCCTGATTCTCTTGTAGAGATTTGATAGCCTTGTATTCTCCTGCTGTCAAATTTTTAAAGGTAGTTGGCTCAATCAAACTCTCCACCTCCCGGGATACCGCTAGTTCAAAAGTTATGATGTCGGCCGGTACTAGGTGGGTTGGTGGGTTGAAGTTAGATTTCCTTTTGAAATTAGTGTCACTTAAAGGTGCTTGGGCTTGTGTATTTTGTTGTTCAAAGAAAGATTTTAGTCTGAGTTTTCTAAAAAATTCACCCAGTTCACATTTCAATTTGAAACGATCCAACCTGGGGCTGGGTATAAACCCAAGGCCCTTTTCTAACACTGCGATTTCATCTGTAGATAATGGGACTTTCGATAGATTTGTTATCAGACTTGTTGGTTGCTCGGTCCTGCTCTCTGTTCCTGCGCCTTGCTCCGTGTGTCCAACTGACAATAACAGCCTTGTCTAACAACTTAGCGGTTTTTAGTACTAACTTTGGCTAGTAGAGTTTGTCTGTTGTAGATACTAACACTCTCCTGTTGTTTGAGTTATGGATTCATAGGGGTATGAGAGTGTTTTCTTATAACCCTTACTCCCTTGTTGATTAAATTAATACTAGTATTATCCAAATCAAACAATCATTTCACAATTTGTCGCATTTACGCGACCTTACCCGGACCGGACAGTGTGGGCAGTTCTTCGCCTTCCTCCTTCCAGCGCCCGATCGTTCTCTTACTCCATGATTTTACCGCAGCAGTCCTGTGGGATTCCAGTCAGGACAGTAGGTCACTCGAGAGAGGTCCGTTCAGAATCGGTGAAGTTCATTCAATCGGCAGCCGGACGAAGGCCCTCTCAAGGCAGGTATACTCCGATCATTTAGATGTTCACCTCATCGTCTGGATCTCTCTCACTGGACCTTATGTCACTGATGGGCCCCGCGTTGGGCGCCAATTGTAAAACGTGAGTCCATACTAGTATCGATGCCCGGATGGCTGGCGCAAGTCGCCTCTTAGTTCCCATTCTGAATAGTTACCAAAATAAAGAGACGGGCGCTGGAAGCCGGAGTCACAAGAACAGGATTTATTTCTCATGAGGAGAGCCTGTCATTTCGGACACGAAACACAGTGTCTTTCGGGAGGTGCTCTAACAAGTGAGCTGCAACGTCGTCTTTTATACTTTACAGAACACTTAGCATTACAATCATGACATTGTGAAACACGGAAAGGACATCCCCATGATCCTCGTGTCAATCCTACCCCACATATGTTCACAATAGGGACCCTTGACCTGCTGATAAGAGGGGAGGGTAATCACGCAGCTGAGTGTTCCGCCAACTTTTAAGATGTGTGCGCCTGATCATAACCCAGGGGGTGAGGTGCCCAGGATCAATAGTGGGTCCTTTGAAGAGGAGTGATTCCATACAATAAGCAGTAAACAGTATCTCCTGGCTTAGGCGATGACCTCAGACATGTGTGGACAGTCAATCGCGGAGGGAGGGTTTACTAACAGATGGGTCATTCATGAAAGGAGAGGAGGTGCTGGTCAGGCGCGGCCGTGACTCCCAAGGACAGGGTTTTGCAGAAGAAGAAGGTTTATGACTTACCCGTGTGAGGGAGAGGGGAGGGGGAACCAGGGTGGACATAGGGACAGAGTCGCACAGAGAGAGAGAGGTCTTATGACTTATGTGTGAGAGAGCGGGGGCAGTCAGGTGCAGCTGGGGAGGGCTATGTCAGCTAAGGCAAAGGATGCCTCTTCAAGAGGGAATGGGGGGTTTGCGTGGGTCAAGCAGGAGGGTTGCCTTTCAGGGCAGGGTCGCGCAGAGGGAGAGGGTTTCATAATCCATGCATGTGAGAGAGAGGGGGGTTCAGATACGCGCAGAAGGGAAGCCGGTGATTCTAATGAGCAGGAAAAAGGCCAGGGTGCCTAAAATGGCTGTCATGTACAAATGGGTGCGGGCTTTTACTGGCAGAGTGATGCGGTCAATATTTCACGGTATTCATGGTGCTTACAGGGAGAGGAGCGGGAAAAATGGAATAATGAACACTGTTTATGTACATCAATTTCTCAAATTTCCACAGTACTGGCATTTCCAAGTAGTAAACAGGTACTCTAAATAGCGAGTACCTGCACTTCTATATTTCTATATAGAGCACTGGTTACATTTGTACATGTACCTAAAAAGAAATGTAATTCAGTCCCAGAGCTGGTGGGACAATATTTTAATTCTGCCAATAGTTTTTTTCCCTTTTCCTGTGTTTTTTAATCGCCCTTTTGTATTTAATTAGGTCTGTACTGTGTTATGTCTTCAGGTTACAGTAATTTAAAGCCAATGGCACCTTTTACATTTTTTCTATGCCCAAAAATATCCCATTTATTTGTTATGTGCATAAAAACTAAAATAGTTTTTATAACCCTTCTAGGTACAGGGCATACCAGGAAACACGCAAACTGTTGTATTACAAATATTTGCAATGGTTAATTCTTTTTTAATTTAACATTTTCCTCACATGAACAGGGTGGCCACATTGAGGTAGGGTTTATGTTTAATTGAAATGAGCAAACTTAGTTCCAAATAGAAGAAAAATCTATTTGCATCCTTCCAGAGTGGTCATGTCATGTATTACATGGATTTTAGCCAGGGCCACTACAATTATGCGTCTGCAGTGATTTTCTCATAATTATAAATTTGGTGCATTTGGCACATAATCCATCATCTGCCACATAATCTGCAGATTTGAAGAAAAAAATAATTTTGTTTATAGCTCAAACAGTTCAAGAGTTACTAAAAAGGCAGAGACGTGCTCCAGCATGGTCGAAGGCCCTTTTCAAAACGTGACTGGTCCGCTTTATGTTGCTTATTGCTATATTTGGGTGTTAAACTGGTACTCAGGATGTGCAACCAATGCCCAGATAGTGTTACTAAGTTTAAAAATGATGGAGGGGCGGAGCTTGCCGGCAACTTAGATGTCTGCCTGAGCCCACAGCTCCGCCGTGCATAACCAACTATCCTGCCATTATCCTGCATTAGAGCCTCCAGATTGCGTGCCCTTCGCTTCCCCCGAGACAGAAATACACTGGAGCGGCTGGCGCTGCCCTTACTCCGGAGTCTCAGCGGCCGCTGAACCGCGCGAACCAGAGAGGCGGAATACGCATCGGAGGGCCGGAAAGCCACGAGCCACAGTGAAGCGGCAAGCTGAAGGACGTGCTGCGACGTGCGGCCGCGGTGGGCGGAGACGTCTCGGTGCTCCGTGGAGAGGCCCGGTGCCCCTGCGGCGGAACACACGCCCGGACTGCCAGGTGAGGAGGGGGGATGCTACATCGGAGCGGGTTGCCTCCCCCCCCCAGTCCTCGATCTGCCGAGTACAGCCCTTGCACTGCGGGGGACACAGGACCCGCGGGAGGAGCTGCTGACCGGTGCGGGACCGGAGGCGGAGCGCTGGGGGCCACATTCCTGTGCCAGAGTCACAAAGCGCACGGCGGCAGTTGGCACAGTGGCCCGGGGCCACAGGATCATTAAAGTGGAGGCCGTTATGTACACTCACCACTTCCCCTATTTAATATTAAAGTGGAGGCCGTTATGTACACTCACCACTTCCCCTATTTAATAGCACGACGCTTGGACCTGGGGGCCCTGGTCTTTCACCACGGGCACGGCAGCACAGGCCCAGCACCAAGAGCAGCAGAAGAGGATTGGGGGGGAATAGTGCTCCCATAGGGGGAACCCTGAGGAGCCGCTGCCTACCTGTAAGAAAGGGGCATCTTCCAACCCTCCACACTAGCGATCAGCGGAGCGGGGTCCCCTGCAGGATTGAATGTTCTTAGCCTAGTGCTGCTTGCCTCTGCACAGATTGACGTCTCTTCGATGCAGTGGGAACAGCAAAGTCATCACGGTACTGGGGTGCCCTTCCAGCAAAGGGGAACACAGTGAATAGGGCATGAAGAGGGACAGCCCCACGGATAGGCGGGCAGCGCCTGGCAGGGAAGCAGGGTCTAGTCGTCCCGGGGTGCGCCTGGCGACGCAGCATGGACACCCAGACACCGCAAACTGCCTGCAGAGACGCATAAATGCTCCCTGAGACTGGAGGCTGAGACGAACAGACGGCCTCGGTGGCACTACGGAGCTGATCAGGAGGGAGGCGTAGTCTGCGACGTTTGGCGTCTTCCCCGAGTGCTGAACCGTGGATGTGTATTATAGTTTTGGGCTAAAGACGAATCCCCAAGATGGTGAAAGGCGACAAAACTCAAAGCAAACTGCCCTTTGCGCAGAGGAGATCGCAGTCCCAAGGAGCCTCTGCGGAGGAAAGGGTATCCACAAGACCAGAGGGCGATCAGGCAGCAGGGCTAGACATCAAGGCTATGCTGGTGTCTATGGAAAAGAGTCTGCAGACCAGCATGTCCTCGCTGGGCTCCAAGATAGATGCACTCACGTACAGGATGGACCTCGTGGCGGAGCGCCTAGATAAACACGCTGAGAGGCACGACATGGCGGAGAGGAGAATGACGGAAGTGGAAGAAGCCCAGACGGAGTTAGACTCTGGCCATAAGAAACTGGAGAAGATAATGCAAACGTTGCAAGACAAGACGGAAGATTTAGAAGCCTGCTCACTTCGCTGCAACCTACGTATTACGGGCCTACCGTTAACCACACAAACAGGCACTATGGAGACCTTTGTGGGGAAGCTCCTCACCACGCTCCTGGGGAAAGGGGTGTTCTCAACAATGTTTGTAGTTGAACGGGCGCATCGTTCGTTGGGCCCAAGACCACGTCTTGGGGCTCCACCTCGCCCTATCATCGCCAAACTATTGAATTACCGAGATAGAGATACTGCCCTTAGACTGGCCAGGGCTAAAACTCCACTCCAATACGAGGGGTCGGTGATATCGCTATACCCAGATTTCACGGCCAAGGTGCAGGAGGCGCGTAAACACTTGTTCTGACCGACTTTTTAGGCCCTTCCTTGAGGGAAGGTGATTGAAGGTGACTTCAGTCTACTATCATTCTAGTGGAAGGATTAGAACCGTAAATAGAGCCTATTCACAAGGCGTGTTGATATAATTCCGTACCCTTTTCCTTAGATCAGGGCTTATAAACTTATGTTAGGGGATAGATTCATTAGTATTAGTGATAATCCGTCCTTTTGTAAGAGTATTAGTATACCTTCTATGGAGTTATGCTTATTTCGGGCCTTGTAGGCCTCAAACGGGAGAGACTCCATCTTTCTTTCTGCCCCAGCAGCTTGAGATGCTTTTAGGTCAAATGTAATGTTTTAGTTATGAGGTGTTGTTCTCTTGGAGAGAACCGGCTCAGGCTGGCCCTTATCGAAAGACTGTATTTTTCTCCATTCCGAAGACACAACATCAGGCCATCCGGCTGGGAACGTGTCCTTGGTACGGGGAGGTACAAGAATTTGGTGGGTGGCAGGTTACTGGCCGTAACTTTCCATGAAGGGACAAGCTTCCATATTAGTGAAAGCATGAGGCAGTGAATTAGTCAGTCTGTAGGCGGCAGCTAGCCATTAGCATCAATGCCATTAATTATTTCAGGGCAGATAGTCGCCATTTTAAAGTCCGAGACAGATCGAGAAGCTGATACTCTCTTAGAAAGATTGAAGTTATTTTAGCTGGAGCAGCTGGCGAGCTTTGACCTTTAGATCAGAGCATACAGAGTGAAGCAGTTAGTTAAGGGAACGAATACCAGAGTGGCTGAAACTGAGTTATAAGATCGAAGCCGAGAAGTGAAGATGGTCCGCGATTGAGAGGAGAGAGGAGTAGTGCAGAACAGCCAGAGAGAAAGCAGCTGATGAGAGGAAGGTTCCAGTGACTTGGAGGGAGGCGAAGGAGACAGAGCATAGCGGTGCAGACGTGTATCTGTGACTGCAGAGGTGTGACCTTAAAGACGAGCCAAGGCACAGACGAGAAGGGAACCCAGATGACTGCTGAGCCCAGACTTCATATTAATAAGGTGACTGTAGCGGGGACACGGGGGCCTTGACCCCGGACTGCGGGAGTGAACTCATAACGTGTGACCCCCCCCCTCTTATCTCCCCAGGCAGCGAACGAACCTACGTGGCACAGAGTGGAGGAAACATACAGCTGCGACGAGGAGGAATGGGAACATGGTCCCTTTAACTGGACAGGTATGCTGAAGGAGAAGGAGGAGCCTATACCGGACATAAAAGACTCCCTGCCCCAGGACCAGGTGTGTCTATACACCGGAGGAGCGGTCAGAGTGGATTGGAGAGGCGGTGAGGCGTGGAGCAGTGGAGAATCGAGAGGCGAGCGTGAAGAGAAGGCGAGGTATCGTGAGGACAGCGGGGGTCAAGGAGAAGACGAGCCAAGGACGGCTGAGGCGACTGGTTCAGGACGAGGTCAATCAGCATCCGAGGACGAAGACGGAGACAGCCCGGGAGGAGCTAAAGAGGCGGGAGCCGAGACCGGACCCGAGGTATCGTCGACAGGGATTTCAAGAACGAGAGAGCCGGCGACGGACGGAACAAGACACCGGTGGTTCCGAAGGCGACCGGCGGGATCAGCAGAGCCAGGAGGCCAACGACCCCACGCTTCGCCCAGCCACTCCCCCGGAGGGGCGTGGCTCACAGAGGTGCGTAACAAGGTTGCGGGGTGGGTGTGGAATAGACGCCGTGGGAGCCCCGGTCCCTTTGAGTAAATCCCCTGTGCACTTCACTCACTGCCAAGTTTGATAAACAGTTGCACCGTGTGATTCCTCACCCCCCTACCCTGCTAGGTTAAAAAGCACAACCCTGTACTGATACTTTCCTCTGTCTTGCTTCTCTCCTTCGGTGGAGGCTGGGACGACGGAGACCGACAGAAGCGGACGACGAGGGATCAATCTAAAGCGGCAAGAAGAGTGATCGGGAAGAGCCGGAGAGAGAGAAGTAGATCTCCGCGGCGACCTACCACCCGCCCTACTTGTACTGACCGTTTATATCACTCAATAAAGCCTAGTTTGAGAACTACTAAGACTCGACTCCTCCCTATACCAGTAGAGCCGATTACAGTGGTGGAGAATGCAGGCACCCCGACCATCTGTATAACCAAGATGGATGAAATCCTGCAACGATTAGCGAAGGGTCAAGAGCGGCTGGAATGGGTGGTCGAAAAGCAGATCCAATCGGCGGATGCCGACCGGGAGATCATGAAGGCTGCAGTGACGGCGCATGCCCTGGATCCAGTGATACCAACGGTGACCTCTTCGACGGGATCTGTGCCCCATAGCATAGGCGGAGTGTCACTTCAGAAATACATTCCGGGAGAGGACCCGGACTCGTTCCTCCTCAACTTTGAGAGAGTCGCCCGGGCCTGTGGCTGGCCCGTGGCCAAATGGCCCTTCTTTCTGGCACCCTTACTGGTGGGGGAAGCCCAGGCTGCCTACCAGGTCGCCAATCCTAAGGGGGATACATCATATCAAGACATTAAGCTAATAATCCTGGATCATTTGGGGCTTGATACTGAGGCTTATCGAATAAGGTTCAGGAAGGAGAGGGGTGTTCCGGGGGAAACTCCAAAAACCCTATTTGTCCGGCTGAAGATGGCGGCCGACAAATGGTTAACCCCCTCGGTGTGCACAAAAGAGGAGATCATGGACCGAGTCTACTTGGAACAATTCTTGGAGGCCCTACCCTTCGCCACACAAAGGTGGTTGAAACAACACCATAATCTAACCACGGCACAAGCAGTGGAAATGGCCACCACATTCACAAGGGCTCAACCCAGGTCTCTTCCTTCTTGGGATGTTGAGAAACCAAAAATGCCGATGAAAATTGAAAAGAAACCCCTGAGGCCCCCTGAACCCGTACGTTCTAAGCCATGGAGACCGGAGCCTCCGGTACCCACCGGACCCCAGTGCTTTGAGTGCGGTACATGGGGCCACATTGCTCGGATGTGTCCAAGGAGGAAGTCAGGAGAAGAGCCCATGGAAGTAGGCTACCTACCCCGAACAGTGCTATACTCTGCAGAAATGGGGCCAGCATTCAGGGTGAGTGTTAAGGTGAATGGTACCCCCATACAAGCATTGTTGGATTCGGGTTGCCGCCAGTCCGTGGTTCAATCATTACATGTGAAACCGACTCAAATAATACCCCAGGATCAGGTATACATCAGGTGTGTCCACGGCGATGTTAGGCCCTATCCAGTAGCCCTCCTTCCAATATGTCCCGTCGTGGGTAGACCTCAGTCAGTAAAAGTCGGAGTATTGCCCACCCTACCTGAGGACCTAATTATCGGAACGGACAACCCAGCCTTTCTGGAAATGTTTCACAGAAGCCTGAAACCTCAAAGGGGAAGGAATCCCGCACCAACCGTAAAACCCGCGTTGGTGTCCCAGGAGCCCTGGATACTAGACCGAAGTTTCCGGTTTGCCCAGGCTAACGATGCGTCCTTGTACAACGCCTGGGACAGCGCTCAAAGGACCCAGGGACATACCCCGGTGCTCTATCCTCGGTTCTTCGTCAAAAACGACCTACTGTACAGACAAGGGACTAAAGACGATCCAGAGCAACTGCTAGTCCCAGTGGCCTTCCGGGAACAGGTCTTGTTTTATTCACATGCCCACTTAGTGGCAGGCCACACCGGGGCTGAGAAAACAACGCAGAACATCCTCCGCCATTTCTACTGGCCCGGGATATACAAAGATACCATGGAATACTGTCAAACGTGCGAAACCTGTCAAAAAAAGAACATGACCAGGCCTTCCGCGGTGCCCCTCCAACCCCTACCCATCATAGGAGTCCCCTTCGAAAGGGTAGGCATGGACCTGATCGGACCCCTTCCAACAACAAGGAAAGGTCAACAGTACGTGCTGGTGATGGTAGATTATGCCATCCGATTCCCCGAGGCCTTCGCTTTATCATCTACGACGACACGACAGGTGGCCGATAAAATGTTGGAGCTGTTTTCCAGGGTGGGTTTCCCCAAAGAGATACTTACCGATCAGGGGACCCCCTTTGTGTCCAAATTGATGAAGGAAGTATGTCAACTGTTGAACATACACCAAATAAGAACCGCTGTTTATCATCCGCAGACAGACGGCCTGGTAGAGAGATACAACAGGACACTGAAGACTACCCTGAGGAAAATGCTTGAAGTAAATGGAAAAGAATGGGACCAAGTTCTACCCTTAGCCCTGTACGTGATCAGAGGGCAAAAACAGAGCAGCACGGGTTTTTCCTCCTTTGAACTTCTCTATGGGAGACAACCCCGGTCTCTCCTAGACATGACCAAGGAGGCTTGGGAGCAGGAACACCCTGAAGATACCCTGCACACATTGGAGTATGCACGAAACCTGCGGTCCAAGTTGGGAAAGATGAGAGACCTGGCCTACACCAACCTCGAGAGAAGCCAGAGAAGACAAAAATCCGTGTACGATAAGGGAAAGAGATGGAGGCGTCTACAAACAGGGGACTGGGCCCTAGTACTGCTCCCCTCCTCTACCCAGAAATTCAAAGCAGAATGGGGAGGACCATATCTTGTCGTTTCGACTATAGGAAACACCAGCTACAAGCTTCGGATAACTCCACGGAAGACTCAAGTATACCATATTAACTTACTCAAAAAGTGGTTAGGACCACCACCGGCGGGGGTACTGAACACCGAATCGTCTCATGGAGAGGACACTAACACCATCTGTAACTTAGTGATTAACGATGACCTGTTGGACCACGAGAGAAAGGATCTACAGATGACTCTAGGGCGACATGCTCCGATATTCTCCGATCAACCGGGAAGAACATCCCTGACGGAACACCAGATCCGGACCACCCCGGGCAAGATAGTAAAAATCAAGCCGTATCGAATACCGGAGGCACGAAGAAAAGGCATTCAAAAAGAAGTGGAGGACATGTTGAAGTTGAAAGTGATCCGGCCCTCTAACAGTCAGTGGTCCAGCCCCATCGTGATGATCCCCAAACCGGATGGAACCCGCCGGTTCTGTATGGATTTTAGAGCGCTCAACGACATATCCACCTTTGATGCCTACCCCATACCCCGGATTGATGAACTAATTGAAAAACTAGGGGAGGCCCGATACATCAGTACCATAGACCTAACAAAAGGGTACTGGCAGGTGCCCCTAAGGGAGGAGGATCGGCATAAAACGGCTTTTTCAACTGACTCAGGTCAATATGAGTTTACAGTACTGCCTTTCGGGCTGCACGGGGCCCCCGCAACTTTTCAAAGGCTCATGAATAATGTACTGAAACCCCACAAGGAGTATACGTCTGCCTATCTAGACGACATAGTGGTGTTCAGTCCGGATTGGACCTCCCACTTGACTCATCTGGATCAGGTATTCACAACGCTTCACCAAGCAGGGCTGACGATCAACGCCAAGAAGACGCGGTTGGCTTTCCAAAAAGTGAAATATCTCGGCTACGTACTGGGACACGGGATGATTGAACCCCAATTCGAGAAGGTCAGAGCTATATCAGAAACTCCCTTTCCTAGAACCAAGAAGGAGATGCGTGCGTTCCTTGGCCTGATCGGCTACTACAGGCGGTTCATTCCGCAGTTCGCACACCTGGCTTCCCCCCTAACGGATACCCTGCAATCCACAGTCAAGCAAGCGGTGCTATCGTCCCCCTCGGTGGACATGCTGAGAGCCTTTGACACCCTGAAAAGAAGGATCACGTCTTCGCCTATACTGACATCCCCCGATTTCGATCGTCCTTTCGCCCTACATACAGACGCCTCCGACTACGGCATTGGGGCGGTTCTGTCGCAACCGGGGGCGGACGGAGTGGACCATCCCGTAGTCTATGTCAGCCGCAAACTGTTTCCACGAGAGCTCAAATATCCTACGGTGGAGAAGGAATGCTTGGCCATAAGATGGGCCGTAGAGAAACTGGCCTATTATCTTGAGGGACGCCCCTTCACCCTGTACACAGACCATGCTCCCCTCCAGTGGATGGCCCGGAACAGAGCCAACAATCCGAGGGTACTGCGATGGTTCTTGTCTTTGCAGCCTTTTGCCTTTCGAGTGTGCCACAAGAAGGGGGTCGACAACACTGGGGCTGACTACCTGTCACGTAATCCCCTTCCCGAACGGAAGTGTCCAGGGGGGGAGGTGTGTAGCGGGGACACGGGGGCCTTGACCCCGGACTGCGGGAGTGAACTCATAACGTGTGACCCCCCCCTCTTATCTCCCCAGGCAGCGAACGAACCTACGTGGCACAGAGTGGAGGAAACATACAGCTGCGACGAGGAGGAATGGGAACATGGTCCCTTTAACTGGACAGGTATGCTGAAGGAGAAGGAGGAGCCTATACCGGACATAAAAGACTCCCTGCCCCAGGACCAGGTGTGTCTATACACCGGAGGAGCGGTCAGAGTGGATTGGAGAGGCGGTGAGGCGTGGAGCAGTGGAGAATCGAGAGGCGAGCGTGAAGAGAAGGCGAGGTATCGTGAGGACAGCGGGGGTCAAGGAGAAGACGAGCCAAGGACGGCTGAGGCGACTGGTTCAGGACGAGGTCAATCAGCATCCGAGGACGAAGACGGAGACAGCCCGGGAGGAGCTAAAGAGGCGGGAGCCGAGACCGGACCCGAGGTATCGTCGACAGGGATTTCAAGAACGAGAGAGCCGGCGACGGACGGAACAAGACACCGGTGGTTCCGAAGGCGACCGGCGGGATCAGCAGAGCCAGGAGGCCAACGACCCCACGCTTCGCCCAGCCACTCCCCCGGAGGGGCGTGGCTCACAGAGGTGCGTAACAAGGTTGCGGGGTGGGTGTGGAATAGACGCCGTGGGAGCCCCGGTCCCTTTGAGTAAATCCCCTGTGCACTTCACTCACTGCCAAGTTTGATAAACAGTTGCACCGTGTGATTCCTCACCCCCCTACCCTGCTAGGTTAAAAAGCACAACCCTGTACTGATACTTTCCTCTGTCTTGCTTCTCTCCTTCGGTGGAGGCTGGGACGACGGAGACCGACAGAAGCGGACGACGAGGGATCAATCTAAAGCGGCATGAAGGAGTGATCGGGAAGAGCCGGAGAGAGAGAAGTAGATCTCCGCGGCGACCTACCACCCGCCCTACTTGTACTGACCGTTTATATCACTCAATAAAGCCTAGTTTGAGAACTACTAAGACTCGACTCCTCCCTATACCAGTAGAGCCGATTACAGTGACGTTGACCCTTTCTTATTAGCGTGCACATTCTAACCTTTCATTTTCCTTTGCAGGCTATATGTTATAGTATAGTGTTATATTGATATTGTTGTTCTGATAAATAAAGTACCCCAGTTCTTAGTGAACCGGCATGTGCCTCTTATTCTTATATGAAAAGGTAACCTGTTCTTCTAGTCAGGTACTGTTTCGCGAACGGACGCAACTCCCGATCAGGTAAGCAGTGGTTGAATAATGAGGGAGAGAGGAGCCCTTGAAGTAGAGGATAAGTTGTACATCATCTAATTCGGCTATCATTGTGTGACCCATAATATCGTAGTATTATACCTTTAGTAAATAGCGAGAGATTCCCCAATATGGAAAGCTAACGGTATTCATAGGAAAGTGATGCTCGTCGGGAGACGGCGTTAAAGAGAGCACCAGTGGGATACTGGTGTGTATACCCACAGGATTGTGGCTTGTAATGTAAGTAAGAGAGCACCAGGGGGGATACTGGTGTCTATACCCACAAGATTGTGGCTTGTACGTAGATAAAAGAGAGTACCAGGGGGGATACTGGTATTTATACCCACAAGATTGTGGCTTGAGCGAGCACTGGTTGCGGCCAGTGTGTAATGGTATATAATCAGAACTGCCCCAGGGTAGAACAGTCTGGGCCTGAGTTGCTGCGAGACTAGCTGGTATGAGTGTGATATTGTAGAAAACTTAGGCATGTACATTGCTAATTCCCCATCCTTGGGTAGGAGACATAGATACCTGTTGTAAATAGGTCCTAAGGAGGGAGGTGATTACGTTCCGGCTGGGTTGGTTGTGCTCTGATGAGCTGATTCTATCTGGTCCGAGAGTCCGGTCGTTATATCTGGCGTCACAAACTGTTTACGAAGCCTGTGTGCGCTGTATTGTTTTTATCTTGTTGGTTTGCGCTCGGCTCGTACGTGGTTTATTTTGTATATTATTTGTTAATAGTTGTATATATCTTTTTGATTTCTCAAAATGTTTTTGCGGAGGTCGAAATCTACTTTCAAATTGCCTGTTGAAATTCCCGGCTGGGAATCAACGCCTTACGAGGCCTTGGCCCGTGAGTGGGCCGATTCTACTGGTTAGAGTGAGAATTGGAGTTCTTGTTTGGAGCTGGCGGAGCCGGCTAATGTGATTTCTTGCTTACAGAAAGCGCCAGTAGTGAAGGGTGAGGAGCTTCCTATTTTAGGACGCAGAGGTTGGATTGTTTTAACAGCGTACAGGATTGTACATGAGAAATTTTTAAAATTGCAGAAACAATATGCTGACATGGAGGAAAAGTTTGTTGAAGTGCAGAATGCTCATACTCTTTTGCGATGTCAAAATAAATTGCTTGCCGACAAACTTGAAACTTATCAGACTATAGCCGAAAGGGCTGCTGTTCGAATTGCGAAATACAAATATAAGAATCGTCGTGGTCGTGTTTCTAAACGGAAGGTGCGTCTAGTCGTGGCGAAAGCCGGGTTGGACTGGAATCCTGATGAATGGGATGGTAATATCTGGGACTCGAATGATTCTGGTTCCTCGGCTGAGGAATCTGACAGGCGCAAGTTTTCTCGCTCCGGACGTGACTGTAAATCTGCTTCTTGTGATAAACATGATGATTCCGGCGACCGTGGTCGCTCTTCCCGTTCTAATGACGTTTCTCATTCTGATTGTTCTTCTAAATCTATGGATCGGGCTTCTTCGGATGCTCGTCCGGAGGTTTCTGCGCATCCGGTCTTTCGACGTAAATTACAACAAGCTCTTGGTAATCCAAATGGTATTCCTTTGGATAGTTTAGAAGATTTTACACAACAGGAAGTTAGTGACATTTTGCAACGATTTCGACAACGGCCTGGTGAGGCCTTGCTTACATGGATTGTGCGCCTTTATGAGTTAGGCGCTGCGGGTATCATGTTAGATACAGGAGATACCTTGAAATTTTGCTCTTTAAGTTCCGATTCTACTGTACAAGATCATTTCCGGAATTATAATGCTGCTGGCCAGATTAGTCTGCTCCAGTTAGCGACTGATGGCTGTAATCACAAATACCCTACTGAATCTGATTGGCCTGTAAATGACAAGCCGTGGTACACCTTGCGCGATGCAGCCCAACGGCTGAAAGAGGAGGTGATGAAAACTGCGATTTTTCTGAGTACCGCTGACAGATTGTTGGACGGTTTGTTAACTTCCTCTGTGCGTAATCGTATCATCCGTTCTTCCCCTGTTGCTTATAAGCAGGTTATGATGACTTTGTTAATCAATCAAACTGGCAATGCTTTGTCTATGGTGCTTGAATCTGTCCGTCAGCTTGGTGAGTTGGGTGACTGGTTTAAACCTGAGAGGCAGTCCAGACCCGAGGGTCGTACTCCTGGAGACCATAAATTCTCTAGACGTGATATGTTTCTTGCACTGTTGGCTGATGGTGTGAAACAGGAAGACATTGATGGTGAGCCTAATAATCGCTTGTGGGACATGTTAGGCAAGCGTGGTTTGGATCGAAAGGAGGGTGCCCGGCGTGTGCGAAAGAATGATTGTGATCGTGGTTATTCTGATGACAGTGGAGACGAAAGACGTCATGATGATTCTGATCGTCGTGGTGAACGACGGCATGAGCGTGATGTGTCCCCTCGCCGTGCAAAAGAGAGAGGGCGAGAGGGGGAGAGAGAAAGGGGGAGAGATGACCTTGTTAACAGCAGATATAGAGAGGAAAGGGATCAGTCCCCTGAGTTGAGGAGAAGGGAGGATCAACACAGACTTTCCGATCGAAATTCACAGTACCATACAGATGACAGGAATCCATTTCATAATGGAGATGGATATGAACATGATGTTTTAACACCCAAGAAATATGAGAGCATTTATCCTGATTTCTCCTGGATGACAGAACGCAGTAAAAATGACTAGGAAATAGGTCAAGCTCCAGTACGCAGGTGGGCTCATAAAGACAATAGACCCTATGTAGATATTGAAACTTTTTGGAAACATCGTAATATCCAAAGGGCCCGAGCATTGGTAGATACGGGAGCGGAGGCCACTCTTATTCACGGAAAATCAAAGAAATTTAAAGGCCAATTTTTTACAATTACTGGTTTAGGTGGAAAGGAAACCCTGCAGTGCAAACTGCACTTGAAATGAGAATAGGCAGAATTCCCCGAAAAGAATATTCTGTATTAGTTGTGCCACTTTTGGAATACATAATCAGAATTGACATTTTAAAAGGAATGACTTTGCATTTAGATGACGGCTGTTATCAATTTGGAACTAAACATTATATATCGCCCAGACCTGTACGGGTTGGTCGTTTAAGAATGCCCCCATAAAAATGCCCCGGGCTACAAAAATTGTTTCTCAGAAACAGTACCGTATTCCAGGTGGCCATGAAGAAATTAGTGCTACTATTCAGGATTTGGTGGATGCAGGAGTTATAACTCCGGTTACTTCTGCTTGGAATAATCCCGTTTGGCCCGTGCGTAAGAGTGATAATTCTTGGCGCATGACTGTTGATTACTGCGAATTGAACAAACACACACCCCCTTTGACTGTTGCAGTACCAGACATCATTACTTTAATTGAAAGAATTCAAAAACATCCAGGTACATGGTATGCGTCCATTGATATTGCCAATGCTTTCTTTTCAATTCCGATTGCCCCTGAGTGTCAGAAACAATTCAGTTTTACATGGAATGGACGTCAAATGACGTTTAGAAGTCTTCCCCAAGGCTATGTACACAGTCCTACGATTTGTCACCGGCTGGTGGCGGAACATTTGTCTGAAATATCTGTACACCCGCAAATCCAGATATGTCACTTTATTGATGACATTTTAATTCAAGGTGAGACACAAGACCAAGTTCAGACCCAGTTAGATCAAATCATTGATTGCTTACGCAAAAAAGGTTGGGAAATCAATCCCGATAAGTTGCAAGGTCCATCTCAAAATGTGAAATTTTTAGGCATCAATTGGCATGAAGGTCACAGAGAGGTGATTCCACAAGTGAAACAGAAAATTCTTGATTTTGCAGTCCCAAGAAATAGGAAAGAAGCCCAAAGATTCATTGGTTTATTTGTTTTTTGGCGCCAGCATATTCCACACTTGAGTCAGATTTTGGCTCCTTTATACCGAGTCACTCGCAAAAAGAATGTGTTTGAATGGGGTAAACTACAGCAGGATGCGTTTAATTTGGCAAAAGAAGCGATTCAGTATGCTTTGGATTTATGGCTTGTGTGCAAAGGTAATGTGGATTTGAATGTGTCCGTGCAAGGTCTTTATGCAAATTGGAGTTTGTGGCAAAAACAAAGCAGAAATAAAGTACCATTAGGTTTCTGGACTAAAAAGTTACCCGATGCTGGTGAGCGTTATACACCTTTTGAGAAACAATTGCTTGCATGTTATTGGGCTCTGGTGGATACCGAGCAACTGACTTTGGGACATGATGTGATTTTGAGACCTGAAATTCCTATTATGCAGTGGGTTTTGAGTTCGCCGAAAACTCATCGAATTGGACATGCTCTAGAGGCGAGTGTGATTAAGTGGAAGTGGTACATACAAGACAGGGCACGTGTGGGACCGAAAGGTGTAGCATCCTTACATGAGCAAGTGGCGCAGGTGCCATCGACTGAGACTGGGAGTGATTGCTCCGTACCTGTAGTACAGGAGTCTCCTGTTAAGTGGGGTAAGCCATTTGATGATTTGTCCGCGGAGGACAGAAACCATGTGTGGTTTACGGATGGTTCAGCGAGTTACATAGGAGAGAAACGGCATTGGAAGGCAGTGTCCTATAATCCCATCACACAAAAATTGCTGAGTACAACTGGTGAGGGAAAGAGTAGTCAATTTGCTGAATTATATGCTGTTTATCAAGTTTTGAAACAAGAGTTACCTGGCACATGTCATATTTTGACTGATTCCTGGTCCACTGCTAATGGACTGGCAGTTTGGTTACCGACTTGGCATTCTCATAATTGGGAATTGCATTCAAAAGAACTGTGGGGAAAAGAACTATGGCAAGAAATTTAGGAAATGCTCCCACAAAGTACTGTTACAATCTTTCATGTGGATGCTCATACCCCGATAGACTCCCTTGACAAATTCTTTTATAACATTGCAGATGAAAAATCTAAAATTGCTGAGGCAGTGGTGGACATGCAAGATTCTGATTTGGCGGGATTGGCGAAGTGGGCCCACCAGAAAGCAGGACATTTTGGAGAGAGAGCCACTAGCAGGTGGGCCACCGATCGAGGAATTTATATTCCCTTAAATTTGATTAAAGACACCATATTGCATTGTCCTATTTGTCAACATTCTAGACAACGAAAAGTACCTCAAATTGTTAAAGGTCATTTACATCGAGGAAAATTGCCCGCTCAAATTTAGCAGATTGATTATATTGGTCCACTCCCTATGAGTAAAAACTGCCAATACGTTTGTAGCATTGTTGATACATACAGTGGCCTTTTAGTGGCCTTTCCCTGTAAACGAGCTACCCAAGTGAATACCATTAAAACATTGGAATTGATTATGCTCTATTATGGTGTTCCATTTCAAATTCAATCTGACAATGCATCCCATTTTCGAGGAAGATTGGTGCAGGAATTTTGTGTGGAAAATAACATCGAATGGGTGTTTCATATACCATATTATCCACAGGCATCAGGCCTTATTGAGAGAATGAATGGTTTGCTGAAAGATCAATTGCGAAAATTAACTGACAATAAATATAAGAATTGGAGAGATTATTTGTTTCAAGCACTGTTAATTCTAAATAATCGTCCCTTTTTAAATGCTGAATCTCCATTAATGCGTTTATTTCCTCCAGCTATTGATGCAAAGCCAAACACCCTTGGCAATACTGTAATGTACTGGGAAATTTCCCCCGGAGCACTGGCTCCATGCAGAGCAACCCCGGGTTCCGCAGGCTTGGACCTGCATGCCATGAATGACACTACTATTAAAAGCAGAGATCGAGTTATCATTGAAACTGGTGTTGGTGTCTGTATACCAACTGGAAATTTTGGACTGATCGCCCCTAGATCGGGCCTGGCCTTAAAAGGCATTCAAGTACTTGGAGGAGTCATTGACAGCGATTATCAGGGAGAGATTAAGGTGCTCCTGCTGAATAGCAGTGAGGTTGATTTATTAATTCACAAAACGGACCGAATTGCTCAGTTGCTGATAATGCCTGTTTTCAGTGGTGAGATTCAAAAAGGCACTGCCCCAACGTTGCTAACTGTACGAGGACAAAAAGGTTTTGCTCCACGGATAATCCTGGAGCTAGAGTATGGGTGCAATCGCCTAAAAATCCCCCTGAACAAGCTGAAATTATTGCAACAGGTCATGATAATACGATTCTAGTCATGAGACCAGGGAAAGATAGCTGGGAAGCTGTCCCGGCTGACAAATGTTACTTACGAGAATGAATAATGCCTGTATTTGATTTTCTTTCAGATCATTCTCTGGACTGTTGCTGCAGGATGTGTCGGCGTTGGACTCCTTTTGGTCTGCTACGTCGGGAAAGGAGGGAACCCACAGACTTTGGTTGATTCGATAACCCGAGTACCGCGTTCCTTTGCTGTGTGGGATTCATCATCTAATTTTTGGACTACTTTAGTTAAACGAGTTACCAATTCTCCACATTTTTGCTTGACACCGATGCGTTCGGTGACTGACATTCTAGCGACCTGTTTGGTTGCTGTCCCTGCTTCGTTGGAGACTTTAGCTCATATCTTTAATATTTCAAATGCCCGCCCCAACGTGATCCTTGGTAATTTCGCAACCCATGAATATTGTCCTTTATGCACTGTACTTTTAGATCCAATACCACCGATTCATTCCCAAATAACCACATATAATATTACTCAGGGATACTTATGCTTCTTCCTTACATGTGATCCCAATGCAATTACTGAATGTATGCGTTTAAAACTAAAAGCGGCCACTTCTTTTTCAGCTCATTAACGAACTTTGTGCTCCTGAAGACCTCCGAAATCATGTACTTCTGTTAAAAATAATATGACCTGTAAAAGTTTAGTAGTTACCCCTAGCCATTATCGTACAATGTTGTTACCTTCTGGATGGCTTTTTTCTTGTGGTAACACCTCCTGGCCCTACATTCCTGCAAACCATTCTTGGAGGCCCTTGTGCCATCACTAGACTAAGCTTATTGATGTTTTCCTCACATCCTAATACATATTCCCGTGTGGTTCGTGTTGCTATGATGTTACATGAAGACTGTGATTCTTCCCTGCATTTATATTCCAAATCTGAATACCTTAGTTTAGCTATTTCAATTATTGGTGTTCCAGCCTTGGCTGTCTATAATGCTAAATCTATAGGGAAGATGGCCTGCTGGATGGTAAAATCTATTAATCATACTTCTACAATTCTATCTGACATGCTACTAGACGCCCAGGGTGAACGCAGAGCTATCTTGCAGAACCGGGCTGCTATCAATTATCTTTTACTCAAACATGGCCATGACTGTTCTGACTTTGAGGGCATTTGCTGTTTCAATTTATCGGATCATACTAAATCCATTCAGGCTCATATTGACAAACTTCATGACTTGACTGAAGAGGTTAGAAAACACATTGACCAGGGCTGGTTTGACTGGCTCTTCAATTGTTTACCTGACTTACATTCTCTACGACAAATATTAGGGGGTCTTATGATTACTGTTAGCATTTTAGTAGCTGTTTGCTGCTTTATTCAGTGCATTCCTTCCTTACTCCAGTACTGTAGATTTCGTACGAGAAATAGATCAGTTAGTTTTGTTTCATATTATTCTTCTACAGATGTTAGCTCCATTTAGCGAATGATCAGTGGCCTAAAGTCAAGGGTGAAATGTTCTGACTGACTTTTTCGGCCCTTCCTTGAGGGAAGGTGATTGAAGGTGACTTCAGTCTACTATCATTCTAGTGGAAGGATTAGAACCGTAAATAGAGCCTATTCACAAGGCGTGTTGATATAATTCCGTACCCTTTTCCTTAGATTAGGGCTTATAAACTTATGTTAGGGGATAGATTCATTAGTATTAGTGATAATCCGTCCTTTTGTAAGAGTATTAGTATACCTTCTATGGAGTTATACTTTTTTCGGGCCTTGTAGGCCTCAAACGGGAGAGACTCCATCTTTCTTTCTGCCCCAGCAGCTTGAGATGCTTTTAGGTCAAATGTAATGTTTTAGTTATGAGGTGTTGTTCGCTTGGAGAGAACCGGCTCAGGCTGGCCCTTATCGAAAGACTGTATTTTTCTCCATTCCGAAGACACAACATCAGGCCGGCCGGGTGGAAACGTGTCCTTGGTACGGGGAGGTACAAGAATTTGGTGGGCGGCAGGTTACTGGCCGTAACTTTCCATGAAGGGACAAGCTTCCATATTAGTGAAAGCATGAGGCAGTGAATTAGTCAGTCTGTAGGCGGCAGCTAGCCGTTAGCATCAATGCCATTAATTATTTCAGCAAACACAACAGGTGATGGACCGAATGTGGATCAATGTCACACACTCACCCCAGTCCAAAGATCTGGGCCCAAATCCATCATTTTTTTGCACTCCACACCACCCTGGGTTAGACAATGGCGATATGCAAATCAGCTCTGACCCTGTGCCCCATGGGAACAGTCCAGTCCGAACTACAAAAGCCATGTCCTTCCCAGAACGGAATCAAGCATCCGAGGACCGGACCGGTTTCGAGGTAACACCTCTCATCAGCCCGGCTAACTTGACTCCAGTGGTGTGGAGTGCCTGGGACCCACGTCTGGGCATCCCCAGCGCACTTAGGGCGGAATATGCAAACACAACAGGTGATGGACCGAATGTGGATCAATGGCACACACTCACCCCAGTCCAAAGATCTGGGCCCAAATCCATCGTTTTTTTGCACTCCACACCACCCTGGGTTAGACAATGGCGATATGCAAATCAGCTCTGACCCTGTGCCCCATGGGAACAGTCCAGTCCGAACTACAAAAGCCATGTACTTCCCAGAACGGAATCAAGCATCCGAGGACCGGACCGGTTTCGAAGTAACACCTCTCATCAGCCCGGCTAGCTTGACTCCAGTGGTGTGGAGTGCCTGGGACCCACGTCTGGGCATCCCCAGCGCACTTAGGGCGGAATATGCAAACACAACAGGTGATGGACCGAATGTGGATCAATGTCACACACTCACCCCAGTCCAAAGATCTGGGCCCAAATCCATCGTTTTTTTGCACTCCACACCACCCTGGGTTAGACAATGGCGATATGCAAATCAGCTCTGACCCTGTGCCCCATGGGAACAGTCCAGTCCGAACTACAAAAGCCATGTCCTTCCCAGAACGGAATCAAGCATCCGAGGACCGGACCGGTTTCGAGGTAACACCTCTCATCAGCCCGGCTAGCTTGACTCCAGTGGTGTGGAGTGCCTGGGACCCACGTCTGGGCATCCCCAGCGCACTTAGGGCGGAATATGCAAACACAACAGATGATGGACCGAATGTGGATCAATGTCACACACTCACCCCAGTCCAAAGATCTGGGCCCAAATCCATCGTTTTTTTGCACTCCACACCACCCTGGGTTAGACAATGGCGATATGCAAATCAGCTCTGACCCTGTGCCCTATGGGAACAGTCCAGTCCGAACTACAAAAGCCATGTCCTTCCCAGAACGGAATCAAGCATCCGAGGACCGGACCGGTTTCGAGGTAACACCTCTCATCAGCCCGGCTAGCTTGACTCCAGTGGTGTGGAGTGCCTGGGACCCACGTCTGGGCATCCCCAGCGCACTTAGGGCGGATTCTGCAAACACAACAGGTGATGGACCGAATGTGGACCAATGTCACACACTCACCCCAGTCCAAAGATCTGGGCCCAAATCCATCGTTTGTTTGCACTCCACACCACCCTGGGTTAGACAATGGCGATATGCAAATCAGCTCTGACCCTGTGCCCCATGGGAACAGTCCAGTCCGAACTACAAAAGCCATGTCCTTCCCAGAACGGAATCAAGCATCCGAGGACCGGACCGGTTTCGAGGTAACACCTCTCATCAGCCCGGCTAGCTTGACTCCAGTGGTGTGGAGTGCCTGGGACCCACGTCTGGGCATCCCCAGCGCACTTAGGGCAGAATATGCAAACACAACAGGTGATGGACCGAATGTGGATCAATGTCACACACTCACCCCAGTCCAAAGATCTGGGCCCAAATCCATCGTTTTTTTGCACTCCACACCACCCTGGGTTAGACAATGGCGATATGCAAATCAGCTCTGACCCTGTGCCCCATGGGAACAGTCCAGTCCGAACTACAAAAGCCATGTCCTTCCCAGAACGGAATCAAGCATCCGAGGACCGGACCGGTTTCGAGGTAACACCTCTCATCAGCCCGGCTAGCTTGACTCCAGTGGTGTGGAGTGCCTGGGACCCACGTCTGGGCATCCCCAGCGCACTTAGGGCGGAATATGCAAACACAACAGGTGATGGACCGAATGTGGATCAATGTCACACACTCACCCCAGTCCAAAGATCTGGGCCCAAATCCATCGTTTTTTTGCACTCCACACCACCCTGGGTTAGACAATGGCGATATGCAAATCAGCTCTGACCCTGTGCCCCATGGGAACAGTCCAGTCCGAACTACAAAAGCCATGTCCTTCCCAGAACGGAATCAAGCATCCGAGGACCGGACCGGTTTCGAGGTAACACCTCTCATCAGCCCGGCTAGCTTGACTCCAGTGGTGTGGAGTGCCTGGGACCCACGTCTGGGCATCCCCAGCGCACTTAGGGCGGATTCTGCAAACACAACAGGTGATGGACCGAATGTGGACCAATGTCACACACTCACCCCAGTCCAAAGATCTGGGCCCAAATCCATCGTTTGTTTGCACTCCACACCACCCTGGGTTAGACAATGGCGATATGCAAATCAGCTCTGACCCTGTGCCCCATGGGAACAGTCCAGTCCGAACTACAAAAGCCATGTCCTTCCCAGAACGGAATCAAGCATCCGAGGACCGGACCGGTTTCGAGGTAACACCTCTCATCAGCCCGGCTAGCTTGACTCCAGTGGTGTGGAGTGCCTGGGACCCACGTCTGGGCATCCCCAGCGCACTTAGGGCAGAATATGCAGACACAACAGGTGATGGACCGAATGTGGATCAATGTCACACACTCACCCCAGTCCAAAGATCTGGGCCCAAATCCATCGTTTTTTTGCACTCCACACCACCCTGGGTTAGACAATGGCGATATGCAAATCAGCTCTGACCCTGTGCCCCATGGGAACAGTCCAGTCCGAACTACAAAAGCCATGTCCTTCCCAGAACAGAATCAAGCATCCGAGGACCGGACCGGTTTCGAGGTAACACCTCTCATCAGCCCGGCTAGCTTGACTCCAGTGGTGTGGAGTGCCTGGGACCCACGTCTGGGCATCCCCAGCGCACTTAGGGCGGAATATGCAAACACAACAGGTGATGGCCCGAATGTGGATCAATGTCACACACTCACCCCAGTCCAAAGATCTGGGCCAAATCCATCGTTTTTTTGCACTCCACACCACCCTGGGTTAGACAATGGCGATATGCAAATCAGCTCTGACCCTGTGCCCCATGGGAACAGTCCAGTCCGAACTACAAAAGCCATGTCCTTCCCAGAACGGAATCAAGCATCCAAGGACCGGACCGGTTTCGAGGTAACACCTCTCATCAGCCCGGCTAGCTTGACTCCAGTGGTGTGGAGTGCCTGGGACCCACGTCTGGGCATCCCCAGCGCACTTAGGGCGGAATATGCAAACACAACAGGTGATGGACCGAATGTGGATCAATGTCACACACTCACCCCAGTCCAAAGATCTGGGCCCAAATCCATCGTTTTTTTGCACTCCACACCCCCCTGGGTTAGACAATGGCGATATGCAAATCAGCTCTGACCCTGTGCCCCATGGGAACAGTCCAGTCCGAACTACAAAAGCCATGTCCTTCCCAGAACGGAATCAAGCATCCGAGGACCGGACCGGTTTCGAGGTAACACCTCTCATCAGCCCGGCTAGCTTGACTCCAGTGGTGTGGAGTGCCTGGGACCCACGTCTGGGCATCCCCAGCGCACTTAGGGCGGAATATGCAAACACAACAGGTGATGGACCGAATGTGGATCAATGTCACACACTCACCCCAGTCCAAAGATCTGGGCCCAAATCCATCGTTTTTTTGCACTCCACACCCCCCTGGGTTAGACAATGGCGATATGCAAATCAGCTCTGACCCTGTGCCCCATGGGAACAGTCCAGTCCGAACTACAAAAGCCATGTCCTTCCCAGAACGGAATCAAGCATCCGAGGACCGGACCGGTTTTGAGGTAACACCTCTCATCAGCCCGGCTAGCTTGACTCCAGTGGTGTGGAGTGCCTGGGACCCACGTCTGGGCATCCCCAGCGCACTTAGGGCGGAATATGCAAACACAACAGGTGATGGACCGAATGTGGATCAATGTCACACACTCACCCCAGTCCTAAGATCTGGGCCCAAATCCATCGTTTTTTTGCACTCCACACCACCCTGGGTTAGACAATGGCGATATGCAAATCAGCTCTGACCCTGTGCCCCATGGGAACAGTCCAGTCCGAACTACAAAAGCCATGTCCTTCCCAGAACGGAATCAAGCATCCGAGGACCGGACCGGTTTCGAGGTAACACCTCTCATCAGCCCGGCTAGCTTGACTCCAGTGGTGTGGAGTGCCTGGGACCCACGTCTGGGCATCCCCAGCGCACTTAGGGCGGAATATGCAAACACAACAGGTGATGGACCGAATGTGGATCAATGTCACACACTCACCCCAGTCCAAAGATCTGGGCCCAAATCCATCGTTTTTTTGCACTCCACACCACCCTGGGTTAGACAATGGCGATATGCAAATCAGCTCTGACCCTGTGCCCCATGGGAACAGTCCAGTCCGAACTACAAAAGCCATGTCCTTCCCAGAACGGAATCAAGCATCCGAGGACCGGACCGGTTTCGAGGTAACACCTCTCATCAGCCCGGCTAGCTTGACTCCAGTGGTGTGGAGTGCCTCGGACCCACGTCTGGGCATCCCCAGCGCACTTAGGGCGGAATATGCAAACACAACAGGTGATGGACCGAATGTGGATCAATGTCACACACTCACCCCAGTCCAAAGATCTGGGCCCAAATCCATCGTTTTTTTGCACTCCACACCACCCTGGGTTAGACAATGGCGATATGCAAATCAGCTCTGACCCTGTGCCCCATGGGAACAGTCCAGTCCGAACTACAAAAGCCATGTCCTTCCCAGAACGGAATCAAGCATCCGAGGACCGGACCGGTTTCGAGGTAACACCTCTCATCAGCCCGGCTAGCTTGACTCCAGTGGTGTGGAGTGCCTGGGACCCACGTCTGGGCATCCCCAGCGCACTTAGGGCGGATTCTGCAAACACAACAGGTGATGGACCGAATGTGGACCAATGTCACACACTCACCCCAGTCCAAAGATCTGGGCCCAAATCCATCGTTTGTTTGCACTCCACACCACCCTGGGTTAGACAATGGCGATATGCAAATCAGCTCTGACCCTGTGCCCCATGGGAACAGTCCAGTCCGAACTACAAAAGCCATGTCCTTCCCAGAACGGAATCAAGCATCCGAGGACCGGACCGGTTTCGAGGTAACACCTCTCATCAGCCCGGCTAGCTTGACTCCAGTGGTGTGGAGTGCCTGGGACCCACGTCTGGGCATCCCCAGCGCACTTAGGGCGGAATATGCAAACACAACAGGTGATGGACCGAATGTGGATCAATGTCACACACTCACCCCAGTCCAAAGATCTGGGCCCAAATCCATCGTTTTTTTGCACTCCACACCACCCTGGGTTAGACAATGGCGATATGCAAATCAGCTCTGACCCTGTGCCCCATGGGAACAGTCCAGTCCGAACTACAAAAGCCATGTCCTTCCCAGAACGGAATCAAGCATCCGAGGACCGGACCGGTTTCGAGGTAACACCTCTCATCAGCCCGGCTAGCTTGACTCCAGTGGTGTGGAGTGCCTGGGACCCACGTCTGGGCATCCCCAGCGCACTTAGGGCGGAATATGCAAACACAACAGGTGATGGACCGAATGTGGATCAATGTCACACACTCACCCCAGTCCAAAGATCTGGGCCAAATCCATCGTTTTTTTGCACTCCACACCACCCTGGGTTAGACAATGGCGATATGCAAATCAGCTCTGACCCTGTGCCCCATGGGAACAGTCCAGTCCGAACTACAAAAGCCATGTCCTTCCCAGAACGGAATCAAGCATCCGAGGACCGGACCGGTTTCGAGGTAACACCTCTCATCAGCCCGGCTAGCTTGACTCCAGTGGTGTGGAGTGCCTGGGACCCACGTCTGGGCATCCCCAGCGCACTTAGGGCGGAATATGCAAACACAACAGGTGATGGACCGAATGTGGATCAATGTCACACACTCACCCCAGTCCAAAGATCTGGGCCCAAATCCATCGTTTTTTTGCACTCCACACCCCCCTGGGTTAGACAATGGCGATATGCAAATCAGCTCTGACCCTGTGCCCCATGGGAACAGTCCAGTCCGAACTACAAAAGCCATGTCCTTCCCAGAACGGAATCAAGCATCCGAGGACCGGACCGGTTTTGAGGTAACACCTCTCATCAGCCCGGCTAGCTTGACTCCAGTGGTGTGGAGTGCCTGGGACCCACGTCTGGGCATCCCCAGCGCACTTAGGGCGGAATATGCAAACACAACAGGTGATGGACCGAATGTGGATCAATGTCACACACTCACCCCAGTCCTAAGATCTGGGCCCAAATCCATCGTTTTTTTGCACTCCACACCACCCTGGGTTAGACAATGGCGATATGCAAATCAGCTCTGACCCTGTGCCCCATGGGAACAGTCCAGTCCGAACTACAAAAGCCATGTCCTTCCCAGAACGGAATCAAGCATCCGAGGACCGGACCGGTTTCGAGGTAACACCTCTCATCAGCCCGGCTAGCTTGACTCCAGTGGTGTGGAGTGCCTGGGACCCACGTCTGGGCATCCCCAGCGCACTTAGGGCGGAATATGCAAACACAACAGGTGATGGACCGAATGTGGATCAATGTCACACACTCACCCCAGTCCAAAGATCTGGGCCCAAATCCATCGTTTTTTTGCACTCCACACCACCCTGGGTTAGACAATGGCGATATGCAAATCAGCTCTGACCCTGTGCCCCATGGGAACAGTCCAGTCCGAACTACAAAAGCCATGTCCTTCCCAGAACGGAATCAAGCATCCGAGGACCGGACCGGTTTCGAGGTAACACCTCTCATCAGCCCGGCTAGCTTGACTCCAGTGGTGTGGAGTGCCTCGGACCCACGTCTGGGCATCCCCAGCGCACTTAGGGCGGAATATGCAAACACAACAGGTGATGGACCGAATGTGGATCAATGTCACACACTCACCCCAGTCCAAAGATCTGGGCCCAAATCCATCGTTTTTTTGCACTCCACACCACCCTGGGTTAGACAATGGCGATATGCAAATCAGCTCTGACCCTGTGTCCAGTGACTTGGAGGGAGGCGAAGGAGACAGAGCATAGCGGTGCAGACGATTATCCGTGACTGCAGAGGTGTGACCTTATTAGCATGCACATTCTAACCTTTCATTTTCCTTTGCAGGCTATATGTTATAGTATAGTGTTATATTGATATTGTTGTTCTGATAACTAAAGTACCCCAGTTCTTAGTAAACCGGGATGTGCCTCTTATTCTTATATGAAAAGGTAACCTGTTCTTCTAGTCAGGTACTGTTTCGCGAACGGACGCAACTCCCGATCAGGTAAGCAGTAGTTGAATAATGAGGGAGAGAGGAGCCCTTGAAGTAGAGGATACGTTGTACATCATCTAATTCGGCTATCATTGTGTGACCCATAATATCGTAGTATTATACCTTTAGTAAATAGCGAGAGATTCCCCAATATGGAAAGCTGACGGTATTCATAGGAAAGTGATCGTCGTCGGGAGAAGGCGTTAAAGAGAGCACCAGGGGGGATACTAGTGTGTATACCCACAGGATTGTGGCCTGTAATGTAAGTAAGAGAGCACCAGGGGGGATACTGGTGTCTATACCCACAAGATTGTGGCTTGAGCGAGCACTGGTTGCGGCCAGTGTGTAATGGTATATAATCAGAACTGCCCCAGGGTAGAACAGTCTGGGCCTGAGTTGCCGCGAGACTGGCTGGTATGAGTGTGATATTTTAGAAAACTTAGGCATGTACATTGCTAATTCCCCATCCTTGGGTAGGAGACATAGATACCTGTTGTAAATAGGTCCTAAGGAGGGAGGTGATTACGTTCCGGCTGGGTTGGTTGTGCTCTGATGAGCTGATTCTATCTGGTCCGAGAATCCGGTCGTTACAACACTTCATCCCCCATAAGCAACGGCTCCGAGAACTAGGGCTGGACTACGCGATGCTGTATCCGGCTAAACTGCGGGTGAACCAGCAGGGACACTCGCACATATTCACTGACCCGCAGGCCCTACATCAGGCGCTGAAACGCTGGTTACGGGAACAGAATAGCGGCAAGACCGGCATGCAGGAAGACGGTGAAGGACTGACCATGAAATCCAAAAAGTATGGTAACACTAGCCAGTAACCACTGGATGTTTCCATATGTAACTGCCTCTCTGAGTGACCTGATTGGGGCTACTGCCAGTAAAGACTGAGATTAGACATTTGCTATATTGCTGCTCACGACATGGAGTAGGGGCCTGGGGAAGTGACGGAGGCCCAGGCGACAGGGAAACCACACTGGAAGCTTGATTTACCATGGCTAGCCACTCAACGATTGTTTGGTGATGTGGGCGGTGTTTTGGGGGGGAGGGACTGGGGATTATGCTCTTTGTACAGAAAAGACGATATAAAAAAGTTGCTATTGCTCTAATGTAGTATACCATGGGGCATGGCGGTAGCGGGGTAGAGGCCTGCCAAAAGACAAGTGTATTTCTATAGTTTCTAGACTGCCAGGCGTTCTTGGCCCCCACGCTCAACGCACACCGAAGTTCACATTGTCCACGTTGAGAGTTAGGGGAAGGGGTGGGAGGGGAGGGACGGGGTGCTGCAAGGCCAGGTTGGGGGAGGTCTGCTGTGGGTTGGGGGAGGAGATGTCCAATTATGTTTATGTTTACCTGCATGGATGCAGGGGGGATGGTTCTGAGACACTGCATGCACACACTTTCCACGAGGGGCTTGAGACGGGATCTGCCTTAAGATCGACAGGAAACTTGCAGAGATGACTAGTACGAGTCAAGGAGTAATTAAACCAGAGACTGAGGTGCTCAGGGCCCTTACATGGAATGTACGGGGATTAAATGATCACCGTAAGCTTAGGACGGTTTTAAGTTATTTAAAGTGTACAAAGGTACATTTAGCGCTCTTGCAGGAAACACATCTGCCACTCACAAGCAGAATGTTCCTTATCAGAAGCCTATCGGGTTGCACAACAGCTGCTGGGTTTACGACACACTCCAGGGGGGTCCTAACGTGGGTGAACCCTAGATCGAAGCTTACGCTATCGCTGCTTCAAGCAGACCCCGATGGTCGCTTTGTGCTATCCAGATGCACTGGGAGGGGACACGATCTCATTGTCATTAATGTTTACGGCCCGAATTATGACTCACCGTCCTTTTATAGCAACCTAGCTCAAATTTCTCGCACTTACCCAACAACGCATGTGCTCTGGGGAGGTGACCTCAACCAGGTACTTAATCCAACGTTAGACAGATCAGATCAGCGGGCCTACCTTCGGTGGCAGCACTAGCGCTGCAGACAGAGCTTCTAACTTTAGGCTTGGAGGATGTATGGAGACACAGACACGCAGAGCAGGGGGTACACCCATTACTCCGCATACCATAATATACACACCAGAATTGACTACTGGCTTGCGTCTTCCTCGATATTGGGGCGTATCAAGGCTTGCACAGTACTTCCGCGTACTCTTTCTGACCACTCACCGTTACTGCTAGTGCTGGAGACGCCAGTTAGGAAGATACCGCCATGGCGCTTTTCTCCATACTCGCTGCTGGATGATCACTTCCGCGGGGAACTCGCAGAAGAGATTGATGTCTTCTTCGAGGCCAATTTAGGCTCGGTTGATAGTTTCCAAACAGTGTGGGAGGCATTTAAGGTCTTTATTAGAGGTGTAGCTATGTCTAAACACTCAAGCGTCCTCAAATCCATTCGCCAGAGATTACAGCACTTAGAAAAGCAGCTAGCCGAACTAGAAAGGAGCCAACAGGCGAGTCCTACCACTGCACTCGAAGAAGATATCAAAAAACTAGTGGCAGAGTATAACGAAGAGGCAGACAAGGAAGTACAGCACATGGGGAAATATGCGACAGCTCGGACCTATGGTGAGGGGGAACGACGAGTTCGCTACTAGCTTGGATATTGAAAGGATCTAGAGAGAAGGCGCATATCTATGAGCTAAAAACTGCTAAGGGCGGAATGGTCACGGATGAGGATGGGATTGCGCAGGAGTTCAGGAAGTACTACTCGGATCTGTACTCCTCTGGTTCTGGAGACTGCACAGACGATATAGCAGACTACCTGGAGCATATAAACTTACCTGTGCTCACGAACACGCACCGCGAATTCTTAATGCAACCCATCAGCAAAGATGAAATCATAGATGCGCTGTCGAGTATGCGTTCAGGTGGTGCCCAAGGAACAGACAGGCTCAAGGTGGTGTTCTACAAAGCGTTCCAGGACAAATTGGTCCCGCACTTGTCCACACTATTTGATGATGTTTGTGTGGAAGGAAGCATGCCCCAATCTATGAGGTAGGCGCTGATAGTCACCATACTTAAACCCGGCAAGCCCTGCAATGATTGCAGTTCGTACAGGCCTCTATCGCTCCTTAATGTTGATGCGAAGTTGTATGCTAAGGTGTTGGCGACCCGCCTTGCGTTGCTTGCGCCACAGCTGGTAGCCCCGGAGCAGGCGGGGTTTATCCCAAGCAGAAATCTCACCTATAATATCCGAACGGTGCTGGGCACTGTGCAACATGTCAGGCAAGATACGAAAGCAATAGCGGTATTTCTTGACATGGAGAAGGCCTTAGACTCCGTACAGTGGCCATTCATGGTACGTGTCTTGCGGAGACTAGGCTTAGGTGAGCCATTTCTCCAAATGATAGGTGCTTTATATCACCAGCCAACAGCTCGACTTCGCATGGGCAACCTTGTGACTGACCCCTTCCCGATCTGAAGATGAACAAGACAGGGCTGCCCGCTCTCGCTGCTGCTTTATGCGCTTGTGGCTGAACCACGGCGTGTGCATTACGTGAGTATCACAGCACTGAAGGTATTAATTTCTCTACGTATAATATCATAATATCAACGTATGAGGATGACACTCTGCTATATGTGCGTGACCCAGAGGTTAATCTAACTTCAGTACTCAGAGAGGTTGTTCGCTTCAGAGCACTCTCGGGTCTGAAAATCAACTGGGCGAAGTTGGTTGCCTTTCCTCTGACCCCAGCGACATGCCAGTTTGCCATGGAATATCCGCTACAATGGACACAAGAGTCAGTACAGTACCTGGGGATACAGCTCCATACAGATCCGGACATTCTCCTAAGAGAAAACTATGGTGTGGCTTGCAGTAGGCTGGAGGATGAGGTGGAGAAATGGTGCAAACTACCCTTATCCCTTATGGGGCGCATAGCCATCATGAAAATGGTGGTGCTGCCCAGGTTCTTAGTCCTGCTAAGCGCCATACCGATGGTCCTATCCAAAGCTTTCTTCAAAACTCTAACACAACTTCTAATCATATTAGCATGGGGAGGCAAACAACCCAGAGCAAAATGGACCACCCTCACGCTCCCATACGAGTTGGGCGGACTGGGTGCTCCTGACCTGGAGTTGTACTATAGGGTCGCTTAAGCTGCCCACCTGCATGCGTGGATTCACAGTGACTCAATGATTCCCCATATACGCATGGAACGCCTCTTTGCAGATCCTCTCCCGCTTCCGGCCACATTATTCAGACCGGTGGACCGCAGGACGGGCGTTTTAGACCCTCTTTCCGCCACAAACCATGCATGGCACCATCTCTTGCGTGCACAAGATTGTGTTTTATTGTACTCCCCTGACATGCCTATTGAATGGGTGCTGTGGCTGGCGCCGCTCGCAGAACGTGGAGTCATGCAGGCCTTACACAAGGTGGACATTGCTCTAGCAGGAGACTTGTTTGCAGGGGGCAAAGTGAAAACATGGGACCAAGTGGTATCTGACCCCGGCGCTGCACCGCTGTTAACCCGATTCCAATTCCATAGGACGCGTAGCGCACTTCTGGAGCTTCTTGGTCCGGACATGGTGGAGCCACCGGAGATCAGGGAACTCACACATGTGATCAAAACGAGCTACCCCCGTAAATTGATCATGATTTTGTACAAGAGAGGGATGCTGCTAAGGTGACAAACGAGGAAGACGCAATACCCGACATTTGTGAACCCACTGAGGAAGAATAAACAGAGGAACATAATAAACAGACACGTAGGAGGGTTGCTAGCGACAGGGCGCAGAGAGGAAGACGGTAGGGGAGACATGAGGTGAACGTATATAGACAAATGACTACTCCCCCGGGGGCATCCCCCGAACAGAAGAGCCGGGTTATATGACACTGCAGTCTTACACACTCGGAATGACCACTAGTTCAGCTGCTTGGAATATGGGAAGAGGAAGAGTTGAACAGCATGGTAGGCATATCCAGTCTTAGGAGACCAGGAAAAGGGCCAGATGTGTGCATAGGAGAGGGGGTGGGGGATAGCTGAGGGTTTGTTCATTTAATTCGATTCACATACTACAGGGTGTTTACAGCCGTATAGAAATAGTACAGGGTAGCACCCTAGAGGTAGCGATTAGGTCCATTTGCTCACCCAATAAGGAATTTTTATACTCTCAGCCTTGCAATATAAGTTATTACCTACTGGAATTTATGTGAGTAACTCGCCGCCGGGCCCCTGGGCTGTCAGCTACAAGGCCGTGTAACTTGAGACTGTGAGAACACCTGAATAGTGACCTAACCGCTGCCGGCCTCCGGGTTGTAGGCAATGGCTATGTAAGATAATTGTTGTGAAATAAAAAATAAAAAAAGTTTAAAAATGACGAAATAATGAAGTAATACTATTAGAAAATGTCCCACATTATGCCACATAATGTACCCTTGCTTGCCACATAATTTACTCAACCCTGCTGCATAATTTGGCCCTCTCCTGTGGCATAATTCCAGTGGCACTGATTTTAAGACACAACTTCCTCTTCTCCAGGATCCCAACTTACCTCTTGAACTGGTGGTCGCACCTGAAGAATCACCGTCCCGAGTCACCAGCCTTTGTTCCCTTTTTACCTTTCCCATTGAATAACATTGAGCGCCCAACTGCTCAAAGGCACCCTGCACCCAACCGCCTTAGTGCCCCTTGCAGCGCAACCTGTGCCCTATCCTACTTCCCCATTTGCCCTAAGCAAGTGACCAGGAGTCCAGCTCCCACATCCGCCTGGCCTGCTAGCCATTCTTGTAATGCTGGTGTGGGAGGGCGGGTCGTATAAACAGGCGCGGAGGCTGGATTAGTGGTTTAAAAGAAGTTGGTTTATTGAGAACAGATGGGGTTTTGAGTGGTTTAGCAGATTGTCCCTCGGTTGACTCCTCTTCTGACGTCTCCGTCGATGAACTGGGTGACGATAGTGGGGTAGACCTCTCCGTATCCTCAGGTTCAAGATGGTCTCCCCGGAGGCTCATAGGAGAATGGAGAAACAAAGGATGGAACCATGAGAATTGTGTTCACACAGGACAAGATGTTAAGTTTTTCCCGTCACTACACCTTAGGTGTTCAAAATTATAGAAGGACCGTGGAAAAGGGGTTGAAACACGGTAGATATCGAAGGTTCAAAACCAGATTAAGGGGAAAAGAAGGTGGTGGAAGTCTTATGTGCCTAGGGAGGGATAAAAAGGGTGCTCAAAGGTCAGGACACAGTTTCTAGTATCGGGGGGGGGGGGGGTTCGGTTCAATACAGTCAGCATAATCAGGCCTCATGCACTTATCCAGCAACAATTAACAACGCTAGACCCCTCCGCTTCGTCAAGGGTCCCACCCTACACTCCCTCCCGTTTCCCCGCTTCCCAGTTTCCCCTAGCCGATGTCACTCACTGGCTCCGCCGCAACTCTCCAGAGTCGCGGCCGCTCTCCAGCCTCCTCTGGACACCACCAGTCTTCACACCAGCTGTCTTCGTTTTCGTCCTGGTCCACTGGAATCCTCGCGACCGGTCTCTTGAGTCCCGCATCTTCTTTCACGGGTCCCGTGTCTTCTTTTCTCCTTTCCTCACTCCGGCGTCCTTCGCCTGCTTCTTCTTGCACGCCACCTTTTCCTGCCCCGCCTCTTGACTTAGGCGCTCTTTCATTGGGCCGTCCCCACTGTTTCCGGGTTCCAGAAGCACTACTTCCGGGTTACTCCCGCCGACGCATCCCTGCGAAGAAACAGCAGAGGAGTATGGTTGGAGTAGTCCGGTGTCATGGCAGCGATACGTGACCCGGTTTGGTGGCATCCCTCCCGGCGTTCGTCCGGTAAGACTGTCGTCTACTTCTGGGTCCTTCTCACATCCCCTTTCCCTTGCTGTCCTTCTTCTAGGGTCTGGACTTTGGGGATATCTGGACAGATAGTCTGCGTTCCCTTGGTCTTTCCCTTTTCTATGTTTGGTGTGGAACCTATAAGGCTGTAGGGATAGAAACCATCTTAATACCCTTTCGTTATGACCCTTATTTTTTGCTAGCCACTCTAGGGATGCATGATCAGTAAAAAGGGTGAACTCTCTTCCTTCTAAATAATATCGCAAGAATTCGATGGCCCATTTGATGGCCAGTGCCTCTTTTTCAATGGTCGCATAGTTTCTTTCTCGGGGAAAGAGCTTGCGGCTAATGTAAAGAATTGGTTGTTCGTCGTGTGGTGTTTCTTGGGACAAAACGGCTCCTAGACCCTGATCTGAGGCGTCGGTTTGCAATATGAAGGGCCGGGCGTAATCCGGGCTGATTAGAACAGTATCAGACGTCAGAGAGTGTGTTAAGGCTTCAAAAGAGCGTAATACCTCGGTAGGAGGGGATTTCAAGATCTCTTCAGTTCTGCTATTTTTTTGAAGGAGGTCAGTCAAGGGGGCTGCCACTTGGGAAAACCTAGGGATGAACCGTCTATAGTACCCGAACAACCCCAGAAAAGCCCTTAAATCTTTTTTTGTTCTGGGTATCGGGATCAGGGGCTCTAATACTGTGATCAGTCCTTCTTTCTGTGAAAAGGGTAATTCCGAATCAATACACTGATGGAACAGAGGTGCCTGAGACTCCACCATATGTACAGTCGCAGATAACGGCCCCTCCCATTTCTTTATCAAATTAACGTGGTAAATCTGGGATATGTGTTTGGTGGAATCGGTTTCGATGCGATAAGTTACCGGAGTCACCTGGGCGATAACCTCATAGGGTCCCTGCCATTGTCCCAAACGTTTTTGATCTGAGGAGGCCATCATAAGTAATACGTGGTATCCCACTTGGAAAGATCTACTCTTAGCCCTTTTATCATATTGTCCCTTTTGGGCTACTTGTGCATTTTCCAGGTTATTGAGAACAATCTCCCTGATTTGTCTTAAATGGGTCTAGAGATTCGAGACATATTCCGTGAGAGGTTTCGTGTTGTCTGGTTCTCTTTCCCATTGTTCCTGGGCCATATCAAGCAATGTACGGGGTTTGTGGCCACACAACAACTCAAAAGGAGAGTACCCGGTACTTTCCTGTTCCTTACATCTAATGGCGAATAGGGCCAAAGGGAGGATATCTTCCCATTTTTGTGCTTCTAATGCCAATAGTTTTTTTAGGGTGGTTTTAATTGTGGCATTATATCTTTCAACCAGCCCATCTGTTTGTGGGTGATAGGCTACTGTCTTGATTTGCTTCACCCCTAACTGGGTACAAATGTCTCTCATCATTTTGGATACAAAGGGGTCCCTTGATCGGTAAGTATTTCTTTTGGAAACCCCACCCTAGAGAAGACACCGATCATAGCCTTGGTGATATTGGTAGTGTCTGGTCGGCGAAGGGGTATCGCCTCGGGGAACCATGTAGCGTAATCTACAATAACAAGAACGTAACGACACCCACTTCGGGATGGTAGTAAGGGTCCTATAATGTCCATACCAACACAGCTGAAAGGTTCGTCAATGATAGGAAGGGAAAGCAAGGGTACTCTTCGGGGTTGGTGTCGGCTGTGTTTCTTACACATTGGACACTCTCTACAGTATTGTTTAACCTGATGGTATATCCCAGGCCCATAAAAATTTCTCTAATATGGTTTTCTCTGTTTTATCAGCCCCGAAATGCCCCCCTAGAAGATGGTTATGAGCTAGATACAACACCGTTTCTCGGAATTGCTCAGGGACTAGTAACTGTGCTTTCTGGTTAAGATTACCCTTCCTGTACAATAAACCATGTTTGGTAAAGAAATAAGGGCCTACATGGTGTGGATCTTCATCTTCAAGCGCCTTGTTCCATGCTTCTTGAAGGAAAGGGTCCTCTCGTTGGGCAGCATGAAAATTCCTGTCTGTCTCCCAAGGGTTCTCTTCGGGTATAACGGGCAACACCATGGGTTCTCTCCCTTTCTCCGCCCTTCTTTGCTTTCGACTCTTTCGGGATTTGGAAGTTGGCCACTTGTTTCCTGTATCTTGGGGAAAAGGTGCGGTAGTTAACCAGTCATCTTCAGCTACAGGGGCCTCCTGTAATAACTGGGCTAGCTTTGGATAGTAATTTCCAAGGACAACTTGTTCAGGTAATCGGGGTATAAGTACCACAGTTAAGGGTGTTCCAGTGTCTCGGGAATGTTGAATCTGAACCTGAGCAGTGGTGTATGGTTTTGTGTCCCCATGCACACACTTAATGGCTACTGCCCCCTCTATGGGTCCTAGATTATTACCAAGGTCTTGGGGTCTGACAACACTATGTAAACATCCAGTATCAGCTAGGGCGGTTAAGGGTTGGCCATTTACGGAGACGGTGCACCTATATGGGGGTAAATAACAAAAGAGAGTTGCCAGTACTGATAACACACAAGTAATATGAATTCAAACACAGTACTTGAGGAAACATTCAAGACTGGATGCTAGTCAATAGCTTTTATTCTTATTTATGATTTTATCATCAAGGAGAGCTTTTTTTCATATTCAAAAAGACAAACATATAAGGCATATTAGATAAGAAGTAAAAAAGGGGAATCATTCATTGTATCAGACATATCACAACCATACGACAAGCAACCATTCATGGGGAGAAGGGGATACACTGAATACGAGAGCTACACGAATTACCAAAAAATGCGTTATTTACAATATGATACCAAATACAAAACGAGAAAAGCCAACGTCTGCATCACACTTAAACAATATTTTCATTTGGTTTTTAGTCAGATATAACCTACATTCCTATATTCAAGTGTCAATTTTTTTTTTTTAAAAATCCTTAAAGAAAAGGTAATGTACACAGGTTAGTGATAAGCAGCAGTAATCGTGACATTAACGCTTATCACTATAGCAGACAGTAATATGGCTGGGGCCTACGCGTTTCGAATCCCATGAACTTGTTGGGATTCTCTTCAGGGCCTTTGGTGTTCTCACCAAGCAAAAAAATTGCGAGAGGTGGACCTCAGCTTTCTAGAGTGGAGTATACCAGATTCTCCTCTATTAAGATGGTAAATTCTCAATGTGGGGATCAGATGACACAATTTAAACGGAGGTAAACCTAATTAAATGCAGATGGAGGAGGCTGTGTGTGCTGTCACCGGGTATATTCACTTGTATTAAACGTCGAAATTCGTCCAAGTAAGGGGATGTCTCAGTAGTCTAAAAAGTGGGGTTTGTTCGCCGTTAATCAAGAGAAACCTTTCGTTGGAAGACGTTCGAAGCGGCACTCGTCGCGCTGGTAAATCACAAGCGTTTTGACCGCGAAGGGCAGATTACGGGAACCTTTTGCTTCAGGGCGCCACTATATCCATTTTGTGCAGCCCGCAATGATTTATAATAAAAGCTGAATATCCGAGTAGGAACTTGAATTTGGCGGCGTCTGGGACAGCACTACACACTGGAACATGCGCATGTTCCAGTGTGTAGTGCTGTCCCAGACGTCTTCCAACGAAAGGTTTCTCCTGATTAACGGCGAACAAACCCCACTTTTTAGACTACTGAGACATCCCCTTACTTGGACGAATTTCGACGTTTAATACAAGTGCATATACCCGGTGACAGCACACACAGCCTCCTCCATCTGCATTTAATTAGGTTTACCTCCGTTTAAATTGTGTCATCTGATCCCCACATTGAGAATTTACCATCTTAATAGAGGAGATTCTGGTATACTCCACTCTAGAAAGCTGAGGTCCACCTCTCGCAATTTTTTTGCTTGGTGAGAACACCAAAGGCCCTGAAGAGAATCCCAACAAGTTCATGGGATTCGAAACGCGTAGGCCCCAGCCATATTACTGTCTGCTATAGTGATAAGCGTTAATGTCACGATTACTGCTGCTTATCACTAACCTGTGTACATTACCTTTTCTTTAAGGATTTTTAAAAAAAAAATTTTGACACTTGAATATAGGAATGTACGTTATATCTGACTAAAAACCAAATGAAAATATTGTTTAAGTGTGATGCAGACGTTGGCTTTTCTCGTTTTGTATTTGGTATCATATTGTAAATAACGCATTTTTTGGTAATTCGTGTAGCTCTCGTATTCAGTGTATCCCCTTCTCCCCATGAATGGTTGCTTGTCGTATGGTTGTGATATGTCTGATACAATGAATGATTCCCCTTTTTTACTTCTTGTCTAATATGCCTTATATGTTTGTCTTTTTGAATATGAAAAAAAGCTCTCCTTGATGATAAAATCATAAATAAGAATAAAAGCTATTGACTAGCATCCAGTCTTGAATGTTTCCTCTAGTACTGTGTTTGAATTCATATTACTTGTGTGTTATCAGTACTGGCAACTCTCTTTTGTTATTTACTATGACGGCTCAGCCATACTGATTAGAGCCAACCCTCAGTTGCTTATTGCCTATATGGGGGTGGCTTCTCTTCTGTGGGTGAGCAGTAATAATTGTGGGCCATCCCTATCTCCATGGGTTCCTCTTTTTGTGGACAGAACCTGGCTATATGTCCCATTCCTCCGCACTGGAAGCATTGTGGTCCTACAGAGGGTGGACGAATAAGGGGAACACTAGGTAGTGGGGCACTGGGTATGAAAGCAAGAGGATAAGGCTTCTTAGCTAAGAGTGGACGGGGTGGTCGGTGCGTTGCGTGCCCCCCGCTTTCCCTGTAAACTCTTCCCTTCCTTTTTGGAAGTCCTGGGCACTGTTGTATGCGTTGGCTATCTCTACAGCTGTGTCTAGGGTAAGGTTAGCTTGTTGTTGGACCCATCATTGAATTGGAGGATGGAGGGACGTTAGATATTGTTCTAGATATATCTTGGCCATGATCCCATCCTTATCCATGGTTGCAGGTTTTAGCCAACGATCTGCCGTGTCTTTTACTCTAAAGTATAAGGCCCGAGGGGTTTCTTGGGGTCCTTCCTTCATTTGCCTTAGCTTTACCCTATATGTCTCATCATTTACTCCCAGCCTTTCTAGGATACATTTTTTATATCAGCATAGGGGACCACTCCTTAAAGGATTGCCGCCTGATAAGCTGCTTGTAAGTCACCAGATAACAGGGGACCCAGATATTGGCCCCATGTTTCAGCAGGCCATGATGCAGCGGTTGCCATTCTCTCAAAGTTGTTAAAGAGAAAATCAGGGTCCTCTCCAACCACGTATCGTTGTAATACTACAGATGGCAAAGTGGTAGGGCCTCTTTGTTGTCCTAGGGCTTCAGTGAGTTTATCCATCGCAGCTCTGTGGGTTTGTCCTTGTCCGGTTATGACTTTCTGGATTTTGTCACGATCTTCCTCTACAACATTCAAGAACCGTTCCATAATATTTCCGAGGTGTTCCTGGTTCTCGGCCATCTTTGCTAATGCAGCCTCCATTTTGCCTTGGGATCCCACTTCTGACACCACCTGTGGGAGGGCGGGTCGTATAAACAGGCGCGGAGGCTGGATTAGTGGTTTAAAATAAGTTGGTTTATTGAGAACAGATGGGGTTTTGAGTGGTTTAGCAGATTGTCCCTCGGTTGACTCCTCTTCTGGCGTCTCCGTCGTTGAACTGGGTGACGATATTGGGGTAGACTTCTCCATATCCTCAGGACCAAGGGGGTACCCCGGAGGCTCATAAGAGAATGGAGAGACAAAGGAGGGAACCATGAGAATTGTGTTCACACAGGACAAGATGTTAAGTTTTTCCCGTCACCACACCTTAGGTGTTCAAAATTATAGAAGGACCGTGGAAAAGGGGTTGAAACACAGTAGATATCGAAGGTTCAAAACCAGGTTAAGGGGAAAAGAAGTTGGTGGAAGTCTTATGTGCCTAGGGAGGGATAAAAAGGGTGCTCAATGGTCAGGACACAGTTTCTAGTATCGGGGGGGGGGGGCGGTTCAATATAGTCAGCATAATCAGACCTCATGCACTTATCCTGCAACAATTAACAACGCTAGACCCCTCCGCTTTGTCGTCAAGGGTCCCGCCCTACACTCCCTCCCGCTTCCCCGCTTCCCAGTTTCCCCAAGCCGATGTCACTCTCCGGCTCCGCTGCAATTCTCCAGAGTCACGGCCGCTCTCCAGCCTCCTCCGGACACCACCAGTCTTCACACCAGCTGTCTTCATTTTCGTCCTGGTCCACTGGAATCCTCGCGTCCGGTCTCTCGGGTCCCGCGTCTTCTTTCACGGGTCCCGCGTCTTCTTTTCTCCTTTCCTCAATCCGGCGTCCTTCGTCTGCTTCTTCTTGCGCGCTACCTTTTCCTGCCCCCGCCTCTTGACTTAGGCGCTCTTTTATTGGGCCGTCCTCATTGTTTCCGGATTCCAGAAGCACCACTTCCGGGTTATTCCCGCCGACGCGTCCCCTGCGAAGAAACAGCAGAGGAGTATGGTTGGAGTAGTCCGGTGTCATGGCAGCCATAGGTGACCCGGTTTGGTGGCGTCCCTCCCGGCGTTCGTCCAAGACTGTCGTCTACTCCTGGGTCCTTCTCACAGCTGGTTACAATGCTTTGTCTCATCCTACTCTTAATTGCGCTCACACTTTTTACACCACAATACAATTGTTTCAAAAAATGCTTGAAAAGTCAATTTCTATCTTTCTTGTGTCTCCCTTAGGCATGCCTTAGTAACAACGAAAGGGTAGATCTGTTTCCACGATTTCCATGGCAAATTAGAGTGGTCGTGTTCTGAGGTTGCAGATACCATCTGGTACCCTGGTAAGGTTAGGGGTGCAGATGGGGCACTATGAGCTATCTAGGAATTTGGCCAATATATTCTGATGATATGTATGGAATCAGTTTCCATATTTTGACAGTTATGTTGTCTGGATACACAGTCCTTCCTAATTTGTAGGAACCATATGACACTGTAGATCCCTCAAGCGGACCACAAGCTGGAAAGTGAAAAACAGGGAGATATGTTTTAATCCCAGTCCCACAAAAAAACAAATTCCAAGCTCTGAGGAATACCTTTTTTGAATGCATTTCTGTGCTTCTGTGTTTTTGCAGAGATCCGAAACCCTTAGATGTAGGATAAACACTGGTTGTGTGTGATAAGAAAACAATGCTAGAATCTATCACATATTGGAAATTATACTCAGGGAGGCCACTGAGTTTCATAACACCAATGACAGGGAAAGGGCCAAATGAGGATTGTATGACTAAACAACTACTGCCTGAACCACGACTTCCTGAACAACGAAAGTTTAACAACGACCTATTCTGAACCACTACTTATTTTTTAACGACTTCCTGAACAACGAAAATCCTTTAAATGGCCAATTACTAATTTCTGAGACTATTTTCTTTAAAATAAACAAGTTAATTCTGTGTCTTTTTTCGTATAATTGCAAATAGGAACTTGCAGTTCCAGCATAGTAATTAGCTGCATATTGATAATATTTGATCGATATATATGGTCCTACAAGGAATGCTTGGTAATTACTATTATTGAAGGGCAAATGTTCTTTTCAATTGTTATTTTAAATAAGTTAAGTACCGGACAAATCTAGTATGACACAGGACCCTTGCGCTTAGATTACAAAATATCCGATGAGGTGTACATCAATTCTATGATAGGTGCCACTAATCTCATTATCTGAAGTAGAAATAGCAATGAGATACCGGCACCTAATAGAGATGGAGTCACATAGGGCTCTCACTATCAATAAAACTTGATTGACAATGGCATTAAATCATTCTCCGCATAGTCAGCCTACAGGTGTATTAGAATGTTAGAATACACATCAAAACATTTGTATGACAAAACATTTTCGCATCTAAATGAGAAAGGCTGACCACGTTGAACAACAAGCCAACACTACCATCTACTGGCTAAAACAGGTAACTATATTCTAAACCAATTGCATCAGCAGCAGTCTTTGTTCCGACCTTTGTGGATCAGCCCTTCGTTGTTCCGTCCTTCGTTGTTCCGACCTTCGTGGATCAGCCCTCTTCGTGGTTAACTCTTCGTGGTTAAGGTAAGCCGTTATACAAACATCGTGGTTAAGGATGTTTCCCCCAAATGAGATCTCTAACCCTCTACCCCCCAACAGGAGGACAAAATATCTCCCATTATAGAAAATAACGTTTTATGTTCTGATGCTGGCAAATCATTTTCACTAATAGTAAACAGATGCTTTTGCATGGAAAGACTGATTTCCTTTAGTGAACAGAATGTCTTGGTTCCTGAGGCCGGCTTTTCATTTTCTCCTATGGGTACTGTAGGAAAGTAGGATCTGCGTCTTATGGTTACCTCCACTTTTTGCTAAATGTGATACTGTTGTTGACTAGTCTGACTGGGATTCTGCTAATCAGGAACCCAGCCTATCTGCTTTCTTTCTAAACTGGTATTTTATGTACTTAAGTACACTCCAGATTGGATACTGGGGTACCCTTGTCAGTCCCTAGTATATGGTACCCATGTACCCAGGGCATAGTTACCCCAGAGGACTCCCATGGGCTGAAGCATGTATTATGCCACCCATGAGAGGCCATGCAAAATGGAAGTACAGGCCTGGCATTGCCGCCTGTGTAAGATGGTGCATGCACCACTTACTTAAGATATAGGTTCACTATATCTAGAAGTCACTACAGTTAAAATCTATAAGTCACAATGGTTGCTGCCAACCAGAGACACATTTTTGCCCTCCTGCCGCTGAGCCAAGCTCGAACAGGGGAAGGCAGAACAATAGGCATCCTGTCACAGGGAGGTGTGATCACCTCCCAGACAAGATTTAGTATATTAGGCCTGGGTGGGTGCGCTTGCCAGCAACCGAAAGTCTGCATGAGGGGCACATGTGGTGTCCCTGTGCATAGTCCAGTTCAAACCAGTCCGGTGGCTTCTGCTCTGGTGTGAATCTGGACAAAAAACATGGGAGTAACCTCCCCACTGTCCAAACCCTCCCCTAGGAGGGTCCCCGGAATCTGTCCAACCCTCTTCCGTGGATTCAAAAGGGCTTACCTGGCTGTAGGACCCTAGATTCTCCTTGGACAAGATTCTGAACCAGAAACCACTGAACTTCGACTGTCTGGACACTCTGGACTTCGCTGGACTTGTTTGGGCCTGACTTCGTCTCCCTCTCAGTATGAAGCATCGTCTGTATACAATAGAACGGGGTTCCCCAGGGCAATAGGTGATGTAGGCAGGAAGGGGGGGGGATCAACAGAGCAATAAGAAAAGAACTCCCTGCCAAGGTTGATAATAAGGGGTCCTGTACAGGATCCGATTCTGGTTAGAGGGGAGCAATATCAAATGAATATCAAGACCAAAGACAACAGATAGGTAACAGTCAATTCATCTTTTTATAGAAAATATATATATTTTTTTATTATTTATTTTGATGCAATCAGTCATTTTTAAGAAACAGTCAAAAGCTAGCAAATTCTAGAATTAATAAAAAACATCAATGAAGTTCATCATTTCATGTTGGTATGGACCTTATTGGGCCCCTTCCACACACTAAAGAGGGTCACGTGTATGCCTTGGTTGTGGTGGATTATGCTACGAGGTATCCGGAAGCCTTCCCATTAAGAACTCCTACAACCGGGGGGAGGAGCCAAGATGGCGACCTGAACGGACGCTCGATTCCCGGCTCCGCAAGCTTGTGCATTCCGCACCTACATCCTGCCTTTTAATCCGTGATCGAGCCACAGCGGAACGAAGCTACGAACGCACTGACATTTTCAGTGTTCCTCCGAGGCCCCTACCTGCCAGACTCCGGGAGATATCGTCGCGCCAGTCGGACGGTCTCCGTATCCCAGGCTGAGACCAGCGTCGCTCCCTGCCGCCGCAGACTACCAGAACGGCTACAGCCCGCTGAACCCGGGGTGCGCGGATGCCCTGTTCCACACCGCCGTTGCTGGGAGAATCGGACGGATCCTTTTTGTGTCGCCTGTGAGCCTCGCTCTACGAGTTCGGCTCACAGTGGAGAAGTGGTTGTCCGCAGCGGTCATTCCCCTGAGCGGCGCTGAGGCTGCCCTACGCCGCCCATTGTGTGGGTCGCCCCTGGATTACCCCCGACTTGCAACATGACGGCGGTGGCCTCTCCTGTGCAGCGCTCCAGTATCGTGTGTTACGCCTGCCTGGATTTCAACCCTTCGGTGCTGCGCTCGCCCCCTTCTTATTGTGCACCTCCCGACGAGGAAGAAATGGCGGCTGCCATCTCTAATGCGACGAGTGTCGTCTCGCCTCGCACCAGTATCTCCCTGCCTGATAGCGAGCTGGGGGCTACACTTAATGCAACATCTTGGACTGCAGAGCTATTGTGCCCACAGCCGGAGCCGACCTGCGGGGACATTTTTGCTGCACTTGCCGAGCTCAGGTCAGAATGGCGTGATCTCTCCTGTAAGATGGGCGAACGGCTGGATGACACAGCACATCTGTTGGGACGGGTCCGACCGGCCAATTCCCAGCGCTGCACTGATTTGCCTTTGTCCACCACTGAAGGGGATATCGGATTGCCGAGTGAGGACAGGGAGGTGAGGATTATCTCTCGCCGCCGAAAATCCCGTGAATGGTCGCCCGGCAGCTCTAATGGCGCTACAATGTTTCAGATTTTGACGGGGATTGAGACTTTGTCTGTGGGGATGTTGTTGTATCCCCAACCTCCTTTATTGCTGACACTGTACCCCCTTGAACATGCTGCCTCGCAAGTACCTTCCTCTCAGCGATGGAATGGATATCGTCTTGTGTGTCTGGGGGTGCTCCTCCTGCTTGCCTGCGGCTCGGCTGATGCCTGGAGACATCCATTTTGTCCCTATCTCTCCCTTCTTCTTCGATGGTGGCCATTTTGCCTTCCGGCTTTGTTTGGATCGGGCCCTCCTCGGACGCCATTTCTAGGGGGACTGTCGCGCTCTGGCCAGGGCTGAGATACTCCATTGTATGACCTGGGACTGGCGGGCTGGCGGAAACTTGGTTTAGAACACTCTTAATATATGTTGGATAGTGCGAACCGGAATGTCTCGCCCCATTTAACACTGTAATTGAGGTTGCTATTGTTTATTCTGTTTATGGGGTGGAGGTAGATTGCATGGCGGGATAGACCGGGAATAATTGAACTTGGCCCTCCTCCGGCTTTCTAGGATGTTCTTCTTTCTTCTTTCTTCTTTCTTTCCTATCTCTTGCTTCTATATTTCGGGTACTCTAATGGGCGACAGACACACTGCAAGGGGGGGGGGCAGGCCGTAGCCTCTGCATGCGTGTAGGGTGGGGGGATTTATATGTCCGTTTTTTTGTTTCTATGGGCCTTATTTTTTCTTTCTTCCGCTTTTTCTCGTCTCATTTCTGTCCTTGGGCTATAGTTTGGTTTGAAGCTGGGTGGGTTCGTGTCGGCGTTCGACGTACTGCTTGCTTAACTATCCTGTCGTAAGTTCTGCGATGCCGCTGATTTGATTACAACGTTCCCTTTGTCTCATGGAACTCGCCTGCTGATCGCTGTATACCTGTTCTGTAGTGGGACTCACTGGACTATGGCTCTCCTGGACCTAACTTTTGTAAACGCTTTTTAAAACTTAAAATTAACCTCATTTCTCCTGCATATCGGCAGTACAGTATGGTCTAGTGTAACTCTAAATGATTGCTTAGTAATATTGCTATACTGCCGAAGTACCGTATAGCTTGCACCAGTGCTTAAAGTTTCGCGGCCGGCCAGGTGGTTGTGGGCCCGTATTTGTTTGCTGATTGTGCACAATAAAGGTTTCAAAAAATTAAAAAAAAAAAAAAAGAACTCCTACAACCCAGAATATTTCAGAAAAATTGATGGAACTGTTTTCCCGGGTTGGGTTCCCTAGGGAAATACTCACTGATCAGGGGACCCCTTTTGTTTCAAAGTTAATGAACCAAATATGTAAAACCCTGGACATCTCCCATATCAAGACCTCAGTCTACCATCCCCAAACGGATGGTCTATGTGAACGCTACAACGCCACTCTTAAACTAACCCTAAAGAAACTCTTATCTGTAGAGGGGAAGAGTGGGACATGTTGCTTCCACTGGCCTTATACGTGGTACGGAGTCAGGTACAATCAAGCTTAGGATGTTCTCCCTTCCAACTACTGTATGGAAGAGAACCCAGAAGTCTCCTAGAAATTACTAAAGAGGTCTGGGAGCAAGAAAAGGAAGAAGAAACAAAATCCTTTCTTGACTATACCAGGGGTCTGCGCTCCAAACTACACAAACTAAGGGAATTTGTTGATTCCAATCTAGAGAAGGCCCAAACAAAACACCAACTACTGTACAATAGAGGGAAGAAGTGGAGACAGTTGTCCGGGGGTGACTGGGTTTTGGTCCTTTTGCATGCTGCCGTAGTAAAACCAAGTCAGGGTGGCAAGGGCCCTACAAAGTAACAGAAACGGTCGGACTAATGTCCTACAAGGTACAAGTCAACCCCAGAAAATGCCAACTATACCATATAAACCTTCTTAAGAAGTGGCTGCCCCCCCTCAAGACCTACAACACGTCAAGGACCTCTCCTCTACCACATCTACAGTAAAACAATTGGTCATTAATTCAGAGTTAACCAAGGAACAGGAGAATACCCTTCAGAACCACCTGAACCCTTTTGAACATATCTTCTCTGATTTGCCAGGGAGAACCACTCTAGCAGAGCATACTATCAACACTCATCCAGGGAAAATAGTGAAACAAAAGCCATATAGAATACCGGCTGCAAGGAGGCAGGCAATAGAAAAGGAGGTAGAGAGCATGCTGGATTTAGGCGTTATCAAACCATTAAAAGCAACTGGTCTTCCCCTATAGTATTAGTGCCAAAACCGGATGGCTCTGTCCGTTTTTGCATTTATTTTCGCGCTGTGAATGCCATCTCTAAGTGTAATTCCTACACCACCCCTGGGGGGGATGAGCTGATAGAGAAATTAGGAGAGGCTCAGTATATTACTACTCTTGACCTTACCAAAGGTTATTGGCAGGTACCACTCAAACCGGAGGACCAAGAAAAGACTGCCTTCGCTACCCCTAGCGGCCTGTATGAATTCACGGTCCTACCCTTTGGGTTGCATGGGGCACCTGCCACTTTCCAACGACTAATGAACCAGGTATTGCAAAACCACCAGGAATACTTCTCAGCTTACCTGGATGACATAGTCATATTCAGCCCTGACTGGGACACCCATCTGGAGCACTGTACCCAAGTATTTGCCGTCCTTCAAGCCGCTGGTTTGCATATCAATGCAAAAAAATTAAAAGATGTGTTTAGAATGGTAAAATACCTGGGTTATCTCTTGGATAATGGAGTCATAGATCCACAGTCAGAGAAGGTGAAGGCTATAGTGGAGGCCCCTTTTCCATCCACAAAAAAAGAAGTTAGAGCGTTCCTGGGGCTCCTTGGGTATTACAAGCGCTTCATACCTCAATACTCTGAACTAGCAACACCCTTGACTGATTTACTCCAAAAGAATGTCAAGAACAGGGACCTCCACCAACCCACACCTGGTGCTAGGAAGGCTTTTCAGGATTTAAAAACGGCCATAACAACTGCTCCTGTTCTCCGCTCTCCTGATTTCTCAAAACCCTTCCTACAACACAGAGAAGTGTGGCTCACCGATTAGAGCGGCAGACCCTGAGTCAGAGGTCTGGTCCGGAACAGGGTTCAATGCCCGTCGCGGCAGGGTCTTGGGCTCAATGTCCACGGACCCGATAATTCTCGCCTCGGTGCCTACTCTAATCATGGGTTCCACTCAGCAACTCTGGGCAGTAGCTTGCTTAATCTCCACACCGGCCCTAACAACGCTAGGATGCTTGGCTTCACCTTGGGGGTGCCCAAGAGTGGACACCTCACAGGAACAGGCAGGAAGGGCTCCACAGCGGAATTCACACAGCGCTTAGAGACCCCTGGGTGATAGGCGCTATACAAATCCAAATTACATTTACATACATTTACATTTACACACAGACGCATCCGAACATGGTCTGGGTGCTGTGTCATCTCAAGCTTCACCTGAAGGCATTGAACATCCTATCCTTTTCATCAGTCGGAATCTATTTCCTAGGGAGCAGAAGTACCCTATAATTGAGAAGGAGTGCCTCGCCATCAAGTGGGCAATTGAGAAACTCTGGTATTATCTGGAAGGTGCCCACTTCCTGCTCTTTACGGACCATGCCCCGTTGCTATGGATGAGTCGCAATAAGGGGAACAATCCACGCATTCTCAGGTGGTTCCTCTCCTTACAGCCCTACTCTTTTGAGGTAATCCATCGGAAGAGTGCGGAGAATGCGAATGCTGACTTCCTTTCACGTTTTCCATTGTTCCCCGATCGTGAACAAACTGGGGTAGGGGTGTGTGAGGATGAGCAGTCCGGAACCCCTGCATTGGAACGTTTTCCCCATTATCTTTCCCCGTCTCCTCTCATGTATTTACAGAGCTTGCCCGGGGAGTGCTGGCCCTTTAAAGCGTCAGGCTTCCCAGAGGAGTTGAACAGGTCACGTGGGGCGGAGATCCTCAAATGGTAAGCCGCCGGAGGAAGCAGTCGTTCACTGGGACATGGCTCCACAAGGTACGGGGGCGTATTTCCTCGGTCTGGGGCCGCGCACTGGAGGGATCTAAGGGCGGGGAAAAAACGGGAGACCTAGAGCCGGAGCCGTCTTCAGCGTAATAAGGCAGTGCAAGGCATAAAACACTGGTGACGGTAGAGGTGACAGTTCCCCACACTTCCCCTGATTCCCTGCACCAAAAGCTGTAGATTGTGAACCACACCCTTACAGGGTTCTTTTGTTTCTTCTTTTCTTTTTGGTATCAACGAGCGCCGGCCACCAACCCTAGTGCTCAAGTTCCCAACGTCGCTAGAAGTACAAGAGGAGCGCTGAAGCCGTACTACAAGTACCAGAATTCCTTGCACCGAAAAGAGTGCTTAACCCCTGTGTAAAGACTTTTGTTGAAAAGACTCTAGCACCTACAGACTTTATCCCCGATAACGTCTTGTTGACAATAAACCACTTAAACAGATACCTGCGCATCCTGGTCTGCTTCTCCACCACCCCACACAAATACAAAATGATATTTGCGTTTCAACGCTCAAAGAACTTAAAGGAATTACTATCGAAGAAGGCTACGAAAGAACCATCTATTAAATTCAAAGGCATGTTAACTTGTGGAAACTGTACTCATTGTAACAATGTAATAAAAGGCAATGAACTAGTACATCCTTCAAAAGGTTACAGAATTTACCTTAAACACACGAGTACTTGTGACACTAAGAACGTAGTATATGCTATTAAGTGTCCTTGTGGTAAAATCTATGTAGGAATCCCTGAAAGGAAACTTTAAATACCAATAACTGAACATAAGAGTAATATAAGACTGAAAAATGAAAAATCGTCTGTAGCCATGCATTGGTTGGAATCAGGACAAAATGTGTCTCAATTAAGATTTACAATACTAGAATCTTTGAAAATGTGTCCAGGCATTGATCCACATAAACAGCTGCTAAGAACTAAATTTCTCTGGATCAAAAAATTTAACTCTATACAACAGTTCGAGTTGAACGATCGGATTGAACTAGCATGTTTTCTCTGAATGTTTACTTTGATTGTTTATATACTTTTTGGTGTACATTGGTTGTTGATCATGTAACATGAGGGATTGACACTGTAGTGTTGTGGGAGTGGGCGCAACCACCCAGGCCCACGAATAGCGTTACAGTGCATGTCACCTCCCCCTCCTTAAGCGTGTGTTCAATGGCTCCGCCCGACGTGGGGACGGAGAGCACGTTGTTAAGTTAATAAAAGGCCCAGGACCCTGGGCGTGGCAGGCACTTGACTGACCACTACCATAGTACACGTGTGGTCTCCTTTTATGCCTGTGTGGGGCCTAGTCACGACACCACAGACACTACAGCATTTAATAGGAATGAAGTTTTAACTATATCATAGGAGATGATGTCAGGTTTATTAACCTTTAAGTACTTATCCATATGGGGTAGTGTATTTGCAGGCGAGCCGCCTTGTCCCCTATTTTCACTCAAACTTGCTTTTTTATTGTTTGCTTTTGCAATTTTAATTAGCGCATTCACAAGCTGGGAAACCGGCTCCTTTAAACACACTGCGGTGACCTGTCACGTGATTTAGTCATGTTGCATATCACGCGGAAATGTAGAGGAGAGCATTTTAAATTTCTGAGCGGGCGGATTCTGTTTTGGATCTCGAGTCTATTAACTTGAAAGAAGAAGTAAGTGAGCGCGTCTATTCTTTACCATAACAGCGCAGTCAGAATCCATGAAACTCTTGGGTTAGAGTTCACTTTTTCAACCGCGCTGAACGGGGGCGTATAAGTTTTTAATATCTCCACGCGCAGTCGGCAGGACTGTTGCGGTAGGCTTAAACAGTGCATTTTTTTCCAGAGGCAAGAGCCACCTTAAAGTCAGAAGAGTAAGGCTCATTGTGGCGAGATGAAAGCGGCTTAGCAAACTCATTCGCTTTTTTGAGCAGGTAACCCCTTTTACATCAAGGACAGAGATTATGATATGTACAGGATGATTTAGTTGAGGTTTTAACTTTGTATTTTTGGCACAAGATACTAATATGTGTATTATGCATTTGGAAACTTTGACTGAATAACTTCTTGTTTACTATTTTTTTACCACTGAGGAAGGGTCCAAATGCATTGGGTGTTTGAATTTATGGATTATAACAACAATATGATGTCTATATAATGTGCAGTGGACTGCAGTTCACTAAAGAAATTGAATAATTCTGAAAATAAAGCACAGATGAATTATGGATATGATGATTTATGATCGGTATTGAAGAAAAACTGCATTAATTAGCATAGATAAGGAACCGCAGTAGTGCCCTGAAAAGTGCGTACATTCTCCTGGTAAGGGTCTCCTGACCAGATCATTAACTACTTATACTTTTGGCACTCTGACCAAGTGCAACGGTTGGAGCAGCACAAAATCAACATTGATTAAATAAAGTATATTTGGCATAAAAACAAGTGTGTGCAGAGAACCATTTAAAACTTATGTTACGGATGTTCATATGACACTGCTGCAATGTTCTCGGAACCTATAGCTATTACTTGAAAGTATTTGCAGTACATTTTCAGTTGTACTGTACGAATGACCGTATAGTAAACTCGTGCAATGTGTCTTTTGTAGCTGTATCTAGAAAAAAAGACCTTCTGTATTAATCTGTACATTGATATGATGTCATGGTTCTCATTAAAGTCTGGTAAAAAAAAAATACAATGCCAATAGCTCAAACTTGTGTGAATGTGAGACCTATTCCATTGCAAATCCTTGTTCATTTTGGTGTGAGCCAATCTCTGAAATCAGGGGTTTGGTGCCTGTGAGGTTAGCTATGAATATAGGTGAAGTATGAGCTCTGGCTAATGAAATGATGGGTAAAGTATGAGGCAAGTGAAACTCCCTTTATTAGGTGCAATAAGAAGCTAGAAAGGTTGTTTTCTTCAAGAGGCAGAAAAGAGCAGAGTAGGCCTTTGCTTCAGCAGGTCTGTATCATGCCTACTGCAGCAGGTGAAGGGATGGAGCATTACATTACGAACAGCGCTGGGCTGGGCTGGCCTGGAACTGGGGCTTTAAATGCCCCCGAATGCCCTGGTTCTATATAGAGTATGGCTGCAGGCAATTTGGGACCCTGCTAAATGAGGGGGATGTCCCCAGGTGCGACCTTCGAGTGGTAAAATCCTTAGCCTAAGATAGACTGCTTTTGAATTTGGCTGAAGAGCATATGTTTGAGGAGGTATCACAGCGCAAACCAGCCACCATCTCAGAAGAAAGTAAGCATGGAAGTACATTATTTGCATAGGATAGCCCTCTTCTCAGTCCCAATATTATGCTGCAATTGGTGTATGGTGTTACTAGAGGGCCGTAGTATGAACATAAGAGCACACCAAGGCTTTTCTTTTGTTTGCTGACATACTTCTTGTTCATGTTGGTTTTAGAGGGCCTACGGAGTGAAGGACTAAGTTGACTGAGTGAATGAGTAATGAGGAATGGCTGGCCTGTATTTGTGGTGAAGGGGGGGTGATTGGAAAGTAAACAGCAAGATGCAAATGCCAGAGCATACATGTTTGCTGAGTGAATGAGTGAGTGTGTCACTTGTCTCTTTGAAGGGACATGAGAGAGAGGTACAGCAGCTTCATAGTTCTCAGATGGGAGAGGAAGCACAGATGAAAATTTCCCTCAAATAAAAATACACCACCTCAAAGCTGACAAGTGAGATCTGATGCTGTTCGACGTGCAGTCGAGCAATTGCTGTCTCTTCGTCCTTCTATAATGCCTCGAGCATTGTTTGTAGAAGATATTGAAGGACCGCTAGGAGCACCTGGTCAGTATCCTATGCGAGAGGTTCCTCCAGTGTGGATGCCAGGTGACGCTAATGCCGTTCCTATCGTTCTGCCGCACTTTCAGAGAGTGTGGATCCATCTTCCATGGAAACGATCAGAAGTTTTACAGGTGAAGCAATCTTTGCCTGACCCTCGCAAAAATCCTGCAGGGTATTATAAAGAATTATCACAGCTCGTGGATGCTACGATAATGAATCTTGCCGATATCGATATGCTGTTTGGCAATATCGTTCCGCAACCTGTATGGGCAAAGATTCGTCAGGAAAACCATGCGGCAGAATTAGGTGGTGATTGGGCTGCTCTTATTGCGGCAGATACACGACAAGTTGGTGGGGCTAAACCTGAACAACTTATTACAGATCTCCCTCAGAGAATCATTACCCTAATGAAAACGCTTATGCCAGCCATGAAAGTAAATTGGGATAAGTTGTCTGCTTGTAAACAGAAGAAGGACGAGAGTGTCTCTGATTTCTTTACGAGATTTGAGGAGGCATTCATCGATCATAGTGGTCAGGATATGGGTACCGAGGGTGGTCAGAGGTTGTTCGTGGACAAGTTTGTCTCTAACTTGTTGCCTGACTTGAGCAACAAGTTGAAAAATTCTGAGAGTGCATGGGCCGTTTCTACTTCTGCTCAAATATTGGCCACAGCACAATAATATGAGAACAGAGAGAAAGAAGAGAATGATCGCGCTGATAAGAAGACGAAAGAACTCAAAACAAAAGTGTTGTTGCAGCAGGCGTATCCTCCCCGTTCGAATCAAAACGATTCGCAACAGCGGAGTAGGTCACAGTCTCAGTCGAACAGATCGCAATCTCGGAATGATTCCTCTTCTGATAGATCTTCGTTGGGGTACAATCAGTGTGCCTATTGTCGGAACGAGGGTCATCTGAAATTCGATTGTCCGGTTTTGCGTGATCGAAACAGCGGCAATTCCTCTAGAGGAGGTCGTAGCGGCCCCCAACAAGCATCACGTGGTAGAGGTCGTGGTGTCCAAACTGATCGTTCCAATAATTCTTCTGATTCCAACAATTGTTTTGATCAACGTGGATCATCGCAAAGCAGATCTGCACAGTACAATGTAGACGATTATTATGTTGATCACAATGTTGATGACGGTAATTACTAGGACAGCCATGAACAAAGAGAGTGAGTAGTATCAGTTCCGGTTGATCAGAGAGGGCCTTACGTCGCAGTTGCCACCTCGGGCGTCGTTGAGCCTTTTCTGTTGGACACTGGTGCAGCAAAAAGTTCTATCATGCATTCGAAACTCCCTGGCGCACCTTTGTCTGGCTTAACAAATGTTTCCGTTGGATTCTCTGGCGCCCCTGTTAGCAATCCGGTTTCGTGCCCTTTGCCCCTTACAATTGGGCCTCGTGAGTTGAAAGCTCCGTTGATTTTGACCACTGGTTGTGGTGAAAATCTTTTGGGCCTGGATTTGCTAAAACGTCTGTATGCGACTTTGTATTGTTCTCCTGCAGGAGTGAAGCTTACGTTGGGTGAGAGAGTTATCTCTCCGATGTACTTGTCTCTCGATAAGCTTCCACCGGAATTGAGTTCTCTTCCTGCATCTTTGTGGGCGACAGGTCCCAACGACGTGAGCCTGCTTGATATCTCCCCATATGTTGTGCACTTGAAAAATAATGTGCATTTGCCACGTATTCCCCAGTATCGTATCTCCCTTGATGGTGAACGAGCACTGTTAGCCATCATCTACGATTTGATTGGGAAAGACGTTATCGAGGAGACTCGGGGAAACGTGTGCAATAGCCCTGTACTGCCCATTTTGAAGCGCACTGATCCATCGAAACCCCCTGTTTATCGCTTTGTTATCGATTTACGGGAGGTAAATAAAATTGTGGTTCCTCAGTTCCCTGTGGTGCCTGACATCACGGCACTTCTCACTCTGATTCCAGCTTCTGCATCTTGGTTTTCAGTGATCGATCTGAAGAATGCGTTCTTCAGCATACCGATTGCTGAAGAGAGTAGAGATCTTTTCGGTTTCTCTCTTGGAGGCCGCAGCTTCCGGTTTAAACGTGCTCCTCAGGGCTACTGTGAGAGTCCATCGATATACAGTCAAGCCTTGAAGGGCCAACTTGATGCGTTTGTGTTGCCGGCCGGTGCGGCCTTGATCCAATATGTCGATGACTTATTGGTGGCTGCAGACACTCAGGACATTTGTAGAATTGCTACGGTGTCGTTGTTGCAACATCTCTGTGACTTACATCACAAGGTGTCACCTTCTAAACTTCAATATTATTGTCAAGAAGTAACGTACCTAGGTCACTTATTGTCAAAGGAGGGAAGAAGGTTGACCCCAGAGAGAATTGCAGCGATTGCTCGAATGACTGTGCCAACAACTCAGAGAGATGTGCGTGCCTTTTTAGGTATCACGTCATACTGCAGGCAATGGATTCCGATTTTTTCATTGCTAGCGAAACCATTGGTGGCTCTTACGTGCAAGGATGTTCCAACTCCTTTGCCATGGACGGAAGAATGTCAGAAAAGTTTTTCTGAACTGCGTGACGCATTGTGTTCGGCCCCTGTGTTAGGTACCCCTGACTACAGTAAGCCGTTTACACTATACGTTCACGAGAGGGAAGGTTGTGCGTTGAGTGTTTTGACACAACAATTCGGTGGTAAGCAGCGTCCATGCGCATATTTTTCCTCGACCTTGGACCCAGTAGCTAGAGCATTGCCGAGTTGTCTGAGGGCAACAGCGGCAGCTGCGGTGTCCATCCGACAATCTGCAGGATTGGTCATGGATAATATGCTTACGGTGATGGTTCCGCATGCAGTTGACACTCTCTTGAATCGTACTAAAACTCAGCACTTGACGAGTGCAAGGTTGTCTGGGTATGAATTGACGCTTTTGGCAAGTCGCATTCAAATAAAACGCTGTAACGTCCTGAATCCGGCGACTTTGTTACCAATCAGTATGGAATCAGATGAAGTAGCAGCTCACGACTGCTACTTACGAACAGAAGAGGAAACCAAAGGTCGTGTAGACCTGAAAAATACTCCTTTGGAAAATCCCGATGGGACTCTGTATGTGGATGGGTCGTGTTTTAAATTGCCGAATGGTGATGTAACGACCGCGTATGCTGTGGTAACTTTGAATACTGTTGTGGAAGCTGCGAGATTGAATCAGAATTCTGCTCAGGCTGCAGAGCTGATTGCTTTGACTAGAGCGTGTGTGTTGTCGAAAGGGAAACGGGTGAATGTGTTTACCGACAGCCAATATGCTTTTGGCGTCGCGCATAGCTTTGGACGATTGTGGCGAGAGAGAGGTTTCATGACATCGCATGGCACTAAGATTCAGCATGGACAACTTGTGAATGATCTTTTGGATGCACTCATTTTGCCTAAGCAGGTGGCGATTGTTAAATGTAGTGCGCATCGTAAGGTGACGGATGATGTTGGTCGTGGGAATGCGTTTGCGGATGAGACTGCTAAGGAGACTGCCCGGAACCTTAGCACGAGAATGTATGTGACGAGTTCGGTAAGGTGGCCTACAGAAACGAGTATGTGTGAGGACACTATTGAGAGTGTGAAAGCGATTCAGAATGAGGCCACCGAGACTGAAAAGACGAAGTGGAAAGAAAGTACGGGAAAGTTGGATGCGAATGGCTGTTGGATTGATTTGTCGGAGCATAAGAGATGGATGTTGCCAGACGCGTATGTGTTAGCTGTTGTGACGATGGCACATGGGTTAGCGCATATTAGTGTGAAAGGTATTTGCAAGTTGTTGTCCCCGGTGTGGAAGAATGATGGTATTACTAAATGTACTGAGAGATTGGTTAAGAATTGTATTATATGTATGATGTACAACCCTGGAAAAGGAACCCCTACACCTCCTGGCCATTTTGCTCCCCCTTCATGTCCCTTTGAATTAATTCAGCTAGACTTCATCCATATGGAGCGATGCAATAACCTGAAATACGTTTTAGTGGTGGTTTGCGCATTCTCCCGATGGATTGAAGCCTACCCTCTCAAAGACAACACTGCTATGTCCACTGCGAAAATCCTACTGAAGGAATACTTTCCTCGGTATGGAATGCCACGGATTGTATGGTCTGATAACGGAAGTGAGTTTGTGGGGAGTGTGATGAAGAATGTGTGTATGGGCCTTGGAATTACTCAAAAGTTCCATAGCGCCAATCATCCTCAGTCAGCGGGTCTGGTTGAGGGGTATAATGGCACCCTTAAACTAAAGTTGGCGAAGATTCAGGCCACCACTGGTCTCTCATGGCCTGACGCTTTGCCTTTAGCTCTGTTGTCAACAAGGGCGACTGTACACTCTCGAGTAGGGCTCAGTCCCTACGAAATAGTGTTCGGCCGTCCTGCGAATGTTTGGGGGGTCCCTAGGCCAAGTGTGTTTTCTGATCTTGAGTACCCAATGTTGATCGATTATCTGCATGATCTGACTGCTAAACTGAGGTTAATTCACCAACAGGTCTTTGAGGCATTGCCGACGCAGACGGAGGGTCCAGGCCACCAGCTCCAGCCCGGAGACTGGGTGGTGACGAGGAACTTCGGTAGAAAGCGTAACCTCGAGCCTCGTTTTACTGGACCCTACCAAGTCCTCCTTGCCACGAGAACTGCTGTCCGTCTGGAAGGCCGAAAACACTGGGTGCATGCCACCCACACTAAAAAGGTTCCTATACCTTTACCAGCTGACTCGTGGGTGAGGAAGGGCATTGCCTCGTCTGAAACTGAAGCATTGCAAACCTTTGTACCTTTCAGCGACGCTCAACTTGTCGGAGAATCCTCAGTGCAGCAGAAAGACATTGTTGAACATTTACCATCACAAGGTTCAAGATCTGAACATTTGACTGATCAACAGAACTCTGTCCCCTCATCAGATCCATTGTTTGACGAACAGACACGTCCTGGGAGAAGTCGTTACTCTTTGCGATCTAATACCAAGGACTAATAAATTTTCGTTTCTGTCCTTTGACATCTACGTTACCCCTTTTGCCACGATCAGTCTAAACACACGTACAACTGTGATTGTTAGTAAATATTGAGTTTTTCCACATGTGTTTTTGCTTCCACAGCTGAGAGACTTCTGTATATACTTGTATATAAAATACCTTACATCCAGGTGAACCGTAGGGCCGCGCGTGTACTTCCTTCTGGTTAGTAGGTCCAGACACTAGGTCAGAGACCGTCGGTTCCTGGGAACTCCTGGGGATTGACTACTGCTACACAGAACGAAGTGCGTCAAGAAACGTTGCGGACGGTTTTAGGGGATGGCGTTTTCAAAGCTGATGGACTTGGAAAAAGCTCAGGCGCAAAGATTTCAACTGCAATGGATTACTCGTACCAAATGCTTTATGTTTCAGGTGTTCCTTCTGTTTCTAATTGTTTCCTCGTTATTGGCGGGTGGGGTGTATTATATGATACAGTACTTCCTACCTTCTGCCATACCTACTCCTACTTTTGAACCTCAAACTACCTCCACTATGTCCCCTCATTCCTTCCATATCTTACCCCAACACGAACAGGCTAGACGTGCAGAATTTAGAAATAATTCTTTCATTCAACTCCTTCATCAGCATCAGTTAGTGGTTAATACTACTAATTGTTGGGTGTGTGGGTTAATGCCACATACCACCGATAAGGGAATTCCGTATTTGGTCCTTCCTTATAGTTCCCAGGGTTCGGCTCGAGCATTACAAACAATGTTTCGAAGTGCACTAGATTCATACCCCAATCGAGAGCCACGTCCTCCGCACTTTGGTCCTGGTCCGTACCACAAGCCTTTGGCCATAGCGATCGCTGATTTAGATAGGGATATCTATGAGCCGTCGCTCATCCCAGAGGAGGAGGTGCGAGCCTATAGGGATCTGAGTGAGGCTGAGTATAGTGCGCTCGTGGGTGAAAGACAGCTTAGAAGCTCGTCTCCAGTATGGATCGTACCCCACCTCGGTAATTTCTGTCTAAAAGGTCGTGGCCGAAGATCGAGAGCATATCTTGGAGAGAGTGCTTGCTCCGAGATGTATATCTTACCGATGCTCTCCACCCCTGTATTTCTGGCTGCCAAGGGTACGTACTTTGTCTGCCATGATCGTGCGTATACATGGTTGCCCTCCGACTTTGCGGGCACATGTTATATTGCGAATTTGTTGCCTCCGACGTTTACCGTTGATGCAGACTATCACAAGACTAGAGTTGTGAGGGGCGTGATTAGCGAAGAGGACACTGCCGGTCAAGAGGCAGGAGACTTTTTCAAAGGTTTCTTTCCGTTTTGGGGGCCTATGGTCAATAGTAGGAACCTGAGACAGTTGACTCGAGTGGTGGAATCGACCGCTAATATCACTGCCAGTGCCCTTGGTAATATCACCACAGAACTTCAGGCGGACAGGCTCATGGCGTTACAAAATCGTATGGTTTTAGACGTTGTCTTAGCAGATCGAGGTGGAGTATGTAAAGTGATCCATTCGAGCTGCTGTATTTTCATTCCAGATAACGCTCCGACTGTCTATCAAGCCATCTCAAAGTTGCATAAGATCTCTGAGTCCCTACACGTGGACGTAGGAGATTGGACGCTACTTGGGTGGTTTTGGGGCCTAATGTCGACTTGGGGTTGGAAGATTCTGATGATCATTGGGGTTGTTGCAGCATTTCTATTCACGTGTTGCCTTTGTGTGCAGTGTGGTCCTGCCTTATGTGGCCTCTGTGCTACAACGTGTATGAGACAGCCGCCTGTTACCAAAGCAGCTCAGTTGGATAGAATGATGTTGCAGCAGCATCTAGATGGTCTGATGAATATCGAGTATGATTCCGACTAGTGCTTGCCTACATGAGGGCAAAAGGAGCGTCTGAGGTTCCGTGGCCATTGTAAGTGGTGTTTTCGACTCGCACGAATATGGTCGGGTCTGGTATCTATGAACCGCAAATGACGAGTTTAGTGGGTGTACGTGTTTTCGCTGTGCTAGCCTAAACCGTTCGTTTGTTTCGTGGGTTTCTACATCCGATCCCACGGGTTCCATCTTAGATACGGCATCCATTTTGTCTCTTGCCCTCAAGTAGCCAGCGAACGGACGCTGTCCGCTTCGTGACCCTGGGATTCCCAAGACTCTTGCGGAAGACACCTTTCCTTTGAAAGTGTCTTTATGATGAGGGGGATGACACTGTAAGGCAGATGGCTCCGCTCGAGGCTCATCTTGGCGTGCCGCTCTATTGTCTCAGCCGTGCATCTCATTAGGCACGTCCCTTTGATGCCTGTAGCTCGTGTTTCCCGATACCACCCTTTTACACCCTTTCCGATCTCCCCACTGTTTCTGTCTTCCTTTGTACCTGTTTTCCGTTCCTTCTTCGATCTGTTTACTTCCAATTGGAATGTACTAATGGTGGGAAGATGTGTTTTACAGTTGGGAACCAACAAATGTTTCCGCACGTATGTTCCGGGCCCTGAATGCCTCAAAGCAACCCCTCTTGGAGATAACGATGGGAACCGAGTTGTAAACCTTTGTGTATCATGTTAACTTATGAGAGAAATGTGTATAAAAGGAGCGACCCGCAGTACCAATTTGAAGCAGACTCCTCGAACATACACACGCTGTACTTCTTGTGACTCTTGTGTTCCCTGCAGAAATAAACCTCGAATCTTTGACGCCGAAGGAAGTGTCCCGTGTCTCTGTCATTTGTACGCCGGAACAGGTTACCCACGAAGGTTTCAGGTGTTGTCCCCTGGCACCGCTGGGTCTTAGAATAACCCAGTCCTTCACACCCTTCCTATGTGCCCTCCATTTACATTACGTCAGTAACCCAACTGCTTCTGTCACTGTCCAGTCTCAAGTGACCGGTTGGATGTACATTGCTTGGGTATACAGGCACTTACCGCTCTGTCCAGCCCCTCTCAGCACACCCATACTACACTTCTTTAAATCATGAATAAATGTTCTGCCTAACATTAAGGCCTGTCCTCCCCTTTGTCGATCATACCCAATGTCAGGCTCCACCGGTCGATCCTCAGGATGGTGCAGATGTAGTTTAAGAAGCCCACCTCTAGATTGCCCCAAATCTGGCTCGTGTTACAACACAGACTTAGAGGGAATCAAGCGAGGGGCGCGGGAAGGGAAGGGGACAGCGGGGAGGGAGATCTTGTGGGAGACAAAAGAATAACACCAAGGTAAGTACAGTTCAACGATATGTTTTACACAACAGGCACATAGATTTCATACCCTATCTTCTCCCCTCACCTGAAAAGAAAAATACTTGAAGCTCCAACCATAGAAGAGAGGAAAGGGCAGTAGAGAGGCCGCTACACACACTAAACGAGCAACACACAAAAGACAAAGAAAACTATGTTACCCTCACAGCTTAGTATTTCTGTCACTCTTCAAGAGAACTATAACAAATGAACCCATACCATAATGGCTGTGGTGCGACGCTTAACCTCAACACTTCATGTGTACTGACCCCCTCATTCTCTCTCCTGTAAGAACAAAACAAAGGAATTCTGAAATCTTGTATCCCAAGAACCATTATATAATTCTCATAGCAGGTACACTCCAGTTGCAATCACATCAGAATGAAGAGCTTGTATTAACTGAAGTCACAGTTCGTCTGAATATGAGAAAACCAAATAGAATGGCCAAATCCCAGTGTGAATTGTTTTCACTGGAACACCTCGTACAGCAAATGCCTCTTTGCTATACGGAAAGCAATTCAGCCTCTCTGCACGAGATCTAGAGTCTGATCTCCAACAGAGAAGCTTCGAAAACACACAGAGTCCTGACCCGGTTCCACTCTGCAATGAGACCTTAGAAAACTAGGTCTCCTCCAACAGAGGATGTGGTCGGGACTCGGAAGAACAACAAGTCGGGCAATTCCACTCTTCCGAACCTCAGAGCGGACCCGATTCACCGAGTCGAAGAACTCAAGAGAATACGGTATCAGGGTTGGTGCAGGTGCACCCTTACCGCCTTTAAACCAATTCCGAACAGAGCCGCTAGCCAGGGACCGCCAGCATCCAGGTTCCAAGGAAAAATCATCGGCAAACTCTCCTCCGGGCGCCGCCATGATAACGCGGCTGCGGAGGTGACGTCACACGCATTGCGTGCCCCGCAGGAGCCTGGGTAGTGTAGTTCCGCCTTCTTCTGCATACACCGGCATACAGTGACTGCCGGAGATCGAGTAGGATTATGACAGAACATCCCCCTTCCGATATTTACTGTATGCCTGAGGGCTTGCCAGGATGCAAGCGATGGAATCTAGCCAGATAACGAGGGGCATGTATTGCATCTCGGGGCTCCCAAGAGTCCTCCTCTGGGCCATAGCCCTTCCATGATACCAAGTACCAGACCTTCCCTCTCACCAACTTAGAATCCAAGATACCCTTCACCTCATATTCTCTCTCATGCTGTACCCAAAGAGGAACAGGGGCTTTAGACACAGGTCGAGCAGAGGGCTTAAGCAAGGACACGTGAAACACAGGATGTATTCGGAAATGGGCCGGCAAACGCAGTTTCACTGAGACCGGATTAACTTGTTTCACCACTCTGTAGGGGCCAATGTACTTAGGATTGAATACACTGTGTTTCTTAAACTTAATGTTTCTTGTAGACAACCACACCCAGTCCCCTCTATGGTAACCGACCCCAGGCCTACGATGTTTGTCAGCCTGTGCCTTGTATCTAGCCTTAGCCTTATCCAGATTCCTACGAGCCTCCGAAAAGGTTTTGCGCATCATCAGCAATCTGGAACGCAATTCCGGAAACCTAGTCTCAGAGGAAGGCAAAAGAAAAGGAAGGAAACGTGGATGGAAACCATACGTGCAAAAGAAAGGAGTGAGTTTGGTAGAGGAATGTACAGCATTGTTATAGGCTATCTCAGCTGCCCACAACCAATCAACCCAAGCATCAGTGGTAGTGTCCACAAAACATCTCAAGTACTGCTTCAGGGTTTGGTTCAACCTCTCGGTTTGACCATCGGTCTGAGGATGGAAGCTCGTAGAGAGGGAAGAAGTTACTTGTAATTTAGCGCACCATGCCTTCCAAAACCCTGCAGTGAACTGAGCGCCCCTATCGGAGACGATGACTCTGGGGAGGCCGTGGAGCCGAACGACATGTGTCAGGAGTACATGAGCTAATTGAACAGAGGAAGGAGCCTGTTTCCATGCCACAAAATGCCCCATCTTTGTGAGATAGTCTATAACCACTATGATCGCAGTCATTCCTTTATCTTTCAGAAGCCCTAAAACAAAGTCCACAGAAAACCTTTCCCATGGTAGTTCAGGAGTAGGCATGGGGTGCAACAACCCCTGTGGCGGTCAATGGTCAGTTTTCATTTGCATGCATATAGTACAGTTCTTTACCCATGCGACCACATCCGGACGTATGGAAGGCCACCAAAACTGTCTCAACATGGTCTCCAGTGTCTTTATGGGTCCCATATGCCCTGAACATGGAAGAGCTTGACACCAGGCGAATGCTTGTTTCCTAAGGGCAAGGTTGGCTAGGAGCACTTGTCTGCCTCTTTTAGGAATGCCTTGGAATATCCGCCACTCTGGATGGCTCCTGAGCCATTGTTTCCATTGAAAGGTTTGGACCCCTTTCTGAATTCTCAGAAGGAAATCTTCTGTTTGAATAACTCCTAGCACCTTGCTAGGTTCAATGATGGCTCTTTCGGCAGGTATTCCGCTTGATATCCCCTGCTCCAGGCGTGTGAGGGCGTCCGCTTTTTTGTTATCCGTTCCAGGACGAAAAGTGATGATAAATCGTTATTCCGCAAAAAAAAGCATCCATCTTAATTGTCTTGGGGTTAAATGGCGGGCTGCTCTCATATACTGTAGATTACGATGGTCTGTAAATACAGTGACTGGGTGAGACGCCCCCATTAGCCAGTGTCTCCATTCCATAAAAGCGTCTCTGATTGCTAATAGCTCCTTTTCAGCTATGGTGTAGTGTTGTTCCGAACTGTTCAACTTCCTGGACATAAAGGCGATGGGATGAAGATATCCAGTGGTGGCATGCCTTTGCGACAGTACAGCACCTACTGCAATATCAGAGGCATCTGCTTCCACGACGAAAGGTAACGTCGGATTTGCGTGGATCAGAACGGGTGCCGTGGTGAAAGCTTCTTTCAATTGGTCAAATGCCTCTTGTACTTCCGTTGTCCAATCACAGGGTGTGTTCTTCCTGGTCAACCTGGTAAGCGGAGCTACCAAATTTGAGAAATGCCCAATGAACCTCCGGTAAAAGTTGGCAAAGCCTAACAGACTTTGAATGTCTTTAACGGTTTGAGGGCGAGGCCAATCCAAGATGGCTTGTACTTTTCTCTCTGCCATAACTTGGCCTGTGGGGGTGAGCATCACTCCCAGAAATTCAACGGTCTGCACGTGAAATTCACACTTCGTGAGCTTGCAGAAGAGGAAGTGCTCTTGTAACGCCTGTAGTACTCTTCTTACGTGCTGGATATGGTCCTCTACAGAGTCTGAGTACATAAGAATGTCGTCGATATAGACGACTACGAATATATCCAGAAAATCACGCAGCACTTCGTTCAGAAAAAACTGGAAAGCTGCGGGGGCATTACACAGCCCAAAGGGCATTACTAGATATTCAAACAGCCCATACCGCGTCTTGATTGCCGTCTTCCATTCATCCCCCTCATGCATACGAACAAGATGATATGCCCCTCTGAGGTCTAGTTTCGTGTATATGCGTGCTTGCCTCACTTGTTCCAATAATACCGGGATTAATGGGAGCGGGTACTGGTTCTTGATGGTTATAGCGTTCAACGCTCTAAAGTCAATGCAGCATCTCAGCTCCCCATTAGCTTTTGGAATAAAAAAGAGGGGAGATGCTGCGTGGGATCGTGATGGACGAATGAACCCCAGATCCAGGAGCTTGTCCAGATAGATCCTTAGATGTTGGTTCTCTGGTTGTGTTAGTGCGTATATCCTCCCACATGGTACCACCGCTCCTGAGACCAAATCAATGCGGCAGTCATATTCTCTATGAGGAGGAAGAACCTCTGCCCTTGTTTCGCAAAACACCTCGATGTAGCTGTGAATCAATGCGGCAGTCATATTCTCTATGAGGAGGAAGAACCTCTGCCCTTGTTTCGCAAAACACCTCGATGTAGCTGTGATAGTGGACTGGCAGCTCTATCTCCTTTTCTGCGGCTGTGGCTATGTGCATCATGGTAGCTAACACAACCGAGGGTTGTATCGTTTCGGTATTGCAATGTAATAGGCAATAGTTTGATTGAAACTGCAATGAGTGTTCCGTCCAGTTGATCACAGGTTCATGCTTCTTCAACCAAGGTAGTCCAAGAATTACCCCATATAAAGGGGCTTGAATGATGTTGAAGGAGAGCCTCTCTCTGTGATGATCGTTACAAATCAGCTCATACTCCTGAGTATGGTGACTGATGGGACCGGATTCCAACTCGTGCCCATCAACCGCAAACACCTGTTCGGGTGTCGATTTACTTATCAAACGGACCCCTAAACGTAGGGCTTCTTTAATGTCCATGAAACAGCCCGTAGCCCCTGAGTCCACCATGGCTCGCAGGCTTTTTATGTCTTGGTCAATACAAATTTCCATGGAGATAAAAAAATGATCAGGATCATGGAATTCCTGGGTATCTACAGAAGGGATGATGTTAGTGCTTGAGTTGTTCCCTTCTCCTTCACTCAAGCGTTGCAGTTTTCCGCCCCCTTCTCGACAACCGCCATCTGGCCTGGACGGAACCTTCCAGTTTTAGGCTTCACCGGACATTCCCGTAGAAAATGGCCTTTCTTGCCACAGTATAAACATAATCCTTGCTTCCTTCTATGGTCTCTTTCGCTCAGCGTAAGGGAAGCTCGGACTGTTCCTACTTCCATGGGTTCGGGCCTTACATCTGATTTCTTCACGGCATGTCCCTTCTCGACAAAAGTGGAATCCTTTCTTTTGTGGTCCCCTTTCCTTTCTCTGATTCGATGATCCAATCTCAGAGCCAGGTCGATGAGGGCCGCACATGTTTGTGGTTGTGGGTCCACTTGCGCCAGAACGTCCTTCATGTCTTCTGTAAGTCCTTGGTAGAACATCACGGATTGTTTGGCATCGGGCCAATCCGTTTCAGCAACTAACCTCCGAAAGTGATTCAGGTAGGTAACCAAGTCGTTCGGCCCCTGCTTGAGTTTTAACAGTTCTATGTCCGCAGAGAAAGTTTCAGCCCGACGATCAAAAGTTTTCTCAAAGGCTGCACGAAAGGTATCCCAGTCAAAGAGCATGGCATTGTCTCCCCTGACGATAGGGACCGCCCATTGTGCTGCCTCACCCCCTGAATATGAGATGAGGAAGGCCACTCGGGATTGGTTGGTTAGGAACAGTTTGGGTTTACATGCAAAGGTTGTCTCCGTAAAACCTTTCAGGAGGGGCAAGAGGTACTTGGACAGGCATTTCCACCACCACTGATGTTGAGGGAGAGGGAGCACGTACATCAAAAGGATTGCCCTGTATCTGGTCTACCCTGGCCTGAAGTACTGCAGTTTCTTGACGAGAGGCCGCTAACTCAGTCTGCACTAAGACCAATGCGGCCAACACGTCATCTAGGTTAGCCATTCTTAATATCACCACCACCGGGACCAAATACGTATCGTGGGCCGATGATTCTGTCAGGCTCCACCGGTCGATCCTCAGGATGGTGCAGATGTAGTTTAAGAAGCCCACCTCTAGATTGCCCCAAATCTGGCTCGTGTTACAACACAGACTTAGAGGGAATCAAGCGAGGGGCGCGGGAAGGGAAGGGGACAGCGGGGAGGGAGATCTTGTGGGAGACAAAAGAATAACACCAAGGTAAGTACAGTTCAACGATATGTTTTAAACAACAGGCACATAGATTTCATACCCTATCTTCTCCCCTCACCTAAAAAGAAAAATACTTGAAACTCCAACCATAGAAGAGAGGAAAGGGCAGTAGAGAGGCCGCTACACACACTAAACGAGCAACACACAAAAGACAAAGAATACTATGTTACCCTCACAGCTTAGTATTTCTGTCACTCTTCAAGAGAACTATAACAAATGAACCCATACCATAATGGCTGTGGTGCGACGCTTAACCTCAACACTTCATGTGTACTGACCCCCTCATTCTCTCTCCTGTAAGAACAAAACAAAGGAATTCTGAAATCTTGTATCCCAAGAACCACTATATAATTCTCATAGCAGGTACACTCCAGTTGCAATCACATCAGCATGAAGAGCTTGTATTAACTGAAGTCACAGTTCATCTGAATATGAGAAAACCAAATAGAATGGCCAAATCCCAGTGTGAATTATTTTCACTGGAACACCTCGTACAGCAAATGCCTCTTTGCTATACGGAAAGCAATTCAGCCTCTCTGCACGAGATCTAGAGTCTGATCTCCAACAGAGAAGCTTCGAAAACACACAGAGTCCTGACTCGGTTCCACTCTGCAATGAGACCTTAGAAAACTAGGTCTCCTCCAACAGAGGATGTGGTCGGGACTCGGAAGAACAACAAGTCGGGCAATTCCACTCTTCCGAACCTCAGAGCGGACCCGATTCACCGAGTCGAAGAACTCAAGAGAATGCGGTATCAGGGTTGGTGCAGGTTCACCCTTACCGCCTTTAAACCAATTCCGAACAGAGCCGCTAGCCAGGGACCGCCAGCATCCAGGTTCCAAGGAAAAATCATCGGCAAACTCTCCTCCGGGCGCCGCCATGATAACGCGGCTGCGGAGGTGACGTCACACGCATTGCGTGCCCCGCAGGAGTCTGAGTAGTGTAGTTCCGCCTTCTTCCGCATACACCGGCATACAGTGACTGCCGGAGATCGAGTAGGATTATGACACCCAACGTAAGGAGAACAAATAAATTGAAGAGCACACCAAACTCTATACAAACACTGCCAATACATGCACTGCTGCCTATTTGCATGGCATGATTATTCTCTATGACCCTTCTAACCAATTGTCATAGGAAACCTTTCCCTGCCTCATTCGTCTGCTCCACTGTGCCCCTTTATTTAGCAAATGTTAGTGCTCTCAGATTTCATAGCGGAAATCCCTATACAGTCTGTTTTAAAAAGACATTTCCCAAGTGTCCCTATACCATACCGCACGGAGGGGAGGAGTGGCAGTAAAATCTTGGGGAGCCCTGCAGACAAAAATACCACCACATCCTACTTGTTGTACCTCTCAATACCATAATCGCAGAAGGATTGTATGGTGCCCCCTTCTGGTTGGTAATAGAATCTGTTGCAAACCTGATTTACCCCTAGTACCCCTGTTGCCCTATCCTTTTTTGGTGCACCCCATACAGGAGAAGGAGATCAATAAAAACTATGGGTACCCACCTCAAAATTACCCAGAAGGCATGCCATTCTGTGCCCCATCACCCTTCATAATGCACCCCCAAACACCTTTTAATACAGCTTCCCCCCAAATTCGACTGCCACCTCCCCCAAATCTGATAGTGTAGCTGGTGTGCAGAAAAATACAAATTGTGGTCCCCCTTCCTATTGTACTCATCCCATCTGTTAGGTAGGGAACCACTACATAAGAGCCCACATCTGGTCCCATTGTGACATCTCCTCTCTGTCCCAAGCTCCTCCTTTAACTACAACCCTCTTCTTTGTCCCTGGTGTCCTACCAACCTACCCTGTCATTCCTTCAATACCTATCCCCTAAGCCCCCCACATTACACTCCAACTCACTCAACACATGTTCCCCTTCGTACACCTGTCACTGATCCACACCCTTGCTCTCACCAGACCCATGTTACTTATCAACCACTCTGCAATCACCATTTGCCAGGCCTCCACTCTTCCACAGCACACACACAAACACACTTTACTTGTCAGGCAGGTGAACCTCCAACTTACCTCTGCTGGGCCGCCACCTGTCAGCTGCAGCCAAACCCAGAATTTGAACCTTGGTTGCTTGAGTTGAAGTCCGGAACATACCCACTGGACCACACTGGCTTAACTTTCAGTAGCTTTTCAAATCGTCCCTATATCATGGTCATCCTTTTCTTGTGTAATGGAATTCACAGACACCGGGGCCTGTAAGTTGCTTACAGTTACTACGGCAAGGGTCTAGACCACTGAGGAGCTATAGCTCAATGGTAGGTCTTGTTCCTCTGTTGGCAAAGGTTCGCACAGGACAAGGGTAGAACTCTTTCCAATGCTTTCAAAGTATCCCAAGGTGGTAAATGTTCATACAATGCTTTTATTTTTATGTGCTAAGTTTATTTCCACTTGAAAAACAGTGGAGAAAAGTGGCCCCTCTTTTCGGCACATGCACCCCAAAATGACAAATCTTTTTCCCCATGACATCCCACCAACCCCCCTTTTTCTCAAGTAGGTGCTATAAGACAAAGCCTTATCTTCCTTTATCAATTTAATAATGTATTCATTATTTGTCCTTGAAATTCGGTGTACAGTAGCGCACAAATGTGGCCTCTGGCTTATAACTGAGCACAAGAATGTGAGGAAGGTGCTACACTGATAGTAAATTAGGTTTTATGGTGGTGATTTTTCATTTTGGTGTGAACAGATCTCTGAAATCAGGGGTTTGATGTCTGTGAGGTTGGCTATGAATAAAGGTGAAGTATGAGCTCTAGCTAATGAAATGATGGGTAAAGTTTGAGCCAAGTGAAACTCCCTTTATTAGGTGCAATAAGAAGCTAGAAAGGTTGTTTTCTTTTTTTTTTTTGTTTAAGAAATTTTTATTAAGCATTAAAACAATGATACAAGAAACATGTCATGAAAAATTAGGAAAAAGTACACATGAGTATAATAATAATTGAAAGACATCAATCTACAGAAATTTATATAGAGAGAAGAAAGGCATGTAAAGATAGAAAGGAGAAAGAAGAAAGGAAAGGAGTGAAAAGGAGAAAAGAAAAGGAGGAAAGCAGAAGACAGGGAAAGAGAAGAGGAGAGAAAGAGGAAGATAAGGAAGTAAAACTAAGGGATCATAAGGGACAAGGAGCACGCGGTAAGGGAGGAGGATTAGAAGAGAGATAGGAAGTAAAGGGAAGCCATAATAAGTCAGATTTAATTTTCAAAGGGATAGAGGTAGAAGAGGCAATAGAAATTCTATGTTCATCGCATATATAATTCCACCATGTGTGGACCGAGAGTTTAGAATTGTCTTTCCAGCACGATAAAATAACTTTAAATGCAAGTGCAATAAAAAGGTCTAACAACTTAGCAGAAGAAGGTGTACTAATATCAATATCATCAGCTAAAGAACCTAAAAATATGTGTATAAAAGACAATTGTGAAGAAAGAGATAACATTTTCATACATATATTCCAAACTTCAGTCCAAAAAGATAAAACTGGGGAACAATAATAAAGTTGGTGTTGTAGAGTACCAGGGTCTTTAGAACAGGACCAACATAAAGGAGAGGAGGTTGGAGAAAATTTATGGATAGTAACCGGTGTAATAACAACTCTGTGATAAATAAAAAGTAGGGATTGGGTAATGCGTGCAGCAACAGAAACTTTAAAGAGTCGAGACCATATACGATCCCACAATGCAGTGTCAAAGGAGACATCCAGATCAGTTTCCCAAGCAGTCTCCACTATAGACTTAAAACGGACAGAACAATCAGATAATAAAAGTGAATATACAAGGGCAGCTTTAGGTTGTTGGGTAGAAAAAAGAGGGTAAAGTGGGGTGACAGGAGTAAAAGAAGAAAAAGAATCAGAGGAAGAGGATAACGAGGATAAATGAGATTGAATAGCAGAGATTATAATAGAATATTCAGCAAGAAAAGAGGAGGGTAAGTTAAACTTATTTTGTAGATCCACAAAAGAAAGGAGATTAGAATCAAGAAAAAATTGATGAACAAACATTATATTCTTTTCTTTCCAATGTTTAAAGTAAAATGATTTACCTTTATATCTAAGAAATTTGTTGTACCAAACTACAGATGATAAAAAACATTGTAGAGGGGAAAGGGAAGAGGAAAAAACATTTTGCAAGGTAGATTGGCAATATTTCAAAATAGGATACTTGGATATAAAGGTACAATTTGACATGAAAGGAACATGTTGAAATGAGAAATCTTTCAAAAAAGAGCGTTCCAGGAGCACCCATTTAGGAACAGGAGTATCAAGGAAATCATATGCCAAGGAGAAGGATTGTTTGATAAGAAAGGCAGAATGATAAGAGCCAAAATCAGGGAAACGAACACCACCTTCATTTTTAGGGCGAACCAACTTATGTAATCCAATGCGGGGATGTTTATTGTTCCACAAAAATTTTGTGCATATTGAATTGATACGGGAAAAATAGGATTTAGGGATTTTGAAGGGGAGCATAGAGACTGTATATAAAACATGAGGGGTAATCATCATTTTGATAGTATCTAATCTACCCCACCAAGAAAGAAATAGGGGAGACCAAATCTGCAGAAGGGATTGAATTTTCTTAAATAACGAATCAAATGTTATTTTAAGGGTATCTTTTAGAGAGGAAGAAAACCATATGCCGAGGTATTTAATTTTAGAAGGGCACCATGCAAAATCAGTATTATTAAACATATATTGAAAACACAAAGAATTAAGGGGAAGCACTTCAGTTTTGGATAAATTGAGCTTATATCCTGATATTGAGGAATATAACTGAACTTCATCTAAAAAGGGAGGGAGGGAGGATTCAGGATTGGACATGTAAATGAGGACATCATCAGCGTATGCTGAAAGTTTGGTTTCGACAGAGGGGAATTTTAAACCCGTGATGTGAGGGTTAGAACGAATACGTTGCAAAAAGGGTTCAAGGCATAGGATAAATAATAACGGGGAAAGGGGACAGCCTTGTCTTGTACCTCTTGTTAAAGAAAAAAATCTGGAAAATTGGTTGTTAAAAAAAATACTGGCACGGGGAGAGGAATAAAGGAGTTTGACTAACGCTATAAACTTTGGTCCAAAGCCAAACCAAGTGAGGGTTCGAAACATGTACTGCCAATTAATACGATCAAAAGCTTTTTCAGCGTCTAGGGAAAGGGCTGCTAACGGGGTTTTGACATTTTTGCTGTGAGAAAGGACATTGGAAAAAAGACGGGCATTATCCGCAGCAAGTCTGCCCTTAACAAACCCCACTTGGTCTGTGTTGATTAGGCGAGGGATAATGGAATCAAGGCGAGAGGCAAGGATTTTAGCGAAAATTTTACAATCATAATTTATTAAGGAAATGGGGCGGAAATTGTTACATTGGGAATGATCCTTATCAGGTTTCGGGATGATGACAATGAGGGCGTCCAAAAACGACCCAGAGGCCTTAGCTTCAAAAATAAAAGAATTAAATAAATGAAGGAGTTTGGGAGCAAAAAACGAATGAAAGAAGGAGTAAAATTCAATCGGCAGGCCATCAGGACCAGGGGCTTTTGATTTCTTAAGGGATTGAATAGCTGAGGTAATCTCTTGGAGGGTAATTTCACGTTCTAGGTGTGAAAATTCAACAGGGAGAGCTGGGGGGGATGGGAGGCCGTCAAAAAAAGTCGTTAAGTTAGCATCAGAGGGGTGAGTATCATCGGTATATAAGGCTTGATAATAGTTGTGAAAAACTTCAGCAATGTCTTCATCGGAAGTAACTAACTTGTTGAGTGAATCATTAAAAATTGGGCCGATAGCTTTGCGTTCAGATTTGATTTTCAAGTAGTTGGCCAACATTTTACCTGCTTTGTTCTGACCCCCATGATATTTAGATTTTATTTTAAGGAGAGTATGACAAGCTTCATTAGTTATAATTTTATTAAGGTCTGATTTGGCATGGATCAAGTCCTTAAGGGCAGATGGGGATTTGGAGGAAAAGTAAGTGTGTTCAAGTGATTTAATGTGTTTAAGTTGATCTTCATATTTTTGCTTATTAAGCTTCTTTTTGGCAGAAACATAGGAAATCGTAAAAGCACGAAAAGAAGCTTTAAAAGCATCCCAAGTGTTAGGAATGGAAGTATCCATAGGATCATTTAAGGAGAAATATTCATGAAAAAACTCAGTACATTTTTTCACAAAAGTGGCATCAGATAAAAGAAAAGAATTAAATTTCCAACGACTAAAAGTGGAGGGACTAATAGATAGATCCAGGGTAGTATAAACCGGTGCATGGTCAGAAATAAAAATAGAGCCAATAACAGATTTTTGAAGGGAGGGAAGGAGAGACTTACTGAGCATAATGTAATCAATCCTTGAGCGTGTATGATGGACATTAGAGAAAAAAGTATATTCTAGTAAATCAGGATTATACACTTTCCACGAGTCATAAAGAGGACGAGAGGCAATGGCAGATTGGAAGGCCTTATGGGTTTTATCAGGTTGGAATTTACTTGAAGACAAACAATCAGAAAAAGGGTCTAACCACTGGTTAAAATCACCAGCAACGATGAAATTAGGACAGTCAATGGATGCAATAAGCAGTTTAATGTCTTTCCAAAATTTGGGATCTGGACGAACAGGACCATAAATATTCAATAAGACCATCGTTTTGTTATGAATAACTACCTTTGCCATTGCCCAACGACCTTCATTATCATTTTGGGAGGAAATAATTTGTGCATTTAAAGACTTGTGAAATAATATAGCAACTCCTCCTTTTTTGTTGACCGCAGGGGAAAATACAACCTGACCCACCCATTGTCTTTTCAATTTAAGAGAATCAATGTCCGAGCAATGAGTTTCTTGAAGAAAGACAACCTGTGAATGAAATTTGGTTAAATGAGACAATACCTTCTGACGCTTGACAGGATGACCAAGACCACGAACATTCCAAGAGACAAAATTACACATGTCGGAAGGAGGAAGGAATGGACGAAGGGCGGAGGCAACACACAGCAGGGAGATCACTATATAGGGGGAGACAAAAAATAACGGTTAAACATTGGAGTGGGAGAACGCTCATTTCAAGAAGAGAATAAGAGATGAAATAGCATGAAAGAAAGAGACGGAAAAGTAAATAAAACAGCAGAGTTAGCTTGAGAAGAAGGAAGGAAGGAAAGAAAGAGAAGAGAAAGAGAGAGGAAAGATACATAAAAGAAGGAGATAGGATTAGAAAACAGGTCAAGGCACAAAGGCTTGATCTGAAAGGAGAACAGTAACCAAAATTTATGAGACGCGAGTACACCAGAGAGAGGACATGACCCACGAGCAAACCATAAACGGACATATTAGAAAGGATAAACACAAGGATGTGAGAAGAAAGTCTAGAACAAAATAGATGGGGGAGATATGATAAGTGAAGATATATAAATTAAAGCAGTAACGTTGGAAGAGGAAAAACATTAATAGAAGTAAAAGCATTAGCTGGCAGTTTCCATGGTGGATGGTGTGATGCTCATCAGGTAGTCTCGAAGTTTCTGTGGATCATCATACGACTTGGTACGACCATTGTGTGTGATCTTACAGAAACAGGGATGAAGAATTCCATATTGAATGTTGAGTTGTCTCATCGTGGGACGAAGGTTCAGGAATTCCTTACGTCGAGCATTGGTAGCAGAAGAGAGATCTTGGGAGATGAAGATGTTGTGGCCAGACCACTGTAGACGACGTTTGGCCCTGGCAGCTTTTAGAACAGCCATGAGTTCTGTGAACTCCAAGAATAGCATAATGATTCCACGTGGTTTGGATGCGTTGGAATTGATACGACCAAGGCGATGCGCTCTCTGGATGTTGAGAGGATGAGTCGATGGGGAGAGTTCCAAAAGTTCTTGAAGAAGTTTCCGAATAAAAGAAACCATGTCTGACCCCTCCAAATTTTCCGGAACACCATAAACGCGTAGGTTGTTGCGTCTATTTCTATTTTCCAAATCCTCGGTGTGCAATTTGAGCTTGTGGATTTCTTGTTCCAAAAGTGGAATCTTGGTTGAGAGGTCTTGTACATCGCTGACACGTTGCTCTAAGTTCAAAACCTTATTTTCCATGACCACCCAGCGCTCCTCGATCTGCTGAAGTTTAGCGTTGGTAGCAGTCATAAACGGTTGAAGACCACGCACCTCCTCAAGGATGGAATCCAAAACAGGATTAGTCGAAGAGTTTATGGGGGAGGGTGGGTCATTCTTTTGTCTTTTGGGTTTTGTTCCTGTTTGCGATAACTTCGGCGAAGTGGAGATATTTGCCATGATGCTGGTTGAAGAAAGGAAGCTTTGTCCAGTAATGCTGTTGACTATGAACTAGAGCGTGGACACCCAAACGTGAAAGGGGCACACCTTGTGGCAAAAAAGAAGGCACTGAGACACACTATTTATCAGTGTGCGAGTGAGGAAGCAGCCACACGAGGACAAACAGGAAGCGTCCACTAACTCAGAGGCTTGATATTGCGGTAAACCAACATGGCAATATGGAGTATCAGATTAAATGAAGTACAGCACCAAGACATTCACATGGAGGCATAGATAGTGCATTAAGGAATTGGAGGAGACTGATGGTCATTAGGGGTGAGAAAAACAAAAAAACCTGTAGGGGCGCTGAGGCATTCGTCACATTCCTTGAGCATGAGTAGGAGGTCAGGCATCCAGAGGCACAAAATGGCGGTCGTTCCACCTCAGAGAAAAAATTGCGCTTTTAAAATGGAAAGCGGTAGTGGCATCAACAGTGAAAAGTAGACCACAGCAACTCATGAGTGAAGTAGGGTGATATGTAGTAATAATGCCACATTAGCGCCAGAGCGAAGGGGGAAAGAGCAGGAACAGTGCAGAGAAAATAGCCGAATCGGCAGCATACAAAATGGCGGCCGTTCGCGTTGCGCAGCGAAGGAATAGTTACCAAAGCAAATTGTCACTGAAAATAAGCTCTCTCCTGCCGGTACAGTGCTTCATTGCGGAGTCCCCACCTTCCGATGTTGATAACTGTGAAGAAAACCGCTCGACAAGCGGTTTTGATGATGACTCACGGCATCCGCGGAATGTCCGAAGCGGAGCTCACGGAGAACACGTCCTCTATCGCCGGCGCGCAAGCCACGCCCCCCAAGGTTGTTTTCTTTAAGAGGCAGAATAAACCAGCGTCTGACCTTTGCTTCAGCGACATGCCTACTGCATCAGGTGAAGGGATGGAGCACTATATTATGGCACGACACAGCGCGGCATAGCGCAGCACAGCGAGGTGCTGGGCTGGGCTGGGCTGGGCTGGCACTGGGGCTTTAAACTCCCTTGAACACCCACAAACGCCCAGGTTCTATATAGAGGATGACTACAGGCAATTTGGGACCCTGCTAAATGAGGATGATGTCCCCATATGCGACTTTCTAGTTGCAAAATCCTTAGCCTAAAATAGGCTACTTTTGAATTTGGCCGAAAAGCATATTTTAGAGGAGGTATCACATTGCAAGCCGGCCAACATCTCAGAAGAAAGTAAGCATGGGAGGACATTATTTGCATAAGACAGACCTCTTCTCAGTCCCATTATTATGCTGCAATTGCCGTGTAGTGGTACTAGAGGGCAGTACTATGAACATAAGAGCACACCGAGGCTTTTCTTCTGCTTGCTGACTTACGTCTTGTTAATGTTGGTCTTGCAGGGCCTACGGAGTGGTGGACTGAGATAACTTAGTGAATGAGTAATGAGGAATGTCTGGCCTGTATTTGTTGTGAAGGGTAGGGAGGTAGAAAAGCTTTATTTGATTTCACAAGTTCATAAAATCATAAAAGCAAAATTTCATTCACAAAATAATACAGTTCAATAATTACAATTCATATCAGTGCTAAGCCATAAAAATGTTTAAGAACTTATTAAACTTTTCCTACTCCTCAAGGTACTTTGAAAAAAAACAGTTATTATACCGACACAGTACATATCACTTAGAAGTTGTAAAAACAGTAGGGCAGGGCGACAGTGACGCCATGTACCCTGATTTAAAAAAGGTTTAATCCATCTAGCCCTTTCCGACGCATAAAATTTACAAAATAATAACACGTGCAATGTAGATTGGTCAGACAGTTATCACAGGGGCATTTACAGAGGATTCTGGACCAATCATTGGTTTTAGGAAATGTGATTAAACGGAAAAAATAATCAAATCTAAATCTAGTCAGGATGAACCTATCAAACTACTCTTGGCACCAGACCAGGTATGTTTGAATTAAAGGTGAGGTCAGGGTAAGTTGGTGTTGTATTACTGTTTTCTTGTTGATCTCCACTCCGAGTCTTAAGGATTCGAAGTGGTACCAGCAAAGAGCTTTTAGGTCCTTCCTGGATATATTGACTAGGGAAGCAGGGTTATCGTAAAACTCGGGTCTCCCCAGGTCGTTGGTAAGGTGGCGAATATACTTCAACCATGGGATCTTTGTGGCCTGGTCTAAGCCCAACGAGTCTCCGATAATTTCCCTCTTTAGAATTAGATCTGTTGTGGTCCATACTCTGTGCCATAGCAGTAAGGGTTGCATACTAATTAAATCACTTATGTGTCGTACCCCCAGCTCGGAATAAAGGTTAAAAACAGGTGTGCTTTGAGGAGTGGATAAAATAAAAATGCACTTTCTACCCTTTGAATAGGTGATGTATCACAGACTCCCCATATGCCTGCTCCATATACGGCTACACTGATGCACTTAGCCTTATAAATTTTCAATAGGATATCCGGTGGCCTTTTGCCCATCTTTTTAGCGAATAGCATTAGTGCTGCTGTTGCTCTTCTAAGCAGCAGTGTCCTATTGTTTATGGCTGGTCCCCAGGATCCTGTCTCCTCTAAGACAATCCCTAGTTATGAGAATATTTTAGTAGATCTGATTTTCTCACTCCCAGCAAACAAGGGACAAGGTCTCTTTTTTCCTCGCCCACAGGACATAACAAATGTTTTTTTTTCACATTTAGTTTCAGGCCCTTTTTATCCATAAAATTTAGGTAAGTATCAAGTGCTGTCGGTAAGCCGAGTTGGGTTCTCGCCATTTACACGGCGTCTTCGGCATATAATAGTGAAACTATCTGTTTGTTTTTAGCCTGTGGTGAGTCTCGTACACTGGCGACCAGTTCCCGTTCCAGATCATTAGCATATAGAGTGAAAAGGAAGGGGGCAAGGACTCAGCCTTGTCTTACTCCCTTTCCTATGTAAAAGGGCTTGGTACACTCTCCTTTTGTGCCGAATCTCATGTTAGCTGTTGAGTCCTCGTACAGTTGTCTAAGGAAGCAAATTAGTGTCTGATCTACCTTTAAATCTGATAAAATCTGCCATCGTTGTTCATGGATTACGCTGTCAAAGGCCATGGTAAGGTCTACAAAAACTGCAAACAATTTGCTGTTCTTAGCCTGTATATATTTTCCATGTAATATGGAAAAATTTAGCACCTGTTCTACTGTGCCCCGTCCTTCCCTGAACCCATATTGGACCGGGCTTAAGACATTATTGTCTTCCGCCCAGAGTTGAAGGCGGTTCAATGTGACCCTGCCTGCAACTTTCATAAAAGAATCGAGCAGGGATATTGGGCAGTAGCACGCGGGGTTGTTTCGATCCCCTTTTTTAAAAATGGGGATGATTATCGACTCAGACCAGGATTTGATGAAGCCCTTCTCGCAGCTTGCTTCAAGGACACGGGTTAATAGAGGAGACCAGAGCTCAATTGAGTATTTATAAAGATCGATCGGGATCCCATCCAGGCCTGGCTCTTTGCCTCCCTTGCTCTCTTTTATAGCAGCCAATACTTCTTCGTTTGTGAAATTAATGCAAATAGGTGCAAATTTTTCCAGCATGGCCGACAGGGCCGGTAGCAACTGTTTTGTCTCTACCCCCTGGATTGTACACTTCTGAGAAGAAGTCAATCCATGAGCCTTCTGGGATGGCTACCTCCAATCTTGGACCATCCCCTGCTCTGAAGAATGGTGCCTTTACAGCTACCCAAAAAAGGGAGCAATCCCTCATTAGTGAGGCTTCGTGCAAATTGAACCAGGCCTGCTCTTTAATTTAATTCTTGCGCTTTTTTCTTGCTAGGGTGTAATCCTTCCTGAGCCTCCTGACTTCCTCGCTATTCCTCGGGGAACTTTGGAGGGCCGTTTTTAATAGGGAGTGGACCTTGGTGCAATTAGAATCGAACCATCCATATTTTTCAGGCTTCTTGGCTCTACAATGGCGGGTCAAAGATTTTTGGATTATCCTAGAGATGTCGGAGAAGGAACCCAGTATGTCAGAATAAGTAGAGTCTTCTTGTAGGCACTTTACTATTGGACTTTTTGCCTGAATCATAATGTCTAGGTTTGTGGCCTCAGGGTCGCTCTTTGCCCAGCTCAGGGAATATCCATTCTCTCTCGCCAGCACACACCCTTGAGTCCAGGCTAGACTCTCAACCAGGGAACTTGTCTTTTTGTAAGGAAATGAAATGTTAATGCTAAGTGGAAGGTGATCGCTAATCCCAATTGGGTGGGTGATAAAATCCGCAACCCATGACTCATAGCAGTTTGAGAGAATAATGGAGTCGATCAGAGTGCTGTGACTAAAGTCGACAGGTGGGGAGCACAGCATATTTGCAAACCCCAAGTTGCCATGACCTTATTTAAGCTTTCTCCCCCATTGGCATGAGTATAATGGGGCTGGTGATCCATATCTGTAGCCTCCCAGTCACCACATCCGCACAAGGACTGTTGGTAGAGGTTAGTATTGAAATCCCCCCCATAGAAAGATAGTGTCCTTCCCTGGGTTATTGCTTAGACTCTTAAGTTCCTCGTTGAGCTCATGTGACAGATCGGTAAGAAAGCCCTTCTCTGTGTTATTATACATGTTAATGATGACTATATCAACCAGTGGGGACGCTTTGATGACAACAATCTGATAGCTACTTGACGATTTTTCCATGCTTTTCCCCATAACCCCCAAAAGATTGGTAACATACACACAAATTCCCCCTTTATGTCCCCCATGGCTTGAGCGCCCCGCTGGGACGTTGAATGTTCTGAAACCATCAAAATGAATTTTGTTCAAAGTCCATGTCTCCTGCAGGCATATAACATCGAAGTTCCTGATAAAGTCTTCCCATTTAGGGTTGTTGATCTTGGATTGTAAACCAGCTATATTCCAAAAAGCTTCCCTCACCTGTTCCTGGACATACAGCGATTCAGTTCGACAAAATGCGGCACACAATGTCCCAGCTTCCTCCCTTCTTAACTCCCTGGGTGCTAAGATATTGCTCGCTAGACTTTCATCAATGGTTAGATCAAATTGGGGCAAACTATTCAATTCTACATTTTGTGGCTGTACTCCCCTAGCCATACTCATCCTGCTGCCATCGGGAGGGGTCAGATTAGCGCCTACTACAGTAGGGACTTTAAGAGGGGCATGCCCCCTTGTACATGATCTTCCAGACTTGATGGGGCAAGGTAACCAGAGTTGATTTTATGTTTTCGGGGAACCCTATCTGGTGGATGTCAATCCACATCCTCGTATGTAGGGGCCCAAACCTGTTTGATACCTCTAGGTTATACCTCAGAGGATAATTATGGGAATGACTTATCAAAGGAATGTTATATCTGTTGGTCGTCTTAGGTTGATAGAAAAAGCCTAGAGGGAGCACGTTTATCCTCTCAACCCATCTACTTTTTGCGCCTAGCCGATTCAGAATTTCTTGTACCGGGGGGGGGGGGGGGGGGGTGGGGGAGGGGGGTGAGGCAAGAGTTAACACAATACAATCCCCGCCCATGGATTTTCTGGACGATCCAAGCCACCTCCCTCGTCTCACCATTTTAAATGAGTAGAACATTTCTTGGGTTAAGCCCGTCTTTTGCCCTAGAAAATGGATAGCTTTATTCCTTAGTACTTCCCAATTTTCCCTCTCACCCTCCTCGAGTTGAGGAACGTTGGCCAGAACCAAGGTGTAAGGGGCTGCAGCTGGGCAGAGTGTTAGCCTGGACCTGATAGCAAGGTTTGGTGGCTTCAATTTTGTTAGAGTTGGCTATAGTGGACGTATGGTTACTTTGGCCGCTCATTGAGCAATTGCCAGGCGCGGGGGTTGATCAATAGGCAACTGGCTAAGTAGTCTAGGCTGTGAGTTATTAACCCTGCCCGGGAGGGCATGTTTACTACACTCATCCTTCCGGTGACCGATAAGAGTAGACAAGTTAGACTCAATTAATCCCATTCTGTATTTCATTGTAGCTATAGCTTCCTTGACAAACATAGTGAGATCCATGATAGATTTTGCGATCTCGCCAAGTTCTGGGTTTTTCGATCCTTTGCAAGAACACTGGTTATTGGCCGTTTTCGTACATACTTTAATTCTATTTTTTGTCACCTTATTAGCTACCCCCTCCTTGCTGGTCGGTGCTCTACTTTTAGTCCTTAGCCCTTTAGGTGTTGGTGGCACTTCATGAATCTGGGGGGGTAATACAGTGAGGGCAGGTTTCTTTGATCCTAGGCTCTTTTGTGGGGGGGAAGTTCTGGATCAATTACAGAGATCTCGTCACTACCCTGCTGGACACACCCATTACGTGGGTTGGTGGGAGATTTGTTTGGGGAGGGGAATGTTAGACCTGGTACCATTGGCGTGAGTCTCCCTTCCATTTTTCGCTGTTGTCTCCTGTTTTGCTGGTTTACATGCTTTGGGCACTGTGCCACTGCTATTCAGTGCCACAGTGCAAATGCTCCCTATTGTAAATTATTGTAATGGATTAATGACTCCATTTTTTTTTTTTTGCAAATTGTGTTTTTATTGCAGATTCAGAAAATATACAATCGTTTGGCCCGACTCTCCCACCCCCTACAGACATCACACTCAGACCGTACAGGAAGCATCACATAGCCATTTAGCCCACATCCCGGAGTCTGGGCGGCGACAGCTAGGACGCATTAAAAAATGGTATAGCAAAGGAAACAATGACATCTGCTCGGCAAGGTGGTCTAGGATCTGCTTTTCTGTATCTACCCAATCCCTAACCCCAACAAATAACCTGTCCCATCGTGCAAATGGTAATTGTGGGTAAACATTGCCATTGTACTGCAGTAGCCCTCCCCAACCAACGAACATCCTCACCTGTGTGTCCCTTAAACAGCCAAACTCAGAGTGCCGACCCCTAATTAGGGGAACACTTTAAATAGATACACCATTCAAATGTCCTCACACTAGGCACTTAGTAGTCAGTCATCTCCTGTACCATCAGGACCCCTAGCTACCCCTCCCCCACCCTCCCCCCCAACTGCTGCTGGTGTGGGCATATTGCAGGGCTATTCCTAATCGGACAAGAGCTGAAGGAGCAATACTCATCTGTCAGTGCATCACATGGAGTCCTAGGCAAGATTCTCATTCCCTAGTCCCTCTCGCTAGCTTGGCAGTCGCTCAGTGTTTGCACCAGTCCCTCCCATGCCCTCGCCATTTCCAAACTTTTCACATTAGCAGTACGAGATGCCTGCCTAAGTCTTACAGTACTTTCACTACGGGCCCATTTATGAAATTCGGCAGCCCATCGCCTACTAGATGGACCCTCTGTCGATTTCCAATGCCAGGTGATTTCCCTCTGGGCTAAGATAAGACCTAGATCAATGAATTTACTAGTGACTTTCGTTTTCTTCATGTGAGGGAAGCAGAGCAAGAGACAGGTCGCTATGTCATAGTCCACCTGCCTATCAGTTACTTCGTCCAGAAGCGCCCCCACCTCAGACCAATACGGGCCCAATTTCGGGCAGTCCCATAACATATGATCCAGTTCCATCTCAGGCAGCAAGCACCTAGGATATTTTCCATCTTCTACATGGAAATACCTCTGAATCCTCCCTGGGGTAAGGTAAGGTCTATGCACTACAAAGAAGTGCACCTGTTGAAATCGAGCGTTCCTGCACCCCTTCCACATCCTTCTCAGGATATGCCCCCATGTTGTATCCGATATAGGCTCCACACACTCTCCTCCCATTTTTGTTTTAGGGCTGTGAGGCGTTCTAGCCCTTCGTGCAGCATTTGAGAATGCAGGCAAGTGACCGCCTTAAACGTTCCCGCCGCCATTACCACATGTTGGCAGGCCATCGTGGTCGGTGGTTCTGACTGCCCAGTCTTCCAGTGTTCCCTTATTGCCGACGTCACAGCCATATGCAAAAGGAAACCTTCGTCCGGAAGACCGAATTGATCCTGTACTGCTTGAAAGGGCAATAACTCGCCATCAGCATATAAGTCACCAATCATTTGCAGCCCCATCTCCTCCCATTCCATGAGGGGGGTCCAATCCCCCCCATGTGGTAACGCTGTCAGCATGCCCAGAGGTTTTTCAGGTGCATATGGATGTGCCACTCCTGCCCTCTTTTGCCTTTTATTCCAGCACAACCTCAGGGTCTTTTCCTCCAGGGTCAAGTCCCTCACATCAAGTTGTTGCTGCATGACGATGTATCCCCGCCCCCCAATTCTGAATAGGGCCCCTAAACTCTCTTGCGACATTCTGTGTAAGGATCTGTAGCTGCGCTGCCAGATAGTAAAGTTCGAAATCAGGAACCGCCATTCCCCCTTCCGATTTCGGCCGTCGCAGCGTGTCCAGCGCCACCCGTCGTCCCCCGCGCCCCCACAGAAAGTCAATGGTGAGCGTTCGCAGTTCCCTAAAGAACCTAGGCGGAATCCACAGTTGTAGTGTTCGGAAATAGTAGAGCAGTCGTGGTAAGGCCACCATTTTGAGCAGGGCCACTCTCCCAACCACTGAAAGTGGGAGGGCGGCCCAAAACGCCATGCAGCTCCTCAGGCCTCTTATGCAGCGTCCTATGTTCCCTTCCAACATGTCATCGGCACCATGATAGATCCTTACTCCTAAATAGGTGAAGCACGACCGTTCCCACACCATATCTGCGACCAGTGGTGGTTGGGGCATATCTGCCCGCAGTGGGAAAATACACGTTTTGTTCCAGTTAACTCTAAGGCCCAATAGCGTCCCAAATTCTGTAAGCATGTCTACTGCTCCCCGCAGCGCTACAGATGTGTCCTCTATGAACATCCACAGATCGTCTGCATACAATGAAATATATTGCTGAATACCTCCGCACATGATGCTCCCGTATGCCACCCCCGACCTAGCCAGAATAGCCAGAGGCTCAATCGCCAGCGCGAATAACAGGTGAACATCCCTATTTCGTTCCTCTCTTTACCGGGTATTCGGCTGATATTACCGAACCCAGACGCACTCTGGCGGTAGCCGAGGAGTACAGGACTTTCATCCATCTTCGAAATTGAGCATCTAGGCCGAACTTCTCCAGTACCCTATCTAGATACTCCCATTCCAGACTGTCAAACGCCTTTTCTATGTCTACGGACAACACGGCTGGCATCACATCCACACTCAGGTCGCTCCCTAACACTCTTATGAGGCGGCGGATATTGGTTGAGGTATTCCTAGTGGGAATAAACCCAGCTTGGTCCTCATGGACTAGCGTCGTCATATGTGGCAGCAGTCTCGTGGCCAATATGCGGCTCATAATTTTTTAGTCCACCGTCAGCATGGACAGCGGTCTATAGGAGGTCACGTCACTGCTCTCTCTCCCAGGTTTCAACAGGGGGACGACCAGCGCCTCCCTCATGGATCCGGGCAGGTGGCCCTGTTCCGCTGCTTCGTTATAGACCTCCTGCAATTGGGGTGCCAAAGTGTTGATATATTTGACATAAAATTCTATCGGGAGTCCGTCCACAGCTGGTGTCTTGTTTCTCGCCATCTGCTTAATTGCCCCCCTAACCTCAGCCAATGTGATAGCTTGACCCAGATTCTCAGCATCCTCTTCTTCCAGCTGTGGGAATTGAATCCCTGCTAGGTAGTTCTCTATGTCCTCAGCCCCCGCCATCAGGTGGCTCCGGTAAAGGGTCATGTAGTAATCTAAGAACGCGAGAGGATCGCTGTTTGGGAACAAACCGTCTCTCCCGTCTCTGTTCGCACACTCAAAACCGGGCATCCCCTTGGTACCGGGTTCGCCAGCCTTGCTAGCAGCGTGCCTACCTTATCCCCCTCAGCATGCACCTTCACAGTGTATTGTCTGTAATCATAGCACCGCAATCTTTCCGTCTCTGCTGACACTAATTCCTTAGCTTCTAAAAGATGCGCTTGCAGTGCCCTCTGCCCTGGCCTCTGCTTCTCTATGTTCCTCAGTGCCTCCTCTGCGTTTTTGACCTCCGCCAGAACCACTGTCCTTTCCCCAAAGTGTTTAATAATGCATATCCCCCTCACCACCACCTTGAAAGCATCCCATTCTATTCCTCTAGTAGACTCCGTCCCTTTATTGACTGTGAAAAAGTGTTCAACACCTTCCCGAACCTTAGAGCCAAAAACCTGATCTTCTAACGTTTCCGGGTTTAATCTCCAAGTGGGGATCGCTGTCCTCACCCGCTGCCATTGAAGGGATATCAGCTGGGGATTGTGATCAGAAATGGTCCTAGCCAGGTATTCTGAGTGTGTCGCCAGAGAAGCTATTGTGCTGTCGCATAAGATCGTATCAATTCTAACGTGCAGTTCATGGAGTGCGGAAAAGAAAAAATAGTCCCTCTCCTCGGGTGGTGTCCTTGCCATATGTCAATCAGCCCCCATCTGTCCTGCCAATCCACCCTCTGCCTCGCTACTCTGCGTACCGGGGACTCAACTAATGGTGGGTGCGACCTATCCAATGTGATGTCAGTAATCGAATTAAAATCTCCCCCCAGAATTACCGGACCCGCCAAGTAATGTGCTAATGTGCCGGATAATGTGTCAAAGAATCGGGACTGATCTGTGTTCGGGGCATAAACACTGTAGAGCACCACCTCTCGGCCACACAGTCTCCCTGCTACTGCCACATATCTGCCCTCTTTATCAATAGCCTGACCCGTGACCTGGAAGGGAATCCCCGCTCTCACCCATATCAAGACCCCCCCTAGCAAATGCTGAGTAGGCTGTACCAAACACCTGACCCCACCAGCGCTTCTGCAGCGCAATACTCTCTTTTTTTTGGTAAGATGGGTCTCCTGGAGCAATGTAATCTGAATCCCACGTCGCACCAAGTATGCATGCACCCTGTGACACCTGGACAAGGTGTGAAGCCCACGTACGTTTCATGTGATACATTTCAATTCAGGTAAGGTCCCCATTGTCGTTTCTCCTCAATGTCCCCTCCTCCAAACCCTGCCAGCCCACACCAGAACCATTAACTTCCAACCTTTGAACTCCCCATATAACTCCTATGACCCTCCCCCCCCAGAACAGGACCTAAAAGCAAGGTATCAGTCCCCATCCAAACCCCCACAACAATGCACACGAGTCTATCCTGCAGTATCCACTACAGGTTACCTTAAGGGCAATGGGAGCGTGGTTCGACCCCGACAGGCGGCAGCACCCGCCCCAGCCCCCTGCCCCGCAATCCCGCTTTGTAGCATGGTACAGTGATAATGTTCATACAGATCACCAGGTACTCCAGCTCCTCTAATTTCAGTCCATGGGCAGAGATTCACCTAGAAGGCCATGCAGTTTACAGATCATCCGCCGTTCTGGGTGTCACCTCCGGTCCCTTGGCGCTGTCTACATCTGATAGGTCAGTGCCCGAGTGTCTTCTGTCGTCCTCTGATTCCGACCCCCTGACCGAGTCCTCCTTCTGTGACCCCGTTATCACCGCCGTCGCCGCTAGAGCACCCTGCTTGTCAGCAGCCAGTTGTGTGAGTTGTAGGGCCTGTTCATTCTTGTTCCTCTTACGGATATGTTGCGATTGGCGCATCCTCGGCGGTTTAGGTTGTCCTCTGTCTCCCCTGCCCCTTCGATCTGTTCCTGCCCTATATGATTCGAGCCAGGACCAAACTTCCTCGGGTGTCAGGAAGAACTGTGTCGTACCGTCCATGATGATTCGTAATTTGGCAGGGAATAACAGTGAATATTGGATCCCCTCATCTCTGTGCTCTTTTTTGATGGTCAAGTACGAGGCTCTGTGCCTCTGTATCTCCTTTGTGTAGTCCGGGAAGATCGCGACAGTGCCATTCTCCACTTTAAAAGGCCCCGTTGCACGCACATTCTGAATCAAAAGATCTCTGTCCTTGTAGTGAAGGACTCTAGCCACGACAGGTCGGGGTGGGCGGCCCGGCAAGGGCGGCTTGGCCTGGACCCTGTGCGCCCTCTCGAGCGTGAAGAAGGATGATAGGCCCTCCGGGGCAACCTGTGTCTTGAACCAATTCTCTAAATAGGTTATCATGTCCGTACCCCCGATTTTTTCCGGTAGGCCAACCACCCTTACGTTGTTGCGTCGGTTTCGACTTTCCGCATCCTCTGCCTTTTTCTCCAGCGTTGCCAGTCGTTGCAACGCATCCTCCATCTTACGTTCTACTGTCACCACCGCCGGCTTCAGGTCTTGAACCACCAGTTCAGTTTCTTTTACCCTGTCCACCAGTTTCGAGTGGTCAGCCCTCAGAAGTCCCAGCCCAGTCGCGACTTGCGTGATGTCGTTGTGCAAGGATTCCTTCGTCGCTGTGATGGCCCCCAGGATTTTATCTAAGCGTTTGTTCAGCCTCCTTTCGGACACCGTGCTCTCAGCATCGTCCCCGTTATCCTGGGCGTCTTCCTGCCCCACTGCGTCCACCCCTTTATTTTTGGGCTTAATTTTGAGTGACAGAGCGTCCACTGTTCCACAGAGAAAAGCCGTCCTCTCCAAATCACCGCTCTCAGTGCGTCACAGGCTGTTGCAGGAGCAATATGTCACCAGTTGATACCCGGAGGTACTTGTTCGCGCACAGGAGAAACTCACCGCCCCACTCAGGCCGCCTGCACAATAAGTAGCACTGTGCACGTCTTCACCACAGATCACCTCCAGGGGCAAGGAATCCCCAAGAGCACGTGTGTACCCTCGTTCTTTGCGCCGTGCTCGTGGGCCACCAGAACCATTTCTCGCACCAGGTGCACTCTAGTCGCCATTCTATTCCCAGTGCCCCGTATTATTGTTCTGCTTTCATGCTGCCAGGGTACGTGCAATCCTCATTGGCCTGGGGCGCCAGCAGATCGAAAGGGAGAGGCAACCCCAACACTCCTATGGCTGTGTTCTTCCTGGGCTCCCAGCAATGACCGGGCTCAGGCTGGCAGATCGGGTCAGCGTTCTTCACCCCACCAGACCCAGCCATCCCTATGCCTGCAGCCGCGTCCCCGCGCCCTCCTTCCGTGCAGCGCCGCTGGCCTTCCCCCGCCTCCGCAGCACCAAGCGCAGGCCCGCAACCCCACACTCACCAGGGCCGTGGAGGAAACAAGCCCGCCAGCCGCTCGCCGTCCTCAGGGCTCCCGTCTCGCTCTCCGTACGCCTCTATTGTCCACAGGACACCGGGGCGTCGCCTGCTCCGCAAGCGATAGTCTCCGCCCCGCAGGCCGCACCGGCCCCCCACAAGTCCTGGGGTCCACAGCGCCACCGCCGAGCAGGTGCAACACGCCGTCGCCCAACCTCCACGGGCGCCAGGATCCAGCCAACCATCCTCCGGTTGCAGGCCCAGGTATGCAGCGCTCCCTAGACGTCTCTCCCGGCGGCCGCCATCTTAGCGTATTCGGCAGGTCTCTTCTCGGACAGGCCAAGTCCTCTTCCACCAGCCCGCCTCACCAATCGCACCAGTTACGAGAGCACATCCGCCGGCTGCAGTCCCTTTCGCGCTCCTGGCATTTGTCAGCTCCGTCCCCGCACTAATCCAGCAGCGGGTCTCTTGACAGTGATCATTCCGAGCAGCCGACGGCTGCCGCCATTTTGCGGGTCCCTCCTTCGCTCCTCCGGCACTTTAAGGTGCTCTCACGGCCGAGCGGAGCCCCCGTCTGCCGCAATTCTGGGCTCAGAGTATACCCCTGAACTTCCGATACAAGCTCCGTTACTGTGAGCTACCGGCAGGATGTTGCTACAGGATAATAACCGGGATCTGGCGCGGAGCTATCGGCTCACGCCGCCTGATCCATCGGCGCCCAAGCCACGCCCCATATGGATTAGTGACTCCATGATTGGCTTATTTGATTTACTTGTCAGACCCTACTACATTGCACCATGTGTGCCCAGAGCCTGTAGATCAAATGGTGCTAGTGGGCTTGCAGCACTGATTGTGCCACCCACAAAAGCAGGTGTAAAATGTGTCTCAGCTCTGCCATTGCAGAGCCTGTGTGCAGTCTAGTACTGCCATGTCGACTTGGTAAGTGCACCCACTTACCAGTCCCTAAACCTTCCCTTTTCTACATATTAGCCACCCCTAACGTAGGCCCAAGGGCAGGGTACATTGTAAGTAAAAGGTAGGACATGCCCTGGTGTGTGTCACATGTCCTGATAGTGAACTACAGCCAATTTCGTTTTTCACTAGTGCAAAGCCACCTGTCCCCATAGGCCAGAATGGGCAGTTTGATTATATTATCTTATAATCCTAACTGACCCAGGGAACATGGTAGAAAAATGAATTTAGTATGCCTGAACTCAGAATGTTAAAATACATTGTTGAGTGAAGGTAATTTTTACATTCTGTGTTTAAAAACACCACTTTTAGAAAGTAGGTATTTTCTTACCTAACCATCCAGCCTGCCTCTGCTAGGTTGTGTATTACAGCTCTGGTTTGTGAGTGACAGGAGGGCTTGGGCTCTAGCAGTCTGATGAGTCAGGGCTGGGCTGAATAGGACCTTGGCTGAATAGAGAGTAGGGGGGCGGAGATTTCTTTTCACTCCCCTGAGCCCTCATAGAATACAGAGTAGTGGGAGGAGATTTCCTTTCAGCTACCTAGGACAGGTCTGCTTTCAACAAGGCTGTCTTTACCTCCTGCCAGGAAGCTGCACCAGGGAGGACAGAACTGGTTTTGGCCAGGTACAGACACGTAGTGGAGGGTGGTGCTGCTGAAGAGTTTTTAAAAAAAAACATTTTATTGAGTTTTACATTAACACATCGAACATGAATAGTCATAGTCCATTATGAACATGTAACAATTGACCTATACTTTACATTATTGAAGTATTTCCGAGGGCTCCAGCAGTATCACCATTGTGTTACATATATATTCATCATGTACATATGTTGTATATATATGGAGATGTACATATTCATCTTAAAGAACAAGGAACCATATAACATCTCCTAATAGAAATCCCCCCTCCCCAACAACCTTGGTCACATATCTTGCATATCAATACTACCGACCCATGTGCACCATAGCGTTGTCCTGATTGTTTGTGTAGTAGCATAATGCACCTCTACATTACATTGGATGACAAGGCCTAGGCGACATTTATTATTGGTACACACACGGCATATTTAAACATCTATATTAGCATCCGCAGATTTTAGCTCTTCCATCATAGCTTCCCATTCTATTGCTATTGGCGTCTTACGCAGTCCCCTTGCCTCCTCTCTTCGCAACGCTGCGCCCTCTGCACTGCCCCATCTGAACATTTCAGTGTGCCAGCTGGACACCTCTGGAGGTTTACACGACTTCCATTGCATAGTAATATTCCTGATAGCTAGTATTATGGCCAGATCTATGAATCGGTATTGCACCTTGTGTTTGGACCTATGTTTGTGTAGGCCTAACAGACATTCTTCCAATGTGTCTTGGATCTTGTGATGTGCTGCCTCTCCAGTAAGCTCCCTAATCGTAGTCCAATATCCTATTATTTTTTGGCATGCCCATAGCATGTGTAGTTGGCCCGCCCCCTCCGTCTTACATCTAGGGCAGGAGTGTTGTGTCTGCGGGAACATTTTATCCAGTCTACCTGGATTCAAATAGGCCCGGTGCAATACCATAGTTTGAATGAACTTAAATTTCGGATTCCTTGACACCTTCCTGGGATGCTCCAATATCACCGTCCATTCCTTATCCGTCAGGTCTCTACCTATCTTCTCTATCCAAATGGTTTTCAAGGTGTCCAGGGAAACCCAAGTGTGTGCACTGATCCCATTATATATCCAGCGACCAAATGTCTCCCTCTCCCCATATAGTGTACCATCTTGACCAATTTGTTGTGTTCAGGTTCTCGTCTTTGTGGTGCCCAGTACTTTTTGACATATTGTACCAGTGCAGCATGCGTTAAATATAGGTGTGCTGGGGCACCCATCTCATTTACGAAAGTGTCATGGTCTAGTAATGCCTTGTGTACGAAAAGGTCTGCTACCGTGGTAACACCAACCTCAGTCCAGGGCATTAGTGTGCGTTTGGTAAGGGCACCAGCAGTTAGTGGGACACCCAGCAATGGTATATTGCCAGCATATGTGAAGGCTGTGTTTGTGTATCGCAGCGCCGCTTTCCAACATGTGATCGCATTGTCCAACAACGGTGGCAGTCTCTCGGGGGTCTATGTCCCGGCAGTAATAGGGCATGTAGGGTGCCATTGCTAATGTCTGTGCCAGTGTACCCTATTTCTTGGAGGTTGCGACCTACCGTCCAGTATGATAACCATTGTAACTGGCAGGCGTAATAATACGCACGGAAGTCTGGGACACCCAGCCCCCCATACGGGGGCTCACTTGGAGCCTTTTCAAACTTATACGTTTTCTTCCCGTACCCCAGATAAGATCTATGAGTAGGGTATTCAGTGTTTTGAAGGTGGATAATGGCACTATTAATGGCAGGCTCGAGAAATAGTATAGCAGGCGTGGCAGGACCACCATTTTTGCTATTGCGGCTCTCCCCATAACGGATAATGGCAGTGAGGTCCAAAAGGCAACACTGGATCGTAAAGATCGTATTGCTCTATCAAGGTTACCCTCCAGCATGTCTGCATGCGCTCTATAGATTTGAATACCCAAGTATTTAAACGTAGTTGGTGCTACCTGCAGAAAGGTATCCCCGAACTCTATGTTCATGTCCTCAGGGTGGTCCGCAAAGAAAAAGGCATGTGATTTCGTGGCATTTACAGCAAGGCCGGACAAGATTTCGAATCGTCCATACAGATCATAAATTGGTGTTAAGAGCTGACAAAGATCAGGCAGGTATATAATAATGTCGTCTGCATATGCAGGGAAGAGGTGGGTTGTACGACCTATCGGTATTCCCAAACCTAGAAAATTCTGTCTCATTGCTATTGCCATGGGTTCCAGTGTCAGAATAAAGATTATTGGCGATAGCGGACAACCCTGCCATGTCCCTCTGTGTATCATGTAGTCTCCCGATATGTGCCCACCCGTTATCGTACGTGCTGTCGGGCTTTATATAGTAGCCGTAGCCATGCCATGTATCCCTCCGGTAACCCAAAGTGAGGTAGCGTCTGAAACATATCCTCCCAGTTGATCGAGTCAAACGCTTGCCTGAGGTCTAAAGAAATACAGCCCGCGTGGAGGAACCACTTTGAAGCTTCCGTCATTAAATAATGTAGTTTCCTAATGTTTAGGGAAGTACCACGCGCCGGCAGGAACCCAGTCTGGTCTATATGTACCAAGTGCGACAGGAACGGCAGTAGCCTATTTACCAGTACCTTACTCAGTATTTTGTACTCGGTGTGTAGCAGCGATAACGGACGGTAATTGGCCTTATCCGTATGGTCTCTGCCAGGCTTTGGCAATGATATTACCATCGCCTGTGCAGTGGTGAGAGGCAGGGAACCCTCCTCCCAGATCGCATTATACAGGGCCGTTAATCTGGGTACTAGCGATTCCGCGTATATAGCATAGAATTCAATGGGAATCCCATCCATACCAGGAGTCTTGTTACGGGAGAGCCCCTTCATAGCGGTTCTGATTTCTTGTCATGTTATGGGCCCACTAGGTCTTTTTGAGCCGAAGGCGCTAACACTGGGAACGTTAAGGCAGACAGGAAGGCTTCCGTTGCTCATTGGGTACTCCTACGGGTGTACTATATAATGAAGCGTAGTATGTCCTGAATGCTTCATTAATCTCGCCCTGTGTGGAGGCCCTTGTTCGATCCTCTTTCCTGATTTCATTGATCACTATTGTGGGAGGGGTGTCCCGGAGTAATCTAGCTAGCAGAGTTCCTTCTTTGTCCGCTTCCACATGCCTTCATCGGGTATACTCCTGGTAATCTATAACTCTAAGGGATTCTAAGAGTTCAGCATGTTTAATTCTCATCTCTTGAAGCGAACCTTTGTGGTTGTCGTCAGTCGCGGCATTTGTTCTAGTCGGCCCATTTTAGTTTCAGTTTCCACTAGGGTCCTATGGAGTTCCTGTCTTGCGCCAACCGTCACACTGATCGCCTTGCCCCGTATTACTGCCTTGAAGGCGTCCCACTCAATTAGTCTACTCGTTGCTGTGTTACTGTTTTCTGTAAAATAGCAATCTATAGTATGTGAAAGGTCATTATGTAGCACAGGTCTTCCAATAATTGTGGCCATAGCCGCCATGTAGGGACCGGGGTGGTTAGCTTACCCCACGTAATACTAATCTCTTGTGGGTTGTGATCGGAGAAAGTCTTGGGTAGGTATGTAGAGTGGAGTACTTGCATTGCTATGCCATCAGAACAGAGAATCCTGTCTATTCTAGTATGCAGATCATGTACTGCCGAGTAGAATGAGTATTCCCGGTGTCCGGGATGACGCATCCTCCATACGTCACACAGTCTCCACCCTGTGGCCCATCTTAAAAGCCCCTTAGTCTGTTTAAACACCCCTGCACCGCGTAATGGCGGATGTGATCTGTCCAAGGACACATCCATTACCGTATTGCAATCCCCCCCCAAGTATCCTTGGACATGCATCCCATCCCGCTAGTGCTCCACTGACCGTGTCCCAATATTTGTCTTGGTCAAAGTTAGGGGCATAAATGGATCCCAACACCACCAATTGCCCATCTAAGGCCCCCCTCACAATTACATATTTGCCCCATTTATCAATCTTCTGTTCGTGTGCTACAAATGGTACCCCATGGCCTACCCAAATAGTGGAGCCCCGTGCATAGTTTGAGTAAGAGGTAGAGAAAATTTGACCTCTCCATTTCTTTCTAAGTTTCACCACCTCACTTTCCACCATATGTGACTCTTGTAAATAGACTATCTGCGCTTTACTGCGTAACACATGCGTGTGTATCCTATGCCTTTTGTGTATTGTGCCCATACCTCGTACATTCCAGGTGATTACGGTATATTTATCCAACACATGCATCATATAGAACAAATGTATCTGTAATTACATTAAAAAAGTGACCATCCCACCCCCCAACATTCCCAATACACGGTCTGGTCTCGGAACCATACTAGACCACAACATAACATCGGAACACGAAAAATAGATAGAACATGCAAAGGGCCTTTGCCATAAGGGGGGGGGGGGGCGGCGCCTGCACTTCGCATGCGGTTATGTGGTACTTTGGTCTATCAGTCTAGAGCTACTACAGTACCCGAGCCCAAGCGTTGATTACCTTCTGTAAAGAATCTAATAATAACTCAAATTAAAGCAGACGAACTACGGCTTACAGTTAAAAAAAGAAATCACATATTATACTTGCACAAGTTCATCAGCCGAACAGGCAGGTCCGTGATCAGCTGCGGTGTGGCAGAGGGGAACAGGGCCACACTGCCCTCGGAGTCTGATCTGTGTGACGCCTCATCCTCTGTAGAGGATTTATCATCTGTTCGTGGGGCGTTTGTGAAAGTTGCTGTAGCGATGATCGTCTGCTTCATAGTTTTTCTTATTTGCTGTGAGTTGACTCACACACTTGCAATAGTCCGCCGTGATCTACCTCCTCTACGGCTCGTCGATGCATGATCTTGGGACCCCTGCCTGGTGTCCATGCGTGTGGCGATCTCCGCAGCGCTGGTTAATTCCATCACCTCAAGCCAGTCCTCTACATCTCCAGGGCTTTCAAAGAAGTAAGTTTTCTGTCCATGCAATATTTTTAAACGTGCCGGGAATAGTAACGCATACTGTATGTTCAAGTCTCGTAAATGTCGCTTCACCGCCACAAAGAAGGACCGCTGCCTATGGACCACTATCGTATAGTCCTGGTATAGGGAGATTCTCGTGTTCTCAAATGTGATCGGCGCCGCCTCTCGAGCTTTTTGCAATAAGATGTTTCAGTAGTTCAGTAGTTTCACTATGGGGGGCCTCGGTGGGGCACCCGGCTTCGGCCTCCCAGTGGGTATTCTGTGTGCCTGTTCAATGCAATATTGTGTGGAGAGTCCCTCCATCCTGACGTGGTCCCTGAACCACTGCTCCATGTAGCCAGACACTTCGGACCCTTCACTTTTCTCTGGCAGGCCAATCACCCGGATGTTATTACGTCTCGCTCTCCCTTCCGCATCCTCCACGCGATACATTAAGGTGGCCACCTGCGTTTGTAGCAGCTTCACATCAGTTTCGGTCTGTTTTTGCCGTGGGAGTACCTCTGCTAGTGTCGCCGCGTGGTCTTTCACCTTGTCCGCCATCTTCGCGTGGTCCACCCTAAGCAGGTTCAGGCCTGTGGTCAGGGTCCCTATCTGTAGTTCAATTGCCTTACTGGAGTCGCGCACTTCCTTCAAGATAAGATCCAACTTGTCCTCCTGAGCAGGCACCATTCTTAGGGGGACACAACTAGACGCTGATGTGCTGTCCGTGCTGTCTTGTCCGTCTTGTATGGGGTCGACTCCCGCTTGTCCTTGTTGATTCAGCCTGTTGCGCCACATATTACCCAGTTAGTGCAGCTCACGGCCACGCCGGGCCGGTCTCACCGGGTATTAGGATGAGCGTGTGTCGGACTAGTAGGTTTCACCGTGTCCAGCCAGGGCCCCTAACCGCAGGAGTAGGTAATCACTGCCCGTCTGATGTTATAACCCACTCCACGTTTATTCTAGTGTCCGGCTATGTTACATGCGACAGTCTTGGGGCCGACCTCTGGGTGCAACTCGTGCAAGGCTCCGCGAAACACAGTGTCTCAGGTTATTCCACCCGGTTCAGGCCCACAAGCGGGCAAGACACATGGTCTTATACTGCTCACCACACGCTGCCAGCTCGCCGTCACACACTCTGTCTCTGCGTAGCAGGGGGAGGGACACCGGCACCGCCAACAGGGAGCACCCACTGTATTTCCGTTAGTAATGTCACATTAGGGAGCACCGTGGCTGTGATGCAGATATTCGTTGCACGACATGTACCGTGTGGTCCAGTGAGACAGCCACTCACCACGCCACTAGTTTCGTGGTGCGGCAGCACGGTCCATTCCCCCACCTCGCACAGCGCACAGTGCTATCCCACACCTCAAAATCCGGGGGGGGAGGGCTGTTTCCTTGGGGAGAGTGCCACGGATATAAGTAGTGCAGCGATAATCCTTACATCGGGGGGGGAAACAGGCTGTCCAACCATTACGTCCCGTTGATCTCAGCATCGGCAGTGTCGGGCTGCAAGTGTCCTGCACAGTGGGGGGGTACCCTGACCAGGCCTCCAGGTCGGATCCTGTCACCCGAGCGAGTTGTAATTCAGCAGCCTGCAATAACGCCACATTCAACTTCCCCTCTTCCGCTCACTCGTGTTCCAGGGATATCTAGGCACCCAGCAGTCCGCCCCCGGCTCCGTCAATGTTCAGTCGCCTCCTCAATAGTAGGCCGCCTCGCGACCTGGAGCTTGCGTAGGAACTCTCCCCAGCCGCAGACTCACCAGGTCTCCCCTCCAGCAGTGCATCGCACGGTGCAGCGCTTTTCAGTCCCGCCGGATCTCAACACCTGGGTATAGCGATCCTTCCTCCAGGTGTTTACTGCCCAGCACAGCTCTCCGCATTGAGCAGCAATGTCTCTGCAGGACACAGGCCCACGCGGCCTCTCCGCCCTCGTGGGCGCCGGCAGGTGCAGCAGTTTCTCCGCAGCCTGCGCGTCGGTGTTCTTCTCCGGGCGTTGTTGAGTGCTCACAACCGCTTCAGCCACAACGGTCTGTAGCCGTAGCCCTCTGCATTCAGCCTAGACCCGGTGTACAACAGGATTATGTGGGCCCGGAGCTCTCTTAGCAAGCGGCCGCCATGTTCAGCTGCTGGCCACGCCCCCTTGGTGCTGCTGAAGAGTAAAGATTTTTTTTCCAGACAGTGAGAGCAAAAATGGAGAGCCCGATAAGGATCCATCTCAGCAGCTGCTTTTTAGAACTGCCGGGCACGCGCAGGACCTGGCCCACTTAAAGCCCTGTTGTCAGGTCTTCGAAAGGGTGCTGATTTAAACTAAAATGCATGATGCAGAAGGCCTGTCTTCTGGTTGTCTTTCTTGCAGTTTCCGGTTCTTAGTCTGACAATGCTAAGACTGCATGTGCTGTGCCTGCTGTATGAATATGAAGTCTAAAATTCATATGTGAGGTAGAGTGGCATGCAGGATGTAAATGCCCAGTACATCTATAGAGTCATTTGATAAATCCTTTGATCTCGCTTTTAGTGGTGTTGAATGAGTGTGCGTGGGAATGCTCAGATCTGCTAAAGAAGGATCTTCAGCTTCCATGAAACCCCCACAGATGGTGAATCTGTCACAGCATCTGTTCTGAAGGGGTGTTATGTGCTGAGATGAAATGTTGACCTTTTCAACTACACCCTGACCACCTCCCCCAGAAAAGGCGAGGCTCATTTCCTGCCCTTGTTTTTTGTGTGATTCTTGAATTTTTCACATTCCATTGACTTCAGTGATGTAACATTGATGGCAGCACCCACACTCTGAAAAGTGTTCCAGCGCCACAGGCCTGGAAGCTAGTGTGTGAAATTGACATGCTTTCTGACCTAGGTGCTTGCTTATGTGTGACATTTTCAAAGTTGTTTGACTTAGTGCCCATGTGTGACATTTCCATGCTTACTAGCCTGGGTGCTTATGTTTGACGTTTCCATGCTTTCTGGTATGGGTGCTTGTGTGTGACGTTTCCATGATCTCTGGCCTCAGTGGCCTGTGTGCTTATGTATGACATTTCCACAGTTTCTGGTCTCATTGGCCTGGGTGTTTATGTGTGACATTTCCACAGTTTCTGTCCTCAGTAGCCTGGGTGCTCAAGTGTGAGACATTTCCATGCTTTCTGCCATGGGTGCTTATGTTAGATGTTTCCATGCTTACTGGCCTGGGCATGTGCTTATGTGTGACGTTTCCATAGTTTATGCTCTCATTCACTACTCTTGTGTCTATTTTTGATGTTCTGTGTAAGAATATCTATGGGTACATATGACTGGGTAACCTGGTGCTCTTTAAGGTCATCACCTACTATTTACTGTGCTTTGAAGGTTAATACAATTTAATGTGTAATGGAAAAGGAGCTGTAAAATGTAATGTTTTGGTCTTTCTTTTTCCAACATTTTCTTGGGGGAGACCTGCCCCAAACCCCTGTAGCAATGGCCCGGCATGCTCGCTGCGCACTGTACGGGGGTTGGTCTGCCAAAATTTGCCAGGGCTGGTTTCAGTTACCAGTCCAGCCCTGATAGCACAGTGTCCTTACTGCTTATATTTTGCTGCCTCCCTGCCTGCCATGCCAAATAATGAATTTTGGTGGAAAGAAAGCACCTTACAACTCCCTCCAGACTGCTCATTTCTCTGCTCTACCAGGAAGGGCCAGCTAATTGCAAAATATTTCACAGACAGCTCACCTCTCGCGTATAATGGCTCCTATTTAAGTAGGTACTGGGGTGATCCGCTGATAACGATAATTTACACTTAGTGAATGCAAGGATTCAAACGTAATATAAACAAGTATTTGCAATGCAATAGGTCTCGCATTTACCCGAGTTTGAGCTATTGGCATTGTAGATTGCAATGCTTTTTATTAATGTGTTGGTTTTTGAAACAAATAAATAAAAGGCATTGTTATTTACAATGCATAGATCTCGCATTTGGGAGAGTTTATGCTATTGGCATTGTAAATGACAATGCCTTTATTTATTTGTTTAAAAAAACAACACATTAATAAAAGGCATTGTAATCTACAATGCCAATAGGTCAAACTTGCATAAATGCGAGACCTATAGCATTGCAAATGCTTGTTTAAGATGGCTTATTTCATTACCCTCCAAAGGTTTCCCTATGCCAAGACCTAAGAAAATAAGTTAAAAAAGAAGTTGTTTGCTTGCATGGTTTGCCCTAAGTAATTGTTTTGGATCGAGGGCCTCAGTTTATTTTGCAATTCTGAAGCTATATCTGCAAAACTCTTCAGACCGATGTGACATTATCCTCTGTTTTCAACCCCGGACGCATAGCCAGACAGAGCTCCTTCACCAGGAGTTGGAACAATATCTTCGATATTTTTGTAATTCTACTAAAAGCGACAGGTATCTTCTTTAGCCCTGACTGAGTTGCTTATAACTATGCTGTTCGTAGTCCCAACAAGTTCTTCACCTATTTCTTTTGTCTTTATGGTCTCCATCCTAGAGCTTTTCCTTCTGGCCTCCCTTGATCTGTATAATGGTGGTACTAAAGCACTTTCTAAAACAGTCAATGGGAACATCCTTTTTGGCTGTTTTTCCTGGTTTTAATAAACGTCACGGTCTACAACCATCTGGCTTTTATCTTCATTTTTAGAATTAATAGTTTTGCGAATACAAAGTAATGTGCAGACTTGAAACTGTTCCCTTTGACTGTTTTATAAAGTGCATTGGTACTACCATTCTTCATGTTTACACAGAAGTGCTCGTACTAATGTGCTTTAAGCATCTATGGTAGGAGGATGCATTCTATACCAATTTAACACCAATTTGATAAATTCTGATATTTTCTTACAATTGATGCCCTTGACACAAGATGCTCGGTCTATAATAACCATTTTAACCTGTTGTAACTCCCTAGATCTGTAAAGCTTCAGGCAGCTGCTGCCTTTTTCAGGCAGTAACAAGTGGTTAGATGCAAAGTTGTTTTGAACCTTGAACAGTGCAAGAAGATAATGAAGTTTATGCTGATACCCATAGTAATCGTGCCCTGATTATAAAGTAGGAGATACAATGTGACTGTCCTCTAAATGTCTGCCTTCTCATCTCTCCCTTAACATTTCAAACCTCAGTTCTATGGGCCTTTCATGAGTCTCAAAACCATTAATCCTGTTGCCTTTAATATTCAAATACCGCTGAACTGGAAGAATCATCCTGTATTCCATTCCTTCCAGTTTAAACCCTACCAAACAAATCCTTTTCGACATCTTTTCCCATGCCTCAACCTGCTCTGGTGGACAATGAACCTGAGTTTGAAGTGCAAGAAATGTGTAACTCTCACATTTCTAGATAAAGACTGCTGTTTTTGATTCATGTAAAGGGATATCCGCCTTGTGAACGGTCCTGGGAGGATGCTTCCTCAGTACATGCCCCAGTATTAGTAAGGTGCTTTTTGAGACGATTCCAAGAGAGGCCTGGCACTATATTGGGGAAATTGTTGCATTGCTACCATTCCCTTTTTCTGAGCGGGCGAGATGCGCCTACGGTGGGTGCTGGAGGTACCGGTGGAGTGTCGCACTATAAACTTACCCTACTCCAGCTGGACCGCTGGTGCAATTTTGTCCTGCAATGCTCCTCTCCATGGGGGCCCAGGTTATAGCGACACCAACAGTGTCTTTATCTTGCCTATCCTTCCAACTTTTCTCCTGGTGCCAATCATACTGGAAACATCTAAACTTTTCATTCCATTATGGTGACAAATGACAATATCACTATGTTCAAAGGCCTTTTTCTCAGTCCAAGATGGTAACACTAGTTTTTGATGTAAAACTTCCTGCTCTTTTTTCTATAACAGAGACAAAATCCATATGCTCCTTTCATCGCAACACTGAGTAGTCGATTTCTTTGTGTTTCTTGCTCCTGGCTCTTTTCGGTGAGGGGATCATCTTCTGATTAGTGTCAGTCTTCTTCCTTATGCAGTCTCTTTGTGTCTGCTCTCCTAGTCTTAGTCACCTTCCCTACTTCCTCAGTTCTTCAAGTCCTGGATCCAGTTCTTCTACTCTGAAGATGCAATCTGTGGCCTGGTCAACACGCTTCAAGATTCCAGAGCCCATCTCTGCCAACTACAGGGATTTTTTACCTATGTGGCTTTTCCTACTTGAGGCTTCTTCCTGAAGTCACTATCTGCTTGATGTACAATTGGCAAGGGTTACCCTTACCCCTAGCAGACCAAGTTTATGAAGATCTGAAGCGCCGGCCGTGTGGGTATCCAGGCTTCTACCGCAGACATACGTGCGGCTGGTTGAGGCTGTTTTGGACTTCGCTATGCGGTATGGTGGTTTGGAGGGTGTAATGGAGCAGAGCGGAAAACACACCTGGGCGGAGCTCCGTGGCGTGACGTTTTTTCGGCCGCTGCTAAGAGTTGGTAGCGAAGAATAGCGGAGATTCAAGCGGGAATGCGGAGCCCTGTTTGGAGGGGGAAGAGAGCCCACAACGGATTAAAACCACACCTGGGCAACTACGGAGCAAACGTTTTTGAGGCAGTCTGAGGCTGTGGCTGCTTGTGATAGTTTGTAGGGAGAGAGCTTACGACGGTCTGGAAGAACACTTGGCCCGAGGTGGAAACTGGGCTGTGGAGAGTAGGGGAGAATAGCGCAGCCGCTCGCAGTCGGATTTTGCCGATACCTTGGACCAGAACCTTTGGAGGTGAACTTGCCCTTTCCCGACCTGGGATTACTGGGATTACTGCTGCTGACTGTTGTGCCTCTGTTGGACACTGGGGTACGGGACTGCAAGGCCCACAGGGCAGCGCGTTCCAATCATCACGTGCACCTGCCGCCTCTTCCCGTGACTCCTCCTTCCCTCTTTATTTAAGGCGGGACCTCCACGCAACCGCGGGACGCACGCGAGACGAAGCCCGGGCAAAGGGAGGGCCGTCTGTGGCCGTCTAGGGGCTGCAGGAGGCTGGGCTGGGCCCACTCTCTCACATTCGGGCCAGGACCTCTTTCTGATTTATTGCCTCTGACACAGTGAGTAGTTACTTAATTGACATCATTAATTGTCACCGGCAAAAGACTATTATACTTCCGGGACTCTTTACGTAGCGGTTCATAGTGATTAAGTTCACGCTACTACTGATTGTTGGCTATAGCATGTCTACGTGTACACCTAATCCTTTACCCTGTACTGTAGGGGTTTCATTTCTGGGACCCCTAGACAAATATTTTGCCAGGGCTACACGAGAGATAGATAGAGAGATTGCACTGGCTGAGAGACGTGCTGAGCGTCAGCTATCCATCGAACTTCTTAAACATCCTCCTGAGAAGCGGTTGTTACTGGGCTCCACGGCGCAAGCTCTTTCTCCAGCACGTGCAAACAATTCGGTGGTGCATGCTTGTCTTCCTTTAGACCATCCACAGGTTGCCGCTCTAAGGGTTAGGCCAGACAGGCTGGAAAGTATGGCAGACCTAGCCCCACTTATTGAAGTTGAAGCTCTGGACCTGCGGTCCAGTAATGCCCCGTCCACTTGCTTTCTCCTAATATTTCTTCTAGTGATGGGGACCCTCTCCCTCCACCAGTGTTGGCATCGCCGGCAGTAAATAGACCTGTCCTTACCAAAAGGAAAAGAACTGCTAGCCCGCGCAAAGGTTGTCATCCCAGTCCCTATAAGAAAATTAGGAGACTTGGTACTAGGGTGGGTGAGACCCCCAAGGCGCAGGGGCGGGTGCAAGCTGCGCCCAGGGGGTCATGGGGGGTGTGTTCGCCGGCGCTACAGCAACAAATCCAAGCCTTGTTTTTCTCCAGTTTCTGCCGAGTTCCCACCCCATGAGATCCCCTTGACTGCCCAAATAGAGAAAATGTTGAAATCTTTGCTGATCCCGTTTTTAGAGAGAGTTAAAGGGCTGGCAGAGCGGTTGGACAGGTTCGAGCAAGTAACCCTGGACAATTTCTACTCCACAAAATCTCTTATTAAGTTACACTCTAGAATTAGGGAGGATGAACCAGGGGGGGAATCTGTTGTCCGGGCTACCCCTATATCCCCACATGACCCATCTATTGTAACTAGAACGGCCAAGGGAATGGCAGCAGAAAATGCTCACGCTGTACTAGCTGCAAACTCTATAGAGGGTGTTCGGAACCCTGGGTCAGCCACAATGAACGTTACAGAACATCCTAATATATCAAAGGCTAGTAATGTCCCTGTTAAGAAGCTTGTGCGTTCCGAGGTTTCTGGTAGAAACGGCACTGTCAATCCCAAAAACCCTGGCACTAGCATAGGCCTTGGGCAAGCACAACCGAGAAGATCTAGTACCATCCCTCTACCTGTTATCCAGCCTGATGCGCTCCCCCCTAAAGAGGCCCCTAGAATACCACCGATGGACTTACCACCAGACTGTCAACCCTATGTTGCCATTCTTACTAATGTTCCACCCTTGAAGGGTGACCAGCTAGAATCCTATCAAATGCTAAAAAACAAAACTATGCATTGGCTAAGGACAAATAGACCTCTCCCTAGGGAACTAGATGGTTTGATCTTAGGTGTCAGAAGGGTAGGGTGGTTAGGCTACGGGCATAAGCACTTTGAGGGTGATTGTGTGGTGGTTCATTTTAAGGATGTTAGGGTTGCCCAAACAATTTGCAATCAGAATCAGGGGATTGGTGGTGCTGGCATAGGGGTAGTAGACTTGACCTACTTCTACCCGAGAACTGTAGGCAACCAATGTAGTATCCACCCAGGTGGAAGATGGAGGTACAATTTTATCCCTCCCGAGACTCAGTTTATCTCTTTTCCTCCCCAACCAGTCGCATGGACAGGGTCATATGGGAGGACGCCAGGATATTGAAACAACATTTTCCCTGGGGTGGTTCCCTTGCCCCTGAGCCCGGGATTTGTGTTAGAGCCTTATGCCTCAGGCCCTAGCAACGCCAGTCCGCCACTCTCACCAGCTGTATGTAGCCCCCTAGTTCAGGATCATAACCTGGTTGTCAGGATTCAACAAGGAGAAAGAGCACCTTGGATACCCCCCGAGAGGGAGAGGGCACCTAGCCACGAACCCCGCGGCGAGCCTGCTGTGACGGATCCGGATCTAAGGATTCTCAGCTGAAATGTTGCAGGTATTTTGAGGAAGCTGGCCCTACCCAACTGGAATACCCTATTTGCATCTTCCAAGAAACTTAGAGTAGGGAGCCTTGTCACAAGGTAGGTTATTCATCATTTTATGTACCAGCAGTGCCGCCCCCTTCGGGGAAGGGCCGCCCCTCAGGAGGCTTCTTAATATGGGTCGCTATCTCACTTGGCTGCCAAGTCACCCAGCATGCGTCTAATTCACCAGATCTTCTGGGCATATCAATTAAGGGACCCCGGAGAGGGCTGATCTTAGACATTTTTAATATCTACGCCAGGGGCACGAAGGGAGGCTCGCATTCACCTATAGTATCAGGGTTGCAATCCCTGCTTAGACAGTGTTCCAATAGTTCTCATGTCCTGGTCGCAGGGGACCTAAACTGCACGTTTGAGCCCCTTTGGGTGGAGGACACCTTGGGAACTGCCGTAGAAGACATTAGGAGAGGGATACCAGCCATAACTTTACCTCCTATTAGGAGATGGTCTCAAGTGGTGGTCCAAATTAACTCCCTAAATATGGAATTTGGTCTTAGGGCTGTCAACGGAAGGACGACGTCAGATCCTTCTGGAGCCCATACTTATAACAGGGCGAACCACACGTCTAGGATAGATTATATTCTCCTCGACGTAAGACTCTGGACCTTCTTGCAGGATATGGAGGTACTCCCTTCCGTCGAGAGTGATCACAATCTCCTCTCTCTTGCCCTCCGCCCTTTGTGGATCGGGAACCAGGGGGTGCTTACGTCTCATTTAGCACCTACCGCTCAGGAAGTATATCCTTCCAACTGCGGCAGACGATTGAAATGGAGTAAGCTTATCATAGATGAAGAGAAAGTGCTAGCCATTGGGGCAGTCTTAGAAATAGCTCAGTCCAAATTGGATTCATTGATTCCTCAGCCTGGGGAAGTCACAGTACTGTTTTGTGACACAACCAAGGCTCTGAGTGATCTATTCACTCTCCCAAAAAAGGCTTCTCGATCTGGCAAGAACAAGAAGCTGTTAAAACCGCCGGGTTGGTATACTAAAAAATGTAGAGGGAAGAAAAATGCCCTGAATGGTGCTGTTAAAAGCAAATCCCAGGCTGCAATTAGACTGGCTAGGAAAGAGTATTCCCAGACTACTTTTGCAGCAAAGAGAGAATGGGAGGACAGGTTCTGGGCGGACCTCATGGAAGCAAGTACGGGCAGGGATGGCAGAAGCTTCTGGAACCTTATAAGATCTAGGGATAGGCCAGACAGCACTCTGATGACGTGTAACATCCCTGCCCAGAACTGGTTCAGTCACTTCTCGTCCCTCTACACCCCTATTGAGGTGGCTTCAAATACCACCTTTCCTTTGGCTGATTGCACAGGGGGTACCGAGTGTGTTCTCTTTACTGCTAGAGAGGTGGAAGGTGTAATCAAATCATTGGTACCTCTAAAAGCAGCAGGGCCCAATGGGATACCGGGCGATTTGCTACGGGCAAATCCCATGGAGTGGGGGAAGCTGATCTCATCATTGCTCAGCGCCATTATTAGAGGTGCGCCTGTACCAGAATCCTGGAAGGGGGCTGAGGTTGTCCTGATATTCAAAAAGGGGTGTCGGGACAACCCAGCCAACTACAAGCCTCATCGACTCATCCCAAAAAGTGGCAGGGAAGGTGATTTTGGAAAGGGTGCTCCAGTGGGTGGATGACAATAACATCCTGTCGGACTTCCAGGCTGGCTTTCGCTCTGGAACCGGGACTATTGAACAGACCTTTAGACTGGCTCTCTTGTATTGGAAGGTGGTGGTGCTGAGCAAAGGCAGTCTGTACTTGGCCTTTATAGACCTTAAGACTGCCTTTGACCTGGTACCAAGGGAGGAGTTGTGGAAGGTTTTGTCTGAACTGGGGTTGACTCCGTATATCCTCTCCCTCCTCGTGAGACTACACGCCGGCAATTTTGCGCAGGTGCGATGGGGCACGAATGGCGAAAAAACCGATAGGATTCCTGTGGGAAGGGGTGTCCGTCAGGGATGTGTGCTAGCTCCCACTCTGTTCTCTCTTTATGTGAACGGAGTGGTTGAGCATTTGTTAAGAAACCCTTCTGATGCTCCTTCCCTGGCGGGCAAACGGATCCCAACGCTGCTTTTTGCAGATGACACCCTTCTCATTTTAACCCCTTCACTGCGGCGGCTATTCCGCCGCAGTGCTAAGGGGGCGGGGCGGCCGCGCGGCGGCCGCATGCTGGTGACGGAACCGCTCCGTCACCAGCGTCGGTTGACCTGTGCTTGTGACGGAGCGGTTCCGTCATGGCCCGCCCCGCTCAATAGAACGTCAGCGCAGGCGCGAAATTCGCACCGCGCAGGCACGCCGAGCGGGCCATGACGGAACCGCTCCGTCATCAGCACAGGTCACCCGTAGCTGATGACGGAGCGGTTCCTTCATCAGCATTCAACGGGTTAAAGTCCCCCATGGGTCTCCAGAGTCTCCTGAATAGCTTTCAGGAGTTTTGCTCACTGAGGGGATTGGTAATCAATACTGATAAAACTAAGTATTTGATTATGAATCCCCCAAAAAAACCTGGGCGACCTCCGGTTTTTAATTCTGTTCCATTGGAGAGGGTATCCGAGTTTGACTATTTGGGTATCCGCCTTAATGATTCATTTAGTTGGAACTCACACATCCAAAAAATGCTCCTCAGTCAAAAAAGGGTGGGTGGAGTATTACTCAAAGACCAACGCTCCTCCACAAGCAAACCTATAGCCCCAGTTGTGGAGATATACAAAGCTAGAGGGGTCAGCGCTGCCCTATACGGGGCGGAGTTGTGGGGTACTTGCAACCTGGATGTACTAGCAAAATCGGAGAGCAAATTCTTGAAAGATCTGATGGCTCTCCCGTTGAGTACTCCTACTGTACCAGTGTTACTAGATCTAGGATGCAGATCAATCAAGGACCAAGCGCAACTCCGCCCCCTGCTTCTTTGGGCTCGGTTGTGGCGGGTGCCCGAACTAGCCTCCTATGCAGAAGCACTATCAGAGGTAATGGCCATGGAAGGCTGGTCTAGGATCAAATGGCTGAGGGACGTAAAACGGCTATTAGCGGATATAGGGCTAGGCGATGCATGGGCATAGAGAACCACCCCTCCTAAAGCCACGATTAAGAAACTGTATTGGAACTGGGTCTCCTCTGAACTACTTTCAGACCCATGTCACTAATTCCACTGTAGCCTTTGTGAGGATCAAAGATGTGGTGGCCTATGAACCTTACTTAGACATGATTTCCATCCCTTTCGACCGCGCCTTGTATTTTAAGTTCAGAGTGGGGACCCTACCAGTAGGCGAACTAGTTGCCCGTTGGAAATACTCTTATCAGTTTTCCCCCTTTTGTGCGCGTTGTCCCACTCGAGTAGTGTCGGTAGCCCATATTCTTTTTGAATTCCCGGACTACTGCACACCTAGGAGGTGCTGGCTTAAACCCTTATGTAGACTCTTAGGCACCCGCCAACACAAAGTGGCACTTTGCATTTTAATGTCTGACACATCCACTCTGATTGTTTGTGCTGTGTCAAAATTTTTAAAGTGGTCATGGTTGATTGGTGCAAGAAGGCTTTCTTTGTCAATTTAATGCTGTTTTAACTGTTTTAACATTTCTTCCTTGTTTTCCCTTTTTGTGCTATTAGGAAAAAATTGTTATAAATGTTGTGTTTTATACTTGTTGTACGAGCTTTTATGATATTTTTATATCGAAATAAAGCCATCAATCGAATCGAATCGAAGATCTGATCGCCCAGCACTGAAGGCAGTGCGCAGAAACCAACCAGACATCGCCCAAATGACACCTGATGTGTAATCTGTGGTCCTAATAACAACCCCCCTCCACCAGCTCTAAGAGCACCCACACTTTTTGCAATGTAGATTATTGTACATATAGAAGGCCTAAGTTAACCACATATCTGATAACAGTTGTTTCATGGCAAAAATTAAACTTTAGCTAACATTTCTTTTTAATAACAAAAAAAATATTATTTAGATCAGACTCAACATACATTCCTAAGTACTTAAATTAAATATATTGGACTTTAAATATTAATAAAACTATTTTAGAGTACATTTTTATGTTGTACAGAGGTAAATAAAATATCTGACCTAAATAATTTTTTTATATGTGAACCCTTTTAAAAACCGTTCTTCATTAGATTTCTGTCAGGATACATGCAAGCAAGAAAGTGCACCAATACAACAACTATGAACCTGGCCAGAGTATGGATATTTCCCATCCAACAAGTCCCCAGGGTATCCTGGCATTCCTATACCAATAACCGTGTAGAGGTGTGTTACATAAGTTTTCACTTCCTTAATGTGTCACTTGTTATCCATGGTCTCCGGTGTGAATATATCAGATGTTACCTGTGCCTATCCTCTGTGTTTTCGCAGCCATTATCATAATCAGCCAAACCCGTCTTTTATTTCCCCCCTCAGATAAATATAATGTGTTTTCCCCTCTAGGAAGTCATTGCAGGAGTGAGGCAATACATATATGCCTGATTTCTTTCAACCTAGTGTTTTCTCTTACGTGTCCCCTCCCTCCCATCAATTTCCACAGTCTTTTCAGTGAGGCCTGGTCCCTTGGAAGATCAGTAATCTCATGCACAATACCAGCCCAAGTCGTCAAGTCTACCTGCAATTTATCACCCTGTCTTAACTTTGTCAAATTGGATTCTTCAGCCCCTGACCATTCTAACATGTCTGGTAACCAGGCTGCTATGGTTACTGATCAATGGCTCAGTCAGTGGATTGCTATGCAACACTTAGTAATATCGTGCTTAGTTTCAAAAACCTTGTACGCATGTGCTTTTTTTAAGCTCCCTGTGGTATAAGGTTGAGGAGATATGTTTTTATAGTCAGTGTGGAACAACCCTTAATATAGCGTCAATTTTTTGTGCAATCTCCTCCCAGTAAGTAGATATGACCGGGCAGTGACAGATTATGTATGTAGGATGTCCGCGCCTTCCACATGGCATAGGCCACAGTGGTCAGATGTGTCAGGGTAAATTTTGTGCAACTTAGCCGGTGTGAGGTAAGTCATGTGTATGTTATTCTACTGTACCTGTATAAAGCGTACATTTGTAGATTCCAGTGGAACCTCTCTGTATACCTGCTCCCATTCCTTGTCAGTGAGGTTATTCTTAAGATATGTGAGCCACTTCTAGGCCTGTAAAGTTGCAGCAGGCATATCAGATCTCCGCGCTTGATATAAATTTCAGCTCAAGGGTCTGCACCGTGGAAGAAGCAGTAGTGTGACCAGCGTGCGTGTGAGTGGTGGAGCCTCTGGGAAGGAGGTCCAAATGCCCTTAAACTGCATGTGTCAACCATGCGTATAGAAGGAATTTGTTCAGGTCCAACACTGAAGGACGTATGCACATCCTCAAAAGTGATAAACCTATCATTAGGGTACACACCTGCAAGAGTTAAGCAACATCCCTTTTCCATCTCAACACCAACATTGCTCTAGTTATATTGGCAAATGCTCCTATGCTTTAGATGGCCATCTCCAGCACATATGGGGAGCTTCTCAGCACTTTCTCAATTACCTTTTCCCATATACAGCAAACAGCGCAGAGCACGTATGGTAGGTGTTGCGGGACACCCTTTACCCTCATCTGCAATTCCAACAATAATTTACCATTGTGAGTGCCCCCATTCTATATGTGAAACTTAAAAAAATCTATTTATATTATAATTCAGAATGAATAAGAAGTTTGCAACTATTAGAGGTAGTTACATTTTACAATTTCTAATAGCATATGGGCCTTTTAAATAAAATAAGGAAAATGTTTATGATGTCAGTCTTTAATATGTCTGTTATCAGCAGTGTTATAGTGCATTGCAATGCGTCCATCAAATAATGGTGGATGAATATATATAATAAAAATAACAAATTTCAATGTTTATTTTTTTCTTAACTATTTCTTTTGAAACGTTAAAAGAAAATCGTATATTTAAAAAAAAAAAATTAGATTCTTTTGATGTAGTTGATGTAGTTAAATGAAAATCGTATATATAAAAAAACGAAATTAGACTCTTTTGATGTAGTTTATGACAAAAGTAGTTCATAACTTTCAAAGTTAATTAGTAAAAAAAATTGTTATTTGCCTTTAGTACTTTTATATCACTTTTTATATTCTTAATATGACATTTATTTTAAAACAATGTTAAGATATATTGCCTAGTATTCATATTTTAATTATTATTTGAACTTCGGGTAAGTATTAGGTTATACATAAAAACATTATTTGCATCTGCATTTATAGACGACAGAAGTATATAGCATCCTCCACATCAAAAGAGAAAGAGAGTATACATGATATGCCAAGACAATGTGTATATGCTGTTTCCTGATGCCAACATCATGTAAGAAATACATATCATTAGAAAATATAGATCACACTACAGTTCACTTCTCTATTGGAATATGTATAAAAAACAGATTTTAATGCAGAAATAATGCCATTTTCATTGAAAAAAATCTGACATTAATAATATCCTCTCTCCAATCACTAGTTACTTATTTTCCTACATTCTACTGGAGCTATTTCTGAGTAATCTTTCAAGTGGATTGAAATAGCCAATCACATTTTCTTCATTTATTTTTATAAACAGCCTCTTTTAATTCATACATTTTCCAGATCAAAGCACAGCAATGATTTAACAGAGGTAGATACTACTCTACCCATTTGTTAGCAATGCATCTGTAGGAGGACATAGCAACCTAACATTTATGCCCCTAAGCAACTGCTTGATAACCACCACCGACTACCACTCACTAACATCACTGCACAACTGAAGTGTCTAGCATTGAAAAGGGCTTGTCATTTGTTACCGACTGGTAGGTTTGAGGAGCTCACTGACAACATCATTATATATAACTTTATTTCGATCACTAAGATCTTAAAAAGTACATAGCACAATACAAGATAACACAATATAAAATAATAAAAGCCATTATTAAAAGAGGACAAGGCTTCCAAAAATACAATTTAAGAGATACAAAAAAACAATTCATATAATACATTTAGAGCTTTTAATCCATAGTGCATGCCAATATTTGGCCAGCCAAAAACTATTATCCAACGGGTCGGTAAAAAAAATTCTCAGAACCTCAAGATAATGGCCAGGACCAATTTGTTTGCACAAAGGAATAATCCACATGCCCCTCAAAATCTTATAGTGGGGACAGAAACATAACAAGTGAACTATACATTCTGAACTGGCTTTACAAGATGGACAAAGGTAATCAAAGGAAACATTTTGGCGCCACTTATTACAAAACAGTTTGGTGGGCAAACTCAAATCTAAATTGTATAAATAATTTACGTGCCAACGGGGGAACAATTTCATCGATAGTTTCCTCATAAATAGGAGCAAATTTCAAATTAAAAAAATCCTGAGTCAAAGTACCCACCGATATGGCTATCTCCTTCTCCATTATTATTTCCCAATAGATCGCTTTGACCCTGGACTTTGGTATTAGAGACAGCCTTTCAGGATTAAACCAATACGCCTCAATCCCTAGCCTCCTAAGCAGATCTCTCAAGGAGCTAAACCATGGGATGGAGGTTACCTGAGGCTGTTTCAGAAGGCCAGTCATCACTACTCCGTAGGGGGCGAGCTTTTCAGAGGATCACAAGCGATGCCAAAACATTAATAGTTTGTAGTCCAACTTAGGGGCCAGTTGTCTTTGGGTCAAGTCTAGATACAATGGGGTCAGAGGGGTACTAGTAGGTAGGTTTTAAAAGAGATCTTAAGAAACGATCTTCTATGATAGTAAGACAATTAGCATTCCCACTACATCAAAGTTCTGCCCCACAAAAGTGCCCCCCTCCCTCAGGGCTTTAATATTATACATTTCTAGTACTGGGGCCACTTTCCTGGACACCGTACTTTTATGAATTTTGGTTATGTGAGCGGTCTGCTGGGTTAGCAACAGTTGTACTTTATCAATGTGGGGTTAGGTGTTAGGCGGATGCCCAGATAGTCAAAAACAGATACTTGCTCTAGGATACTTCTTCCTACTTACACACATCTTTTGGGTGGTTTTACAATCCCTCTAGAGAAAATCATGTATTTTGTTTTGGCCTCATTTAATACCAAGCCCTGCTTGTTGCAGAACAGTAAAAATCATTCAATAGTTGCTGGAGGCATTGTGGGGATTTAGAAATTAGTAGAGTATCATCGGCAAAGAGAAGTGCAGGTACTCTTCTCTCACCTACTTTAGGAGCATGACACCCATCCCTATCTAGGAAATCTACCACTTCATTGACGAAGAGTGAAAATAGGGTGGGCGCTAGGACACATCCCTGTCTCACTCCACGTTGTATTGGAAATTGCACTGTGAGTGGATTATTCTCCCCCACCTGACATGGGCTGTGTTTGAGGAGTGCAATCGAATTAAAATTTCTAAAAGGTTGCGAGGTAGACCCATCTCTTTCACCACTCTCCATAGTTTGGCTCAGGGTACCAAGTCAAACGCAGTCCGTAAGTCAAAAGGACAACCCCCCTCCAGTAGATGCACAGGAAACAAAACACATGGTTCAATGTGCTAATATTGGCACAAAAGCCTGCTTGGTAGTCGCTCAGGATGTAGGACTCTGAAATCCAGTCCTGGATCCCAGTCAATACCTGCTTGCAGAATGTTTTTTGCATTGAGTCAATGAGGACTAGGTTCATCTAGGCAATGGCTCAAGACTTTCTGGAAAAATTAAGACATCCCAAGACTTAAAGCAAAGTTGTGTTTTAGCACCGTATTTATTTAATTAATTTTTATCCGACCTTACAGTAGCATTGGATAATGAGTTAGCACATTCTCCGAAATTGGCAGATAAACAAATATCGAATTTATTATATGCTGACGATGTGGTCTTGCTTAGTCAAACAAGGATAGGGCTGCAGCGATTAATAAACAAAATATTAATGAATTGTTTCGACTGTCAGCCATTGCATCGCCTGCTCAGATCAGGCTGGAATTTGGCTTCTGCAATCAACATATCGGAAGGATGGGTCAATACGTAAAGTGGCTGCCCTCTCGGTCTAATCTGGGAATCATTACGATATCTACGAGGGAGACGAACTGAGGCGCACCGGATTAGTGTCGATGGGGGGGATGACCCCCCTTCGGCCTAGAGGAGCGTAAAAAGCATGAAACCCCCAATTGATTTATAACCCAATTTCGCACTACTGCAATGGGGCCACCTGACCCCAAAATGGCCGAACACCAAGACACTAGCACAGAATCCCAGGATGCACTTGGGTCAGGTTTTCTATCTACTCTGAGGCGGGAAAGACTTAGTGCCCGCTCTCTCCAACAAGATAAGTACAGCCCCCTGCAGGAGGTATATACTTTTGATAGATTTAATCCAGAGGGTCTCATTCTTGGGAGAAACTCCTCAAATTGGACGCAAGGAAGGTGATGCCTGGCTGCTGAGCTGCTGGCCTGAAAGCATTGCTCAAGACCGGGACTGTCCACTGAGAGCAGGATCCCCTCGACCCAGCAACACCAAGTTAGTGGGGACACGCAACTAATTTTTCAGGATGAGGTTCTGATCCAGGAATAGCGCTCTGGGTCCCAGTAATGATTCAGTCATAATCTCCTGACTTAAAAATGGCCAACACTCTTCTAACTGAAACTAGACTCGAAACTGCCAATTAACCACGGCCACCACGGCCTAACCGGCGCCGCTCGGCCAAAAAAAGCAGACACCCCCCCCACAGCAGACATACATCAGGAGCACAAGATGACCTCAATCGGACACACTGTGCATCCCAAGTGGGGAGTGAAGCCTGGGGTTACATCACCCTAGAAACACCAATGTCCCGCCCCTAGAAGGGCCACGAGCACCGCACCACTAATATCCCCCCTCCACCCCATCAATCAGCTCCCTCCCCCGGCACATCACTCTCCCTCCCACTCACAAGTGGAACGTACAAGAGGACCCCGTCGTCGCCTAGCTAAAAGCCCTCTCCCCTAGTGAGACTTCCCCCCTAACTACCCCACCCTCCACCCCGACAAGCAGCTCTCCCCCCCCGGCACGGCACTCTCCCCCGTCACACAAGAGGAAAGCCTCCTCTCTCAACCTAGCTAAGATGCCACCGGCCACACAAATGGATGCCTACCCTTCCCGTACACCCAACTACCTGACACCCCACGGACATAACTCATTCGCTATAACTTTCCCCCACAGACTCTCTAGTAGAGCAAAAAAACACTTTAAACACAGAGTGATTAGACAACACCCCAAAATACTAGTCGTAGATACATGCCACTGCTCATCTAGAGGGCAACGTAAAATGGACTTCATCTTCCACACTGACAGACCCGACCACTGGGTCATCATCCTCAACTCACACCTCCTCATCTCCAAAACCACCATCACAGCCCATAACCGCAAACTAACTATCTCTCTCCCGAAACACCAGACCCTTACCGGCAGCATCTCCATAACCATTTTCGAGAATGGCACCATCTTGATACAGGCAAAAAAGAGAACCTAGAGGTCTTCGACTCCCTTTTCCTCTCGTTGAAGAAGGCAACATTACTTAACACACCCCACGCACAGACCCCCCCACCCTGTAAGCCGCCAACAACCATCAAGGCATTGGACCTCGCCCGCGCCCTCTCCCCTCTCCCCGCCGCCATCAGATAACTCTTACCGCCACTCGACCCCCACGATTAAGGCTCCACCCACCGTAAAACCCTGCCCCCCCATCAATGATAGCCATCCTCTCAGAGAGGAGCCCTTCCCCTAATCACAACTGCTCCACAGCTTCCCCTTTACCAGCCCTAATGCAGCTTGACACTCGACCAGAGACAGCTCCCCCCTTCCCCTGAAAACTAATAGAAATAACAATCCGAGTAGCTCGCCCACCATGATCCAACAAGACTGGACCTCCCCCTCCCCCCAGCGCATAGCACCACCCATTTTCCCCCTCTCACCCCCACAGATAATTTGACGCAACGCCTCAACTTTCTTGAAGCTCAGCTCGAAACCTTAGTTCGAGGCCTGAATGAAACATACTTATGCTGGATCACATTATTTACTGCGTGTGTACCTCAGCGCTCTGCCACTCATGTTTTCGTTCTCTGAAGGTATTTCAGTGCTGTGTTTCTCCAGTGATGGCAGCGGTGACTTCCGTTTGGGGGCATGGAAATGCAGTCTTCTCCTTGCAGGACACTGGATTTAAAGGTACTGTTTAGTTAGTTTTGCTGCAGTTCGCTGCGTTCACCTGGGCATCATTGTGTATATATCACTCGGGAGCAGGCATCGAGCTCCGGTGCTTACTTAAAAGTGGATAAGAACGAAAGCTTGTAATTTGGAAATGCCACAATGACATTACTTAATCTATTTGAAATTGTTTTGCCTTTAATGTTTTCCCCATGTCTGTTCAGAGTTTCTTGTGGGACGTGAGAGTGCTGGCGGCTGTGCATGGGATTACACCATGTATGAGTTATTCATGGATTTATTTAGCCCGAGATTTTCTGTAATAACAGCAGTGTTTTAAGTTGACCCACTGTTTTTACATACATGAGATGTCTGCCAGGGTGTTTTAGGTCACTCATATATGTTACATCGTTTTTTGGTCGTGCATGAGATGTTTACTAAGTGCTCTAATTACTTTCTTCTGTTCATGAGTTAACTCTCAAGTGTTTTGCGTCACTCATTACATACATGGTGCATGGGAGGGGTTTAGTGCGTCCCTCATTGCTTTACTATTTTGCTTTTCTTTGAATGACTGTTTGGAAGGACAGTATGTCAACAGGTCACTTTCCCTTGTGCGTGGTTGCATCATTTTATGGTTGTGCATGGGATGCCTACTTAGTGCTCCCATTACTTTCTTTTGTTCATGAGATGGATGGATGACTGTTTGGTGTGCCAGTGTGTTGTATTGATGACTATGGATAGGTCACTTCACTTCGGTGTGGTTGCTTCCTCTTTATGGTCGTGCGTGAGGTGCTTACTTAGTACTCTCATTACTTTCTATGGTTCTTGAGTAGACTAAGTAATTGTTTAAGTCACTCATTACACAGTCTGTCAACAGTTCACTTCAGCTTGTGAGTGGTTGCATCGTTTTATGGTTGTGCATTGCATGCTTACTAAGTACTTTTATTACTTCCTTTTGTTCATGAGATGACTTTCATGTGATTCGAAGTCACTCATTACATACATGGTGCATGGGGGGGGGGGTTTATTACACCCTTCATTACGTTGTTGTTTTGCATTCTTTATTGATTGTTAGGTCTAGGTATAGGTCGTCCCAGTGACGTGCTTTTTGTTGATGTTTCCCTGTCACGCCGTGAGGGTGCACCCTTTCTGCCTCAGTCTGACCTGGCCAGTCAATCTTTGGTTTCTTGGGCTTTCTTTGTTGTATGTTGGCGTGGTGGGGTGTTGGTATTTTCCTATTGCCTCTGGGCGGTTTCTCCTTGTGTTTGACGAAGGGAGAAGGTGGTGGTTATTGTCCTGGTTTGCGTGTGTGCTGGTTGTGTGTTTTGTGTTTGCTTGGCGGGTTTGCGTGATTTGTAATTATTTGCTGGTTTGCGTGTTTTGCGTGAGTGAATGTTATTTCCTGACTTCATATTATTTTTTAAAAAATGATGCCATGGAAAATGAAGGTCAACAAGTATTTTTAAACAATGCCATTTGCTACTTGATGCTAACCTGAGAATACCGTTTGACTGGCCCTCCGCTCTGATCCTTTCCCCTCTTTGCCACTTTCAAATATGGTGACGTTTTGGAATCTTTCTGTGGCTCAGTGGAGGAGCGAAGTCCTGTGTTCGTCACCCTTCGTCATTCTATTTCCTGCCCGTTTCCATGGCTGCACTGTTCTGATGCTTCCTGGTTCGACTGTGCAGCTTGTCCTAAATTGTGGAAACGGTGACATCAGCTGTCTTCATGTTCGTCATGGGACTATCGGAGCATTCTCTTCAATAGTGCAGTACGTTCTTCGATTTCGTGGTACCATTTTGAGCGTTGCTGCCATCATCTGGCTAATTTGTGTACAAGTTTACAGCCAGCTTTAAGAAATGTCTTTGCTTTAATTTACAGATATGTTTAGTGATCTTCCTACGTGAATGTTGTTTTATGAAGTTTATAGATTACTCGTAATATGCTTGAGGTTATTTATTCAAGTTATGATGAATCTGTATTATATTGGCAATTAGCAGTTTTAGAGTTACGCCACAACCATATTTACAAGTCTTACTTTTTGCAGTTATGTATACTGTGTTTTGCGCATTTATTTATATTTTCTCCATCTCGTAAGTGGGTGTTTAGTACGTAGTATGTTTTGATTTGGCCAATCTAAACATATTCAGGGGTACTTCTACCTTTTATGTTTATTTTAACCCTGCTTCACCCTTTACGCATGTTCATTTGATGTTTTTAATTAAGCGCAGGCACTAAGAGTGTGTGGTATTAGATTAGTTATTACTTAACAAGTATTATAGTGCAACTTTAATATTTAGTTAATACGGGTGTTTAAACGCATTATGCTTCAACTTCTTTAAGTGTTATACGGCACTGGTTTATGGTGCAATACAGGTGTTAAAACGCGTTATGCTTCAAATTCTTTAAGTGGTATACGGCACAAGTTTATGGTGCAATACAGCTGTTAAAACGCGTTATGCTTCAATTTCTCTAAGTGTTATACGGCGCAAGTATTAGGTGCATTACAGGTATTAAAGTACGTTATTCTTTAATTTCTTAGATGTTTAATGCAATGAGGTATTTACCCTATGTTTTACATTTTAAGCCTGTTCATGTTTGCATTGCTTACTTTCTTCAAGGGAAGGGGATGTGTTCCCTTTACATTGTTTCTTTGCCTTCTACTTATTTCCTCTCTTCTTATTCTGTTCTTCTTTGATGATTTGAACTGTCCGTTTATTTGCAAGTGTTATCTCTCTAATTTTATAATTCTGTTTTTCCTCTGAAGGAAAGGGGATATGTTGTGCCTGAGTTTTCCTCCTTTCCAGTTGCTCAGCCAGAGTGAGTGTTATGTCTGTGTGGAATGTTGGAGTGTGTGATGTCAGAGAGTTCAGAATGTGAGTGTGCCTGTGTGTCTGTGGAATGACAGTTGATGAGTGTGGGCTGAGCAACAACATCAGCTCCTGGTGGGGCCTTTACTAGTATCTTGTTTACCTACCTTCTTACCTGAATAAAGATACTACAAGAAAGTACAAGGACTCTGTATCCTTTCATTACCACAGAAACCCTATCCTCTCTAGCTAAAATCCAAATGCCCACCCAACATTCAGCAGCCCCTCCTATCCACTCCCAACCAAGTAGGAGTCATACTCCTCCCCCTAATTGGACTCCTGTCTCCCCCAGATCCCGGCTGTCAGCCATTAAACCAGGGACTCAGGAAACAACCACACTCACCTCATCATATGATAATCCCGCAAACCCCTACCCCAATTCCGCACATCCCTCTCAGAATGTGATACCACTTGCCTTAGCACAGGTCCCCATTGAACTCCTCACCCAAATCCATAATTCAAGTAATTACAGGAGTTGGAAGGGAACATCCCCCCCCCTAGAGTTCCTAGACCCCCAGCTCACCTAACCTCCCTACCTAGAGCCCAACCCAGTAAGTCGGGGTCCGAAAAAGAACCTCCCATTAAATGCATGCTCATCAACAGCAGATCTGCTTCCAAACATGCAATAGAATTAGCAGAAGCTATCCTCTCCCATGACCTAGATGTAGCTTTCATCACTGAAACCTGGCTCAACAACCTGGCTCAACACCCTGTCCTACCCCAACATGGACATGCTGGTGCCGCCCGGATTTACAATAATCCATAAAGATAGACATGAGCAGAGAGGCGGAGGCATAGCATTCATTCACAAAAGTAGCCTCTCCATATCGGAAAGCTCATCATGCCTCTATAGCTCCTTTGAATGCCTGTCAGTCAACATCAAATCATGCAAGAACAGATCGCTACCTTGCCATCTCCTGTACCACCCACCAGGCAACTTCAAAGAATTCGGAGTGCACTTCTCTGACCTGATCACCCAGTGCGCACTCAGCAACACCAACAGCATAATTCTGGGCGACCTCAACATAAGATGGAATGAAACAAACAATCTGCTCATTCAATCTCTTAACCGCTTCCTACAAGAAAAGGAGCTGATCCAACACTGCTCAGAAGAAACACACCACAGAGGAGCGAACCTTGACGCAATCATTTCGGATAGAAACACAATTACTATTGACTATATCATTCCCGTGGATTGGTCAGATCACCACATCGTTCTTTTCCATATCAACCAGCCGGCCCTTACCCAACCCCCTAAACTGGCCCCTCCCAAATGGGTCAGGAACACAGCTCAAGTCCCTCTGGCCAATCTAGAAGAAGGGCTAAGCACGCTCCTCCCTAGCACAATGGAGCACCTCTCACCCACCGAACTCACCTCTCTCTACCACTCCAAAATGACGCTCACACTGGACCACCTGGCTCCCTTGAAACTAAAAAAACCCAGAAGCACCCCCTCCAGGTCCTGGTTCACCACTGACATCAATGAAGAAAGAAGACATCTTAGAACCTTACAAAGAATCTGGAGGAACAATGCTTCCACCTTCCACCCTGATCAACTCAAGGCAGTAGCAGAAACTACAATAAGCACATCAAGAATAAAAAGTCAACTTTCTTCTGCTCCCCATTAGACAAAGCAAAAAAACGCCCCAAAGAACTCTTCAAAATCTTTAGGAACCAAACATCCAATCCAACGACATCCGACATAGTGGAATCCAAAGAACAATGCGACAAATTTGCCATCTTTTTCAACGAAAAAATCGCCAAGATTGTTCTCTCTCTCTCAGCACTAATCCCGCCCCTCCCACGGAGATCCAGATGCCGGCAATTAAGGCCAGCGCCCCTGTGAATTCACCTAATCATTGGTCCTCCTTCACCCCCATCCAGGAAGCAGAGATAGTTGACCTCATCACCAATGCTAAACCTTCATCCCACTCCCTAGATCAGCTTCCCACAAGCCTGGCTAAAGACCTGAATCTCACCTTAGCCCCAATTTGGTGCAAGATCATTAATAGCTCACTGAGCTCGGGAATCATTCCAGACTGCCTCAAAGTAGGCCAAGTCACGCTGCTACAAAAAAAAAACAGAGCTAGACACTGGGGATATGAAAAACTTTAGACCTGTATCGAACCTACACCTTTTATCTAAAATTCTGGAAAGATGTGGTCTTCCACAGCTAACCCAAAACTTGGAGAACATCAAGCTACTATACCCACACCAATCGTGATTCAGAATTGGTTGCAGCACTGAAACCGCAATCCTTAATGTCATAGACGATCTAAACAAGTCACTTGACTCAGACCAATGCTGCCTTCTCATTCTCCTAGACTTATCGGCCGCTTTCGATACAGTTGATCACACCTTGCTCCTCAAAGTCCTCCTGGAAAGAGCAGGTCATTGAAATGACTGGCCTAAACTGGTTCTCCTCCTTTCTACACAACCGCTCACAAATAATTAAAATTAAAAACTTTGAATCCGACCCCCTTCCCGTCAACAGAGGTGTTTCACAGGGTCAGTACTCTCCCCCAACTTCTCAACATCTACATGGAATCCCTCTCCACACTACTCAGGAATTCCAACATCCCCTTTCACCTATATGCGGATGATACACAGCTTTATTTGGAAACCTCCTCCATTGATGACATTCATAGACTAAATGTCACGCTCAAAGAGGTCCAACAATGGCTCACAATGAACCACCTAAACTTAATCAAGAGAAAACAGAAGTACTACTCATCTCCAACAGCGACGAGAACCCCCAAATCGTAGAATGGCTCAAAGCCATTGACGCCCTCAATGGCGCACTCATGCCAACGGACTAGGTGAAATCTTTAGGCATCACCCTGGACCCTAAACTAGACATGAAAATACACATCTCTAGATCCTCCAAAAGTGCGTTTCTCAATCTGAAACTTCTATACAAAATAGAACCCTTCCTTCCCCCGAAAGACCTTCAACAGGCACCTAATCACTGGTGCTCTCCAGAATTGACTATGGAATCGCAGCCTTGACCGGGACAGCAAAATCTCACTTAGGTCCCCTGAAAACTACCTTAAATGCTGCAGCAAGAATGGTCACAGGAACTAAGAAATTCGACCACATTTCTCCCGCACTCAAGGAACTTAATTGGCTCCCAATTGAACAGCTTGCCAGCTTCCGAACAACATGCCTCACACATAAAGCCCTTCACACAGGCAAACAGGAATACCTGGCTGCCAAACTCAAAAGGGCCGGCCAGTCCAGGAATCTCAGAAGTACCAGCACGCAACTACTCATCCCACTGAAATCTTGGAAACACAAAACAGCAACTAAGGGCCATATGTATCAAGAAGTCATTTTGCGATTCTCATATAGCGATTATTTGCGAATCGCTATTTGAGAATCACAAAATGCTGTGTATGTAGGATTTGCAATACATTTTGCAATTCTACCTATTACTTAATTGCGAATCGCAAATTGCGATTCGCAATTAAGGAATACCTCCCCCTTCATTGCTATGGGCCTAGAGGTCCATGGGAATGAATGGGAAGACATTCTCAATTTGCGATTAGCAATTAGCGAATCTCAAATTGAGAATGCAATTTCAAGGGTGCAGGGGTGTCCAAAGGACACCCTGTTGCACCCCTGAAATAAGTATGAGTGCACATGTAGCGCACATACATGCCCTAAGGGCAAGTATGTGCTTCACATTGCACTTTGAAAATTTTTAAAAAGTGAATTTTTCAAGGAAATCGTTAATTACCACCAACTTGAAGTTGGTGGTAATTTGCGATTCCTTAAGGCCAATTAGCATTTTATTTTATGCTTCTTACATTGCATTTAAGGAATCGCAAAATGTGTGATTCCTTAAATGCAATCGCAAAATAAGGAATCGCAAATATTGCAATTCCTTATTTTGCACACAGATTTCTTTGATGCATACCATTTAGCAAAAATGTGTTCGCAAAGGCCGAAATTCTACTAATTTCTGCGTTTGCAAACGCATTAGTGCTTGATACATATGGCCCTATATCTTTTGGTGGGAAATGCACCTAAGATTTGGAACTCCATCCCCCCCACATCAGAACGACCACCTCTTTCCCGAAATTCAAGATCCTACTCAAAGCCCTCTTCCTAGAACGCTTCGATCTTAACAAGATGATAATAAGTTACTCTGGAAATAGTTCGACACCTTACCATAACCTCGTTGTGGTCTAAAACAGTCGTCTCAGAACTAAAATTGCCGGGATTTCCTGTCGGACCTCGGCTGGATCGATAGACACCCCACTCCCCATCAGCAAGGTAACCTCTCTACAGGAAACTCTTCAGCCACGATCCCCTTCTTCGACGTCATGATCTGTATTATAGATATGTCTATTATGCTCATAAGTATGTAAGTTTCGTATTTTGTCTATGCCGATAATGCTCATAATTGGACATGCTGTGAAGAGCTCTGATACCCTCGGGTCCAGCTAGCGCTATACAAAACTTCTAAATAAATAAATAAATACATGGAAACAAATTAAAACCAATATTAATAATCCTATGTGCTGTCTTCTATGGCAAGAGATACAATGGAATCAAAAGCTGTCTTTTTTAAAAATACCTTGATATGGCTTTGAAAGAACTTTCAATTCATGAGATCTGGGAAATGCCTTTAAACCCACAAGCGTTTAAGAAAATAATTAACAAATCAGTAAAACATTTATCTCTTCTGAAAGATAAAGAATTGTTTATTAATCGGTCGCATGCATGGGTGATTGTCAATGAATTTACGATGCTTAAAGTTCAGCCGTATTTAGAAATACCATGGACAGTACAAACCAAAAATATATTTTATGAAAGCAAGATTTGGCAACCTGCCAGGCTTAAAGCATGCAATGCCTTGGCTGAGACCATCTATATCGACTCCCTGCAGATTATGTAATTTACAGGAAGAAAATATTACACGTTTGGTTTGCATATGTGCAGCAATGAGATACCTGAAAAATTGCTTTATTGAAAAAGGTATTAGCACATGTAGACATGCTATGGTAGTTTGTTTTAGACCAACCGACATTATAACAAATGCTAATTTTACCAAATTTTTGATACTTGCAAAAAAGAAATTGGACGTCAGAGAGTCAAGTCTAGTAAATCTGGAAATTTGGGATAGCTGGGGATGAATTTTGTGCTATACAAGTGAATTTGCTCATTAGTAATGAAATTATAATTGTTATTATCTATATTAAGTCTTTCCTATAAGTTTTAAAAATTATGGACTGAATTCATAATTTATTTTGTGGTATAATCTGGAAAAAAATTCTGCTCAAGATTATTAAGAATTTTAGACTTATTTGAAATGTTCTATTGGGTCTGTATTAAAAAAATTCTAATTGTAAGATTTTAGTTAATCATACAATAAAACTTTACTTACTTACTACTTACTTCTGGCTGTACTGTATACTCCAATACAATCTTTCTACCATTTAGCCAATGGGCCATTTTTTTCCAATCTTTGGCTGTCAGTGCCCTTTGTAGAGAGAGGAAAATAGGGAGCTTTCCCAATTCTTCTTGGCAGACTCTATTGCTTGCCTGTACCTTACTCTGCATGCCACCAAATCAGGGCGCACATTAGATTTTACTGTCCATACAAGCTCACTCTTTACTTACCTAGAGTCCTGATATATAGCAAGATATCTGGAGATCACGTCTTAGCTGTTTCTTTTCTACATCAAGTTTCTGCTCCTTGCACGGTTTACCCAACAGATCCTTAATCTCGCTGTAGAGGAGTTTGTGGTGAATGCCCAAATACTCAGCTGCTTCGTCTTTAGGGACTTTGGACAGCTCTTCCACTCAATACATACTTTGCCTTTGACTATTTCCAAAACCCCTGGGTGTTCCTCCAGCCAGTCCCATCTAATTGTTCTCTGGTTGTTCGTGATAGACAAATTGCCCAGATCAGACTTACCCCTAATATCAGGTTCATATTCACCCTGATTTATTAAGGAGGGGATCAGGGCGTTATGGTCGCTATCTACTCTTTAAGCTACAAACATATTGGCCAGAGTCTATGGGCAACCAAGCAATAATCAATTCCGCTGGCATAGCCAGGTCTGTTGAATGTTAGATCACCATTTGGATCAGATTGCGTTCTGCCATTAGAGGCTCTCAGATCGTGTTGCAGTGTAAGGACCAACACCTGGCCTCCTCTCTTTGACCATCTAACTGGGGGAAGATCTAATTGTGGGATTTGCCAAACGCTAACCCAGCCTCAGTAAAATCTGAAGGAGTGAGGGTGAATGGTTTGAAGGTACTATTAAAATCACTGGCTACCAGTACTGTTACTTTGTCTGAGAGATCACACAATGCATGGTCTAAAATTCGAATTGTATTAGTTTCCACAGAACCCAGAGCAACTCTGTTATAAACATTAAAAATCCTAGTTTTCAAGCCACTATAAGTGCCAGATCTACAGCTAAAATATCTAGGAAATCTGAGTGGACCAACTTAACTTTTGGCCCAAGAGGGAATTAACCCAAATTACTAAGCCTCCCTAGGGGCTCCCTTTCTCTTTCCTTGTGGCATTTAGACCATAAGCAGAGAACCCACACCTGTAGGGAGTGAGAAAGGTCCCGGTTCTTGAAATAAGATCACATCATGTTGGTCCACAAAGGTACCCCAATCAGGGTCTCCTAACAGTTTAGTAATCCCTGCCACGTTCCAAACTAGGACCCTTATGTGTTGGTGGCAAGCTTTAATATAGGTATAATCGGTGCTACACTCAATGGTTTCCCCCTCCTTCCTCAATTACGGAGGGATTGCTCACTGACAACATCAACAGGGCAGAGCATTCCCAGCTAGACATCCTCCTTTACCTCAAAGAACTCCTTTTCACTTTTCCAGAGGAACCTCTCATTTGCAGAACATCATTGCATCTACTTATCTCCAACACCAATGAGCACATAATCACTAAACTATATATCTCGGTGCAAGAAGAAGCCCATATTACGGTCCCCCCAGCTAGGGACAGATGGAATGTGAACCTTCAACACCATGTAACAGATGAGGAGTTAGTTCAGGTTTTGCTGGCGGCAGATAGGTATTATCACTCCTAAATAGCAGACAGTGAATAATCCAATTTGGGTTTATACATCACGCTTATAGTACCTGCTGACCCTATTCAAAGATGGTTTTGACACAAGCTCCATAGACATGAGATGCAATGCTCCTTTATCAGAATTCCCCCACCTGGCCTGGGCATGACCCCAAGTTAATACATGTTGGTACAATATCCTGGCCCATATCTCAACCATGCTGTAATTCGACATACCACACCCCACCATTATAGTACTATTGGGATGCACTATATGTCTGCCCCAAAGCATCAGCAAACCTACTTCACTATAACTCTGCTAGTAGCTTAGCATCAGGAGTCTTGTGTTCGGGGCCACGGTTGCTCCCTCATTGTTAAGGCCTAGTTCCTAACTTAATTTACTGAAACCAAGAACTTCACATCTGTTATTGCACACTGCCCTGAGCTGTGGCAAGATTGGCCCCTCTCCGGCCGTTCCTTAATGACGGAGGACTACCTTCGTTAACCATACACAGTCTGCCTCTTTAATTGATGCAGCTATATGAACGACCTCCCTCTACTGGTTGTGTTATATATGTTGGAGATCATAGGCAACATAATTTGTTGATTGCACTTGCACAAGGATGTTATGTTATGTTATGTTATTTATTTTCTTCTATAGCACACAGCTACTCCCAAGAGCATCCCGGCGCTTTGGCGAAGAGAACTAAGTGCAGAGTGACAACACAACAACTAAAAACTGAGGGGAACCTAAAGCTACTATTGAGCAAAGTGCCAAGTTTTCAGTTCTTTCCTGAAAGCGAGAAGGCTGTTAGCCTTTCTTAGAGACAGAGGTAGCTCGTTCCAGCCCCGCGGAGCCAGATAACGGAATGACCGGCCTCCTATTCTGGAACGCTTGATGGCAGGCACAGCCGCTTTGGCCAAAGAAGCTGACCGCAAAGCCCTGCTAGGCAGGTAGAAAGATAGGTGTTTCCCAATGTACTTGGGGCCTACACAGTGAAGGGCTTTAAAGGCCAAGGTCAGGCTTTTAAATAAGATTCTCTTGGGGATGGGCAGCCAATGCAATGCTTTGAGCAACTCAGCGGCGCTGGCCCGTCTAGGGAGCCCAAAGAGGGCTCGAGTCGCCAAATTCTGCACCACTTGCAGGCGGGTCAAAAGATATTTAGGTAGACCCAAGTAGAGGTCGTTCGCATAATCCAAACGCGACCCTATCAAGGCCTGCACGATGGTTTTTTTGTGGTGGAGTGACAACAAAGGAAGAAACTTCCTAAGCATCCTCAGAATGCCAAAGCATTTCCCTGAAAGCCCAATGATATGGGGTCTGAAAGATACGTCACAATCAATCGAAATTCCAAGGTTTTTCGCCTTGAGGGAGACATTGTCCGGGGGGAACATATCCTGTTGCCACCAGGCCTTCCAGCTGGGATCAGGAGTACAGCCAAAAAAAAGCAGCTCCGATTTGTCGGAGTTGCATTTTAGGCCATGCCGCCGGAACCACTCGAAGACAGCACCTAGACAGTCCCTAATCCGTGTGCCGTCGAAAGCCCCACCTCTGTCACACGTGAACAGAAGCTGGGTGTCGTCAGCATAGGATATGATCTGGGCGCCAAATGATTCCGCCACCACCGCCAGAGCGGCCATAAAGATGTTAAAAAGCATGGGGCTAAGAATGGAACCCTGAGGAACCCCCACCTCTAGCGGCGACATATCGGCGGAATAAGGAGGCGCCCAAATCGTTTGCCGGCGGCCGGTAAGAAAGGATTTAAACCAGTTCAACACCGTCCCACGTAAGTCAATTTCCCAGAGTCTTAAAAGGAGGCATTCGTGGGGAACGGTGTCGAACGCGGCCGACAAGTCAAGCATAACCAACATGGCCTTACCTCCTGAATCTAAAACCTCCCTGATGGCGTCGGTGACCTCGAGAAGGGCAGTCTCCGTGCTAAAATTAGCACGGAAGCCAGATTGAGACATGTGTAAGAGGTCGTTCTCCTCGATGAAATTGGAGATCGACCGATGCACATGCTTCTCGGTCACTTTCGCCAGAGCAGGGAGGAAAGAGATCGGCCTGTAGTTCGCATGAATAAGGGGATCTAGGTTAGGCTTTTTAATCAGCTGTAAGATCAAGGCACATTTCCAGGCCTGAGGAACCACACCGGTGGACAAAGAGGAATTAAGGAGTGGATTCAGTAAGGTGTTAAGGACTGGCGCCACTCTCCCCAGAAATTTCGCCGGGCAGGGATCCAGCGGCGAGCCAGACTTCAACCGTGACAAAAGGTCCAGAGAGATGGTAGGGGACATAGGGGGAGATTCATAAAGAAAGGGACCATTCCCATCCAAAGGAGGCAGGGAGGACAGACAACTAACATCCGGCAAGGGGCAGGTAGGAAGAAAGGAGTCCTGAATGGACTTGATTTTATTAACAAAAAACTCAGCTAATTGATTTATCCAGAGCTCTGAGTGCATGTAAGAAGGAGTATTTAGGGAGGGAGAGGTAAAATCCTTTACAATTCTAAAAATCTCTTTACTGGCGTTTTCGGCCTCATCTATTCTGCGCTCCAGATAAGCTTTTTTTCCATCCCAGACCTGCCTGTGGTAAGATCTAGTCGCCACTCTATATTTCAATCTCTCAGCTGGATCATAGACACGCCGCCAGGCCCTTTCCGCCTTAAGCTTTAAGTAGGCCGACGCTGCCTGAATGCACGAGCGCCGAACCGCTCCGAGATGGCGGCAGATAGCTTCTATAAACTATCCTAGGATGGCGCTCCCCCACACCTCCCCGGAACCGGACCCGCAAAGCTGCGGTGGGTTTTAGGAAGAATTATGGTGCAAGAGAGGGGCCGATGCTGCGCTTTAAAAACAGGGGAAATGAAACACAAAATAAATAAAATACAAAATAGGTGATTTAAAAAGTTGCAGGTAAGCGCTCTAAATGCGCGCGACTAGTCAGCAATAGCGCAGAGCACCACTCTGACCGAGGACACCTTCTCCAGGATTATTGTCCATGTTACAGTTTTACCCATAACTGTAAACTGTATGCCTGGCTCCCACGTAAACTGTACATTGTTGTACTTTTTTTGCCAGATTATATATTGTCCATGACTGCTACACAAATGCTTCTTAATATTTGTTTTTCTCATGTTTGCTGAATGTACTTTATGGAAAAACGATACATTTTCAAAAACAAATGCGATAAAAGTAATACATTTACAAAGACATTATCTTTCCCAAAAGTATGCTTTCTGTTCTTCACAGCAGGGCGGGTAATCTAGTGCAGAAATCATGCAATGTAAAATGTACAGCTCTTCTCGTATACCTAAAGAGTACACTTTTAACTGGGGCAGTTTTAGATTTCATTCAAGTCTCAGGTGGCATTCAAAAGAACTACTTTGGGTCTGAAGAACTTTAAGACAGTATATGTGAAACAGTGTGTGGCAATCAAGTAAAGACTTCTGAACGTATACCTTACAGCCAGTTTCCAAGAAACTCAAAATGAAGTCTAAGCTGCCATTAAACACCAAATCCAGTGCTCATGACCTCACCCTTGATGTGACGGATGCAATTACAAAAGGCATAAAAAATTCTTTAGGTCAAATTAAAATTACATTATCAGTGATACCGTCAATGAAATTACAACAAATCTAGTATTATGTATTGGTTCGACCGTATGTTGTTAAATGATGATGTGCTTTACGTGCTGTTAATTATTTGTAAAGAAATTGTGAGGTCATTAACATTATGTTTGGGAGGAGGCATTATGGTTCGCATGGCTGTTGGTATTTGTGCGAGTTATGGTTTGCCGAAGCTGAAACATAACTATTGAATTTCACTAGTTTTTCAGTTTTAATTCATATCCATAACTGTCTGTCAGGATGTGGTGCTGGTAGTGCCACTTAGCTTCATGTCAGTTTTGTGTGCAAGGAAGCAGTTCCAGGAGATCACATATTCTGAGGGCATTTCAGCAAGGGAAAGTGTTGCAGTCAGTACAGAGTGAGGGTACTGATAACTAGGGAATGAATTTATGGATATTTTGCTTTCAGAAAAGTATCTTGAAATTGTACATGATTAGGAAAAACATTTTGTAACTATTTTCGTCCACTTGTTTCAACACTAAATACTGGGGTTTATATGTTCTTTTGAAGTTCCCCTGACAGATCAGGGCCTGGGCCTGGCAGTGCTTAGTTTGTAAAAAAAAAGAAAAAGAAGTGTCAGGGCCCTCCTCAGGAGGCAACTGCAGCTTGCACCACCCATTGCCCCTGCCAGCCCTGTCAATGACAGTACCACTGCAACTACTAACCATCACACCCCTACAAGCGTGACAGTTCCGACGATTCAAGGCCCCCAAAGTTATGAGAATTACTTGGGCAGCAGCTGTTAGTTCTTTAAAATGTTTATTTATTTAATAAACAACTGTTGTGTGCTCATCTTTAACTTAGACACACATCGCCACCATGTGGCAGAGTCAGAAATACCGGTCTGGGCAATGAAGTGCCGGCTCAAATTAAGCACTGCCTTGTCTCCTCTTTTCCCATTGGCTCTCCACATCTAGCAACTTTCTGAGCTTTGGAATCGGTTATAACTGGTGATGACTTCATATTAACAGTTTATTTCCGTTTATTACTGTTTTTTATAGTATTCTTAATCCAACTTCCAATCAGCATGAGCAGCCAGGTGGGACAATCCCTCGTTGGTATCCTACACCTGCTGTGGAATTTGGACATAGGGCACAGCCTTATTCTAAACCTGGTGAAGAGTGGGTTCAGCTGACAGTGAGTGCCCTAAGGTGAGGCTCCTCAATCAACCTTACGCTGACAGCCCAGTCCTGCTGTACAGCACCAAATGTTGGCTTATGTTTGCATTTTATTTTCTCCTGCTCAAACTGGAATTGCACGCACTCCTTGGACTTTAGATAATTTGTCATCATAGAAATTCCTAAGAGTACAGCCCTGTATGTCCCTGCTCAACTTCTGTTTGTAAATTGTGCAGGTTACCTTCTTTTCATTTAATTTCTTCTCACCAGAAGCATGTACGGAAAAACGAATCAACTATGGAGTCCTCAGTTGTTTTTACTCCTTCCATAGTCTCTCCAGGGGTGCAGATGACGCTTCGAGAAAGATCTTGAAGTGTAGATTATGCTCCAGAAAGCTACTCTTCAGCTGTGCCAGACATGGTTCACATATGAAATTTGAGATGTCATCAATGATGCCATTTAACATGTTACGATTGATGTAATATGTGAGGCTTGTACGGGTACAATTTATGATTAGTTTACTGAATCATAACAGGTGAATTTCAGTTTTTTGGTTTTGTTTGGTAACAATAACGGCACTTGGTAGTTTTTATACATTATGGTGTTATAAGCAAACCTAACCATAACTTCACTTTGTGGGGCAAAGCTTGCCAGCGCCGATGGCGGACGCTTGATCCCGGAGCTCCGCGGCATCGCCAGCATAATCCTGTTAAAATCCTGTCTAAACGGAGCCTGAGGGGACAAAGTGGTGACTTTCCTCGGCCGGAGCCCTCTGCTGCCTGGTGCGGGCGTAAGCGGGGCCATTAAATGGTTCAGGGCCGACGGCAGCAGAAGTACGGAGGCTGATACACTAGGCCGCTGATCCCCGGCCTTGATTTGGGAGCGAGCCGGCGTGCGTGACCAGACGTGCGGTGGCCCAGCGGGACCTTGGCCCGGTAAGCGGAGGATATTAGCGGGAGCCCGGGAGATATCCCTGAAGACCTGAAAAGAGTCGGGTCGGGTCCTAACGCAACACATTGGCCTACACACTTTGAGGAGGTGCGTCCCACGGGCTGTTTGGAGGTACGAGTTTGGAGACGATCTAGGGGTCCCTGTGACGCCGAGGGCTGGCGGCCCTCAGTCCTCCCCCCACCCTGCTGAATTTCATGGTGTGCTGTGGGTACTACGGGCCCTCCCTGGAATTTTCGACTTGGGCCAGAGCTTCTACGTTGTTAACCCACGTTCTATGGGACATTTTGGGCCTCCACATGTTGTCACCACTGGGCGCCTTGGAGGCCGCCGCAGCTCGGCGCGTCCACTCGGAGGCGTCGTAGCTGTTGGAGGCGGAGTGACCAGGCAACACTATATTGTCGCAGGAAGCGCGATTCGCTCACTTTGGGAGCGGGCTGGAGGTGTAGACCCCTGTGCCGATAAAGAGGAGTCGGAGAGAGGAGCGACATATAGCCGGATGCCCAGTGGGGATTGGACTACTCTTCTATCTCGGGAGTCCAGCTGCGAACCCTCGGCCTGCTTTTGCAGCGTGATCCAGTTAGTGTAGCTGGTGTTGACGGGCGAGTGTGGAGTGCGACTGACCGCCCGGCGTGTAGAGCGCTCGGCGTCGCGAGAAGTCTGACCTTCAGTCTCTCGGGGCCCTAGCGGCAAAATGGGTAGAGGGGACAAAACCCAAAGTAAACTACCCGTCGAGCAGCGGCGCACTAAGACCCCCGAGGCACAAGAGATGGAACCTATGTCACAGACTAGAGGTGCGAAAGGCTCGATTTATACAGACATTAAAGCTCTGCTGGTGACGATGTAGAAGGGCCTACAAGACAGCATGTCGTCCCTAGGCACTAAGATCGATGCGCTCTCTTATCGCATGGACCGCATGTCAGAAAGAGTGGACAAGAATGCGGAACGCCTGGATATGTCGGAGAGACGCCTAACAGAAGTAGAGGAAGCTCAATCGGAACTGGATAAAGATCGCAAACAGCTTGACAGAATCTTGCAAGTTATACAAGATAAATCAGAAGATTTGGAAGCCCGCTCAAGACGCTCGAACATATGCATTACGGAAGTGTCGGAGACACCGCAAACCGGGAAAATGGAGCTGTTTGTTGAGAAGCTTCTGACCACGCTACTGGGAGCTGACGCATTCTCGCCGATGTTCATTGTGGAGAGAGCACACCGCACGCTGGGCCCGCGTCTGGAGGCCCCGCCGAGGCCGATCATCGCCAAGCTACTGAATTACAGAGATAGGTACACGGCCCTGCGGATAGCCCGAGATAAGAAGACGCTGCAATATAAAGGATCAGACATCTCCTTCTATCCGGACTTTACAGCGAAAGTACAAGAAGAGTGCAGGCATTTTGCTCCATACAAGAAACAGCTCCGTGACCTCGGGCTGGACTACGCCATGCTATATCCAGCAAAGTTGAGAATCAATCGACAGGGCCACTCACACTTCTTCACGGACCCTACGGATCTCCAAAAAGCCTTGAAAGTATGGTCCAAAGAACACAGGGGCAGCCCCAGGAGTCAGAATGACGGAGAGGGACACAGTAGCCAACTGGAGGAACAAGACTAGAAGCATCGAACAGTCTGTGGGTCGTGCTCCATAGCGAGCCTTTGTAACTTGCGGGGCGCCTTGACCTGGACTTGGAGCTCGGCATCATCCTGTGTGTGTAATGTGCACGATTCTATTGGGCGCCCGCGAGAGTCCAGAGTATCCGGCCTGTGGGTGAGACTGTTCCGTTTTGTTTATTTCTTTGTCGCCTAGAGAGTATGCACTTGGTGCGCTACTAATACGCAATTCTTATACTGTGCTGGTTTGGACACAGGATCTGACCTGGTGCACATCGGGGGGTCTGCGCACTGAAATTAGGATATGTTTGTGTAGCTTAACAATGCCCTGATGGCTCGCGTTGTGATAACATAATTTGGCGATGGCGTTTGGGGCGATGCTTGCGCAGGCACCAACTGAAGTTCCGATCTGTTTCCCTGGCAACCTCGGCCCTTGGCTGTGTGCACTGATAGTCCACTTTGGGGCTTTCTTGAGTTTCTTGGCACTTTATTGGGGGGGGTACTGGCATGCTAGAGCAAGTTGGGGTTGGTCTGCTGTGGGAGGGGGGTGGAGGGGACACAGGATGGGTATGTTTTCATGTTCAAGGGACGGCACTCCGAGCTGCTTTGCACGCTAGGCCTTCATTGCGCACGCTAGTGGTGCTCATGTCAGATGCGCTAACGCTTTGTAGTGCGGACGACTATGGAGGATGACACGAACACCACACGCACACCCAGCCTGAGGACACTCACATGGAACATTCGTGGTCTTCACGACCACAGAAAGGTCAGGAAAGTTATCGGATATTTACAGCGCCAGCATGTTGACTTAGCGTTGATCCAAGAGACACACCTGCCCACCGGCAGTAAGATGCTAAACTGTAGGGGCCTTGAGGGGAATGTAGCGGTAACCGGCTTCGCTACGCACACCAGGGGAGTCATGACGTGGGTAAACCCTAAATCCAAGCTAACATTACAGACACTAGAGGCTGATTTGGAGGGTAGATATGTCATCTCTCGATGCACCGGCCCTGGCCTCAGCTTTGTAATTATTAACACTTATGGTCCCAACTTCGACTCACCTGCCTTCTATCAGACTTTTGCAAAAAACACAGTTGATGGACAGAATGTAGAACAATGTCATACATTCACCCCAGTACAAGGATCTGGGCCTAAATCCATCGTTATTTTGCACTCCACACCACCCTGGGTTAGACACTGGCTATATGCAAATCAGCTCTGACCCTGTGCCCCATGGGAACAGTCCAGTCCGAACTACCAAGCCATGTCTTTCCCAGACCGGAATCAAGCATCCAAGGACCGGTTTCTGGCTATCAGCCTTCATTCAGCCTGGATAGCTTGACTCCAGTGGTGTGGAGAGCCTGGGACTCACGTCTGAGTATACCCAGCACACTCGGGGTGAAAATTGCAAAAAACACAGTTGATGGACAGAATGTAGAACAATGTCAAACATTCACCCCAGTACAAGGATCTGGGCCTAATTCCATCGTTTTTTTGCACTCCACACCACCCTGGGTTAGACACTGGCTATATGCAAATCAGCTCTGACCCTGTGCCTCATGGGAACAGTCCAGTTCGAACTACCAAGCCATGTCTTTCTCAGACCGGAATCAAGCATCCAAGGACCGGTTTCTGGCTATCAGTCTTCATTCAGCCTGGATAGCTTGACTCCAGTGGTGTGGATAGCCTGGGACTCACGTCTGAGTATACCCAGCAAACTCGGGGTGAAAATTGCAAAAAACACAGTTGATGGACAGAATGTAGAACAATGTCATACATTCACCCCGGTACAAGGATCTGGGCCTAAATCCATCTTTTTTTGCACTCCACACCACCCTGGGTTAGACACTGGCTATATGCAAATCAGCTCTGACCCTGTGCCCCATGGGAATAGTCCAGTCCGAACTACCAAGTCTTTCCCAGACCGGAATCTAGCATCCAAGGACCGGTATCTGGCTATCAGCCTTCATTCAGCCTGGATAGCTTGACTCCAGTGGTGTGGAGAGCCTGGGACTCACGTCTGAGTATACCCAGCACACTCGGGGTGAAAATTGCAAAAAACACAGTTGATGGACAGAATGTAGAACAATGTCATACATTCACCCCAGTACAAGGATCTGGGCCTAAATCCATCGTTTGTTTGCACTCCACACCACCCTGGGTTAGACACTGGCTATATGCAAATCAGCTCTGACCCTGTGCCCCATGGGAACAGTCCAATCCGAACTACCAAGCCATGTCTTTCCTAGACCGGAATCAAGCATCCAAGGACCGGTATCTGGCTATCAGCCTTCATACAGCCTGGATAGCTTGACTCCAGTGGTGTGGAGAGCCTGGGACTCACGTCTGAGTATACCCAGCACACAAGGGGTGAAAATTGCAAAAAACACAGTTGATGGACAGAATATAGAACAATGTCATACATTCACCCCAGTACAAGGATCTGGGCCTAAATCCATCGTTTTTTTGCACTCCACACCGCCCTGGGTTAGACACTGGCTATATGCAAATCAGCTCTGACCCTGTGCCCCATGGGAACAGTCCAAGCCATGTCTTTCCCAGACCAGAATCAAGCATCCAAGGACCAGTTTCTGGCTATCAGCCTTCATTCAGCCTGGATAGCTTGACTCCAGTGGTGTGGAGAGCCTGGGACTCACGTCTGAGTATACCCAGCACACTCGGGGTGAAAATTGCAAAAAAATAGCCATCAACTGTGTTTTTCGCAAATTTCACCCCGAGTGTGCTGGGGATGCTCAGACGTGAGTCCCAGGCTCTCCACACCACTGGAGTCGAGCTATCCAGGCTGATGAAGGCTGATAGCCAGAAACCGGTCCTTGGATGCTTGATTCTGGTCTGGGAAAGACATGGCTTGGTAGTTCGGACTGGACTGTTCCCATGAGGCACAGGGTCAGAGCTGATTTGCATATAGCCAGTGTCTAACCCAGGGTGGTGTGGAGTGCAAAAAAACGATGGATTTAGGCCCAGATCCTTGTACTGGGGTGAATGTATGACATTGTTCTACATTCTGTCCATCAACTGTGTTTTTTGCAAATTTCACCCCGAGTGTGCTGGGGATGCTCAGACGTGAGTCCCAGGCTCTCCACACCACTGGAGTCGAGCTATCCAGGCTGATGAAGGCTGATAGCCAGAAACCGGTCCTTGGATGCTTGATTCTGGTCTGGGAAAGACATAGCTTGGTAGTTTGGACTGGACTGTTCCCATGAGGCACAGGGTCAGAGCTGATTTGCATATAGCCAGTGTCTAACCCAGGGTGGTGTGGAGTGCAAAAAAACGATGGATTTAGGCCCAGATCCTTGTACTGGGGTGAATGTATGACATTGTTCTACATTCTGTCCATCAACTGTGTTTTTTGCAAATTTCATCCCAAGTGTGCTGGGGATGCTCAGACGTGAGTCCCAGGCTCTCCACACCACTGGAGTCGAGCTATCCAGGGTGATGAAGGCTGTTAGCCAGAAACCGGTCCTTGGATGCTTGATTCTGGTCTGGGAAAGACATGGCTTGGTAGTTCGGACTGGACTGTTCCCATGAGGCACAGGGTCAGAGCTAATTTGCATATAGCCAGTGTCTAACCCAGGGTGGTGTGGAGTGCAAAAAAACGATGGATTTAGGCCCAGATCCTTGTACTGGGGTGAATGTATGACATTGTTCTACATTCTGTCCATCAACTGTGTTTTTTGCAAATTTCACCCCGAGTGTGCTGGGGATGCTCAGACGTGAGTCCCAGGCTCTCCACACCACTGGAGTCGAGCTATCCAGGCTGATGAAGGCTGATAGCCAGAAACCGGTCCTTGGATGCTTGATTCTGGTCTGGGAAAGACATGGCTTGGTAGTTCGGACTGGACTGTTCCCATGAGGCACAGGGTCAGAGCTGATTTGCATATAGCCAGTGTCTAACCCAGGGTGGTGTGGAGTGCAAAAAAACGATGGATTTAGGCTCAGATCCTTGTACTGGGGTGAATGTATGACATTGTTCTACATTCTGTCCATCAACTGTGTTTTTTGCAAATTTCACCCCGAGTGTGCTGGGGATGCTCAGACGTGAGTCCCAGGCTCTCCACACCACTGGAGTCGAGCTATCCAGGCTGATGAAGGCTGATAGCCAGAAACCGGTCCTTGGATGCTTGATTCTGGTCTGGGAAAGACATGGCTTGGTAGTTCGGACTGGACTGTTCCCATGAGGCACAGGGTCAGAGCTGATTTGCATATAGCCAGTGTCTAACCCAGGGTGGTGTGGAGTGCAAAAAAACGATGGATTTAGGCCCAGATCCTTGTACTGGGGTGAATGTATGACATTGCTCTACATTCTGTCCATCAACTGTGTTTTTTGCAAATTTCACCCCGAGTGTGCTGGGGATGCTCAGACGTGAGTCCCAGGCCCTCCACACCACTGGAGTCGAGCTATCCAGGCTGATGAAGGCTGATAGCCAGAAACTGGTCCTTGGATGCTTGATTCTGGTCTAGGAAAGACATGGCTTGGTAGTTCGGAGTGGACTGTTCCCATGAGGCACAGGGTCAGAGCTGATTTGCATATAGCCAGTGTCTAACCCAGGGTGGTGTGGAGTGCAAAAAAACGATGGATTTAGGCCCATATCCTTGTACTGGGGTGAATGTATGATATTGTTCTACATTCTGTCCATCAACTGTGTTTTTTGCAAATTTCACCCCAAGTGTGCTGGGGATGCTCAGACCTGAGTCCCAGGCTCTCCACACCACTGGAGTCGAGCTATCCAGGCTGATGAAGGCTGATAGCCAGAAACCGGTCCTTGGATGCTTGATTCTGGTCTGGGAAAGACATGGCTTGGTAGTTCGGACTGGACTGTTCCCATGAGGCACAGGGTCAGAGCTGATTTGCATATAGCCAGTGTCTAACCCAGGGTGGTGTGGAGTGCAAAAAAACGATGGATTTAGGCCCAGATCCTTGTACTGGGGTGAATGTATGACATTGTTCTACATTCTGTCCATCAACTGTGTTTTTTGCAAATTTCATCCCAAGTGTGCTGGGGATGCTCAGACGTGAGTCCCAGGCTCTCCACACCACTGGAGTCGAGCTATCCAGGCTGATGAAGGCTGTTAGCCAGAAACCGGTCCTTGGATGCTTGATTCTGGTCTGGGAAAGACATGGCTTGGTAGTTCGGACTGGACTGTTCCCATGAGGCACAGGGTCAGAGCTGATTTGCATATAGCCAGTGTCTAACCCAGGGTGGTGTGGAGTGCAAAAAAACGATGGATTTAGGCCCAGATCCTTATACTGGGGTGAATGTATGACATTGTTCTACATTCTGTCCATCAACTGTGTTTTTTGCAAATTTCACCCCGAGTGTGCTGGGGATGCTCAGACGTGAGTCCCAGGCTCTCCACACCACTGGAGTCGAGCTATCCAGGCTGATGAAGGCTGATAGCCAGAAACCGGTCCTTGGATGCTTGATTCTGGTCTGGGAAAGACATGGCTTGGTAGTTCGGACTGGACTGTTCCCATGAGGCACAGGGTCAGAGCTGATTTGCATATAGCCAGTGTCTAACCCAGGGTGGTGTGGAGTGCAAAAAAACGATGGATTTAGGCCCAGATCCTTGTACTGGGGTGAATGTATGACATTGTTCTACATTCTGTCCATCAACTGTGTTTTTTGCAAATTTCATCCCAAGTGTGCTGGGGATGCTCAGACGTGAGTCCCAGGCTCTCCACACCACTGGAGTCGAGCTATCCAGGCTGATGAAGGCTGTTAGCCAGAAACCGGTCCTTGGATGCTTGATTCTGGTCTGGGAAAGACATGGCTTGGTAGTTCGGACTGGACTGTTCCCATGAGGCACAGGGTCAGAGCTGATTTGCATATAGCCAGTGTCTAACCCAGGGTGGTGTGGAGTGCAAAAAAACGATGGATTTAGGCCCAGATCCTTATACTGGGGTGAATGTATGACATTGTTCTACATTCTGTCCATCAACTGTGTTTTTTGCAAATTTCACCCCGAGTGTGCTGGGGATGCTCAGACGTGAGTCCCAGGCTCTCCACACCACTGGAGTCGAGCTATCCAGGCTGATGAAGGCTGATAGCCAGAAACCGGTCCTTGGATGCTTGATTCTGGTCTGGGAAAGACATGGCTTGGTAGTTCGGACTGGACTGTTCCCATGAGGCACAGGGTCAGAGCTGATTTGCATATAGCCAGTGTCTAACCCAGGGTGGTGTGGAGTGCAAAAAAACGATGGATTTAGGCCCAGATCCTTGTACTGGGGTGAATGTATGACATTGCTCTACATTCTGTCCATCAACTGTGTTTTTTGCAAATTTCACCCCGAGTGTGCTGGGGATGCTCAGACGTGAGTCCCAGGCCCTCCACACCACTGGAGTCGAGCTATCCAGGCTGATGAAGGCTGATAGCCAGAAACTGGTCCTTGGATGCTTGATTCTGGTCTAGGAAAGACATGGCTTGGTAGTTCGGAGTGGACTGTTCCCATGAGGCACAGGGTCAGAGCTGATTTGCATATAGCCAGTGTCTAACCCAGGGTGGTGTGGAGTGCAAAAAAACGATGGATTTAGGCCCAGATCCTTGTACTGGGGTGAATGTATGACATTGTTCTACATTCTGTCCATCAACTGTGTTTTTTGCAAATTTCACCCCGAGTGTGCTGGGGATGCTCAGACGTGAGTCCCAGGCTCTCCACACCACTGGAGTCGAGCTATCCAGGCTGATGAAGGCTGATAGCCAGAAACCGGTCCTTGGATGCTTGATTCTGGTCTGGGAAAGACATGGCTTGGTAGTTCGGACTGGACTGTTCCCATGAGGCACAGGGTCAGAGCTGATTTGCATATAGCCAGTGTCTAACCCAGGGTGGTGTGGAGTGCAAAAAAATGATGGATTTAGGCCCAGATCCTTGTACTGGGGTGAATGTATGACATTGTTCTACATTCGGTCCATCAACTGTGTTTTTTGCAAATTTCACCCCGAGTGTGCTGGGGATGCTCAGACGTGAGTCCCAGGCTCTCCACACCACTGGAGTCGAGCTAGCCAGGCTGATGAAGGCTGATAGCCAGAAACCGGTCCTTGGATGCTTGATTCTGGTCTGGGAAAGACATTGCTTGGCAGTTCGGACTGGTCTGTTCCCATGAGGCACAGGGTCAGAGCTGATTTGCATATAGCCAGTGTCTAACCCAGGGTGGTGTGGAGTGCAAAAAAACGATGGATTTAGGCCCAGATCCTTGTACTGGGGTGAATGTATGACATTGTTCTACATTCTGTCCATCAACTGTGTTTTTTGCAAATTTCACCCCGAGTGAGCTGGGGATGCTCAGACGTGAGTCCCAGGCTCCCCCACACCACTGGAGTCGAGCTATCCAGGCTGATGAAGGCTGATAGCCAGAAACCGGTCCTTGGATGCTTGATTCTGGTCTGGGAAAGACATGGCTTGGTAGTTCGGACTGGACTGTTCCCATGAGGCACAGGGTCAGAGCTGATTTGCATATAGCCAGTGTCTAACCCAGGGTGGTGTGGAGTGCAAAAAAACGATGGATTTAGGCCCAGATCCTTGTACTGGGGTGAATGTATGACATTGTTCTACATTCTGTCCATCAACTGTGTTTTTTGCAAATTTCACCCCGAGTGTGCTGGGGTTGCTCAGACGTGAGTCCCAGGCTCTCCACACCACTGGAGTCGAGCTATCCAGGCTGATGAAGGCTGATAGCCAGAAACCGGTCCTTGGATGCTTGATTCTGGTCTGGGAAAGACATGGCTTGGTAGTTCGGACTGGACTGTTCCCATGAGGCACAGGGTCAGAGCTGATTTGCATATAGCCAGTGTCTAACCCAGGGTGGTGTGGAGTGCAAAAAAATGATGGATTTAGGCCCAGATCCTTGTACTGTGGTGAATGTATGACATTGTTCTACATTCTGTCCATCAACTGTGTTTTTTGCAAATTTCACCCCGAGTGTGCTGGGGATGCTCAGACGTGAGTCCCAGGCTCTCCACACCACTGGAGTCGAGCTATCCAGGCTGATGAAGGCTGATAGCAAGAAACCGGTCCTTGGATGCTTGATTCTGGTCCGGGAAAGACATAGCTTGGTAGTTCGGACTGGACTGTTCCCATGAGGCACAGGGTCAGAGCTGATTTGCATATAGCCAGTGTCTAACCCAGGGTGGTGTGGAGTGCAAAAAAACGATGGATTTAGGCCCAGATCTTTGTACTGGGGTGAATGTATGACATTGTTCTACATTCTGTCCATCAACTGTGTTTTTTTGCAAATTTCACCCCGAGTGTGCTGGGGATGCTCAGACGTGAGTCCCAGGCTCTCCACACCACTGGAGTCGAGCTATCCAGGCTGATGAAGGCTGATAGCCAGAAACCGGTTCTTGGATGCTTAATTCTGGTCTGGGAAAGACATGGCTTGGTAGTTCGGACTGGACTGTTCCCATGAGGCACAGGGTCAGAGCTGATTTGCATATAGCCAGTGTCTAACCCAGGGTGGTGTGGAGTGCAAAAAAACGATGGATTTAGGCCCAGATCCTTGTACTGGGGTGAATGTATGACATTGTTCTACATTCTGTCCATCAATTGTGTTTTTTGCAAATTTCTATCAGACTTTGGCAGCCAAGGTCCGACTGTACGATACGAACAGCCTATGGTGGGGGGGAGATATGAACCTCACTCTGAACCCAGCCCTAGATAGGTCAGCTGGCCCACATCGGAGGCCGTCGGCGGCAGCGATGGAACTACAGCGAGCCATGACTTGCTTGGGATTGGAGGACGCCTGGAGGTCCTGTAACCCGCACCAGGGAGGTTACACACACTACTCTGCATTTCATGACATACATACCAGAATAGATTACTGGTTAGTCCCCGCAACTAGATTGGGTAGTATTAGGGAGTGCAGAGCTCTCCCGAGGACATTGTCGGATCACTCGCCTGTCTTCCTGGAACTGCTGACGCCGGGGAAAGCCATCCCACTCTTTACATGGCGATTCCTGCCATATTCCTTACTGGATCCAGTATTTAGAGGCGAACTGGCAGAAGCGATTGATGTATTTTTTTAGACAAATCTAGGCTCAGTCGAGAGCTTCCAAACTATTTGGGAAGCTTTCAAGGTATACATACGGGGAGTTGCAATGTCTAAACACTCCGGTGTCCTCAAATCCATCAGGCAGAGGCTTGCGGACCTTGAGAAACAACTAGAGGTCCTGGAAAAGAGACAAAGAGAGCGGGCTGCTGAAGAGCTAGGGGAGGAAATCAAACAACTTCTGACCGAATATCATGAGGAAGCAGACAGGGCGATTAGGCACATGGGTAAGTACGCCACAGCTAGAGTTTACGGAGAGCGAGACAGGCCTAGTGCATTGTTGGCCAGGATCATGAGGGGGGCGAGAAAGCCACAGCTTATTACAGGGATCCAATCCTCTACTGGGGAAGTACTCACGGATCCTGCTGACATAGCAAACACCTTTCGCACCTACTATGCAGACTTTTACAAGTCTCGGAGTGAGGATCTGGAGGATAATATTGACGACTACCTTAGACATATAGACATTCCGATGTTAACGAATACTCACAGGGAGTTTCTCATGCTCCCTATAGAAAAGGATGAAATCATTGAGGCTCTGGCAAGTATGAAGTCGGGTAGTGCTCTTGGGGTGGATGGCCTAACAGCAGGCTTTTATAAGGCTTTCAAAGACCAATTAATACAGCACCTGTTGTCCCTGTTTGACGATATATGCGTGGAGGGTAGCATGCCTGAGTCGATGAGAGGCTTTGATAGTGACGATACTTAAACCGGGCAAGCCTAGTGAGGAATGCAGCTCATACAGACCCCTCTCCTTGCTAAATGTCGATGCGAAATTATTCGCAATGGTGTTGGCTACTAGACTGGCGCTGCTGGCACCTCGGCTGGTGGCCTCAGAACAAGCGGGTTTCATCCAGAGTAGGAACTTGATGTACAACATCCGAACGGTCCTGGGCGCGAAATAGCATGTCCGACAGGATAGGAAGGCACTGGCTCTTTTTCTTGACATGGAGAAGGCCTTCGACTCGGTGGAGTGGCCATTTATGAGGAAGGTGTTACTACGCATGGGCCTCGGAGCACCCTTCTTACAAATGATCGGTGCATTGTACTGTCGGCCGCGGGCTAGACTCAGATTGAATGAATTGGTCACAGACTCTTTTCCAATCACAAGAGGTACCAGACAGGGCTGTCCGCTCTCGCTACTGCTATATGCCCTCGTGGCTGAACCACTGGCATGTGCCCTGCGAGAGTATCATGGCAACAAAGGAGTAATCTTTCCTAACTATAAGATCGTGGTGTCAATGTACGCGGACGATACTTTGCTGTACGTCCGAGACCCAGATAACAAGTTATCCTTAGTTCTCAGAGAGGTTGTTCTCTTTGGCGCGCTATCCGGACTGAAGGTCAACTGGGCGAATTCGCTGGCATTCCCCCTGACCCCTGTTACCCTGCCCACATCCATGGAGTACCCACTTCGCTGGACAACGGACGCGATTAGATATCTAGGGGTCTACCTGCACACAGATGTACAACATCGGAGACCATATTTAGTGCTAACTATGGTACGGCCTTCAGTAGACTGGAGGATGATGTGGTTGCTTGGTGCAAACTTCCGCTTTCACTGCTGGGACGAATTGCGCTTATGAAAATGGTCGTACTTCCAAGATTCCTCTTCCACTTTGACCATTCCGATGGTCCTTCCCAAAATATTCTTCCACCGGCTACAACAACTGATGACGAAGCTTGCCTGGGCGGGGGGTCAGCCCCGGGCGAAATGGTCGCTCCTCACACTGCCTTATTCCATGGGAGGTCTTGGCGCGCCGGACCTTGAATTGTATTATAGGGTAGCGCAGGCCGCCCACTTACACACTTGGGTGCATGGTGACCGTGGTATACCACACGTTAAAAGGGAGACCCAGTTCGTTAAACCTCTCTCCCTTCCTCATCCCGTTTTTAAACCTACTGATCGTAGGACTGGAATACTTGATTCAATTTCAACCACGAACCACGCGTGGTACAGCCTACTGCAGGTGCAAAATGGTACACTTCTGTACTCTCCGATAATGCCTATAGATTGGGTCAGGTGGCTACCTCCGCTCTGTGAGAAAAGGGTGGTCGCAGACTTGCAGAGATTGAACATTAAGGTGGCGGGAGATTTGTTTGCGGATGGGGTAGGCAAGACATGGGAGCAGGCGACGGCGGGCCTGGAAGCGCCAACACTTCTGAGCAGGTTTCAATTTTTCAGAGTCCGCCATGCGCTCTCCGAGCTTCTGGGAGGTGACATGGCGGAGCCACCGGAGGTGAGGGAACTCACGTACATTATCAAGACCACTTCACCTCAGAAATTACTGTCTCACCTATACGCACTGTCACAATCACACAGGGAACACACATATACCAAAGCGCGATTGGCATGGCAGTCGGACTTGCAAGTGGAATTAGACGATGACATGTGGCAAAACTTCTGTACCAACACTAGAAAGCTCTCATTATGTTCGACACAGGCTGGTGCATTTCAAGTCCCTAAATAGAATATATTTTACACCGGCTAGGCTCTTCAGATACGGCCTTAGACCCACTGCGGATTGCGAAAGGTGTCACGCCGCGGATGCAGGATTCCTACACCTGGCGTGGCTCTGTCCGAGTGTCTGTGAGTTCTGGTGTAAGATTTTTGCCGAAATTAGTGCTGTTGCAGAAATCGACATTGCACCAGATCCTCTGTTGGCTCTGCTAGGATATACCAAGAGGCTGCTGAGGGCTGCGCGTAGGCTTGTAGACATGGGATTATTAATTGCGGGCAGAGTTGTAGCATGCTGCTGGATGAAAGGCCCTGCGCCGACACCGAAAAGATGGGCACATGAGATGATATATTGCTGTACACAATCCGAGAACTATAGTGAACTCCTCTCCCCTATAAGCAGGCCCAAGAACTTCTGGGGGTTGTACCAAGCTTATCTGGCGACAAAGGGGGACAACTTGTCCGAGACAGCACCACAGGAAGATTGCAACTGATGGGTACTGAGAAAGTCGTGCCTAGGGGACGGGGAACACCTCTGTACTGGTGGTTTTACACAGCGGACATAGTATTGGGGTGTGCTGCATCTAGCCGAGTCTCCTATGTTTGTTATGTTGCGCCCCGCATATGCCGCCTGCCCTGGTTATGGGGTTGTTGGCTAAATGGCTATGTATCCACGCTGGCGTGCGGGAAGGCGCTATTTACATCATGCAATGGTCCTGACCGATTCTGGGTGGGAATTTGGATGCGATCAGATATTGGCATCACTAGGCAATTACTAGCTGAACGGCACATCCGACAAGTGGGATTGAGTGGCTCGGGTGCGACGTCCTTCCGGGGGGATGTTAATGTTAAAATGTGATGATAACCTGCGCTATTGGTGCACACGTGACTAGTACATAATGTCTTAAGCTCAGACTAGTCAGCGCCTGATACCGCCCGACCTCCGGGATGTGGGCTGAATGGCTGTGTACTAAATTCTATGTTTAGCCCTTAGGGGGTGCAAATGTAAAAAAAAGCAGTCTTATGATGTGCAGAAATATGTTCATCACAATAAAAATGAAAAATCAATAAAAAAACATAACTTCACTTTATTATATTCCAGGCTGACCTGTTCTGGCACCTCAAAATTCGTTTACTGCTAACCATCACTACAGCCAGATTTTGGCTGTGCGTAGTAGGCTGCAGTATCTGTATAAAACCTTAGCAGACAGATTAATCCTTAGAGCACAGGGCATTTACCCATGTGAAGCAGGGACTGACTTCAGATGAAGAATTATGGTAGGGCCCCATACCCTATATGTACAAAGGGTTGTATATGCAGACTCTGTTCCCAAACTTGCCCCGACGATTAATCTCCACTGTGCATCTTCTTCCGCTGTATACAGTGGAAGTGGACCTGACCCAGAGCCCTACCCTCCAAGGGCATCTGACCCGCATTGTCCATGGCATTCCGCCATACGCAGTGGGGGTGAGCAGCAGGACCTGGTCTCTCTCCAGGGCCTGTGCCCCACCTTCCATTATGCATGCGACTCACAGTGCTCATGGCTGAACTCTTGACCTGTGCCCCTTCCTCCAATGGGCATCTGAACCCTCTGTTGTGCATGTACTTTGGCTATGCATGGTTAGGTGGAACCAGCTTATGAAATTCTTGTACACAATTAGTGTTGGGGTGAAGGGCTTGGCCTCTGACCAGACCATGTGACCAATCTCCACAGGGATCAATCCCCCTTTGTGTATGACCTTTGACCATATTTAGCATGGTGAGCCCACAGAGCGTGGGCGGTAGACAATCCTCTAGGGGCAGCACATTTTTTTATGTAAAATTATTTGGGGGTTATTGTAGAAAATGTTGTGTTTTTTCTATAGGCGATTACATTTTTTATGTTTTTTGGTAAACCTTTTTTGTAGCTATAATTTGAAACTTCTTAAAAATGTCTTGTATTTTAAAGATTGCTATACATTTGTATGGCAAATCTTATGAGCGCCATTTGTTGCTGAGAGACAACCAACTAGTTAATCTTCCATGGACAGATGACCTTCATGCAATGATTGTAGTAAGTAGAGAAATACTACAACTGGTAATCCACCTCTGCCGCTTGTTTATACACTTCTGAGTTTCTCCCTTTCCCTCTCCCTCCTTACACCTCTGTTCTCATGTGCTCATCTGGATGCATTGCCTGAATATGTTTTATCATGCAACTGGCTCTGAACGAGTACATGCCTGGATGCCCATGTTGTACCACTAGGTCACCGTCACACCGAATGAATTTGGGTCTCTTGGGAAACGTTTTTCCAAGCTGAATGTGTAAAAAAAAATTGCCACACCAAGCATTCTCTTTCTGGCTGAGATGCAGCAGGAGCCCATGATGTGGTAGGCGCCACCACCACAACATTATCCTAATCTTGGGGTGTAGAAGATTGTCTTTCCTGTATCCTAAGGGCTTCCAGGCTTTGTTCAGTTGGACCCAGATTCCATGATGGTTCTGGGTGCGGAATATAAGTCTTTCTCTCTCAAAAATCAAAGGTAAAATGATAGCATGAGAAAGGTTGGTTGTTGTTTCTAGAGGCTATGGGTTTGTTTTTCAAACAGTATGGATTAGTTAGCCATCAGATGTCTCCTTTCAGTTTTTTTTGGCGTTCTTTCGGATTTGTGGACATTCTGTGACACCAACAGAAGCAATGCTAGGTGTCACATTAGTTGTGCGAGAGGAGGTTGATGGAACTTCCTTTCCAAGGTCCATGACATCAAAAGCAAAGTTGTTGCCCCTGTAAATTTTCACAAAATTGAGTTTGCAAGGAAATCAAACTCATTTTTATTGTTTTAGGCCAGGGATTTATTAAGGGGAAATGAAAACTCAGGACATCAGTGCTTTAGTTAAAATGTCCACGTGTAAGCCTTTTTTTTAGTCACAGTACAGGGAACAGGTACGTGGACTCCAATGTGTCCCTTTTGTGCTGCAGAGGATTCACAAATCCTTGGACACCAATGGAAAAATGTCACATTCCTGTGACTGTATTCTTGCACATTTAAATACATATATATATATATATATATATATATATATATATATATATATATATATATATATATATATATTCACTAAAAAAACCATAGGTTTTAGGCCTTATATAGTTAGGAATTAACATATAAAAAACCATTGAAATTCCTTCTATATAGTTAGCTGGACATTTTATTGATATAAAACCAATGAAATTCGACATATAGTTAGTTGCACTAACTAAATATTTCGCGCATCCGCAATCCAATGCTGATGATGTCACATATTACATCATTCATGACATGGTCAGTGACATCACTGATGACATCATCCAGTGTCTGTGTGTTTTTGTAAAGTTTAAATATGTTTTACATATTGAAGAATGAGAGGATGTATAAGAGTATGGATGAAGGATTTGATTGTATAAGTGAGTAAGTATGTGTTAGTATATCTGTGAAAATGTAAGCTGTTCTGTGTTTAACTGTATAGATGAAGAAATCAAAGTGTGATTGATTCTTTACAGGACTGAGTAGGTGTGTGAGTAACTCCATGGATGAGTGGCAGTGTGTGAGTGTCTGCATAGGTGTATGAGTGCATATGATAGTGTTGCAATGATGAGTGACAGTATGTACGAATGACCTTATGGGTGAATGAATGAATGTGCATGTAGACGTAGGAATCAGTGAGTGGGTATGTAGTAAATGGTATTGGTGTGTCAATAGTTTCAAAAATGATACTCTGTATTTTACACTAGGTGTATTAGAGTGTAAGGAGGTGCATTGTATTATCACATGAAGAATATCATCAGTGGTGTGATTATTGATGTTAAATGAGCTGTCATCAGTGATGTCATCAGTGATGTCACTGACCATGTCATGAATGATGTAATATGTGACATCATCAGCATTGGATTGCGGATGCGCGAAATATATAGTTAGTGCAACTAACTATATGTCGAATTTCATTGGTTTTATATCAATAAAATGTCCAGCTAACTATATAGGAGGAATTTCAATGGTTTTTTATATGTTAATTCCTAACTATATAAGGCCTAAAACCTATGTTTTTTTTAGTGAATTTCATTGGTTTTTTAAAGGCTAATTCCTAACTATATATAGTGTATAACCTATGGTTTTTTCAGTGAATTTCATTGGTTTTTTAAAAGCTAATATATATATATATATATATATATATATAAGGCCAGAAACCTATGGTTTTTTCAGTGAATTTGCAAGGTTTTGAAAATGCTAATTCTATTAGCGGATAACGTTCAAATATGTTAATATCCTTGTGGGACCACCTGAGCAGCCCTAGGGATCCGATTTCTGATGCATGAACGATGGTTGGATGCATGATGGATGAATGATTGTTGGGTGGATGCATGGATGGATGCATGCATGATAGATGGGTGAATGGATGCATGAATGATGGATGGATGCAGGATGGATGGATGGGTGGGTGGATGGATGGGGTGCATGAATGGTGGGTGGGAGGGTGGCTGGGTGTTGGATGGATGCATGATTGTTGGCTGGAAGATGGATGGATGGCTGGTGGATGCATGATGGATGAATGATTGTTGGGTGGATGCATGATGGGTGAATGCATGATGGGTGGGTGGATGAATGAATGCTGGGTGGATGCATGATGGTTGGATGCAGGGTGGATGGATGGATGCATGTTGGGTGGATAGCTGGATGGATGGGTGGATGCATGCATGCATGAATGAATGAATAATGGATGGATGTATGATGGCTGGATGGGTGGCTGGATGGATGGTGGATGGATGGGTGGCTGGATGGTGGACTGTGTGAGTGGTGGGTGAGCAGTATCAGACTGCCTGCACAATGTCAGGGTGACTGTGCGTAGTAAATGGTGGGTGAGTGTGCAGGGTGAGCAGTGTTTGAGGATAGGTGAAAGGTATGCAAGTAATTTGTAGCAAAATACATTGAATAAAAATAGGTGGATCGATAGGTGAACGGTTGTGTGGATGGATGGTAGGGTGCGGATGGATGAAGGATGGGTCAATGGATGGATGAATGGATGGATGGGTTGACAGGGTAGTATGTTTGCCATTCTTCTTAATAATATTCCCCATCATTTCTTAAATTCATCATAATACAGCCACAGTTTTATGTCGGACCCTGGGACTGTATCGAAATCATGGCCATAGATTCATCTGCTATATAATTGCCCTTTCCGCCCCTTTCTAAAATGCCTGCAAACACCACATGTTGGACCGGATCACTAAAGAAATCTATTCCTTTTCCAAGCTGCTATTCCTGATCAAGTATCAACATTGCCATACAACACATGAGACACACTACACTTCTAATACAGCGTCATTCTTTAATCCATACATTTGATCACCCTTACTTGCAAAGCACTCTTCAGCAAACAAAATGCAGCTGCTTTATCTATCCCTTAAGATCAGTTGAGCTAAAATGTTAAAAGTCTGAATCAGCCAGAAGATGGTAAACAACCGCATCTAACCCAAGTGATACAAAGCTACTTGGAGAGAATATGACAAAATCATCTTTACCTAAATGGTCAGTTCACTGCCAAGCTCACCAATATCTCAAACTGTTCCACAGGGTTAGCTTAAACAACATAGACTACATGATTCCGTTATGAATAAGAGGAGCATTGTACACCTCTATCCAGACTCGCATACATCCTCTGTCTGACCCATTTCAGTGACCTAAACAGGGACCCTTCCCATGCTACTGCGTTCAGTTCTAAAGTGGAGCTTCACTTGTATCTTCTGAGATGAGCTGTTCCAGCATGAATCCCAGTGAGACCTTTTACCTTCCTCATGCATGCAAGAGGCTAACATAACTTTCTCATTACAGGCATGAAAATCATTCCTATTACCCATAGAAACACGGCATCCATGGGATGACACATCGCTGCTGCACCTTGAATGAGTCAAGGCAGACCCACATAACCTTCCTCTCTCCCCCACCCCTTCTTCCTGTTATTCTGCATCATCTCATCTTCCCTCTCTCCAAGCCTTCAAACCTTTCTCCTTCCTTTTCTCCTATCTTGTCTGTCTTTCTCGCCGGTCAGCCGCGCCTCGGCTGCCTCACCCCGGGGCTCTAGCCATGGACACGGGGTACCGCGGGCGGGGCTCCTCCTCTCCGGAGCCTCGCCGGTCAGCCGCGCCTCGGCTGCCTCACCCCGGGGCTCTAACCATGCACACGGGATACCGCGGGCGGGGCTCCTCCTCTCCAGAGCCTCGCCAGTCAGCCGCGCCTCGGCTGCCTCACCCCGGGGCTCTAGGATTGGTCGGCAACATCACCCGGTCTCCCCTCGGCACGGGAGACCGGACGGGCACAGCAAAGGCTTCCCCCAGACAGGGGGAAGCGGAAACCACGTCCTCCCGGCCCCGCCCACAACCAGGCGGCGGCCATCTTAAGGCAGCTCGGGTGGCGGCGGTGATCTCGGGGGCCAAAACGAGGGATGGGCACCCTCGAAATTAAAATAAAAACATTAAAATGAAAGAGAGAAGCCCCCCAAGCCCCCCCCCCAAGCCCCACCAAAAAAAAAAAAATCGCGAAAAATCGCGGGGTGCGCGCACCCGTGCGCGCTTATAGATATATAATTGATTTCTCTTCTGATTTTCTCAGGAACTACTGGAGGGATTTACACTATTTAACAAAAAGTGTGATCTGCGTACCAGACACTACCATTTTGACAAGTTTGGTGTAATTCCCTTCAGCGGTTCAAGCTGTAGCTGAGTCTAAAGGTCCTATGGAAATTAACATAGGGAAAACACGTTTTGGGACCCCCCTTTTTTCTCAGCCCCCACTTGACGAATCCCCCCCAAACTTTCAGGGAAGGAGCGGAGCGGAGCGAGCCATCTTCTTTGAGAAATTTGCGAAGATTCATCAACCAGCGCCAAAGTTATTCCCAATAGAATGTTGGGGATTTCCTATGGAAACTAGGTCCTAACTATATATACCTACTGGCTACCGCCAGTAGGTAATATATATATATATAATGTCACTCACAGTGAAGTTAGCCAATGGATATAAAATAAACACGGATTAAGCAAGGACCCCCTGCCAAGGAGAGCAGGGTCAGCTGGTTCTCAGGGTGGCACCTTTAGGTTCTTGACACCATTGCTTGAAATCAAGTTATACACTGTTGACTTCATGAGTGGGTTCCTACGGATTAAAGCTTAACCGTTTTTTCGATGTTCCAAATATGCAAGAATTAAAGATGGTGCAAAATAGAATTTTCTGCATTTTCCACTGTTATCTACTTGATATAATTTCGTTACTGGCCACTAATATTGAATGCTAATTTTAGTGAATTAAAAAGATGTTTTTTACAATATTGTACAGCTTACATAAAACCATTTTCTATATGAACTCTAATGGAGTGTACTGGGTTATCAGATTTCCTTTGCCTTATTATAATATGAACTACTTGTTATATACGCTGTATGGAACGAAGTTGTGCAGTAGTTTATTGCTTTCCCTGCGCCTTTGATTTCCAGTTATTGCGTGGTAGCGTTTACACTGCACTCCGGTACCTTCAGGTTACCTGCATTATTTCTTTCTAAAACTGCAAAAACACATAGGAATAATAATCGAATTAGGTAGAGCACTGGAAGTATTTTTTATGCTAATTCTATGAGGAAAAATTGTGCGCTCTGAAATGAGACTTAAAATGCAGCACAGGCCACGATCGCCCCAGTCAAACATGAAATCTTAACGTTCCTCCATATTTTATTTATCACTAACATGTTCACTGTGGAAAATCCGATCTGGGGTCACATAGCTCTTCCTGTGCCGAGGCCTCCTCGCCACGTATAACTAAGCAAGTTATTTACTCATTTGCTGACATTGACAATAAAAAAAATCCACTTTTATATCTCACGCGAGAACGAGCGGCAGGGTTCATTATTCGGCATTATAATTTCACGCCTCGCCTTATTGAAGCAGCAAGCCGCACGCTTTTCTCGGAGCATCATTAAATATGCCCTCTCTGTTTTACTGCATTCCACACAACCACAAAACAAATCTCCCACCACTGGGAGAAATGAGAAGAAATATTATTTTGTCTTTTACTCTCCCGGTAAGTGTGCGCTCTGAAATGAGACTTAAAATGCAGCACAGGCCACGATCGCCTCAGTCAAACATGAAATCTTAACGTTCCTCCATATTTAATTTATCACTAACATGTTCACTGTGGAAAATCCGATCTGGGGTCACATAGCTCTTCCGGTGCCGAGGCCTCCTCGCCACGTATAACTAAGCAAGTTATTTACTCATTTGCTGACATTGACAATAAAAAAAATCCACTTTTATATCTCACGCGAGAACGAGAGGCAGGGTTCATTATTCGGCATTATTCTTTCACGCCTCGCCTTATTGAAGCAGCAAGCCGCACGCTTTTCTCGGAGCATCATTAAATATGCCCTCTCTGTTTTACTGCATTCCACACAACCACAAAACAAATCTCCCACCACTGGGAGAAATGAGAAGAAATGTTATTTTGTCTTTTACTCTCTCGGCAACCTCCGTCATAAATTCTCTGCAAAGCAGAATGACTTTTTTGTGCCTATTACTCATGCAATCACCCACTTACTCAGATGAAGCTCGATCACGTAAACATCAAGCCCCCAGGTGAGTCGCTCATATTATCAATTACACAATCTGTACCTCACTGATCCAATCACCCAGTCATTCTTCTCAGATCAGCCTACAACAAACCACCCCTCCAGGACTGGTCAATTAAGAGGTAACCCGTCAGCAGTTTTTGGCAGTTGTCGTGCGAATTTAAAAGCACAAAACTACAATGTCCACTCTGCTCCCGGGCGTGCTGCGGCGGCTCTTGGGCTCCGGGGCTCTCCCTTGGTCCCTCCTCACTCACCGGATCCCGGGGTCGGTTCCCGGCAGCTTCCGGCTTCCTCTGTCCTGTCCCGGGCCGGCAGCCAATCAGAGCGCGGCCCGGAGAATAAGGTCACGTGATGTCCCGCAGTTCCGCCCCCGGCCTGCCTGACTTCCTGGTCGCGGCCGGGCGGCAACAGCGGGGACAGCGGGACAATTTCAGCGGGCAATGCCGGGTGGGCATCGGCCTGAAAGATGCATAAAGCATAAAGCACTCCCAAAGCGCTAGTGGCAGAGTACAGCGCAAAATCGCGGGGTGCCAACACTTCATGGATGAACTGCTGACAGCCAATCAGATCTCACGATGAGATGCTGACAGCCAATCAGATCGCACGATCAGAGATATGTGGTTAGGCTCCGCCCAGATATATAATTTGATTCTCTTTTAATTTTCTCAGGAACCACTGGAGGGATTTACACGATTTTACCAAAAGCGTGATCTGCGTACCAGACACTACTATTTTGACAAGTTTGGTGTAATTCCCTTCAGTGGTTCAAGCTGTAGCCGAGTCTAAAGGTCCTATGGAAATTAACATGGGGAAAACACGTTTTGGGACACCCCCTTTTTTCTCAGCCCCCACTTGACTAATCCCCCCCAAACTTTCAGGGAAGGAGAGGAGCGGAGCGAGCCATCTTCTTTGAGAAATTTGCGAAGATTCATTAACCAGCGCCAAAGTTATTCCCAATAGAATGTTGGGGATTTCCTATGGAAACTAGGTCCTAACTATATATACCTACTGGCTACCGCCAGTAGGTAATATATATATATATATATATATATATATATATATATATATATATATATATGAACCAAAACACCCAACTCCCACATGGAATCCATGGAAAGCAGGCACAGACACGAAGTGCCATTGGATTCGGCATTTATTTCAGTGCAGGACGCCCTCAATCACAAGCACAATATATATATATATATATGTATATTACCTACTGGCGGTCGCAAGTAGGTAGTTATAGTTAGGACCTAGTTTCCATAGGAAATCCACAACATTCTATTTGGAATAACTTTTGCGAAATTCTCCAAGATGATGGCCTGCTCTGCTCCTCTCCTTCCCTGAAAGTTTGGAGGTGATTCGTCAAGCGGGAGCCGATAAAAAAGGGGGGTCCCGAAATGTGTTTTCCCCATGCAATTTTCCATAGGGACCTTTAAGAAGGGCTACAGCACGAACTGCTGAACGGAATTATACCAAATTTGGCAGAGAGGTAGAGTTTGGTTCGCAGATGACGCTTTTTGTTAAATGGTGTAAATCCGTGCAGTAGTTCCTGAGAAAATAAAAAGCAAAATCATAGATATATCTATGGATGAAGTATCGTCCGAGGATTATAAGCGTACCCATACGAGCACGAGCTGCATGCTAATTGTCTGTCAGCTGTGTGTCAACACTCTAAACCAGGAAGTGTTGGCAGCCATTTTGTGTCTCGGTAGAACCGAGGCACAAGAAAACTGAAAAACAAGTGCGCAAAAGAAGCAAAGGGGGCAGGGTAGGTACATCCTGACCCCCTTGGCCTGCTCAGGGGGTCTCACAAGAACCCCCAAGGCCCACATTTTTTTTTTTTAACCGCGGGATGGTGTAGGATACGCGTATCATGTGAAAAAGAAAACTCGAAGCCCTCTTTAGTGCTAATTAGCGTCCAGGATGTGAAGTTCCGGGGCTTTAAAATTTTAATTGAGGGGGGCTTTGAGGCCCCATCAGCCCCGGGAACCGCCCACCCCGGGGCTTTAAAATATTGATTGAGAGGGGACTCTGAGGACTGCCACCAGCTGGGGCTTTTTGAAAGTGTTGGAGGGGGGCCACGGTGGCCCCCCTCCTGGAGCCCTAGATGGCCCTGGGGACCGCCACCCCCAAGGGCCGGCTCCTGCAGTGTCTCGGGGTGCCTACTCCTGGGTTTGTAAGCTGTAAGAAAGTGGCTCTAATATATACTGGACCAAAGTAAGGTACAGTGTGTATAGAGTCCACAATCTCCAGAGGTATAACAGAGGTTAAAGTCAGATCCGACTTTACTCTCTAAAGTGGTAGCTTGGTCGAGCAGTAAGGCCGGATCAGAGGACAGTGGAAAGCATTTGTTGTACACACTCAGTTAGTAAAAGGTTTCACACACTCAAGAACTGAACTCCAGGCCAATTGTTTTTATATCAAAAGACATAGTTTTATTTTTAGAACCAACAGGTATAAAAATATACTTTTCTCAATATGAGTGACTTCAGGTAGTTACTTTGCAGAAAGGCAATAAACTATGTAAGCACAACAGTTACAGTGGTTGCAATAGGCAACACAATTCTAAACACAATTTAACTTGGAGCTCCATGGGGTTTTCTACATTGAACTGAAATTACTTCATATTTCACCATATTAATTCACCACTAATCCTTTGTAGGCTTCCTGAATACTGTGCGTCAACAAGCGCTATATAAATACAAACCTTTGTCCTCCTCTATCCTTCTGCTATCATTCCAAATCCAAATAACTGATTAACGTATCCACCACTTAAAATGTACTTGCATGTTTTACTATACTAATTCAACACTAATCCTCTATGGGTCTCGGAGTAGCGTGCTACTCTCCGAAAAAGCGATTCGACGGTTCGTCAGGGGTAGTAAACGCTATATAAAAGCAATTACAATACAATACCCCTGGGACACTGCCGTTTGCAATGAAAGGGTGGGAGCGTCGTGGCTACCACCCTGTCATTGCAAACTGCTTTCCTATTTGGAAGAGAGAGTAGGTTAAACTGCTCTCTTTCAAATAGGAAAGCAGATTGGTTTTCCTCAGGGGGAGCAGCATGTTAGCTGCTCTCCCTGAGGAAAAGCACTGCCGGCTCCCGAAGGATGTGGGGAGCCGGGTGGGACCATGGGGGTATTGGGGCTCCCCCTACGGTCCCCAACGTTTTATGTAAGCCTCAGGGGATGGGGTCTCCGGGGATAATAAAAATTAGTGATTGGGGCTATTTTTTTTGTTTTAATGGTAAAATGGTACGCTCTCGATAGCCCCGGAAATCACCACTGCCCGGGGCTTTATGTATTGTGGGAAGGCCGGATTTTGTAGTGTCCCGGGGTGCCCATCCCACCGTCCTATAGCAAGGAAATATGTTTTCTCTTTAAAACATTTAATTAGATTGCTTTTGCAGATGAGGAGCTGCATGTTAGTAGTTCCTGCTGTGGAAAGGTAATGGCGTCTCTCAAACGCGTAGAAGTTGTGCACCAAAGGTGCTGCAGTCGCGCACCCTACAGATTATAAGTCATGCATCCAGGGCGTGCACAACAGGGGGCCGCACTGATCTGGGTGCGCAACTCTTACTTTTTCCGTTAAAAAATAGCCCCTATCAGAACTTTCTAATATACCTGGTGATCGCATCCCCCGGGTCGTATAAAAAATGTTGGGGACCGTGAGGGGAGCCACTATGCCCCCACGGTCCGGCCGGCTTTCCGCGTTCTTCGGGAGCCGGCATTGCTTTTACACATGGGGAGATGCAAACTTGCATGTGGAAATGCAATCTTGTTAGGATTTTGAAAGTAAGTACAGATTTCACTGCTATGTCTTTCAAAATGCAAACTAAGGGCCATATTATCAAGAAAGGGCGATACATTATCGCCGCTTTCATCGTCAGGAAACTGCCAGAACACCAGAACCTGGGCTTCTATGGGAATTCACAAGGGCATATTATCAAGCCCACTATCGCAGCTTTAGCGGCAGGAAACTGCCAGAACACCAGAACCTGGGCTTCTATGGGTATTCACAAGGGCATATTATCAAGCCAGTTATCACCGCTTTAGCGGACGTTTCCTGCCGATAAAAGCGGCGATAATGTATCGCCCTTTCTTGATAGTATGGCCCCAAGTTTGCTATGGAATTTCGGGAGCCGGAAGACTTCCGTCTTCTCATAGCAAACAGCAGTGTCAGCACACTGCAGGAACCGGCTCCGGGCGTGGTGGTCTCCAGGACTCTCGAGGGCACCAAGCGGAGGGCCACGCAGCCCCATCACACATTGCAGAAATCTCTCATGGTGGTTGTTCCCGGAGTTTGAGAGGCGTCATTGAGGCCCACACACTATTAATTTTTATGGGGGGCATTCGTTGCGAAAGTGGCGCAAGGGGGTTGTAAACCTGGAACAGTGTTTTGTTTTATTTTGCTTTCCTTTCTGTCTTGTCGAGGATTCAGGGTAAATATAACGGTTTTTGTACAGCCAGTACCTTTGAACTCCAAACGGCTTTCTGCCTGTTACCATAGTAACTGTTCATGGAACACTTACGTGAGCACAGAGGTTAGAAGTTCACCACACAATCTTGGTAATTGAAAAAGTTACTGTTGTGGAGTTTTAAAACTTTTGTAATTGGAAGAGTTAGTCGTAGCTATAGACTCTGGTACAGATCTGATAAATAGTCTCAGAACTATACTTCAAATTATAAATATTATTTCTTTTGGGGATCGCTACCCCCCCCCAAAAAAAAGACGTATATACTTTTTTTTAAATTAACTTTTATTAACACAACAATAAAGAACTAGAAACATAACTTTAATAAAACAATATAATAAACAAAATGTGATGTGTACTCCAATGGACATACGGTAGGTAACCTGCAAAACAAAAAAGAAAATTAGTGTTTAAAATTAGATCGATGTGACTAACCGAAGTCAAACATTACAAGTCAAGGTAACACTTAACGATATTTTCTTATTTTTATGTCTGTAGTGTACCTGATACATTTCACTTGTCTTATAGGTCCACGTTCAAGCGGTGTCTGTATGGAAGTGCCTACTGCATCATTTAAATTACAGATCAACAGGTCTTTAAAATGATTCAGACATGAGACAGAATTAGGTGAGAGATCAAGTCATTATGCAGGAGAATATTCTTTAGGGTGTATTTACAAGAGTCCTGCGCCATGTTTGTGTTACTTTTTTCATGTTGAAAATGACGCAAAAGTGGCGCAAGGGGCTTGTAAATAAGCTTTTTTATTTGGAATGTATTTAATCGGAGGTATTGTATATCTAGGCCGCTCTGCTTACCTTCTGTAAACACTGTGGCCAACAGAGTTCACAACTTGAAGTCACCTAACGATCTACACGGCGGAGTGGACAGGAGCATCCATAACTTTAAAAGAGAAAGAGCAACGATGTGAGAGAGAGTGAGAAAGAGAAAAAAACGACATTAAAACATGGGAGAGAGAAAGTTATAGATGGAGCTGTTAATACTGGAGAAAATACTCGTAGCTCACCTTTTGCCTCCGTTGTGTGTCCAAGCATGTGCTGGTTCACAGTGCACCCTCTACTTTAGTGATCTGAAAGATAGTATAAAGAGTTAGGAATAGTATAGTCCTACTTTCTCCTTTCACTGATGATTTCGTTGTTTTCGGAAACAAGCTTCTTTGCTCACCTAGTGCCATTGGCATAATTCAAAGAGGGTGCACTACGTGTCGAAGCAGCTTTCTTAGAAGTTGTTACGATGGCCACACATCATCGCAGAATCCTTACAACCGCGGCGGAAAAGCTCTAATATGGTGACGGTGTCTTCCAGACACCGTCCACCATATTAGGATGGCCTGTAAATTATGCTTTTCCGTGGCGGGTTTTCCGCCGTGGAAAAGCATACGGAACTTCACTGCGGGGGCCCGTTGCGGGCCCCCTAGGTGAAGGGGGGGTGGGGGGTGCACATGGGGGGTACCTATGGTACCCCCCTGCATTTGCATGCAGAAAGCGGCAGGCACCGCACGGTGCCTGCCTCTTACTGCATGCAAATGCAATGCATGCATTATTAACATTGCCGCGGGTGCAGCTTGAAGCTGCACCCGCCGCAATGTTAAAAATAGAGGATGTGACCGCCAGGGTGGCGGTCACATCCTAATTGCACAGGAAGGAACTCCGCATGCCATGCGGAGGTTCCCTCCTGCTCTGGGGTCGCGGACGAACGCAAGTCCGTCCGCGATCCAAATGAGGCCCTTAGGGAGGAGAATATCTTTTTACCATAATTCTCATACCTCTTGGATTCCCTGTCCGGCGGGGCCGTCGGGTATGCGGTCTGGGAATCAGAGGCCTGGATGACCAGACTCTCGGGGGTGGGGTGGGAGGACAGGAAACATGGGTCGCCCGGAGCAGGGCGGTGGCGTCTGGCCACGTTCCTATCTACGGGTGAACCCGTAGCGGGCCTGGACCAAGTGCCCAAAAGAACGTCGGTCAAGGCCTCATTAAAGGGCAGCAGAGGCTCAGCCGAGCATGACTGCGGTTTAAGGACCTCTGTGAGGAGGTTAGTCCTCACGGCCGCGACGGGGAGCTCAAGGCCCAAGGCCTTGGCAGCCCTCGTCAACACCACACCAAAGGTAGCCCCCTCCTCCGAAGCTACGGTAGGAGGAGAGACAAAACCAGTGTCTGGAAAGGTGTCCAGGCCACTGGCCTCCCCAAGGTCTCCTGCCCAGTCCTCATGAGACTGACACTCCTTGTTCAGAGGGTCCTCAGACCCTCCCAATCCTCCTCTTCACCCATCTCCTGAGACTCAGGGTTGTAATTGAATGGGTTCGGTTCATAGAAGTGGAAATCTCCAAACGGCGTCGGGTGTGTGCGCCCAGCGGCGCCGCTCCGACGTCGGAACCGAAGCAAAGGAGGTATCGGGCCGGGGGCCGCCCGAGGACGGCGCCGGAGGTGACACCTGACGGACCGACGCCGGGAGGGTTGTAAGGTCCACCGGTGATTATCCAGAGCCCGAGGAAGGCCCAGCGGCGCCCTGCGGCACCGGACCCGAAGGCGCCGGCGGCGCCGGAGCCTCTGTTCCCTGCGGCGCCGGCCCGAAGGCACCGGCGGTGTCGGGATCGTGGGGCCCTGCAGAGCCGGGCCCGAAGGCGCCGGCGGCGTCGGGGCCGAAGCACCCGACGGCGTCGGGGTCGAATCCACCGACCCGCTAGGGCCCCTAGACGGGTCCGCTGGGCCCGAAGGCGCCGCGGAGCCCGTCGGAGGAGAAAGGGACCTCATGGCCATGAGGAAGCACTCAATCTCCTCCGGCGTTGCGTCCTGCCCAGGGACCGGAGGGTGTGGGGGGGACGAGACGCCCGCGACTCCGAAGGAGCCGCGTGGGTGGTGTCACCCGAACCCCCGGCCGCATCGCGCAAGCGTCGGGGGAGTCAGAAGAGCAATGGTGTCTCTTCGACTTCTTGTGCTTCTTACCTGACGACTTGGACCCGGAGGAGTGGTGCCGACTACCGGAGCTGTGACGGCTCCGTCCCCGCGACCTGTCCCTCGACCTACCGTGGGACCGGGACCGGGATCTCACTCGGCGCAGGGCCGACTTCCGGAGTTCGACCCGCCTGGCTTTCCTCGAGAGGGCCCGACAGTCGGGGCAGGCCTCGTCGTCGTGGTCGACGCCTAGACAAGTTAGGCACAGGTTGTGAGAGGCTGTGACCGACATGGTGCGGTCGCAATCGTCACAATGCTTGAAACCAGGCATCCCTACGGCACAGATCGGAGTCGCAAGACTTCGAGAAGGATCAAAAATGATCTCAAAAAAGTTAGTCAAAATTGACTGGGTTACTGCTTTTTCCAGATCTGCGCTGGCTGGCGCGGAAAAAAGAAGAACTGACGTCAGCACGCGGAGGCGGCGTCTAAGTACTCCGACAACGTCATCACGGCGCCGACGACGGACGCGGAGCCGCAGACGACGCCTACCGACGCGCAAAGGTACTGCTACGCAAAAGTTTCCGGATCCAGTCTGACGCCTGGGTATATTCTAAGGTAAGGAATCTATCACTAACGTGTCTCTTTCAGATCTGTGTACTCTGTTTACGAGTTTGTTGACTGTAAAGATATTTAAAAATATGCACAAGTTTTTAAAATATTTTTATTGAGTCTTTTATATTCATCATATGGGTGAAATGCAAATTTTTGTTTTCATTCATTGGTATCACGCATTGGACCACATTTCTTTTATTTTATCATAAGTACTCATTTCTTAAGTTTACATTATATAAGTGTTGCACCATCATTTTATGGAAATGTTTGGGCTTTTTTTACTTTCAGATAAAGTAGAATAGAAGTGCTACGACATACACTCCCTCACTACTTCATCTTTTTTTTATGTACATTTCATGTCATTATTACATTTTGTAATCATTTTTAAAAATTGAAAGAATTAATATTCACATTAATATTTAAAAACACAATTATATTATTTTGGTAAAAAAAAGTGGTTGCAAAGATATTCCTCTTGTTCTTCACAAGTGAAAATTACTAAAAGCACTACTCAATATAAATACTTTTAGCCTATTTTCACTCTAGAAGTTAAGGAGTATTCTCTTTTATTGCTTAGTATTGTCTCGAAAGTTTATTTATACTATATTTTTCAATCATTAAGATACACTTGCATACTAAAAAAAAAATTGTAGGTTGTAAGTCATCCAACTCCAGTTGAAGGATCATAAAGTTTAATCACTGATGTCATGAGTGATGTCACTGACCATGTCATGAGTGATGTAATATGTGACGTCTTCAGCATGGATTGCTGGCACGCAAGTTATAGTTAGCTGAACTAACTATAACGGCGGAATTTCAAAGGTTTTGTATGAGTGAAATGTCCAGCTAACTATAACATGTGTGAAACCTATGTTTTTTTCAGTGAATTTCTAAGGTTTTTTTAAATGCTAATTCCTAACTGTAATGCGGCTGAAACCTATGTTTTTTTCAATGAATATATATATATATATATATATATATATATATATATATATATATATATATATCACAATAGTACCTCCTCCCTCGAGAAAGATCACCACGGACACCTCACATGGGTTGCAGAAATTTTAATCATCCAACTGCACAGCAACGCGTTTCGACTTTACGTCTTGATCACGCTAAAGAAGCTACACAGTGACCATACTTAAATATACTGTTTGTGAAAAAACATGAAAGAAGGACTAATACCATAGTGAAAAAAGTGAAACATAGTACACAGTGGATCCGCCATCTTTGCCTAGTCACAAATATATACAAATCAGTTGTAATATATTATGGACGATCAATGATCTTGTCATTACACAAATAATGTCATCATCGCAGAAGGTATTACTAAATGATACCATAATGCGAAAAAAATGCTGTCCTTGTAACATGCGGAAAGGAAGGTTTTGCCCAAGTGGGCAAATCATTGCAACTCATATCCTTACTGAACCTACGGTCACACAGAATGCTCTTAACAGTAGATATTATTGCATGATACCCTAATGGAAAAATAAATGTCCATATAGCGAGCAGCATTGGAAGGTCTCGCCCAAGTGGGCAAGTAATTGCAACTGAAATCGTCAAGGGATTCTCATTAAGGCAAAGTCCGGATCAAATTCCACAATAAGTATGTGCCACCACCTGAAACATGAACAAACAAACATAACTATAATCATCTCTCATATATACAGTTAAAAACAGGCCAAACGGCAGCAGATAAAACAATACAGTCTCAGAAACTCACATCCTACCACTTATCCAACACATCCTATTCAGTGTGTACTTAATGCAAATGAATTGACAATTCTTCACTGGAATTCAGACCCTGATGTGTTGGATAAGTGGTAGGATGTGAGTTTCTGAGACTGTATTGTTTTATCTGCTGCCGTTTGGCCTGTTTTTAACTGTATATATGAGAGATGATTATAGTTATGTTTGTTTGTTCATGTTTCAGGTGGTGGCACATACTTATTGTGGAATTTGATCCGGACTTTGCCTTAATGGGAATCCCTTGACGATTTCAGTTGCAATTACTTGCCCACTTGGGCGAGACCTTCCAATGCTGCTCGCTATATGGACATTTATTTTTCCATTAGGGTATCATGCAATAATATCTACTGTTAAGAGCATTCTGTGTGACCGTAGGTTCAGTAAGGATATGAGTTGCAATGATTTGCCCACTTGGGCAAAACCTTCCTTTCCGCATGTTACAAGGACAGCATTTTTTTCGCATTATGGTATCATTTAGTAATACCTTCTGCGATGATGACATTATTTGTGTAATGACAAGATCATTGATCGTCCATAATATATTACAACTGATTTGTATATATTTGTGACTAGGCAAAGATGGCGGATCCACTGTGTACTATGTTTCACTTTTTTCACTATGGTATTAGTCCTTCTTTCATGTTTTTTCACAAACAGTATATTTAAGTATGGTCACTGTGTAGCTTCTTTAGCGTGATCAAGACGTAAAGTCGAAACGCGTTGCTGTGCAGTTGGATGATTAAAATTTCTGCAATCCATGTGAGGTGTCCGTGGTGATCTTTCTCGAGGGAGGAGGTACTATTGTGATAGTTTTCAGGGCTTCCGGTGCCCTGACCACGGACCGCCCGCCAGACGGCTTCTTCCATACCGGAGCTGTGTTGCTGAATATATATATATATATATATATATATATATATATATATATATATATATATATATATATATATATATATATACACACACAAAATGGAAAGGACATCCATCATGTTTTGATGGATGTTTGACAAACTATAAATAAGGCCCAAAGTCTCCTTATGGGTATTATTTTATATCCCTGCAGGAGAGAAAAAACTGTAACTGAAATACATCTAGTACATTATGTGAAAGAAACTCAGTTAGGGAACTCAGAGAAATATTAATTTGGAACATCATCGATGAACAAGCATTTTAATAGTTGCCATTACTGCCAAATTAATGCGGATAAACTGAAGAAAGACATCTGTATTACAGCATGCCACCCCCTTGTGCCTGATTGCCGCAGGGCATCCTGCAACAGGAAAAAAGGGAGCGATTCATGCTTCGCCATGACTGGCTTGTGTTGGCTTGTCTGGAGAATGGGGATCTCCACTGGAGAACAGAGTGTCTGAGCATAAATAAATGATGTCCTGTTACATTACCATAAGTGTAAAACAAAATATACATATGTATGTGTAACAACTCGGAAGGACCAGGACGCACATTAGTTCTGGGTAGATAAGGTCCTATTTTCTTTACAGTCCTTTTGTATCTACTAGTGAGTCTTTCCGCTGCAAATCTAGAGGGGTCCGTGGTGGCGGGAGTTTACCGGCACTTATATACAGCTAGCTGGCTTGTCCTCGAACTTCCTTCAGTCTGTACTGCTCAGCCGTTAGCTGGTCAGCTCTTCAAACTTTTCTTCAGTCCAGAGAGGGTATCGGAGCCCCAAAACAAAAAGAAAGATAGGATAGTTTTACTATAATGCTATCCGATACTCTAATTTCCAAAACAAGGACCGGGAGTGAGGGAACACCTAGGGCACTCGTGAAATATGCACGTATTTACAGCAAAGACCGGTGCTTAGGTGTGGCGTCTTGTGGTTCTCAGTGGGGTATAGGGGTTAGGGCTAGGTGCAGGGGAGGGACTTTAACGGATGCTTCTTAGTTAGGACCCTGAGCACACAGTTTAAGGACGGCCTTGCCCTCCTACCAAACCCACGATACAGTCACGTGCCTGGGTTAGCCAGGCTCTCCTGTGAGCGTGACTCAGGGATTGATGGGGTCATTGTCCTCCTGACTTTACTCCTGCGGCATTGCGTTTCCTCTCCCAAACGACTTCCCTCGGCTCTCCAACAGTCCTTCTTCCCTCCTCGTTCTAGTCTCGTCTCTCCAGCTCTCTTCTTCTGCGTTGGTGACGTCCCACGTCTGAAGGTGGGCTTCGGGGCTTATATCCAATGCCCGTCTGGCGGGATTCCCTTGGGGCGGAGTCTCGTCACAGAACAGGGACCAGTTAAAGGAACCGTGTACTTTTCCTTCTTCCTCGTCCGACTCGGTATTACATGCCCAGTTCTCCTGTTGGGAAAGCGAGAGGGACGGAGGTAAGGCAGTCCACCAGCCTTTTGATGCTCCTGGTACTCCCTGGTTCATGTCAGCTCGGTCCGCTAGGTCACAGTATGTATATACATATATTCACTGAAAAAGCCAAAGGTCAAAGTAACATTATACTTAGGTGAAAATGTCAGTAACAACATTAACGTTTTATATTTAAAAAAACACAGACTAGTTATAGTTAGCGGAGCTAACTGTAACTTGCACCCCCGCCATGCACTGCCTATGACCTTACAAATGACATCGCTCATGACATGTTCTATGACTTCATTTATGACAGCCTTGATGATAACTGAAAGGTCATAATTGATGACCTCTTTGATGACATCATTGATGGCATCACTGATGACATCATCCAAGCTTCTTTGGTACACATTACTCTATAAACTAGTGTGGCATTTGAGGCCAGAAAGTTAGTACGAAATAGCTCAAAATAATAAAAATCATAGATGCCATCACAGATACAACTCCCTTAGGTGTAGGAAGTATGTGTTATGTGCAACATTGACCTTATACCATGCACTTCACAGGTAGCCTAGTTCACATTAACAATCAACCACAGATATATGGGAAACCGTCGTGACACAAGGTGTTTAATATGTATAAAACTGTTCCAAGAAAGCCAAGTTCCTCAAGAAACTCAATGTCTGTTACAAACGTAATACCCTACTACAGCTAGCTTTCATCTGCATCAAATGCCTCACAGTCACTGAGCCCACATTGAGAAATGCAGTTGATATGAGTAAAAATGTGGCTACTATAAACAGTGTTCACTCTATGGAGAGAGTTTATCCGGTGCCACACTGTTTTCAGACAGTGAAACTCTCATGAGAAATACACCACAGAGTATTAAAGAGTATCTACCAAGAACAGTGTACACTCTATGCAAAACCTGTTCATGGAGAGACTAATTGCTAATAATGACCAAGGTCTGAAGGTGCAAAGGATCATATAATGACCAAGGCTTGAAGGTGCTAAGGATCATACTACCTGCAACCTTTATATTGTGGTGAAAACATTACAGATAACACATCATCTGAAGCAAAACAAGCACAATTAAATAGGGTAGTACCTGGCGCACACAGTCTTGTATATTATGTAGAAATGTTCATGCTGATACGATTCTGTCTAATAACTCAAGGCCGCTTGCAAAACTTAGTATGTAGAATCTTCGTCCTGCTGGAAACTTTTTCTGCAGAGCCAAAAAACGTGTGTGGAACATGCTGAACACAAGTCATGAACTGTCACCTGCACACAGAGTTACTCTTCAATACAAAGATTTATAACACGTTCAATACCTCTACTCACCTATGATGCATTAGGAGAACATGTGTTTTTTAAACACTTATGTCATCAGTTTTGTCACTAATGATGTAATTTGAAATGTCATCAGTGATGCCATAATTTATCTCACAGGGCATTGTGGGGGTGCAAGTTATAGTCAGGCCCACTGGAATTATGCGATTGTGCAGCCGCAGCGATTTTTACATAATTATAGGTTTGCCGATTTACCACATAATTTATTATCTGCTGCATAATCTGCAGATTTTAACCCAACATTTTTTTTGTTTCTAGCTCACACGTTTCAAAATTTACTAAAAATATGGAGGCGTGGCCTGAGGCATCAAGATGGCGGTCACACTCTAAGAGTGCTCCGGACCCCCTCCATATCCGCCTTTCATCCGCCCGCTACCAGCTGCCATCAGACCCTTCAAGCTGTCAGCAGAGTAGAGGTCCCCTGTTCCCTCAGCTGTGCTCCAATCCCACTCTTCAGCAGACTGAGCCTCCATTGCCTTGGTTTGGCCTCCTTCCTTCTGAGGTCTTGTATGGATAAAATGGCTGCCTGCTCAGCGATCTGTCCTTGAGCCGGACGACCTGGACCCTGACGCGCCATCCCCGGGCCTCCCTTGCCGCTCCAGGGTGGCGGCTGTGCTCACATGCTCTCTTGCGCTGCCCGTGACCTGGCCGCGCCTTGGGCCCGTATGTGGCGACGTTGAGGTGGTGCCCGGGGAACTGGTAAAAGGCCCGCCTTCCGCATGAGGGAGGTCGGTAGAGAAACGGGAGCGAGCCGTCCCGGCCGCGGAGGAGGCTTTGCCTGCCGCCTGCTTCTGCCTGCTGCTTCCCGGGGTTGGCCCGGATCGTCCTTGGCGAGGTACTCGCGGAGGCCTAGGGAGCGACCGGGCTTGGCTGCCACTGTCGGGCAGCGGCGTGGCGGACCTGGGCCTCCTTCCTCCCACTGTGGACCCAGTCTCCTTCGCCCCTGCACACTAGAGGTGGGGGTCTGTTCTGGCCTCCTAAGGACTGTGCACCGGCATCCTGCACTCTGGCCCACCAGGGCCCACTGAGAACCATCAGTGGCACAGCGCCCCCCGGGGTGCCCCCATCGCTGCCCGCTGCTGTCAGACCTCCTACTCCGGCCTGATCAGGACCCTCTTGTCTATCCTGGGCCACGATGGCACTGCGGCATTGTCTCTGCCCTCCGAAGGTGCTGGCTCTTGGAGACAATGGAGACCCCTGCTGCCCTCCACTGGCAGACCATCAGTGAGTGGGGTGCAGACCAGGGACCGGCTGGTTGACTGAGGGGTGGTGCGGGAGGGGCAGTATGGACACTGCAGCCCCCCACTGACTTACACTGCATTTCCGCACCTGCCTGCGATGACAGGAGGGACTCAGCCCGAGGCCCCCATGGACCCTTGCTTAGTATCGCTAACCCTGTCTGCCACTGTCGGGTGACAGCGCAAAGGGCCTCGGTCTCGCACTACCTCTGGGGATGCTCCTGTGGGACTGTCGGCCCGTGTTTGAGGGGAAAGTCTGTCTGGCCATCCCTGCCTGGAATTGGCTCCCCGCTGGCGGCGTACCCCCGTGGGGTCGGACCCTTCCTCTCTTCCCTACGGCCCCCTTCACTGGCTGGAGCTACCTCAGCTGCTGCAAACCCACTCACTGCCGTCACTGTCGGGCGGTGCGGAGCGCGCCGTCAACCCCCCTTGCCACTGCCCACTGCACCCCAGTGGAGCCTACTTTCCATCATCTGCCGCCAACACTGAGTGGCACCTGACTCCTGCAGTGGTCTGCCTATCGCCCACCGTGGTGCAGATTAGCGATCTATTTTCATCGGCCCTTTGTCTCTGGCTCACTGACGCTCCTCCTGGGGCCGGGAGGGGGCGCCACCTGTCACTGACCTTGGCATCGGACCGGGGCCGGGGAGTGGCCCTGGATGTGTATTGGTTTACCCCAGAGGTTCGCGGGGACCTGAGGAGGTTGGCCTGAACGCCCAGGCCTGAGTAGCGATGGTCTGCGTGCCAGGCCCCCCCCTCTCTGGGATTGCTGATGGCCTCCCTTGCAGTGGCCGGACTTCACCCTTGGTGGTGATGGGCAGAAATTGTACACTGCAGACCCCTACCCCTCAAACCCAAATAAAAAAGGACCAATACACCACAAATAACCGGGATCCTGAAGGGGGGGCGTCCAATACTCCTGCCCCCCTGGGGGTGATCTCTCCACTATCCTCCAGGCAATTGGTGCATCGCAGGCCTCGGTTGAAAATATGATTGGCGTGGTGAGGGTGGATATAGCTCTTATTCGCCAGGACCTGCGTAATGCCACAGCCCGAATTTCAGAAGCTGAATCGTGTATCTTCACGGCTGAGGATGATATAGGCCAACTCAAGATCCAAGTGGCTTATCTCCAGACTCAGACCTCGGAACTCCACCGTCGGGCCGAGGACACCAAAAACAGGTCGAGGTGGAACAGCATGCGCCTCATAGGATTTCCCAAAGGGGTTGAACAGGGCCATGCGGACATGTTTGTGGAGACTTGGGTGCAATCCTGGATACCCAAAGAGTCCCTCTCCACTTGGTTTGCAATTGAACATGCCTATCGCTCCCTGGCTCCCCGACCTCCACCGGGGCTCCTGCCCGACCCATTATCCTGAGGGTCCTCAACTTCCGGGACAGGGACGCCATCCTTAGGGCGGCAAGGATGCAGAATCCACTGGCGTTCCAAAACTGCAAGATCATGGTCTTCCCAGACTACACCAGGGAGGTACAGGCCCAACGTCGAACTTATGATGATGTTAAGCAGAAGCTCCATAACCTGGGTCTTCGCTATGGTCTCCTTTTTCCAGCCCAGCCCAGAGTTGTTTTTCAAGACAAGCCACTCTTCTTTGATAGCCCCCAAGCGGTCTGGTCCTGGCTCATAGAAGAGCACCCCTTCCAGAACTGACTGGTCTCCTCCACTGCCCGACAAGAGCCTACGCAACCTCACCCAACCCTGCCCAAACCCCAGAGACCCCGTACTAGGTCCCGCAAGGAGGGTGGCCGTCGCGATGAAGTTTCCCGATCTCCGGATGCAGTGTCCCATCTGCCCCTTCCCCCTGCTTTACCTCAGAGATATGCAACTCCCAGCTCGACCGGTTCTCTGACCGGAGCCGCATCCCAGACCCCTTTGAGACACTGTGCCCTGCCATATCTGACCGACTTGTTGAGGAGCCCGCACTTTGTGGAACCAGAGACGACGAGGGAGTTTGAACTCATTGGCCAAAAGGCATGGGGTCCATACATTATTTCCGAAATTGCTCCTGCAGCTCAGGTCACTATCATATCCGTTCATTAGGAGAGGTCAATCTCCACCGCAACCACACTCTGCTAACTGTTTTACCTTAGCTCCCAGACTTACTTGTATTCCTCTGTTGGTTAATTGTTTTAACTGTGCTTACAACTGTTAATGATTATCATATCCACCTACATGGAGGGGTCCATCTCTGCCACGTTCATGTTCTGTTTTAGCTTAGCACACAGACTCATAAGTGTTGTTGTTTTGTGGTTTGTCCTTTTCAGGGCGACAGATACTTCACTGTCAGAAGTGTAGGGTGGGGGGTGTTGGGGGGCAAGGGAGGGTGGGTAGACCGTTGTCTCCCAATTGTTTATTTTTTTGGGCCGCCTACGGGCCGTTGTTCTTTGTTTCTCTTGGCAGCTTTCTGTGCACACACACCACCGATGACGACATGAGACTTAACAGACCATACGAATTTCACCCCCATGCCCCGGCTATGGGATGTTACCTCCCCTGGGACCTGGGTCTGCCTGCACTGTCCCCAATACACACTACCTGCTCTGATGATGTCCACCTTAAGTAGACCCCTCCACATTTTGTCGTGGAACGTCAAAGGCCTACTAGACCACATAAAACAGACTGCTGTTCTTCGCAGCATGCAGCGCCAAGCGCCTGATATCCTTTTTCTACAGGAAACACCTTCTGGGCACTTATTGCATCTTCCTCGCCTGCTATGGCTTCGACAGGGTCTGGCATTCTGGTTTCACACAGGGCTCCCGGGGGTGGCCCTATTGATTTGTAGGGGTCTCCCCTTTACTTTGACACAGGCTGAGACAGACACACTGGGCCGCTATGTTGCCCTGACCTGCAAGATAGAGGGGCATCTTCTTAATCTCTTGTGTATACATTCCCCCAGCCACAATGCCCTCTGCCCTTCAGTACCTCATGCTTGTAGTCTCCACCTTTCCTCAGGATCTGACGGTCATCAGAGGTGACTTCAATGCTGTTATGCTACCTCTCCGTGACACAACAGGTGCTCCCTCGGCGTCCCATCTTGCCTTTGCTGAGCGCCTTTCTGATTGGTCCTCCGCCCTGGGTCTCTGCAATGCTTGGAGGGTGTGGAATTCCCGTCGGGAACAGTATACCCATACTTCGGCGGCCCACCATACTCACTCAGGTATCGACCTGCTCCTGTTTCCGGCCCGACTGTCAGTTGGTGTCCGGGGCTACTATCCTGCCTGAGGCATCTCGGACCAGTCCCCTGTCTCCCTCTGTCTCAGGAATTCCCCCGATGGCGTTTGTACGACTTGGCGGATGAGCGCCTGGTTCCTGCAAGATGCAGGATTTGTTGAATCCCTCAGGCAGGAACTGAGGCAATATTTTTTGATCAATACGCGATCGGTCCCCTCGCCGGGTACATTGTGGGAGGCCGGCAAGGCCACTATATGAGGGGCGGCTCGAGGCTTGGTCCAGGCAAAGTGCACGGCTCAGGCCGCCAGCCTTGTACAGCTGGAGGCATGCGCTGCTCAGTTGGAAACAGCCCAAGCTTCTACTTAAAGCGCTGATTCCGCCTGGCAGCTTGCACCGCTCCGTGAGGAGATCTGTCAGATCTCTCTGGAATCCGCTAAAATGATATGGCGCTCCTCTGTGGCGCGTGTATACGGCTGGGGTGATAAAAATGGAAAATTACTCCATAACCTAGTTTCATACCCCAAAGCCAACCGCATCATTCCCGAGGTCTGTGATGCGCCCAGCGACCATCATTTCACCTCTCAGGCTATCGCCCAAGCCTTTGCGGGCTACTAGGCTAACCTTTACGCGTTCCGACCTCTTGAAGCCTCCCTGGCTGCATTAGTGTCAGAAACAAGGACCCAACTGCGCCGCCTTCCCCAGACGGTCTTGGAGACTCGATCTCCCTCTCACTCCAGAGGAGATACACTGGGCCATTTTGCTCCTGCATTCTGGTAAGACGCCACGGCCGGATGGCTATCCTCAGGAATACTACGCGACCTACTGCGACATGTTGGTCCCGCATTTATTGGAATTGTTTCAACATGTGGTGGACATGGGGTCCTTTCCCCCAGAGACAGACGTGGCCACTATTGTGGTCCTCCCAAAGACACAGCCGCCTTTCCTTGCCTGTGCCGATTATGGCCCAATATTTCCCTCATCAACACTGAGGTGAAAATCTTTGAACTGCCTTGGCTCAACGTCTCTGCCCCCATTTGCATGACTTGGTCCTCCCAGACCAATGTGGTTTCATGCCTGCCGGGGTTACCCGGCACTGCATACACCGCCTCCACCTCACCCTCGCACACCGCCATCATCTCACTCCGTATTTGGCCCTACTTTTCATTGACTTTGAAAAAGCATTTGATACGGTTGACTGGAGTTATCCGGAGGACGTGCTAGAGGTGTTGGGTTTCAGCCTTCCGTTTCGGCACATCATCCGTGTTTTATACTCCAGTCCTAAAAGCTAGGGTCCTAATTAATTTTGTGCTTTCTGAGACATTCCCCATTCAGAGGTGCACACGCCAGGGTTGTTCGCTCTCGCCTCTCTTATTCGCGCTAGCGATGGAGCACCCTGGCTTCTCTCATACGTAAGGATCCCACATCCGAGGTTGGGCTTGGGACCCTTTTCAGGTCGACAAGGTCACCCTTTACGCCGGCGACGTTCTCCTCTTCCTGGCGGAACTTGAGAACTCTGGCCCACTGTGCTCGTATGCCCTCTCAGCCTTTGAACGGGTCTCGGCCTCCAGCTCAACCCGGCGAAGACCACTCTGGTTCCCCTTCACCCTGCCTGCTTCGATTGGCAAACAGCCATTCCCCTGCATAGGCAGTCTTTCAAGTGCCTGGGGATTTGGGTCGCCCTGCTTCAAGTCAAGTCAAGTCAAGTCAAAGAATTTATATAGCGCACTACATACCCAGAGGGTCTCAAGGCGCTTAGGAAGGGGAGGAGGATTACTTGTCAAATATCCACGTTTTAAGTTGCTTTCTGAAGGCTAGGTGGTTCTGGGTAAGGCGAAGGTAAGTGGGGAGTGAGTTCCATGTTTTAGCAGCCAGGTATGAGAAGGATCTGCCTCCCATGGTGGTCTTGTTGATGCGAGGTATAGTGGCGAGGGCTTGGCTGGAAGAACGTAGTTGGCGGGAGGGGGTGTAGAAGGACAGTCGTGAGTTGAGGCATTCTGGTCCGATGTCGTAGAGTGATTTGTGTGCGTGGGTTAGCAGTCGGAAAGTGATTCTCTTATTGACGGGTAGCCAGTGGAGGTCTTTCAGGTGACCAGAGATGTGTTCGTTGCGCGGGATGTCTAATATGATCCTGGCTGAGGCGTTTTGGATTCGTTGGAGTTTCTTCTGGAGTTTAGCGGTAGTGCCTGCGTAGAGGGTGTTTCCGTAGTCCAGTCGGCTCGTGACCAGAGCATGGGTGACTGTTTTCCTGGTTTCGGTAGGGATCCAGCGAAATGTTTTTTTGAGCATGCGAAGAATGTTGAAGCAGGATGAGGATACGGCGCTGACTTGTCTGTTCATTGAGAGTGAAGAATCCAGGATGACGCCTAGGTTCCGTGCGTGGTCTGTCGGGATGGGTGCTTTTCCAAGGGCTTCCGGCCACCAAGAGTCGTCCCATGCAGAGGGGGATGTGCCTAAGATGAGGACTTCTGTTTTATCTGAGTTCAGTTTCAGACGGCTGTGTTTCATCCATTCGGCAACTTCTTTCATTCCTTCGTGTAGGTTAGTTTTGGCGGTGCTGGGGTCATTGGTGAGAGAAAGGATCAGTTGAGTGTCATCCGCGTAAGAGATGATGTTGAGGTTGTGTTGGCGGGCGATGGCCGCGAGGGGGCTCATGTATACGTTGAAGAGGGTGGGGCTGAGTGAGGATCCTTGTGGTACGCCACAGATGACTTCAGTGGCCTCGGACTTGAATGGTGGAAGGCGGACTCTCTGGGTTCTTCCGGTGAGGAACGAGGTGATCCATTCAAGTGCTTTTCCTTGTATTCCGATGTTACTGAGGCGTTGTAAAAGGGTGCTGTGGCAAACTGTGTCGAATGCTGCAGAGAGGTCGAGGAGGATGAGGGCGACTGTGTCTCCATTGTCCAGTAGAGTTCGGATGTCGTCTGTTGCTGCGATGAGGGCGGTCTCAGTGCTGTGTTTTGCTCGGAAGCCAGATTGTGAGGAGTCGAGGGATTTGTTGGCTTCGAGGAAAGCGGCGAGCTGGTTGTTGACAGCTTTCTCGATTACTTTGGCCGGGAATGGAAGGAGCGAAATGGGGCGGTAATTTTTGAGTTCGGTGGGGTCCGCTGTGGGTTTTTTCAGAAGGGCGGTGAGTTCAGCGTGTTTCCAGTCTTCCGGGAAGGTGGCGGAATTGAAAGAGCAGTTGATGACGTCTCGGAGGTGCGGTGCTATGACGGAGTCTGCTTTGTTGAAGATGTGGTGAGGACATGGGTCTGTGGGGGATCCTGAGTGGATGGAGTTCATCAGGCGGATGGTGTCCTCAGTGGAGATTGGGTTCCAGTCGTTAAGGGTGTTCACGGGGGGAGAATGTTCAGCATATGGTTGGGTGGGTTTGTCTCCGGGTTGGTTGTTGAAGCTGTTGTGGATGTCTGCAATCTTGTTGTGGAAGAATGAGGCTAGGGAGTCGCAGAGGGCTTGAGAGGGGGTGATGTCGTTGGTGATGGCCGAGGGATTGGAAAATTCCTTGACGATGTTGAAAAGTTCCTTGCTGTTGTGGGCGTTGTTGTCAAGTCGATCCTTGAATGCTGTTTTCTTGGCCTTTCGGATTAGTTGGTGGTGTATGCGGGTGGCGTTTTTGAAGGCGTCCTTGGTGCTAGTGGTTGGGTCTTTTTTCCAGGCCTTTTCAAGGGAGCGGCTGAGTTTCTTGGACTTCTTAAGATCATCGTTGAACCATGAGGCCTTCTTGTTGCCAGGTTTGCTTTGACGTTTTTTCAGTGGTGCTAAGGTGTCGGCGGTGTTGGATAGCCATAGGGTGAGGTTGGCGGCGGCTTGGTTTGGGTTAGAAGAGTGGGCTGGGGTATTTAGAAGGAGCGATGAGGAGATCTGGTCGGTGGTGATTTTGTTCCAGTTTCTTTGCAGAGTTGGTTGGAGGTGGTTGGTGGGTTTTGGCTTGTTGTAGGTGAAGTGAACGCAGCTGTGGTCAGTCCAGAGGAGATCCGTAGTGTGGCTGAAGGAGACATGATTGCTGGAGGTGAAGATGGGGTCGAGTGTGTGACCTGCGATGTGGGTGGGGGAAGTGACCAGTTGTTTAAGTCCGAGGTTGGCGAGGTTGTCCAAGAGGGTGGTGGTGTTGCGGTCGTTGATCTTTTCAAGGTGAAAGTTGAGGTCTCCCAGAAGGATGTAGTCTTTGGAGGGGAGCGCGTGTGGAGTGATGAAGTCCGTGATGTCTTCACTGAATTTTGCGCGGGTCCTGGTGGTCTGTAGAGGAGGGTGCCTCTGAGTGTGGTCTTGGGGTCGATGTGGATTTGGAAGTGGAGGTGTTCGGAGTTGGCGAGGTTGGCGTCAGAGCTGGTTGAGATGCAGATTGATTTCTTATGGACGATAGCGATTCCACCTCCTGTGTGGCCGGTACGGTCTTTGCGAGTGATCTTATAGTCTTCAGGGATGGCAATGGTGATGTCTGGGGCGGAGGAAGCGTTCATCCATGTTTCCGTTAGGAAGGCGATGTCTGGAGAGATGGTGTCTAGTAGATTCCATAGGTCAATGGCGTGTCTGTGGACCGAGCGGGTGTTGAGAAGGATGCATTGTAGGTGGTTGGGGTCGGGAATCTGTGGTGTGGTCGTAGCGGAGATGTTGTCGGTGCCGCTGAATTTGCAGGAGTGGCAGGAGAAAGGTCCATGGGTGTGTCCAGGAGCTGCTTGGACGCAGTTGGGGGCGCGACCGGGGTTAAGGGCTAGGAGGGTTGCGGCATCGTAGGTGATGCGGGAGGGCTGGGAGGGACGGGGGCCAGGGGGTCTGGCGCTGGGCGCGGTCCAGGCGCGGACGGGTGTAGACGGGCTTACCTTTGGCGCACCTTCGGCGCGGGTTGGGCGCGGTCACTGCGCGTGAACGCTGCGCGCGGGAACTACTGTCATATATGGATAGTGAAGGGGGAGGGGCGAGGGCGGCTCAGCTGGGAGGCGGGGCGGGCTGCGCAAGACAACAATAAACAAAATGGAGGAGGGGGGAGCACAACAGAGCGCTTGGGGAGAACGCGCTAATACAGCAGAAAAAGTACAATCACAGGTCAAAGCGCATACAAAGCAAAGCGGCAGCCAGGCACAGCTGAAGGCTATGATCACGATGAAAATTCGACAAAAGCGCTGCTAGCGATACCAGTGAGGCGCTAGGGGCGCTGGGAGCGACCACTCCGGCCAAAGCGTAGAGCGAGTCACAGCGCTTCCAGGTAGGGAAGTACATTCCAGAACTTGAATGGGCCCTGAATATTACGCCCCTGGTTACCAAGGCCAAGGCGGACCTTAGGAGATGGCAAACCCTTCCTCTTAACCCCCTTGGCAGAAGTGCCCTTTTTAAAATGATGGTTCTCCCCAGTTTTTTATCTATTCTACAAAATATTACCTTTCACCTCCAGGGTAGCTGGTTTTGTGAGATTGACGGTACCCTCACCCGTTTTTTATGGGGGTCGGGAGACTGTGAATGCCCCTGGCACACTGCAGCATACCTCCTTATGACGGGGGCATGGGTGTAACCAACCTTCACCTTTACTATCTGGCCACAAGACTCCTTGTGATTCATGACTGGTTCGCGGGCGGCGGGTTCGATCCAGCATACCAGGTGGAACTCCGATCGATGGACTTCCCGCAGCTCCAGGCCTACTTGTATGGGGCCCCCATAACGCAGGTCCTCCCCCCATCATCAGGATGGTTCTCTTGGCTTGGCGCACGGCCCTGCGCAACATGAAATGGGAAGGGAAACTTACCAGACAGACGCCCCTGTGGTGTGGCACTTGGCTGCGAGAGTCTTCGTCTCTCCGGGGACTTCCGTTGGTGGGACCACATTGGAATCTCGCTTCTTGGGACGTCTGGGTTGGGGACCACATCAGAACATTTGCGGATTTACAGCAGCGCTACTCCCTCCATTCCACTCAATTTTATAAATCTCTACAGCTTAGGCATGCGCTCCGGGTGCAAATTCCGTCTCCCACATCCCCCCCAGTATTTAGTCCCCTCGAGGCCCAAGTGATGATGGGGAACCTGGGTAGAGGGGGGTGTCACAGATTTATTGCTCCCTCATGAACAATGGCCCAGCAACTCTAGATTTGTTGCGTGCCCGCTGGGAGGGTTGGATGGGCCCCCTAGAGGATGCGGATTGGAGGGATGCTCTCATGGCCCCCAAGACCTTGACGACCTCCTCCAAGTTGCGTCTAGTCCAACTCTACTACCTACACATTGCATACCTCACCCCAGTGCACCTATACAGTGCCTGTCTGCGGCCCTCCCGACCTGCACGCGATGCAATTAAGCCCCTGCGGACTTCTACCACATGATTTAGCAATGCCCTGTCCTTGCACCATTCTGGGCGGGAGTGGAACTGGAACTCACACAGACCCTGGGCTGGACGGATCCCCATGACCCAGCGCGTTTGATCCAAGATGTGTTTGATGGCCCGATGGCTCTCGGGCCGATAAGCGCTTCCTTGGAACAGCGGTGGCGGTGGCAAAGAGAGATATAGCGGCACTCTGGTCTCAGGTCAAGTCCCCTACTATACAGAAGTGGTGACGGGGGGTAGACTGGTGTGGAACTCAAGAGAAACCCCTCTTTGAAGCGCTGGGCTGCCCCAAACTTTTAAAAAAGATTTGGGGTAACTGGTTCAACCTATTGTCCTAAGGGGTGTGTGTGTTTCATGATTAGCGATAACCTCATGCAAGATTTTACCCTAACAAATTTATTTACAAGTCTCTGTCGTCTCCCCTACGGCTGTTTATTATCCAAATATTGTACTTGATTTTGCTGCCAATGTAAAATTGAGGTTTGTTTTTAAAATCAATAAACTTGATTATCAAAAAAAAAAAAAGATGCAGCGGTACATTTTGCAGCACAGGAGAAGGCCCTTTGCATAGACAGACTGGTCACATTTCTGTTGCTTATTACTATATTTAGTTATTAAACTGGTACTACTAAGGTGTGCCAATGCCCAGACATTGATAACAAGTGTAAAAAGTAAAAAAAAAAAAACTACTACTATTAACAAATGTGTCACGTTACACCTCATAATTTGCCTTTTCTTGCTGCATAATTTGGCCCTCTCTTGTAGCATAATGCCAATGGCCCTGGTTATAGTTAGCTAACTAAAACATTACTTTTTACCAGACCCAACTATAACATTATATTAACCTTTTTTTCCAGTGAATTTCTAGATTTTTCTAAATTTAAAGTAATATCCTATTACCGTACGTGAAGTCAACCCCCCACCGCACATGGCATTTGGACGTGAGCGGCGGTGGTTTGGCTCACAGGAAGCCAAACCCACACTGTGCACAGCCTTTTGCTGTGCATAACAGGGGGTTGGCAACAGGGCCTGGCCTGGGGCCAGGCACTGTAACCAAACCACTTTGTTGCAGCCGATCCCCCCCGCAGGCAGCCAACCTCACACTGCACATGGCCTTTCGTCACACACTGCGTGGGGTTGTCCGGAGGGCCTGACTTGCAGCCAGGTGCTGCATCCCACTCCCCATAGGCAGCCACCCGGATGCAGCCAACCCCACCAGCACACTGCCTTTGCTTGTGCGAAGCATGGGGCTAGCTGCATGGCCTGTCTTGCAGCCAGTCCCTGCTTCAAACTTCCCATAGACAGCCAACCATACACCGCACACAGCCTTTGCTATGCTCAGCATAGGGTTTGCCTTCGAGCCCCGGGGCCAAATTAAAAAATAAGTGAAGGAGGGGCTGCGTGCTCTCCCTTCACGTGCACACCCATTGAAAGGTTAACCTTACATCAGTTCCACCTCAGTCAATTTCCCAATGCTTCCCTCTTGTAAGGTACAACATAAAGCAAGTAGGATAACTCAGGGCTGCCTGAGATGGGCACGGGGAACTGTAAACACAACTCTCCTACCTCTTTCCCTGCTTAGAGCAAACTCTAAAATGACAACAAGGTTGATTTTTTTAGGAGTTCCATGAACGTGAGCTGCAAAATGTCTATCCTGCAGCATTACCACATCCTCAGGAAGCATATGAAGTGGAGGCTGCTGCTTCTGTAGCAGTAAGACTTTCAATGAGGGGCACCTAAATGTCAAGGAAAGACATGAGTCTTCACAGGGTATTGTATGCTGCCATCTGGATCAGGTGTTTAAACAGCTTTTTATACCTATTGTGAGCTTTACAACTTACATTGTATGGCATAAGAACCTGGTCATTATTTTCAAATCCACCCATGTACTTGTTGTTATCAAGTATACAAGTAGGTTTGTGAACTTCGACCATCTGACCCCAAACCGTGATGGAGGAAGTGCTCTCATCATTGTAGTGAGCATGTACACATAATGTTTAGCAGAGAACCAGACTGCGAGCAGTTCGTTGGAAAACAATGCAGTGCTCTGGGTTTTTTGGAGCTTCTTACAAACAAGCACCAGCAGGAATCCTTTGTGGCGACAACAAAAAGTACTGCATGCCACAGTGCCAGCTTTGCACAGCTCAATGTGCTGTAATTTGGCAGCGTTTAGGTTAAGTATTAGCAGAAGACATCTTGTATTTAGAGACCATCTTGTCCATTTTGCGGAATCCATTTTGTATTTCTGGCAGCCATTTTGTTTGGCATGTGCTCGCCATGTGCTCTGTCCTACATTCCTGTTAACTGCTCTTGAAATCTGCCTAGAGACGAGATATATTTAGCCTCTTCTGCTCCACACATGCTCAGTTGAGATTACAGCTGTCCTCAACTTGTAACTGTCAGAATGTGTCCACCAGAATTAGCTAACTGTCAGCCCCTCCCACTTGTTGCCAGCACACTCTCTGTATGACCAGCATTCTGTACTTGTACCGCCTTCATTTGAGCCCCTGTGTGGGTATAAAAGGACCAATCTCCTTCCAGTCATTGTGCTACTTCATGCATTACCGATGGGTGCTGTATGAATGTAGTTCCTCCTCAAGAGGTTTAATAAACTCTGTCTTTTCTATTCCAGTTTCTGTGCCAACTTCTTCCTATTGGTCTGAGAACTCTGTGCAGAGAAGGGTGAATCCCTTGCACTGGTAGGCCTTGCTGAGGCTCCTCACCACAAATTGGCGCTTCTAACGCGGGGCTCATCAGCGACTCGGGTGCCCGAAGGACCGGTCACGACGAAGGATTGGAATCTCGCTTTGGATGCGATCGCTGCCTGCGGAGACCAGAGTCTTGGCACCCAATGCGTTTTTCCTTTCTTTCTGATCTGACCATTCAGGTGGCGCCGGTCCTCGACTGAGATCTCTTCTGTTGATTCGCCATGCAGTGACCATTTGGTCGATTTGAGAACTTGGCAGTTGGAACCTGGACACCATTTGATTGGTAAGAGCCGTTCTGCGGCACTTGCTGTTGGTTTGACGCCTTTGATTGGTAAGGTAGTTTAGAAACACTTACTGCGGCTTTGTTTGTATGATTGGCCAATATTGAATCTCGTTTGATAAATATATATGTGTTGCAATACATATAGGCAGGTAATGAGGAGATTTTTCTCTATTTTTAATTTGTTTGAATGGCGCAACGTACGAAGAGTACTTTAAGCGCTACTTTGATCATAATACTGCATATTCTGCACTATTTTTGGCATGCCTGTTTCCAGCACACTTCGTAGGATGTGTTGCTTCTGTAGTGGTACCAATTTGAGACTTGACGAAGCACAACCGGCCCTCCCGGAGGGAACGCCTAATAGGGACATGTATGTTAAGTATTGTATTTCTTCCATAATGTACAGCACGTTATGGAATAAAAATACTTGTAAATATCCTGAGTTGCGTTGGCCTATGCATGGGTCATTTGATTTGCGAAAGATTCAGTATGTGGAGCAACAGATGTTTAAGCGAAAGGCTAGGCAAGATATGTTTGACTGTGTACGAATGTGGGAGAAAGAAGTGCGTAAACGAATGAAGCGTGAGCAAGCCTTGATTGAAAAAGAACAGCGAGAGAGTATCCATGCGAAAGCATTGGAAATGAAAAATAGGGAAATTAAAGAGAGGGAAGATAGGGAGCGTCATTTACAGGTAAATGGCCAATACACTGTTCGTAGACCTCTTTATCCTATTCTTAATAAACCCCAAGATGACTCTCTTATTAGATCATTGTCCGCCTCCGTATACTCTTCCTTCTGCTCCTTATGAGTCAGATGAGGACTCTTCTACAGACCAGGACAAAGCTAGAGAAACTCGCTTAATGTTATCTGCTGAACGTGCGTCTCAGATTAGATCTGCTGCACGTAAAGCCGTTCGTAGTACTTCTAGATAGTATAAAAAGTTGGCAGGAAAGGTAGCAGATATATTTTACTGAGGTGTTCGCTGCAGAGGTTATTGAACGATTTAGGAAACATTTGGTAGACATGGAGCCCGATGATGTAGCAGCTGATTGTAAACAATTACGTGACGGTCTTTTTGTCTTCTCCCAGGTGGCTGACACGATCAGACCCTTGGTTAAACTGCGTGTTGAAGCAGCCCGTTTGCGAGAGGAGAAAAAGGCAGCAGACGCAGCTGCACCAACATCTCAGATATGCATGGCACGAACTTCTACTCTTGAAACCGATAAGAATTTTGTAATTAATGTGAAACCCATGCGGGAAGCAGCACCTTTATATGTTCCTCCTAAAGGAACTGGTAATAATGATGATAATACTTCTGTAGATGCTAAAGGATATTTAATTTTGTAATTAGGTTTACACTCCTTGGAATAGAGCAGATGTTATGGCCCTTAAAAATGCATTGCCTGATCCGCGAAAGAATCCAGCAGATTTTTATGAGGAACTTGAGGGTGCAATTAGTTCTTGTACTATGACTTTGCCTGATATTGATTTGTTTTTTGGATTAATATTACCGCCTGATATGTGGAGAACTGTGCGTAAAATTGACGACCGTGCGACATTTGGAGCATTATGGTAAGATTTAGAGCAGTTAGATGAAGATAGAGAACCTGCACAGACAGTGTCAATTAATTTTAGATCTTCCGGCAGCTATATTAGTTAAGCTGAAGACGATTATTTCCCCTAAAAAGATAGATTAAACTGTATTAGCATTGTGTAAGCAAAAGGCAGATGAATCAGTTTCAGATTTCTTTACACGCTTTGAAGAGGCATTCCACGATTTTAGTGACCAGTCATTAACAGATGACACGGGTAGGCATCTGTTTGTCGATAAATATGTCGCAAACCTTTTGCCAGGAATAGCTAGTCACCTAAAGGCGAGTGAGAGTTAATGGACTACCTCTTCTTCTGTTTCTCTCCTAACCATGGCTCAGTATTATGAGCGAAAAGAATAAGAAGCTAAAAATAATGAGGATAAAAAGTCTAAAGAGTTGGAAACAAAGGTTATGTTAGCTCAAGCTTATGGCCCACCTTCTAGAGGTAATGATAGAGGCGTACGTGGATCTTATGGTTCGTCTTTTCCTCCTTATACTTGTTCGAATTTGTCTGTTGATCAGTGTGCGTACTGCAAGAAATTTGGACATTGGCTTTCTGACTGTCCAGTACTACGTGCTCAGCAGGGTTCACGTGGTCGGGGAGAAATGAGAAATCGTTCAGGATATTCAGGGCCTAGAGGAAGCACAAATGATTGTGCTGGGTTTGATGCAACTACACGTGGACAGGAGGGGTCTAATACTTTTGACAGAAGGAACCAATATCAAATGTGACTATGTGCCGTCTGATTTTCAAGATTCTGCTTATGCTTGGGATTGCCTAGGATGGGGTAAGGAATCAGCTGAAGTTCCAGTAGATCAGAGGGGTACCTATGTTACAGCACATTTTTTGGGTTCTACTGATCAGTTTCTGGTTGATACAAGAGCTACTTGTAGCGCCTTGTCTAAACAATTGGTTCCAAGGGCTCCCCTGTCTGGCTTAACCATTACATCAAAAGGTTTCGATGGAACACCTTCCCTTAGCCCATTATCACAACCACTCGCATTTCATGTTAAGTTTTCTGCTCCATGTCTGTTTTTGCTTTCTCCAAACACACCAGACAATATTGTGGGTCTTGATATGCTTAAATATTTCAGAGCTACGATACGATGTTCTCCGGAAGGTGCACAGGTTATTTTGAATGACAACTACCCTGTGATTGAGAGATCCTGTATTTTTAAAGAGGACATTGCACTAGCCTCACTCCCTAGTACTTTGTGGGCTACTTCAGACACCGATGTAGGGCACATGATTATTCCGCCAGTGCATATTAGTGTCAAGGAGGGTGTTTCATTGCCAAAACTGCCTCTGTATAAAATTTTTCGAGAAGGAGAAGAAGCACTCACATGTATTGTACAAGTCTTGATCAAAGTAGGGGTCATAGAAGAAGTTCCTTACAATGTTTGCAATAGTCCGATTGTTCACATTTTGAAAAAAGATACTGACACTAGGACTTATAGATTTATCATCGATTTGAGAGAAGTCAACAAGATTGTAGTACCGCAGTACCCTGTGGTTTCTGACATAACAACACTACTTACTTTGGTTCCTCCGACAGCAACTACATTCTCTGTTATAGACTTGAAGGACCCTTTCTTTTTTATTCCTATTCATTCTGATAGCCGATATTTGTTGGGGTCACTTTGAATTATCGATCGTATAGATTTTGTAGAGTTCCTCAAGGCTATACTGAGAGTCTAGTATTTACAGTCAAGCATTGAAGAGACAGCTTGATTCCTTTACTTTACCTGAAGGAGTGGCTCTCATACAATATGTTCATGACATCCTGTTGGCAGCTGATACGCCTGAACTATGTGAAGAGTGTACTTTGTCTTTGCTTTCTTTTCTTGCTACACACCATCATAAAGTGTCGCGAAAGAAATTGCAATATTGTAGACCGAAGGTGACCTATTTAGGACACACTCTGTCTAAGGAGGGCCGTGCACTTACACCAGATCACATTCAAGCAATTTTAGACACACCAGTACCTTCCACACAGAAAGATGTCCGTGCATTCATTGGTTTGAGTTTGTTTTGTAGGCAATGGATATTGGGCTTTTCACACATTGTTAAACCCCTGCTAGCGCTTCTGACTAAAAACACTCTGATCCTCCTTCTATGGACGGATGAATGCCAAAATGCTTTTCGTCAGTTAAGACGAGCTCTTGGCTCTGCACCAGTGTTAGGCACACCAGATTACACAAAAGCTTTTACACTCTATGTACATGAGAAAGATGGATGTGCATTGTCAGTTTTAGTACAGACACACAGGGACAAACAACGTCCTTGCGCATACTTTTCTGCAGTTCCTGATCCTGTTGCTCGTGCGTTGCCTGAATGCTTCCGTTCAGTTGCAGCAACAGCTGTGTCCATACGTCAGAGTGAAGGGATAGTTTTGTCACACAAACTGTTGGTGCTAGTACCCCATGCAGTAGATACCCTTTAGAATCAGACTAAGACACAGCACTTAACTAGTGTACGTTTGACGGGATACAAATTGGCACTGTTAGCACCTCATATTACCTTGAAGAGGTGTGTGACACTGAACCCAGCTACTTTGTTGCCATATCCTGCGACTCAGTCCCAGTCAAAGGAACCTCATGATTGTATATTCCTTACTGAGGAACACAAAAAGGGTTGCATCGATTTGCAAGATACGCCCCTTCCAGATGTAGATGGGGAACTGTGGCTTGATGGGTTCTGCCTGAAGTTATCAGATGGCACGACTTCAGCTGCTTATGCAATTACCACGCTTGAGACAGTAGTGGAAACAGCTCGTATACCTCAGAAGTCGGCTCAAGCAGCTGAACTAATAGCTTTGACACAAGCATGTGAGCTTAGCACTGACTTGTGTGTGTACATTTACACGGATAGCTGCTATGCTTTTGGAGTGGTCCATGATTTTGGCCTACTCTGGAAGGAAAGAGGCTTTCTTACATTCCACGAGATGCAGATAATGCACGGAGAATTAGCACATAACCTCTTGACCGCACTTACATACCCAAAGAAAGTTTCTATTATGAAGTGTAGTGCACACAAGAAAATCATTGACAAAATAGGACAAGGCAATGCCTTTGCAGATCACGTAGCTCATGAAACTGTGATGCAACGAAGCACTAAATCTATGTACGTAGTGAAATCACAAGCTGAACGTTGGCAAGACGCTAGAGAGGAAGTATTGGATATACAAAGATCTGCTTCTGTGGAAGAGCTTGAGCAATGGGCTAAAAAAGGAATGTTAGACGATGAGGGTAGTTGGCATAACAAAGAAATGAATAAGTGGAAATTGCCTGCAGCCTATTTACAACCTATGGTTCAAATGGCACATGGGCTGGCACATGAAGGAGCTCTAGCAATAACTAAATTGCTTACGCAAGTTTGGGAGCATCCCGAAATTGCCAGCACAGCTAAAAGAGTAGTACAGTCCTGTTTGATCTGTTGGCAGTATAATTCTGGAAAAGGGACACGGACTCCTACAGGAGGGTTTGCTACACCAACCGCACCTTTTGAAGTCTTGCAGATGGATTACATCCAACTTGAACGCTGCAATAATCTAAAATATGTCCTAGTGGTGGTATGTGCTTTTAGTAAATGGATAAAGGCATACCCTACAAAGGATAATACTACTCTTACTACAGCAAAGGTGCTTCCGAAGGAGTATTTCCCTAGATATGGTGTTTGTAAGCTTTTGTGGAGTGACAACGGACCTCATTTTATTGGGCAAGTTGTTGAGCATGTCCTGAAAGGGTTAGGGATCAAATAGAAATTCCATACAGACTTCCACCCACAATCAGCAGGATTAGTGGAGAGGTACAATTCTACTTTGAAACTAAAGTTGGCGAAAATACTGGCTTCCACGTCTTTGAAGTGGCCAGATGCACTCCCTTTGGAATTGTTGTCCATAAGATCGATACCACATTCACAATCAGGTCTTACCTCCTATAAGGTGGTGTTTGGGAGACCGATGACTATTTGGGGAGTTCCTAAGCCACGCCCCATACATGACGTTCCTTGTGTTCTGATGAATGATTATTTGGCACAGTTAACCGACCGTTTGATTTCTATTCATATTCAGGTTCGAGAAGTGCTTCCTGACAGATCTACAGGTGAGGCCCACGAACTCCGTCCTGGCGACTATGTGATGGTCAAGGTCTTCGATAGATCGAACAGCCTGGAACCGAGGTGGCGAGGTCCAGAGCAGGTGCTTCTGACTCCAAGGACAGCAGTTCGAGTGACAAACAAGAAGAACTGGGTCCACAGCACGCACTGTAAGCATGTGTCGCCTGCCTTGGTGGAACCTGCTGCGCTGACCGACCATTGAGAGATTCTGGAGACTGAGAAAGGTCAAGCTATCTCACCTGACGAATCTGCAGAAATCTTCCCGGACCACACGATTACTGGAGCATCGCGATACCACTTGAGATCGAGGAAAGAATCTGCAGCATTGAACGAGACTGGCTGAGCTACCGCCCTGGGTTTGTGAAACGGAATGCCGATATGACAGGGGGGGCAGGGGGATCAGCCCTGCATAGTGTAGTGACATCCGTCTTGATCTTCGGTGAAGAAATCAGTGGCTGCCCAAGGGATAAGAGCTCTAACGATTGTTTTCAACGACTTTTAGAAAGATCAATCATCACTGTTGCTGAAATGAATAACAAAATAATAATTTGTGCTGTAGGGTTTGTTTTGCCCTGGTGGTTATGGCAATAATCACCTGGTTTGTTGAGAAAGTGGCTCCTGCTCGACAGCTTTTCGTTGCCACTACTACAGCTTCAGTGGAGCACCATTATAATACCCTTCCCTATCATGAGCAGAATCATCGACAATCCTACCTGAATAACACATTATTATTTTTATTATTATCATTATGTTTCTTATATAGCGCCTGAATCGACCCCTGAAGGGGTATCTCCGCGCTTGCCTTGGGAATCCGTCCTGGCTTTTCCCTGTGAGATAGCCCCTACAGGGCATCCCCAAGGTGAAAGCCAGGCATCCCGCCGCGGGGGGCCGTTGTGGAGATTAAGCAAGCTTAATGCCCAGAGTTGCAGAGTTTGAACCCATGATTAGGTCAGGCACCGAAGCGAGAATTATCGAGTCCATGGACATTTGAGCTCAAGACCCATGATGTTGCATCATACACACAATGCCACGAATACTACCAATTGTTGGGTGTGTGGGATGATACCTGCACATCAAAAGAAAGGAGGAACGCCTTTTATTCCTCTACCGTTTTCCCATAATGGTTTATGTCAAGCTTGGTATGCCCTTTTGTTTGCTTCCGGAAAGCCCTCAGTAGGTGGAATTATCTTTCGTTTGAATAAAGTATGCTACCAAGATGAAGATGGTCATCCTCAAGCTAAAGGGACTAAATGGGAATAGGAAGAGTACCAACCAGACAATATTTCGACACCATATGTCTTCACAAATATGAGGAACATTAAAGACAATGGACGTTTTGTAATTTCAGTGACCAGAGCTAAAGCAGAACTGTGTATAAGTAGTGCTGGAAGAATTCCAGTAGGACGGAGTGAATGTATTTTGACATTGACTATTGAAGGTTCTAATAACAGCAGTTTTACGTCTTCACATAATACTTATTTTGTAAGTGGTAATAAAGGATACTATCAATTACCTGTTGGGTGGTCCGGGGTATGTTACATAATTTGTTACCACCCGTGTTCTTGGCCCCTCCATCATGTCACCTGAAATTAAAATTGTATAATGACATTTCCAAGAATAGATATAAACGAACAATAAGTACAGATGAAGTTGACCAGACAGATACCACTTTGCAACAATATGTCGATTTTAATTTGGGTTTGTTCTTCTTTGTGGGTGCTGCATTGAATAGCAGAAAGATCAGACGATTGACTCTTGTTGTGGCAGCTGTCAGCAATCAGACACCGATGGCACTTGGGAACATTACAGAGGAACTACAAATTGCGAGGATTGTAGCACTCCAAAATAGGATGGTGCTAGACGTGATCTTGGCTGATCGAGGTGGTGAATGTCGTATCATAGGTAGCAGTTGCTGTAAATTTATACCAGATCACTCACCATCAGTATATGATGCAATAGGGGACGTGGCTTGGAGGCCAATGGAGCTGGCTGCGTGAGCACCGAGCTCCGTGCTGATCCCCATATAATCCTGTATTGAACAGGCCTCTGGGACCCTCCTGGAGTGCCAGGAGTTACTGGTGGAGGGTGGCCCTGCCCGGGAGCCTGCCCGATGACAGAGAAAGTGTGGTGAGGGGCTCCGGGGCCTTTTCCTGGCCCGTGGTTACAAAGACGAAGGAGGCGCAAAATGGCAGCGGGACTGGTGACGAGAGCCCGGGCCTTACCCTGAAGGAAGGCGGAGTCGTCGGAGGCTTGGGATGACTGCGGCCGAGGCTACTGGAGATCGGAGCTGAGGGGCTAGGCGTGGAACGGCAAGTGGATACAGCCACCCCGGGTGCATCCAGTACGATCCAGTGCTGTGGCGGACGGAGGCAGGGTGACTGTGCCACTGAAAGTCGGCGATCGGAGGCACAGTGAGCTTGGCGACCCGGAGGCTCTGTGGAGGCCCCCAGAGCTCCGGAATACTACAGGGGTGGAGAGCGGGGAATAGAAGAGCAGAGGAGCCATTCCATCCTCCCGCCTGTCCCGCTTGAGTGCAGACTGTTCCGCGGCCCTTGGCGGTGGAGGCGGTCGAGAGGCAGGGGGGCGGCTGTGGCCTACGGGCGTGGCGGAGGCGGGGGGCGTGGGCTTAAAACAGGAGCCCCGTTGTGGAGGATTGCGGCGCACCTATCTGGCTGAGGACATTGGGAAGACCCTGGTATCCACACAGGCACTTCCTGAAGGGGAGACCCCAGCTGCGCAGGCCATATCACACAGAGGTGCGCAGCATAGAACGGAGGGAAGACAAAGCCAATGCCCTGAGTGAGGAGACCAATGGGCAGAGTGATTACAGCTGCAATACATGCCACACATGTAAGAGAGGAAAAGGCGCCCATACTGGTGGCTTGTCTAAGGAGGGTGCGTGGGCTGATGGGAACAGAGTTGAACTTGACGCCGGGAGAGGAGGGGGCACTGAGCAGGGCGGCGAGCAGCATGGCAGAATCACTCTTACTTTGGGGAGAGCGCACCCATAGCTGGACCCCCCCGGCTTGGCAATCGCCAGGAACTACCCCCCGCAGGTGTGGTCGGAGATCTGGGGAAACCCGGGATAGTTAGCTGCTGATTCTCATAGACCGGTGGGCAGGAGCGGTTAAATCTCGCATCGAACCATTGAGACTGCTGAAGGTGGTCGTACTTGCTGGGTGAAGGGCCTGGACTCTTGTGGGACAAACGCGGGAGGCGATACTGGTCTGGGAACTTGAAAAACAGCGGAGAGCGCACCGGCACCTTGTTAACACTTAGGGGTATTGAACATGGGAAAACCAAGAGGGAAGCTGGGCGGAGCGGCCCAGCCGCAGGAGGGAGAGCTGCAGTCGCTGCCTGAATTGGAGGGAGCGGAGGAGGCCCGTGGACCCCCAATTTCAAAAGCAGTTCAATCGTATACTAGCAGCGATTGCCGATTCACGTACAGCGCTGCAATAGGACATTGCACAGGTGGCGACGGGGCTAGGTTTATTGTGGGCAGACCATTCTAAACTGGTGGACAGAATGAAGCAGGTGGAAGGGAAATTGCAGGAGGTGACGCCGGCCCAAAAGGTACTGGAGAGCAAGGTGGCGGAAGCGCTGGATCGAATTCAAGCGCTGGAGAGGCAAGCAGAGTATGCCGAAAGTTGCAATAGACGGAACAATATATGCATGGTAGGCTTGCCAGAAAAAGTGGAGGGGTCAGATATGGTGCAGTATCTGGAGCAGTGGTTGAAGACAGTGGTGGCGGCAGAGGTTCTATCTCCTTTCTTCACACTGGAGCGCGCACACAGGGTGCCTGCCAGGACGACCCCCGCGCCCAGTGGTAGCTAGGCTTTTACATTATAAGGAACAGGATTTATTGCTACTGAAGACGCGGACTGAAGGGCCGTATCAGGTCAATAATGGCAGAGTGACCATATTCCCCGATTATACTTTGGAGATCCAGCGCCGTTGAACCTCATTCTTGTCAGTGAAAAGAGAGCTGCGGTCAGAAGGTATTCAGTACTCGTTGCTGTTCCCTGCGAAGTTGAAAGTAATGCTGGATGGTGGTACGACACTCCAGAAGACGCTTGGGAGTGGCTGGAAACATACAGAGCAGGGGCTGATCGGGCGGAGCACGCTTACAGGAGCTCTCTGAGGGACTACCTCAGCGTGAATCGCAGCACCTTCGGCGTAGGCGGCTGAAAGTGCGAAAACCGTCGCAGGCCTTGACAGCGTTGGGAAAACAAGATGCATTGGAAGCAGTGTCGGTGTTGGCTAGGAGTCGGACATTGCAGTCGCTGGAGAGTACAGATACGGAGAGGGACAAAACACAGTCAGAAACGGAAATGTCAGAGGTTGGGAGTGTTTGGATGCCGCAGGTCACTCTGGCCACAGCTCATGGACTAATAGATGAGTGACAGCTCGAATACCGGGTGTTGGAACTAGTGGACGGCTGAGAGGGTAGAGAGTGGATTGCGTGTTATGCTGTGGTAAAGTGTAGTAGTAATAAGCTTTATTTCGATATAAAAACATATCATAAAAGCAGAACATCATAGCATAAAAACTATTTAGCAATAATCAGAACAAAGCAACTTACAGTTCATTTTATCGATAAAAACATCTCATCGTTTACACGAGAAAAGCATTAAATAGATAAGGATAAGAAGGGACACTTTATTGGATCGTCAGTTGTTTAGCAGTTCTTATGCGCCAAGCCCAGCCTAGGAATTTTGCCAAACAAATGGCAAAAAAAGGTCTAGCATCTGAAAGCAGTATTCTTATAGCTTCCAAATGTGAGCGAGTTCCCAGGCTCCTACAAAGAGGCTTCAACCACCTCCGTCTAGGGGCCACATAGGCTCTACACTCAAACAACAAGTGTGCAACAGATTCAACTTTTAGCTCACAGAATGGGCAGAAGGGTACAGTTTGCAGGGGTGGTTTCCAGGTAGAGGTAAACTGGCATAAAGGTAAAACCCCGACCCTGAATTTAAAATACAGTGCCCTGTCGTTTGAATTGTGGATCAGATCCAAATATGGTTCCCTAAAGGGGATGTCTTTGACCATCAAGAAATTGGCAACAGATTTTGGATGATTTGTTTTGCCTACTCTCTCATTGTCCACCCATGACCAATAGGCCTTCTTCAGTTCTTGTTTAGGAGGTGCTGTTTTATTTTCCCACGCAGCTCCTAAACCCAGCATGTACAGAACCCTCCTGACCTCCCTGAGCCAGGCAACCTTGTGCCAACCAGGTAAGGACAGTACATCTTTTAGGGCATCTGCATAGCTGTGGAGTTCGGGGACATTCCAAATTCTGGACCATAGTAATAGAGGGCGTAGTTTAGCTTGCTCACAGATTGGGCGGGTACCTGCGTCGAGCAAAAGGGGGATTGTAGGAGTGCTCTGGGGTAACCTCATCAGATCTTTATGAAATTTATTTTCTAAGTGGGCCAAGGTGTCCACTCTCTGGGTACCCCAAAGTTCTGCACCGTACAGTGCTGCACTCACAACCCTACCCCTGTAAATAACGAGAAGTGCCCCAATAGGTTTTATGGAGGAAGCACGCTGTTCTTTAAGTAAAGCACCAACAACCCTCTTATGGGTTAGAAACACTTTTTGGTGGTGCGCCTTCCAGCTCATACTATCACTAAGACGTATGCCCAGATAGTCAAATTCTTTGACCCGTTCTAATGTGACAGAGTCTAGAGCGGGGGGTTTAACAGATTTCTTAGGGGGGTTGAGGACAAGAAATTTGGTCTTACCAATGTTTATGGCCAATCCCTTGGTGTCACAGAAGGCCTTAAAGCTGGAAAGTAATGACTGTATGCCTGCAGGTGATTTCGAAATCAGAAGGGTGTCGTCCGCAAACAGGAGCGTCAGGATTTTCCTTCCAGCCAGGGATGGTGCATCTGCAGGATGTTGGAGGAGGTGCTCCACCACTCCGTTGACGTAAAGCGAGAACAGAGTGGGGGCAAGCACACATCCCTGGCGGACGCCCCTGTCTACTGGGATACGCAGTGTTTTTTCTCCCTGGGCACCCCATCTGATTTGGGCAAAATTATTGTCATGAAATTTTATAAGCAAGGCCAGCAAGTAGGGAGGTAGACCTAACCCATCGAGGACCTTCCACAATAATGCTCGTGGGACCAGGTCGAAGGCTGTTTTTAAGTCTATAAAGACTAAGTATAAGCTGCCCCCTCCTAGCACCACTACTTTCCAAAAGAGCATTAAGAGGCGGAATGTCTGCTCGATGGTGCCTGTCCCCGTTCTAAAACCCGCTTGGAAATCAGAGAGTATCTGATTTTCGTCCACCCACTCCAGAATCCTGCCCAATACCACTTTCCCCGCTACCTTTTGCGTCGAATCCAGCAAACTGATGGGGCGGTAATTAGCTGGGTCTTCCCTGCAGCCTTTCTTGAAAATGGGGACGACTTCAGCGCCCCTCCAAGAGTCAGGGAAAGACCCCCCCAACATAACCTCATTGAGAAGTGCAGCAATTAATCTGCTCCAGAATAGGGGATTATTTTTTATCAAATCGCCCGGGATCCCATCAGGGCCTGCCGCTTTGTTAGGAACAATACACCTAATTGCCTTCTCTACTTCCAAGGTGGTGAATAAACCTTCATTTGGTGGGAGATCTGAGGGGCTGGGCAGTGGGACCAGGTCTGATTGTGGAGGCCCTGTAGGAGCCGAATACAGTTTCAAAAAATGGGCAAACCAAGCATCGCCAGGGATATTATGAGTCAATTGTTGGTCAATGGGCTTTTCTCTTGATCTTAGCAAGTCCCAGAACCCTTTAGCATCTTTCCTTGTGCTCGCCTCCGTTAGATCGCGCCAGAAGTTGGAATCATATGTCTGCTTGGCCTCGGTCACAAATTTTCTATAAAGTTTCCTTGCAGACCTGATGTTAGCTTGGTCTTTTCCTTTCACTGCAGCCACAAGATCACCCTTAGCAATTCGACATTTAGATGTAAACCACTTTTCGCTTGTTCTAGGAGCTCCTTTTGAAGCAGTTCTGGAGCTGGGTTTGGGAATGGTAAACAGCCCACTTAGTGCCGTTATAGTCTCTGTAAATAACGATAAGACCATCTTGCTAGTGGGATTTGTGATGTCAAGCCGAGGTTCAGCCTCTGATAAAATGATTCCGGCTTGTGTCATCCTTGCCTCATCTGCTGAGACTCTTGCCCATTTCAGACGTCTGCCACAGTTTGAGGGAAGAATCTCATGTGAAGCTTTCCATGTGTGATCAGGAGTTTCTTGATTCCCCGTTTGCCAAGGGACAAAGATAGTTAAGGCAAGAGGGTTGTGGTCGCTATCACAGGTCTCTATAACCTCCATGTCGTGATGGTATGGCCAGAGGTTATAGTTGACCATGATAAAGTCAATTCTGGATGAGTGACCCGTCCTATTGTATGTATGGGCACCCATGGGATCTGATTTAGAATGCCCATTCGTTGCTCTCAGGTTGTACTCCATGCAGAGAGCGTTTATATCAATCGCGCTTTGTGTCCATTTAGGGATCGGCTCAAGGTTCAAGATAGGGATACCCCTCCTGTTATCCTCATCATTGGTATCCAGAATGTCTTCTTTAGCTAAAGGCTCAAAACAGCAGTTAAAATCGCCTGCTAGAAGGACAAGGGAATCAGCGTCGCAGGCAGCCAAGTTGTTGCTTAAGCCTAGTGGATTTAGAGATCCTCCACTCCTGTTGCCCCTAAGGTAGAGATTGAATAGTTCTAATTTCCTTCCCCCTTTGTAGTGTAGTGATATCCATTGAAGGTCAGATGTTTGAGTGGTCCTTTGGAAAACACTAAGATCTAATGCTATGCTGATCCAAATAAGAAGACCGCCGGACGGGCGTCCTTTAGAACCTTGGTGATGTACAGCCGGGACATAGAAGGTCGAAAAACCCACTCTATGTCTTGGTTCCTGGCACCATGTTTCCTGTAGCAAACAAATGTCATAAGGTGCCAGGAAGGTATTCCATTCCGGGATATCAAAGTTGCGTGCGAGACCAGCCACATTCCAGCTTAGGATCTTCAGTAAGGGTTCACCAGATGCAAGGTTTTTAGGTGAATGGATAAGTAAAGGAGGGTTTACCACAGCCGGTACAGTTGGTCTTGGAAGAATCTCAGTCTGGAGGAAAGCTGGGGTTGCGGCTCTATCAGGCGGGTCGATCTCCATTAAATTAGTTTGTACAGGAGGAGGGGGGATCGAGCAGAGTAGATCTGTCCTCATTTCCACTCTTTTGCAATCTAGAGTAATCACTTTAGTTGGTTCCATGTCACGGGGCAAGCTGTTCAGAAGCCCGCCTTGGCTAGTTAGAAGGCCGTGGGTTAGATTTCCAACGATGTCTACATCCTGAAGTGTCGTTGCTTTTTCCAGTTGTGGGCAGACTGGGAACATAGAGAGTCAATCGATCTCCTCTAGGCCACCAAATCTATTGTAGGTTGAGAGGCCATTCCAGTGTAAAAGAGTATTCTTTTGCCTCATAGAATGGGTGTTCCATGGGTGATGCTGCACCAAAGACCAGTTATCAGCTTGGGTGTGGGCTTGACGTGGAGGGTAAAAATAGGTTAGCGGCCTTGGTATGACTAAGGATTCTTCGCTGGTTGGCCAGGAACAGATGTGGTGTGCCGTGTGTGGGTCCTCGAAAGTCACAACTACACAGTCCCCTGGCTTAGATTTCTTTGTTGGACCCACCCAGGGTGTTCTACGGACCATCATTACTCGGCTTCTTCTACCATTGGGAATCGGCCTGTTGACGTTGAGCCAATGCATAATTTTATTTTTCAATGACCAGTGGTTTTCGTGTTGATCAATGCCGATCACAGGAACGCCTGTCAACACGACCACGTAGTCATTGGCCTCTGGGGGAAGGTCTATGTAGCCTCCTCTAAAATTATCTTTTGGACGAGGGCCCTGGGTTTCAACAGGATGGGGTCTAGTAGGTACTCCCGAATTTGAATTTGCTTTATGAGGCTTGGAGTTCCGTATGGGAATCTGTGGTTTGGAGGCCTGAGGTTTAGCGGTTATGGAAACTTGATCCACGGCCACAGTCCTCGGTTTAGGAACAGGCCTTGCAGCAACAGGCGCTGGTAGGGGGTGCTGCTCAGCTTGCGAGACGGGAGCTGACGAATGTGGGTCAGTTGGGGACAAGCCCTGATGTTCAAGACTTCTCAGGCCGAGAGTGGCCAGAGCAATAATGCTCTTCTCCATCTCGTGTAGATTGTTTTCTATCCTCGACAATCTTAAGTCAAGTGGAGAGAGAAGTTTTTTTAATGTTTCCCAGACTTGGTCTATAAATTCCTTATCATTCTTACCCAGGTCCTGTGCCTGCGCGCCCTCATCTTCTAGGGTGGTAGTAACTAGACCCTCTCCCTTGCTTTGGCATGATGGCTGTGTGTTCGAGGAACACTCAGGTAAAACATTACATGCCGGAGCGTTAGTCATTGTCAGGCGGTGAGAGACTGCCACTTTTGCCTTTTTACGAGAATAGGCTGAGCGTGATTGGCGTTTTCTTTTAGGTTGTGTACCACTAACGCAGGAAATGATTGGGAATACTTGGGGAGGTGGATTGAGGGTAGGAGTCTGGGCATGAGAAGGTGCCGGGCAATTTGTCCCTTCTACAGTACGTAGTTGCTCTAAGGGCGGAGTGAAGGTAGAAAGGATCGGGGGCTGGTGTACATCGGCCTGAGTGGTGATACTATTAGGGCGGATAGGGCGTTCTGGAGTAACAGAAGAGGCTATATGGCCTAAGGATGATTTTTTTGAGAGTGCAATTACTTGGGACAACCTTCGTGCAGCTACTAATTCTAGGGATACCCGGGTTTGAAGTTTAGATATTTCTTCATCTATGGCTATATTTGTGCGGGTAATGAAGTCGTCCATGGGGCCACAGATTTGTGAAACACCTTTGGAGGCCTTGCTGCGTGTCACCCTAGTGCTCATGGTGTTTAAGGTGGAAAAAGGGTCGTTACTCAACTTATTAATTAAGATGTTACAGTTTGAGCTAGCCTATATCAGCACGATGATACAATAAGCAGGTTGGGAGCAATAAGGGGGGTGGGCCAGGGCCGTCCGCTGCCGTCCTCGAACGGCCTCAAACGGCCCGCTCTTAGCCCGGTCTTCGCCCCGAGCTGCGTCCCGCGCTGCGGGAGATTGCGTCTATTATGTAGGAGGAGCGTTAGGCGGGGGCGGGCCAGCAGGGAGAGCGGACCGTCCGCTGTTCCCCGGTCTCGCAGGGACTCCTGGTCACTGGAGTCCCTGCACGCTCGCAGCCCCGCCGAGCCTCTTACCCGGACCGCCTAGGGAGACCTCCTTGATGACCGCTGTGCACACCAAGCCGATGCGGCACCCGCAAAGCGGGTGCGGCGAGAAGTGGAGCCGGTCTGCAGGGTACGTTTTTCCTTCCACACACCGTCAGTTTCCCAGTGCCTGCGTTGTCGTATTAGAACTAGTGTCCCACAGGTGCAGGGTAGAACACGCCTTTAAGCAGCTACGATGGGCGGGGGCGGGCCAGCCGGGAGAGCGGACCGTCAGCTGTTCCCCGGTCTCGCAGGGACTCCTGGTCACTGGAGTCCCTGCACGCTCGCAGCCCCGCCGAGCCTCTTACCCGGACCGCCTAGGGAGACCTCCTTGATGACCGCTGTGCACACCAAGCCGATGCGGCACCCGCGAAGCGGGTGCGGCGAGAAGTGGAGCCGGTCTGCAGGGTACGTTTTTCCTTCCACACACCGTCAGTTTCCCAGTGCCTGCGTTGTCGTGTTAGAACTAGTGTCCCACAGGTGCAGGGTAGAACACGCCTTTAAGCAGCTACGATGGGCGGGGGGCGGGCCAGCAGGGAGAGCGGACCGTCAGCTGTTCCCCGGTCTCGCAGGGACTCCTGGTCACTGGAGTCCCTGCACGCTCGCAGCCCCGCCGAGCCTCTTACCCGGACCGCCTAGGGAGACCTCCTTGATGACCGCTGTGCACACCAAGCCGATGCGGCACCCGCGAAGCGGGTGCGGCGAGAAGTGGAGCCGGTCTGCAGGGTACGTTTTTCCTTCCACACACCGTCAGTTTCCCAGTGCCTGCGTTGTCGTGTTAGAACTAGTGTCCCACAGGTGCAGGGTAGAACACGCCTTTAAGCAGCTACGATGGGCGGGGGGCAGGCCAGCAGGGAGAGCGGACCGTCAGCTGTTCCCCGGTCTCGCAGGGACTCCTGGTCACTGGAGTCCCTGCACACTCGCAGCCCCGCCGAGCCTCTTACCCGGACCGCCTAGGGAGACCTCCTTGATGACCGCTGTGCACACCAAGCCGATGCGGCACCCGCGAAGCGGGTGCGGCGAGAAGTGGAGCCGGTCTGCAGGGTACGTTTTTCCTTCCACACACCGTCAGTTTCCCAGTGCCTGCGTTGTCGTGTTAGAACTAGTGTCCCACAGGTGCAGGGTAGAACACGCCTTTAAGCAGCTACGATGGGCGGGGGGCGGGCCAGCAGGGAGAGCGGACCGTCAGCTGTTCCCCGGTCTCGCAGGGACTCCTGGTAACTGGAGTCCCTGCACGCTCGCAGCCCCGCCGAGCCTCTTACCCGGACAGCCTAGGGAGACCTCCTTGATGACCGCTGTGCACACCAAGCCGATGCGGCACCCGCGAAGCGGGTGCGGCGAGAAGTGGAGCCGGTCTGCAGGGTACGTTTTTCCTTCCACACACCGTCAGTTTCCCAGTGCCTGCGTTGTCGTGTTAGAACTAGTGTCCCACAGGTGCAGGGTAGAACACGCCTTTAAGCAGCTACGATGGGCGGGGGGCGGGCCAGCAGGGAGAGCGGACCGTCAGCCGTTCCCCGGTCTCGCAGGGACTCCTGGTCACTGGAGTCCCTGCACGCTCGCAGCCCCGCCGAGCCTCTTACCCGGACCGCCTAGGGAGACCTCCTTGATGACCGCTGTGCACACCAAGCCGATGCGGCACCCGCGAAGCGGGTGCGGCGAGAAGTGGAGCCGGTCTGCAGGGTACGTTTTTCCTTCCACACACCGTCAGTTTCCCAGTGCCTGCGTTGTCGTGTTAGAACTGTGGTAAAGTGATAGCTGTGAATGGCGAGCAAAGAGGGTATGTTTGGAAACGGCCCCGGGGCAGGGAGACGCCTCGATTGATGCTTTAATACATTGCCGACTGGTGCAAAGGGGGGGGGGCAAGATGGGTTTTAATGGGGGATCAAAGCGGAGTTAAGTTGTGAGCAGGAGTGGTCACTCGTTGGCACTAGTGCCCCCCCCCCGCTGCCCCTAAGGCATGCCTGTAGTGCCTACTGCTAGGCTTAGGTGTGAGGTGTGTGTTGGCAGGGTTTGAATGGGGACTAACAGTATTGTTTTAGAACCTGTTCTTGGTAGGGTGGGGGGATAGGGGAGTTGGGGATTGGGATGGGTTCTGGAGTTCACCGGTGTGTTCAATAATGTCAAGAGACAGGGGAAGAGGTTGAATTGTGATAATGGGGACAGTGCATGATTTGCGATGTATTACTTGGAATGTGCGGGGACTACACACTATGACAAGGCGCCACAAGGTCCATGCATATCTGGTCAGGAGGGGGTGCACATAGCATTGTTCCAGGAAAAGCACCTTACCAGATCGGAGGGATTGGCGCTGCAGCGTAGATGGAGGGGACAGGTTTTTAGCACATCTTATTCAGCGTTTGCGAGGGGAGCATTGATTTGGATCAGAGCAGGGGTCCCTTTTCAGATGCCATAGACAGCGAGGGCAGATTTGTTGCGGTCGAAGGGCGCCTGTATGGCAGGGAAGTAACCTTATGTAGTAATTATGCGCCTAATGTGGAGCAGGTGCGATTTCTGGACCGAATGTCTGGTGCGCTGGCACAGTTCCTGGCGGGCCCAATACTGTTGGGAGGAGATTTTAACTCGATAGTGGACGCGATATTGGACAGGTCTCACCCTCCCTTGGGGGAGTCTCCGGTACATAGATTGTCCAAATATAGGCTTGCATGGCAGGATAGATGGCATCTGGTAGACGTGTGGAGGTCACATCACCCCCAAGACAGAGATTACTCCTATTTCTCAGCACTACACGGGCTTCATGTTCGGTTGGATGCTATATTGTGCTCACTGCAGGTCGCTGCTTCCATAATTAATTCGGAGTATCTTACTAGAACCCTGTCCGACCATAACCCGCTGCTGCCCACATTGCACTGGTCAAGAGAAAAAGCTGATATTCCCACATGGTGATTGTGCCCTGAAACATTGGAGGACCCTGTGTTCCGAAGAGAGGTGGAAGTGGGGATAATGCACTACTTCACTGAGAATGCGTGGACTGCTACTACTAGGGCCGTGGAATGGGACACCTTTAAGGTTGTAATAAGAGGTATATGTATAAGTAAATATACTGGGGTAAGGAAAACCTTGCTGCAGGACATCGAGAAAGCAGATGGAACGGTTGAGGTTAGCAGAAAAGGCAAGGCCGGAGCATCCAGAGCTCCAGAAGGAGGTAATAGAGGCCAGGGAGGTGTTGGCTGTGGAGGTAGAGAGGTTGGCTGCTTCGATTACAGAAAGTATGTTGAAAAGGCTCACGCGGAGGGAGACCAGTCAGGAACGCTATTGGCATGGTTAGTAAATCCCATACAGCGGGGCTCTCCAATACTGGCCCTAGAAGCGGGTGATGGTAATATGATCTATTCCCAAAAGGAAACTGTGCACGAGTTCCGGAAGTATTACGAGAGGCTTTACGAGAGCACATTAACAGCAGGTGAAATTGATATAGAGCCATTCCTGGAGGACTTGACGCTCCCGCAGCTAGATGAGGAACAGGCGAAACATTTGGGTCGGAGCATCACACTGGAAGAGATTAGAAGCGCCATCAAACAGATGGCATGGAATAAGACCCCGGGAGTAGATGGGTTGCCGGTCGAATTGTATTCGCAATATATAGAGATACTAGCTCCAAGGCTATTGGAGGTCTACGGTGAGGCGCGGGAATTGGGACTGCTGCCAGAGACGATGCGGGAGGCCCTCATTGTCCCACTACCAAAGCAGGGACGAGATGGCACGGACACAGCGGCGTATCACCCATTGTCAATGCTAACTACGGATTATAAAATCCTTAGTCGGATCTTGGCGTCGCGCCTGGTGCAGCATATGACGAGCCTGGTACACGAGGATCAGGCTGGGTTTATCCCTACCAGAAACACTGCCACCAATGTCAGGAGACTGCTGAGGGTTTTGGGAGAAGCTTCTGTAAGCTCGCCCATGGCGGCAATACTGTTGGTAGACATAGAAAAGGCCTTTAATAGTCTAGAATGGAAATATCTGTATAAAACTATGGGGGGCTTTGGGTTAGGCGAGGGGTTTCTGAGATGGACGACGGTGCTCTATACTTCAGTGATGGCAAGAGTGAAGGTTGGGCAAATGGTTTCCCCCCAATATGCGGTAGCCCGTGGGATGGGACAGGGTTGCCCACTCTCCCCACTGTTATTTGCTTTGGCAATAGAGCCGTTAGCCGCGTGGGCTCGATTGGAGCAGTAGTATGAGGGACTAGCTTTCAAAGGAGCACAGCAATACATCTCATTATACGCAGATGATTTGTTGTTGTTTTTGGTAAACACTGATGGTGCATTGACAGGAGTAGCACAACTGTTATCGGGCTTCGGGAAAGTATCAGGATTGAGAGTTAACTGGTCTAAAACATGTTTATTCCCAGTGCAACCGGGGAAGATGGTACCTGAGTTGCCACGGACGGTGCGGTGGGAACAGTCTTGCCTACCGTACCTCGGAGTCCATATATATCATGGCAACAGCGATATCCTAGAAGGGAATATAGGGAGGTGTGTACGAGCCTTAAAGGGGAGTATGACCTTTTGGAGTACCCTTCCACTGTCAGTGATGGGGAGGATTGCTTTAGTGAAGATGGTAGCGCTACCTCGGCTGCTATATTCTTTCAGAACATTGCCTATATGGGTGCCTTGCTCAGTGTTCGCAAACCTGAAAACCATGATAGTGGGGTTTATTTGGGGGTCAGGGAGGCGCAGAGTGGCCCTCAAGACATTGATGAGGCCAAAAGCAGACGGTGGACTGGTGGTTCCTGACATGGAATTATATTACATAGCGGCGCAACTACAGGTGCTTACGCAGGCAGTGGCCATGGAGTTCACTGGACCTGATTCTGCAAGAAGTAGTGGAGTCCCAAGACATGTCCTGTCCTTTATAGTAATGCAGCAGTGCTTGAACCCTAGTGATCTTACATTGGAAGAGAAGACGCTGAGGCTGTGTTGGAACAGGAGCCAGAGGAGGGCGGGGTGCAACACCCTTATGCGCCGGAAATACCGCTGGGGAGGCTCACTGCATTACCTCATGGAGGAGACTGGACATCGCTATGGGACTGGGAGCTGGCTGGTATCCAAGTGTTGGGGGACTTATACGAGGATGGGGTGCTGTTGACTTACCAGGCGCTACAGGAAAGGTTCGGTCTCCCCCAGAGGAGGCTTTCTGGTACATGCGGCTCTAGAGCGGCCAATTCAGAAGCATTGAAAGTAGGGATTAGTAGAACCTAAAACAATGATGGCATGCCAGTACATGGTAATGGCAGGCGGTACATTTAAAGCTTTCACATGTTTATATTCAAGAATGCTGAATGAAGGCTTAGCCCCACTAGATACGCTACGTCTGAAATGGGAGGGAAGCATAGGGAAGACCATACCAGAGACCACATGGGGGCACCTCCTGCGTAGGGCCTAGAAAGGAACTAGAATGCGTAATTTCAATTGGTGCATTTCTTTATTTTACACAGAGGGTATTTGACACCTGGTAAGATCATGGAATTTTATAGTGCTAGTAATACAATGTGTCCTAGATGTGCAACAGTGGGAGCAGACTTGGAGCATACGTTGTGGGGATGCCTGAGCCTGGGACAGTATTGGGCACAGGTGGGTGACCTATTGAACTTAATTACAGAGCGCCAATTGGACTTCGATATGGCTGCGTGCTTGCTGCACATGTTCTCTCATACCTCCAAGACCAAGATAACTAGTAAGTTCGTAGATATGGGCTTAGTACTAGCGAAAAAGGAAATTACGATGTGTTGGAAAGCAAGGAAAGGTCCTAGTACTAAGAGGTGGAAGTACGAATAGCTTAAGTGGGCTAGTAGCGAGGGGGCAGTTCGCCTCCAGCAGGCGCGACGACAAAACAATGAAAAAGAGCTAGAAGCAGCGAGAGCATGGGAGGAGCTGGTTCAGACGCTAGTACGCCAATTGAACGGGGAGGAGAGGGAAGAACACAATAAGGTGCACAGGGATGACAATAACCCAGAACGAACATCCTAGATTGTTATCAACACAACATTATCTATAGCAGAGGCATGATTGCAGAAAACACCGGTGGGGGGGAGGGAGGAAGGGGGAGGAGGGAGGAGTTTCTAGTTGTTCAGTTACCCCAATAATATGTAAACATAGATAAGAATATGAATGAGTGCGATTTACTGTGTATTTGTATCCAAGGATTAATGTGATAAGGGGGTAGGAATGCTTGGGAATGTAATGGAGAATATGTATCTATTGCAAGAAAACCAATAAACCGATGTTTACAAAAAATCAGTATATGATGCAATCTCAAAACTGCATAAGGTTGCTGCAGAAATTCACCCAGAGACTGGTACATGGACATTTCCTAAGGCATCAGGGTGAGATTGGATTAACCCTGTCTACAAAGGATACTCAAGAGACCGATACTCAAGAGACTGGCAGATAAGTAGGAGTCTACTTAATCTTACTATGTGTTTTGCATCATTTATCTAGCTGAGATACAAACATTCCTGAACTATTGTTTCCCGGGAACATTTTATTTTCTTGCTTTATTTTTTCCTTTTGTGCCTTTTTTCTCTGGAAGTTTGTGGCAGTAGTCAAAGTGAGTTATCTTCTTAACCATACTTATTGTGTTTTGCTGAGAAGGGTAGGGGGAAGAAATTAATGCCTGTTCATTGTGTCTTTTGTTTAGGGAAAACAGACGCAGAGATAGATGCATGATCTATATCCCTATCAATACATGGGGTAGATGGTTTCTGGCTGCCACAGTGTTATGTTTTATTTCTCCATCTTTTCCCCTTCCCCTTTTGAGGTCATATCTGTGGGGTGTTATTTTACCACTAGCAGGTAGAGCCACTAATAGGGAAGGGGTGAACTAGCTACGTCATCGCTCCTGCTGTACCCGGCTTTGCAAGGTTAGTCAACCAGCCTCTGTTTGTGACAGAGTGAGAAGCCCACGGTAACCTACAGCCCGAGCGATGGATACAAACACCGTCCTATCATCAGTACTAGAGACTCTGACTTCTTTAAGAATGGAAGTAGATGCCTTCCGAGGTGAGAACCAAGAAATGAGAAATGAGATGGGTACCTTGCGTCGTAAGGTCGCAGGTTCATCTCGCTCTAGTCCTCTCGGTTCAAGAGGGGTACAGTACATCAGGGACTCTACTTTTCCTCCACCCACACATACCAGTACCGCTCCACTACACAGAGGACAGGGCCCTTCTACCATTCAGGTTATTCAACCTGTACAATTGCCTTTGGCTCCTCCCAAGAGATTACTTGGGGGCCGCAAGAAGTTTGGCACGTTTTAGGGCAGTGTAAACTGCATTTCATGTGCAAACCTTCTGTCTTTTTTGATGACCAGGCAAAGACGGCGTTTATGATGTCCTACCTGGGAGGAAATGCGGCGAACTGGTCTTTTCCATTAATAGAGCGAAATGATCCTGTGCTGTCTAATTTAGCTGATTTCTTATTTTATTTTATTTATTTAGGAGATTTGTTATGCGCTCAAATACCCGTGGGTGTCTCGGCGCTGAGTGTATATTGAACTAGTCCATGAGAAGTTATTGCTTGAAAAGCCAGGTCTTTATCTGTCTGCGGAAAGAGAGAAGGGAAGTAGAGGTTTTGATGTGATGTGGAAGACTGTTCCATAGTTTGATGGTGGTCACTATGAACGATCTGTCTCCCCAGGAGACTTTCTTAGTCCTGGGGACCTGCATGAGACCAGCAGTAGAAGATCGAAGGGATCTAGCAGGTTTATAAGGGCAAAGTAAGTCTTTCAGAAATGCTGGACCTTGAGCGTGAATTGCCTTATGCGCAATGCAGAGAGCTTTAAATTTTGTTCTCTTCTTTACTGGTAACCAGTGAAGCTTTCGAAGTGTGCCAGATATGGAGGTATACTTGGGGCTTGCTGTGATCAGTCTGGCCGCAGCATTCTGCACCAGTTGCAATTTTTTTAGAACGCCTTCTTGAGCATTAACTAGAAGGGCATTGCAGTAGTCTATGCGGGCCATGACAAGTGCGCTGATCAGAGTTTTTGCCATATTCATGGGGAGATAGGGTAGGAGTTTTTTTATCATTCTCATGGTGTAGAAAGAGGAGGAAACTACCGCATTAACGTGGTGCATGATAGTGAGTTTGGTATCCAGTATAACTCCGAGATTTCTTGCCTTGGTCACTGGGGGAGGAGGTGGTCCTAGGGCATCAGGCCACCATGTGGGAGACCAGGCAGGGGAGAGGTTACCAAACAGCATCACCTCCGTTTTATCGGAGTTCAGTTTCAAGCAATTTGTGACCATCCAATTACTTATTGCCAGCATTCCCAGATTAAAGTTGGAGGCTACTTCATCTCCATTTTTATTTATGGCCAAGACAATCTGGGTGTCGTCAGCGTAGGATGTTACCGCCAGGTGATGGATTTTTATGATCCTCGCTAAGTCCGACACATAAATGTTGAATAGTGTAGGACTTAGCGAGGATCCCTGGGGAACACCGCAGCGGAGAGTGAAAGGAGGTGAGTTAAAATTGCCGATGGCAACTGACTGTACTCGATCAGCGAGAAATGAGGCGATGAGGTCTTTCGCCGCACCTGTGATGCCTGCCGCTGTGACACGGTCGATCAAGATGGAGTGATCGACCGTGTCAAACGCTGCGGACAGGTCCAGTAAAATGAGCACTGCTGCTCCTCTATCATCGAGAGTCTTCCTGATTTCCTCTGCGGCTTTAATAAGCGCGGTTTCCGTCCCGTGTCCCTTCCGAAAGCCGAATTGAGTGTCATCCAGACAGTTGTTTTGGTCTATAAAGTCTGAGATTTGAGTGTTCATGATTTTTTCCACAATTTTGGCGGGGAGCGGGAGGCAGGCGATTGGTCGATAATTAGCGACTATCAACGGATCTAGTGAGCTTTTCTTGATAAGTGGTTTGATGGTGGCTTTTTTCCAGATGGAGGGAAAGGTAGTGGACAAGAACATGGCATTAAAAATTTCAGTGAGGGTGTGGCCAAGATGGCGGGGTGAGCAGACGCTTCTTCCCGCAGCTCCTCCGGCCCGACTAGGCTCGAGCCCTTTTTCATCAGCTTCTCTCCCCCCGCTGATGCTCAGCGGCTGAGAGGCTTGTGGCGGAGATCCTGGAGCACGCATTGATGCTACTTTGGCCCCGATTGCTCCGGTAGAAGCACCTTAAAAGACCGATTGCAGGACGACGGAGCGCCTTGGGGGGGAGCTGATCGGAGCGCTGTCCGGAGGCCTCGGCTGGGCCTGGTGCTGATGGCTAGAGACTTGGTGTTGGGACCGCCCCGGTGCTCGACGGGGATCGACGGAGGGCTGTCGGCTGTGTGATTCACCGCGCGGGGGACCTGCCGAGTGAGTGGTGCTTGAACTTGCGGTGGTGGCCTCTCCTGTGGCGAGGGCCCCGGCCCCGGGGCCAGTTAACGACCAATTTGGGATTGGAGCCGGATCTACTGTCTCTCCTTTCTAGCCGGACGGCCCTGGCTGGAGCCTTCCCCCGTTTGCCTGGCTTCTGGGTGGCCCCGGTGGCATCGCCGGGCTCGGACGATCTGCTTGGCCGCACCCAACCGCCATCTTGTCTTCCCGGAGACGGAGACACAGACCTCCCTCAGTGTCGCTTGAAGTCATCTCCCGCATCTCTGCCTCTGCATAGCTCTCCTTTCCAGTGGGACGCGCCAGCCGGGGCTCCCCCAGTGGGGGTCCCGGTTGCTATCTTGGTCGGGCGCCCACGGCTCGCTGTGACTAGACTGGCCCGCCATTTTGTCATCTGTGGCGCAGGTCCCCTGTCTGGCCGAGAGCTCCATATTGAGGGACTCTGCTGGCTGTTGGAAACTCCCCGGGGTGATCGAGCCTGTGCCCCTTCTTCAGTTGGGTGCGACAGTGTACGGGACAAGGATGTCCGGAAGAGGAGGATCGAGGAAGGGGGACCGTACCCTGCCGGACATGCTCAGCAGGGCCCAGCAGCAGCGGGACAGGGCGCAACCGTCACCGGGATCCTCCCGGGCCGCAGCGGACGCGACCGGGGGAGAGCCCCCGGTCACGAGATCCTTCATGGAGGACCTGTTCAGCTCGCTTAAGGAAGATTTCCAGACGCTGAAGCAGGAGGTGGCCAGTGAGGTACGCGAGGTCCGCAGAGAGGTGGAGGGCCTTGGTGAGCGGATAGAGATGGTGGAGACAGCAGCCCAACGCCGGGACGACGAGATTGTCCACTTGCAACAGGACGTTCTCCGTCTCCGGGAGCAATGTGTTGAACTCCAGGCCCACACCGAAGACCTGGAGAACAGGTCGAGGCGGAATAATATACGGGTACGGGGTGTACCGTCTGCAGACGAGGGGACGGACCTGGTGGGCTATCTGCAAGATTTGTTCCGGGAGATTCTGGAAGAGGCCGCGGACTTTCCTATCCGCATTGATAGAGCCCACAGAGTTGGCCGACAGCGTCAGTCGGCGGCGCCTCCACCAGACATCTTAGCCTTCCTGCCGGACTTCCCGCTGAAGGAGCGCATCATGTCCGAAGCCCGCAGGAAACAACCACTGACTTTCCGAGAGCGGCCCGTGGCGCTGTATCAGGACCTGTCCGCCATCACATTGCAGAAGCGCAGGTCCTTCAAGATTGCGACCGATTTCCTGCGTGAACATGAGACGCCGTACTCCTGGGGGCATCCCTTCCGTTTGATATTTCGTTGGAACGGGGTGCTTCACCAGCTGCGCTCCTTGCAGGATATCTGCGGTGTCTTGGGGCTCACGGCTACGGAGGAGGATGGAGCAACGCCGACTTGGAGGCGCTCAGATAGAGGAGGTCGGAGGAGGTCGGCGAGAAGACGATCGGCGGCGAGCGCTGGGCGGCCTGACTCGCCCACCATCAGAGCGGACATGGCCAGTGCCCTGAGAGAAGCGGCCAGGGACTCGGCCGCCTCGAACGGTGTGGCCTTGACGGCCTAGACTCACTCCGGGGGGGAGATGGACACAGCTTCTTCGGTGCCAGGTTCTGGGGCTGGAGGGAGGGTCGGGGGGGAACGGGGGGAAGTGAGTGGCCGGACGTCCACTTTTACTACTTTCTGCAGACTTGTCCATTTTGGGAGTTGACTGGGACAATGGGTTGTTTGAGTTGGTATTTGGCTAGTTGCCATTGGTTTGTTTGGGGTGGGGTTGGGAGTTGTTCAGGGGTTGGGAAAGAACCGTCCGATGTTGCCTGTGTTCACGCTTGGCCTACTTTTACCTGTCCCGCGCTGCTGCCCTGCGCCCCTCCCCCTCCAGTTACCTGCCCGCGGCATAGCGTCCTGGTCTCTGGGAGACATGTCGTCCCTGAAGGTGGTGACCCTTAATGTTAAGGGCCTGAATAATCCTGTTAAGCGCAGGGTGATTTTGTCTCTGCTTGAGGGGACGCAGGCTGATATCTGCCTCTTGCAAGAGACCCACTTGTTGTCCCGTGACTGCCATAGGATGCGCTCTGCTAGGTTTCCCACCCAGTTTTTCTCCTCTGCGGCGTCCAAAACTGCGGGTGTGGCCATTCTCATAGCGAGCTCCTTCAAGGGGGAGGTGTTGTATAAATATGCTGAACAGAAGCGGAGGCTTTTGGCATACCGCCTCCGCCTGGGGGGCATATTGTTTACTATTGGCTCCGTATATAGCCCGGATGATCACCAGGAACGCTTTTTGGATTCAGTGCTGGTGGATGTCACTGCCTCCCCCGATCGTCATGTTCTTTTAGGGGGTGACTTCAATATAGTCTTCGATTCGGCATTAGATAGGTCGGCCCAGCGCTTCCCGCAGACTGGGGAACTTTCCCAAGCCGGGAAGGCCCGAATCGCTGACATGGATTTGCACGACCTCTGGCGCTCACTTCACCCTACGGACAGGGACTACTCCTATTATTCGCATGCGCACCGGACCTACGCACGGTTGGACTATCTTTTGGTTAGTGGACCGTTGCGTGCCGCTGCCACGGCGGCGGACATTGGGGTCCTGGCTTTGTCTGATCACGCGCCGGTCGTGGGTGCATTTGCGTGGCCGGCGGCCTCCCCCTCTCGGGGAGTGTGGCGCCTTAGGGACACCCTTCTGCACAAGAAAACTGTTGTGAAACATATTGAGGAGGCCATACGGGACTACCAGGCACATAATAGTAATTCAGACACTTCATTGGCGACACAGTGGGCTGCGCTGAAGGCAGTTCTCAGGGGGGAATTCATATCCGTCTCCTCGGCAGAGAACAGGGAGCGGCAGCGGAAGAGGGATGAGCTGACTTCCCAGGTCCGGGAGCTCGAACAGGTCCACCGCCGTACGGGTGCTCCTAGGGTTTGGAGGCAGTTGAAGGCTGCTAGGAAGCTCCTGTCGGCGCTGGACATGGATAGGGCGGAATACGCAGCGTTACGTCTGAAGCATGCATTTTATACAGGGGGAGATAGGTGCGGCAAGCTCCTGGCGCATAGGCTCCGAGTCGCGCAACAGCGTAACGTAGTGAAGGAACTCTTGGGTGCGGAAGGGGTGGCCGTCTCTGGTGATGCGGAGGTGGCGGAAACCTTCTGCAGTTTCTATGAGGCGCTGTACGCCGGGGAGCCCTCCTCACCGCGGGAAGCCGTGGAATATCTGGAATCTGTGCCCCTTCCAGCGCTAGACCCCGCTCAGGCGGAATATCTTGAGCGCGATATCCACGTTTAGGAGGTAATTTCCGCTATAGCCAGACTTAAGCACGGGAAAGCCCCTGGCCCGGACGGTTACACGTCCCTGTTTTACAAAACCTTTTGCCCTGTCGTGGCCCCTATCCTCGCTCGGCTGTTTAACTCCTTCTCCGACCCGGGAGCCATCCCACCAGACCTCCTAAGTGCGACGGTTTCGGTGATCCCGAAGCCTGGGAAGGACCGGGCCTTATGTGGCTCATATAGGCCCATCTCGCTCCTGAATGTCGACCTCAAGCTGTACACGGGGATTCTGGCGTCCAGGCTGGCCCTGCATCTCCCCGGTCTGGTTGAGGCTGACCAGGCTGGCTTTGTACCCGGCAGGCAAACTGTCGACAACACTAAGCGAGTGACGCACATTTTGGAGAAGGCTTCGCGGATCCCGGGCGAGCAGATGCTGCTGGCAGTGGATGCTGAGAAGGCCTTCGACAGGGTTCATTGGCCGTACCTCGAGCTGGTGCTCAAAAAAAAGGGCATCGGTGATAAATTCTGCTCGATGGTTTTCAACTGCTATAGGTACCCTTCAGCGACGGTGAGGGTCAATGGGTGCAGCTCCCGCAGTTTTGCGATCGAGCGCGGCACGAGGCAGGGGTGCCCCCTTTCCCCACTCCTCTTTGCTCTTTACATGGAGCCGTTCGCCCAAAGGATCCGCCACAACCCGGATGCCATTGGGATCAAGATGGGGCAGTATGTTCACACGGTCAGCCTCTATACGGATGATGTCCTGCTGACCCTAGATGACCCCAGAAGGTCCCTTCCTGCTTGCATCCACGAGTTGGATGCTTTCTCACGTGTGGCCGGTTTCAAAATGAATATGAGCAAATCGGTGGCTTTAGATGTGTCCTTGGCTACGGACACTAGACGGGACCTTCAGCGGCTCTTCCCCATGCAGTGGTCATCATCCCTGGTTCCATACTTGGGGATTCTGTTGGCGCCGACGTTGCCAGCGATGGTGACGGCTAATTACGCTTCTCTCAGTAAGAAGATTAAGGAGGAGCTTGGCCGCTGGGGTAATGGCCTGTTGTCTTGGCTTGGTAGGATCGCGGCGGTCAAAATGACGGTTCTGCCCCAGATCCTGTATCTTTTCCGAGCCTTGCCGCTCCAGCCTCCAGTGGGTTGGATCAGACAGACGCAAGCTGACATCTCACGCTTTGTCTGGCAAGGCTGCAAGCCCCGGATGAAGAGGGTTCTCTGCACGCTTGCCCCGGAAGCGGGGGGCCTTGGTATTCCGGACCTCCGTAAATACTTTCAGGCGGCACAGCTGCGATACCTTGTGGAGTGGAGCAGGTGGGAATCCGATAAGCACTGGCTCTTTCAGGATCAGGCGGTTGCAGGGCGTACCCTCCAGGAAGTTCCATTCTTGCGCCGCGCTCACCGCCCCCCCAACCTTTATGCTTCTTTTGTTACGAGGGTTCCCTTGAGGGTGTGGGACGCGGTTTGCGAGGTCCGGGACCTCACCACGTTCCCCTCGCCATTTACGCCCATTGTGGATAACCCTGACTTCTCCCCGGGGATGGAACCGGGCGCTTTCTCCCATTGGAGGACGGCGGGCTGCCGAGCGCTCTTTCAGCTCTATGGGTCGGAGGGAGTGGTCCCCTTTCAGCAGCTTCAACAGGAGTTCTGCCTGACGGAGTTGGATAGACTGTGATATATGCAGGTCCGACACTGGGCGCTTCAACCCCAGGTGCGGGACACCGCTGATCGTCAGATAACACCGTACGAGCGGTGGCTGGTGACCCGAGCCTCTGATGCTAAACTGATCACTGATCTTTACAAGTTCTTACAGCCCCCTCCGTTTCACTATTATAACCCGGGCAGGGAACAATGGCACAGGGAAATGGGTAGGATACTTAGTCACAAGGAGTGGGACCAGATTGCACACCGGGCGAGACACTCAGCGTATCACACTGGCCTCACGGAAACATTCACTAAGGTGTCCACGTACTGGTACTACACCCCAGAGAGACTGCATGAGATGAACAGGCACATTGACAAGGGGTGCTGGAGAGGTGTGGTCAGGTGGGGACCCTTTCACATATTCTTTGGGATTGTCCCTTGTTGGCCGCTTATTGGAAAGAAGTTCTTGATGAGGTGGACACGCATTTTGAAATTGAGTTACCGCGCTTTCCGGCGTATGTATTGCTGGGTCTTCCTAATGGCCTGATGTATCCGCTGAAGTCCCGTAGGGGCAGGCAAATCGCGATTGCGCTGGGCTCAGCGGTTCAGAACATCCTCATCCACTGGCGCACCACCAAGGTCCCCTCCATCACTGGCTGGTTGCATAGGCTTTGGCATGTGCTGGGTATGGAAAAATTGTCACTCATGGTAGCGGGGGAGATAGACCAGTTTGATGAGCTGTGGCAACCCTTTCGTGCGCTGTTAACAACCGAATTTAGGGAACTCACCTGTCCGAGGTACCTCAGGCTTCTAAGGTTGACACCACCGGTGATCCCAGCAGACTAGGAGGGGTGGGGGGGCTGGGTTTCGGAGGAGGGGGGGTGCGGCTGGGGGGCAGGTAGTGTTATTGGCGGAACATTGGACGGGGCGGTGGGGGGTGTTTGGGTGTTTTTGGGGGGGGGTTCTAGGGGATGGTGGGCTGGGCTTCTTTGAATCATCACTTATTATTTCCTATGCTCAGACTGGTGGTGTTGACTATGCTCAGAATGGAGATATAGCATGTATTTCGCCTTTTCATTTGCTATTGCTTCCTTTTCCATAGCGGACTATTCCACAATCGCACTCATAATGCCATGCTTATTTTCTTTGCTTTACTGTATGTAGCCCTAACCTCCTGTCCCCTCTCCCTATGTTTTTTGTCTTAATAAAATGCTTTAAACCTAAAAATTTCAGTGAGTTTTGGGCCTATAATTTCAGGAAAGTTTTTGAGAATGGAAGGGGGGCATGGATCTTCCGGAGACCCAGAGTTCGTGGTACATATGAGATGGATACCAGTTCTGAAGAGATCTGGGTAAATTACTGGAAGGAACCAGGGGGGCTTGATTGAGGAGGGCTAGAACATGCCCGGTCCAGTGGAGTGTGGGCATTGGGAGTGGAGGAAGGGTGTCCAATGCTGGTTTCATGGGCTTTGAATTGGGTGAAGATATCTGTGACTTTTTTTTGGAAATGATTTGCCAAGGAGTTACATAACTCTTGGGTGTGTGTGATTGGGGTGGTCGCTGCTTGTCCAGAGAGGCGCGTCACTACCTGGAAAAGTTGTTTAGTCGAGTCTTGTGCAAGATTGATTTGATTGCTAAAGAAGTTACTTTTCTACTTGATAATTAGTTGCTTGTAATTAGACATCATGTTTTTGTAGAGGGCTTTTTGATCTGGGTCGTAGTCACGTCTCCATTTGCGTTCCTGGCGCCTGCATTTTTGTCTTTCCTGTCTAAGAGTCTCATTGAACCAGGGTGAGGACTTAGTAGTCCTATTGGTGGATTGTTTCTTTAGTGGAACTGTCAAGTTGACAGTGTTTAGTATCCAATTAGTGTAGTTATTAGCACCTAATTCAGGATCAGTCACAGTGGGTGGCAAGGAGGTTAAAAGAGAGGACTGAGAAGCCGAAATGTCGATACTTTTCCATGCTCTAAATTGATTCGTGGGTGGGGGAGTATTAACTAAGGGGGGAGTAGGTTGTAGGGAGAAGTCAAAAAGAATGGCAGAGTGGTCCGTCCAGGTGAAGGGAAGGAGGTCCTTTACCACTAGTGGTTTCTCGCTGGAGAAGAGACCATCCAGAAGATGGCCCGCAGTATGCGTGGAACCAGTGACCAGTTGTGGGAGTCCTATTGCATCTAGTTCAGATAACAGGGCGGTGGTGTCGGGATTATCCAGCAGCTCTAGGTGGAAATTAAAATCACCCAGAATGGTATACTGGCTTTCACCTGCCAGTGGTTCTAAAAGCATGGGTAAGTTAGTGAGAAAAGGACTGCGAGGTCCAGGGGGGCGATAAATAAGTATGCCTTTGAAAAGGGGAGCATTTGGAGCAGAGATAGTGAAAGACAATGCTTCACAACATGGGGTGGGAATGATTTCTGTTCTGATTTCTGTGAAGAAATGCACAATTTATTTGATTGCAAGGCACATATGCTCTCTCTAGATAAGGAGCTTATCACACTCATACAGGGCTAACTGCACACCCCCTATCTCTAGGTTCTGTACTGGGTCCCTTGAGCTCAGAGGAAAGAAACCGAAGACGCAGTCAGAAACTATGTATGTACTGTGGGAAGGAAGGTCATTTCATCAAGGATTGCAAATCAAAAACCAAGAATATGTTCAAAGACGATAAGGGTGGAAGAACGGTTCCCGTGGTGGAGTACTGTTCTAGTGTGTCGGGAAATGATTACGCTGAAACAAGCTAGGGACCCCTTGTTTGGACGAGGTCTTACACGCAGTAGCTAACACTATGCAGCCGTCAGTGCCCCACATGAATTTGTGTGTTACCATAACGTGGCCAGGAACAACACCCGTGATGGTGCATGCAATGGTGGATTCAGGGGCAACGGGTAACTTTATTGAGCAGCAATATGCTCAGAGGCTTGGAGTTCCGTGCATCAGGAAAGAGATACCCGAACCTGTCAAGGCAGTGGATGGAACTGATTTCACATCTGGGCCAGTGTGGTTTCATACATTCCAGCTAATCATGCAAGTTAGACAAAATCACTATGAACAAATACATTTAGACCTCATAGACGCTCCCCAATTTAAACTTATTCTGGGTATGCCTTGGTTGACACTACACGATCCAGTAGTCCAATGGGCGTCTCGCACCATTACCCTTAGCTCTGCCTACTGTCTTGACCATTGTACACAGGACCAAGTACACAGTCAAGATCCGGAGAACAACCCAGCTGTCATGCTTGCCAGTGGAGGAAAAGATTTGAGTATTTGCGCTGTTTCCTTGATTCCAGAGGCCTACATACAATATCAAGATGTCTTCAGCGAGCAAAAAGTCAACAAACTTCCCAAGCACAGGGATTATGATTGTGTTATAGAACTGGAGCAAGCATCCCTTGTAGTAGAATATTCGCCCTCACAGAGGCAGGGACTACTTATTTGCAGCAATATCTGAGGAAACACTTAGAGTCTGGTTTCATCCGGCCATCGACTTCCCCTGCGTCTTCGCCTCTGTTTTTTATCCCGAAATGTGAAGGGGGCTTGAGGGTCTGTATTGACTACAGGGCCATCAACAGGGTGACGAAAAAGAACAGATACCCCCTTCCTCTGATACCGTTGCTGCTGGACCAATTGAAGAATGCCCAGATCGTCACTAAACTGGACTTGAGAAGAGCCTATCATCTTGTTCATGTGCGGCGGGGATGAGTGGAAGACGGCCTTTCGCACGAAATTCGGGCTCTATGAATATCAAGTGATGCCCATCGGTCTCTGTAACGCCCCTGCCGCATTTCAGTTCTTTATGGACGAAGTGCTCAGAGGCTTGTTGTATCGTTTACATTGACGATATCCTGGTCTATTCAGCCACACCAGAAGAACACATCCAATACGTAGCAGCGGTGTTACAACGATTGAAGGAGAACGACCTGTATGCCAAGTTGGAAAAATGCTTGTTTCACGCTACTGAAGTAGAGTGTCTGGGGTATGTTATCAAGCCTAATGGCTTGCGCATGGACCAAAAGAAGATACAAGCCATCATCCAGTGGGAGTCCCCTTCTTCGGTAAAAGCCTTGCAGAGTTTCTTAGGCTTTGTGAATTTTTACAGGCGGTTCATCAGGGATTTCTCCAAGATCATACAACCGTTGACTCACCTCCTTAAAAAAGGGGCTATTTTCAAGTGCCTGCATAATGAGCGTTCCAGATATTGAAGGAATGCTTTACAACAGCTCCTATTTTGAGGCATCCAGAGGCCAATCAGCCCTTTGTAATGGAAACAGATGCCTCTTATTATGCCATAGGAGGCATTCTTTCGCAAAGAAACCCCAACACTGGACAGCTGCATCCCCTCGCCTTCTTTTCAAGGAAATTGACGGCTTGTGAAATCAACTATAGCATCACAGACAAGGAACTCCTGGCTATAAAGAGGGCCTGTGAGGAGTGGAGGCATCATCTGATGGGGGCTAGACACACTGTAGAATCTATACGGATCACCGGAATTTACTCTTCCTAAAGAGTGCAAGGGCCTTAACACCTAGGCAGCTACGATGGTCCTTGTTTTTCTCGGACTTTGATTTTGTGATCAAGTATTGTACAGGACCTCAAAACGGCAAAGCAGGCGCTCTTGAGACCCATTCCCATACCGGATAACAGCTCTTTTGCTGCAGAGGAGCCTCCTTCCATCCTTCAAAAGGCTTCCTTTCCATCTAACGTTTTGGCCTTAACAAATTCGAATGATTTCTTGAAACAGGTGGAGGACAAGACGAGATCTGTAGATGAACAAGCCTGGATCGCCAAAGACCCATTGCAGCGATCTATAAAGAATCGGTTACTGTTTCAGGGTAAACAGCTTTACGTACCAGATGTAGCTTTACAAAAGCAAGCATTACAGTGGACCCATGATTCCTCTTTGAGTGGCCATCCAGGTATCCTGAAAACTTTACAGGCTGTATCTAGGTACTTCTGGTGGGAAACGTTAAAGAAAGATACGGAAGAGTACGTCTACAAATGTCCCATCTGTACACAGGCTAAAGCACAACATCAACGCAGCAGTGGTCTGTTAAGACCTATACCGATACCTCCTTCTCCTTGGCACACCGTGTCCATGGACTTCATTGTTGAAATGCCTCTCAGTTTCGGTAACAACACTATACTTGTAGTGATAGACCATTTGACCAAAATGGGTCATTTCATTGCCTTGACCAAGTTGCCCACATCTGGGGAATTGGCCACAGTATTCCTACAACAAGTGGTACAATTACATGGTGTTCCCTCCGTTCTCATAACAGACGGGGGAACACAATTTACCTCAAGGTTTTGGAGGGCTCTGTGCGAAATCATGCAAATCGATGCTAGTCAGTTGACGAGTTATCATCCCCAGACAGATAGCAAAACAGAGAGGTTCAATCAAACTCTAGAGCAGTATTTACGATGCTTTACCCTCCAACAAGGTGAAAAATGGAGAACGCTTTTGTGGACAGCTGAGTTTGCGTACAATAATGCTACTCATTCATCTTTAGGGTGTTCACCATTCTTTTGTCTTCATGGGTATCACCCCAACTTGCCACCGTTTGAGCAGCCAGGATTTTCCAATCATCCCACAATTCAGGAACACCATGCACACCTGACATCTGTATTGCAGAATGCTAGGGTACACTTAGAGGCAGCCAGAAACACTGACAAACAACAGGCAGACAGGAAAAGAACCCCTGAACAGGCCTACAAGGTTGGTGATCGGGTGTGCTTGAGCACCAAACATCTAAAGTTCATGGGCAACACTAGGTTGCAGCCTATGTTTATGGGTCCTTATCCCATAGTTGCAATAATCAACCCTGTGGCCATGAAATTGCAGCTCCCTTCCTCTTGGCACATACACCCGGTGTTCCACGTGTCCCTGCTGAAGCCTTGGTTGCCTGGTAATAGGGTTTCTGTTAGACCTCAACCTGTAGAAGTGGAGGGGGATGAGGAGTATGAGGTCCAGTCCGTCCTTGATTCAAAGCGAGTGAGGGGTCGTCTGCACTACCTGATTGACTGGAAAGGTTATGGGCCTGAGGAATGTTCTTGGGAGCCGAGCTCCAATTTGCCTTGTCCTGGGCTACTAGGACGGTTCCACGCCATGTTCCCTTCCAAGCCTGGATGAACCGCAGAGACGTCGGTCATTGAGAGGGGGTTCTGTCACATTCCCAGCCAGACAGAGGGGTAAGAATGTGTAATGGGCCCATAGACTACATATCCCAGAATGCCTGGAGAGTGGTCTGTTTTCTCTTTCTCTTTCCTCCCTTTCTTCTACTTCCTATTTAAGCTCCTCCCTGTAGCAAGACCGGTGCTTGTCACCTGTAATCTGAGCAACGGATCGAGTTCTGAGGAGAAGCCGGCAAGCTGAGTTTTTGTTCCTTTATCAGTACTTTCAAAGGTCTTCTGGAATCCCCGTTGGCCTGTCTAAAGGCCAAGGTCATTTCGTTTTGGAGTTTTGGAGTTTAAGTTCACGATTGCGCTGGAGCTGATCAAGTGAACTCTGCCGCCGTGTACAGCGTCTGGAGGCTAGCAGTGGCGGTGCGTCCATTGGGGGCGTTGGGGCGTTGCCCCACTAGCCATGGACGACCGCCGCTGGTGCCAACACATGCATAATAAAAGTAAAACAAAGTTCAAAGTCAAACACATTTTATAAATCCGAGCGCACTGACTCAGCGCTACAGGGCCGGGACGAGCCCGACAGAATCGGGCATTGCCTATGGAAGTGGGCCGTGGGGGGCGGGGCTGCAGCAGAGAGTGAGTCACTGTGAGTGACAGCGCACAGGCAGGCCAGGCAGCCAGAGAGCGTAAGCAGCTGCAGCGGGGTCGGGGTGACTACGCATGCAACAGCCAGGAGTACTCATAATTGAGACTGGCCTGCGCATGCGTAGTACCTATTAGACCTCGCCCCCCCCCCCCCTTGTAGCACTGAGAGACAATGGCAGGGACCCGGGCCCCGGTCTCAATATGGGCAGATTTTCTCCTGCTCGTAGCCCAATCCTGGCGCAGTGGCACTGTTAAGCCTGCGCCAGGATTGGCTGAGACAGCAGGATCATGGTGCCGCGCGTGGGTGTTTGCTGCTCTGTTCAGTTGGCCAATCTCATATGGCTATATCAAGCCATGTTGAGGTGATTGGCCATTTCTGAAAACTGCAGACAGTGACGTGACCGCGCGTGAAGTCGAAGGTTCTAGAACTGATTTCCAGACCAGACCAGTACTGAGAGTCCAGTAGTCGATCCAAGCGTGTGACTGACTCCCCCTGACTCGTCGTCGTATATCGTATGGTAATGTAAATAACGTAACGTTATTACTGTCTGTTGTTAATGCAGTTTTGAGTTTCCACCCTCCTGTCCGACCTGTCGCACTGCAGTGCAGGCCCATTTCTCATATATATGAAAGTATAGACCCACCACACCTTAAGTTCTACCCAGCAGCAAAATGTTGAACACCTGGTAATTTGAAAAGCCAACCCTCCCCTTGGCCCGTCACCTCCACCTTACTGTTCGTAACATGTCTATTTGAAGGCACCTTGAGGCTTTTCTCTCTGTTGGGCTCTGCAAATCTCCAAAATCGACACCTAGAATGTTAAATTACAAAGTATTTTCTATGTCCGTGTCATGATATGTAAGAAGGCCAGCAGGGCACTGGAACAAGGCAGCAAGCAAACTCCAAATTATGCTCACGGTTGTCTAAATTATGCAATAAGCAAAGGCAAATTATGCGCAATATTCTGTGATAGTATTGCTTCCTTTTTTAAATAAAATGAACAAACACGAATACTATCTGGGTAAGAGTTGCCCCACGTTAATAACATTTAAACACGTGAGTGCTGCAAACTGCAACGGAAGGGTAACATTTTGCAAGTGGTCTGCGTCTGCCACAGCTCAACATTGAGGTTTTCTTTAAACTAAGGTAGATCCGTTCGAGCCAGAAAATAACTAATATTTTGGCTGAAACTTGAAAATTATACAGCAAAGGGTAAAATAACGTGGCAAGCGATGTAAATCCATAATGCTTGTGCAGAAATGTCAGAGACAAACAATTGCATACCATTGTTTTGTTCGAATGTAAAGCACAAATAAATTAGTCCATTTGTGCAGCAGGTGCAGTGGTGCCGGGTTACAGAGGCCTGGATAAGCCCACCGAACCCTGAGTGTTGATTAATTTCACAACTCAAACAGCGCCCTGGGGCCCTATTTCCTTCTTTACACTAGGGCACGAGACACAGTGGCTAGGCTGCTATTTATTACTCCAATATATGAATTAAGGCCACCCCATGAAAAAAATTAAATAAACAACCTGGTCCAGACCATGCTCGGGGAAACAGCATGCATTGGATTACGATATTTAAAGAAGGGTTGAACCATAGATTTTCCAAACTACCAGTCGGCATACATTTGAGAGGCACTAATTCTGAAGTTGTGGCTGCGTTTGCGACAGAGGTAAAAGCACAACCAGGTGTACCAGCCCGCTCGACTCTTGAGTGGCTATATTCAGCTGCACAACCTCCTTCCGTGCGAGCATTTAAGGCACGGAGCTGGAACGTATTACACAAACCCATAACATAAAGCGCATTTTTTGTCGTCCGGCCCCCGGCCGAGAGTGCTTGTGTGACGTGGGCTATAATAATCCGACACTAGGGCAGTGGAGTGTTTGGGTAACGTAACGTTGCCTTGGGCCGTGGTCCGTGGAATAGCAAGTTTGCCATGGTGAGGTCACGCTGCTTTCTTTTGTTTGTTGGCTTCCTTGCTTTTTCTTTTACAAAGAACAGTAGTAACAGGATAGGTGTGTATTTGTAATTAATCATGCATATTTGGGAATGTTCGCAATGTGGTGAATCGGGAGGCATGGATAAAAACGGGTTCAGTCCATGGCTGTAGTAACATGTCTATAATGCAATGTAAAACTTTCCAAGCCCATTCAAAGGAAAGTTCACATTCTACAAAGGGCGCGGAGAAGATAGTTTCAGTGGGTACTTCTGTTCTGGTGAAGTTGACCCACATTGGGCTCTCTGCAGCTGCTGCTACGTTGCCTCTAAATCCCTGAGCAGTTCAGGATAAGGCTCTGAGCAGGGTAACTCTGAAGCGGAGGGAGAAGGCAGCCGGGCCCTCGGCATCTGGTTGAGGCAGAGTATTCCTCGAGGGAGCCGCCGCGCTTCTCTCTTGTTTCATACTGGCCTGCTGCTCCATGAGCTGACGTCCGAGTGTGTGTGTGTGTCTGTTGTGGTCCCTGTGGCTAGTGTTGTGATGTTCTGAGGACCAGACTTCTAAAGTTATCAGCTTTCGAGTGCTGTACGGTCGCCAGTTATCAGCTTTCGAGTGCTGCACCTTGGCTTGTCGGCGCAGTAGGTAGGGTGCCTGGGCTTCTACGGTGATGTATGGATGGAGAATGAATGTATGAGTGGGGTTTGCTTCCTGGCTCAGGTGTTTTGAAGTTCTCTGCATGTGGCATAATCCTGCTTATATGTTGTCAGTGTGTACAAGTGGCTACAGGTATGCAGGGCTGGCCCCGTGTCTTTATACAAAAGTTGAGCTGGGCACTGCCTGTCTTCTGACTCTACAGTAGAGCTGTGTGCTCTGGTGTTGTGTTTTGTGCCTGCTGGTTGGAGCTGTATGCTTCTAACCCTATACCTGAAGTACACGCAGTGGCGGTGCGTCCATTGGGGGCGTTGCGTTGTACTGCCAGGTAAGGACAAGCCACCCTTGGCACAAAGATTAGACTTTTGCAACCAATAGCTTGTGAAGAGGGTTCAGCATTGAATGTAATGAACATTGCTTCGTTTCTGAAGGCCACGGTGGGTGGTTGGACTACCAAACGTAATGTAAGTGGACTTTGATAATTCACACACTTGCTGGATTCGGATTGTGCGATTGCCCAGTGAAATCCGATATATGACGTCACCTCTTGTCACCGAACATACTTATGACAAGTAATGTTGAGAAAATCAAATAGCATAATCACATTATTATTTGTAGTTGCCAGTGCTGTCGAATGCCAGGGTTTCTGAATACCAGGCATGCTAAGTTTAAATTCATACTTTCACCAGCCTGCATTTCCTTTCTCTTTATCTCTCTTGCATGTCCTTTTTCATCTGTGCTTTCTTCATTTTACACTGTTTTCTTATCGTTCTTGCCCTTCTCCTTTTTCCCTTTTTCGTTTTTCTCCGTTTAGCTCTCTGGCTCTGGGACAAATTCAGATGGTGAAAAGTAACCCTTGTTCTCAAAAAACGAATGTTGGTTGCAACCGCATGCACAGCGTGCCCATTGCCCGGCCATTATCATTTTGTGCTGATTGCTCTGTTTATTTTGAGAGTTGCACGACATACATCTCTGTGGTAGTGCTTTTAAAATCTAATTTAAATGTACATTTTTTTACTAAGAATGAAGGAACTCTGCAGTTTCAAATGGTCACGTTGTTACGTGTGGCTTGTAAATAGATTTGGGCAGCCGCTATTCGAATTTGTCAGCCAGTATTTTCATTGGCTTAGCCTACAGGTCGCGCCTTTGGGACCTTATAAATGTTTAGCCATGCAACACTTGTTGTTGCACCAAGGATATTGTTAATGTTTTTCCTAGAGAGAGATCAGAGTTTTGTGTAATGAAAGTTTTGACTCATGGAAAGGTAGCGGATAAGGTTAATGCGCCTGCTGCAAAGAACATGTACCTGATGCAGATCACAAAATGCTGTAAATAGGTCAGTGAGTCACTGCATTTCTCAGTTAAATCATTTTGTCACTTGCAGTTCGTAAGTAAAAATCCTAACATACAACAGTGAACTATTGAAAACTGCAAGGTTAAAATTGTACTGTTATGTCCCCCCCCAGTCTTTGTTTGATTACCCTAATGTCTCAAAAATAATTTGTTATATTTTTATTTCCAGCACCTGGTAAAGCCTGACAACCTGAACCTTTACCTAACTTTTTGGGCAATTTTTGGAGAAAGAACAAGAGGCCCAACCTCCTTGCTGCTCTTTCATCCCGGCTACGACCCAGCAAACAACCGTGTTCAAGGTAAGGAAACTGATGATACTTTTTTGTAGCTTGGAGATAGGGCTATGTTTGTGGTCACTCACTCTACATGGTGGTTGGGGTGGGTGCACATTCTGAACATTGTACCCTGACTGGATGGAATTTAGTAATACTGAGCCTGCCCTTAGCCCTGTGCTTTGGGCAATAACGGTTGTTAAAGGCACTATCTATCCTTGCCTTGTTAAAGGCCCTCAATTCACACTGTGTCTGTTTCAGTGCCACTATGGCACACAGAGGAAGCAGGCAGTCAGGCTGTATTTTTTTCCCTATCCTGTTGTCCAAAGGGTAGCGTTATGTAGGAGAGTAGGGTCTGCTTTCCTATGGTCACCCCATTTCTTTGCTTTTTGCTTTACTGGTTTATGACTTAGAAAGGCTGTGGGCCTGCTAATCAGACCCACAGCACAGCTGTTCTCTCTCTAAATTCACACAATGTACTTTAGGTGCATTACCAATTGGGTATTGGGTCACTCTTGTGAGTCCCTGTATAGTGTACCATAGGTACCTAGGGCATAGGTGCACCCAAGGCCTACCAGGGGCTGGAGCATGTATTATGCCACCCCTGGCTGGCCATTCAAATGAGCTGTTGGAGCTATATCACTTGCTGTCATGCACAAGATATATGTATTTGTACTGAAATTTGATATTATTGCACCAAATCTTATACGTTGTACTTTGACTATTGACAGGCTTCTTTCATATTGGTACGGACAGCATCGGCAAGATGAATACGGTACAACAGTTAATTACACGGTCATTCCATGCACGCCCACTAGAAGATAAACTACAGATAAAGAGGTTAGGACCTCATCGGCCTGACCTTCAACTCCAACAAGTTACCAAGGACAGAGGAAATGTTACAATCGTACATTCTCAAAAACCTGGTACACAAAAGCTGATTGGCTTACAGGGTGCCCTTCAAAAAACAGACTGTTCTGCTTCCCCTGCTTGCTGTTTAATGGTGACTTTCCTTGGACAAAAGAAGGCGTGTTGGACTTGAAGCATCTGTCTGAAAAAATAAAGAAGCATGCACACTCAAAAAAGCATATGGAAAACGTGACGAGACTGGGAATGTTAGGAGACGCACCGATTGAGCAGCACATCAGCGATGCATATCGACAAACAATACAGAAACACAATCAAACAGTTGATAGAAATAGACACATACTATCAAAAATAATTGATTGCATTCGTTTCTGTGGTGCTTTCGAACTGGCATTGCGAGGCCATGATGAATCGGAAGGGTCCACAAATCCTGGAATATTCATGGGTCTTGTAGATTTAGTAGCAAGCATAGACAAGGAAATGGAATCACATTTAGCAAGTGCTACAGTCTTTAAGGGCACCTCTAAAACGATACAAAATGAACTCCTGGAGTGTATGCTAGAAATTATGAGAAGCCATATTGTCCAAGAGTTGCAAAACACAGACTTTGTGGCTATTCAGGCTGATGACACCACTGATGTGGCCACACAAACGCAGTCCGTATTAGTCTTTCGGTACCTGGACAAAGGCTATAATGTTGTGGAGCGGTTCTATGGTTTCACTCATTTAAAAAACTCCACTGCAGAAACCATTACTGCTGCTATACTGCATCAACTCAACTTTATTTTTCCAGAGGTGCATCAAAGAAAAGAACTTATTGCACAAAGCTATGATGGTGCGTCCGTAATGAGTGGAAGCCATGGTGGCGTACAGAAAAGAATTAGAGATGTCTACCCGTATGCTCATTATGTGCACTGTCATGCCCACCAACTTAATCTTATCATGCAACAGGCAGTATCGAAGATCCCAGAGACACAAATTTTCTTTCAGGATATAGGAGGCATGGCAGCATTCTTCTCACGTTCCCCAAAAAGAATGGAAGCACTTCAGGAGATTGTGGACAAAAGAGTTCCGAGGGGAGCCTCAACTCGTTGGAACTATAACATACGTACAGTCCAACTAATATTTCAATATAGGGAGGACCTTGTGAAATGTTTTCAAGCCATAGAAACCAATGAAACCTTTGATTTCAAAAGTCACAGTGAAGCCCGTGGCTTTGCTAGAACACTGAAAGATAGAGAGTTTCAGTTCTTTCTTTTTTTATTTGATAAGATAATGTTAAATGTCGAGAGTTTATACAATCAGTTACAAGGACGAGACATAGATACTGTCTTTGTGAAAAGATGTACCACGGACTTTGTCGCAAGCATAAACAAAGTGAGAGATGAGGTTGACAATTTAGACAGCCAACTGCCAGCGGCTTCAATTTTTTCAAACCACAGGAAAAACATCACCACTCTGGTACGAAGGGCAAAAGAGATATGTGACATTGTAATTGTACATGCACAGGAGCGTTTTGCTTTCACAAAACATTTGGAGAGTGCCGCATTATTGGAAAGTACATACTTTGCAAAATATAATGAATCCTTCCCTGAGCATGCTCTGCATGCGGCTGTGGAAGCTTATCCGATGCTCAACCAAGAGGACCTGAAAAGTGAGTTGACAGTAATGTACTCAATGCCTGTGTACCAGAAGGCAGAAAATGCCAGGTCTTTGCTGTCTTTAATTCGTGAACTTCATATGGAAAAGACATTTACAGAGACAGTAGCTTTACTAAAAATAGTAATTACCACTCCTATGACCACCTCAGAGGAAGAACGATCTTTTTCCACCTTAAATAGGATTAAGACATTCCTGAGGAACACCATGCTTCAGGAAAGACTCAATGCATTGGCAATGCTCTCTATAGAGAGCGAGCTTGTTCAAAATATTGCTGACTTTAACATTCAAGTAATTGAAAAATTTGTTGCGCTTAAAGACAGACGTGCTGAATTTAGATACAAAAAGTAAATATGTTGAATGGTGATAGTTTGTGACCTGTTTAGTTGGTTCTTTTGTTTGCAGTTTAAATAAAAACAATCTGTGAGGTTCTCAGCATTGTATCTTGAAGTCTGTTATAAAGCTCTGTGGTTATACTGAATAAGCAGCTACCTATGTTATATGACAGCTCTTTAATAATGTAATACCTGCACTTTCACAATTGCTTTATTAACCTTCCTGCTTCCTCACATTTTCTTGAAAATGCACCATTTTTCCACTATTTTTTCAAAATTTTCTCGGGGGGAAATCCCCCCGAACCCTCCTTAGGGGGTTCAAGCTCGCTCGCTACGCTCGCTCGCTACGGTGCAGTATGCTGACGAGTTTCTGCCCCAACCACTTTCAAATGTCACCAGCCGCCACTGGAGGCTAGCAGCGCGAGCCGTGCTGTTGCACTCTGACTTCTAGCGAGACCAAGCATGGAAGTTTTTGGACTTTCCCCGTACCCCAGGCATCTGGATTACTGGCTAGTGAGACAACTAGCAGATAGTTTTCAAAAGAGGGGAGGGTGATCAATCGATCAGCGGGGCATTCTTTACCACTTAGCCAAGTGGAAGGTCCCGTGTCAGCCAATGCCCCCAAGAAGTCAATGAAAACAAAGTGGGTGGCTGAAACGTTCCTGATAAAGAGTTATGTGTATTTGGCGTGACCGGGGGTGTACATGTGGCACCCTGGGGCATCCATTTTGTTGGATATATTTGCCTCACACACCCGAATGGGTGTCATGCTTCATCATTGGCGTTTGCTCCTCGTCGGGGAGGCGGTGCAATCCCCGACGGGCTCACCTCAAAGAGGGGCTCTTTATCAGAGATCTTTTAATCCAACTGCCTTATGGTGAAGTGCTGGTATGTGGGAGAATGGAGCAAATAGCCTGGAGAGTGATTAAAATGTAGTAGGGAGTACCAAAAAGTACTACTTTATTCTGGGGGTCTCCCGCTACGGTTAAAAATGTGAATCCAACTCACTGGGTACCACCTAGTTAGGTATGATGGCACTAGATGAAGATGGATAGAAAAATGGTCAACATGTTTCTCGCCTAAGGAATTTATCCGCGATTCATCAGGACCTTAAAAGTGTAGAAATTATAGAATATGCAGTCATTCAGCGGCATGCTAGTGTCATGTGTGAAATGCAAGCAAAATCGGTTTAAATTACCTCTGTAGTAATATCCTATGCCTAGATTGGGGAATAAGAACGATGTTACAAGGTTATTTGCATGGGGTCATAGCAAAAACACAAGTTTAGTCACGTCAAAATTACACACAATGTGTCATGCTAGTGTTGGTGGAAATTCAACTAGCTCAGGTGAACTGTGGCCGCATAATCGCAGCGTGCAGTGGGCACAACAAACCAACCAACTGTGTTAGAAGAAGTGCTCTATAATAAAACAATGGTATAGAAAACAGTAAAAAGACAATTAAAAACAGCAGTGTAATGGGGAACACCAACTACTTCTTGTATGGTGCACATTTAATATTGAGAGTGCTCACTCGATATATGCAGTGAAATAGCAGGCATACATCCGTCTCACCTAAAGGTAGGGGATTATGTACTGCATGAGTGTTCGGCGGTAAGAAATCATCAGGAGAGCACCTTAAGATGTTGCTGCGGGAGGAGGAAGTATGTATATTAGTAAATATGAGCCACTGTTGCCAGGAGGGGGGGGGGCATGTAAAATGCGTCCCCTGTTCCAACTTCGGGGCCAAAGTCGGTTAAATAGGAGTTCTATTTGGGCCCGCCGTTGCGCCCCCATGGATCACCTTACCTCTATAAGCCAGTGTTCCTGTCTTGTGACCTACCCATCGCCGCCGAGCTCGGATAGATGGTGGAGCTCGGCGGCGCCCGCCATATCTAGTGGTGAGCGTCCTGAGAACGGTGTAGCGCTCCGCCCTTCTGTGGAGGTCACGTGATGCGTGTGTCCGTGGCGGCCGCCATCTTAGAATGGGTAATGAATAGTGTAACCTATAGTCCACAAATGTATAACCGGATAGGACCTCGTTAAACAATGCCCAGATGTGGTCTGTGGAGTCACCTGGTGGACAGATCACAACGTAGGTTAGGGTGAGTGTACTATGAAGTATACGGGTCACCCGGGTGCAAGCGGTCGGGGGATCCGTCATTAATGCGCCCATATCAGAGTAAGGTTTACGCAACGGGAGAGCACTCTAATGGCCCCACATGACGATATTGTCTGTCATGGGTGGTAAAACAAAATAGTGGGCCCGGGAGATTGCGTCAGCGTAATGGCTGTGGGTGTGTCCGTGTTGTGTAACATCATAGTCAGTGCAGTATTTAGTGTCAACATGGCGACTATGAGTGTGATATGGTATCAATATTGACCCATACTGTATGAACAACTGAAGTTGTATGTAATTGATATGCTGGGGGTAGGATATATTTAGATATTAAACAATTTGTTCATCGTGTACAGTATCAATGTGTAGTGTCGCCATGAACTCTATAGCGACAAGCAGCACTAGAGAGTATGTCAGGGGATGTCCTGGTTAGGACATCAGCTAAGAGTCCAGTTACAGTGTAGAGTGTCATAGTAAGTGTCAGGGTGTCAGATCATATCAGAGGGCATGCCAAGGGATGTCCTCGTTCAAACCACCGCTGTCAGACGCTAAGCGATGAACCCATCTTTGTTCTTTGCGAAACAATGCTTGTTTGGGGCAATTTGGGCTGGATTCTAGCACCAGCCATTTAAGTGAGTCTGCAGTATGGTTTGCCTCAACAAAATGTTTACACATTTTGGTGTTTGTCTTCTTGCAGTGGAAATTGCTGCGATGTTCTATGATACGGGTTTTGACTGGACGGGTCGTCATCCCAATGTAATGTAGTCCACATGGGCATGTAAGCATGTAAATACAGTGGGAGGTGTTGCAGTTAGTGTGCCCCCTGATATCCCAGATGAAAGTATCACTTAATTGGATTGTCTTGTGTATGGTTGTATAGGCACAAACTCCACAGGACCCACAGGGATAGTGACCTTTAGCTGGAGGTAAGTTCCACAGAGCCTGTTGGGTCCCTTTCTTTTGTACTTTGGGTCTTGTGCTTATCAGGATGTCTTTAACATTCTGGGACCTTTTGAACGCAAACCTAGGTGTTGCAAGGCTAAGGTTGCCTGTGTTTAAAATGTCCCAGTGCCGCTTGATCACACTTTTGATTTTGTTGGAACCAGGGGTGAAAGTTGTTACGCAGGTAATCGGTTGATTCTCAATCGGTACCGCCTCACGTGATTCAAGCAAGGCCTCGCGATTGTTAGTTCTTGCTTGTTTTTGAGCCCTAGTGACCTCTCTCTTGGGGTAGCCTCTGTCTAATAAATTCCTAGACAGGATTGTAGATTCTCGCTTGTAATCAGTTAGTTCATTGCAATTTCGCCGGACCCTGAGAAATTGTCCAAAAGGAAGGTTGGACCGTAAGGCTTTAGGGTGGTGGCTAGAGAAATGTAGCAGGCTGTTCCGGTCGGTGGGCTTTCTGTACATAGTACTGCTAAGTACTCCCTCTCTCAATTTAATCGTGAGATCAAGAAAGGCAATTTCCGTTGGTGAAGCAGACATCGTGAAGTGGAGGTAAGGGTTAAGAGTGTTCACCCAATTGAAAAAGGCCTCGTGTGAGGTCGGTGGTCCTGTCCATAAGATGAGAATGTCATCTATGAATCTTTTCCACATCCTGATGTTGTCAAGGAAGGGATTGGACGCGTTGTGTATATGTCTGTTCTCGAATTCCGCCATGTAGAGGCAGGCCACCGAAGGAGCAAACGTACTGCCCATAGATGTACCATGGGTTTGATGGTAAAACTGGCCCTTGAATTCGAAATAATTTTCCATTAGTGCTAAAGTAGCACACTCCATGATGAATGTCTGTGGAGTGATTGAACTCCAGGTTTCAAGTCCAAGTCTTTCCTCTATTACCTCAAGTGTGGCCCTCTGAAGGAACGTTCCTAATCAGGGCCTCCACGTCGAGGGTGATTAAAAGATTAATCTGCCCTGTGTCACGGACGGTGTCCAGTATGCGTAGGACATCAGAAGTGTCCTGGATGTATGAGGGAATGCGTCTCACAAGGGGTTGTAAAAAATGATCACAAAATTGTGATAGTGGTTCCAAGATGGAATCAATCCCCGAGACGATAGCAGATATTCAGAGGGTATAACTATTTTTGCAGGGATTTTACTGCAATCATCAAGAAGGTGTCATGATGTCCCGGTTTCGCCTGTCACGTATGTATGCATCAGGGACTACATATCCCACAAGGCTTAGGGGCCTATCTCAGACTGACAGGAAGGAGCACACTCCTACTTAAGCCCCGCCTCCAATGGAAACGGTGCTTGACAAACTGCCTGCGGAGCCTTGGACCTGTTTACCGTTTCTACGTTTCCCGGGTGTCCTGCCACCATCAAGTAACTGCCGGGATTGGGAACGCGCTACTTGAAGCGCGACCGTGCTTCCTGAACACTTCAGCACTTTTCCTTTGGTTTGCGGTATTTACCGCGGAACCGGTTTGGAGCCCGCGTCTCTGTTCAAAGGAGCCGATCAGGAGACGCTGATATATGCGCGCTGCTTGGGAGCGTGTCTGAAAACCTCCCTTCAGTCGGAACTCTGAATTACCCGAAGCACCTCTGGGCCGACGGTGCTGTAAGTCTCGGTTCAGGAACCGAACCAAAGACCTTTATTTTTCTTGATTTACTTTGCTTTCTTGACTCAGGAATTGCGTGGGAGACCAGAGAACTTTAACGTCCCCTTTCTTGTTGTGCGAGTTCGCTCCGGAGTGCAGTGAGCAACGTGAGAGTCGGAGACTGCGCATAAAGGCACTCTCCTCTCACAGCACGCGTGAATCATCCCAGCAGTACTCCTCCCGGAACCCTCTAACCCTACAGGTATTCAGGTACCCATCGAGAGTCGGAGACTGCGCATCAAGGCGCTCTCCTCTCTAGGTACCCTCAAACATTTATATAACAGTAATCCGGGGGAGAGTCATTGGCCAACGTCCTGTTCAAGGGCATCCCGACTAGTCCTCTGGAGAGAGATCCTGGACTAAATTCCTGTAAGTGTGATAGGGGTTGTGTCCTTCTGTGTGCTGGAGGGGAGTGTGTTTGCGGTACTTCTCATTCTGTTCTTGTCTTCTTCTATATACAGGGGTCCCAGAGGGTGTATAGAAGACGGTCACCTATTCCTGTGACGGAACAGGATTCTTTTGTTATTTTGTCCCATTCCCCTTTTCCCTTGAATACTTCTCTACCCATAGTGCGCTGATACATTGTGGTGAGTTTAGTGTTTAGGGGACATTGGGAACTACTCTTCACGGCATCGTTCCTGCTGGCCATACATAAGTTTAGTGGCTTATTATTCTTGGCGCTACTGACACCTGACAAAAGGAGTTTCTTTATCTTGTTTTCCTCGAGGAACAGTTGGAATTCTTTTGTTTTTTGGTTAATTTCCTAAGGCATCAGGGAGCGATTGGATTAACCCTGTCTACAAAGGATACTCAAGAGACTGGCAGATAAGTAGGAGTCTACTTAATCTTACTATGTGTTTTGCATCATTTATCTAACTGAGATACAAACATTCCTGAACTATTGTTTCCAGGGAACATTTTCTTTTCTTGCTTTATTTTGTCTTTTTGTGCCTTTTTACTCTGGATGTTTGTGGCAGTAGTCAAAGTGAGTTATCTTCTTAACCATACTTATTCTGTTTTGCTGAGAAGGGTAGGGGGAAGAAATTAATGCCTGTTCATTGTGTCTATTGTTCAAGGAAAACAGACGCAGAGATAGATGCATGATCTATATCCCTATCAATCCATGCGGTAGATGGTTTCTGGCTGCCACAGTGTTGTTTTATTTCTCCATTTTTTCCCCTTCCCCTTTTGAGGTCATATCTGTGGGGTGTTATTTGACCACTCGCAGGTAGAGTCGCTAATAGGGAATGGGGGAACTAGCTACGCCATCGCTCCTGCTGTACCCGGCTTTGCAAGGTTAGTCAACCAGCCTCTGTTTGTGACACTTCCTGTTAACTGCTCTTGAAATCTGCCTAGAGACAAGATATATTTAGCCTCTTCTGCTCCACACATGCTCAGTTGAGCTTACAGCTGTCCTCAACTTGTAACTGTCAGGATGTGTCTACCAGAATTAGCTAACTTTCAGCCCCTCCCACTTGTTGCCAGCACACTCTCTGTATGACCTTATATGAATCTGAAACCAGCATTCTGTACTTGTACCGCCTTCATTTGAGCCCCTGTATGGGTATAAAAGGACCAAGCTCCTTCAAGTCATTACCAAGGGGTGCTGTGTGAATGTAGTTCCACATCATGAGGTTTAATAAACTCTGTATTTTCTATTCCAGTTTCTGTGCCAACTTCTTCCTATTGGTCTGAGGACTCTGCAGAGAAGGGCGAATCCCTTCCACTGGTAGGCCTTGCTGAGGCTCACCACCACAAATGAACAGCTCTAGTCCCATATAGAAGTTGTGTACATAAAAGTTATAACCTTTGTGAAGGGGTGGCTGGACAAGCTCCCATACTATTTCTCCTGTGAATCATAGCGAGGTAGGGCAATCTACAGGGTTTGGAGTAGAGTCCTTCCCTGTATACACTCTCAAGCTGTACACATAGCCAGTAGGGCTCTCACACAGCATGTACAACTTGATGCCATTGTGTGCTCTCTTGCTCGCAATGTACTGCCTGAACAGCAGCCGCCTTTTGTACAGGATCAAGGGCTCATCAATCGATATATCTTTCCAGGAGTGTAAATCTTTGTATAACTGGCAGACAAATGTTCCACAACAGGCCAAATTTTGAACAGCCTGTCATTCTCTAGATGGTCCCAGGGCAATGCAGCATAATGGTCATTGAAATGCAGCATACGTTGCAATAGCAAAACCCGATCTCTGCTCATGTATGGTGCGAAGATGGGGATTACCTAAACTGTGCCAGTAGACTAGAAGGACTGCAAGCTTGGTTTCTGCACTAACTCTATTTTGAGCTTAAATCCTAGAATGAAGCCTTAGGGTGCCTCCTTGCTCCCTCAGAAATTGTTCAGCACGCAAATCTGTTTGCTAGACAATTTGCTCAAGGAAGATAACATCCAAAATGAGATGGACTATGAGGGAAATGCATGACCGGAGCCCCAATCCTAACCTGACGTTGTGTTCCGGAAGCTGGCGTGGAGCAAGGGCATGCAACGACGAGGGGAAGTGATCAAAGGGTTAATCCTTTGACCCTCCCCGTGCAAGTTGATTAAAAGACCGCCTCGCCAGGGAGCCTGTCGGTGGAGAGAGGCGGCCTTGAAGAGGAGGAGAGCCGGGACGAAGCGGGGGCGCTGTAAGCAGAAGAGGACCCCAAAGGCACCAAAGAACAGAGCGGAGCCATGTTCCAGATGCCAAACTTGGGGAAAGAGGAGCTCACACGCTGCCTTCAGGCTCTGGAAGACCGAGAGGACCCAGAAGACGACGTCACAGATAGCTGGTCAGAGGGGTGGTGGACCCCTCAGGAGAGCAGATAAAGCGCTGCTGCAACTTAGGAGAGTTGCGGCTATCAGAGTGAGTGTTCGGACAGGGAAGGAGGGGAGGAAATCAGGTGATGCTTGACTCCTTCTTTGCTTTCCCGGTATGAGAGCCTGGTTTCACCGGTGTATGAATCCGTCTGGATTTAGCGGCATTCACGTCCACACAAGTGTAGAAGTCATTTCTTTCATATATATTTTTTTTTTACCTTTCTCTCACCTTTATTGACAGAATAAAAGCCTCTTTTCCCCGCCTTTTTGAGTACATACCTACCACTAAGACTTGGGGCAGTTGTGTCAGCCCCTTTTTTGTGGCTCCTTTGAGTGATAAACAGGAGAGTGAAAAAAAGTGGATCTGGAGTGTAGGTGTGAACACTGTCCTTTCCGTTCCTTTTCACACCATCTCTCCACCAAAAAAAAACCTACAGTCTACGAACACCTATCTTCGGTTTGGTGGTGGTCTTTTCTAAAGGATAACAAAGAAAGGTCCTGATACTTACCGCCTACTCTTCTGTTTTCCTCTGAGCCTCCTGGGGTGTGTCCATCTCTGGTCCCGGAACCTAGAGAAGAAGGAGAAGAGAAGGAGCGTTGTAAAAACAGCTGATACACGACAAAATCAAATAGCAACAGAATATTAATGTAGGACAGAAGTACCCGGGAACCCACCCTAAAATCACTGAAGAATACAGGAAGAGGAAGACCAAGGAAAGAAAGAAATAAGAACTGTAAAGTTGTTTATTTTATTTATTTTTTCGTTTGTGTGCACTTCAATAAACAGCCACAATTGAGCCCATAATCCAGCCTCCTAGATTTTGTTTTCGACCAGCCCTCTGACATGGATGTAGTCAATTGGCAAAAAATTGACTGCATCGATTTTACATCCAGTGTCATCAGTGAAAGGCAGAATTCGGGGCTGAACTAAATTGGGGAGCTGCCAAGACAGCCCTAAATCTGTGTTTGCCACCGCTTGTGCCTGCTCTCTGGTTGATCTAACATGCTACGGTCACTCCACTGCACAGATTGTGCTTGCAAAGGTACAGCATGAAGGCCATCATCATGTCACTCAGATTCGCTGGAAGATGAGTGGTTGGATGGAACTGCTCCAACTGAAAAATCAGTTTTAGATTTTGCTCCATTTTCCTCTCCCTTAGATGCATTCTCTTTATCTGTTGTCTCTGATCTTGCCTCGGAGCTGTCACCCTTAACCCAAATTAGGGCCTGAGCAGCAGTCAAACCCTCAAGAGCTGCTGACTGGCTAAAACCTTCCTTCTAAAACTCTGTCCAAGGTATAAAGCATATGTATTGTTCTAAATCAGTCGGTGGGTGTGTGCATCTATGAGATATGTACAACAGTAAATAAACAAAAACTTACTTTTTTGGTGAATCTACAGGTTCTTCAAAGGCACAAAAAGAGACAGTTTTACTTCACCTTGCCACATACCCAATTCCACAGCATACCTTTGTCATGGCTTGTGCAAATCTTTATTGTTGGGGTATATGCTGAGTCATTGCCTGTATAAAAGTAATTTCGCGAAGCTACAAATCTACCTTTACCTTTAATCTCAAGAAGCATACATTCTCATAGCAGCCCCTGCAACTTTGTGCGCAGGAGCCCTTGTAAATTTCGCGCAGAAAATAGGAAAAAGGCCGCCACAAGAATTGATTAAGATCTATAAAGCTGAATTGTCTTACTGCGGTGCTATATGGTGCCGGTATTTGGGGTTACTGTAGTGTGGAAGAAATACAGAAAGTAGACCATACTTTCCTCGACAAAAATGCAACCCTATCTGTCTTATTATGGTACAGGGTACGATAGATTCGTACTCACGCGCTTTAGATTGGATTCTTTTTTCCGTTTAGTATCTTTCCCTATAACAAATGATTGGTCAAGACATCTAGATCGTTGTCATTGTGACTGTATTGTGTCTCAAACTACTATCCACACTGTCTTATTTTGCAAATATTACAGGGAACAAAGGAAAAGGTGGATTCTTCCAATTTAAAAAATTTGGGGTTTGAGGCAATGTCGGCCAGCGTACTTTGCATCGCAATTATTGGAGAATAAATTATATACTAGAAATATTCCACTTTTTTTAAAAGCAATAATTAAGACTAGAAAATATGTAAAATGAAATATAGGGGTTTTATCTGGAAAATATTTTTATAGGAATGTCACACGAACTGACAAACATTGATCACTTTGTAAAACAAAGTAATGGAACGCCAATATGGCAAGGTTTTGGTAATTTCTTAAAAAGAAATCCAAATAGATTGTCAATATTTGTAAATCTAGAACTGAATTACTGTCCCATTTTTGGCAAAAGAGTATTAATTAAGTTCGGGAAGCAAAGTTAATTTTTAATGTATGATTTTAAGTGGAAAATGGTTTTAAACAAAACACACCATGAATTGATAACACTTTCATGCTGTAACTCGAGAGTAGGGGAGAGTTGATATAATAGGGCTTTGTTACTTTTTAAAAATGAATTCAAATAGCACGTTCAAAATGTATACATTTATCTGTGTATTATGCTTTTATGGTTTATTAATGTAAACGAAAACCGAATTAAGTGAATTTGAATCTGTGCGCATCTATGAGATATGTACAACAGTAAATAAACAAAAACTTACTTTTTTGGTGAATCTACAGGTTCTTCAAAGGCACAAAAAAAAGATTTTTACTTCACCTTGCCACATACCCAATTCCACAGCATACCTTTGTCATGGCTTTTGCAAATCTTTATTGTTGGGGTATATGCTGAGTCATTGCCTGTATAAAAGTAATTTTGCGAAGCTACAAATCTACCTTTACCTTTAATCTCAAGAAGCACACATTCTCATAGAAGCCCCTGCAACTTTGTGTGCAGGAGTGCTCTTTATGAAATCTCACATCGATATCACCAAGGTCACTAAAATTATGCCAAAGAGCACCAAATTATGAGACAATGTTGACTAAATTATGTGGCACAATGCAGCACATTTTGTTATAGTATTACGTCAATATCTTTTTCATTTGTAAACTTGTAAACCTGGTAATACTGTCCGGACAAATATTTCACCTCATTAGCACCTGTTTAGCAATCAAATACAGAAATTAGCACCTGAAAGATGACCAGTCAACCTTTGCGCAGTCCCTTTCATTGCGTGCCAACACATATATGCTGTGTAAGAAAACAGTTTTCTGCAGGTGTCCCCCACTTTTTGCTCCCATTTGGACGACTAGATGCTGGTTTTAGACTCTGAAAGTGCACTGAAGCCTGCTAACCAGGTCCCAGTGTCTGTGCTCTCTCCCTAAAACTAATACATGTGAATTAGCAACCCCAATTGATAAGGACTTTAACACCCTTATTAACCCCAGGCAAGTGGTACCAGGGGTACCTAGTGCATGGGAGCTAAATGGGTCACCAGGGTCTGAAGCACTGTTTATGCCACCCCGAGTGACCCAAGTAAACGGAAGACTGCTGTCCTACCATTGCAACCTGCATGAGCAGTTCAAACTGTTCAAACTCAACTGTGCCTTCACCATGTGTGGCAAGGTCAAGGCACTATTTTTAATATATGGCAGTCACTGGGCGGTATATTAAAGGTATGCACTAATACTTACAAGCTTATATGTCCCTATAGTAGCCTCTTTTCATTAAGGGCTACTATGAGTGATCAGCGGTCATGGGCTGGCCACCCCGAAGGGTGCCAATTCCCTTTTGGTACCACTGAAATAGGTCATTTTCAGTATCAAACAACATGCTTAATCACCCTTGACATTATTTCCAATGTGAGAGTCCATGTGGCATGCACCCAGGTGGCTACCTCAGAGGTTGTCCACATGGTTGTCACTTTTTTTTCTTGGGGCCTGGCTGACAGCCCCAAGTTGCTACTGCCAAGACAGGAGTCTGACTCTCTGCCAGGGGGTGTGAACCCTCCCAGGAGTGATCAATAAAGGACTGGGTGGACAGGAGGGGACACCTGCCTCGCCGACAAGATGTCTAGTGCAGTGGCCCATCAAGGAGGTGAGCATCAAAGCATAAACTGCCTCTAATATGCATCCGGGCTGCCTCCTGAAGGAAGTACATTTGCACCTGAGCAGGTGGAAACATAATGTAGTCAGGAGATGTAAACACCCAGAAGGCTAGCTACAATCCTAGGGTGGGCTACCTGGTCTGTACAGCCAAAAAGTAGGACACCGCCCAGATGTGGTTACCTCAGGGGCAGATTAGCCACTGGGGCTAGGCGCCCATTGGCTACTTGCACCCATAACCCTAAATCTAAGATGTATGGGCACTCACGGCATCAGAACCTCAGTTTGGATTCGAACTGCAACAGAGGACAAAGAAGAGATCAATGTCTGCGACAACAGGATCTGCACAAAACAAAGGTGTCACACTCTGCACGTGTGGCAACCATCCTGAAATTGCACAAATGCAACTCGTCTGGGACCAAAGACTGGTTCCACAGACAGAGGAGCTCCTTTGAGAGCCAAAGGCAACTCTAGTCTCCCTTCAACTAGTGGCACTAGTTCCCTGCAGTTCACAGGTAAAAACAATGTACCGGAACCAAAGAATCGCTGGCCATCAAGTCCTCCGAAGGGATTGTCCAAATGTAGATAGTCTAGTGCTAAGTGGTAAAATCAGCTGAGCAGAGTTCCTTCATATGTTCTGTGGTTGCCCGGCACTAGGACATTTCTGGAGGGAGATGACAGAGCTCTTAGCTGAAATTATTGAAAAGAAAGTGCACCTGAATCCATGTTACTGCTTACTCCACAGATTCCAACACACTTCCAAGAACAAGGTCCCTAGTAAATTTCAGGACCATGGATTGATACTAGCGAAGCGGGATATTACGAGACATTGGAAGGCAAAGGGAGGTCCTAGCATATGGAGATGGAGAAGAGTGTTTGAGCGCTGGGCAGGCTGTGAGGGAGAAGCACGGCTGAGATGCTAGATGTAATGGGAGTTAGAAGACGCTGGACGCAGCCAGAGCATGGGAAGCTCTGACGCTACACCTTAAGCAGCTTAATGACATCGCAGATGAGAGTAACAGGGAAGTCCCACAGGTAGACAGTTTGTAACTTACATTGGGTGGCCGTGTGGAGGGGAGAAAGGGCGCTGCGGGATGCTCCTTTACCGGCAACACACTGGAGCCCATGGATCCCACGACGATGGGATGGAAGTTGCTAGAGAGTGGCCCTAGGAATATTACCTGAGCATAGTACTCCATGACACAACTGGGGGTTTGAGGGTGGGTAGAGAGGGTGGTGATGCTACTTGTGGAGGGTTAGTATTCTTCTTGCACTGCTTGACAACGTGGGATGTGAGATTTTCATTTGTAAATGCATCCTTTGAGGGACTATTAACTGCATATGACTGTTTATACAGCAGTGACGAGATGCATGTATAGTGACAGGGGATCTGTATTAGCTCACATGCTCATTAAGATGTCTATACTGTATTGGTATATGTCTCGTAAACGCCTAATAAAGCTTGTTTAAAAAATAAATAAATAAGTGGCAAAACCAGCTGCCTCGCAGTTCCTGCTTCAGCACCAAGGACAGCCAGGACAACTCTGCACCGAGATTCTCAAGGCATGCAAAATCAAACTGATTGTTGTGGCTTGATCCTAGGACCCATATCACCATAACCCCCAGCGGGTTCCATGCAACTCAACCTGCAAATAATCAATTGTCATTGGGCTTTTTACTACTGACCACAATGCTAAAGTTTTGCAGTATTGATTTGCACTGATTTATTTTTCCTCCTAAAATCCATAACTTTCGTTATACTTATCCGATTGACTTCATTTTAATGTTTAAATTTATATAAAAGTCTGCTTTATTTATATAAATTGGTGTTGGATTTCTTTTGAGGCATGTCAATTACTAATTGTGCATGGTGGTACTCAGAAATTCTTAACACATGTTCCTCAAGTAAAGCCGGGCTGCTCTTTGCCAGACTACCAGGACTGAGCTAAGGATTTATTATTGTGAATCCAAGGACCATTTTTGGGGTATTGTGATAGTATTACATAGTAAAGTCTAACTAGCCTCATTTCTATCATGTTGTTTGGACGTGCCCGGTCATCTCTATATATTAGCAGCAAGTGTGCAGTGAGCTCTCGGGGGTCTTGGAGCGGGTTCTTGCTCTGACTCCAAAAGTGGACCTGCCGGGCATGGTTGATGAGGTGGGTGGTTCCCAAGCTGACAGCATATTTGTAGGTGTTGCCACACTAGCAACTAAGAGAAACACAGCTCGGCAATGGAATTCCCCAAAGCCCAGACCCTCTTAGAATGGAGGACGGGAGTGGACTGATGAGCTCAACTTATAAAATCTAGCTGCATTGGCTGAGGCTGCACATGGAAGCATGACAAGATATGGCGGTCATGGTAGCATATTATGGACTGGGATATGATTGGTTTATAGCTGATTACATTGTGTAGGCGTACAGCGACTATGTAGTTTGTGGGTTTCAAAACGAATAAAATGTCATTAAAAAAATGTAAGCACCTTTTTTAACACCTACAGCATAGAGGTTAGAGAGCCACTGAAAGCTCCAGCCTTGCTCAGGAGATATACCTGTTGCTATTTCAGCTCTTGGACTCTCAAGCCAAAAAAAAACAGAGCTTTAAACCTGTGTCAGTGCACAGTTGTATAACGCTGAATGATGTGCTCCCAAGCCCCCCCCCCCCCCCCCCCCCCACCCCTGCAGAATATGACGGGCCCCTTGAGTCTAGCTTATCTCACAGATATTCATTGACTTTGGGCTGAATTGGGGACACCTTAAGGATAAGATGCCCCTTGTACTTGGGTAGGTTTGCAGGCCTACTCTGAGATGAAATATCTTAATGCATTGGATTGCTTAGATAACTATAGTTGGATTTGTTTTCCGTAAAACTGTAGTTTGACTCAACGGAGCCTATGTTAGTAAAGTCACCTTATCCTTCAAGCTCACTCACCACCCCTTCTGCATCACAGGATGTACTGCTCTGGCCTCCTCTGCATCTTGGTCTTTTAGTATTTTAGTGCCCTCTCCCCCTACGGATCAGGGGAGAGGGCACGAGGAGAAGAGAGTTCAATGAACTGATAGTAAGGACCAGTGTAGTCTTGTTGAAGTGCTCGAAGGGGGATGTTATGCTAGGGTTTTTTTTGGACAGTCTGGTGTGAGATGTGACGATTTAAAAAAAACTCTAGCATTGCGACCCCACCCCTCCCTCTCCGAGCACATTCACAATCACAATCACTCTATTAAGCCAAGGGAGGTGGTTAATAACAACATAAAAACATACCCTTACTGAATGAAGTCTTATCAATTTCAATTTCAATCTTTATTTCGTTGCGTTGCAACATAAAAGATAACAATAAAATGTACAGTTCATGGTAAAATATACAACAATATAGCATTCATTATAATGGGCACCCTAATACTACATTACTTCTACATTTCATCAAGTTAAACACATTAGCTAGTATTTCATCAAATAAAGGCACATAATTTACAGTTTCAGTTTGGCACAGTATCAGATAAATATTAAAATGTTTAAAACAGTAGAAAAGTTAAAAAGACATTAAATTGAATTTGAGCAACCAGAATTAAAAATGCGATGCCTTGGCTTTGTTCATGGTTTCGGAGAGTCTGAATAAGCAGTTTTCCTTGATTTAAAATGAAAGAAATAATTTCCTTCTAATAAAATAAGTGGACAATAGAAATTTGCTAATACCGAACACGATTACTTGACTGGTGTCCGTGCTTAAGATTCTGCCAGCTTCCCTATGGGAAGTAGAGCCGATGTTACGGCACAAGGGGACTATCCACTTTTTCCTTGCTTTGTCGTAACTAGGGCAAAAAAACAGTATGTGGAAAATGTCCTCCCTTTGGTTATTAGTGCACAGGGTACAATGATCTTTATCAGTCTTCCCCCATCTTTTCTCAGTTACTTTTATCCTCAACGTTCCGTACCTAAATTTTAAATATAAAGATTTGGCCAGTGGAGGTTGGATTTCATCAAGAAATTGTTCGAATAAAGCCTCATTTTTTGCCAAAAGAAATTTTTCAGTGAGAGGACCGTGAGTTCTTGTATACACAGAATCATAACTCACATATGACCAAAAGCATAATTTGACAATTTTCTTGGAAGCTGAGTTTAGAGATCCAGGCTCGTTCCAAAGGTGTGATAATCCGAGCTTGGTAAGCCAGTTTTTTACATGCTTAAACCAGAAGATCTTATTGTCCCTATCAAGCTCTAATACTTCCTTCAGACCATTTTTATAGTCAGATAATTCCAGGGTTGTCCATAATCTGACCCACAACAGCAATGGTCTCAATATAGCGTGCTGATCTGTGTGTTTAATGTTTAGGTCTAAGAATAGGGGTATCAGGGGGGTGTTGATTGGAACTTTTAATAGTCCCCTGACAAATTTGTTCTCCAGTACTTCAAAAGTTTTTTTGCATACTGGCCCCCAGATTTCTGCCCCGTACAAAGAGGCGGATTGTACCTTGTATCTGAAAAGCTCTATCGCTGGAGTAACTGCTTTGTTCACACTTTTGTTGTACCTCTATGTTATTGGGAAACAGTTTTGTTTGAACACCAATTTAGATTTTTCCAATTGTGGGCCCCATCCCATTACAGAGTCCATTAAGACCCGCAGGTAAGTGAAACTGTGCTCGTAGTCTAATCTTTGCCCATTTAACATTAAGTTCTTTTTAAAAGTTTTATGCGGGTTCAGTGCCATATATTTTGTTTTTTTATATTAATTTCTAATCCTTTATGGATACAGTACTGTTGGAACCTGTCTAATAGGATCTGTAGGCCACGTGGCGTTTGCGAGATTAGAATTGTGTCATCCGCGAAAAGGAGGGACGCAACGCGTTCCCCTCCCAGTCGAGGAGAATCGTTATCGCAATTTTCCATATAGGTTGCAATGTCGTTTACATAAAGGGAGAATAGAGTAGGGGCCAGGACACAGCCCTGTCGCACTCCCCTTTTTATCGGGATCGGGTCTGTGAGTTCCCCATTTGGGCCCCATCTAACCTTAGCATAATTCTCCCAATGCAATCCTATTACAAGTTTTAATAATTCGCCAGGCAGCCCTTGCCTATTCAGGGTTTCTCAAAGTAAGTCTCGTGGATTGAGATCAAATGCTGCTCGTAGGTCTACAAAGGTCACATACAAGTGACCTTTGCGGATGATGACATACTTCCAATACAAGCAGCATAGCCTGAATACTTGATCGATAGTACTTGTTTTGCTTCTGAATCCCGCCTGGTATTTGGATAAAATTGACTCCTCCTCCAACCATGAATTTATTCTATTTAGAATATGCCTAGCATATATTTTCTGCGTGATATCTAAAAGGCTAATGGGGCGGTAATTTGCTGGATCACCACGATCCCCTTTTTTAAAAATGGTGATGATTTCTGCGCCATTCCAAGTGTCCGGAATGTGCTCACTAGCCGCGACTATGTTAAATAAATGATTTAAATAGGGTGCCCAAACATCAATATTATACAAATACAGGTCACCAGGGATTCTATCAAGCCCTGGCGCCTTCCCTTTCTTTATTGTAATAATTGCTGCCTCTGTTTCTTGTAAGGTAAAAACTACCGGGTGAGTATTGGCTGGTATTGTAAGCGGGGGTACATCATTTGCTGCCTCAGTTGGAGTTTTGGCTGCATACAATAACGAAAAGTGCTTGACCCAAGTATCTTTATCTAAGTAGACCTCCCTGGAACCTTTCTCCCGTTTATTTTCCTTAGCTGCCAATTCCCAGAATTGTTTCTGGTCCTTGTTTTTAGCGGCTGTTAACATATTGAGCCACATTTCCTCATCCCATGAGGATTTCGCTCTTAGTATTATTTTGTTATAAGCCTTTCTTTTCTCTCTGATTGCTAACGGACTTTCCCCTTTAACAGCATTAATCAGTGCGGTTTTGGCAAGGCAGCATTCCTTGTTATACCAAGGTTTGCCTACGGATTTTGCAATAGTCCTACCAGCACCTCTTTTAGGTTTTTTTGTAAGAATTTCTAATAATTGGCTGAAAAGGGACTTATGTAAATCGATAAATTCTTTAGGGTTGCAGCTATGGGGACAATATGGGTCCAGAGTATCTGCAAAAGTGCAGTAAATATTGGCCAATAGGTCCTCTTTTTCTAGCACAAAGGCCCATTTAACCGCCCTACGATTATTGCTAAGGACAATATTATCAATTGTGGTTGAGGATGCTATACTATGACCTCCCTCCATATTGTCAAGCCCCGTTACCATGCTTAGTAGAAAACTCATTTCTAAAGGGCAATGGTCACTTTCGTATCTCTCTTTGACCTTTAGGTCTACTGTAAAGGGCCAGAGGTCAAAGGAGACAATGACATAGTCTAATTTACTCCCATAATTGCCTCTCTTAAATGTGGGGGCTTTCGGGCTGTCTGATGGCATACGGCCATTACATGCTCTCAAGCCATGTGAGGTCAGGAACCGTGTAATTTGTAAAGCCAATGCTGTACCGGCCACCATACAATTCTCGTTCAGGGCAGGTATTGCATTGGCGTTGTCCTCCTCCTCAAACAATGGGGTTATCCCTGAGATTGGTTCAAAATTACAGTTCAGGTCTCCACATAGAATAACACCTGACTCTGTTTTTAGTGAATCCATAAGTGACTCCAACTTCCCTATACATGTGGATTCCTTGTGGGAAGACTGGGGCTGTTATAAACATTGAATAGATAAAACGCCCTATTATCCACTGTCGTTATTTCTAGACAAAGAATGTCTGGGGAGTCGGTGTTGATCATTTTAATAACTAATTTAATGGAAACATTGACCCATACTAGGAGGCCTCCAGATGCACGACCTCTCAAGGAAGGGACAGCCTCTATTTGGTAGGTTTTATAGCCAACCCTGTGCAGTTGTACTGTGGCCCATGTTTCCTGCAGCACACAGATGTCAAAGGTATTTATGTATGCATTCCAGTCGGGGTCATTTAATTTTGCACGCACCCCAGCAATGTTCCATGAGACGAGTGTAAATAGGGAAGGTCCCTCGTTCGTATCATGGGGCACAGCAGGTGTAACGACTGGTGAGCTCCTATTGACTTCATCTGTACCTGTAACAACAGAGCGTATGTCCACCCTAGGACTGCTATTACCTTCTTTTCGGTGGTGGTATCCCAAAGTACATGACACATTTTCATTCCCCCCAGCATCTCTACTTTTTTGACTTGGGGCAAATGATAACAAGAATGAGCCCTCATTTGTCCCAGGAGACGCTACAGGTAATGCAACAGACAATCTATTCTTAATTGTTTCATCACAAATAACAGCAGTGTGTGAACCTGGCTTCAAACAACTAGATCCTTTTTCCACAATACACCCCAGAATACGTGAAACATTTTCAGTACCCCTATTGACTTCCGTGCTCTTTAAACATCAATTGCACTCTTCCAAGCCACTGAATGCCTCAAACCTATTTGTTTGTTCCAAAGGAGTAAATGGGATGAGATTGGACATTTTACCATTTCCTCCTGGGTTGTGGCTAGTTGGTACGGTGTTCCACCCATGGATCAAAGGGGGTGGGACAAGATGGTGCAAATAGGCAGGGTTCCTAGCTACTCCCATATTCGAAAATTGTGTATTAAAGGGAATGTAGCTAATTGCATGTTGAGGGGGGAATACAGTTGATCTTGGGTAGAAGTATGTCAAAGGGCGTGGCACTATACAGTTGTTTTCGTTGCCGTAAGGCCAACTCAAAATATATTGGACCGCCTTTCTGTCCCTAAAGTTTACAACTACAATGTCACCCCCTATATCCTTTGTTCTACCACCCAGCCAAGACAGACGGCGCACATGAACTATTTCGCCATTTACGTAGTTGGCTTTGGGTCTGTACAATGACAACCAGTGCATAATCTTGTTCTTTAGCTGAAGGTAACCTTCCTGCTTACCACTTGTCAGCTCAGGAACCCCGGTAAGCACCACTACATATGGTAGAGCTTCCGGTGGGAGTTCCGTAGGTGGTATCCTTCCTTGACCCCCTCTTACGTGACTAGCCTCGTTCTCTTCAACTCTAGGGAGACTGTTTGGGGGGATAGTTGGTTCCCTAGGCTGGATGTTAACTAGAGTGTCCGTAGAATTAGATGTTGTAGTTGGTCTACTCATAGATGATTTTAGTTGTTTTGGATTAGAGCTGTTGGGCGGTTTACTAACAGAAGGGGCACCTATAGTTGGGTGGTTAGGGGCAGCTGCGTTGGCTACTACTAAGTTGTTATCAATAGTAGAGTTAGTAGATTTTACGACTGCCCTTTCAGTTGAGGGAGTACACATTGTATTTGAAGCTCTTTGGGGCTGTGTTGCGTTCTGGGGTCTTAGTGGCCTATCCAGTTGCCCAAGAGCTACCAGGTCCAACTCAATCCTCCCCAGCCTTGATTCCACTCCCTTTAGTCTTTCAGATAGGGCTAGCATATAGGTTCGCACAATCATTTCAATGTTGTCCAATAGATTCTTCGGAAAGGTTGTCTGCGAACCTTCTTCCATTGGGATGTGGATGATGTCAGGCACTGTGATTGATGGGGAGGGTGGTATTGTGGGTTTTGACGGGGTTAAGGCAGTTGCCGTTGTTTGCTTGCTGGCCGGCTTTCCCGAAGTCATAGTAGTAGCAAGACTAGTCTTCTTACCAAAATCTGAGTGGCTTAACTTGTACTTACTTGTGTCCATTTTCATCCGTCTCTTTTTAGGGGGTGGGGGCCCATGTGCTTTATATGCCAATGTCCTCTGGTGTTTCCCTCTTACTACCTTTCCCGGACTGATTGTGGGGGAAATCAAAATTGTTGCGGGGTTAGGTGTACTGGGAGGATCTTGAGCCTCAATTTGTGACTCGGCCTGGGTTTGCGTTGGTGAGATGGCGGGAGCTAGGCATTCCTTGAGCAATAGGGGCACACTGGCAGTTGGAGATAAATTATCTGTCAGAATGTTATTCGTTTCATTGTCCAAGGTAACAGAGTAAATGGGCTCAGACAGTGTCCTATTTTTAATGCGTTCAATTGAACGACGCCGATCCGCCCGCCTCTCAGCAAGTAGTAGTTCTTTATTACCCTCAGGAGCAGCCTTAGAAAAATAGTCATCCAGTGTTCTGTTTAGTATGCTCCCAGTTTTATCCGAGCCGGTAATGGCAGCGCTCACAGCGGCAGTAGCCATCATACAGTTTCACAATGAGTGGGATAGTAAAAGGTTTTCTACTTACTCGGGGATTTGATCAGGGCCTCGTGCCCAGCCCAGCCTCTTCTGGCCTCTGAGGGCCTAAGAGGGCCCGCCCTTTGCCCGGGCTTCGCCCCAGGCGTCCCGCTCGCGTCCGGCGTTGTGGGCGCAGCCCCGCTTTGTAGTGCCGCCTGGCGCTGGTTGTTGACGCGCTCCGATGCGCAGTCGCAAAGCCCCCTGGGAATGCGAGTTCCTTCAACCTGCCTCGCCGTTCTTCTTGGCGTCCTTGCAGGGAGGAACCGGCGGGGAAAGTGGCCAGACACGGGGGTCGTCGCTGGCTTCAGGCGAGTCTCCAATCACTCTCTAGCGTCCTTGCACCCGTCTTTCTACTGCAGCGTTTACACACGCTTGGACGGGCGCAGTCCCGCTTTGTAGCGCCGCCTGGTGCTGGTTGTTGACGCGCTCCGATGCGCGGTCGCAAAGCCCCCTGGGAATGCGAGTTCTTTCAACCTGCCTCGCCGTTCTTCTTGGCGTCCTTGCAGGGAGGAACCGGCGGGGAAAGTGGCCAGACACGGGGGTCGTCGCTGGCTTCAGGCGAGTCTCCAATCACTCTCTAGCGTCCTTGCACCCGTCTTTCTACTGCAGCGTTTACACACTCTTGGACGGGCGCAGCCCCGCTTTGTAGCGCCGCCTGGCGCTGGTTGTTGACGCGCTCCGATGCGCGGTCGCAAAGCCCCCTGGGAATGCGAGTTCCTTCAACCTGCCTCGCCGTTCTTCTTGGCGTCCTTGCAGGGAGGAACCGGCGGGGAAAGTGGCCAGACACGGGGGTCGTCCCTGGCTTCAGGCGAGTCTCCAATCACTCTCTAGCGTCCTTGCACCCGTCTTTCTACTGCAGCGTTTACACACTCTTGGACGGGCGCAGCCCCGCTTTGTAGCGCCGCCTGGCGCTGGTTGTTGACGCGCTCCGATGCGCGGTCGCAAAGCCCCCTGGGAATGCGAGTTCCTTCAACCTGCCTCGCCGTTCTTCTTGGCGTCCTTGCAGGGAGGAACCGGCGGGGAAAGTTGCCAGACACGGGGGTCGTCGCTGGCTTCAGGCGAGTCTCCAATCACTCTCTAGCGTCCTTGCACCCGTCTTTCTACTGCAGCGTTTACACACTCTTGGACGGGCGCAGCCCCGCTTTGTAGCGCCGCCTGGCGCTGGTTGTTGACGCGCTCCGATGCGCGGTCGCAAAGCCCCCTGGGAATGCGAGTTCCTTCAACCTGCCTCGCCGTTCTTCTTGGTGTCCTTACAGGGAGGAACCGGCGGGGAAAGTGGCCAGACACGGGGGTCGTGGCTGGCTTCAGGCGAGTCTCCAATCACTCTCTAGCGTCCTTGCACCCGTCTTTCTACTGCAGCGTTTACACACAAGTCTTATCTAACTTTGATTTAACACCTAATTTATGTATTTATTTAGCAAAGAGTTTTGATTTAGCTCCGCAAAGAATTAAACACAAAGCTTTGTCCCTTTGAGTTTAACCGGAGAGACCCCACCCAGTGGCTGAATTGCACAATGTGTAATCAGGAAGCCTTGATTCAATTCTGTCTTCCCGCTTGACCAAATTGTGTGATCCTAGGCAATTAATTCAATGCACTGAACCAATTAATTCAATGCACTGAACCTCCTTTACTTTGAGCGTCAAGTTTTAGAGGACCTTGAGGTACGTTTTTTCAGGAAGTAAACTATACAAAAACCTCTCTTGTATACATTTAACAGACAGTTTACAACAACAATACAGGGGCTATACAGGAGGCACATGAAAACTGGGTTGCATCTCGGGTAACTAATAGCATTGTTATGAGATCAGTGAGGAGTGGATCATGAATGTTTTATGTGATCTAATGTACAATTAAACACTGCTGAATGTTAAAGGAATACACCATTTTAAAACTTTGAAGTAACTTTATCATATGTTTACATTACTTTTGCATAACAGTCAGCCTGTTGGCTTATGAATGAAGGAGAGGTACATATTTAGGAGGGGGTCCCATCAGAGTATGTATTCTACTGTAGCATTTATGTATCACTTACTCTCCTATATGGGACATCAAAGTACGTATCACTGCTTTGAGCCTATGTGGGAAGTGCTCTTTTCATCTCAAAGGACCAGAGAGGTGCTCTCACCTTATCTTGGGACACAGCACTTAGGGCCATATGTATGAAACTTTGGTTTTGCGATTCTCAAATAGCGATTTTTTGTGAATCACTATTTGAGAATCGCAAAATGCTATGTATGTCGGATTTACAAATAATTTTGTGAATCCTACATATTCCTTAATTGCGAATTGCAAATTGCGATTCGCAATTAAGCTATACCTTCATATTCTTTCCTATGGGCCTCCAGGCCTATAGGAATGAATGGAAAGACATTCTCAGTTTGCGATTCTCAATTAGAGAATCACAAATTGAGAATGCAATTTCAAGGGTGCCAGGGTGTCAAAAGGACACCCTGTTGCATTCCTGAAATGTGCATGTGTGCACATGTGGCACACATACATTCCCTAAGGGCATGTATGTGCGCCACATGGCACTTCGAAAAATGCAAAAAAGTGCATTTATTAAAGAAATCGCAAATTACCACCAACTTAAAGTTGATGGTAATTTGCAATTCCGTATGGCCAAATTGCACTATTTCTGGGCTTTTTACATTGCATTTAAGGAATCGCAATATGCAATTTTTTAAATGCTGTCAGGACTGTCCGGGACTATGTGGGGAACATAGTCAGGGACTTGGGCAAGGACTCAGAACTGGGTAGAAAACTTTCAAAGGAAGAGGAGTACAGCGTTGCCCAGGATCATACAGTCAGAGGAGAAAAAGGGATCCAAAGGGGGAGCCTGTACAAGTGAACAAGATGGGTAAGACTCAGAAAGGAAGGGCACTCACAAGGCGGCACTCACAAGGCTCTTTTAGCATTCAGAACAACTACACCCAGGACGAATGTGCAAGACATATATATGAAACAACATTAACAATAAAGGGGAGTGTGGGGTAAAGCACTCGGGAGCTCCACAAGGTAAGACTGAAGTTCAGTAAGTTTCTTACCCACAATTGCTGTTACAGATACTGACTGCAAAGACACACATGTAGGATATGCATGCAACAGCAGGGTCTGTGGAGCTTATACCTATGGTGATGTTATACATGTAACTCAAAGACAATACTCACAGTGAATAAGAAACACCACCTAGGTAGTCAGCTGTGCCCATGGATCCTGGCGATCAAACAGGAACACGCAAGGACATTAACAGCAAGAGGGTAGAACTAAACACAAGCACAATAGACAAGGAGCTAGCAATGAGGAGTGCTTAACAGGAAAGGAAGGAAATGACAGGCTACACTTGGCAGAAATCAGGTAACACACATACAAGGCAACAGAAGATAGACAACATAATAGAAAGACAGAACACTAGGAACTGGAACCAAGGAATTGGGAAGAAAGGCATGGACTGGAAAGGGATATACAGAAGAAGAGGCTACAAGAGTATACTAGAATAGTGCAGATTAAGGAATCAAGAAAACAAAGTAGCATAGAAGGCAGTGCTGGGGCAGTGACAAGAATTGAGCTAAAGCTCAGGAATCTAGGTAGCACTGCAGGCAGTGCTAGTACAGGAATAGGGAATTACTATGGCTTTAGGAGTCAAGGTAGCACTTCAGGCAGTGCTAGTTCAGGAATAGGGAATTAGCTACAGCTCACGAAGCAAGGAGTCAAGAGAGCACTGCAAGCAATGCAAATGAGGAACAAGAAATAGCTGAAGCCAAGGAACAGGAACAAAGAATAACTATAGCTCAGGAACTCAGTAAACAAGGTAGCACTGCAGGCAGTGCTAATTCAGGTACAAGAAATAGCTATAGCTCAGGAACTCAGAAAACAAGGTAGCACTGCAGGAAGTGCTAATTCAGGAGAAGGGAAACTGCTGCAGTTCAGGAACAAGGAATATTAAGGCTCAGGGGTCAAGGTAGCACTGCAGGCAGTGCTAATTCAGGAACAAGGAAAACACCAGTAGGTCAGGAACAAGGCATAACTAAAGCTCAAGAAACAGTGGAAACAAGGATAGCAAAAGCTCAGGGAGCACTAGAAACAAGGCTCAGTCTCACCGGTAAACAGCTACAATGACCAACCTTGGCCTGAAGGGAACTGGGGATTATAAGAGCTCACAGTAATCACATGCAGCAGGTGTGAGCAGGCTAGCAGCAGCCAGCCACAGGTGAGCTGAATTCCTCCACCCATCCTTGGCCTGCAGGGGTGGAGACAAAGCAGTGAGCAGGGAATTCTGGGTAATGGAGTTTCAGGCATGAGTAGGCTGGCTACAAGTATAAGCAGGCTGTCTTTCACAAAACCCGGCATGGAGTGGGAATGGATGTCAGTTCCCAATAAGTGTCCAAATGGCTGGAAGTCAGGATATGCATGCAGGGGAGGGTCTGGAAGCTTATTAGAAGCCTGGAAAGTCCCACTAGGTGGCCCCCTGGTGGTGGGTACGAGAGAACAGGGAGCGAATCGTGACAGTACTCCCCCTCCAAAGACCATCTCCCGGAGTCTGGAACTGGATCCAAAGCCTTTGCTCTTAAGAATTAAGTCCATTTCCATCATAGATGCAGTGCACGCTATCAGAGGACTGAAGGTAAATTGTGATGTTCTGGAGGGTTGGATAATAGTCTGTAAAATAACAGCAATATTGAAGGTAGAACTTGAAGAGTCCAAATCCAGTGACAGGGGCTGTCAGGTTCCATCAGGGAAGACACTGACATTGCCTTCTCCCGTGACGGGAACCACAATTCCAAGGCTCTCCGGTGAGGATCACGTCGATAACGTCATCGCGCCCCCGGAAGGGTTACTTAGGCTTTGCAGGAAGAACCGCGGGTGCCGGTTACTCCTCTTGATTAGACGCTGAGTCCTCGAGGTTCTGGTAAGGGTGCACTTACACCACTTAAACCTGGTGTCTGATTTCCGGCACACTTTTCGAGTCCTGATTCAAATACCGCTATCCCATTGGCGAACCACTTTCGGTGTTCCTGCGGGAAATCAGAAAAGAGCCCCGTTTGCTCAGGAGAGCAAGCTGGGGGTTTGGATTACTTTTCATTGTTGATACCATATTCAGAAGGGAGGCGGATGCTTTTCCTAAACCCTTGATGTCATCCTCTCATGTAGGAGAGGTTAACTTTAGAGTTCGCATATTTGCATTGTTCAAACTGTGATACGCTGGATGCTGTTTTTCGCGGAGTACAACTTTCTGGTGACATTTCGCCCCGGGAGCGTTAACAAAAAGGCTGGCGCATCTAGAAAGCTCAATTCCGCGGAGCGCAATTATACCATTGTAGAGAAGGCGCTGTTGGCCACCAAGAATGCATTCCAAGAGTGGGGAGAGTATTTAATGGGGTCCAAACACATAGTCACTGTTTTCACCGATCACCGCAATCTACAATTCATGACAGCTGCCAGACATCAAACACCTTGACAGCTGCGCAGGATGCTGTTTTTCACGGAGTACAACTTTCTGGAGACATTGCGCCCCGGGAGGGCTAACAAAAAGGCCGGCGCATTGAGTCATCAAATCACCCCGAATGCCCCTGAAATCCTCCCCTTGAATGCCATTGTGAATCCACGGAATGTGATATGTGCCACGGTCTCAGAGAAGTTTCTTAGGAGCATTAAACATAACCTAACTCTTGACAAATTAAAGACATGGTTAGAGAAGACTGGTCTGTGAAGGATGGTCTTCCAGTCCGTGGGAGCCAGTTGATGCTGCCCAACTTTTCTTTAAGGAAACAAGCGTTCTACTGGTGCCATACTTTACCCAGTGCTGGGCACAATGGCATTGAGAAAACCACTGAACAGGTGTTCCGTCAGTTTTGGTGGCCCTCTATCAAAAAGGAAATGGTGAATGTACGGTATGTTGCCAGATGAAAACTACACACACCAGACCAGGAGGTCTTTTGCAGCCTCTCTCTACCCCGGCCCAACCGTGGGAGTGGATTTCACTTGATTTTGTGGTAGGGATGCCTCCAGACAAGGGACATACAGTCATTCTCGTCATGGTTGATTATTTGACAAAACTCGCTCACTTCATTGCTTGCAACAAGATAGTTACAGCCGGCGAGCTGGCACAAACCTTGTTAGGGAATATAGTGAGAATACATGGACTTCCTCAGGTTGTAGTGTCAGACAGGGGAAGCCAATTTCCTGCTAACCTTTGGAGGGAGTGGTGTTCGGAGCTGCGGATCACCTCTAACCTGTCTAGCAGCTTCTATCCCCAGACCGATGGCCAGACAGAAAGGGTCAATCAGACATTGAAACAGTACCTTAGATGCTTTGTGGATGTCACTACAGAGACACAGATAGATAGCTTGTGGTTAGCAGAAGTAGCTTATAACAGCGCACTACACAGCTCTACTAAACACACTCCTTTTACTGCTCTTATGGGTATCACCCTTGTTTCACCCCCTTCCAGCAGTCTGTGGGCCAGGGATCTGTGCCAGAGGTACAGGAATGGATTACACATATCCAAAAGACACTACAGCAAGCATGTAAGGAGTTACAGAAATCTAAGGTACTATAAAAAGCTTATGCGGATAAACATAGACGCGAAGTGCCTACATACAAACAAGGAGAGTATGTGTGGTTATCCACCAAAAACATAAGATTCAAAAGATACAGCATTTTAATCCGCAATATATCGGCCCCTATAAAATAGTCAAGTTGATCAATCCAGTGGTGGTGAAATTAGCTTTGCCATCCTCATTGTGCATTCATCCTGCCTTTCATGTTTCTCTTCTAAAACCCTCACATTCCGGGGTAAGGAAGAAGCTGACTCTCCTGTTGGTGGATAGGGAGGCTGAGCATGAGGTAAGGGGTATCCTGGACTCAAAGATCTACCACACCAGGTTGTGGTACCTGGTGACCTGGAAAGGTTATGGTAAAGAGGAAAATTCATGAGAACCAGCTACAGGGGTTCATGCACCTCGTTACGTTCGCCTATTCCACAAATGTATCCCTTGCAAGCCTTGCCTCTGTCAGTGTTCTTCGGGAGAGGGATGTACTATCAGGTTACATCAGGGAAGACACTGACATTGCCTTCTCCCGTGACGGGAACCACAATTCCCAGGCTTCCTGGCGAGGATCACGTCGATGACGTCATCGCGCCCCTGGAAGGGGCTTTGCAGGAAGCACCGCGGGTGCCGGTTACTACTCCCGCTGAGAGGCAGAGTCCTCGAGGTTCTGGTAAGGGTGCACTTGCACCACTTAAACCTGGTGTCTGATTTCCATATCCACTCAGCGGAAGCGGCACGCTTTTCGAGTCCTGATTCAAATACGCTATCCCGTTGGCGAACCACTTTCGGTGTTCTTGCTGGGAAGCAGAAAAGAGCCCTGTTTGCTCAGCAGAGCAAGCTGGGGGTTGGATTTCTTTTCATTGTTGATACCATATTCAGATGAGAGGCAGCTGTCTTTCCTAAACCCTTGATGTAATCCTCTCAAGTAGGTGAGGTTAACTTTGGAGTTCGCATATTTACATTGTTCAAACTGTGATACAGAAACTGAGGTGCTTCCTTCAAAATACTTGAGATTAGTTTTTGTTCTCGGGGAGCCTACTGCACCTGGGAAAATAGAGCTTTGGTACTTGCTATTTCTTGTTTTAGTACTCACGTGGTATATGAGAATGATGAATACAAAATATTCTATAACTATATTCTGAGAGGTATCAGAACATGGAGTTCAGAATGTTCTTCCACGGTGGAAGCAAGATGGCGGTGTGACGACGCCACGGAAAGGATGCTCCCGCTGTGAACCCTCAACCCGTCGAGCTCTCAACGATTGAGTGATCGAAAATGCCGAGTATGCCAAGTATGCTCCTGTAATATTTATGGCCTGATTCCTGGGAAGCTCTGGTTGCTGAAGGAGGAAAAACGATCCTTCAAATTACCGAAGGGTGCCTCGCGCTACAAAAAGATCTTTACAGCGCTGTAGAGCTACAAAGTTACCTGCGCAATTAACAGGAAGTCTGTTTACCCTCCGTACCTTGCAGTGGGCTGCCACTGCGGAATCGACATCTGGAACACGAAAACTTACTGCTCTGTCTGGCTTGGCTCGGGCTCGGGCTCGGTGGCGCTTTGGAGGGCTGCGAGAAAGCCGCCGAGGCAGACTGCTGGGAGGAGGATTCAGCAAGTCAGCGAACGCGAACGCTTGGAACATTCATGCAGGCAAGGGTGTTCAACGGCATTAGAAGCGGAGGCAGACATTCTCCCATAGGATCGAAGCCGGCAAACTGTGTTTAGAGTGGCTGGCCACCGAACTAGAGAGGCTAGAGAGGCTGCCTTAACTGATCGACTTCAACAGGTAAAGCACGCTTTTGATTTTTGATTTTTCTGATGTGCTTTGTTTGCTTTACCTGAGGTGTTTAGCCTGAGCTGCCAGTAAGACTAAAGTGACTGTACTGGAACTTGGAACCGGCCCCGAAATTCAAGGTCTGCCCAATTTTGACTGTTTAGACGTTTGGGGACGTTTGGTGGAGAAGGCTCACTAAGCTATTGCTCTTTGGTGTGCTAACATTAGTATAGTACAGCAATCTCTGATTTAAACAATTACGCAATCAGCTTTACTACGCTAAAGGGATAAAGCAGGCATATTGCGCTAATGGCACCCAAAAACGTTAAGAGTAAATTAACTAAAGGCACTCCCATGAAAAATGGAGCGGGCGAGGAGACCTCACCAATTTTCAAACCAATTTCACCAGCAGAGGTAGCGAGGATATCCCGGCACACTGATAGGCAACTTGACAAACAACATGCTATTCAACTTTCTCCAGATACATTCAACAAAACTAGCTCTACCACAACAGCTATTAAAAACAAAGATAAAGACAAAGGTAAAGATAAAAACGAAGCAGCAGGAATATCCACCAATAAATCTGATAAATCTATTGATAAAGAAGGCAAAGCGATGTCAGACTTGGTGAGTAGGAGTGCTACGTACAAGGCGGACAAGCTGGGCAAGGCAGAACATAACGAGAACACGGTGGCAGAGGCCCATATTACGGATGCTATTACTAAACCTGGTCTACAACCTGCTCAATCTCCTCACCCTTTACTGGGACTTAGATCCGACTATAATTCACCAGAGAAAAGACAATCTTTTTGATGGCGCTGACGTCGCCGATGGAAATGATGGCGCTGATAATGAGATATTCTTGGAGGTTAACTCTGATGACCCAGAATATGAGGAGATAATTGAGAGAGGTGATACCGAGGGGGGAGAAGACACATGTGAGGACATAGAGAATAGCTCTGTGCAATTAAAGACTAACAGATCCTCAGCCCTAAAAAAAAAAGGGGAAATGCAAAAAGCAAAACTAAGAAAGGGGGGAGAAATATGATCCCTGCAGCCTTATTAAACACATTAATACCAACCATTGCTGGAGAAAAATTGCTTACAGATCAGAGCCCGCTGAGTAAATGGTTTCAAGCTTCAAAAAGAGAAACAAGAAAATTATCACTGACTTTACCAGCAGATAATTTTGCTGCAGATGAAAGCCTTAAAAAAAAAAAATTAGAAACCTGCAGACTACTCTCCTCGGGAGCATTGCCCTATCTAGTACAGGCTCAGACTCTCTTCCCTTGCCGCTGCCTCCTACAACTGATCTCTCCGCTCCTGCTCCTATGAATATACTATCTACTCGAAATACTTTTGCCGGCAATATCGATACTATTGGGAGTATTGGGAATATTCAGAAAGACAAACCTCTTGTATTTACTTCATTTCATAGCGATTCAGCCCTAATACCTACTATCTCTCCTCCACTGGCTTCTCCCTCGGCCAACGCTGGTAATGTCAAGGCCTCATCTTTAGATCTAATCTTAAAAACACTAATGGATCATCGCCAAGAGGTACAAGACAATTTTCGACAACTACGGGAGGACAATACTAAAATTCACAGCTCCCTTCAGGAAGTCACTAACACACTGAGTGGCGTAACAAAAGAAATTGAGGAAATACAACAAAGAGTTGTTGAAGTGGAGGAAACGCTTGCCACTACTACGGCTTCATCAGATCGACACAATGAAGAAATAGGTACTCTGAAGAGCAAAGTTGAAGATTTGAAAAATCGGCAGAGGCGACAGAATCTGCGACTCTTTGGGATACCTGAAGGATCTGAGGGAGCTGACGCAAGGGGTTATATGGTACAAATACTACAAAAGGCTTTTCCGGATCTATCTGACTGGGACTGGGACTCTCAACTTCAGCGAGTACGTAGACTTCCTATTATCCCCAGAACCCAGGAGAGCAAATACCCACGGCCCTTTCTAATCTATTTTGGCAATTATTTACTTAGGCAAGCAGTTTCAATGAAAGCCAGACCAAGAACTCCAGTGACAATTGATTACCTAACTTTTTTTGTAAAATCAGATCTGAGCAAAGTAACTATGGACAGAAGGTGGGGCCTACGTAAATTGATTGTTCCTATTAAGTCTCATGGAGCAACGGTTTATTTACAGGAACCGGCCCGCCTCAAAGTTATTATGTCTGGCCATAATTATTTTTTTCATGACGTTAAAGAGGCGGAACATTTTCTTTCGAAAATGGACTCAAAATCAAAATCTTAATTAAGAAAATAATGGGAAAAAAGGAGAGAGGGAAAAAATAAGATACATTAGCCTAACTTGCTATGTTGCTAATCTGTGTGTTTACAATTGACTAGGGCAATTTCCTTCTCTTCTGAATCTTGTTATATAGTTTTGGGTCATTTGTCTTTCTGTATGAGAGCAATACAGAGGGTTGGGGTTCCTAGGGAATCCTCTCTGGCTGGCTGCCCCATAAGCGGCAGCAGAAGATAGGGGGATGCTTCCGGGTAGGTACAGGGGGAGGGATCTAGGAGAATGGAAGGGTGGGAGAAGCTTCTCCCCCTCGGGGGTCTTCAAGATGTGGGGAGGGTTGGGTGGGACTGACCCACTTGAGTGGTCAGGGGGGGAAAAAACTATTGCAAGAGAGAAAAATATGTAAAAAAGTATAACAAGATTTTTGAACTTAATATATGGAGAAGAATAGTTGAGACCATTATAATTTATGTCTTCTCTTAGATGTTTGGTTTGGAATCTTGCCGGTCTTAATAATAAATGTAAAAGAAAACTGGTACAAGAAGAAATTAATATGTACAAACCACATATGGTATTCCTCTCAGAAACTCACATTAGATACAGTGACCGCAAATTATTATCACAAATGGGCTATGATCTTGTTATCTGTTCAACTATAGAGACAACCAACCGAGGAGTTGCTATTCTGAAACAGAAATGGTTAAAACTAAATGTTACCAAAACTACTAGTGATGCTAAAGGCAGGTGGGCAATAGCTCAACTGCAATTTAATAAAAAATGCTATGTATTTTGTATTATCTATGGCCCAAATGTTGATATACCCAAACTGTATGAATACTTGACTATTGAACTACTTGATTGGGATGGGGAACTGGTGTTAATGGGGGATTTTAATTGCGTTATGAACTATACTATAGATTCTACAAGTAAATGTACTAGAAATAGGATGAGGCAAGTGAGATATGCCATAGAGGAACTAGCTACGATGCATAATTTGAAAGACGTTTGGCACACTAAATATCCTACCATTCCCGGTTTCACCTAGTTCTCCGCCCCACAGCAAACTCTCTCTAGGATCGATCTGGTATGGACAGCTGATAATATTTTAACTGATTGCGAAATAGAAATCTGTCCCAAAGTTACCTCTGATCATAATCCGATACTGTTTAAATTCTAAATTTTGGATACTAAACAAACTATTCGCCAATTCACATTCCCTAGATACTTACTTACGGATCCTAAATTCATCTTGGGTCTGAAGAACCACATACTAGAGTATATATCATTAAATATTAATTCTACTGCTGTTAACCATGTATGGAACTCTTGTAAATGTAGTATTAGAGGCTATACACAACAATATATATTTCGGGATAACGCAGACAAGAGAAGAGTTGAAAAACTAGCCACTTCCAATATTTTAGTAGCCGAACAACAACTTGCAGATGCTATTACACAAGGTAACACCAATATTGAAGAGATAAAACTAACACTAATCTCATTAAGAGCAGTCCTAAAGAAAACTCTTAGAGAAAAATATAGCTCCAAAATACATAAATATAAATTAACACAATATGAAGGGGGAGATAGAATTGGAAAAATGTTGGCTTATAAAGTAGCCGATAAAAAGGCTAAAACCACCATAAAAATAATAAAAGGGTTAGATTCTAAAAATTTTCAAAAACCAGAACAGATCTTAGAACAATTCGCCAAATACTACTGCTATCTATATACTCCAGAGAATACACCCACATTAGAAACAATAGAATCCTATCTAGAAATTCATAGACCTGCAAGAATAGATTCGGAAAAAAACAAAATACTCGATACTAAAATCACAATGGAAGAAATAAAAACGGCTATATATTCACTCCCTTTAGGCAAGGCCGCAGGCGAAGACAATGTGCCTATGGAGATCTACAAGATCTGCGAACAAGAATTACTTCCTTTGTTTTATCAGGTGATAGACTCTATAGCTGAAACAGGTAGCGCCCCCATTTCTTGGCGCATAGCAAAAATTTTTTTTTTTTTTTTAAAAAACAAACTACCGGAAGAACAGGGATCATACCGACCAATTTCATTAATCAATACTGACGCAAACATTTTCGCCAAATGACTTTCCAATTCCCGATCTGGTTAACTGCCAACAACATGGATTCGTGGTGGGGAGAGACACTACTGCTCATATTAACACCGCAATAACTGCTTTTGATGTTGCGGCGGTTACTCACACCCCACTCGGAATGGTTATGCTAGATGCTGAGAAAGCATTCGACCGAGTGGGGTGGGAGTACTTATGGGCAACATTAAGATCATTTGGTATACAGGGACAATACTTGAGATGGATACAATCCCTATACGAAACACCAACAGCTATAGTAAGCTATCTAGGAAATAACTCAGATAGTTTCTTGATAAAAAGGGGTACTAGACAGGGGTGTCCTCTTTCACCCCTGCTCTTTGCCTTAGCCTTAGCACCATTCCTAAATGCTCTTACAATCCAAGACCGTATTATTCCAATAGAACATGAAGGCAATACCTTAAAAATTACAGCTTTCGCTGATGACATTGCCATCTTTACCACCGAACTGGTACAACCTATACCTAATATAATTAAGGAAGCTAGTGATTTCGGCGATATATCGGGTTATCGCTTAAATGTTAATAAAACTCAAGTGATAGCGAATTATAAACCATTTCAACCGATAATAGGCTTATGCCCTGACGCTACATATCTAGGGGTGAAACTTACTTCGAACATTGATAAAATCATTTCATTAAACTATGAGCCCCTACTAAAGGATATTACATCCACTCTCAAAAATTGGCATAAAATACCACTTAGTTTGATCGGACGCATCAATACAATTAAAATGAAAATAGTACCAAAAATACTTTACCTGTTTAGATCTATTCCGTTACAACTGAATAAATCTTACATTAAGAGGATAGAAAGTATCTGTAGCAACTATATATGGGGAAACAAAAAAGCCCGCAGGTCAATGACGGCACTGAAACTATCTATTGAAAAAGGAGGATTAAACTTCCCAGAACTAAAAATTTACTTTTTTACTACTTTTATTTCACGTATACGAAGCCTCTTGTCCAAAGAAACTCCTCTGTTTTATCACCAATTCATGCCAGGGCCACAAAGCAACCAATTCTTATTTCGGGTCCATGACCCAAACTACTACAAAAGAGTTAAATTCAAGACTGTTAGAGCCATCAAAAGTATCTGGGATCAAATTATAGACACCAATAAAATTCCCTTTTTCAACGCTGAACTACCAATATGGGGGAACCCGGGGTTACCAAACATTTTCTCTGATGGCGCTAGTGCTCAATAGCTAGATCATGGTATTAAATCTTTAGGAGATTTTTATGGTTCAGAATGTCTTCTAAGCTTTAATACATTAAAAATACTATATAAGATTAAAGATCCCATGTATTTTAAATACATACAGCTACAAGATTTTTTGATTAACAAAAACAAAATTGTGAGCGTCGAACAATCAGACATTCTTCAATGTATTTATTCGAATCTCACCAAATCTCTCATTAGTAAAAGTTATACTGTGTTGAATAAAGGCCATGTTGGTGATTGTGGGAAGATAGCAGACAAATGGACTAATAGGCTGGGAATTAATATCAACTCCAAATAGATTACGAGCTCACTTAAACAAATAAATCGAGTTGTCCACTCCTCAAATTTAAGGCTACAATTCTATAGGACAATCACCCAATTATACTATACACCACAGAGAATCTCAAACTGGACATCTGGCAATACTTCTAATGAACGTACCAAATGTCCAAAATGTAATAAAGAAGCCGCTGCTATTGAACATATGCTTTATCAATGTCCGAAACTTTCAACTTTTTGGGCAGGAATAACTGAGGTTCTTAATAAAAAACAAATACCTTTTCCGGCCATATCTGCCCACTTAATCTTACTTGATATACAAGATAATAATAGTAATTTTAAGGATTTAATAACAATCATTTTTTCCTGTGCGAGATTGGCCATCGCGCGAACCTGGATATCAAAAGAACCCCCAACCGTTATGGATTGGTGGTATCTAATTCATGAAATCTATACAATGGAGCTATCACTGGCTAAACTAAGAGGCCCAAAAGCACTAGAACAAAGGGAAAAAATATGGGGATCATTTATAAACTAAATGTATGATTGTATTGCGTTACCGGCACGCTTGTTTTCTTTATGTACTTATTGTAATTTACTATTTATTTTTATTCTTCTCTTTTTCTGTTTTCTCTTATATACAATGAATACTATATGTACAGTTTCTTTTTTCATATATGTATGCATAATTAATGCGATTTCAGTATTGTAAATATTCTCTCTTGCAATCAATAAAAATGGTTAAAAAAAGGAGTTCAGAATGTTCACTTATAAAAGCTAGGCTGGCCTTGGAGTTGACAATCTATTCTGTCCTGAATTATAAGGATCCTCTTATTTTCATGCTCAGTTTGTTTACATGCCTATGCCTGGGGCCCTCTTTATATTGTCTTACTACAGGGGAACCAGATATTACGCATGTCAACCCTGCAACCCTGTAAAGTCCCGGCACTACATGTCTTTGGGTAAAGTTCCTAAAAAGCCTTATGAGAGGTACGAGTGAATCATCGCAAGTGCATTCTTAAGTGTTGCTTCATTTCTTTAAATGTGTAAAGCGACATGATAACTACCATATGCTGACTAGGAAAGGAAGAGATGTTATTTTTCTTTACAGCTGTATTATTGTTTTGCAGGTCTCTCTCCCCGCTGTCCCCATCCTTCCTTCCCCCGCCTGATCACTCCATGGAGTCTGTATACTAAATCAGACCATGGTGGTATCGAGAGGTGGACCATAACGAGCAACATACGACCCTTAGGATCCAAGGCTGCGACAGAGTAATCAGCCTACATATTCTAATCCACCCGGTCGCAATTTGAATATGGCCACTTTGGAAGACTGCATGGCCACGCTAGCCTTAGTTATGAGAAAAAAACACACTCCTAGGCAATTGTATCCTTTTGTCTATACAATGATAAATGGGAGAATTAACACATCCAAAAATTGAGTTCGGTCTTTATTGTCATGATTTTTAGAGTTTCTATAAAAACACTTTTTGTTATACATACATCATTTAAAAAATTGTATAAACATACAATATATGACAAATCAAACACAGTATTATTAAAAACAAAATCACAAATATAGAGAAAAAATTATAAAACAAAAACGGGGAAATGTGGCACAATAATAATCGCTAGCCTTAGTGCAGACAGAACTCACGCCCTCTAGGGCCGAAACAGATCATTTACAGAATGCAAAGGAACCCTTTTAATGCAGGCGCAGTGCAGGCAGCACACACAGCACCTTTGATAGTTGAGGTACCCACACCCATTCCCTTGGCCTCCCCAGACAGATTTCATGGGGAAAGCAGCAAGGCCCAGGTATTCATGACGCAGGTGATGCTGCATTTCTCCTGCAAGGTCAAGGCGTTTACAACCAACCATTCTAGGGTCGCTTTCCCCATCTCTTACCTGGCAAGGGATGCTGCTCAATGGGCTGTGCCTTTAGTGAAAAGAGACGACCCGTTATTATATGGATGGGATTCCTTTATTAGAGAATTCGAAAAGACTTTCAATCGCAGATCAGCCACGCTATCAGTGGACCTGGATTTGTTAGAACTAAGGCAAGGAACACAGAACCTTATTGTGTATCTTAATGACTTTCGTAGACTCATTACAGAGACGGAGTGGCCAGAGTCTAAACAAGCGGTTATCTTTCATCAAGGGTTGAGAGAAATGATGAAAGGCATCCTGGCGCAAATAGACCCCCAAGCAGTGTCTTGCGAAGATTTGATAAGCCTGATGTTAAGACTGGATCATAGGCTCAACGAACTTAAAGGAGAACACAAAAGAAGAAAGCGTATGCCAGCTTGGTTCGAGGCACCTTGTCAATCCGAAGGCCAAACAACTACCAAAGCTGAGCCCATTGAAATAGGTGCCGTGCGTTTGGCACTTACCCTGGAAAGAGAGACTATAGAAAGGAAAAATGGGTTATGTATTTATTGTGGCAAGAAGGGACATTTCATTCGAGAGTGTACCTTGAGATCAAAGTATCCTTGTGCAGAAAATAGAAGGATGTTAACAGTAGCCTCCACGTCCCCTGCGAGAAACGACCGAGCTTGAGGATCACTGAAGGGGCTTCTTCAAGCTATTCTTACATACCTTCTTTAGACAAAGACCCCTTATGTAAAACTGACCATTTCTTCTTGGACATTAAATTCCTTATCCAAGACGAATGGTGTCCGATACAAGCTATGTTGGATTCTAGGGTGACCGGATGCTTCATAAATCAGGAACAAGCTTTTGCCCTGGGACTTGACTTGCAAGTAAAAGAAAACCCTGAGGCTGTTTATGCATCAAATCGCTAAAGCGGCTGAACACCCTGTATTCCTACCTGACGAAGATAAAGAATTTGCAGATGTCTTCAATGAAACAATGGCAGAAACATTCCCACCACACGGGCAATATGATTGCCAAATTGATCTACTACCCGGGCTGTCATACCATCAGGGAGAGTGTATGCTTTAACCGAACCAGAAACCCTCCATCTTCATGAGTATTTGGATAAATATCTAGCTTTGGGCTTCATCAGTGTTTCCAAATCACCGGCTGCCTCTCCATTATTCTTCATACCTAAAGCCAACGGAGAGCTGCGCTCTTGTGTGGACTTTTGTTCACTCAATGCCATCACCTTAAAAAATCGGTATCCGTTGCCTCTCATTAATGTTTTACTGGAACAGGTAAAAGGAGCAGTCATCTACACCCGTCTGGACTTAAAAGGGGCCTACCATTTGGTACGGATGAGACGGGGCGACAAGTGGAAGACGGGTTTCAAAACACGTTTGGCCTCTATGAATTTCTGGTGATGCCTTTCGGCCTCTGCAACGCACCGGCCGCCTTCCAGTATTTCCTAAATGATGTGCTAAGAGAGTTTTTGGACCACTTTGTGGTGGTCTATATTGACAATATTTTGATCTACTCGTCCAACACAGAAATCCATGGCACACATGTACTCACCGTTCTACAAACATTGAGAAGACATCAGTTGTACCACATAATCAGTAAATGTGAATTCAGCGTCACCACAGTGGAATTCCTGGGTGTAATGTTGACCCCTTGGTGACAGGAAATGTCCGAACGCAAAGTACAGGCAGTGAAGGAATGGCCTATTCCCGCCACGCTTCGTGGTATCCAAGGCTTCCTGGGGTTCGCAAACTTTTACCGCCGGTTCATTGATAGTTTCTCTAAGCTGGCCGCTCCCCTTAGACGCCTTTTACAGAAGAAAGTGGGGCTTTGTTGGACGAAGGAGGCTCAAGAAGGCTTCGAGGTGCTAAAGAAGGCGTTTGTATCTGCTCCTTTATTGCGACATGCTGATCCCGACCAGCCATACCTAGTGGAGGCGGACGGATCACTGAAATAATATCGAGGGACAAAATATCGACTTGCAAAAATATCGTGGACAAAATATCGACAGTCAAAATATTGAGTTTGTATCAACAAACAGGTAAGTACAAAAATATTGAGTACAAAATATCGTTTACAATAATATAGTTGTAAAAAATATCGACTTTATTAAAAACAGTGTTAAATTAAATTAATATTAAAATTTAATTACTAAAATATACTTAAAAATACTTAAATTAACTTATAATAATTAAATAATAAATGAAATTAATAAAAATAATTTTTTACAATCTTATTTGTTAAAACATATATATATAGTAACATACTATAATTAAATAAGATACTATTATATTACCGTACAATACCAGAAGTGTAAAAAATACTATTCCCACTCCAAAGAGTGCAAGGGTAGGGAAAGCATTGGATAGCGTAGGGGTTAAAATTACTATTTCAACTCCAGTGGGTGCAACAGTAGGGAAAGCGTTGGATAGCGTAGGGGTTACAATTAATATTCCCACTCCAGTGGGTGCAACAGTAGGGAAAGTGTTGGATATCGTAGGGGTTAAAATTACTATTCCCACTCCAGTGGGTGCAACAGTAGGGAAAGCGTTGGATAGCGTAGGGGTTAAAATTACTATTCCAACTCCAGTGGGTGCAACAGTAGGGAAAGCGTTGGATAGCGTAGGGGTTAAAATTACTATTCCCACTCCAGTGGGTGCAACAGTAGGGAAAGTGTTGGATAGCGTAGGGGTTAAAATTACTATTCCCACTCCAGTGGGTGCAACAGTAGGGAACGCGTTGGATAGCGTAGGGGTTAAAATTACTATTCCCACTCCAGTGGGTGCAACAGTAGGGAAAGCGTTGGATAGCGTAGGGGTTAAAATTACTATTCCCACTCCAGTGGGTGCAACAGTAGGGAAAGTGTTGGATAGCGTAGGGGTTAAATTACTATTCCAACTCCAGTGGGTGCAACAGTAGGGAAAGCGTTGGATAGAGTAGGGGTTAAAATTACTATTCACACTCCAGTGGGTGCAACAGTAGGGAAAGTGTTGGATAGCGTAGGGGTTAAAATTACTATTCCCACTCCAGTGGGTGCAACAGTAGGGAAAGCGTTGGAAAGCGTAGTTGTAATAATTAAATTTGTAAAAATCACATATTAACAAATTAATCAATTAATATAAAATTATTAACAATTACTATTTAATTAATTAACACATATATATTAATTATCAATTATTTACTAATTACTATCAATAAATATATTAACATATTTAATTATTATTAATTAAATTACTTCCACCCTATTCCCCTATAATCCCACAACCCGTTACTGCATTAAATTAGTAAAATTTACATATTTACCAATTAATCAATTATTATTAATTAATTTGCAATTACTATTAAATTAATTAACACATATAAATTAATTTACAATTAATTTTAAATTAATATCAATTAATTAATTTACATATTTAATTAATTATAATTAAATTACTTCCCACCCTATTCCCCTATAAACCCACAACCCGCTACAGAATTACATTACGCAATTATTATTAAAACAAAATTCATTTAATAAAATTATTTATAACATTAATACACACTTTTCACACATATTATTACATAAAAATACACTATAAAATATTATATATTATTAAAAATTCGATATTTTTGCTATCTATATTTTACACAGTCGATATTACTTCACTTACCTTAAAAACGATATTTTTGTAGTCGATATTCTGTCCAGTCGATATTTTATCCAGTCTATATTTAAAAGTCGATATTATGTCCAGTCGATATTTTGGAGTCGATATTTTGTCTATGCACCGAGGCGGACGCATCTGAATATGCGGTATTGGCTGTACATTCTCAACGCCACCTTGATACAGGCCAACTAGACCCAGTGGCGTTTTTGTCCAGAAAGCACAATTCCGCAGAGCGCAACTATACCATTGCAGAGAAGGAGCTGTTGGCCATAAAGAATGCGTTCCAAGAGTGGAGAGAGTATTTAATGGGGTTCAAACACATAGTCACTGTTTTCACCGATCACCGCAATCTACAATTCATGACAGCTGCCAGATATCAAACACCTTGACAGCTGCGCTGGATGCTGTTTTTCGTGGAGTAAACGCATTGAGTCATCAAATCACCCCGAATGCCCCTGACATCCTCCCCTTGAATGACATTGTGAATCCACGGAATGTGATATGCGCCACGGTCACAGAGAAGTTTCTTAGGAGCATTAAACATAACCTGACTCTTGACAAATGGAAGACCTGGTTAGAGAAGAACCCAGACTTGTCTGTGAATGATGGTCTTCCAGTGCGTGGGAGCCAGTTAATGCTGCCCAAATTTTCCTTAAGGAAACAAGCGTTCTACTGGTGCCATACTTTACCCAGTGCTGGGCCAAATGGCATTGAGAAAACCACTGAACAGGTGCTCCGTCAGTTTTGGTGGCCCTCTATCAAAAAGGACATAAAGGCGTATGTTGGTGAATGTACAGTATGTTGCCAGATGAAAACTACACTCACCAGACCAGCAGGTTTTTTGCAGCCTCTCCCTACCCCGGCCCAACCGTGGGAGCGGATTTCACTTGATTTTGTGGTAGGGATGCCTCCAGACAAGGGACATACAGTCATTCTCGTCATGGTTGATTATTTGACAAAACTCACTCACTTCATTGCTTGCAAAAAGATAGTTACAGCCGGCGAGCTGGCACAAACCTTGTTAAGGAATATAGTGAGACTACATGGACTTCCTCAGGTTGTAGTGTCAGACAGAGAAACCCAATTTCCTGCTAACTTTTGGAGGGAGTGGTGTTCGAAGCTTTGGATCACCTCTAACCTGTCTAGCAGCTTCCACCCCCAGACCGATGGCCAGACAGAAAAGGTCAATCAGACATTGAAACAGTACCTTAGATGCTTTGTGGATGTCACTACAGAGGTAGATAGCCTCTGGTTAGCAGAAGTAGCTTATAACAACGCACTACACAGCTCTACTAAACACACTCCTTTTTACTGCTCTTATGGGTATCACCCTTGTTTCACCCCCTTCCAGAATTCTGTGGGCCAGGGATCTGTGCCAGAGGTACAGGAACGGATTACACATACCCAAAAGACACTACAGCAAGCACGTAAGGAGTTACAGAAATCTAAGGTACTATACAAAGCTTATGCGGATAAACATAGACGCGAAGGGCCTACATACAAACAAGGAGAGTATGTGTGGTTATCCACCAAAAACATAAGATTAAAAAGATACAGCATATTTAATCCGCAATATATCGGCCCCTACAGAATAGTCAAGTTGATCAATCCAGTGGTGGTGAAATTAGCTTTGCCATCCTCATCGCGCATTCATCCTGCCTTTCATGTTTCTCTTCTAAAACCCTCACATTCCAGGGTAAGGAAGAAGCCAACTCCTGTATTGGTGGATGGGGAGTCTGAGCATGAGGTAAGGGGTATCCTGGACTCAAAGATCTACCGCACCAGGTTGTGGTACCTGGTGCCCTGTAAAGCTTATGGTAACAAGGAAAATTCATGGGAACCAGCTACAGGGGTGCATGCGCCTCATTACTTTCGCCTATTCCACAAACGTTTCCCCTTGCAAGCCTTGCCTCTGTCAGTGTTCTTCAGGAGAGGGATGTACTGTCAGGTTCCATCAGGGAAGACACTGACATTGCCTTCTCCCGTGACGGGAACCACAATTCCCAGGCTTCCCGGCGAGGATCACGTCGATGACGTCATCGCGCCCCCGGTTACTCCTCCCTCTGAGACGCTGAGTCCTCGAGGTTCTGGTAGGAGTACACTTGCACCTCTTAAACCTGGTGTCTGATTTCCTATCCACTCAGCGGAAGCGGCCCGCTTTTCGAGTTCTGATTCAAATACCGCTATCCCGTTGGCGAACCACTTTCGGTGTTCTTGCAGGAAAACAGAAAAGAGCCCTGTCTGCTCAGGAGAGCAAGCTGGGGGTTTGGATTTCTTTTCATTGTTGATATCATATTCAGAAGGTAGGCGGCTGCCTTTCCTAAACCCTTGATGTCATCCTCTCATGTAGGAGAGGTTAACTTTGGAGTTTGCATATTTGCATTGTTCAAACTGTGATACGCTGGATGCTGTTTTTCGCGGAGTACAACTTTCTGGTGACATTTCGCCCCGGGAGCGTTAACAAAAAGGCTGGCGCATCGAGTCATCAAATCACCCGAATGCCCCTGAAATCCTCCCCTTGAATGCCATTGTGAATCCACGGAATGTGATATGTGCCACGGTCACAGAGAAGTTTCTTAGGCGCATTAAACATAACCTAACTCTTGACAAATGAAAGACATGGTTAGAGAAGAACCCAGACTGGTCTGTGAAGGATGGTCTTCCAGTCCGTGGGAGCCAGTTGATGCTGCCCAACTTTTCCTTAAGGAAACAAGCGTTCTACTGGTGCCATACTTTACCCAGTTAACTTTGAAGTGCGCATATTTACATTGTTCAAACTGTGATACGGAAACGGAGGTGTTTCCTTTAAAATACGTGAGATTTGCTTATGTTCTCGGGGAACCTACTTCACCAGGGAAAATAGAGCTTTGGTACTTCCTATTTCTTGTTTTAGTACTCACGTGGTATGTGAGACGGATTAATACAAAATATTCTAAAACTATATTCTGAGAGGTATCAGAACATGGAGTTCAGAATGTTCTTACTACAGGGGAACCAGATATTACGCGTGTCAGCCCAGCACCCCTGTAAAGTCCCAGCACTACATGTCTTTGGGTTAGGTTCCTGAAAAGCCTTATGAGAGGTACGAGTGAATCATCGCAAGTGCATTGTTAAGTGATGTTTCATTTCTTTAGATGTGTACAGCGACATGATAACTACCATATGCTGACTAGGAAAGGAGGAGATGTTATTTTTCTTTACAGGTATATAGAGAAGGTACTAACATTCCGTGAACTCATAATAAGATCCAAGTGTGTATATTACTGTGAGTTACCTGATTGTTATTGTTTTGCAGGTCTCCCTCCCCACTGTCCCCATACTTCCCTTCCCCCACTCCATGGGATCCAAAGCTGCGACAGGGCCTTAGAAGCCTGAATTAAGTGTTTGAAGTCCTGATGATGGCAGGCTGGTGCATCACACTGAAAACAAAGGCAGATTGACTGTAGGGTCAAAAGCAGATAACGGATTGGAAGGAGGCACAGAGGTCAAAGGCAAACTGTCTGAACAAGAAGGAGGTGATAGAAAGCTTACCTAAAGTTCTTGCCCTGGAGTAAAACATACAAAAGATTTGCATGCAGGAGTCTTTAAAAGCAAGCAGGCAGGCAGGAGACCGAGGCCCTGGGGGCTTACATGTTGAGAGTTTTGCCTCTGAAGCTTGAGATTCAGTCTCTGAAGGTATACTTACTGAGACCTCTGAAGGCTGGCTAACTAGAAGCACAGGGTCAAAAAGTTGGCAAGATAGAGGCTCAAGGCCAGAAGGCAGGAAGCCTGGAAGCTCTGGTGCTGAAGACAGGGAGCCTGGAAGCTCTGGTGCTGAAGGCAGGGAGCCTAGAAGCTCTGGTGCTGAAGGGGGAGAGCCTGGAAGCTCTGGTGCTGAAGGCGGAGAGCCTGGAAGCTCTGGTGCTGAAGGCAGGCGGCCTGCAGGTTCTGGTGCTGAAGGCAGGCAGCCTGCAGGTTCTCGAGTCAGGCAGGCTGGAAGCTCTGGTTCTGGAGGCAGGCAGGCTGGAAGTTCTAGTACTGGAGGCAGACAGGCTGGGAGCTCTGGTTCTGGAGGCACAAAGGCTGGCAACCATGACTTAGTAGGCAGGTTAGCTGAGGGCTTGGGCTCTGAATGCAGGCAGTCTGGAGGCTACGGTACTAATGGCAGGCAGGCTGCGGGCTCGGGCTCAGGCGGCAGGCAGGGTGCAGGGTGCAGGCTCGGGCTCAGATGGCAGGCAGGCTGAAGACTGTAGTTCAGAAGGCAGCAGGCTGGCTGAGGACTCTGAAGACTCTGAAAGCAGACAAGCTGATGGCAGAGAGGCACAAGGATGACAGTCTTTAAATTCTGGGAATGGCGATTGCCCATGAACATCCCTATTGTCAATAGTGAAATATTCACAGTTCCTTGGATCATTAAAACACACTGACTTTCTTTCTTTGGGATGGCTCAGAGTAGTCCTTTTCTTAGAGTCTCTGATGACTAGACTTCCTTTATCATTTGGCAGTTCACAACTCTTAGTCAGAGGAAATAAGCCAGAGAATACTTGGTCATGGGAGGTCTTTTCATTTTCTGCAGCATTACAAGGTGGTACAAATGCATCGGGGCATAGAGCATTATAATTTCCTGACTTTTCTATTTGTGTTGTGCTTGAAGGCAAGGGAGCAAACAAGGGGTCAGGAGTTTGTTCCTTCTCAGCAAGGAGGTTGACTTGAGTCGCAGCAGTTAGATCAAGAGTGTGGTCTGAGTCACAGGATATTGTCACATCAGGGATTATGTGTGTCACTGGTTCAGGTTTTGTCTGTATGTCTATGGCCTGTCTATGGCTTATCTCGGAGATAGAATTGACCTCATTACCAGGAAAAAAAAGCAAAGAGATGTTTTTTGTTTTGCCTGGCATTTGGGGTTCCTGAAAAGTTGAAGGACGCATCTCAGATGTAGTGCCTACATGTAATTTAGCACTAGTAGACAAAACACCAGAGGAGTTAGAAAATTCAGACTTCATACACATACTTTCATTAACTGCACTGTGAGAAAAAGTACTATGGCTTTTCTGAATGGAATCGGAGTGATCAGCCACAGAATTAGTCACACAATTGCTGGACCAGCTCTGAGGTGAACACAAAAGAGGGTGCGAGGTTTTATTCTCTATTTCTAAGGAGGCTAAAGTAGAGGTGGAAAAGTTGTCTTGCACAGGGGTTTTAGATTCCTACTTGAACTCTGGGTTATAGTTTTTCAACAGAGTTTGAAACATTTATTTTCTCGTAATTCAAAGATTTAGTTATATCCTGTGAAGACTGCAGATCTTTCTCTACACAGACAGTGGTAGACTTGGCAAATTCACAACAAGCAAGGAATCTACAACTTGGATTTTGTTCAAACTGGCTATTAGCCGCCTGTGTTCTAGTAGGTCTTTTTTCTCTTTTGTTAATCTGATTATTGTTTACCTTGGATGTAGAATTTAACAAGGTCCCTTTAGTTTCCGGGACTGTGATCTTTACTGGTCTACAAGACTGGGTAACATTGTGTGAATGGAAAACAGAGGTTATGAAATGGATCTGCTCTTTCTTTGGTTGTGTGGTTGAACATTGTATTTTACAACCACATACAGCAGACATGGGAGAATCAGAAGTCTTGTTTAGCAAACTTAGTAAGGTATTATTTTCATTTTGCAATGCTGACACAGACATTGAATCTGGATCAGAACAGAAGAGCAAGTCAGGATCTGGCAAAGAGTGGTTTGAGAGCCAATTAATAAAATAATCAGAACCTAAATGTCCATTTCTCATAAGAGGATTTATAGTTTCAGGACTCTTGTTAACATGCTCAAAAGGTAAAATAAACACTAAATGCCTCTCATTGTTGGGCACTGGCGAACTGCCCTGCATAAACTTAAATGATGCACTGGTGTGTTTCTTTCTTAAACCTCTCATTATGACACACCTTTAATATTTGGACACACAAATGTAACAGAAAAAAGGTAGCTAACTGAATGCAAAGACACCTCACAAGTGACCCTGGAAATGTGGGTTGGTCATTCTGTCAGGGACTGTCCGGGACTACGTAGGGAACACAGTCAGGGACTTGGGTAAAGACTGAAAACTGGGTAGAAGACTTACACAGGAAGAGTAGTACAGCGCTGCCCAGGATCATACAGGGAGTCAGAGGAGAAAAAGGGATCCAAAGGGGGAGCCTGTACAAGTGAAAGAGATGGGTAAGACTCAGAAAGGGAGGGCACTCACAAGGCAATTTCAGAACAACTACAACCAGATCAAATGTGTAAGACATATATATGAAACAACATTAACAATAAAGGGGAGTGTGGGGTAAATCACTCAGGAGCTCCACACGGTAAGACTAAAGCTCAGTAAGTTTCTTACCCACAATTGCTGTTGCAGATACTGACTGCAAATACCCGCATGTAGGATATGCATGCAAAGGCAGGGTCTGTGGAGCTTATACCTATGGTGATGTTATACTCAAAGACAATACTCACAGTGAACAAGAAACACCACCTAGGTAGTCAGCTGTGCCCACGGATCCTGGTGATCAAACAGGAACACGCAAGGCAGTAACAGCAAGAGGGTAGAACTAAACACAAGCACAATAGACAAGAAGCTAGCAAGGAGGAATGCTTAACAGGAAAGGAAGGAAATGACAGGGTACACTCAGCAGAAAGCAGGTAACACACATACAAGGCAACAGAATCAAGAAAGCAGAATAGAAAGACAGCAAACTAAGAACTGTAACCAAGGAATTGGTAAGAAAGGCAGTGCTAATTCAGGAAAGAGGAAAACAGCAGCAGGTCAGGAACAAGGCATAACTAAAGCTTGAGAAATAGTGGAAACAAGGTAGCAAAAGCTCAGGGAGCACTGGAAACAAGGATCGGACTCACCGGTAAACAGCTGCAATGACCAGCCTTGGCCTGAAGGGCTTATAAGAGCTCACAGTAATCACATGCAGCAGTTGTGAGCAGGCTAGCAGCAGCCAGCCACAGGTGAGCTGAATTCCTCCACCCATCCTTGGCCTGCAGCGGTGGAGACAAAGCAGTGAACAGTGAATTCTGGTTAAAGCAGTTTCAGGCATGAGTAGGCTGGCTTCAAGTATAAGCAGGCTGGCTTTCAAAAAACCTGGCATGGATTGGGAATGGATGTCAGTTCCCAATAAGTGTCCTAATGGCTGGAAGTCAAGATATGCATGCAGGGGGGGGGTCTGGAAGCTTATTAGAAGACTGGAGAGTCCCTCTATGTGGCCCCCTGGTAGTGGGTACGAGAGAACAGGGAGCGAATCGTTACAAATGCAATCGCAGGGAGGAGGAGCCAAGCCGGCGACCGCAATGGCCGCCTAGTCCCTCGGCTCCGATCATCATCTCCTCTCGAGACCGCATCCCGCGTGAACTACCGCGGCAAGACGGAGGGTACGGGGACATGAAAGCGCCCGATCATTGAGGGCGCAATCCCGAGGTCCGTGCCTGCTTCTGGAGGCGAGATAACGTCGGCGACGCTAGCGGCCCGCAGCAGCCCTGAGACCGGGGACTCGGCCATCTTGCGAGGCTGGTCCCCGAGTAAACAACAACGGCCGCCTTTGGCCTGGAGGGACCGGTCAGCTCTGAGGAGGCGTGTGGCGGCGATCTTCCTGGCAGGCCTATGTTGGCGGTCTGTTACTACGTGTGAAGACCGAGACTCTCCCTGTGCCCCCGTGTAACCAGACAGTGCAACATTGTATCCACTCGCTCTCCGCCGAGAGATATTCTCCTAACCATCCCGCTTCTGGCGGGAGGCTCCCTAATTTCCTACGAGCCGCCCTTCAGCTGCACGAATTCCAGCGGTGCCTTTTGCTTGATCTCGGTGGCCCTGCCGGGGGAGCTACATTGCTCGCCGCCTTGCTGCCCGTGCCACGGCCCCACACCGGTCCTGATCTGACCCGTGCTACTATGGAGAAGGAGACCAGAACACACGGGGGGCACAGAACTGGTTTGCACCTTGACGCTTTGCTGGCCTCTCTAGCTGCCCTTCGTGACACCTTGGTGCAGGGCGCCCTATTGCTGGGGGGCAAGTTGGATACCATGATCCTCGCGGTGGAGCCAATGATATCGGCTGGCCCATTCGTGCACAGTGAGACGCCGCCGTCTTCGGCGCCAGGAGGCTTCAAGATGGCGCCTATTACCGCAGCTGGAGGGTCGGAAACACGGTGTCTTGGGACTTTCCATACGTGTACTATTGGATGCACTGGACGTTCTGGACATGCTAGCCTGGACCTGGCTGCAATATCCTTCCCCAACGACCTGTTGCTTGATATCCTGGTGCTGTTCCTGCTGTATTTTGACATTGGATTGGGGTTCTCCTGTGTTGCTTCGTGGCATGGAGTGTGGAAGGTCTGTTTCACTAACTGGTCTCGCCCGCCGCACTTGCTAGAGATTGGTACTGTCGCTGGTTCTGGTACTTTAAGCAAGACTGGACAAGGATAAATATCTCCCCTCTGGGTCATCGTCCTTTGTGCTGATACTGTGAGGGCTGCTTGATACGTTGTCCTCTTTGATGCTGCGCCTAGTTGACTCTGTCCCTTGATATGTTACTTTGATCTGATTCTTGCTGCTCTAGTTCACATTCTGTGCTCATATAATATCATGTATGGGAAGGGCCGAGGGACTGCTATAGGTTGGCTTTCATTTTTGCTTGTGATTTTGGCTGCAAGGGGTATTGCTTTCACGACGTTGTTACTACAGTGGATATGAATGCTTGGGGAATGCGAACTGTACTGCTTTGTGATTAATCCTGTTTCTGGTGTGCTAATGCTCACGCTCCGCTCGTAGTTTTCCCGACTGTGTATACCTTGTTCAATGTTTACCCCTTGTACCGATATGTTTCAATTGCCGGCGAGGGGGCACCGGGTGCCCGGGAGCGGGTCTGCTCCTCTCCTCCTCCACTCTTTATAATTTCCCTACTGTGGGGCAGTTCCGGGGCGACAGGCACGCTGTTAGTGGGTTAGGCCGTAGCCATTACAGGGGTGCAGGGTGGCGGGTGCGGGGGGGGGGTTTGTTGTTTTAGTTTGTTTTGTTCTATGGTCCCTATCGCTCTTTTCCGGCTTTGGGAGGGTCTTCCTCTTTAGTGGGGCTGACTGTCACTGGGTCTCGCACCTTTTTTCTTTTTCTATTTCCGGCATCTCAATATTCCTCTATTCCTCGCCTTTTTTAGGGGTGGGCTCTCGGGGATCGGACTTGGTAAAGTTGCTTTCTGTATCGTTGCTATTGTCTAGTTTTTTCGCTGCGGCTGCTTTGATTATATAGTTGCTGTACTTATAGCCTATCTCCGATTGTAACTGGGGTGTATCCCCCCTGCTTCTTCTTTGTCCTTTATGTAAGGTGTGTAGTCCTTGTTGTTGCAGCCCCCTCTCTTCTTCTAAACTTAAAAACGAAAACCTCATATCCTATATCGCGCACCCCGCAGTCCTTATAGTGTACTTTGAAGTATCCTGTTTGCATATTGACCTATTGCCTACGACTCTCCTGTTTTTAATGACTGTCTTTGCGGCCGGCCATGATGGTTGTGGGCTTGCGCATGTATCTCCTGATTTTCCAATAAAGGTTTTCAAAAAAAAAACCAAAAAAAAAAAACAAATGCAATCGCAAAATAGGGAATCGCACATTTACGATTCCTTATTTTGCGAGGGTGTTTCCCATTCATACATCCAACTTAGCTAAATTGCGATCGCAAACGCAGAAATTCTCAGAAATTAGGCGTTTGTGATCGCAATTTTGAATGATACATATGGCCCTTAGTGGTGTAATGGATGCAGAGTGTGAGATACATACGCTGTCCATGCCTGGGTGCTGAGTCACTTTCTCGATTGTCGGAGGAAAGCAAGACTTCTCCTTGCAGCCAAAATGCAACCTTGCACAGAATAGTATATGTAAAATGTGTGAAGTATCTCATTAGGAGAATCATTTAGAGGGTTACAGAAAGGAGGAAAACACCATAAGAAGGAAAAAACTCTGTGTCAATCTTATAGCTCTTGACTGAAGATGAAGTTTAGAAATGGAGAAATCAGAAAGACACCAAGCTCCTCCTGACATCAGGAATGAGAAAAAATCCAAGCAACAACAATCTGCAGAAAGCAAAAGTAAAGGGCAAAAATGGTAGAAAGGAAGAAAGAGCAAGGATCTTGCCTGACCCTTTTGAACGCATACATGATCCCTCTAGCAGTATCCTCTTTTATTAGATCAAGTTCTCTTCTATGCTGATGACACAGAACTCATTCTTTCCTTCACGGTCAAAACGCCCAGGACCAGATCAGGTTCAATGCCTGCATGACTGAAATCGCCCACTGAATGAAGACTGTGTAAAGCTGAACACCTAATAAATTGTGTTCTTCAGGATGAGCACATCACAGTGGGGCTCCACCTGGTGTCCAACAGAGCTAGAACTGACACCCACACCAAGAACTTCAGGATCATCATCAACAGCAAACTCAACACGACCGCCCAAGTCAATGCTTTCACAGTCTCATGCTTTCATACCCTGAAGATGCTGAGGAAGATTTTCTAATGGATCCCAATCTGCAACTGGGAAACTGTGATGCACGCCGTGGTCACAAGCAAGCTGGACAATGGGAACACCCTTTATACTAGGATCAATAAAAACTCACAAGGCTGAAGACCATTCAGAAATCTGTAGCCAGATTCACTGTCAACCTTCCATGCTGCATGCAGGCCACACCAGAAGAAACTCTACTGGCTTCCCATCACAAACAAGCACAATTTAAACTCCTCTCCCACACTTTCAATGCACTACATAACACTCACCAAGCATACCTCAACAATCACATCTGCTTTCACAAACTTTCCAGATGCCTCCGCTCAGCTAGACTCCTACTTGCACAAATACAATGCATATGGCAAACCAGATCTGGTGGCCGAGCCTTCTCCTACATTGCTTCTAAAGCGTGGAACGACCTGCCTCTACACATAAGATCCCCCATACTCAATTTTGAATTGCGCAAGAAGCTGATGATCTAGCTTTTCAAGTAATCACGCTAGGCCCTAGGTGTGGCTAGACGGACACTTGCTCAGTTCCAGGATACCCTCTTGGGTGATAGCGCCCTCTTCCAATCTGAAAAAAATTATTGCCATGTATCGTCCCCTTATGACAGTCACCCTTATATATGACTGTGACAAAGTTGACCTGTTTCAAGAGAAACGCATGGACAATGTCAGCTGGTGGAGCAATATACCTCCCTCTTCACCTCTTCTTTCTCCCAGACAGGATGCATGGACCACAGATCCCAGAAACCCCTCTGACAGGGATGATTCTCTAGACGAAGGAGTCTCCGACTGGGAAATCCCGAGGAAAGGGACTCCGCCCACTGACGTAGCATCCTACGGAGTCTTAAAGAAGAAGGATACCCGGAAGAGTGTGTGGCAGTACACTGGTGACGGAGACGAGTTAGAAGAGGAGAAGACTGTGCTGTACGGAGGGATTGGAGCCGCGAGGAAAGAAGAAGACCAGGAGGCCGTGTCACCTGGGACTCCGGCCGAGCCAGGAGGCCAACGACACTGCGAACCGCCCAGACACGCTCCTGGAGGAGCGTGGCTCCTACAGGTATGCAAACGTTTCATGGGATGGATTGGGAGGTGGGATAGCGTACCCGTAGCCCTCAAAACAGTGTTTCTGTTGTTTTTGGGTTATCATTTGGGCATCACGTTTAGAGCACCGCACACTTTGTTTTCCCACAATTTTTTTGTTCACGAGTGCTCGGGTGTCCCCTCACGACCCTCCCTTTCACTAATAGCAAAACAGAAGTGACGCCTGACCCCTGCTCTTGTTTCTTTTGTTTATATTATCCAGCGCATGGACAAGGAACCCCCGGGGACCCACCGCCAGACGAGGAGGGAGCATGTACGCCGAGAGACCGGGACGGAACGAAGCCCTGTGCATAAGGCAGATATCGGACTTAGTCTCCCGGAAAGACTGACAAGAAGGAGAAAACATCTGTCTACATTAATAAAATCCGCTTTAACATGTCTTGGTGTCCGTTCCGGTCCTTTACCCACGCCACAATGAAAAACCAGGAACTTAGATCATAGGAGAAGACTCAAACTCCTTCTTAGATTGAGATTCTCACATATTATTTTATGCCCAATTCATCATATTGTGAAGGACTGGTTATAAGTCTTGTCTGTGCCCCGTATCAGAATTCCACAAGAAACTGAAGACCTGGCTTTTCAAGTAGTCAAACTAGGCAGTAAATGTTGATAGACTCACACTTGCTCAGCGCCAGAATACCCTACCGGGAGATAATGTCCTCTACCAATCTGCATAACATAACATAGCATAACAGAAGACCACAACAAAAAATAAGGGAATAAATGTATTGCATGTATCTTCCTCTTATGACTGCCACCCTTATATATGACAAAACAGGAACTACATCACAGGAAAAGACTCAAACTTCATCTTTGAATGTGATTCTCAAATACTATTCAATGACCAAATCACCATGTTGAGGAGGGATAGATAAGATTTGTCTGTGTCCCTTATCAGAAAGTCACAGCAATCATTTGGGGAACAAAGAAAAAGGCCAAGGTGACATCCTTTGTTTCATGCTGGATTCCAGGTTCCCTTAAACCAGTGGTCTTCAAACATGTTAGTGTCACACCTGTAGGGAAAAAATTAAAATCATCGGGCCTCACCTCAGAATTTTTCACAATTATTCAATTAAATTGGCAATCTTCAAATATGCCTCAACCTATTTAAGGATTGCAGTTAGGTTATTTTACCGTTTTAAAAATGCAACCACATACATGATTGCCAAACATACTATTCTGGTCAGGCAGGCCTCACTAACATGTAAAAGAATCCACAGTGGGAATATTAGAATTGGGGATGGTGGTTTTGAGGAATATTTGGAGTCCCTACCCTTTTTTTTAAAAACCTTTATTACAAGAAAAGTAATACAATTACAGACCTACAACCACAGAGGCCGGCCAGTAGCAATAAATATAAAAATCAAAATAGTACACAGCTCATCAGCCGACAACCCGTGGGTCCGGCAGCGATATCATATGCCAATGCGATGATCTTGTGCGGGTAAGAGGATAAATGAAAGGTTTCACATTTTATATTTTTTAAAACAAACATACCAACAAAAATCCGAGGTCATGAACTATATGATAAGTGGCTGTCTCAGATAGCAGGGGGAGCGGCCCAGTTAAAGAAGCTAATTTGAGAAAGGATAGAGGATCTCGAGGAGGAAGGGGGTCGAGAGTAGGCAAGCAAGTCATATACAATAGGATATGGATGCGTGGAATGCACAGTAACGGGTACACAGGAATATCAGAGGTTTCTACGAAAGGGGGGTGCAGATCTCTCCACGATATGAGTTCCATTGACCCCATATCCTCCCCCATTTCTTGGGCCTGCCACGGGCGACATATACAGTTTTTTCTCTAAACATGCACCAGTCCATGTTTTCCTTCCATGTTGAAACCAGAGGTGCCCTCTGAGACCCCCACAGCTGGGCTATGTCCCTTTTCGCTATCATGTTGCCGAGGGTGGCCCATTGAGTCTGAGCAACGCTGTAATCATTCGGCTCCCAAACGTTCAACAGGCAGCGTCTGGCCTCAGGCAATAATGAAACACCCGTCACCTCTTCCATAACAGCATGCACATGTCTCCAATATACCACGACATCAGGACATTCCCATAAAATGTGGAGAAAAGTAGCAAGCATACCGCAGCCGCGTCTACACAACCCATCCAAAGAATAACCCATATTTATCAGGCGTGGACCCGTGACATAGACACGGTGTAAAATCTTCAGTTGCACCAGCCGGAGACGCGCCGGAATCGTGACATCCTTAGGGGATGATATAGCGGCCTGCCAATCTTCGTCATCCAACTCCAGCCCATCACCGGTCCAGGCCCCATGAAGCTGCACAAGAAGATCCGAGCGGTCATTGATAAGCTTTTTGTAAATGAGAGAAATAGTACTATCGTGGACATACCCATCAAGCACTCTATCCTCCAGGGGAGAGGACTCTGGAATAGCGGTTCCGGCCGGGAAGACCGATTCAAGTGCGTGACGAATCTGAATATACCGGAAGTGCTCCCTATCACTCAATTTATATTCTCGTTGGAGTTCATCAAAAGTTTTGATCCTATTCTTGACCCAGAGATCTCCAACCCTACTGATGCCAATAAGGTCCCATTTGTCGAATCCCTTCGTTGTCCAGAGACTGCCCAGGCTCTCCGGCGCGTAAAGCGGGGTTGCTCTAGTCAGCTTGTCCGTCTATCCCGTGGCAGCAGTCGCACTACTCCACACTCGTACCGCAAACCCAGTGGGTCCAGTCAGATTCTTCCTAGCCGATCTAGAGTAGAGCGCCCTATTATAATCGCCTCCCGGTAGCTGCCATTTATCCATCCCAAATGCGGGATTCGGGACCGGACTATACATTGCATGGTTGACTGCACTCAATTGGGATGCCCAGTAGTATCGCTTTATATCGGGTAGCGCTATGCCGCCGTCGTACCAGGGCAGAGTCAATTTCGCCAGTGCAATGCGAGGCAGCTTCCTCTGGAGGCCCTCGATCTCGCGGAAATAACTGGCAGGCACAAGTCAAGCGTATTTTGGAGGGCATACAGGAATCGGGGGAGAGACATCATCTTAAGCAGGGCCGCTCTCCCTACTGGGGACAGCGGCAAACCACACCACGCCGTGACGTCCGATCGAAGCCGGCGAAGCGGCGGAAACAAATTCCTCTCATACCGTACAGCGGAGTCCAAGGAAATGTAAATCCCCAAATACTTAAAGCCGCCGTGCGATACCGGTATCGGACAGGCGTGGGGCAATAGGGGCAATTCTCCAGTACGCGGATAGATGCAGGACTTGGCCCAGTTGATAGCCAAGCCAGAATACTTCCCGAAGGAGCTTAAAACGTCGAACAACACTCCTAATGATTTACGAGGGGAAGTGAGGTATAACAAAATATCGTCTGCATACAACGATATACGATCCTCAAAGTCAGGGGACCACCTGATGCCTTTAAGCGATGGCTCCCACCGAAGCCACGCGGCAAGGGGCTCAAGGGCGAGGGCAAAGAGCAGCGGTGACAATGGGCAGCCCTGCCGTGTGCCTCTTCCGAGAACAAAAGGCTCCAAGGCCCTACCGTTGACCACCACTTGGGCTAGTGGTTGTTCGTACAGGAGTCTGACCCACCCGATGAAATTTGGGCCAAAACCAAATTTTGCGAGGGCCGCCCTCAAATACGGCCATTCTACCGTGTCGAAGGCCATCGAGGCATCCAAAGAAACCAAGATGGCCAGCTCATGAAGCGACCCCTCCCTTGCCAGTATGCCATGAAGGCGGCGAAGGTTGAGCGCAGTATTACGATGGGGAATGAACCCAGACTGATCTGGGTTTATCAAATCACTGATCACTGTAATCAGACGATTTGCCAAAAGTTTTGCCAAAATTTTAGGCTCAACGTTCAAAAGCGAGATCGGCCTATATGACGAACATTGGTCACGGGGCTTCCCATCTTTGTGGATGACTGCAATGGACGCCAGTCTCTGATCCCGGGGAAGGATTCCAAGATCTCGCGATTCCAAAAACATTTGGCGAAGGTGCGGCGCCATTTTGTCTGGACACAGCTTGTACAGCTCTATCGGGATACCATTCGGGCCGGAGGCCTTCCCCGAGCGAAGGGAGCAGATAGTGAGTGCTATTTCATCAGTGGAAAAATCCGCCTCCATAATCTCCCTATCTGACTCCGACAGGCTAGGCAACGCTATATCCCTAAGTAGCAAATGTGAGTCCTCCTCCGGTCTGTCCGAGACCGGCGCGTAGACCTTCTGAAAGTGCTGGGCAAAGACCGCGACTATCTCAACCGGGTCCACAACCCGCTTCCCATCTTCTTTTTCCACAACAGGCACCACCCGATTCAACCTTTCCCTCTTATCCTGCCACGCTATCAACTTTCCTGCCTTGACACCAACATCATACAGACGCCCCTGTTACTCACGACTCCTCATCCTGGCCGCATCCGTCACAAGAGCTCTGTAGTCGGCCTGTTTAAGGGCCAGAACATGCAACCCCTCAGATGTAACCCCCGATTCCAACCCTTCTTTCAAAGCTGTAATTTCATTCTCCAAACATACCACCTCCTCATTCTTGCTTTTCTTCGCGCTAGCAATCAAGGACAAGGTTTGACCCCGGATCACTGTCTTATAGGCCTCCCACAGGGAAATGGAGGAGGACACTGACCCCACTTTCTCAGCAAAGTAATAATCCATGCATTTAACCACCTCAGCTCTAGTTTTTGGATTACGTAGATGCCAGAGGTTAATCGGAGCAACCCGGCCCTCAGTTCCCAACTGCACATCAATTGTAAGCCAAAGTGGGGAGTGGTCCGAGATCCCCCTACCAAGATGTTGAATTTCCCTCACAGAGACCACCTGCACCGCTGGCACTAGGATATAGTCAAGCCTCGAGAGACTCCCATGTGCTCCCGAATAAAAGGTATATTGTGCCTTTCCAAGGTGCAGTTGCCTCCAGCAATCCACTAAACCCAACGTATCCAGGAAGTTGCCCAGCCATGACTGATCTCGAAAGAGTCCTGGGGGGCTACGGTCCTCGCTACCACAGACAACCGAGTTAAAGTCCCCACCCACAACCAACATACCCTCAGGGAAGTTCAAAACCCCCCTTCCCAAATCAGACAACGTGGTGGACTGTAAGCCCGGCGGGACATATACAGAGAGTATGGAGATCGTCTTCCCATCCCAGCGGCCCGTAATGGCCGCATATCGGCCTCTATCATCCAGCACAGTGTTGTCTATCTCCAAGGGGAGGGAACTCCGAACTAGGACATCCGCCCCCCTCGACCCAGTAGTAAATCCAGAATGTGCCGCCAGACGATATCCCCTTCTATTCAATGCATGGCAAGTGTTCCCTATCAGATGTGTTTCCTGTAGTAACACTATATCCGGTGAAAGACGCTTCAAATATTGTAAAACTATCCCCCGCTTGATCCTATCGCCGAGGCCATTAACATTCCAACTCAGCACCCTCAGCCCCCTACCCCCCATTCCAGAAATGAGAACGGTGCTCCCCCCACAAAAAAAAGGCACAATAGACGAAATATGCAGCAAAGTGAAGCCTCGGAGTAAACAAAGAAACAAAGACCCCCCCACCCCAAGGAAAGTCCCTAAAACATACCACCCCCCACCCTGCACCCCTGCGTTAGACCAGAAAGCCACCCCAACTTGCAGTGTGCCTGTCGCCCCATTAAACTAATCTACGAAAAGAGAGAAAGAACCCCCTAGAGAAGGAAGAATCCCGAGACTTCCCACCCCCGGGTAATCACCGATCCATGTACATAGGAATAATCAAACCACTGCTGTAAGTCCATATAGCTGGCACACCGGTAGGGACTCACTCCTCCTGTTCCTCTAGGACACCTTCAGCGCCTTTTGATTGTTCCGGGCGGTTACGATGTGCCGGCAGAGTATCGAGCCAGTCGCTGACAACCTCTGGGCGATCAAAGAAGAGTGCACATTCCTCATATTCGATCCTCAATCGGGCCGGGAAAAGCATGGCGTACTTTAGTCCCATGTCTCTAAGTCGCCGTTTCACCCCAGTGAAGCCCATGCGTTGTTTTTGCACCGCCTGTGTAAAGTCTGGATAAAAACTGATCGACGCGTTGTCAAATTTTGTGGGTCCATTGGTGCGTGATGCTTGAAGGATAGCGTCTCTGTCCCAAAAATTAAAAATCCTGGCTATTATAGGCCTCGGTGCGGCGCCCAGTTTAGGCCTCCCGCCTGGAACTCTGTGGGCGTGCTCCACGGTGAAAAAGTTACTGAGGCCCTTAGGCGCTAGATGATGCAGCGCAAGGTCCTCCACCAAAAGATCTGGGGATAATTCCGTGGAGTTCTCCGGAACACCAATAATGCGGACGTTGTTGCGCCTGGCCCGGCTCTCGAAATCATCCAGCCGACGGGCAAACAAGTCATTGGATGTCCGGAGATTACGGACTTCGGTCTGAAGGTCCGAGACATCAGTAGTGAGACTTGCAGTCATAATGTCCAAGGACTTGACCCGCTCATTGGTCTTTGCGAGATCCGTCCTGATGAGGTTGACTTCAATCGCCACGGTGTCTATCTTATAAGCCAGTGTCTCGTACTGCTGACCCATAGAGGTCTTCACACTAGCAATGGCTCCCATGATGTCTCGCAGTGTCAAGTCTTCTGTCGCAGGAGAGCCATTTCCGGTCTCATCCGAGACTTTGCCCACCCCACCAGGGGATCCCTTCGGGCGGGTGAAGCGATCCATAGTATTGGTTTGGGCGACACCCCCTCGGAATGTGCCCCTGGTGGCCCGCTTTTCACTCTCCGACTTGCCCGCCATGTTGAGTAGCGAGCCCTGTCGGGCCTTTTGAAATCTGGTTAGAATGGCTCTCCGCAGAACCGACTTGTGGAGTCAGGGATGAGGGCGAAAGACAGAAGATAAGCCCGGAGCCGGCAGCAAGACACAGGCCAGCAGTGTCAACAGGCAGCAAGTCGCAGTAGACAGTGACCAAAAACGAAACCAAAAGTACCACAGGGGCAGTGGTCGGGTCTCATTGACCGTTGTTGTTCAATTGCCACCTGGGTACCTCGGGGACTCGAGTCCGTGGATAATCGTCGATGTAGGCCGCTAAGTTTCGAATTGCAGTGAGTCCGGTTCCCGGCGGCCAAATCGATTTTTTAAAAAAGATATCGTGTCAGCAGGGCATCAGTTAGTAGAACCCGTCATCAAAATCAGGATACGTGGCAGGATAAATGCAGGAGGCAGAAAGGGTCTCGGGAGCCTTGTGCTCACGCGTCCATCTTGGATACGCGCGAAGCTCCTCCTCCGAGTCCCTACCCTTTTGACACGTATTTTCAGCAAGGATATACATGACAAAAGATATTAGTGATGACCCATTACACAGCGGCTTACTCATTTTTTCCACTTAAAGAAAACACTGCTATCAGCATAATGTTTTTTTTGGGCCAGAACCCGGCGCTCCCCTGGGATCATTTGAGGCCCCCCTATGGGGACCTGCCTCACATTTTGAAGACCCTGCCTTAAACAATGTTACACTGAGTCTTTTAGTACAATAAGTATAGCTGTTATTATGCATCAAGGAAGTATTTTTCATATTCTTCAACGATTATTATCAACATTTTAAAGGAGGAAGGGACTAGTGAACACGATTTAATAAAATGATAGCATAGGATAAACAGGTTGCAGGTTTACAAAGAGGGTGACCCTAATGAAGTCTATAGAGACGTGTTACTTCTTAGGAAGGTGGATATCATTGGAAAGAGGGTGACGCCCTCCAAATGAGGGAGAGTTGACAGGAATGCGCTTGTTATACAATTTTCAAGGCAAATATTTTGATGGCTCTTGGAGAAAAGGCAGACACTTGTCTTGGCTTTTGTTATTTTGTATAGATATTTTAATTGGCATTTGCATAATTAACAATATAATCAATTGTGGCACCGTATCATATAAGGTACTATTACATTCACAAGAGGACTGATGACTAAGTAAACATTTGCATCACAGGGTACATGTACATCGTATTCCCATATTATTATGTGTATTGTCAATTTGCGTAGTCTGAAGTGGGAAATTCAAGTGTGCCAAATCCTTACATTTTTATGGGGGCAACCTCTTGCTAGGTATACTGATTTCTAAATTTTAGCACATGTCTCCCTCCCTTGGAGTCATTGTCACACTGGAGGGGCTGCGGAGTACATCCATATTTTGTAATGCAATGTTTAGCTATCAGAAAGCACAGACCAATAAGAGTCCAAGCACTTCCAAGGATGCCATCCTTTTCAACTATTCTTAACAATGGCAGTCTCGGGGACAGTGTGATGGGAATCTGGTGTACTTTAGTCAGGATCTGGGATATGGAGGTCCAATATTTCTGGATTGTTTGGCATGACCCCTTCACATGGAAGAAGTGTCATTCCTCAGTGTGAGTTCTGAAGCATTGTGGAGACAGTATTTTGCCCCTCTTTTAAGTATTGGTATGAAATATGCTTATATTATATTGTACTGATGAGTTGAAGCATTGCTGAGATTGCAAGCGTAAAGATGGACATGTTGGCCTCTCACTATTTGCTTTCATCTAGAGGGTATATAGTTCTGCCAGATATTTATATTTCTGGCAGCCTGACTGGAATGGCCTGGCAAGCAAAACAACAATGGATTTAACCCAGATCTGTGACTGAGAGCGAATGGTGATTTGTTCAGCATTTCGTCCACTATCTGTTCTTTTTGCATTTGCCGCCCTAAGTGGGAAGGATATGCCCAGACGTGGGTCTCGTGCTAGTGATGCCACTAGATTCAAGCTAGCCTGGCCGATGAGCGGTGGTACCCCAAAACTGGTCCCAGGATGCTTGTTTTTGGTCAAGGGAGGACTCAGTCTGGCAGTTTCGGCTGGACTGTTCTCATGGGGAGCAGGGTCAAGGCTGAATTGCATATGGTTGGGTCCAAACTGGAACGGCCTGGTGTAGTGACCGGATTCTCGGACCAAGAATTACCCACTCACTCAGATACAACCAACCTGGCCAAAACGTAACACCATCCCTTCCCAGACCCTATTTACAACAGTCCCTGAATACTTACCCGGGAATGGGGAATTCGCAATGTACAAGCTTATACCATCAAAAACACTGCTAGATCTAAGGGATTACTAAGAATAGTCACTAATAACTACGGAATTCCATATCTCATCCTATGATCTCACCTTATAGCACCGCGACAATCTGGCCCGGAGTATTCTACCCTCCCTCTCATATTGGAGAGCAGCTCACTATAACACACCAACCACAATTGGTGTTCTCATTAAACGCCCTATCTTGAGCGATCTCACTTCACACCATCCCCAATTGGTGTTCTCACTAATGCCCTATCTTGAGCAATCTCATTACACACCAATCCCAGCGATCTCACTGTCCTATTAGTACCTTCTGCTCTCTCTCTCTCTATTGGGGAAGTTTCTAAGTACCTAATATTTACTAGGAGTATCTTCTACCTTATATGAATTGTTATCCCTCATGTGATCGATAGGAGATCCGATCCTCTCACACAAGAACTGCCAAATTGTTACACTTAAGAATTATTCCCTGACACAAAACTCACATCAATCTCCTGCATCAGTTACCTGTAGGAAGGGAATCGCCCATCCTTCCATACGCTGGCACCTGGCTGTAAAGAAAGGTTAGCTTTATCATAGAAATAATACTCAAATATATATATGTTCGTTACAAACTGGGGTCCCTTTATTACACAATAACAGACAAAGAAAACATTATAAAGTTACAATACTGTCTAACAGTCTAAGCATAGCCTGAAAAGTAAAGGAAAGAGTTAGTATATCTGCATATTATAATAGCAGGACAGACTTCACCTTATAATTACGGAGTCCGGTTCTAGCTGTCATCTGGGTCCCTCTCTCGTCTGTGCCTTGGCTCATCTCAGATTCTACTCTGCACCCACGGATACACGTCTGCACCGCTATGCTCCTTCAAAGCATTGGAACCCTTCTCTCGTCTTCTTCTCTGTTTCTCAGCCTCTCTCCCACGAACTGTCTTCACCTCCAGACTTCAATCTAATGATATAGTTTCAACCGCTCTGGAAACCATCTGTTCAACTAACTCCGACGTTTAACTATCTCCAACTGCTCTAACAGACTGACTCACGATGTAGCTTCAGTCTCTCCACAAGATCATCAGCCTTCGATCGTTCCAAACTCCAACTGTCGACTGCAACTGCTAACTTTCATCTGCCTGTCTCTTCTCTCTACACCTCGATAATATAAAGAGCTCCTCGTTCATGGCAATTTCCAGACAGTAACCTGCCCCCCACCAGATTCCTGTACCAGGCTCCGGTCCTCCGACGCTCCCACAGTGGCCAACTATTGTTTCGTCTAAGACCCGAGCTCCGCTTACATTCCTCCGATAAGGGCCAGCTCTGCAAGGTTCCTCTCCAGTGAACAACAACTCATAACTAAAACATCACTCTTGACCTATAAGTGCCTCAAGCAGCCGAGGCAGGAAAGAAAATGGAGTCTCTCTCGTTTGGGCCCTGTAGGCCCGAAAAAGATGAAAGAGACGCATAGCTTGATCTAAATGCATAAGCAAGCCCTACCAATAGGTAATATAATATCAGGAATAAAGGATCTACCCTCTAATATAGGCCTTCAGGCCCGAAAATGATGAAAGGACATATTATTATGCCAAAGTCAATAGGCTAACCCTAAGAATAGGCCGAAAATAGGGATCTTTCCACTATACTAAGATGGTAGTAGACTGAAGTCACCATCACTCAGAAATAGGACAAAGTATCCGGTCACTACACCTGGCAAGCAACAAAACAATGGATTTAACCCAGATCAGGGACTGGGGATGAAAGTTTGATTTGTTCAGCCTTCCATTCATCATCTATTCTTTTTGCAGGAGTTATTTCTAAGCCAGTGGTAAGTCTGTGGATTTTTTTCGCTTTCAAGAGGCCCATAATTACTTTGCCTTTAACAGATTTATATTCCGGAATGTTCGCCAATATCTTTCTATGAACATTCAAAGCATCTCTTAGTTGAAGATATTTATTAAACTGAGGTTTGCATAGCTCAAATGCGTTGGATAGTTCCAGAAAGATTTTCATTTGATCTTGTTTCCATATGTCATCCACTCTCGAATTCCTGATGTCGCAACATGAGAATCCACCCCTTCCCTCAATCTGCTGGAGCCATGCCCCATGCCAAAGAAGTGGTTCCTGAGTCACACACCCATTTCACAGTATAGGTGTGCTTTTCGACAAAATTCAAAGACCACCTCTGTGGCATGTATTAGGGACTGTAGCAATGACTTTCCATATAGGACCAGACGCATGACCAATTTGGTGAGTTCTGATTTCTCAATCCATCTGGCAGTGTTGTGTCTGTACAAACAGACAATTTTTATGGAATATCAGCTGGGCAGTAATATAGCTAAATATCTGCTATCCTGAGATCTCAGCCATATCATGATTGCAAACATTTGTCAAATGCTATATCAGTGGCGGCTGGTGACATTTGAAAGTGGTAGGGAGTAACATTTCTGGATGAGTGCCATGTGGTGAGCGAGTGAGCGTAGCGAGTGAGCCCAAATGTCATTCGGTGTCACTGGGTTCTCCCCCCGAGAAAATTGTGAGAAAAAGTGAGCAAATGGTGCATTTTCAAGCAAATGTGAGAGAGCAAGAAGGTAAATAAGGTAGTTGTGAAAGTATAGTTATTACATCAATAAAGAAATGTTATATGATAATAATATAGGTAGCTGCTTATTCAGTATAACTTGAGAACTTCATAACAGATTTTAAGATAACAATGCTGAGCAACCTGCTCAGATCCCATTATGTTTGTTGCTGCCTGCTGGGCCCTTTCACGCGGTGCAATTTGAAAACAGATCCTGACAATCAATGCTGCACACGTTCATCTTTGGATTTCTACTTTCCGACACTAATCTCGGACGTCGCAGGGCCGGGCTGTATCAGTGTCCAGTAGTGAGTGGTGACTGACACTCGGCTGCTTTGGGTTACATGCGCTGGGCCAGGGCTGATTTACTGCTCAGCAGGATAATGAGGGGACACTAAGATGTTGCTCAATCAACATTAACTCCATAGAAAGAAAGAGGTCTACCATGGCTATCCTTTGGCTGTGTTTCCTGTCCCCGTGGTAAAGAGACGGAAGAAGTGCCGACTGTTCCAGGCCGCCTGTCCCATCACGATACCCGGCCACCTCATTTCACCCAGAACCCCCCACACTCTATTTACTATATTCTCAGGCTAACGTATATGCAGCTTGTGAGAGGTTGGCCTGGTATATAATGCTCACTAATTCTTAGTGATCACTTTGTACCATGCCAAGCAACCCTTATGATGATGGTTGTAATTCAACCTTGTAGACCAGTTATCCTAGTGGTAACGTGGACAAAGCAGTCTTAGGCTAAACTCTGAAAGGCATGTGAAGCCAGCTGTTATACCATACACAACCCCCTTGAATACCAAATGAAAGGGACACCACACAGATATATATTGAAAATATATATTGATTTATTAACTATAAAATCCCCTGGACTCTTTATGAGCACAGAAGCACAAGCGTTAAATCACAAGACAGTTTAAAATACACAAAAGTTGCACAATATGGATGAGCCCTAGGGGCCACCTAAACCATATACTAAGAAAGTGGTATAAGAGATACCAATAGGAAAGGGAACAGGCCTAGGGCCTTGGGAATCGCTGGAGCTACTCGAGACTAGCAGTGACTAAGTCGGGAAAGGCCCGCGGGACTCGGGTGCAGTGTTCAAAGTGCACGCACTTTCCAATGCAAAGTCTATGGTGCGTAAAAAGTACAAAGTTAGAAAGTTAGGAACCTTCCGAGTGACCTACGGAGCTGAAACTTAAGACACAGGCCCTTGAGATGTGTACCAGTGCAGGAGCGCCGGCGGAGCTGAGTTACCTCACCCACAGGAAGCGGGTGCACAGGGTCGAAGTAGTGTCGGGTTTCGTCACGCTGGTCGATGGTGCTTGGAGCTGAAGATGCTGCAGGCGGCTCGATGTGAAGAGTTCCGGTGGATCCAAGGGTGGATCTGAAGATGTGAAGACCTGAAAGCAGAGGGGACAGTGTTCAAAGTCACTAGCCAGTGACTACCGTGGAACCAGATTGGAACCAGGCGATGTCGGGTGCAAACAGGCGTTGTTGGGTAGCTTCTCTCTGCAGCCACGTGGACACCCGGGGTCGAGGACGTCCAGGAGTCGGTCACGAGCTGTCCCACACAGGCTTCTCGCTGTTGGCGTTGTCGGCAACTTGATTGGAGCAAACAGGCCTTGGCAAACGCAAGCCACGCAGAAGTTGAAAGATGCTTAACACTCGGACCAGCAAGGTCAGAGCGGGTGCTCCTTTTTACAGGAGCTTGGGTAGGTCTGGAGCAACCAGACCTGCTGTGTAAATCGTCGGTTTCGTCGCCAAGATGGCCGCTGACCACGTGGCTAGTGGCCGGGATGGCGCGTCGAGTGGCACAATGCAAAAGGGCCCCACGCAGATCGTGGAGATGCTGGAGGGCTGATCTTCGGTGCAAGGGCTGCTCGGTGGTGGGGGTTCTCAGTCCCCAAAGCACAACGTCGAGGATGCCTCAGAAGCTGCACAGTCAGCTTTTCGAGTGTCTTCCAAGAGGTCCGGTCCCACGTCACTCGGTGCCTCCACGGGTCCCTTCTTTGCAGGGACTGTGGATCGGGCTCTGAGAGGTCTGGGAGTCTGGTTCTTGTCGGGCTCTGGGCTCGGGCTCCGGCGGGAGGCGGCGGCAAAGCAGACGTCGAGTTGCTGGTTGGTACCTGTGTTCACAGGGTGGCCACTCCTAGGCCACAAGGGAGATTCTCTTCAGTCTTCTGTGCAGCAGAATGTCGAAGTCCAGTCTTCTTCTTCGTGTAAAGTTGATTCAGGATGATCTGCTGTGCAATGGCACTGCTCCCACTCTTATTCCCAATCTGAGGGGTGGATCACCTACTAGGTCCCTCCTCTGGGAGGAACCAGGAAGGGGGGCGGTTACACCCCCTTTCCTTTGTCCAGTTCCGCGCCAAGCCTGGGTCTGGAAAGTCCCAGGACCGGTTTGGACTGGCCTATGCACGGGGACACCTTGTGTGCCCCGGGCATGTCTGATTCTATTCAGCCCAGTCCTACCCAATACACAAAACCCTGTCTGGGGTGGTGCTCGCACCTCCCAAGGCAGGAAACCCTTTGTCCAGGCCACCATCTGCCGAGTTTCGGTCAGCAGCAGGAGGCCAGACTCGTGTCTGTGGTGGCAGCATCCATTTTGTGATGCTGAGGCTCTGTTTAACTTTAACCGGGGTTAAGGCTACACACATGTCGTGTCCCTCTAGAAGGGTGGAATGCTATCCCCGTCGCCAGAACTGGCGAGGGGATAGTATTCCAATTCGTATGACACCTTACTCGACATGTTTTGATAAAGCCAAACCAAAGATAGCATTTAACCGCGAGGATTATAATGCACTTAAGAGTATATGGTATGGCAGTATCCCGGAACAGCTTAGGGAGTGGTTCCCGACAGCTGCAGACAGGCTCAGCTCATGCTAGAGCACCATCTCACATATTTCCAAGCACTCTGCCTCCAGGACTGATGAGGCCTTCCATAGGAGTGGCTGATAGGAACATATGTGTCCAGTTTAGGGTTAGGCACAGGCATACTGTACCTAAGTAAGAGGTGATTACACCAACTTACCCCAGCTGAGTGATCAGCCAGTTGTGTCAAATATGGAGGCCAGGCCAGGGGTGGCATAATACATGCTGCAGCCCCTGGTAGGCCTTGGATACACCTATGCCCTGGGTACCTAGGGTACACTACTACAGGGGCTCATAAGGTGAACCAGTTCCAATTTGTAATGCACCTATAGTGCTTTGGCAGTAATTTAGAGAGAGAACAGCAGGCTGTGGGTCTGATTAGCAGGCCCACAGCCACATTAAGTCAGAAACCAGTGAAGCAAAAAGCAAAAATTTGGGGTGACCATAGGATAGCAGACCCTACTCTCCTACATAACCCCCCCCCAAACGCAGGGACATTAGACTAACCTTGACCAGTTGTGTCTTCATGTTCTAAGTGGAAGTACCTGGAGAGACCATCTGCGTTGCCATGGTCAGTCCCTGGGCGGTGCTCCACTGTAAAGTCCATCCTCTGTAGGGAAATGGACCACCTGAGTAGTTTGGGGTTTTCACCCTTCATCTGATTAAGCCATAGGAGGGGCTTATGGTCGGTCTGAATCTTGAAGTGAGTGCCAAACAAGTATGGTCTCAACTTCTTCAGGGCCCACACCACAGCAAAGGCCTCCCTCTCTATAGCTGACCAACGTTTCTCTCTGGGGGTCAGCCTTCTGCTAATGAAAGCAATGGGCTGGTCCTGGCCATCTACATTAAGCTGTGAAAGCACTGCTCCCACTCCCAACTCAGAAGCATCTGTTTGGACAATGAACTCTCTTGAGTAGTCAGGACTCTTCAGGATAGGTGCAGAGCACATGGCCTTCTTCAGGTCATCAAATGCCTTTTGACAGATTTCTGTCCACTGAACCTTTTTGGGCATCTTCTTGGATGTCAGATCATTAAGAGGAGTCACAATGGACCCATAGTTCTTAACAAACTTCCTGTAGTACCCAGTCAGGCCCAAGAAAGCTCTGACCTGAGTCTGGGTGGTTGGAGGGGACCAGTCCTTGATGGTCTGGATCTTACTCTCCAGTGGTTGAACTTGGCCTCCACCTACAAGGTGGCCCAGGTATACAACCTTAATCTGCCCTATCTGGCACTTTGTTGCCTTGATAGTGAGGCCTGCCTTCTGCAGAGCCTCAAGCACTTCCTTCAGGTGGACCAGGTGATCCTCCCAGGTGGAGCTAAAGACAGCAATATCATCCAGATAAGCCGCACAAAAGTCATCCAACCCAGTAAGGACTTGATTCACCAACCTTTGGAAGGTGGCAGGTGCATTTTTCAAACCAAAGGGCATCACCACAAACTGATAATGCCCACTAGGGGTAGAAAATGCTGTTTTGGCTTTAGACTCCTCAGCTAACCTGATTTGCCAGTAGCCAGCTGTCAAGTCAAATGTGCTCAAATATTTGGCAGAAGCCAACTTGTCAATGAGCTCATCTGCCCTTGGAATAGGGTGTGCATCTGTCCTGGTGACAGCATTGAGTCCTCTGTAATCCACACAGAACCTCATCTCTCTCTTGCCATCTTTGGTGTGAGGTTTGGGGACCAGAACCACTGGGCTAGCCCTGGGGCTCTCTGAAGGCTCAATAACACCTCATTCCAGCATCTTTTGCACCTTAGTCTTTATACAGTCCCTGACGTGGTCAGGTTGCCTGTAAATCTTGCTCTTTACAGGAAGACTGTCACCAGTGTCCACCACATGGGTACACCAGTTAGTCTGACTGGGTGTCAAGGAGAACATATGTCTGTATGCCTGTAGAACTTGTCTGCAGTCATGTTGCTGATGCTCAGTGAGGCTGCCACCTAAGGCCACACCATCAACTGAACCATCCTCAGGGTTCTGAGTGAGCAGGTCTGGGAGAGGGTCACTCTCTTCCTCCTGTCCCTCATCTGTAGCCATGAGCAAGCCCATGTCTGCCCTGCTGACATATGCCTTCAATCTGTTAACATGGAGCACCCTGTGGGGGCTCCTGGGAGTTCCTAGGTCCACCAAATAGGTAACCTCTCCCTTCTTCTCCAGAATTGTATGGGGTCCAGACCACTTGTCTTGGAGTGCTGCTGGGGCCACTGGCTTCAACACCCATACCTTCTGTCCAGGCTGAAATTCAACAAGGACAGCCTTTTGGTCATGCCAAGCTTTCTGTAATTCTTGGCTAGCCTCAAGATTTTTGGATGCCTTTTCCATGTACTCTGCCATCCTGGAGCGGAGACCAAGTACATAGTCCACTATGTCTTGCTTAGGCTTTTTGAGAGGTAACTCCCATCCTTCCTTCACTAGACACAGGGGTCCTCTTACAGGGTGCCCAAACAACAATTCAAAGGGGCTGAAGCCAACCCCCTTTTGAGGGACCTCTCTGTAAGCAAACAAAAGGCAGGGCAGTAGGATGTCCCATCTTCGCCTGAGCTTTTCAGGTAATCCTTTAATCATGCCCTTTAGGGTTTTGTTAAATCTCTCAACAAGCCCATTGCATTGTGGGTGATAAGGAGTGGTGAACTTGTAGTTAACACCACATTCCTTCCACATAGCTGTCAAATATCCTGACATGAAGTTGGCACCTCTATCAGATATTACCTCCTTAGGAAACCCCACTCTGGAGAAAACTCCAAGTAAGGCCCTGGCCACAACAGGAGCTGTTGTGGTCCTAAGTGGAATGGCCTCTGGGTACCTGGTGGCATGATCCACTACCACCAGTATGAATCTGTGCCCAGATGCTGTAGGGGGATCCATTGGACCAACAATATCAATCCCCACTCTTTCAAAGGGAACCCCCACCACAGGTAGTGGTATCAGGGGGGCCTTTGTTGTTCCACCTGCTTTACCACTGGCTTGGCAGGTTTCACAGGAGCGACAAAACTCCTTGGTGTCTTCAGACATGTGAGGCCAGTGAAAGTGAGGGACAAGCCTGTCCCATGTCTTGTTCTGGCCTAAGTGTCCTGCTAGAGGAATATCATGGGCTAAGGTGAGAAGGAAACCCCTAAATTGCAGAGGTATAACCAACCTCCTGGTTGCACCAGGCTTGGGGTCTCTACCCTCTGTGTAAAGGAGTCCTTCATCCCAATAAACTTTATGGGCACCTTCAGCATTCCCAGCAGCCTCAGCAGCAGCCTGCTGTCTGAGGGGTTCAAGAGAAGGACAGGTTAACTGAGCCTGCCCCAAGTCTGCCCTAGAAGGTCCCCCTGTCCCCAGAAACTCAACCTGATCAGGTTCAAGTTCTTCAGAGACAGTTCCTTCAGGGGTCTCAAGATCAGTTTCCTGTGAAGCCTGATCCTCACTTGTAGGCAGTTGGGAAGGCGCAGCCTTAACCCTCCTGTTCTTCTTCTTGGAAGGTGCTTGGTCCATTGTTCCAGGATCCAAGACCTGAGGTTCTGAGAGGCACTTTTTGGCCTGTGACCTGGTTACAGCAAGGACATGTGATGATATCCCTAACATCTCTGCATGAGTCCTGTACTCAACTTCTGACCATAGAGAGTTCTCCAGGTCATTGCCCAACAAACATTCTACTGGGAGGTCAGCACTAACCACAACTCCTTTTAGGCCAGTTACCCCTCCCCAGGAAAAGTTAACAAGTGCCACACTATGTGTAGTAGTGACATTGCTGGCATTGGTCACCAGGTAATTATCACCTGGCATGTATTGTCCAGGGTCCACAAAGTTAGGTGTCACCATAGTGACACTGGCACATGTGTCCCTGTAAGCTTGAGCCACTTTATTGTTGATCAAAGGCGTCTGCCTGTATTTGCCCAGATTACTGGGTCTTATGTCAGGGGTCAAATCTATGTCCCCTTCACAAATCAGAACAGCCTGTGTAAGGGTTCTGACTAGGTCAGAATCTCCTTCAGTTCCCAAAGTGATACCCACTACCCCCTTGGTTTGAGGACCAGCACTGCTAGCTGTACTAGTGGGTGCAGTTGCCTTAGGGGCTGCAGTGCTGGGGGCTCCACCCTTTTTACACTCACTTGTCCAGTGAGAGGTGTTCTTACAAGTTTTACACCAGGGTTTCTTCTGACCTTCTTTCTTCTTCTTCTTGGAAGTTTGGGACCCACCCTCTGTCTCAGTTTGGGGCCCTGTTGAAGACTTCTGGTCTTTAGATTTCTGCTCCCCACCCTTCTGGTCTGTTTTCTTCTGGTCACCACCCTGGTTCTGGTTCTTTTGCTTAACTCTGGTTCTTACCCATTTATCTGCCCTCTTTCCCAATTATTGGGGAGAGGTCAAATCTGAGTCAACCAAATGTTGATGCAACTGCTGGTTCTGACAATTATTTAAAATTTGTTCTCTCATCAGCAAATTATACAATCCTTCATAGTCTGTAACCTTGCTTCCCAGCAACCATCCCTCCAGAGCCTTAGCGGCACACTCAACAAATTCAGACCAGTCCTGAGTCTGTGTCTTCTGGGTATCTCTGAACATTAACCTGTACTGTTCAGTGGTTAAGCCTAACCCATCAATCAGAGCACTCTTCAGGACCAGGTAGTTTCTAGAATCCCCATCACTAACTGTGAGGAGTCTGTCTCGGCCTCTACCTTCAAAGGAGAGCCACAAGATTGCTGCCCACTGCTCCTGAGGGATCTGCTGTACTCTGCAGGCTCTCTCCACTGCAGTAATCCATTTATGGATGTTATCCCCAGCTTTGTAGGGGGGCACAATCTTACTCAGGTTTCTGTTATCAAAAGACCTGTCTTTATCCTTGTGGATATTGCTGCCACCAGTGGGTTCTATTACCCCACTCTCTCTAGGCTGTCTTGCTCTAGCAAGTTTCTCTTGGGCCAGGGCAACCTCTAGTTCTTGCCTCTGAATCCTAAGCTCAGCCTCTCTCATCTTGGCCTCATGTTCCCTTCTCTGAGGGCTAGTCATCTCCTTCCTGGAGTGACCATGAGAGCCTCTAGAGACATGGGAGGTATTGGATTCACCTGAGTGATTCCTCCTCCTCCTATGCCCCTGGTTAAGTCCATTTGGGTGGCTGGGCAAGGTCAGCCTTGCTTCAGTCCCAAACACACTTAAGTTAGCCTGGTTCAGCCTACTGACCAGCACCTGACTATTTCTGTCATCATCTGACTCACTGCTTTCCACCTCCTCCTCCTCTTCCTCTTCCTCTTCCTCTTCATCTACCTGAGGAGCTCCAGTGGTGGAGGCTTCCTCATCTACCAGGATGATAGGACCAGGGGTGTCTACAGTGTCATCCTCTGAAGGATGGCCTCCTTCAGCATTCCCTGTGGGGTTTGCCTTAGAGGGCTTTAGAGTCTCAGACTGGTCTAAGAGCTCTCTTAGGTGGTCTGTAGTAGGGGATGGCCCTGTCTTCAGACCCCTTAAGACACAAAGCTGTCTTAATTCCTTAAAGGAAAAAATAGCAAATTTGGATGGTGCCCTTGGAGGGTCACTCTCAACAGAGACATTCCCAGTGGAACCCTCTGCTCCAGACATTGCTCTATTGTGGGTGGATGTGTTGCAATCTACCTACACTGGTGTTTACCTACTAAACCTATCTAGTAGTTGTAGCTAGGGTGTGCTACTCCCTTTGCTCTACAACTAAGTTCAGTAGAACTTAAGTATACTAGTCTTATTTTATATGTACCTAGCAGGTACCTGTATGATCTTTCAAATGATAATCTCAAAGATTGTAATGGTAAAACAACAGCAAGCTCAGATCCCAATCCGCTGCTCACCAATGTGAGAAGTTGGCCTGGTATATAATGCTCACTAATTCTTAGTGATCACTTTGTACCATGCCAAGCAACCCTTATGATGATGGTTGTAATTCAACCTTGTAGACCAGTTATCCTAGTGGTAACGTGGACAAAGCAGTCTTAGGCTAAACTCTGAAAGGCATGTGAAGCCAGCTGTTATACCATACACAACCCCCTTGAATACCAAATGAAAGGGACACCACACAGATATATATTGAAAATATATATTGATTTATTAACTATAAAATCCCCTGGACTCTTTATGAGCACAGAAGCACAAACGTTAAATCACAAGACAGTTTAAAATACACAAAAGTTACACAATATGGATGAGCCCTAGGGGCCACCTAAACCATATACTAAGAAAGTGGTATAAGAGATACCAATAGGAAAGGGAACATGCCTAGGGCCTTGGGAATCGCTGGAGCTATTCAAGACTAGCAGTGACTAAGTCGGGAAAGGCCCGCGGGACTCGGGTGCAGTGTTCAAAGTGCACGCACTTTCCAATGCAAAGTCCATGGTGCGTAAAAAGTACAAAGTTAGAAAGTTAGGAACCTTCCGAGTGACCTACGGAGCTGAAACTTAAGACACAGGCCCTTGAGATGTGTACCAGTGCAGGAGCACCGGCGGAGCTGAGTTACCTCACCCACAGGAAGCGGGTGCACAGGGTCGAAGTAGTGTCGGGTTTCGTCACGCTGGTCGATGGTGCTTGGAGCTGAAGATGCTGCAGGCGGCTCGATGTGAAGAGTTCCGGTGGATCCAAGGGTGGATCTGAAGATGTGAAGACCTGAAAGCAGAGGGGACAGTGTTCAAAGTCACTAGCCAGTGACTACCGTGGAACCAGATTGGAACCAGGCGATGTCGGGTGCAAATAGGCGTTGTCGGGTAGCTTCTCTCTGCAGCCACGTGGACACCCGGGGTCAAGGACGTCCAGGAGTCGGTCACGAGCTGTCCCATGCAGGCTTCTCGCTGTTGGCGTTGTCGGCAACTTGATCGGAGCAAACAGGCCTTGGCAAACGCAAGCCACGCAGAAGTTGAAAGATGCTTAACACTCGGACCAGCAAGGTCAGAGCGGGTGCTCCTTTTTACAGGAGCTTGGGTAGGTCTGGAGCAACCAGACCTGCTGTGTAAATCGTCGGTTTCGTTGCCAAGATGGCCGCTGACCACGTGGCTAGTGGCCGGGATGGCGCGTCGAGTGGCACAATGCAAAAGGGCCCCACGCAGATCGTGGAGATGCTGGAGGGCTGATCTTCGGTGCAAGGGCTGCTCGGTGGTGGGGGTTCTCAGTCCCCAAAGCACAACGTCGAGGATGCCTCAGAAGCTGCGCAGTCAGCTTTTCGAGTGTCTTCCAAGAGGTCCGGTCCCACGTCACTCGGTGCCTCCACGGGTCCCTTCTTTGCAGGGACTGTGGATCGGGCTCTGAGAGGTCTGGGAGTCTGGTTCTTGTCGGGCTCTGGGCTCGGGCTCCGGCGGGAGGCGGCGGCAAAGCAGACGTCGAGTTGCTGGTTGGTACCTGTGTTCACAGGGTGGCCACTCCTAGGCCACAAGGGAGATTCTCTTCAGTCTTCTGTGCAGCAGAATGTCGAAGTCCAGTCTTCTTCTTCGTGTAAAGTTGATTCAGGATGATCTGCTGTGCAATGGCACTGCTCCCACTCTTATTCCCAATCTGAGGGGTGGATCACCTACTAGGTCCCTCCTCTGGGAGGAACCAGGAAGGGGGCGGTTACACCCCCTTTCCTTTGTCCAGTTCCGCGCCAAGCCTGGGTCTGGAAAGTCCCAGGCCCGGTTTGGACTGGCCTATGCACGGGGACACCTTGTGTGCCCCGGGCATGTCTGATTCTATTCAGCCCTGTCCTACCCAATACACAAAACCCTGTCTGGGGTGGTGCTCGCACCTCCCAAGGCAGGAAACCCTTTGTCCAGGCCACCATCTGCCGAGTTTCGGTCAGCAGCAGGAGGCCAGACTCGTGTCTGTGGTGGCAGCATCCATTTTGTGATGCTGAGGCTCTGTTTAACTTTAACCAGGGTTAAGGCTACACACATGTCGTGTCCCTCTAGAAGGGTGGAATGCTATCCCCATCGCCAGAACTGGCGAGGGGATAGTATTCCAATTCGTATGACACCTTACTCGACATGTTTTGATAAAGCCAAACCAAAGATAGCATTTAACCGCGAGGATTAAAATGCACTTAAGAGTATATGGTATGGCAGTATCCCGGAACAGCTTAGAGCCTAGAGCACCATCTCACATATTTCCAAGCACTCTGCCTCCAGGACTGATGAGGCCTTCCATAGGAGTGGCTGATAGGAACATATGTGTCCAGTTTAGGGTTAGGCACAGGCATTCTGTACCTAAGTAAGAGGTGATTACGCCAACTTACCCCAGCTGAGTGATCAGCCAGTTGTGTCAAATATGGAGGCCAGGCCAGGGGTGGTATAATACATGCTGCAGCCCCTGGTAGGCCTTGGATACACCTATGCCCTGGGTACCTAGGGTACACTACTACAGGGGCTCATAAGGTGAACCAGTTCCAATTCGTAATGCACCTATAGTGCATTGGCAGTAATTTAGAGAGAGAACAGCAGGCTGTGGGTCTGATTAGCAGGCCCACAGCCACATTAAGTCAGAAACCAGTGAAGCAAAAAGCAAAAATTTGGGGTGACCATAGGATAGCAGACCCTACTCTCCTACACAGCTAATATTAGTGCTCTGCAGACTGCAAGAACATTATGCTCACGAGTGACTAAAAGTGAAATTGTCAAAACATAACATTTTCTTCTGAAGCAAAGCTATAATAAGACCACCGCGCAGGATAATACTATTGCTGCCTTCAGTTCCCAGAGGGAGACAAACATAAGCATCACTACTGCACTATTTTAGCAGAGGCAAAAAGAAGACAGCTGCTGCCGATCTCAACGTGTCCAGACGTGTGACTATATGGTATTAACCATAGCATTGCAATGTTGTGAAGTGCACTCTGCACAGGAAATGCCCACATTATCCACAGTGATGAGGAGAGCTGTGTGTATAAGTACTTCATGGAGAGCCTCCCGGAGTCCTTGGGCACTGACAGATTAATGAATCTGCCTCAGTGCGATGGAAGGTGCTTTGTACACCACTAGGACTGTGCTCAGCTGCAACCTTCCCTTTTTAGGTGGAGCCTAACGCACATGCGCTGCTCTAGAAGAGGGCCTCTTGGAATCACTGCAGACTTCCAAGAGACTTCTCCGTGTGGGTCAGACTCCTCCCACACATTCCATTGGCCTTTGCGTGTGGCTTTCAAAAATGAAAGCACGCAAATGGCCAAAGGCGGGGGTATGTCCCGCCTTTTCTGAAAACGTTCACTCCCAGGCCTATGGGTCTCGGGAGCGAGCGGAGTGAGCAGCGGTGTGCAATGTGCCAGCTGCATTCCAGGATTGGGTTAATAATTAACCCAGCGAGGGCGCTTTCACTTTTGAGACCAGGCTTGTTTTCTTTCAGGGTGAAACGTCCTGACAATTATAGCTAACGAATAACTCTCAAAATTCCTGTACCATGTACGTCACTTATTGTTTTAGAACTAGAAACAATAAATCAAGCAAGGTAACCAGGCTCACCATGTGGCACGTATCGCTATACAGAAAACATAAAAGTAGGCACATGCAGAATGTCCGCACTGTAGTGGGGCTCCTGCCGCCTGGACAAATGATCCTCTAGTTATCCTTTTCCACCAACGCCAAACCCTATGAAAATACTGCGAAGGTGTAGACTATACCGATCTACAGACTCAGTGAAGATTTGGGAGTGATCTGATATTGCGACTTGAAGATAGAGCCGTGGGAGTGAGAGACCGGGAGCTGGGCTGGCACCTGACTGATCGCACTGCCGAGGGCCGGTGGCTGCGTTACACCGCGGCGGACCACGAGGCATGCAGGCCTCAACAGATAAGGCACTGAAATAACCCCCGCATTCCCTCGCCGCTATGCTGCAGAGATTTGTGAAGGCACCGGTGCTGCGCTGTGCACTGCCAGCACCATCGGGAACACCCGGCAAGCTACTGGACATCGGGCAGAAGTGCGGTAACAAACTGATTGGGCTGGCCGGAGCATTGTGTTGTGGCGCATAGATTGCGGCGGGCGGAAAGACGGAGAGCCTGAGGGGGAGCGTTCGATGCTGGTGAGGACGCTGGTGAGGACTGGTGGCGGACGCTGTGAGAGTGAACGACGACTCCCCCCCCCCCCCCTGCTAACGGAGCCTACGTGTGCGGATCGTGCCTGGCTGGGCGGGCTGGCCTAGGAGAAGCGTGGGTCACCATAGCACGGCCCGCTCCGGTGGTTCTATACTTTTGGACTCGTGCTTGCAGCCCGGGATCTGATTGAGGCTAGGTCATCGCTGTCGGGACTGGGCGGAGGAGTGGAGACCCGGTCGACATAGAGGATGAGCTGCGTTGTGTCGCATCACGCTGTGTTGTGCTGCCGGGGATGACTGAGACCAGCAGGAGGTAGCTCTACTACAACTGAGGGCGCGATCGGGGGAGGTGAGAAGAGATTGCAGGTACACGAACTGGGGCACTGGTTGAACAGAGGGCATTGTGGCAGAGACATTACACTGGCGGGAAACAGAGACGGTGCACAACGGAGGATAGCAAGCTGTTCATTACCCGCTTTGCGATTTTGAACTGCACATCACGGGCCAGTGAGTACAAACTGAGACCAGAGGGAGAGACACTGATCAAGACATTGGTCTTAATATACTGCTAAGTCACATGTGTTGCTCCATGAACCCCTAAATTGTTCGTTTGGCTTGCGCTGCGGAGCACTTCCAACATTGGCACACCTACCAAGCTTGGTTAATTCAGTGGGTCGGGAGCTGTATGAAATAAGCGCTACCTCCATACACTTGTGTACTTGCTGGGAACATGCTGGAGGTCAGGTACCACAGGGCGGAAAATGTCAGTCGCTGTAAATGTGTGGGGACCCTGCTTCCTACTGAAGGGTCGCATTTGATTACATCGCCTGGTGGACCTTTGTCCAATACAAGTAGAGACATTCCGAAGGCCTGATCTGTGCTCATGAGCAGAGCCTCCTCCCAACCCGGAGAAGAACGTGGGAAAGGACCCTCGCCAACTGCTACAAGGCCCTGCAGGAAGCCCACAATGGGTAAGCTGGATAATCGTCAACCTAAGCTGTCCTTTGACACCACGACGTCCAAAAAAGGGTTGCGAAAAACACCGGACAAAATGGTTGCGCAAAGTCCGCCGAACACTGAAGAGAGCGCTGGTTTGTCTACTTCCGACATACAACAGCTTATGCAAGAAATGAGGCAGGGGTTTGCCACAATAGTTGATAAAGTCGATAGAATATCGTCTAGAATGGACGTCATTGCACAGAAAATAGATGTGCACGAGGAGCGAATCACCGAGGCTGAAAGGCGTATCTCTGCAAATGATGACACCACGGCCACGCATACCACCCAACTCTCGAGAATGGATAATGTCCTCAGATTCATTGCCGCGAAAAATTAGGAGTTGGAGGCCCGCAGCCGACGCAACAACATTCGCGTCATAGGCGTACCAGAATCCACCAATACTGGGCGCATGGAAGAGTACGTTGAGAAGATACTCCTTGCTGCAATTGGAAATGATGCGTTCTCTAAACAGTTAATCGTTGGAAGAGCGCACCGCTCACTTGGACCGTGGCCTAAACCGGGGGCTCCACCAAGGCCCATCATTGCAAGGCTTCTCAATTACCGTGATCGGGATACTGCATTGCGAGATACACGCACCAATCAAAACTTGTCATGTGATGGAGTCAATTTTTCCATCTATCCAGACTTCACGCCCATAGTACAGGAGCAGAGACGTAAATTTCTAGATGTTAAGAAAAAACTCTGCATGTTACAAATAGACTATGCACTCCTGTACCCGTCAAAGCTGAGAGTGACCCACCAGGCTAAACAACACTTCTTCACGAATCCTCAGCAGGTGGAGGATTTCTTGAAGGGTCTAAGGCGAGCGAGATCTGGACGTCGACAAAACGGCGATGAGGGTCAGGAAGATAAACATTTAATGGAAGAAGAGGAGTGACGTTGCGTTGTTAAGTGCTGCAATACTGTACTGTTCTAATGGAGGGCACGACAGAACCCGCAGAGTGGCCTCTATTGTGGAAAAATAATGACGCGATTCAAGAATACCATGGACGGGTATTGGACTGTTGGTGGTAACGTATTCCAGGCACCACCACCCCCCCTCCTTTAGACTGCTCCCGCTTGCGACCCCGCAGGATGATGGGTGCGGTGTGGGGGTGGATATGTGCATGCCTCAGATGACCCCGGAAGGGTATACCCCATTGGTCATGTTTGCTACAATATGGATGTTGGGGTATTTACTAAATGACTGGGAGGGTGGGTGGGGAGGGAATTCTGGCAAGTTGGGGATGCTTCAGTGGGAGGAAGGTGGGGTTGGGTCTGTCAAGTACTACATTGCGTCATGCTCTACCACACTGCGTACTGTTGACATTACATTGCAACTGCACAAATATAGAAGTCTGAGGTGCAGGCATTGTAGTTTACTTATTGGACAGGAGGGGTTGTTATGTTTTTTGTTGAAGGGGGAGGAGGGTGGGGATTAGGTAAGGGTGGTGATGTCTAGTTGGGGTTGGGATGAGACACAGGACCTTGAGCAAAAATCTATGGGATTTGATGAAAAGCTAACTTTCAAAATGACATGTCTTAGCAGACTGCGAATGCTGGAGGATGAAAAGGAAGTATTGGTTCACATGGTTGATGAGAGGGATGGGGATGCTGACAAGGTGGGGAAGCCACTGTGGGTGGGAGGGGGGGCAAGATGTTTTGAGAACGTTCAGATGACTCTTGGTGGAGTTGGGACTGCCGAGGAGGCTCTACATGTCACGGTTGAAGTAAGTTGACCAGTTGAGGGTTGGCGGGAGGGGGGGTCTCCTATGGGGGAGGGTAGTTGGGGTAGATCGCTTGATTATTGTTGTGCATATTCATGTATGATGGCTGGTCATGGGACAGAGATGAATGGGCACAGTGGCGCAGAGAAGTGTGGAGAGAGAACTACTCAGGAATATTTGCGAGCAGATTGTGTAAAAAGGGCAGTATGATGGCGGATATTGAAAGTAACGCAAAGATAACAGTTTTATCTTGGAATATTCGTGGATTAAATGATGCCAGGAAAGGTAGGAATGTATTTGCATATCTGGAACGGCACCATGTGCAAATTGCATTATTACAGGAAACGCATCTACGCCCCCGCCCTAACCACACGTTTGCATGCAAGTGGGCGGATGTGAGAAGCTTTTCGTCGTACTCTGCGTATGCCAGAGGCACGGCAGTGTTAATAAAAAAATCGGTGCAATTTGTGAAGCTGGGGGAGTTAGTTGACCTAGAGGGGAGATTTGTCTTGCTATGGGGCAGGCTAGGCACGGATACGATCACGATAGTGAATTGCTATGCGCCGAATGTTGATACACCTGAATTCTTTACAAATTTGTGGGGTAAGATACTGAACACGGGTTCGATGCACATTATCTGGGGTGTGGATTTTAATGTTGCCATTGTCCCAGGACTGGATAGATCTGATGGCTGTCATCAATATAACAGACATGCTAGGGATGCATTACAAGGTATAATTAGTGAAGGTGCCTTAATAGATAGCTGGCGGTTTGTGCATGCTGGGCAATGCAAAGGGACACATTTTACGACGCACGCCGACACCTGGGCTAGACTGGACTACTGCCTCCTGTCTCGTGGACTGGCAGTCAACCTGGGCAGGGTTGCTCATTTACCAAAAACATATTTGGACCACTGTCCGGTTCTGGTTCAGATTGCTATCCCCGGTTATGGTAAGGGTTAGGCCCGCGTGGCGCATGCAGCCTACGATGCTCCTGGATGCTGTGTTTAGAACAGAGCTGGGAAAAGAGATTGCAGAATTTTTTCCTCGGAACAAGGGTTCTGTTGAGAGTGTAGACACTATATGGGAGGCGTTTAAAGTGACGATCAGGGGGTACTGTATATCAAAGAGCTTTGGGGTGTTGCGAGATATTAGGAACACTATTGCGAAGTTGGAGCTGAAGGAGCTGGAGACCAGAATGACTGGGGAACCAATAGGTCCTATACATAAGGACTTTAAGGACAAGCTCACGCAATATGAGGAGGAGGCGGCTAGAGAAGCCAAGTTCAGAGGCAAATATTGGCAGGCAAGGCGATATTGTGAAGGGGAAAGACCTGGTCGGGCTCTAATAGAAATCACCAGACATCCAAGGGGTAACACACATATACTGGAATTACATACACAGGAGGGTGGGTTGTGCCAAGATACGTAGGGAATACTGAATATGTTTACAGCACATTATGGAAGATTATGTACGACGCAACGATCCGAGGAAGTGAGGTTCGAAGAATTTTTAGACGATGTGGCGTTGTGCTAGCTCAGTGATGCCCAAAGGCAGTTTCTGGGAGCTCCACTCGAAATTGATTAAATTCGGGATGCTATTATGTCCCTCAATAATGGTAAGGCGGCGGGGCTGGATGGACTACCGGCTGAATTTTATAAATGCTATATTGATATAATGGCCCCGGTATTAAAAGAGGTCTTTGAAGAGTCATTGGAGGTGGGTATCTTGCCTAGGTCAATGAGGGAGGTGGTAATCACGTCTCTTTTGAAGCCGGGGAAAGAACCCACGGAGTGCGACTCGTACAGACCGCTCACCCCTATAAATTGTGACGCTAAGATATTGGCGAAAGTTCTGGCGACTAGACTCTTGCTGCTTATGACCATGATAGTACTTCCTGACCAGGCGGGGTTCATCCCCGGCAGGTCCACTAATCACAATCTGCGCACCCTATTTTCGCTGATTCAAACGACAGCGCCAGAACTACCCGTTGCGGCTATATTTCTTGATGCTACGAAAGCATTCGATTCGGTTGAATGGAGTTACCTCTTCGCAATTTTAGCTAGAATGGGATTCCCGAAAATATTTATTGCCTGGATAAGGCTCCTATATACTGATCCAGTGGCGAAGGTGCTGATTAATGGTGAGCTTTCGGCTTCAATATCTATCTCCAGGGGCACCAGGCAAGGGTGTCCGCTGTCACCGTTGCTCTTCGCTATAGCGATAGAACCTCTGGCTTGTCGCATCAGACAGCTACATAAGCAGAGCGCCTTTAAATGTTTTCAAAGACAGATTGATATATCGCTTTATGCTGATGACCTGAAGTTATATGTGGTGGACCCGCAGACTAATCTGAACTCGCTGCTCCGAGAGTTCCTGGTGTTTGGTCTATTATCTGGCATACAAATTAATTGGAGGAAATCCCAATTTTTCCTCTTGACTCCTGCCGTTTCCCATTTTGCTCTGGATTACCCACTGGCGTGGTGTGATTCGGACCTTCGCTACCTAGGTATTCAGGTTTCGCTGGTAAAAGATGATACGATACGACTGAATTATGGCATTGTATCACTAAACTTAAGGATGATGTTTCACGGTGGATATCATTCCCGCTGTCCATGGCTGGTAGGGCCTCGCTGAGCAAGATGGTGGTTCTGCCTCGTTTTTTATACCTGTTTCAGAACATTCCATATTATCCAGGGGCCTTCTTCTTTAAAACGTTGCGGTCGGAATTATTGCGGTTATTTTGGGGAGGCAAACAGCCGAGAGTGGCGTGGACGGTCATTACCCGACCTTATGATGATGGGGGATTTGATGTCCCTGATTTCCTAATATATTATTTGAGAGCTCAGGCACAATATGCGTATCACTGGTTTACTCCCACATCGTTCATGCCACAATTGGCGGTGGAGGATTGGATAGCTCGACCTCTTCCTCTTAAAGGTATTCTTTATGGCCCGGTCAGTGTTATAGAGACGCCGGCCACTACGGTGACATGTACGATTGATGCATGGAACCGAATTCTTAATATACTGCCGGTCGAGTTCCTGTACGCACACCGAGCATGCCTCTCGTGTATCATCCGGGGCTATCCCTGTTGCAATAAGGGGGATTCCACACGTTATGTCATAAACTGCAACTGAATACTTGGGGACATTTGTTCTTAGGTGGCAAGTTTAAAACACGTGATCAATTTTTTCAGGGACTTTCGCCTACACCATTAGAAGTTCTTTTTTACTACATTAGGTTACGGCAGGGACTGCGAAGTATCCTGTCACGATTCCCAGATGAACCTGACGTAGTACGACCTCTACAAGCTATGCTTGTATCTGCGGATGGCCGACATCTGGTTTCGCACCTTTACCGTAGTATTCCCGGGCAGAGTGACAGTGGCGAGAGCAGAGCCCTTCAACACTGGAGTACAGATCTTGGCAGGGAAATAACGGCGGCACAGTGGAAATACTGCTGCGGCCTCACGGCTAATATATCACCCAGCTCCAGACTTAAAAGTATCCACTACAAGTTCCTGCAGAGGATGTATTATACGCCGGAGAAAAAGATGAGGTTCCGATTATCGGAGAATGCTAGATGTGAACGTTGCATATCAGACGCGGCGGGATTCCTGCACATAGCGTGGGAATGCCCAGTTGTCTTTGACTACTGGACAAAGGTACATTTGGCGCTCCAGGAGATGGTTAACGGATCGATTGATAAAGATCCACTCACTATGTTGTTAGGTTACACTATGCAGACGCCTAAATCAATAAGGAAATTAGTGGATGTTGCATTTTTGTTGGCAAAACGAAGAGTGGCATGTAGATGGGGGAGCGGACGAGCCCCGAAATTTAAGGACTGGTTGAATGATCTGATTTATTGTCAGGATCAGCATACAGTGTATGCAGACACACAACCGGTGAGCAGTAGGGCTAGAGACATATGGGGCCCGCTACGAGAATACTTGCTGGCCACAGCGGCTGCCTCGAATGATGGAAGCCAGGCCGAAGTGGGCAGTGCCACAGTCGGGTAGGAAGGGTGGCTAACTGCCGCAGATGCTTCCCCCTACATATCTCTGTGATGGGTTAGGATATTTTCTGAAGACTGAATGGATGTGATTGCCGGATGCCTGATTTTGAAATGAATTGATACACTGATGATCACTGACACTGCACGGGAATGTGTTGTAGTTCTCTCTCCTTTCTTATTGTCCTTACCATGATATGTTTATCACCTCGAGTAACTGTTCTGATGTATGGTGCAGCTTTGTAGCAATACCTACATTACATACCAGCGATGCTGTACGAATACTGGATAATGTTGCAACTACTGAATTGTGCTTCACGCGTGTACTACAGGGAGGACTCTCCCCCCCTCCGCTTAGGTTATGGTTTGATGTTGGTCACATAAAAACTTCGGGGACCTTGAAAGTATGTATACCACACAGTGCACGGTGTATGAAAAATGCTAAGGTTTTTTACGCCGCCGGGCCTCCAGGATGTCGGCTATTGAGCTGTGTATAATAATGATGTTGATGAAGGATTACAATGAACGCAGCTGGCCCGTGAGGTTGTTGGCACAATGCAGTGTTAACTTGTGTTGGTATAATAAAGGTCTTTGAAATGAAAAAAAAAACATAAAAGTAAACAAGCATTGGCATAGCCAATACCTTAAAGTCAACATTGCTAAAACAAACGAGCAAGCAAAATCACCAAAACTTAAGCTCATAAATGGTGTGTGTATCACTATCGCCATGAGGAACGACTTAAAAACCTTGCTTCCAGAAGCTGCTGCTCCTACAGTACAGTGGTGTGCCTCTCACTGAAAGAACTAAAAAGCAAGCACCAGATGAGACTCGCTGTGCAGATAAAGACGAGTAAACGCAGTGTGCCTGTCACTGTGGCAACAGACAACAAAGTAAAACAAGATGGAAAACTACCTTCTGTACGTGAAGCATGCCGACGTGATTATGCAGGGAAATAGAGCTTGTGTCTACAGCGTAATGCGTCACAAACTTAGCACGGTTCCCTTCATGGATGAGCGCTCGCAGCTACGAAACAATGAAGGCAGGACAAAACCAAGGAGTTCCGCTGCGTGGGAGCCCACGCGATCAATAACACCTGTAAGAGCATTCTTTAAAGTGCACAGCAGCCATTAGCTTCCCCAATGCATCCAATGTAAAGTATTTACACTGAGCGTATAAATCCAAACAGCACTGCTCAGATTGAGGAAAAAAACACTTTACAATACAAAGCAGCCGCAACCAAAATGGCTAACCACTTATAAGGTCCAAAAGGCGAGACCTATTTGCTATGCCATTGCTTGTTGTACATATTATCCTGATGGCTGCTTGTGCACCATGCGTTCCTACCCTGGTTGCTTACAGCCTGTCAGTGACGCAAATAGTACAATTACATAAGCAAGGGACCTGTGGAGAAGGATGAGACACTGAGTCAGTCAATCAGGATTTGAAACTGGTACTGTTAAAATAGGTGCAGTGTGTATACAAGTCTCCAATTAGTGCTATAGCCTACAATCCACTGTGATCTGATTTACCGACTCTTGGCTTGCCTTCACTCCTGTCTTACATGGTCGGTCAGTTTCCTGTCGTTCGCATTCCCACCCAACAATCTTTTGCAAAAGGGTGGATAGCAAACAAGAGAGAGAGAGAGAGGGAAGCGAGCAAGAGGGAGAAGGAGGGGGAGAAGGAGAAGGAGGGGGAGGGGGAGAGGGAGAAGGAGGGGGAGGGAGAGAAGGAGAGAGCTACAGAGAGAGACTACTGACAGCCTAACACAATCAAGTCCATTTCGCCAACCTCAACCAAGGTTCCCTACTTTCACAAACAAACACACATAACATCATTTCACTGTCCTCATTGTAGTTCCTTCGACAGAGGAATGTCAAATATGTTGTAGGAAAACTGGTCGCGCAACAGCAAAGAAAGATAGCAAAAACATGAAAACAAAAGCACAAAGCAAGGTCTCCTGTGAGGAAGTTATTAAACGTGTTCACCCCATGCATTCTTCCTTGTTATCCCAGCAGGCTACCGTTGCTTCACACAATACAAGTAAAAAAATCAAATACACGGTCGGTTTACTTACACAGAGACACACATCTGGAATTTACTTTTTTTATGAAGTTTTCCCTTTCCAAGTCCTGTTGTCCACTGACTCTCCACTCAATCCCAGAGTCGTAGCTTCGTGCCAGCAGCCGTCCTGCTCATTTGCGGAAAAGGGGGAGAAGGGTAGACAGGCCGGCCGTCCATCAGTCCAGCATCTGCAGAAATGGCCAATCACTGCATGGCTTGACAATAAGCCATTGAAGTGATTAGTCATGCTCTCTGGGCATAACCTCCAACACCGCCATGCTATGGGCACCAGAGGACGCATCTCTCAGCTAATCATGATGCTGCTCCCACACAGCAGCATCCGGATTGGCTTGATCAGGCAAACTCACCGTTCATTAGGAGACTGGGGGTCTGCGGCTTTGCACAACCCCACTCACCAATGTGCAGTAGGGAGAAGCCTCTAGTGCGCATGTTGGGTTGGCCGGCCAAAAGCAGTTGTCCAACTCGACATGCGCACCTTGTGGCAAAGTGCGGCGTGCTCTCGCTCCTCACTGCTACCCATATGTGCCTGCCTATCAAACTGAAGCCCCATCCCCTTCACAGCCGCAGTCATGCCTGAGGCTGACTCGCGCAAGGCGTGTAAATTGAATCTGGTGCGTTCAATTATTGTAAGTTTAGTTTACTACATTCACATGTAATGGGGGCAGTTATTGGTCGGCCAATGCCCGGGTGCCCTAAGGCAGGAACCACTCCAGTGCTATCCTAGGTTTCCTGTGAGTCCATAGAAAGGCTGTCATAGGGTTCATACTTTTTCAGAAAAACTGTGCATTTGTTAGACAACATAAACATCAGAACAGTGAGAGGCTGTGTCTATGCACACAGTCAGGATATGTTGGCCTGAGTCCTGGCTAGCTCTCAGTGCACCACCTGTAAATCTAACCCAGCAAGGCAACAGAAGGTATGTGCAACCACAGACCATAACAATCCTGACTCCCCAAGGAAATCTTGGAAACAGATCTAGTAACTCATATATACCCAAAGAGAAACACAAGAAATACTTGAATTGGCATTTCGAATATTTATTGAAGCAATAATAATCTTGTGTAAAATATGTGCGCTGCAATTATCAATAGAAGGGAAAAAACAGAATAATCAGCATCACAAGAATGTTAAAGAAAATGAACAGTTCAACTATTGTGCTGTTACATAGAATATATGCTTGCATGTGAGTATAGTTATAGTTATGCTCCTATCTAGCCCTCCCTATCCTAGTGTGCCTAGGTTCTGTGACTCTGGCAGTGTCCCTGCAGGTGATCTAACTCCCCAGTTACCTGTGGGTGTGTTTCACCTGGAAGCCCCTCTTTGTGTAGAGCTTGGAACCATTCTTCTCAGAAGGTAAAAAGGTTTCAGCTAGGATGAGATTCTGGCATGGGGCAACCTCAACAGTGTCAGCGAAATGCTCCTCTAACTACATAAAGGAGTGATGCGGTTTATATAATAAACTTCACCCATTTTGCCATGACGAAGTCAAGTCAGGTTGCCATTATTGATTCTATCCTGTTAAAGCTGTCACCGAGCGAACAATAACAAACAACATTTTGCGCCGTGAACTTTAGCTTTCATAGAGAATGTTCAAAGCTCTGATAATATGCTTACAAATATGTGTAACTGTAAGCAAAGTTATTTCATGGAACATTATCCCATACATGCACACAACTCAATGTGTCAAATGTCAACATTCAAGAAAAGATGTTAACTTTAAACGTGAGCATGTAAAATGGTGGTGTTCTTGCCCGGAACATGTTCAAATCCAACCCCTCAGCAGCCACTGAAGGAGTGACGGACAGAAGTGCACCCGCAGGACAGGAGCAAGGATCTAAATCACCACGATCTGAAGCATATATGCTCATAATATGCGTTTCGAAGCAACAGCAATTGCACAGGGCATCAACACAAGTGGGTCTTTATGAGACCTACCAGCAGTTCCATGTACGTAGATTGGACCAGTTGCATTCTCAAGCATGTGTCTAGGGCACACTTGAAAGTGCACAGCTGACAGCAGAATATGGGCCGCAGGTAGAACCAGTTCTCATTTAATTCTTGAAACAAGGATGCACCAAAGGACTGAATCATTCTCTCACAACACAGTAGCACATGTGGTAATGCCATCCCCATTTGGCCACGTGATGAAACATTCATTGTGGAACAAATAAAATAAAAACAGTGTCTCCACAACCAGGATTAGGACAAGTGGTAAACCTCCAAAAATGCTTCCCAGAATGCAGTGTATAGAAGATGGAATAACTCTGAAGACCATCTGAAAGGTACTAACCAACCTGGAGCCAATTGCTTTCAAAAAGTCTGCTACCCTGCGGTATTTGAGATATTAAAAATGCAGTGCACTAGCTCCCCAAAATGGTGTGTGAGATTTGGGCAAAATAGCGACTGCATCTCAGAGGAAGACCTTGCAACTTGAAGATCAAACATTTCATGTGCCGATGTTAAGGTCACTTTCTTCTGAAATAATAAGGCTTTCAGTTTGCTCAAAGCATCAAAGTTCACAGTAGAAATTTTAATCGAAGGCCAAATTGTTACATCCCTAACTGTACGGGTAGGTGGGAAAAGCACTCTGGTACAAAAGGTTACAACCGCAGAAACTGTCACTAGTTATGGCATTACCGGTTTCGTCCCGCAGCAACCTTGGTCATCCAACATCAAATGGCTCCCATTTGAAAGCAATCTGAACATTGGACGAATGACAGCAGCTGGGGATCCTTTCAGATAACATGACAAGTTGGCCTTAGATGCATGACATACACCGTGGAATGGCCAAATGTATTCTCGCAGTCTGTACCAGTAAGAAAAATCTTAGTCGCACCTATCCTACAATGATAAGTGAAAGGTAGGATCCATGCCTCACGTACAAACTCTTCTTCTAGCTCTTCATATTTGCCTACTTGATGATGTTGTAATCAGTATTTGAAGTGAAAAGTTGAAATTGGTAGAGAAATAAACACATATATTTTTCATTCCGCTAATCGTACCTCTGCAACAGTAAATGGAAATTGCTCTAACATTTCTAGGAGTAACATTGTTTATTTAGCGCCTTTTCTGGCCATGGTGGTCTGTACTCTTGTTTGATTCTATTGTAAAAACAAACTAGTGGCATTTATGTGTTTATATGGAACACAACCAGTTCGTAAAGTCTGTAGAGTCCAACTTAGTAGCATGATAGACCTACGCTGTGATTGCCCATGTTGTAAAAAGGACATCACTCTGTATGATGTCAATAACAAACAACACAATGTTACACACAGAATATATCCTATTGGCTAATGTAGTCATACTATGGTCAGCATTTGCGACAGCCTTTTCTAAATTTGCTCTGTCAATTTCATGTATTCCCTCAGCAACTTCTGGTTGTGAACCTTTCCACACTTCATTGTATATTGCATACAGAAAGCGCTTTGGACGTGGCTTTTGAGGACATTACAAGAAATCCGGTAGGGCCATGTCATCAGAAAGAAGAGACAGGTGTTGTTTCACCTCAGACAACATTGAATGTTTTAGCCACTCTAGGCACACCTTTCCAATGATGCACGTAGAGACCACTTCTGCATGTTGTTTCTGCACTTAACGTGGGTCAGGACTATTTATCCTAAAACATTTTGTGCTGTCAAGAAGACGTGCATGACATCCGTTAGTATCTAATGTCTACACTAACCATCCCTCTGGATTAGAAAGTGAAGAATTGTAGGTCCATTTCTAAGCATGTTGTCAAATGTGTCTTCCGTGTAATTTATGAATTACTGCCAATTCATAAAGCATGCAAAAGTGGGAATTTTAGGTGTATTTAGATCCTTTATCTTAGCCAAGCCGAGACATGACATCTACTGCACCGTTTTATTAAAAAAAATGTGTTGTTTTGGTGTGAGGCCGGCTCTAAATAAAGCCTTGCTCCCCTGAACCTGCCAATCTCTAGTTCCCCATGTAGATTTTAAATCCATATTTTCTCTCCAAAGATCATACCCTTGTGTTGACAACTGCGAAATGAAAGATGCAGAATACATCAACTTTCTGTCAGTGAGCATATTTTTTTGGGGTGCGGGGAAAGGTGTAAGTTTATAAATAATAGGACTCTGGGTCAGCTGGATTGTGACCAGAAAAATATGCAAACTTCTGTGTAAATGTCTATGAGCTACCCTGTAGTAGTGTTGGGCAGTGTTCCCATTGGATGTAATTAAATATTGCATGTGGAGTATTTGATTTGTGTAAATAATGGTGACCATAATGGTGAAAACAGAACATTTCATCATAATTAGATGTGCCATCATACATTTCTTCACTATTAAAAACTGTGTGATGTTCTAAATCAGCAAGCATTTCATGCACTGTGTTAATGTCACTATCATCAGAGACAGGACCAGGTGTCGGCATCTGACCTGGTATGTGTTTTCGCAGGAGTGAAATAGTCAGTCACTAGAATACTTCCAACTTCTGGGTCAAGCTTAAAATTCCCTGTAATTAGGAAGTTGCAGGTACAGTACATGTGTTCTCAAGATGTGCAAGCAATTAGGTATTTCTTCATGCCCCATATACAAAATAGTTTTCATACAGACAATATAACTACATGTAACATAAATGAATTCAGCCTTAGTAAAATGATGTACTTGAATATCACTCATTTATTCAAATTGAAACCAACAAATGTCCAATATATTTTTGTGTCTCTGATAGATCACCAGACAATTAAACAACTCCTGCTCCAGAAAACAAAGAACACAACCAGGTATGTCATTTTCCATTAAAATAATGAAAGCGCTTTCAGTGCATTACCCAAAAGGAGTTTATTAAAAACCTCCTTGTCATTTTTTCCTCTCTAGGTCTCATTAGCAGCACTGTGCAACATGAGGCAAAACAAGACAGGAGCTGATACAAGAAGTCAAGTGCACCGCATCTCCCCACCTGAAGCCGAGACTAACGGAACCAGAGCCACAACAACGCCCAAAAAACCAAGGACGCCAACCAGAGGGCTACCAGGTAGGTTTTCAGAACGCAGGAAATCACGATGACAACGAGCCGCGTCCTCCAGGGGAGCACGCAGTCCTAAAGGTTACTCGCTCCTCCCCTTAAGAAAGCCACAATAGTCTGGACCTGGTCTGACAGTAAACCCCCCCATTGCATTCTTTGCAGCATTAGACTTAAGAGGGTGCTGGCGATGAAACAGATGAAGTAAGCATGGAGCGTGAACATGCCCTGCTGGTTCCCATGTTCCACACCCAAGGCCATATCCTTTCAGATTAATCAAGTAGTAAAGTCTGCGTCGTATTCGCTTTGAGTCCAAGATGGCCTCCACTTCGAATTCAAGCTCTTCATTAACCATAATTGCCAGAGGTTTTGGAGGTGCCACTGTCCCTGGAACAACAGGCTTTAAAACCAACACATGGAATACTGGATGCATTTGCATATTTGAGGGTAATTCTAATTTCATTGTGACGTCATTGGTATTTGCAATTATCTCATAATAACCAATAAAGTGTGGTTGAAATCTGCGAGGTCCTTTCAAGTTCAGATATCGAGTAGGTTCCCCAATGCAGTACTCAGAACTAGATCAGTATTTCTTTTGTATACAACCTTTGCCTGTTCTAAATTTTTGTGCTGTCTGTTGTAGTTTCATCTTTTCAACATAGTCTTGTACTGCTGGTACCTTATAAGCGGTCAAGGGCGAAAGCACTTTGAACCTAGGATGAAACCCATAATTACATTGAAAGGGTTAGATCATTGTGAAACAATGCACTGCATTATTATATGCAAACTCTGCTTCTCAGAGAATTTCATCCCAGTCTTTTAAGCTAGTTAGTACTTGACATTTAATATATTTCTCTAAACATTGATTCACCCTCTCTGTCTGACCATCTGTCTGGGGGTGGTATCCAGAGGAGAGATGAACATCAATCTTCAATGTCTCACACAAAGTTTTCCAGAATGTCAAAACAAACAGCGGAACTCAATCAAAAACTATGAGAGACGGAAGGGCATGTAATTGTACAATAATTTGTAGAAATGGATGTGCAAGAATCTTGAATTTTGGCAAATCATGCAAAGGAGTAAAATTAGCCATTTTAGTTAACAAATCCACTTTAGCCATAACTGCCATATTTCCCTGATCTATCCCTGGAAGATCTACTATAAAATCCAAGGTATATGCCAAGGTGTGGGAGGAATAGACAGTGGAAACAGCAAGCCCATGTAAGCTTAATGTGTATCCTTGCTCTGGGCACAACTGATACATGTCTGCACAAACTGCTTAATGTCATGAGTGAGAGTGGGCCCCTAAAATTGTCTTTTAAGCAACTCTATGTTTTTTCTTTCCCCGGGATAACCAGTGAGCATCTGTAAATAACCCAAAAAGGAGGAGAAACCCTATTCTTCAAGATAGGGAAGGGGTAAATTAAGCCAAGAAAGTAAAACAAGTCCCTAGCTCAATATTCAGATCATGTATTGTGCCGTAGTCATGTACAATCGCAATGGAGTTTAAAACATATACATCAATTTAAAAAAACGTAATTACGAGATATCACGTTGATATGTAATGTGATTGCACAAAATTCACAGTGGCATGCAGATGTAGTAGAGACAGAGATGCGAAAAAACAAGATTTTCTTAACCCCTTCCATGCTAGTGACAAGGTCAACTCGTCATGGGCTTTACCTGCCCTGTGCTTATGACGAGTTGACCTTGTCACAAACAATGGTAAATGTGGGAATCCAGCACCCAGCGGGAAAACCCTTAGCAGCCAAGGTGTTAAAAAGGTACAAAACAATTCTTATTTATCCTTATAGTCAAAGCAGACATACATTTAATAAATATAGAAACATATTAAAACATTCCATTGTTACAACACATATGTGTTGTTTGTATAAACAAGAAAACTACACAAAAGTTGACGCAGCGTTTCAGTGCGATTAGGATCAACCACCTTCTTCAGGACAGGGTTTTCTAAAAATGTAATATTCAACAATACAACAAAATGTTAGTTTGTACATTCAAGATCGATTATAAATGTTTTTACACAATATCAAAGCATTAGTCTCTAACTACCACTCAAGCTGAGATTGAAAGACATCCACACAATTTAACATAAACTAAACAGTATAAAATGAGTACAGGACAGCACATGATCGTTCTTAATCATGACCTACCTATTAAAATCTATCAATGTATCCCCTGTGGGATTCAGATGGGAAACAGTCTTCCAGTTGAAATTAAAAGGAGGAATAACCTGAAATAGAATCAAACGTATTTTACTCTAAATTCATAAGGATTAAATGAACAAATTAATGGACTTTTATAGAGCCGCTTATGATTGGCATATCATCATGAAATATGGCGTACCTTTTATGTGGTACTATTCCTTCTTATGATATGTTCGTAGGAGCCACCAATAATATTATTGCTGTGTAATAGCATCCTTTAAATTAAAGAAAAAAATATCAACTTATCTGTATATATGGAAGTTATAAAAGGTATTTTAACGCAAAACTCTACTGGCTTACCGTTAGAAAATAGTATATCGTCATCAACAATTCATGTGAGCCGTAATTAAGCTTTCGTTTGATAATGCAGCAATATATCTTTGTTAGGGGTTATACTAAGAGACAAAATAATATATTTAATATATGGACTACCATTTAAAGTGTTGATTTACCATCATGTTATACAATACAGGCTGATGAATTACCTGGTTCTGTTGCTCTCTTGGCATTGCAACTCAAAGGAAAAAATCTGTAACAATTAAAAAATAAAATGCCTTTTAGAATAGTCTATTTGTTAATTGATCGCGACTGCTCGTGTTTTTGTTTTTGAGTTATTAATCGAGTGGTCCTAGTTATTTTTAGCACTCTCTCAATGATGGTATGTGTTTGTACTGTTATTTAGGGGCTAAAACACTGGTTTGACTCCCCCCTATATTCAGAGATCTTAGAATGTACTGAACATTTTGGTTATAGCAGGGACTTTCTTCTAAAAAGGTGCACTTATCTTGATTGGTAACCGGCAATTTATATCATGCCAGGTTAAGGTGCTCACTATAAAAAAAAGCGGTATAAAAGGGGGTGGTGATGGACGGAGCATCTGAACCAATCAAATACTCACACCCAGTCAAAAGATCTGGCTTTGATCCATCACCGTTCTTTAGCCCACTCTGCCACCCCAATTCAGACATGGCTATATGCAAATCAGTCTGACCCTGTGCCTCATGGGAACAGTCCAGCTCGAACTGCCAAGCCATGCCTTCCCTGGACCGGAAACAAGCTTCGAGGACCGGTTTCTGGCATTCCAGCCGTCTTCAGCCCGGCTTGCTTGAATCCAGTGGCAAAGTGAGCAAGGGACTCACGTCTGAGCATACCCTGCCACAATTATGGCGGCCAAAAGCGGTACAAAACGGGATGGTGATGGACGGAGCATCTGAACCAATCAAACACTCACACCCAGTCAAAAGATCTGGGTTTGATCCATCACCGTTCTTTAGCCCACTCTGCCACCCCAGTTCAGACATGGCTATATGCAAATTAGTCTGACCCTGTGCCTTATGGGAATAGTCCAGCCCGAACTGCCAAGCCATGCCTTCCCTGGGCCGGAAACAAGCTTCTGAGGACCGATTTCTGGCATTCCAGCCGTCTTCAGCCCTGCTTGCTTGAATCCAGTGGTAATTTGAGCAAGGGACTCACGTCTGAGCATACCCTGCCACACTTATGGCGGCGAAAAGCGGTAAAAAAGGGGGTAGTGATGGACGGAGCATCTGAATCAATCAAACACTCACACCCAGTCAAAAGATCTGGGTTTGATCCATCACCGTTCTTTAGCCCACTCTGCCACCCCAGTTCAGACATGGCTATATGCAAATCAGTCTGACCCTGTGCCTCATGGGAACAGTCCAGCCTGAACTGCCAAGCCATGCCTTCCCTCAAAAGATCTGGGTTTGACCGCTTTTGGCCGCCATAAGTGTGGCAGGGTATGCTCAGACGTGAGTCCCTTGCTCACTTTGCCACTGGATTCAAGCAAGCCGGGCTGAAGACGGCTGGGATGCCAGAAACCGGTCCTCGGAAGCTTGTTTCCGGTCCAGGGAAGACATGGCTTGGCAGTTCGGGCTGGACTGTTCCCATGAGGCACAGGGTCAGACTGATTTGCATATAGCCATGTCTGAACTGGGGTGGCAGAGTGGGCTAAAGAACGGTGATGGATTAAACCCAGATTTTTTGACTGGGTGTGAGTGTTTGATTGATTCAGATGCTCCGTCCATCACCACTCCCTTTTGTACCGCTTTTGGCCGCCATAAGTGTGGCAGGGTATGCTCAGACGTGAGTCCCTTGCTCACTTTACCACTGGATTCAAGTAAGCCGGGCTGAAGACGGCTGGAGTGCCAGAAACCGGTCCTCGGAAGCTTGTTTCCGGTCCAGGGAAGACATGGCTTGGCAGTTCGGGCTGGACTGTTCCCATGAGGCACAGGGTCAGACTGATTTGCATATAGCCATTTCTGAACTGGGGTGGCAGAGTGGGCTAAAGAACGGTGATGGATTAAACCCAGATTTTTTGACTGGGTGTGAGTGTTTGATTGATTCAGATGCTCCGTCCATCACCACCCCCTTTTGTACCGCTTTTGGCCGCCATAAGTGTGGCAGGGTATGCTCAGACGTGAGTCCCTTGCTCACTTTGCCACTGGATTCAAGCAAGCCGGGCTGAAGACGGCTGGAATGCCAGAAACAAGTCCTCGGAAGCTTGTTTCCGGTCCGGGGAAGACATGGCTTGGCAGTTCGGGCTGGACTGTTCCCATGAGGCACAGGGTCAGACTGATTTGCATATAACCATTTCTGAACTGGGGTGTCAGAGTGGGCTAAAGAACGGTGATGAATTAAACCCAGATTTTTTGACTGGGTGTGAGTGTTTGATTGATTCAGACGCTCCGTCCATCATCACCCCCTTTTGTACCGCTTTTGGCTGCCATAAGTGTGGCAGGGTATGCTCAGACGTGAGTCCCTTGCTCACTTTGCCACTGGATTCAAGCAAGCCAGGCTGAAGACGGCTGGGATGCCAGAAACCGGTCCTCGGAAGCTTGTTTCCGGTCCAGGGAAGACATGGCTTGGCAGTTTGGGCTGGACTGTTCCCATGAGGCACAGGATCAGACTGATTTGCATATAGCCATGTCTGAACTGGGGTGGCAGAGTGGGCTAAAGAACGGTGATGGATTAAACCCAGATCTTTTGACTGGGTGTGAGTGTTTGATTGATTCAGACGCTCCGTCCATCACCACTCCCTTTTGTACCGCTTTTAGCCGCCATAAGTGTGGCAGGGTATGCTCAGAATTGAGTCCCTTGCTCACTTCACCACTGGATTCAAGCAAGCCGGGCTGAAGACGGCTGGAATGCCAGAAACCGGTCCTCAGAAGCTTATTTCCGGTCCAGGGAAGACATGGCTTGGCAGTTCGGGCTGGACTGTTCCCATGAGGCACAGTCTCAGACTGATTTGTATATAGCCATGTCTGAACTGGGGTGGCAGAGTGGGCTAAAGAACGGTGATGGATTAAACCAAGATCTTTTGACTGGGTGTGAGTGTTTGATTGATTCAGATGCTCCATCCATCACCACCCCCTTTTATACCGCTTCTGGCCGCCATAAGTGTGGCAGGGTATGCTCAGACGTGAGTCCCTTGCTCACTTTGCCACTGGATACAAGCAAGCCGGGCTGAAGACAGCTGGAATGCCAGAAACCGGTCCTCGGAAGCTTGTTTCCGGTCCAGGGAAGACATGGCTTGGCAGTTTGGGCTGGACTGTTCCCATAAGGCACAGGGTCTGACTGATTTGCATATAGCCATGTCTGAACTGGGGTGGCAGAGTGGGCTAAAGAACGGTGATGGATTAAACCTAGATCTTTTGACTGGTTGTGAGTGTTTGATTGATTCAGATGCTCCGTCCATCACCACCCCCTTTTGTACCGCTTCTGGCCGCCATAAGTGTGACAGGGTATGCTCAGACGTGAGTCCCTTGCTCCCTTTGCCACTGGATACAGGCAAGCCGGGCTGAAGACGGCTGGAATGCCAGAAACTGGTCCTCATAAGCTTGTTTCCGGTCCAGGGAAGACATGGCTTGGCAGTTCGGGCTGGACTGTTCCCATGAGGCACAGGGTCAGACTTATTTGCATATAGCCATGTCTGAACTGGGGTGGCAGAGTGGGCTAAAGAACGGTGATGGATTAAACCCAGATCTTTTGACTGGGTGTGAGTGTTTGATTGATTCAGATGCTCCGTCCATCACCACCCCCTTTTGTATCGCTTTTGGCCGCCATAAGTTTGGCAGGGTCTGCTCAGACGTGAGTCCCTTGCTCACTTTGCCACTGGATACAAGCAAGCCGGGCTGAAGAAGGCTGGAATGCCAGAAACCGGTCCTCTGAAGCTTGTTTCCGGTCCAGGGAAGACATGGCTTGGCAGTTCGGGCTGGCCCAGCCCTCCTGCAAAGGCTCACTTTGACTCATTCCCCCCTTAACGGAAGAATCCTTCCTTTCCCTTCTATCCTTGGTTAAATCAGGTTCCCCTCTAGACCCGTGCCCTGCTCACACCCTTAGGCTCATTTTCACGACCTGTGTGTTACCCCCACTCTCTTTTCTCAACTGTTCCCTATCTCAGGGCGTTGTTCCTCCAACTCTAAAAACAGCCATAATCCTTCCCATCCTCAAAAAACCTGGTGCTGACCCCTCTGCTCCTGTCAACTACCGTCCCATCTCTTTACTACCCTTTTTAGGGAAAGTACTGGAACGACATGTGACCAGAGCCCTTACCACCTTTGTGGAAGAAAACCAGGTATTAGCCCCCCGTCAGGCCGGATTTTGCCCCGCTCATTCCACCGAGTCTGTGCCGCTATCCGTCCTTGACAACCTTAGAGAAGGTATGGACACCAACCTTCCCCAGGCCCTGGTCCTCCTCGACCTCTCTGCCGCCTTCGACACGGTGGACCACTCCATCTTACTTTCCCGTGTCGGGGTGGCCGGGGTCGGCGGGGTAGCCCTGGTCTGGCTGTCCTCCTTCCTAAGGGACCGCACCCAAGCAGTGCGGCTGGGCGACTTCTCGGCTGAACCCTGTAAAGTGCCTTGTGGGGTCCCCCAGGGTTCCTCCCTTTCCCCATTACTCTTCAATTTGTACATTGCCCTCCCATCTTTGCCCTTCAACAAATGGAGGTCTCCGTATTTAATTATGCGGATGACCTCCAGCTCATATTCTCCCTATCCTCATCCCCTGATTCCATGTCTAATTTTCAAACCACTATGATCTTCATCCGGGACTGGATGAACCACAACCACCTGAAATTAAACCCAGACAAAACCGAACTGGTTTTGACAGGTGGTTGTGCCAGTCCCTGGTCTCCTCTTTTTTGGCCCCCCTCCCTTGGTTCCCCGCCATCCCCCTCTCCTTCCGTTAAAACGCTCGGTTTCAAGATCAATGATCAACTCACTTTACACTCCCAGGTGAGCTCAGTGGTGTCCTCTTCTTTCCTCTCTCTCCGCACCATTCGCAAGGTATCCCGCTTTTTCTCCTTCCCTGCCCTAAAACTTATTGTACTGGCTATAGTCGTTTTTAGATTAGACTACGGCAACACTTTATACTGTGGTATGCCCGCTTACAATGTTCGACGGCTACAGCTGGTGCAGAACCAGGCCGCTCGTCTGGTCTATAAGTTGGCCAAGTCCCATCATGGCACCCGCTTTTAAAATCCTTGCACTGGCTCCCTATTCGCGAACGCTCCCTGTTCAAAATGGGTTGCATTACTTTTCAGGCTCAGTCAGGATCCGCCCCTGCCTTTATCTCTTCTGAGATAAAAATCTATGCCCCTGCAAGGAAGTTGCGATCCTCCTCCCAACACCTTTTTTTTTAAAAAAAAACTTTATTGACAGGAAGGAATAGTGATTAATCAGTTGCATACATTCTTCCGGCAATCGTTACATACCATGTAAAGTATCATTTCTACAGTTGATGAGCGACATTTTCGTAGCAAGGACTGCGTCGCCTGCGGCTCCCCGAGTCTAGTATATACATTAATCGTCTGTTACAGTGTGTAAATTGCAATCCTCTGATAACCCCTCCCTCATATATCAGCGATGGCAACATCTCTTTTCGTTCAAAACATTATCAACAAACTTCCCAACTAACCCCCCCAACCATGTGTCATCGTAACCCTTTTTTTCACCCACATCTCGTAGTTGCCTGTGTCTCCATTTGCACTTTGGAATATGGCCAGGTTAGTGCCGCCAATGTCTCGCTGTCCCGTTATTGAGGTAACTGCCACGCATCTGTTCAGTTACTCCTCCTCCCCCTCCGAGTCTAAGTCCTCTCCCTCTGGCAAGGGTTCACAGATTTCCCTTCTGTACATGTTCCACGCCGCCCAAACTTTGTTCCACTTCCGGGGTGCTGCACGAAGTACGTAGACTGCTCTCTCTGTCACCATTAGGATGTCCATGTTTTTAGCCCATCTACTGGCGGTGGGTACGTCTGGCGCTCCCCATTTCTGTGCTATATCCCTCTTAGCCACTGTCATAGCCAATGATGCCCAAATCAGTTCGTATCTACCCAAATCATTGGGGTCCCAGATGTTCAAAAGGCATTTGCGTGGTTCAGGTAATATGGAAAGTTTAAGGGCCTGGGAGATTGAGCGGAGTATCTGTCTCCAGAATTCACGTATTTGTGGGCATTCCCATAGTGTGTGTATCAGTGTCCCTTCCTCCCCGCAGCCTCTCAAACAGAAGGGGTGTAGTGCTCTCTGTATTTTGTGCAACAGTGTCCTGGTGTAGTAGATGCGGTGTAGGATTTTAAGTTGTACCAGTCTGAGCTTACTAGAGATTCCAACCTCCTTCGGGGAGGCTAGCGCCTCATTCCATTCGAATTCGTCTGTCTCACCTAGTTCCCTTTCCCATTTTTCTTTAAGTTTTAGCGTGGGGTCTTTGAGATTGTTGATCAGTTTTTTATAGGTAAGGGAGGTGGCGCTTTGGAGCATGAATTCCGTTAGCAGTCTATCCTCCAACGGGGAGGAGTCCGGTAGAGTGGTGCCTGTAGGGATTGCCTGCAGTAATGCATGTCTAATTTGGACATATCTAAATGTCTCGGTGGGTCCAAGGTTGTATTGCTGTTGCAGGTGCGGAAACGGTATTACTGAGTCATTGTCCCAGAGGTCCCCTACTGTAGAGATGCCAATGGAATCCCACCGCTCAAACCCCTTACAGCCCCTCAGGTTCCCCAATGCCTTCGTGTCCCACAAGGGCGTCATTTTGGTGATTCGACCTGCCCATCCCAGACGGGCCTGTGCCATGTGCCATAGGGCCGCCGTGTGTTTGGTCGGACCAATCAGGGTCTTCAGTTGTGACTTGTTGTAGAGCACGGACAGCATACAGTCCGTCCCAAGTTGTGACCAGTCCGCCCAATAGGCTGGGTCGTCTTTTGGGGCGTGGATCCAGTAGTTTATAATTTTGAGTTGGGCCGCCCAGTAATATAGCTGAATGTTGGGGAGTGCTATGCCCCCCTCGTACCAGCTGTTTACCAGCTTGTCGTACGCTATACGCGCCGGGCCTGTATTCCAGAGCAGGACAGTAACCAGCGCCACAATCTGTTTGAAGTAACGCGGTGGTACCAGGTGTGGAGTATTTTCCAGGACATAGAGGAGCCTCGGGAGGGCCATCATCTTGTACAATGCCGCCCTACCCAGTAGGGTCAGGGGCAGGGCCGCCCAATGTTTAACATCTGCTCGCAGGCGATCTATGGGTGGTTTTAGGTTGCTAACAAAAAAGTCTGCTTCCACGCTCGTGATGATTATACCTAAGTATTTGAAAGAGGCCGATGTCGTAAGCAGTGGACAGGTCCCCTGTAGTCTCGGCGCCGGGCCTTTTAACGTATATAAGGTGGATTTCGACCAGTTGAGAGTGTAGCCCGATGCGCGCCCGTGCGTGTCACATAGGTCTAGCAGGGCTGGGATGCCGGTATCTGGTGCGGTCATGTAGATGAGCATGTCGTCTGCGTATAGCGAGACTTTGTCCTCCCACCCCTCCTCCCCTTTGATGCCTGCGAACAGGGGTGTGGATCTGATCTGGATGGCCAGAGGTTCAAGCACCAGTGCGAAGAGCAGGGGGGACAGGGGGCAGCCCTGTCTAGTCCCCCTGCCCAGTGGGAATCTCGGCGATATGTGGCCATTGGCTACCACCTGTGCGACGGGTTTCGTATAAAGCAGCCGTATCCATGCTATGTATTTCGGCCCAAATCCCATGCGTTCCAGTACCACGAAAAGATATTCCCACTCTACCAGGTCGAACGCCATTTTTGTCAGGTTCCGCAAGTGCAGCGCGCCTACCACAATGGGAGAACTACATTTCCCATGAGCCGGCGGGGTCCCGCAGGAAGCTTATCACGGGTCCCGACGCGCTTCCTGTTGCGCGTTATTCTGATTCCTTGCTGCCTTCGGCGTGAGAGCGGACGCTCTGCACGCCATCCACATCTTGACACGCCAGCCACATCTCGACTCCTGTGGGCTCTCAGACCCCGTGGGCTCGTGGGGAGATCTTCCGCATCCTGTCCAGGCTAGAGACAGAGTCGGCGCCCGCCCGCAGGTACTGTTGTTCCTTTTCACCGGCCGCATCCGCGGTCAGCTGTTCGTTTGCCTGTCTCCGAGGGGCTCGGTGCCATGCTTCATTATCGTTGGCAGATCTTGGCACTGTAATCACGGATTTGGTCATTTAGAGGTGGCGGAACACAGTGGCGGTCGAAACCACGTGTTACCGTACACTCGGCAATTTTCATGAAACTGTACTAGCGGGGCGCTGTAGTGAGGAAACTACGCGTCTCCGTTATATACCGCATATTTCTGTGGAAACAAGGATCAGGGTGTGTAGTGAGGAAACTACAGATTCCCCCTGGTCTTATGTGTACTGGCTTCCAGTGGGTTTATTGTTTGACAGAATTCAGTGGTGGTCGCAACTACGTTTTTCTGTTTTGCATTTTCCATGTACACACTTTTGAGTTGTTATATAGAGAGCGGAGTGTTGTAGTTCTTGCTTCCTACACACTACCGTATCCTGATTTACTTTGTGGTGGATATCTTTACTTCCAGTGGATACATTTGGACCCCCCTTGTACATTGAGTCCTCTGACATATTCTGTGGTATGTTGTGAGTGTTGGGTTAAGTGTCTCAGTACGGTGTGTATGTGTATGTTAAAGCAGGACTGTGTTCATTTACCTTATATCTATGTGTTCCTTAGGCCTTCCTCACAGATTATGGCAGATGGATTGTAGATGTTTTCTAACCAAGGTCGGGTTTTCTTTCAGCCCAGGTACTTATTCATGCGCATGCTTTATTAGTGAGACCATATGAGAGTAGTACTTCATGCTAGTAAGCACTTGACTGAAATCTGTCTTGTCTTCTGTTACAGGCGTCCTTTCCCTGCTGACCCTACCTTTACCCATCCCACATTTTTTATTTTAGTTTGTTATTTTTCTCCCTCGCCTAATGGCTCGAACACCCTGTGTTTATACTTCAGGGTGTTGGTGACATTTGGAGGTGGAACCATATTTGCACCGGCTGGATCCCGCGGAGTAAACCTGACAGAATAACGCGCCCACGAACGTTGCTCTGCCCGGTCCACCATGGATGATGTGCTGCAGGCTTTGCTATTAGTGCAGCAGGAGCTGGCCTCCTCTAAAGCAGAGGCAGCAGCACTTAGAGAAAAAGTAGATAAGCTATCTAGGAACCCCTTTTCTACATCGGTACCCCAGGTACAAGTAACGGTCCCCCCCCCCTATTCCTCTAGCTAGTCCAGAGAGGTATTCCGGGGATCCATCCAAGACTCAGGCGTTCATAACGCAAGTCATGTTGCACTTTTCATGTAAGCCAGCCTCGTTCCCTAACAACCATTCTAGGGTGGCTTTTGCGATTTCATTCCTGACAGGGGATGCAGCCAATTGGGCTGTACCTTTGGTACGGAATGACGACCCAATGCTCTCAGATTGGGCAACTTTTCGGACTGAATTCGAGAAGGTGTTTGATAGAAGGGCAACCACCTTCAGCGCAGATAGAGAACTCCTGGAACTAAGGCAGGGGCGGTCGGATTTAATAACGTATCTCACCAAATTCAACCGACTGGTGTCTGAAACTTCATGGCCGGAGGAAAAAAGGATGTCCTTATTCTACCAGGGTTTGAGGGATGGTCTTAAAGACGTCATTGCTCAGATAGATCCCCAACCAACCACTTGTGTAGACATGGTAAACTTGACTCTGAGATTGGATGGTAGAATGGCAGACAGAGGAGGGGATAGGAGACGATGGGACAGGGGGCCCCCCCGGTCGGAATGGAGTCCACGTAGGCCTTTGCCTTCTGCAGATGCACAATCTGAACCGATGGAAATCGGTGCAGTTCGGTCCCCACTAACCAGGGAAGAAAAAGAGAGTCGTCGCGTTGCAGGTCTTTGCCTGTACTGCGGCAAAAAGGGACATTATGTAAGGAACTGTCCTTCCAAATCCAGAAACACTGGGTCCTGGTCTCGCAATAAAAGTGTAGCCATAGCAGCGGGCAACGCTCTAGAAGAAGCTGGTGCTCAGGGAGATAGAGACCAGAAGGAACCTCAGCCCTGGAAGGTGCCATCGCTAACGGTGTTAACTCTACGTGAATCCGAATCTCACATACTGCTGCCCATGAGGCTGGAGTGTCAGTTGCAGGTATACAATGTCACGGTTATGATAGACTCGGGGGCCACAGGGAATTTCATTAATAGCGGGCTTGTGACCTCTTTGTCTATAGACAGGGTACCCAGAGACACCCCGGAGGAAGTATTGGCGGTTGATGGGAAACCACTAATTTCTGGCCTCATAACGGAACAAACAGAGAGGGTAACACTTTCTGTTGCTGTAACTGACGGCAGGCATAGGGAAGAACTGGTGCTTAACATCATCGAAGCCCCTCAATACGAGATAATTCTCGGTATGCCTTGGCTTAGTCACCATAATCCCTCAATCGACTGGAAGGAGAAGTCGATACGTTTCTTGTCTGAGGAATGTAAAAAGCATATGGAAGAGGGTGTTGGGTTCTCTCCGTCTGTTCTTCCTTTGGTGGTCGCAACAGCTGCTGAGAAAGATGTGTGTCTACCCCTGGAATATAGGGCTTACAGGGATGTCTTCAGTGAAAGTCAGGCTGAGAATCTCCCTCCTCATAGGCCATATGATTGTAGGATTGATCTAGTGGAGGGAGCCACCATACCATCCTGTAGGGTTTATGCATTGTCAGACCCTGAGACGACTCATCTGAAGGAGTACTTGGACCATTATGTGGATATCGGCTTCATACGCCCATCCAGGTCCCCTGCTGCCTCGCCCCTCTTTTTCATCAAAAAAGCCAACGGAGATTTAAGGGCCTGTGTGGATTATCGTATGCTTAATAAAAACACCATCAGAAATCGATACCCACTGCCACTTATCTCTGTTTTGCTGGACCAAGTACGGTATGCCAAGGTTTTTACCAGATTGGACCTAAGGGGGGCGTATCACTTGGTCCGGGTTCGCGAGGGGGACGAATGGAAAACCGCCTTCAAAACGAGATACGGATTGTATGAATACACTGTGATGCCGTTCGGGCTGTGTAACGCCCCAGCGGCATTTCAATACTTTTTGAATGATGTTTTGAAGGATGTGGTGGATATCAGTGCTGTGGTTTACATTGACGATATCCTGATTTACTCGGAAAACGTCAAGGACCATACACAACATGTAATTGAGGTACTCCAAAGATTGAGAGAAAACCGTTTGTTCTGCAAGTTGAGCAAGTGCGGATTCAGTGTGGACAAGGTTGAGTTCTTAGGAGTCATGCTAAGTCACGAGGGACTGCAAATGTCCGATAGAAAGGTACAGGCGGTACAGGAGTGGTCTACCCCTACCTGTGTAAAGGACGTGCAAAGATTTTTAGGCTTCGCCAATTATTACCGCCGATTTATAGCGCGGTTCTCCCAAGTAGCAGTTCCCTTGACGAGATTGTTGCGTAAAGGTGTGCAATTCGAGTGGTCACCCGAAGCCACAGCAGCATTCCAGTATCTGAAAGAGGCTTTCACAACGGCTCCCATCCTGGCACATCCTAGACCAGAACATCCGTACGTTGTTGAAGCGGATGCCTCCGGCGAAGCTATAGGAGCCGTACTGTCTCAAAGGGACAAGGCCACCGGTCAGCTCCACCCCGTGGCGTATCTGTCCAAAAAACTAAGCCCTCCTGAACAGAATTATACCATCTCCGAGAAGGAACTGCTAGCCATTAAACGAGCATTTCAGGAATGGAGACAATACCTTTGGGGGGCCAGATCCCCTGTCACTGTATATACAGACCATCGCAACCTTCAGTACATGAAGACCGCAAAACACCTCACACAAAGACAGATGAGGTGGATGCTCTTCTTTGCGGAATACGATTTCACCATTACCTTTAGACCGGGGACAGACAACCTGAAAGCCGATTCCCTATCCCGACGAGACCAGTCGGAGGAGAAAGACAAAGGAGACGCTAAAGCGTCAATAGTCAGTCCCGAGAAGGTGATTTGTGTAATACAGGCCAATACCTTTTTGGACCTTGTCCGACAAGCCAAGACTCATGATGCCTGGGTCAGTTGGGCCACATGTGGGGGGAATCGCACGTTGGTGAAGGGGTTGCCTTTTCAAGACAACAGATTGTTTCTTCCCTCTTTAGCATTGCGAAAAAAGGCCTTCATGTGGTGTCATGAGTCCCCGTTGGCAGGACATCAGGGGGTGCAAAAAACCATGCGGCTCATGAAACGGCATTTCTGGTGGGACTCAGTTAACACCGATGTCCCTGTATGGATTGGGCAATGTGAGACCTGCGCCAGGGCTAAAAACACAACCAGACAGAAAAAAGGGTTGTTGATGCCGTTACCTTCCCCTAGGAAACCTTGGCAGACAATAAGTCTGGATTTCGTCACAGGACTCCCTCTTGATCAGGGCAAATCGGCGGTGTTGGTGGTCGTTGACAGCCTCACTAAGTTAGGCCACTTTATACCATGTGGCAACTTGCCAACTGCGGGGCAGACGGCTCAATTGTTGCTAACCAATGTCATACGATTACACGGAGTTCCAGAGGTTATAGTGACTGACAGGGGCCCCCAGTTCATTGCGAGGTTCTGGAAGGCGTGGTGTCGGGCATTGCACATACAGTCTTCCCTCTCGACCAGTTTCCATCCCCAGACGGACGGGCAAACAGAACGGTTGAACCAAACATTGAAAAAATATCTGCGGTGTTTTGCTGAGGAGGCTCAGGAGTCTTGGGTTTCCCTGTTATGGATGGCCGAAATAGCCTATAATAACGCTTGGCACTGTTCTGTGGGGATCTCACCTTTCCATGCTACCTATGGGTTTGATGCACGCATCCTTCCTGTGCACATCCCGGAGGAAGTGTCTCGACAGCCTACGGTCTTAGGACAAGTACGGAAGCTCCGTGTTCTGCACAAGAAGGTCAGAGAGCATCTGGAGAGGGCTAAAGCAGTGTACAAGAAATGGGAGGATAAACATCGTAGGGAGGGCCCCTCGTTCCTGGTTGGTGATAAGGTCTGGTTGTCGACTCGCAACATTCGGTTCAAGCTGCGTAGTGTGTTTCATCCACGATACATTGGGCCTTATACCATTGTGAAACGTATCAACCCTGTTGCTTTCAAATTGAAACTGCCTGGTACTTTGCGTATTCATCCTGTGTTCCATTGTCACTTGTTAAAACCGGCTCATTCGGCAAGAAGGATGGCCACGCCTCCGGTGGTTGGAGATGCTGGGGCTGAATACGAGGTGAGGAGTATCAAGGACTCCAAACTGTGCAGAGGCGTCCTTTGGTATCTGGTGTCTTGGAAGGGCTACTCGGTGGAGGATGATTCCTGGGAGCCTGAGGGGAACATTCATGCACCGGCGGCTGTACGTACTTTTCATCGTAGATTCCCCCAGCGCCCTGGTCCTAGGAGGCGCTAGGGAAGGGGGGATGTACTGTCAGGTTCCGCAAGTGCAGCGCGCCTACCACAATGGGAGAACTACATTTCCCATGAGCCGGCGGGGTCCCGCAGGAAGCTTATCACGGGTCCCGACGCGCTTCCTGTTGCGCGTTATTCTGATTCCTTGCTGCCTTCAGCGTGAGAGCGGACGCTCTGCACGCCATCCACATCTTGACACGCCAGCCACATCTCGACTCCTGTGGGCTCTCAGACCCCGTGGGCTCGTGGGGAGATCTTCCGCATCCTGTCCAGGCTAGAGACAGAGTCGGCGCCCGCCCGCAGGTACTGTTGTTCCTTTTCACCGGCCGCATCCGCGGTCAGCTGTTCGTTTGCCTGTCTCCGAGGGGCTCGGTGCCATGCTTCATTATCGTTGGCAGATCTTGGCACTGTAATCACGGATTTGGTCATTTAGAGGTGGCGGAACACAGTGGCGGTCGAAACCACGTGTTACCGTACACTCGGCAATTTTCATGAAACTGTACTAGCGGGGCGCTGTAGTGAGGAAACTACGCGTCTCCGTTATATACTGCATATTTCTGTGGAAACAAGGATCAGGGTGTGTAGTGAGGAAACTACAGATTCCCCCTGGTCTTATGTGTACTGGCTTCCAGTGGGTTTATTGTTTGACAGAATTCAGTGGTGGTCGCAACTACGTTTTTCTGTTTTGCATTTTCCATGTACACACTTTTGAGTTGTTATATAGAGAGCGGAGTGTTGTAGTTCTTGCTTCCTACACACTACCGTATCCTGATTTACTTTGTGGTGGATATCTTTACTTCCAGTGGATACATTTGGACCCCCCTTGTACATTGAGTCCTCTGACATATTCTGTGGTATGTTGTGAGTGTTGGGTTAAGTGTCTCAGTACGGTGTGTATGTGTATGTTAAAGCAGGACTGTGTTCATTTACCTTATATCTATGTGTTCCTTAGGCCTTCCTCACAGATTATGGCAGATGGATTGTAGATGTTTTCTAACCAAGGTCGGGTTTTCTTTCAGCCCAGGTACTTATTCATGTGCATGCTTTATTAGTGAGACCATATGAGAGTAGTACTTCATGCTAGTAAGCACTTGACTGAAATCTGTCTTGTCTTCTGTTACAGGCGTCCTTTCCCTGCTGACCCTACCTTTACCCATCCCACATTTTTTATTTTAGTTTGTTATTTTTCTCCCTCGCCTAATGGCTCGAACACCCTGTGTTTATACTTCAGGGTGTTGGTGGCATTTGGAGGTGGAACCATATTTGCACCGGCTGGATCCCGCGGAGTAAACCTGACAATTTTAGCGTCGAGAGAGAGGATCACAGCCTGCTCCGTGAGGAGGTGCGCTCGGGCTAACACTCCGTGTACTCTTCTGAGATTCATCGCAGTGCTTCGGTGGGGCATAAAGCCCGACTGGTCAGGGTGTATCAAGGTATTGAGGTGGGGCAGCAAGCGGGTAGCTAGAAGTTTAGCTAGTATCTTGGCCTCGATGTTCAATAATGATATCGGGCGGTACGAGGTACACTCTGTCGGGGGTTTCCCCGGTTTGGGTATTGTTACAATCGTGGCCGTGCATTGATCCAGCGGCAGCTCTAGTCTGTCCCTGCTTTCTAAATACATGGCCAGTAATGGGGCACTGAGGTCTGGAGCCATGGATTTGTACCACTCTACCGGTATCCCGTTAGGGCCCAGTGCTTTACCGGACTGTAACGCCTGGATCGCCAGCTGGATTTCTTCCTCCGTCTGGTCTAGTTCTAGGGTGTCCCTATCTTCTTGTGCAATGGTGGGGATGGTAATGTCCGCGAGTGTTTCCGCTGCCATTTGTTGTGTGACCCTCCGTTCTGGTGTGTATATTGCCCGATAGTGTCGTGCTAATTCGCAAACTATTTCTTCTGGGTGTACCAGTGTCCGCCCCTCCTCTGTGTTAAGCCTCTGAATACCTCTGGTTCCATTCCCTCTCCTATCTAGCCATGCCAGCATACGACCTTCTTTGTCGCCCACATCATAAATTCTATGTCGAGTGTTAGCGATATATCCTTTCTCAGTCGTTTTGAGGTGAGCTAGGTACTGTTGTTGCCGAACCATGAGGGTGTGTGCCGTGGACGGGGAGGGGTCTGTCATATGTGCATTGTTGGCCGTGTCGAGTGCAAGTTCCAAGTCTGTGAGGTCCTTTCGTGAGTCCCGTTTGTGTCCCGTAATCGCTGAAATGGCCGCCCCCCTGAGGACTGTTTTGTATGCCTCCCATAGGGTGGAAGGTGACACCACTGTGCCTGTGTTTTCAGCAAAATACTGCGTTGTCACCAGTTTTAGTTTCTTTCGAATCTTGGGGATTTTTAAAAAATTGGGGTAGATTGGGTAGATTCGAGCATTTCGTTTTCCCCCGGTGGTAAGCGATAGGACAATTGGAGAATGGTCTGAGATTCCCCTGGGTAGTGTGTCCACCTTGTCCACCATGTCTAGTCCCAATCCCAGTGCCATGAAGTAATCTATACGAGATAAGCTATTGTGTACCGCTGAGTAATAAGTGTATTGGGTGGCCTCGGTGTTTAACTGTCGCCAGATGTCTATAAGGCCTAGGGCTTCCACAAAGTCCGACAGTGACGCAGTACCTCGCGGCCGGGTTCTAGAGGGAAAGGTGACCTTAAGTGGATCCATGATTGCGTTAAAGTCCCCCCCAACAATCGTGTCGCCATCGGGGAGATCAAGAAGGAATTTGCCTAGTGCTGGTAGGGCCACAGAGTGTAGGGCTGGGGGAATATATACTGATATCACATTTAGAGCCCTGCCCTCCCACTGCCCATGGACCGCGGCGAAGCGACCCTGGTCATCCGCCACACGGCGGGTCACAATAAAGGGGGAAGATTTTCTCACTAGTATGCCTGTTCCCCTGGAGCCAGTAGTGAAGTCTGCGTGTACCGCCATTGTGTAGCCACGTCTGTCTAGGGCTTTGCAGGTGGACCCCGTGAGGTGGGTTTCTTGTAGGAGGACCATATCTGGGTTCTGTCGTTTTATGGCCTGTAGGACCAGGCCTCTCTTGATTTTGTCACCCAGGCCCCGGACATTCCATGTCAGCATGCGTAGTGGGGGAATCCCTCCGGCCATGGAGGAGCCCTCGGCGGGCGCGTGATTATGTAGCCTGGCCATTAAGCTGATGAGGGAGTCTTGCACACAACGTGTGCTGTGGCGGAGCCCATGTGCCGATTTGTGTCGTGCTGCGTAGGAGACATACAGATGTCAGGGTGATAGTGCAATGTAGGTGTTGAACGATGACTACAAACAAATTTAAGCATCCCAACATGAAAACTTCAATCCCATCCCCCCTCCCTGCTACCCTGCTCCACGGACAAACCCCCGCCCGCTTCCCCAACTGTGCAGAGTGCTTTAGTCCTCCCCTAGTCATCTTACTTGCTGGTAGGGTTGGTGAGTCCCCTTTGGGCACTGCCTGTGCCCACCTTACTCAGCCGCGTCCGAACCACGGCACCCGCGGCTCACACAGTCTCGAAATCAATATAGTTCAGCTTCATACTGGAGCCAATTGTCCAGAGTCTAGCGGGTCTCTCTCAAGGTCCGATTCTATTTCTTCCTCGCCTCCCTGATGTGGCAGTTGGGAGGACTGACTGGGTGTTGTTTTTTCAGTACGGTGTCGCGGTCGGTCTCGCTGTGAGCGGTGTCGCTGCCCTGTTGGTCTCCAGCCCTCCAGCCATTCTTGAGCCACCTCTGGCGTGTCAAAGAACCAAGTCTTTCCCTCGGCCACTATCCGTAATTTAGCAGGGAACATCATGGAGTACAGTAGTTCCCTGTCGCGTAGTGCCTTTTTAACCTCCGTGAAGGACTTGCGTCGCCTGGCCACTTCTGCCGTGTAGTCTGGGAAAAACGCTAAGGTTGCATTTTGAATCCGCACTGGTGGTATGTTTCTTGCCGCCTGCAGAATTGCGTCCCTGTCTCTGAAATTAAAGAGCCGGGCTTGCACCGGTCTCGGTGCTGCCCCGTCTTGGGAGGGCCCCCCGGGACTCTGTGCGCTCTCTCCACCGAGAAGAAGTGAGATAGGCCTTTGGGCTGGAGTTTGCTTTTGATGAGGCCTTCTATATAGAGGTCCATGGCCCCTTTCCCTTCCGTCTCTGGAAGCCCAAGGATACGTACGTTGTTGCGTCGCGAACGCCCTTCCTGGTCGTCCAGCTTGTCGTGCAGGAGCTTGGTCACCTTCTGCATCCTTTCCATGGCCACTTGGAGCTCTGAAGTGTCCTCCACAAGTGACTTTGTGACCACTTCCACCTGCGATACCCTCTCCGCCATTTTGTGAAAGTCTGCTCGCAGCAGGGAGACTTCCGAGGAGATGGCGCCCACCGTAGTTTTCACCTCTGAGAGTGTTCTCATGATGTCTTCCAGCGTTATTTTTGTCGTTTTTTCTGCTTCCTGGGCATGTCCTGTGGAGGATTGCCCTGTAGTTTGTTGTTGACCCTGGTGTCCATAGGCGAATTTATCCAATTTAGCCTGCGTGGACCCACTCCTGAGGCCTTTACCCGCCATGGTGCTGGGGTCTGCGAGGTCCAGAGATTTGCCTTGCGTGATCGTGACCTGCGCGCCGTCTGAGGTCGCCGTTAGTAGGTATTAGCCAGAGAATTGCAGGTCGGTGGGTGGTGGACAGATTGTCCCCCTCTGCTGTCTGCGTAAGCCTCACTGGTCGTTTGCGTGGGTTTCGGGGAGCCGCTGGTATATTTCGTGTTGTTGCCCCCGATACTCTCCCTCAGGGCTTGAACGGCCACTGCGACCCCCACTCCCGGTCTTCCGTGTCGTTCTGCCTCTCTCGTCACAGCTGATAGTGTTGGTTCCGGGCCCGGGCAGCCGCCCCCCCGCCCACCGGACAGGTCGCCGTGTGTCGGGTCTCTGCCTCTGTGTCGGTGCTGCTGGTTTCGTCCGGTAGGACGCGAGTCCTTAGGGTCCCTCCTGAGCTCCCGCGTATATGGCCGGTATGGCGCCGTCCCCCTGGGGCACCGACGTTCCCAACCTCAGGTCTGGGGCGGTACTATTGTCCACTGTTACCCCGCAGTCACGCGGGGTCCGATGATGTCCTCCGTACTGTTTTGACGCCCGCTAGGCTCTCGTGGGGGGGGGGGTTCAAGATGTCGGTTCCGCTCTGCGCGGTCAAGGCTGGGGTCGCACTGACCTTCGCGCTGCTCCAGTCCCGCCTGGTGGTCGCGGCAGTCCGTGTGCCGCCGGATGATGTCGCCAGGAGTGTCTGTGCTTTCCGGCAGGGACCGGGGTGCGTTCACTTCTCTCGGCCGGCTCGGCCGCACTTCCGCCGGGGCCTGGATGGCACGCAAGGCCGGTGCTGTTCCTCCGGCTGTAGGCCCCGACTCGCCACACGACGTAAATCAGGCTCCGGTGCTCCGATTACTCTGAAAATTGGACCAGTGACACCGCTTTGGTCCCGGACCCGAACGCCGCCGCTTCAGGCGTGCTAGGTAGCGGATAAGTGTGTCGGATATATCAGAAGGCTACAGTGCCCTCGGGAGCTCTCACTCTATGCGGCCGCCATGCTTGGCTGCTAGCCACGCCCCCCTCCCAACACCTTTTGACTGTTCCCCGGTTTCGGCGAAAAAATGGGGAGGCTCCAAATTCTCCACACTCGCCCCCACCTTCTGGAACTCGCTTCCGCTCCACCTCAGGTCCCTCACCCAATATTCTCTGTTCCGAAAAGCATTAAAACCTTTCTTTTCTTACAGGCTTTCCCTCAATAATCTCTCTTTCTGCCCCCTGGTCCCCTCCGCTAATTGAGGTTCAGTGAACCACATCGCCATGAAACCGTCAGGTGTACGTGCGCTTTAGAAATGATTTAAACTCAAACTCAAACTGTTCCCATGAGGCACAGGGATAGACTGATTTGCATATAGCCATGTCTGAACTGGGGTGGCAGAGTGGGCTAAAGAACGGTGATGGATTAAACCCAGATCTTTTGACTGGGTGTGAGTGTTTGATTGATTCAGATGCTCCGTCCATCACCACCCCCTTTTGTACCGCTTTTGGCCGCCATAAGTGTGGCAGGGTATGCTCAGACGTGAGTCCCTTGCTCACTTTGCCACTGGATACAAGCAAGCCGGGCTGAAGACGGCTGGAATGCCAGAAACCGGTCCTCGGAAGCTTGTTTCCGGTCCAGGGAAGACATGGCTTGGCAGTTCGGGCTGGACTGTTCCCATGAGGCACAGGGTCAGACTAATTTGCATATAGCCATGTCTGAACTGGGGTGGCAGAGTGGGCGAAAGAACGGTGATGGATTAAACCTAGATCTTTTGACTGGTTGTGAGTGTTTGATTGATTCAGATGCTCCGTCCATCACCACCCCCTTTTGTACCGCTTCTGGCCGCCATAAGTGTGGCAGGGTATGCTCAGACGTGAGTCCCTTGCTCCCTTTGCCACTGGATACAAGCAAGCTGGGCTGAAGACGGCTGGAATGCCAGAAACCGGTCCTCATAAGCTTGTTTCCCGTCCAGGGAAGACATGGCTTGGCAGTTCGGGCTGGACTGTTCCCATGAGGCACAGGGTCAGACTGATTTGCATATAGCCATGTCTGAACTGGGGTGGCAGAGTGGGCTAAAGAACGGTGATGGATTAAACCCAGATCTTTTGACTGGGTGTGAGTGTTTGATTGATTCAGATGCTCCGTCCATCACCACCCCCTTTTGTACCGCTTTTGGCCGCCATAAGTGTGGCAGGGTATGCTCAGACGTGAGTCCCTTGCTCACTTTGCCACTGGATACAAGCAAGCCGGGCTGAAGACGGCTGGAATGGCAGAAACTGGTCCTCGGAAGCTTGTTTCCGCTCCAGGGAAGAAATGGCTTGGCAGTTCGGGCTGGACTGTTCCCATGAGGCAAAGGTCAGACTGATTTGCATATAGCCATGTCTGAACTGGGGTGGCAGAGTGGTGATGGATTAAACCCAGATCTTTTGACTGGGTGTGAGTGTTTGATTGATTCAGATGCTCCGTCCATCACCACCCCCTTTTGTAGCACTATAAAAAACAGTCAAGGAAACGAAAAAAGTGTCTCAAAGTCTGGAAATTAAATCCCCAAACTTACTCCAGTATGGACAAAAACATAGTTGCGATGATCGTAAACTAAGTTTGTCCTTGCCGAGAACAACGATGTTATATTCAAAGCCTATTTTGGTTTTTTTTTAAATGGGCAAAAGACTTGAATGTCCCTAAGTTACTCTTTACTCAGACCATGGTGATCAAGGTTAACACCAATTTGGCAATTTTTTTCTCTAATGGGCAGAAGGCTTGACTATCAAGGTGTAAGTACTCACACCCCCCTTTCTTACCTGATAAAAATGTTCCGGCCTCCCTGCTTCCTATGTACGTCTTCCTGGTCAAGATACGTGACGATGCTGGCCCAGGGGAGGTCTTAAAAATCGTACTCACGGTCATGTGATCGCTACGCTACATTCAGGTTTTTTATTGAATGTGATTATTTGAAATGGAAAAACCTTGGGAATCTTATCAAAAGTTTATAGTTAAGCGAAGGTTTTTGCTGTTTTTTTCAAACCGTTATTTTTGGTGAATAAATAAAGGCAATTGCTGTTCTGAAAACCAAACCTTTACAATGGCGGCCATCTTTGAACATCCGCTATAATAGGTCGTAAATATATGAACATATTATATGAGGATCGCGATAAAGAATAAAAAACAAAAAGCTAAACTAAAACCTCAGTCGAGCCTATGTATCATAATTTTATAATTGGCCTCATGATTCTGCCATTTTGTTAACCCTATATTTCTCTCGAGCTAACAAACGCAGCTGCCGTCCTTGAAATAGAAATCAACATAGACACCGAAAACTTTGCCATAGACACCATCTTTGATCATACGCGATCCTAGTTCCTAGCTACATTAACACACTCTATGACGACCGCATAAAGGCTGAGTAGTGTTAATGTGTAGATATCTATAAAAATACAAATATAATGAACAGTTTTTTTATAAAAAAGGGATATTTATCAAGTATCCACAGCAGTTCTTCCGTCACAGTTAGATTGTCGAGTTATCAGAACAGTTGTGAGACCAGGGAATAGGTGCACGGGCGTGTCCTTTAAATACGTTTTTCCCAATCCTCTTTACTGTTCAGGCCTTGTCTGAAGCTCTTGAACTTAGACATATAAAATATTTCCCGTTGTTTCCGTATCATAGTCAGGTCACCTCCATGCGCATTTGTCTGAATTATCTCAATAATACACCATTTAAGTTGGTCAATATTATATTCGTTATCTATCCAATGCTCTACCAGGGATACATTCCTCTTCCTGGTACGAACTGCGGATTTATGCTCATTACTCCTAATCCTGATTTCCCTAGATGTTTCTCCTATAGAGCCCAAATTACATGGGCATAGGATTAAATTAATAGGATTCTTGGAACAACAGTGGGCCATATTTTAAAAAATGTGGGCTACATTATTGTGAACAATACTGGCTCCTTTTAAGATGTTAGTGCAGTTATCACAAGAACTGCAGGGAACCGTCTCTGTAGGTAAAGATGTGTCGGCAATGCTTAGTTGTTTATGCAGGCTCATATCTCTGTAGTTGTGCACCAAACAATTTCTGATAGTTTGATTACGTCGAAAAGAGAACATTGGTTTGTCCAGTTTTGTTTTCCCTTGTGTGTTGATCTGGTGCCAATTTCTATTGATGATATATTAGACTCTGGGCCATATGTACGTGGCCAAATACCGGTCGGTAACGGCCGATTTCAGCCGTTACCGACCGGTATTTGTAGTTTCAGATGTAGGGGGCCAGAAAATTACCGATTCTGTATATTTACCGAATCGGTAAACTACTGAATCGTAAATGTACAGATTCGGTAATTTGGGCTGTACGTGGCACTGGAAACCGTGCTACAGGCCCTTAGGAATTCGTTATTTACCATGAAATACAATGGCATGGTAAATAACGAATTTCTGTGTACATGCACCTCTGTGCATGTACACCTGTGCCATGTGGCACACATACATGCCCTAAGGGCATGTATGTGTGTCACATGGCACACATGCCAGAATCAGGGGTGCAACAGGGTGTCAAAGTGACACCCTGTCCCCCTTGACAATTCAGTAAATTTACAGAATCAGTATTTACCGATTCGGTAATTACCATTGATTCCTATGGGCCTCAAGGCCCATAGGAATCAATGGCAATTACCGAATCGGTAAATACCGATTCGGTACTTACTGAATAATTACCTACATGGCATTTACCGATTTGTAAATACCGAATCGGTAAAATTCGGTATTTACGATTTGGTAAATGCCATTTACCTACATATGGCCCTCTGTTACTAATATTGCTAGTTTGTAACAAAGAATAAAAGCTGTTTGCTTTGGTCTTGGATCGTTTGTTTTGTTTCAAATATGGAATCTCTATTATAGTATTTAGCACGTTTATATGCTTGTTTAATCATCCTTCTTAGGTATCCCCTCAATGAAAGTTTGTTAGTGAGTCTGTCAGCATGTGTATTAAAATCCTTAATGTCACTAAAGTTTTGTCTAATTCTTAAAAATTGGCCAAAGGGGATAGATATTATCTTTCTGACATGTTGGGTGATTACTTCTATAGTGCAAAATGGTATTCCTGTCTGTGGGCTTTGAATACAATTGGACTTGAAGTTGATTATTTGTATTCTTTATCTTAATATCTAACAAATCACAATTCTGTTTGTTATTAGATGATGTGAACCATAGGTTCACATCTCCTAAATTGAGCCACTCAATATAATCCATCAGTCCTTCATTGATTCCTTTCCAAAGGAAAAATAAAATTGTAAATATAATGGGACCAAGCTGTTATATTTTCATAGAAGGGGCCACTGGGTTAAAAATATGTCTATAATCAAACCTGGCGACGTATAGCCATGCAAGGCTAGGAGTGCAGGTTGCGCCCATGCTGGTCCCTTTGGTTTGTTTATAAAAGTCTGTGGTAAATAAAACGACGTTATTTTTCAAGATAATTTCCTCACAGTCTATAATGAAAGTGGCATGGGATGTTAGGTCCCTATCATTTGTGCTCGGAAGGTCTTTTATAATTTGTATGGTGTCATTTTGAGGAATATTCGAATATAAGGCTTTAATGTCTAGGGTTACCAGCCATTGAGTTTCACTGTCAAAAGGAAGGTTCTCTATTTAAGTAATCATTGCTGTTGTGTCCTTGATATATGCTTTCTGTTGTACAACTAAGGGCTGCATGAAAATGTCCACATACTTACGCAAGGGCTCTGTGAGAGAGTTAATGCTTGACACTATCGGTCTCATTGGTGGATTGTTCACATCTTTATGGACTTTGGGCAGACTGTATATAGCGGGGATTACAGGCTGCACATTGTTAAGGATGTTGAAGTCATCTTGACAGATGATTTCATCTTCTGTAGCAAATGACAAAAGGTTGTTCACCTAATGGATAAGGATATTCCACTCATCTCGATTTGATTTCTGATAGTGTTGAGTGTTATTGAGAAGAGACATCATTCTGTTGTTATAATCACTCTTATCCATCACCACAATCCCACCGCTCTTGTCGGCGGGGTCGATGGTGATATTTTGCCAGTGTTCTAAGGTTGCTTGTGCTATTCGTTGTTGTGATGTAAGGTTATTATCTACCCACATTTTTTTGTTGAGAAGATCAGCTATACTTTTCTCGACTATTCTTTCAAAAACTTCAATGTCTTTATTGACTAATTGTAGGGGTGGGGTCCACGTGGATTTTGGTTTCAGGCCAAATTTACTCTCCATTAGGATCTTTTCTTTTCCTTCAAAATATCTATTAAGCTAACTTTTTCTAAAGAAATTTTGAACATCTCTCTCTAGGTTATATCTGTCTACAGGAGAAGTGATCGCGTATCCTAACCCTTTTTCTAAAATGATCACTTCCTCCCCTGTTAGTATTCTACTTGAGAGATTAATAATAAGTGCTTTGTCTATTAGTCCCAATGTATCTGACTTCTTGTGTTCGGGAGGTTCTGGACAGGGTTCTGGGTTAAAAAGCCCCCTCTGCCCCTAGCTCTGCCTCTGTTCTGGCCGTGATTGTTTTGACATTTCTCTAAAACAGAAAAAGTATCTATACTGGTTCCTGGGGTGGCTTCCCTGGTTTTTGGATTAAAGTCATCTTTGGGCTGCTCCTTCTCTGACTCTGAGCTAGTGTAAGAGGTGTCGAATAACATTACTTTCTTTTTGGGAAATGTTGGACCCAATTTCTTTTATTGTATGGTTCTCCCTAGGCCTATCATAACAATCTTTTTGCAGATATGGGTAAACATTTTCCATATTATATTTGGAAATGTCATTCCTTAATGTATTTGCTTTTTTGTTTAATAAGTATTCTTTATATCCATTAATATCTTGTTGGATCTCCTCTAATTTCTTTTAAGCTTCCTCTAGAGAGGTACTTTCTTTAAGTTTCATTTCCATTTCCTCAATTTCTTTCTTCTCTATAATAAAAACCTTGTGTGCTGTTCCTATTATTAGAAGCATCCAATCACGGCTGCACCTGTTCGCAATGAAAGTTCAGTTTTCTGTACATTTCAGATTTTTAAGGAAAACCCAGGTTCGTTGCTGACCTGTAGGCCTTTCTGTATGACGCCTTTTTTACAATATTTGATCAGAAATCAGCATGAAGTTCAGTCCTTATTGCTTTTTTCCTAACATTCCACAGAGTTTTCCATTGTTCCTCATCACTGTTTGTAATTGTGATCGAGGTAATATATTTTGATGTACCATTAATTATTTTATTAAATTGGTCCTCTGTGAACCCTTATGTTTTTAAGATATCCATCCTCAAGATTAGAATTAGTCTACCAAATTGATATTGGACAAATTATGTACAAAACTCCCAGCTCATCAGCTGTGCGTAATAGAACCAATTGTATTGTATTCAAAGCCCACAGAAAGGAATACCATTTTGCACTCAAAAAAAATCACCCAACATGTCAAAAAGATAATATCCCCTTTGGTCAATTTTTAAGAATTAGACGAAACTGTAGTGACATTAAGGATTTTAATACACATGCTGACAGACTCACTAACAAACTTTTAATGAGGGGATACCCAAGTAGGATGATTAAACGAGCAGTATTGTTCACAATAATGTAACCCACAATTTTAAAAATATGGCCAACTGTTGTTCCAAGAATCCTATTTATTTAATCCTATGCCCATGTAATTCGGGCTATATAGGAGAAACATCTAGAGAAATCAGAATTTGGATTAATGAGCATAAATCCCCAATTCGTACCAGGAAGAGGAATGCACCCCTGGTAGAGCACTGGATAGATAAGGGACATAATATTGACCAACTGGTGTATTATTGAGATAATTCAGACAAATGCACGTGGAGGTGACCTGACTATGACACGGAAAAAACAGGAACAATTTTATATGTCTAAGTTCAAGACCTTCAGACAAGGCCTGAATATTTAAAGGACACGTGTGTGCACCTATTCCCTGGTCTCACAACTGTTCTTATAACTCGACATTCTAACTGTGACGGAAGAACTGCTGTGGATGCTAAATATCCCTTTTTATAAAAACTGAGCAGTATATTTGTATTTATATATATACATAGATATATATATATATATATATATATACACATTAACACTACTCAGCCTTTATGCGGTCCTCATAAAATGTGGTAATGTAGCTAGGAACTAGGATCTCGTACGATCAAAGATCGCCGCCATGGCAAACGTTTCGGTGTCCATGTCAATTTCTATTGCAAGGACGCCAGCTGCTTATATTAGTTCGAGAGAAATAGAGGGTTAACAAAACGGGGGAATCCTGGTCGCTCCCCAGTGTCTCTGACGACACCTGGTATCGTTGTGCTGCGCTTTGTATTAAAACTGCCTCGTTATTATTGCCTGCAGTCTGCCTTGCTTGCCGCTTTTGCTCTGTATGCATTTTGTTAAATTACCATTGTAACTTTTCTGTGTTTGCGCGTTATCCCCAAGCGCTCGGCTGTGCTCACCCCTCCGCTGCCATTTTGTTTGTTGTTGTCGTCCTAGTAAGCCCGCCCCGCCTCCCAGCTGAGCCGCCCTCGCCCCTCCCCCTCCACTATCCATATATGACAGTTGTTCCCGCGCGCAGCGTTTACGCGCAGCGTTCGCGCCCCATTCGCGCCGAAGGTGTGCCAAAGGTAAGCCCGTCTATGCCCGTCCGCGCCTGGACCGTGCCCAGCACCATACCCCCTGGCCCCTGCACCCCCCACCCCTCCCGCATCACTTATGATGCCACCACCCTCCTAGCCCTTAACCCCGGCCGCTCCCCCAACTGCATCCAAGCTGCTCCTGGACAAACCCACGGACCTTTCTCATGCAACTCCTGCAAATTCTACAGCACCGTCTACAACTCCGCTACGATCACACCACAGATATCCGACCCCAACAACCTACAATGCATCTTGCTCAACACCCGATCGGTCCACAGGCACGCCATTGACCTATGGAATCTACTAGACACCATCTCTCCGGACGTCGCCTTCCTAACAGAAACATGGATGAACGCCTCTTCTGCCCCAGACATCACCATCGCCATCCCAGAAGATTATAAGATCATACGCAAGGACCGTACCGGCCACACAGGAGGAGGAATCGCTATCGTCCATAAGAAATCCATCCACATCTCAACCAGCTCAGACGTCAATCTCGCCAACTCTGAACACCTCCACTTCCAGATCCACATCGACCCCAAGACCACACTCAGAGGCACCCTCCTTTACAGGCCACCAGGACCCAGCGCTCAATTTAGTGAGGACATCACGGACTTCATCACTCCACACGCGCTCCCCTCCAAAGATTACATCTTTCTGGGAGACCTCAACTTTCACCTTGAAAAGCACAACGACCGCAACTCCACCACCCTTCTGGACAACCTCGCCAACCTCGGACTTAAACAACTTGTCACTTCCCCCACCCACATCGCAGGTCACACACTCGACCCTATCTTCACCTCCAGCAATCATGTCTCCTTCAGCCACACCACGAATCTCCTTTGGACTGACCACAGCTGCGTTCACTTTACCTACAACAAGCCCAAACCCAACAACCACCCCCAACCAACTCTGCAAAGAAACTGGAACAAAATCACCATCGACCAGATCTCCTCATCGCTTCTTCTTAACCCCCCAGCCCACTCCTCAAACCCCGATCAAGCCGCCTCCAACCTCACCCTATGGTTATCCAACAGCGCCGACATCCTAGCACCACTGAAAAATGACAAAACAAACTCGGCAGCAAGAAGGCCTCCTGGTTCAACGATGATCTTAAGAAATCCAAGAAACTCTGCCGCTCCCTTGAGAAGGCCTGGAAAAAAGATCCAACCACCAGCACCAAGGAAGCCTTCAAAAACGCCACCCGCATACACCACCAACTGATCCGAAATGCCAAGAAAGCCGCTTTCAAGGACCGACTAGATAACAACGCCCACAACAGCAAGGAACTATTCAACATCGTCAAGGAATTTACCAATCCCGCGGCCAACTCCAACGACATCACCCCCTCCCAAACCCTCTGCGACTCCCTAGCCTCATTCTTCCACAACAAAATCGCAGACATCCACAACAGCTTCGACAACCAACCCGAAGACCAACTCACCCATCCCCCTGCAGGACCCCCACCTCCCTTGAACACCCTCAATGATTGGAAACCAATCTCCACCGAAGACACCATCCGTCTGATGAACTCTATCCACTCAGGATCCCCCACAGACCCATGCCCTCACCACATCTTTAACAAAGCAGCCTCCATCATAGCACCGCACCTCCGAGACGTCATCAACTGCTCCCTCGACTCCGCAACCTTCCCGGAAAGCTGGAAACATGCCGAACTCAGCGCCCTCCTGAAGAAACCCACAGCTGACCCCACCGAACTCAAAAACTACCGCCCCATCTCGCTCCTTCCATTCCCGGCCAAAGTCATCGAGAAAGCAGTCAACAACCAGCTCGCCGCCTTCCTTGAAACAAACAAATCCCTCGACTCCTCACAATCCGGCTTCCGAGCCAAGCACAGCACTGAAACCGCCCTCATCGCAGCAACAGACGACATTCGAACTCTCCTGGACAATGGAGACACAGTCGCCCTCATCCTCCTTGACCTCTCCGCAGCCTTCGACACAGTCTGCCATAGCACCCTTCTACAGCGCCTCAGAAACATCGGAATACAAGGAAAAGCACTGGAATGGATCACCTCGTTCCTCACCGGAAGAACCCAGAGAGTCCGCCTCCCACCATTCATCTCAGAGGCCACTGAAGTCATCTGCGGCGTACCCCAAGGATCCTCACTCAGTCCCACCCTCTTCAACGTATACATGAGCCCCCTCGCGGCCATCGCACGCCAACACAACCTCAACATCATCTCCTACGCCGACGACACTCAACTGATCCTATCACTCACCAGAGACCCTAACACTGCCAAAACCAACCTGCATGAAGGAATGAAAGAAGTAGCAGAATGGATGAAGCACATCCGTCTGAAACTGAACTCAGACAAAACAGAAGTCCTCATCCTAGGCACCTCCCCCTCCGCCTGGGATGACTCTTCGTGGCCAGAGGCCCTTGGAAAAGCACCCATCCCGACGGACCACGCACGGAACCTGGGCGTCATCCTGGATTCCTCACTCTCGATGAACAGACAAGTCAACGCCGTTTCTTCCTCTTGCTTCAACATTCTTCGCATGCTCAAAAAAACATTTCGCTGGATCCCCACCGAAACTAGAAAAACAGTCACACACGCTCTGGTCACGAGCCGTCTGGACTACAGAAACACCCTCTACGCCGGTACCACCGCAAAACTCCAGAAAAAACTCCAACGCATCCAGAACGCTTCAGCCAGGCTCATATTAGACATCCCGCGTAAAGAACACATCTCTGGTCACCTAAAAAACCTCCACTGGCTCCCCGTCAATAAGAGGATTACTTTCCGGCTCCTTACCCACGCACACAAAGCACTCTACGAAATCGGACCTGAATGCCTCAACACACGACTGTCCTTCTACTCCCCCCCCCCCGCCAGCTACGATCCTCCAACCAAGCCCTTGCCACTGTACCTCGCATCAACAAAACCACCATGGGAGGTAGATCCTTCTCCTACCTGGCAGCTAAAACCTGGAACTCACTTCCCACTCACCTTCGCCTTACTCAGAACCACCTAGCATTCAGAAAGCAACTCAAAACGTGGTTATTTGACAAGTAATTCACCATCCTTCTTCAAGCGCCTTGAGACCCTCTGGGTATGTAGCGCGCTATATAAATTTATTGACTTGACTTGACTTGACCGATTGTATTAAGGATTGACAATCAAACAACTTCTAAATTCTGCCTTAGAGAGAGTGTACTTATAGAGCAGGGGATCACACGTTCTACTAATGGAATGGAGCAGGTAGAAGCTGTACCACCCAGATAAGATTCAAGAAACGCAACTTTCGATTGCTCATTGAGAAAACAAGCTGGCTAACACATGAAGTGTAACTGAAACGGATTTATAAAAGTGTCAAATTTAGTTGGATCTCCTGTGAATCGCTCAGGTGGAGCCAATGGTATAGTGTGGGGGGCAGTAATATGAATAACAAAGGCAACCACTCCTTGACATTTTCCGGCTGCAGATGGAAAAGTACCTTCTGAAAACTTTCCCCCTGTTGGCATTCTCTGATGACTGGGGCAAATATTTTCAGTTCTCTGTAAGGCAACTACCCTTTGTGTCAGAGTCTGAGTTTCGTTCTGCAGATTCCCAATCATATGGGCCAGGTCAGCTAAAGTTATTTTCTCATGAACAAATCCAAGAAAAGGTTGTTTCCCTCACGTATAAAACATTGATGAATAACATGGCAGATGACCTGGGCGACCTTAGGAGGGAGTGGGAGACCAAAGTAGGAGAAATGGATACGGTAGACTGGGACATAGTACTAATGCATCCTAGAGAAGTAGCTATAAAGCCTAGGCTACGACTTATACAATATAATGTGCTACACAGAACATATTACGATAGGGTAAGACTATACAAGATGGGTAGGATTGGTGATACGAGATTTCTGAGATGTGGCAGTGTTGAAGGAGACTTCTACCCCATCATTTGATCATGCCCTACAATACAGAGATACTGGCAAGAAGTGTTGAAGGAGTTGGGTGAGGTTCTTGAAGCCCCATTGCAACCGGATCCTAGAATGGTCCTTTTATGAAGGGCAAATGATGTGGACCTTGCCCGTCCCCTGCTGATCTTTCTAGTCCTAGCACTGGTAATAGCAAAAAGGGATGTAGCTAAGTACTGGGGAATGGACACACCGCCACAACTGGGGGAATGGAGACAAGGGCTGGATGTCTATAGGGCTGTGGAAAGGGTCACATACAAGGCGAGAGGTTGCCCCAAGAAATTTAGCAGAGTATGGGGGAAATAGAGAAAATTCCATGGTCTGGATGGGGGGCTGTAGGATGGGACTTAAGGTGGACAGATATACAAGGGAACACAGATCTCACTTGAGGAAAACCGGGATATGAGACAAGCAAACCGCCACAAATCTAACCGGACACTCTATGGGGGGTTTGAACTGGATGGAATTTCTGCTGAGAAGCTGGGGGGTTGAGGGGAAGGGAATGGAGACCGAAGATGATACGAATGTAATGTTTTACCATGATAAAATGCAAATAAAAATGTTTATAAAAATGTTTATAAAAAAAAAAGTTCATTCTCATGCCTCCATTTCACGCAGGCAAAAAATCGTTGAGGGCTCATAATACTGTCAGGCTCTACTCTGGTATGTGTCATCCACTAGAACACTCCCAACATCCGGGTCAAGCTAAAAATTCTCTTTTATTTGGAACCTGGTGGTAGAGTACATGTGTTCGCAGGATTTGAAAATAATTAAGCACTTCTTCATGCCTTATATCCAAACTAGTTTTCATTTTTTATACAGACAATATAAATAATACATGTAATATAAGTGAATGCTGCCTTAGTATAATGACGTACTTCAATATCATTCATTTATTCCAAATAAAACCAATAAATGTCCAATATATATCTTAGTCTCTTTTATAGGACGCCCTGCAACCAAACAACCCCGCTCCAGAAAACAAAGAACACAATCAGGTAAGTTATTTTCCTTCGAAATAATGAAAGCGCTTTCAGTGCATCCCCCAAAAGGAATTTATAAAATCTCTATGTTGTTTTTTCCTCTCTAGGTCTTGCCAGCAGCATTGTGGCTACATGAAGTGAAACAAGACGGGAGCTGATCCAAGATGTCAAGGGCACAGCATCTCCCCACCCGACGCGGGGACAGTAGAAAGTGGAGCCACAACAAAGCCCAAATAGCCAAGGACGCCTGGGAAGGACGCTGACCGGAACACTACCAGGTAAGTTTGTAGAACACAGGCAGGAAGTGAAGGATGTTGACTGGAGCCTCACCAAGTAGGTTCGTAGAAAGCAGGAAATCACGTTGATGACAAGCGGCTTCCTGAAGGGGAGCGCGCAGTCTTGTAGGCTATGCGATCCTCCCCTTAAGGGAGCTGCAATTTCTGGACCTGCATTCGGGCAGTCCCGAAACCAGGAGTGATGACATCATTTAAGGATATATGAAATACATTTGGAACTTGTGAAGTCTATGTCAGTCCAATTACATCATAGTGTACCTTATCCCAAACAATTCCATCAGGAACCGGAACAGCTGAAATATTCACCAGGGACATGTCTCTTCGCACTTTGTGTGATGAAAAATGAGGTTTCAAAAAATATTTATCGGGAGTTACCTGATATTATTGAAGGGCAGTTTTTACAGTTACCACAGGCAATATTACCCGTTGGTATTGTGCCATCAATAGTTCTGATGAGATTTCTATTGTTTTTGTTTGGATAGGTATGCACTAGATAGTTTCTGACTGTTCTGTTCCTTCTAAAAGCGAAAATTGGTTTGGGCATCGGTATTTCACCTGGTTCGTTGATCAATTTCCAATTGCTATTAATGCAATTTTTTAATTTATTTGATATACATGAGAAATTGGTCACAAATATAATCGGTTTTGTTTCCCTTTCTTGTCTTGTTTTTGGTTCAAAAAGGCTCTCCCTATTGTAATACTTGCAAGTAATGTAAAATATGGGCCTAACAATATGTATTATGATATGCTTTTTATAGATATTATTAAGCTGTGAACGAGTCCTTGAAGAAGGTGCAGGATATAAAAGAGGCAACGAAACGCCGCGTCGACAATTTCGTTCCTATACTAATTCATCGATTAACGATTATATTTGAGTAATGTTTGTATGAACTATTGCTAGGTTAGCAATTTTTAAAGAAAACTGTATGTTTTGGAATTTCTGAAATTTATGAATAACTTTTGTGTATATGATTTTAATTGCAAATATGTTATAATCTAATTTTAAATCTCAAATAAATGAAAAAGTTTTTTTAGATAATTGTTTCATGTTTTTCTAAATAACTGTTTCATGTTTTTCATGGTATTGTTAGGCCTTACACACATTTATTTGTAAATTTGGTAACCATTGCAACATTTAAATCCCCAACATTGATGTATACGTCCCCTTAGGGATCCCAACACCATCAATGATTCATTAAATTCAGGAGAAGGAACTCTGTTTTTTTAAGAAAAATGAGGTTTTAAACTCTTGTTTACGAGTTCAACAGCAGAGCATTCTGGGAGATAATGTCTGTTCAGAAGCAAGAAAAAGGCTGTCACAAAACCAATCTATTGGAAGTGGATAAGGTATGTCGTTTTGAGTCAAATAAACATTTCACATGGATTCTCTTTGTGGAGGTGGGTCTGACAAATCTGAAGAAAAATTAACAAAGTCAAAAAAATAGCCAGAGGCTGTTTGTACAAATGTGAGAAGCTTGTAAAGCAGTATAGAACTGGTGTATTACTATAGTGGTGGTACTTCATAGAAACCTTCATTGCCTGCTCGCAGAATTGAAAACTGTGTAGTCATGCATGACGATTGTATGGTATTTGCAGATGTAACTGGAAGTAGTGACACTTCAGTGTTAGCTGTCCCCAGCCGGAAAGAAGAGGCTTCATTGTCAGTGAAAGCTTTCAGTGAGACTTCCTGTAAGGTAGTGAGAGGAGGCAGGTGGCTACCCAGGCGCCCTGGAGGCATACTATTTGAAAAGGCCACATGATGTGGTTTGATGAGATCAATAGACATACATCTCTTGTGTTTGTTACAAGCAAGGAGGGGTAAAAGTGCAGTTCTTGTACCTTCAGCAGCCAGGACAGGCACAAGCACTCTTTAAGGTGACCTGAACTCCTTCTGGTCAATTATTTTCTCCCATACTAGATCCCTGATCTTTAGAATCCAACCGGAGTTGCCAGTGCTTCCTTCACTTCACCAGTGATAGAACATTTCTGTTGGACATTGATCTGAGCGTCTCCGGTCTTGCAAAACATCCAAATGTTCACTGATATCAAAAGGCGTTTCTCCTGACACTGTACTGAGACTATCAAGGTCTGGAGTAGACTGCCCAATATAATACTTTGCAACGCAGTAGACCCCTTGGGTCTAAACAATGAGAGAAAAGTTTATAGAAAACAAAGACTTAGCTAAGGTGGAGTATTCCTTTTATAGGATAATTTCCTTCAACCACCAAAGGTGGCATGCTTCATCTTTGGGAACCTCCTTGCACCGTGATCCCTGGTCTACATCATAGCAGGTTTAATCTTTCATGTGGTGTCTTGCTATTTAATACTAACCTAGAGACGCAAAAATAAAAGTGTTTGCATACTCTGTAGCCAGTTTTAATCACCACATTTTCTCACACACTCTGTCCATCACACCACCTGAGTTCATTAAAGGGTATTTAATATACTGAGTGGCGGCCGCTAGGTTTAAGAGGGAGGGGGCAGATGGGACACTCACAGCCATGTATTCACATGCACGCACACACACACACACACAAACACATCCATTCACAGCACTCATTACCAAACATTCATACATACACGCCCGCACGTACCAAACATAATTTTTTTTAAAACACACACGCTTACCTGCAGCTCTCCCTCGGAGGTCCCAGGAGCGTCGGGACTGCTGCCTTCCCTCGTTGGCTGACCTGAGGTCAGCCAATGAGGGAAGGCAGCAGTCCCAATGTCATCACAGAGTCGGATGGGGTCAGTGAGACTGATGACCCCATCCCACTCTGTGATGAAGTGTCACTGATTGACACTAGACCCTGGGCACTTCAGGGCTGAAAACCGAAGCTCCCAGGTGCGAGGCAATCAGTGACGCTTGCCCTCAGGGGAGGGTCTATGGGAGCTTTGCAGAGCTGAGGAGGTCACGCGCACAAGTGCTGTGACTTTCTAAAACCAGCAAAGTTCAGCTCAGGCAGCCAGGAGCCTGTGTATTTAAAGCATATCTGGCTCCTGGCTGCCTGACTTGAAAATGAACAGTGTCTGTAGGCTGATCTTTGTTCAGCCTGACAGACACTATTCGTGAGAGGCAAAAGGTGGAGGGGAGTGGCCCTAAGCCCCAATGGACCAGCTACGACTAATTATACTTCTAAAAAACATCCGCTGTACTCCTCCCTCTCAGTGAGGTGGGTTGTAACCTGCACCGTGACTTGGCAACATGGTGCAAGGAGGTTCCCAGTGACAAGCATGCCACCTTTGGTGGGTAAGGGAAATCGTCCTATAAAACTATACTCCACCTTAGCTAGGTTACGTTACTTTATTTTCCATAAACTTTTCTCTCATCATTTATACCAAGGGGTTCTATTGTATAGCACACCCACATTTTAACCCCAAACAGGACTTCATAGGGAGTACGACCACTCAAGGATCTTCTAGGCACATTGTTTAAGGCTCTTTGGACCCAACACAGGTGGCGGACCCAACTGCGACTTGAACCTAAGACTCTAGCTGTTAAAGACTGCTTTAAGTCATGGTTGGAAGATAGGGTGAGGAATAATGCAGTCACACCCAATTTTCCCATGGTGTCTCTGTAAGCACTAGAGGTGAACACTAGACCCTGGCCCAAATGGAATGTGGCTACTGCATGTGTGCCAATAAAGACTTGTGTTGTAATGTACCTTTTTACTTAATGCACTCTCCCTACAGAGGTTCTCTCCCTGCTGCTCAGCCAGTGATGAGGTCAGATGGAATGTTGATTGTGTTTGGATTGGAAGGGTGAGTCAGTTGGTGTGGATGGGCTGAGCAGTGGAGAGCCTGCTCCTGGTGGGGCACTTTAATGGATCTAACTATATCTAGTCACCTGTAACTATGTAGAGATCTTAAGAATAAAGTATTTGTGGTTTTTATCTTCTCTGTTTCTTTTGAATGTTTGATTATTAAGGGGGGGATGTGTTGTATTGTGCTTATTGCCAATGCAGTCTCTCCACTGTGGTTCTCTGCCTGTCTGCTCAGCCTGTGGTGAGGTCACTTGGAATGTTGGGGTTGGTTTGTAAGTAGCAGAGAATCAGTTGGTGTGATGGGCTGAGCAGAGAGGACCTTGCTCCTGGTGGGGCATTTCCAGGTATTACTATGGATCTATGTAACTGAGTACTTGTAAGATTACCATAAGAATAAATCTACTTATACCTACTACAAGACATGCCTGCGCCTCCTACTTCGTTTTAACAACTTGTAAGTCTGTTATAACAGTTTGAGCGTCAGCCGATCACTATGGTCATACCCAGGGGAATAAAGAACAGAAATCCACTGCTAACATTATGTATTTGTAAGACCCATCTTAGAGGTCGATTACGATGACGGACGGAAGGACGACCGCCGGCCTGTAGTATGCGGAAACTGCTTTTAACAGACCGCAAGCCGCGGATAGTCCGTCCGCCATAATAGGATGGGAAGCACTGCCAAATTTCCATACGCTGCGGAAATATGTGTACCGCCACGGAAACGCACCCGACCCCGCGGCGGACGTAACCAATCGTTGATCAATTTCCAATTGCTATTAATGCAATTTTTTAATTTATTTGATATACATGAGAAATTGGTCACAAATACAATCGGTTTTGTTTCCCTTTCTTGTCTTGTTTTTGGTTCAAAAAGGCTCTCCCTATTGTAATACTTGCAAGTAATGTAAAATATGGGCCTAACAATATGTATTATGATATGCTTTTTATAGATATTATTAAGCTGTGAACGAGTCCTTGAAGAAGGTGCAGGATATAAAAGAGGCACCGAAACGCCGCGTCGACAATTTCGTTCCTATACTAATTCATCGATTAACGATTATATTTGAGTAATGTTTGTATGAACTATTGCTAGGTTAGCAATTTTTAAAGAAAACTGTATGTTTTGGAATTTCTGAAATTTATGAATAACTTTTGTGTATATGATTTTAATTGCAAATATGTTATAATCTAATTTTAAATCTCAAATAAATGAAAAAGTTTTTTTAAATAATTGTTTCATGTTTTTCTAAATAACTGTTTCATGTTTTTCATGGTATTGTTAGGCCTTACACACATTTAATTGTAAATGTGGTAACCATTGCAACATTTAAATCCCCAACATTGATGTATACGTCCCCTTAGGGATCCCAACACCATCAATGATTCATTAAATTCAGGAGAAGGAACTCTGTTTTTTTAAGAAAAATGAGGTTTTAAAATCTTGTTTACGAGTTCAACAGCAGAGCATTCTGGGAGATAATGTCTGTTCAGAAGCAAGAAAAAGGCTGTCACAAAACCAATCTATTGGAAGTGGATAAGGTATGTCGTTTTGAGTCAAATAAACATTTCACATGGTCCTCTTTGTGGAGGTGGGTCTGACAAATCTGAAGAAAAATTAACAAAGTCAAAAAAATAGCCAGAGGCTGTTTGTACAAATGTGAGAAGCTTGTAAAGCAGTATAGAACTGGTTTATTACTATAGTGGTGGTACTTCATAGAAACCTTCATTGCCTGCTCGCAGAATTGAAAACTGTGTAGTCATGCATGACGATTGTATGGTATTTGCAGATGTAACTGGAAGTAGTGACACTTCAGTGTTAGCTGTCCCCAGCCGGAAAGAAGAGGCTTCATTGTCAGTGAAAGCTTTCAGTGAGACTTCCTGTAAGGTAGTGAGAGGAGGCAGGTGGCTACCCAGGCGCCCTGGAGGCATACTATTTGAAAAGGCCACATGATGTGGTTTGATGAGATCAATAGACATACATCTCTTGTGTTTGTTACAAGCAAGGAGGGGTAAAAGTGCAGTTCTTGTACCTTCAGCAGCCATGACAGTTACAAGCACTCTTTAAGGTGACCTGAACTCCTTCTGGTCAATTATTTTCTCCCATACTAGATCCCTGATCTTTAGAATCCAACCGGAGTTGCCAGTGCTTCCTTCACTTCACCAGTGATAGAACATTTCTGTTGGACATTGATCTGAGCATCTCCGGTCTTGCAAAACATCCAAATGTTCACTGATATCAAAAGGCGTTTCTCCTGACACTGTACTGAGACTATCAAGGTCTGGAGTAGACTGCCCAATATAATACTTTGCAACGCAGTAGACCCCTTGGGTCTAAACAATGAGAGAAATGTTTATAGAAAACAAAGACTTAGCTAAGGTGGAGTATTCCTTTTATAGGATAATTTCCTTCAACCACCAAAGGTGGCATGCTTCATCTTTGGGAACCTCCTTGCACCGTGATCCCTGGTCTACATCATAGCAGGTTTAATCTTTCATGTGGTGTCTTGCTATTTAATACTAACCTAGAGACGCAAAAATAAAAGTGTTTGCATACTCTGTAGCCAGTTTTAATCACCACATTTTCTCACACACTCTGTCCATCACACCACCTGAGTTCATTAAAGGGTATTTAATATACTGAGTGGCGGCCGCTAGGTTTAAGAGGGAGGGGGCAGATGGGACACTCACAGCCATGTATTCACATGCACGCACACACACACACACAAACACATCCATTCACAGCACTCATTACCAAACATTCATACATACACGCCCGCACGTACCAAACATAATTTTTTTTAAAACACACACGCTTACCTGCAGCTCTCCCTCGGAGGTCCCAGGAGCGTCGGGACTGCTGCCTTCCCTCGTTGGCTGACCTGAGGTCAGCCAATGAGGGAAGGCAGCAGTCCCAATGTCATCACAGAGTCGGATGGGGTCAGTGAGACTGCTGACCCCATCCCACTCTGTGATGAAGTGTCACTGATTGACACTAGACCCTGGGCACTTCAGGGCTGAAAACCGAAGCTCCCAGGTGCGAGGCAATCAGTGACGCTTGCCCTCAGGGGAGGGTCTATGGGAGCTTTGCAGAGCTGAGGAGGTCACGCGCACAAGTGCTGTGACTTTCTAAAACCAGCAAAGTTCAGCTCAGGCAGCCAGGAGCCTGTGCATTTAAAGCATATCTGGCTCCTGGCTGCCTGACTTGAAAATGAACAGTGTCTGTAGGCTGATCTTTGTTCAGCCTGACAGACACTATTCGTGAGAGGCAAAAGGTGGAGGGGAGTGGCCCTAAGCCCCAATGGACCAGCTACGACTAATTATACTTCTAAAAAACATCCGCTGTACTCCTCCCTCTCAGTGAGGTGGGTTGTAACCTGCACCGTGACTTGGCAACATGGTGCAAGGAGGTTCCCAGTGACAAGCATGCCACCTTTGGTGGGTAAGGGAAATCGTCCTATAAAACTATACTCCACCTTAGCTAGGTTACGTTACTTTATTTTCCATAAACTTTTCTCTCATCATTTATACCAAGGGGTTCTATTGTATAGCACACCCACATTTTAACCCCAAACAGGACTTCATAGGGAGTACGACCACTCAAGGATCTTCTAGGCACATTGTTTAAGGCTCTTTGGACCCAACACAGGTGGCGGACCCAACTGCGACTTGAACCTAAGACTCTAGCTGTTAAAGACTGCTTTAAGTCATGGTTGGAAGATAGGGTGAGGAATAATGCAGTCACACCCAATTTTCCCATGGTGTCTCTGTAAGCACAAGAGGTGAACACTAGACCCTGGCCCAAATGGAATGTGGCTACTGCATGTGTGCCAATAAAGACTTGTGTTGTAATGTACCTTTTTACTTAATGCACTCTCCCTACAGAGGTTCTCTCCCTGCTGCTCAGCCAGTGATGAGGTCAGATGGAATGTTGATTGTGTTTGGATTGGAAGGGTGAGTCAGTTGGTGTGGATGGGCTCAGCAGTGGAGAGCCTGCTCCTGGTGGGGCACTTTAATGGATCTAACTATATCTAGTCACCTGTAACTATGTAGAGATCTTAAGATTAAAGTATTTGTGGTTTTTATCTTCTCTGTTTCTTTTGAATGTTTGATTATTAAGGGGGGGATGTGTTGTATTGTGCTTATTGCCAATGCAGTCTCTCCACTGTGGTTCTCTGCCTGTCTGCTCAGCCTGTGGTGAGGTCACTTGGAATGTTGGGGTTGGTTTGTAAGTATCAGAGAATCAGTTGGTGTGATGGGCTGAGCAGAGAGGACCTTGCTCCTGGTGGGGCATTTCCAGGTATTACTATGGATCTATGTAACTGAGTACCTGTAAGATTACCATAAGAATAAATCTACTTATACCTACTACAAGACATGCCTGTGCCTCCTACTTCGTTTTAACAACTTGTAAGTCTTTTATAACAGTTTGAGCGTCAGCCGATCACTATGGTCATACCCAGGGGAATAAAGAACAGAAATCCACTGCCAACATTATGTATTTGTAAGACCCATCTTAGAGGTCGATTACGATGACGGACGGAAGGACGACCGCCGGCCTGTAGTATGCGGAAACTGCTTTTAACAGACCGCAAGCCGCGGATAGTCCGGCCGCCATAATAGGATGGGAAGCACTGCCAAATTTCCATACGCTGCGGAAATGTGTGTACCGCCGCGGAAACGCACCCGACCCCGCGGCGGACGTAACCAATCCAGAGACACCGCCGTACGGAATGACATATCTACCGTCCTCACAATCACCATGGCGGAAAACACACAGTAAATAGCTGCGGAAAAACTACCTGCCCGAACACAGCGGAACCACCACAGCTGAGAGGCAAAACATTGCAGAGAGACCCACCACAGGCAGACCACCGTCATGGACCCACCCCTACACGCATTCCCGGTACTCTTCGTGCTCCACCACCAGCAAGTCATTGACTGTCGCCGACGACAATGCAGGTACGCAAACACACAACACACACACCACGCATGTGTCGAAGCCCCTGCCCACAACAGAACCCCAGGTCTGGACAGGAACACACATACATACACCCCCAGCAAAACCTCCTGGCTACAACTGACCCCACGCACCCTGAACACGCACCACGAACAAACAGCCACACCACGGACAACGCAACGTAGCGGATAAGACGACAGAAATCATACCCACAATCAACTAGGCAGGCAGGCAGGAATGGCTAGACCACACAGCTCCCAGGCTCACATACACACACCAACACAAAAAGGCATAGCACACATAAGGAGACATGCTGGCCCACCCTCAGGCCAACATCACACCTACCCCACTAACAGACAGGGGCCCATTCACCACACACCACAAAAATCAACCCTGCTGCACACACATCAAGAACCAACACACACACGATGAGCCCTGACATGTTGACTGTCAAAGTCAAGACTGAACAGCCTCTTGGGTAGCCACAAATCATGACTGTGACACCTGCACCATATGAAAAACATCCACATAACCTGCAGTGTATGGGAAGCCACTGTTGTCCCAAAATAAGCCTCAGAGTGCCTCCCCCACCCTTGCACAGTCCACAGCCATATTGTAATGACTGTCACCCCTGCCAAACGAAAGTAAACAGTGCTGGTCAATGGTCATGTTAAAGTGGCAGACACAGCATGTACGACAGCAGCAATATATCAACAATGCAAGGAGAAAACCAGTAATGACACAGATAAACCACAACACAGGATTAACTTGCTTTATTGCACAGCACAGAGGTTGACTTTGTGAGTAGGCAGGAGCATGAACACTGAATAGAACAGAGCAGGTCCATCTGAGGCAGCACATGAGAGGGGCAAAGAGCATCAACAGTCCATGGTACAGAACAGAGCAGGTCCATCTGAGGCAGCACATGAAAGGGCACAATGCAGCATCCTAACAGCAACAGGGCAGTGTTCACAACAGAGCAGGTACATCTGAGGCAGCACATCAGAGGGCACAATGCAGCATCCTAACAGCAACAGGGCAGTGTTCACAACAGAGCAGGTACATCTGAGGCAGCACATGAGAGGGCACTATGCTGAATCCTAACAGCAACAGGGCAGTGTTGACAACAGAGCAGGTCCATCTGAGGCAGCACATGAGAGGGCACAATGCAGCATCCTAACAGCAACAGGGCAGTGTTCACAACAGAGCAGGTCCACCTGAGGAAGCACATGAGAGGGCACAATGCAGCATCCTAACAGCATCAGGGCAGTGTTCACAACAGAGCAGGTACATCTGAGGCAGCACATGAGAGGGCACAATGCAGCATCCTAACAGCAACAGGGCAGTCTTCACAACAAAGCAGGTCCATCTGAGGCAGCACATGAACGTGTGTCATGTGGACAGTCCCATGGACAATAATAATGCAAGGGTGGTTACAATGGACGTTCCAGACATCAAGTACAATGAGATTTTAGTGATGGTAACTGCACCTTACAGCACAGAATCAGGTGGACTGTGGGACCTCGTAGTTTTGGACACAGTAGCAGTATCTGATACAGTAGTGTGAGACACAGCCACAGCTCTAGTGACTGACACATGAGCCATAGACCCAGACACACTGGCAGAACCGGATACGGGAGTGTGAGACACAGCCACAGCTCTAGTGACTGACACATGAGCCATAGACCCAGACACACTGGCAGAACCGGATACGGGAGTGTGAGACACAGCCACAGCTCTAGTGACTGACACATGAGCCATAGACCCAGACATACTGTCAGGACCGGATACAGGAGTGTGAGACAGCCACAGCTCTAGTGACTGACACATGAGCCATAGACCCAGACACACTGGCAGGATCGAATACAGGAGTGTGAGACACAGCCACAGCTCTAGTGACTGACACATGAGCCATAGACCCAGATACACTGCCAGGACATGTCCCTGGACAGTGACCAACAAATACCATGCCAGCATCTGAGACATGAGAGTGGCCGACACACACAGTGGCAGTATCTGAAACAGGAGAGGGCACAACTGACACAGTGCTACTACATGAGGCATGACAGCGAACAACAGACACAGTGCCACTACCTGACACATGAGAGTGAACTGCAGCTGACCCACTAGGATCACTGAAATGATGAGCCACAGGGCTGTATGGGCCAGGAGGCAGGGTGGCTCTGGGAGCTGGGGACAGCTGTACTGGAGCGACATTGGGGTGGTCAGGTGTCACTGGTGTGTCTTTCCGTTTCTTTGGGATATGCAAGGGCACCGTGGACATGACTGGACTGGTAAGTGGTGCGGGCTCATATGAAACATCACCCATCAAAGGTCGATCATGTGCTGGTGGGGGTCTGCTCTCTGGGGATGTGCTGGACCCTGCTTGATGCTTGCTTTGGCCCTGCCTTCTGCCCTCTGCATCATGTGTAAATGGGGGATGCAACAACAGTGTACTCCTTCCTCTGCTTCACCGGGGAGTGGATGGGAGTAGAGGTATGGGGCGACTCCACCTCTGACACATGTGGTTTATGTTCCTTCACTAACACCAGCTTCAGGGGACGCAGGGGTGATAGCTGCCTGTCCTTGGTGGATGTCCTGTCCATGGGAGAAGCCTTGTCCCTGGGATCTGCCTGCTTCCTGGGAGGTGACTTGTCCGTGGTAGTGTCCCTGTCCTTGGGAGGTGCCCTGTCCTTGGGAGGTGCCCTGTCCTTGGGAGGTGCCCTGTCCTTGGGAATGTCCCTGTCCTTGGGAGTGTCCCTGTCCTTGGGAGGTGCTCTGTCCTTTGCAGTGGCCCTGTCCTTGGGAGTGTCCCTGTCCTTGGGAGTGTCCCTGTCCTTGGGAGGTGCCCTGTCCTTTGCAGTGTCCCTGTCCTTTGCAGTGTCCCTGTCCTTTGCAATGTCCCTGTCCTTGGGAGTGTCCCTGTCCTTGGGAGTGTCCCTGTCCTTGGGAGGTGCCCTGTCCTTGGGAGGTGCCCTGTCCTTTGCAGTGTCCCTGTCCTCGGGAGGTGCCCTGTCCTTGGGAGGTGCCCTGTCGTTTGTAGTGTTCCTGTCCTTGGGGGGTGCCCTGTCCTTAGTAGTGTCCCTGTCCTTGGGAGGTGCCCTGTCCTTGGGAGCTGCCCTGTCCTTTGTAGTGTCCCTGTGCTTGGGAGGTGCCCTGTCCTTGGGAGTGTCCCTGTCCTAGGGAGGTGCCCTGTCCTTGGGAGGTGCCCTGTCCTTTGTAGTGTCCCTGTCCTTGGGAGGTGCCCTGTCCTTAGTAGCGCCCCTGTCCTTGGGAGGTGCCCTGTCCTTGGGAGGTGCCCTGTCCTTGGGAGGTACCCTGTCCTTTGTAGTGTCCCTGTCCTTGGGAGGTGCCCTGTCCTTGGTGTGTGCCTTGTCCATGAGATGTGACTTTGCCTTGGGAGTACTTTTTGAGGGGTATGCCTGTGTGCCCTGTGAATATGTGTCTCCCAACACCCCTTGAGGATCCTGTGTGTCAACTCCAGGGTAGCTGATGTCGTGTTCTGTGAAAGATTTCCCTTTCCTAGGGGATGGTGTCTGTGGCCTCCGTTGCCTGCATTGCTGCCTGTGCCTGCTTCTAGTGCAATACCAAGAAAATTAGGCCTGTTCAGAAATGTCACTATCCCCTGAGACATTAAGTGGTGTGGATGGGGGAACTGAAGTAGAACCTTGTCCATGTGACTGTTGAATGGCTGCAGACACTGTGTTGGATAAGGACTGTACTGTTCTGTGGAGACCAGCAACATCACAATGCATCCCCTCCATGAATGCTACCACCTGCCCCAACTTCCTATTGTGGTCCAGGAATGCATTAATCATGTTTGCCTGCCCTACACACAGCTGGCGCAGCAGATCAACCGCCTCAGCACTAAGGGCAGTTTGTGTCACAGGGGCAGGAGCAGCGGTGCCTGCACAAAAGGCCACTCTGCTCCCCCTACTCTGGCGAGCACGAGCAGTACTTGTTGCAGTTGGTGGCAGTGTGGGCCCAGTGTGCTGTGTACCGATTGAAGGTGTAGATTGTCCACTCCCTGTGTCTTACAACAGTGCTGACTCACCACCGCTGTCGGAAGATGAGGACAATGGGGTCTCCACATGTGAGTTCTCAGGGATAGTTCTGTCCCCCTCTCCGGGGCTGTTCTCTTCAGTCTTAGTTTGCTTGTGTGTGATCTCAGATCCAGATGCATTGCCACCAATAAGCTCCGTCGTATGTGGGTCAGTGCCCTCGTCCAAAGCTGAAAGAGAGAGAAAAGAGGTATACCTAAGTACCACACCCACGTACTGCAAATTACTAAATAAAAACATCCTTCCCTGCTGACCAACATGCATCACCCATCCTGCACATGAACCACCCCTACCAGACATCCTCATGTCAGAGAATTAGTGGGCCCTGTGACACATTTACATGAAACAAACATGGCAAGTGCATGCAGCCCACCACACATGTGATGGCATGGGACCACAGACCTGAACGGCATGTCCTGGGCCCATGCACTACAATGCAACTGGTATGTGCAGCTGGCTGACATGGATGCTAACTCACTCTGCTAATGCCACCAACATGCAATAACAGCACACCATATACACCACGGATGTCACTACTGTGTCTGACCAGCAATACATGCATGCAATCCCAAGTCACAGACCCATTCAGTGTGCTTACCGCTAGTTTGCTGCTGCTCCCCTCTCAACCGTGCAGACAGGTCAGGATGGGTCACATCCATGATGCGTAGCATCAGAGGGGTCATGGTACATCGTTGAAGACGGCCTGATCCTGGAATCAGCCCCAGTGTAGTGTCCGCCACATTCTTGCTGAGCCTGGAGATATCGTCCCACCGCTTGTGGCAGTGTGTGTGTCGCCTGTTGCACACCCCCACTGCCCATACATCACGTGCTATGGCCCTTCACACGGCCTTGCGATGGTGCAGCTTGACCTACCATAATGGGAGACAAGAGGGGGCAAGTCAGTGAACAGTTGGCCGTTCACACAGATAGAAGTTACAGGTATCTGTCTGCAGCCATGCACAGTACAACGTATGGGACGGACAGGTCGATATGGCATTATTGCATCATGCAAAGCAGGTGAGGTACACACCCACAAGATATATGTGATCAGTTGTGACAGCCGCAAAACTACACATGTCATGTTTGTCACTCCTCAAAGTTAACAATTTGCAGTATAGAGGTCAATCAGTCAGTGACAGAACCAGGAACACATCACAACGTGCCTGGGCTGCTGGGGCATATCCACACTGACTCCCACAGAACACCTCCCAGATTGCAGAGGCCAGGAGTCAGGGACCACCTCATGCACACCAACATGTTCCCCACTGCACTTACCACCTGTCCTGGGACACCGTAGAGCCGTTCATAGTGGCGGAGCACACCGTCCACAAGGACCTCCAGCTCCTCTGCACTGAATGGACGGGACCGGATCTGTTCAACTCTCGCCATGGCAAGGTCCAGGACACTAGCACAACAGCAGCAGTTGGTGGAGTGGACAGCAGCAGCAGGTCGAGGTGATGGGTGCAAGCAGCAGTTGGTGGAGTGGTCAGCAGCAGCAGGTCGAGGTGATGGGTGCAAGCAGCAGTTGGTGGAGTGGTCAGCAGCAGCAGGTCGAGGTGATGGGTGCAGGCAGCAGTTGGTGGAGTGGGCAGCAGCAGCAGGTCGAGGTGATGGGTGCAGGCAGCAGTTGGTGGAGTGGGCAGCAGCAGCAGGTCAAGGTGATGGGTGCAGGCAGCAGTTGGTGGAGTGGGCATCAGCAGCAGGTCGAGGTGATTGGTACAGGCAGCAGTGGCTGGAGCAGTGGATGTGTGGTGCTCAAACTCACATATTTATAGGGCCCTGAGCTGATTTCAGTGGCACACGTCAGCAGCAATTGGTGTTCCCGGGCTGCCTCATTCAAAATGAGCCAATGACTGGCCCCGCTGTGGCGGTGTACGGCTTCCGCTTTCTTAGAAATCGCTTACGCGTACCGCGGTACCTCTTTCCATTGGCTGCATGTGCAAGGACCATCACGGTCACACACCGCCAACCGCATGTGCGCGCTACCACGATGGTGCATCATTTGAAAATCAACACTCACTGGCATCGAAATGGCGGAACACGCATTCCACGGGGGCGGGGCAGGCTAACAGATACATTTGACTGTGCAAGTGGAAATGGCAGTTGGTATTCCCCCATTCAGTCACATAGCTGCACCCACTGCAGGGTCCGTGCGGCTACCTACCGCCGGGTTAGTGCGGTTACCTACCACCGGGTCCAGGCAGTTACCTGCCGCCGGGTCTGGCCGGTTACCTACCGCAGGGTCCGGGCGGTGGGTGCCAATATGTGTATTGATGTCACCGTGGCATGGATGGCCATGCCGGTTACCTACCGCAGGGTCCGAGACATCCATTCCATTCTGGTCAGGGTACTGACTTATCCTCTGGTTTAATCGTCCATCAAACACCACCTTTAGTAATGGTAATGAGTAATGGGCATTCAGAGCAAATAGTATTTGATTTAATTGATGCTCCCAATTTTGGCGCTATCCTGGGTATCCCCTGGTTACAAGTACACAATCCTTGGATAAATTGGTCCACTAGAGAAGTGGTCCTGCACTCTCAATATTGTCGTCTGCCTTGTTACCAAGAGGCAAGAGAAGAGATTCACCCTTTATAATGTGCCTTACACAACATAGCTGTGACCGAAAGTGTTCCGAAGGAATATATTGAGTTTCAAGCAGTGTTCAATGAAATCGAAGCTACCAAATTACCCCCTCATCGCAGTTACGACTGCCGCATCGATTTAATACCTGGAGCAGAGTTGCCTAGCAGTAGAATCTATGCTCTTACGCCTTCTGAGACCAAGTACCTAAGAGAATATCTTGATGACATGTTAAACAAGGGGTTTATCCGTCATTCTACGTCCCCAGCCTCATCTCCTCTCTTTTTTATAGACAAAAGAGAAGGGGGTCTGAGAGCCTGCCTGGACTACAGAGCACTCAACAAAGTTACGATAAAAAATAAATATCCTCTTCCCCTCATCCCTGTACTTCTCGACCAACTAAGAGGAGCAAAGATCTTCACTAAAATAGACCTTAGGGGAGCTTACCATCTTATTAGAGTGAAACAGGGGGATGAGTGGAAAACAGCCTTCAGAACAAAATTCGGTCTTTTTGAGTACTGTGTAATGCCTTTTGGCCTCTGTAATGCCCCTGCGGCTTTTCAATATTTCAACAATGATATACTTAGAGAATACCTGGACATCTTTGTCATAGTATATATTGATGACATACTCATTTTTTCCCAGAACGAACATGACCATGTTGAACACGTAAAAAAGATTCTGAGAAAATTACAGGAAAACCAATCGTATGCTAAATTGGACAAAACCACCTTCCATACGAAAGAAATCGACTTTTTGGGGTTTATCATCAACCCAGAAGGTATAGTCATGGATCCCCAAAAGATTCAAGCCTTATTAAAATGGCTGAGTCCTTCTTCTGTTAAGGAAGTCCAATCCTTCTTGGGCTTCGCCAATTTCTATCGGCGTTTTATTGATCATTTTTCGGACTCGGTGGCATCCATAACAAGGTTGTTACGGAAGGGAGTCCCCTTTCATTGGTCCGATGACGCGGAACAAGCATTCCAGAATCTAAAAACTAGGTTCACCTCTGCGCCTGTTATTAAACACGCAGACAACACTCAACCATTTTTTGTGGAAGCGGATGCTTCTCAGTATGCAGTAGGGGGAGTGTTGTCGCAAAGAGACATAAATACTGGACAACTACACCCCATTGCTTACTATTCCAAAACCTTGCTACCTGCTGAGCAAAACGATACCATTGGAGAACGAGAACTATTGGCTATTAAATTAGCCTTTCAGGAATGGAGACATCATTTATTAGGCTCCCCCCCATACTGTTACCATCTACTCGGATCATAAAAACCTCCAGTTTTTCAGAACAGCTAGAGCCCTTACTTCTAGACAAATGAGATGGGTGTCTTTCTTTAGCGAGTACGATTTTGTCATCACTTATCGTCCAGGACCCCAGCAAGGCAAAGCAGATGCACTATCACGTTTGGGCCACACCATAGAAAAGACTGGGGATTGCTCTCTTCCGATCATACCAGTACATAAAATCATTGGTGTAGGAGACACAAATAGATCCTTCCTGGAAGAATTAAAAGCCTTATATGGCACCATTCCTCTGGTACAATGGGAAAAAGACAAAGCCAACACTATTGTGGATGATTTGTATTACCATGAATCAAAGTTGTTCATACCCACTCATGCTTTACAGAAACAAATAATAGAATGGTGTCATGGCAGCGTGCTCGCTGGTCACCCAGGAAGTGTGAAGACTCAGAATCTATGTAACAGATGGTTTTGGTGGGAGAACATGTCTCAAGATATCCAGTCGTTTGTAAAGGCCTGTTCTACTTGCGCTAGACAAAAGGCTTCTCATTGTGCTCCCACAGGATTATTAAAAACCATAGCTGTTCCTTCTTCACCCTCGCATACACTTAGCATGGACTTTATTACTGAGTTACCCAGATGTCAAGGTTACAACACCATATATGTAGTGGTTGATATGTTATCCAAAATGGCTCACTTCATTCCTCTAAAAAAGATTCCTTCAGCCAAAGAATTAACGCAGGTGTTCATAGAGCAAGTTGTACGTCTCCATGGTTTGCCTTCTGTGATCATCTCAGACAGAGGCCCCCAATTTGTCTCCAAATTTTGGCAAGGGGTATGTTCAACGCTAGCCATTGATCATAGATTATCAACAGCATACCACCCACAAACAGATGGACAGACTGAGAGAACCAACCAAACTCTCGAACAGTATCTCCGCTGTTTGCTTACCACTCTCTCTTCTACTTGGGTTCAAGCTCTGCCCTTAGCGGAATTTGCTTATAATAATTCACAACATTCTGCTACAGGTGTGTCTCCTTTTTATTTTAATTATGCTCAACACCCTAGAATGCGTCCCTTAGTCCTGGATCAAACACCAGCCATAGTCCCAGCACTAGAAGAACAACATAAGCAAATCAAAGAGTTGTGGGAAGCCGCAAAAGGTGAATTGCATAAAACCAAAGAAGCCATGAAACAACAGGCAGACAAACATAGGAGAAAAGAACCCACTTATACTGTAGGAGAGAAAGTCTGGCTTTCCACTAAGAACCTTAGAATGGAAGGGTCAAGAAAATGTCATCCCCGATTCATAGGACCCTTTCCTATAGTGAAAGTTATTCCCCCAGTTACCTTGAAACTACAGTTACCTCCACAAACCAAGATACACCCCGTTTTCCATTGTTCACTGCTTAAAAAATACATACCCCCTGTAAACCCAGACACGCCTCCCCCTCCACTAACAATTCAGGGAGAAGAAGAATATGAAGTCCAGAAAATGTTGAACTCCTGTAGAGTCAGGGGTAAACTACAATATCTAGTGGATTGGGTAGGCTATCCACCTGAGGATAGATCCTGGGAACCAGCGGAACATATCCATGCTGCTAGACTAATACGAGAATTTCACACATTACATCCCACTAAACCTCGACCTCTGAATAGGCCATTGGGGAGGGGTACTGTTAGGGGTTAGAGCAGCTACGAGGATTAGACATTGACATGTGTTTAAATAGCCACCCGTGTCTCTTTTCCCTCACTCCCCCATAGAATAACAGAGACTGCTCTTTAGAGATGATCCCTTATTCACGTAAAGGGATGCTCTACCGTGAAGCAGACGCTTGGCTTACTGCCGTGACCGCGCCCCCTTTCCAGTTCCTGTTTGTTGCTAATCGCCATCACTCCTAGCGGGGCGCTCGCTTGCTGTTTCCAACCCGTCTTCCCCGCTCTCCGAAGATTGCTTTCGGGGAGATTGCCGAGACATCTTTATCGGCGCGGACTTCCCCGCCTACCTCATCTTCACGCCCTCGGTTAACACGGAAACCGGGTCCCTATTTCCTTGCGCACCGCTCAGTGCAAGTCTCGGCTTGGAAGCCGAAGTTTGTTTTCTCTGCTTTTGATATACTTTACCTTCCGTACCGGTCGGTGCACGTTTAGGCTTGAAAGCCGAGTTTGTTTTTCCCCGCAATTGGCGTGTTGTGCCTGAAGGCACTACTTGTGTACGGCTCGTAGAGTCGACTTCCCCATTTCATTTCTTTGTCCCTTTGTGAGAGAGTGTTGCTCCGCCTGGCGCTTGGTCCTGGGCCGGGCTTCGCCTCTCTTGAGAGAGTAGATGCTCCGCTCTTCGGTGCCCCAGAAGAGACGGCCATTGCTCCTCAAATCCCTACGTTAAAACCCTTGAGTTTTTTCTTTGGCACTTTCTTTTTGGTCTGTATGGTTGTATGTCGTGTGAGTGCGATATTGATTAGCTCTTTCCAGTCCCTCAGGACTCCTATCTTCTCGAGTCCAGTATATTACCCACACTACTCTTAAAAGACATTTCGAGACCTACCTGGGGTAAGTGTAATGCTATGCTAATCACATGTCAATGTACTGCTAGGTAAAGTGTATAGAACAGTGTATTGGTATATTCCTATTGTTTCCTTACAGCATCTTGAGACCAGACTGACCTGTTACCCTCCTGCACTTCCACCCCACGTATGGGGAGAGTGGTGGACACTCCTTGGATTTTTCCCCCATACTTTTAGAGAACAGCCCATAGGAGTGTTTGGTAATCATCAATCCTGTGGTTGTTTTTTAGAGGTTAAGGGGATTTCTCTTCACTCCTGTGGACTCTTGGGCGTCTGGTTATCGATCCCTGACATCGGCAATAAGGCAGAATCCAAAGTATTCTTCGAATAACCATACAACCTACAGTGGGAAGGACCTCTCCCAATGGCAAGAAATCCTAAGCTGTGAAAACCCGGATAACTCAGTCAATCAAAACAACTCGCCGACCACAGACAAAAGTACTAAAAGTCAAGCGAATAGCTCTAAATCGGAAGTGTTGCCAACCGAGGACGGGGTAAACACGCAAAGCCTTGGGAGTGACGGCCCCACCAATTTAACTTATCTGGGCTTACAGGAGTGGGCCGACCTAGTCGCCTCAAACATTCCGTCAACTCGTGCCAAAACCTACCTACCCAAAGAAGAATCGATTAAAAAAAATTCAGCTAACTGAAAGGGTCCCTGATTGCGAGGTCATTCCCACAAGCTCAATCACTTTACCAAATTCCTCACTCTCGTCAACACCTAACAAACTGACAACTCAAAACAGCCTTTCACCCGGGACTCATGCTACGGACGTGGCAAACACGTGGGACATCTTGCTAAACACCATGCAACGAACCGTCGACACTCTTCATTTCCAATCCAACAAAATGGACCTGCAGCTAACTTTGCTTAACACCTTGGCTGTCATTGTTGGAGAATAGACGAGAAACTTGGTCAACTAAACTCATTAATTAGCAGAGCCCAGCAAGAGGTAACACTGGCATGCAGCTGCGGTCATATCATCAATAAATTGTCAGCTCTCCCTGAAATAGTAACATTGCTGATAGAAAGGCTGCCAAAAGGGCCTAAATTCAGGCACCAGGACAAGACCACCAACGACACATCCTTCCTCGCATCATCAAAAAGAGGTTCCATCTCAGCCAGCACTGAAGACAAGGGCACACCAACGCCATCAGATGGAAGCCAGGAGTCGCGAGCAGGCCATGGGACAACAAACTCTCTTCCACCGTTTAAGAGCAATACGCCAGAGCTGAATGCGAAAGGGCGGCGGCAGCAAAAGAGAAAAGGTCGGAACAAACTTACAACCACAAGTATGCCAGAAGTTTACCCATTGTTCCAAGTGGGAAACAGACAGGGGCAGCAAGACTCTGACTTGAGAATAGGAGCGGATGTAAACAAAGAGCAAAGCGCAACGAGGCATAGTTCCCCCTCAAATGAGGAAGATGTAGCTCCTCCCATAGGGGCACCAATAAAGGAGGTATCAACGGCTCTGCCCGGCAGTGACACCAGGAACCATCACACAAAGGAAGACAGGGGCCCGGATAAGGAAAACGACGCCAGCCCCTTCAAAGTGCTGTCAACACTGGGAACAAGGGGGGCACCGTCAAACAACAACTCGGCCTCGGTACAAGGAGGATCTAATATCATCAACTGTAAGGGAGCAAGAGCTTACGATCAGAGGGCAAACGGGCTCCCGTGCCCCCAAATCCAGCTATATTCCACTGTAGCGAGAGTCACCACAGTTCCATCTGCTTCCACTTTTAAGAATCTTTCTCCAGTTGGCACCCGTACAGGAAGAGCTTCGCAGTCCGATAATAATGACTTAAGGAACCAAACCCATATCCACCAGTCAACAGCCCAATCGAATGACCCAAACAGGACCGCTACTAGTATTCTTTTCACTCCTGAGTATGAATCAAAGGCCCCATTTATTATCTGACTAGAGGCAATCTACTACGGCTGTTTAGCAGCATTCCAGCATTAAACAACATATCCTCAGCTGACCTTCTTTCCATAGAATTCATAAAACCTGAAAGGCCGCATGACAACGAAGCCACAAAAGCAACATGGGCTTCGCCCGTAATCACAAACAAAATCTTAAAAGAGCGAAATCTCCTTAAAACATGGGGATCCAATCTGCAGTGTACCATAACGTAGGATACCTGTTGCCCCTGCTTGAGAGGGATCACTGACATAATATCGAGGGACAGAATATCGACCATCAAGAATATCGTTGAAAAAATATCGACAGACAAAATATCGAGTTTCTATCTACAAACAAGTAAGTACAAAAATATTGAGTTAAAAATATCGTTTACTAAAATATAGTTTTTAAAACTATCGACTTTACTAAAAACAATGTTAAATTAAATTAATATTAAAAATTAATTACTAACATATACTTAAAAATACTTAAATTAACTTATAATAATTAAATAATTAATGAAAGTTAAAAAAACATTTTTTAATTCATATTTGTTAAAACATTTATATATAGTAACAAAATATAATTAAATAATTAATATTATTAACGTACAATAACAAAAGTGTAAAAATTACTATTCCCACTCCAAAGAGTGCAAGCGTAGGGAAAGCGTTGGATAGCGTAGGGGTTAAAATTACTATTCCGACTCCAGTGGGTGCAACAGTAGGGAAAGTGTTGGATAGCGTAGGGGTTAAAATTACTATTCCCACTCCAAAGAGTGCAACAGTAGGGAAAGCATTGGATAGCGTAGGGGTCAAAATTACTATTCCCACTCCAGTGGGTGCAACAGTAGGGAAAGCATTGGATAGCGTAGGGGTTAAAATTACTATTCCCACTACAAAGAGTGCAACAGTAGGGAAAGCGTTGGATAGCGTAGGGGTTAAAATGACTATTCCCACTCCAAAGAGTGCAACAGTAGGGAAAGCGTTGGATAGCGTAGGGGTTAAAATTACTATTCCCACTCCAGTGGGTGCAACAGTAGGGAAAACGTTGGATAGCGTAGGGGTTAAAATTACTATTCCCACTCCAAAGAGTGCAACAGTAGGGAAAGCTTTGGATAGCGTAAGGGTTAAAATTACTATTCCCACTCCAGAGAATACAACATTAGGGAAAGTAAATACTTCATATATTATTTAAAAATTAAAAAATGAATATCTATTAATAATTAATTAAAAATAATTTAACAAATGTATATAATATAATAATTAATATATTAAAATTACTAATTAACAATAATTATTTCAATTGATCACCTATTAATACAAATTAATTAAAAATTAACAATTAATTATTTAATAATTAAAAATTATTTAACAAATATTTCCAATTAAATAAATTTAAATAAATTTAATTATTTAATTAATTATTAATAAATTACTTCCCACCCTATTCCCCTATAAACCCACAACCCGCTACAGAAAATAAATTATTAAAATTAACATATTTAACAATTAATCAATTAAATTAAATTAATTGGCAAATAACATTTTTATAATTACCCATAAATATTTAATTAATAATAAATTCTAAATAAATACCAATAAATATTTTTACATATTTAATTAATTATAATTGGGGGCGTGGCTTACGCGCCGAAGCGAGATGGCGGCTTTCCCGTGAGCTCTGGAGAGCTACGAACTCCCGAGGTGATTTTGGACGGCTTTCTTTGTATTTGAGGCTGGAATTACGTGTGTTTATGCGGCGGAACCTCTACGGCGATGTTTGCTTCCAAGGTTGAGGCTCCAAACGTTGTTTCTGCGGTCCTGCGAGCCCTGCCTCCTACGCTGATGTCGGGACGCGGGCGGCCGCCATTTTGAGCTGCCGCGAACGCGTCTCTCCTCAAAAAATTACCGTTGCCTCAAGTTGCGCCCATATCTGGTATTGCTTTATGCTTCACCTTATTGGCAACCCTGCATAAGGTATGGCATACTTTAGCTACTGGCTCCTCCCTATATGACTGATTTTTTCTAAATATGGATTTTCCACCTGCATGAGTGACGACCGCCATGTCCCAAATTGTGTTGCAAGGGAGTATTGGGTTCATATTTCTTTCAACCGCCGCAATGTGGTTCTTCAAAATTAGTTCCTGCCCCTCAGTTTTTTCCTGAACGCTTTGCGGTTACTATGTTTTCATCATTTCTTGTGGATTTCTTCACCCTGTCAGTTTGCGGAGTCTGACTGCATTATATTTTCTCATTACACTTGTATGAGGTTAACTTTGAGGTTCTGAAGTAGGGTATCTGAGTCATTTTACCCTTCATTTTTGAAGTTTTTCTTCACGCTTGGTGACTTTTTTTGGACTACCTCTTCACAATCAATATCCTTTTTACTCATTTTCTTCTGTGTTCTTGGTGTGCTCCTATCTTGGAATAATGACGCATGTAACGGGCAGCTTAAAGTCGTCGAACACAGGAACCATACCCAAGCGCCTTAAGAATGATCCCCCCTCTCCGATTCGCACCTCCCAGAATCCTATTCTGGACTCCATCTTAGAGGAGGTTCGAGGTCTACAACCCTTTATGTCTGCTACCAATGAGAAACTCAAGCAGATTGAAGAGAGGTGGGTTGTTATGGAAGGCAAGGTCTTGAATCTGGAACAACGTGTTAGTGATATTCAGGATGTCTCTACTAAGATACCCCTCCTGGAAAAGGAAATACAACAGCTCAAACTGCACACAGAGGACCTTGAAAATCGCAATCGTAGAAACAACCTACGTATTTACGGAGTTCCGGAGAATCTTGAGGGGTCTGATATGGTGTCTTTCATTCGTCGCCTCCTGCATGAGCTATTAGACCTTCAACCAAATGCTCATCCACTAAACATCCAGCGTGCTCATCGTCTTGGTCGTCCTACATCTAATACCTCAAAACCTCGGTGTGTCATCCTTCTTTTCCTCGATTTCACTGAATTAATGACTGTTCTAAAAGCAGCCAGGCTCAAATGTCGCCTTGTGTGGTCGGGTCATAACATCTATATCTCTCAAGACCTGTCAAATGCAACCAATGCTCGACGCAAGGAATTCTTGAATCTCCGCCCTCAGATGAGACAGTTAAACATTCAATATGGAATTCTACACCCTTGCCTCTGTAAAATCACTCATAATGGTCATACTCGCACCTTTGATGATCCTCAGAAGCTGCACGAATATATGCAATTTGCTTCTACTCCTACAATGGATGTTACCACCTGATGCCCTCTATAGGCATCTTTTGTTTTCTCCTTTTTTGCCAGCTCTCTGTTGTATTGTTCTACTGTTCCTAGCCTCAACATGTTCTCCTTCATTCTGTCGTGCCGTCCCTGGCTTTTCTCTAATTCTCTCCTGACGCTCTTAGGGGTGTTGCTTCTCCTTCGGCGTCTCCTCGCTCCAGATGTCTTGGTGTTTTCTTTCTTCTCAGATCTGGCATTCGTGCCTTGATCTGTCCACTTTTTCCTCGTCCTTCTACTATCTCTTTTCTTTCCTCCTTCTAGTATCTCTTTTCTTGTTCTACCAGTATGTATTTTTGTTCAACATCTCTATCTCTTCCCTTTCTTTTTTGATTGTTCTATTCCTTGATTTTTGCTTTCTGTTCCTTGTTAGTTCGTATTTGGCACTTTTTGGCATGTTTTTTCGAATTAGTGTACTTTTCTCGAATGCTATTTTTCTCTCTAATGTTTGTGTTTCTTATTTCTTTTATTTTAGTCAACCCCCTGCAGTGTGTTCGCCCCGGATGTTCACCCCCCTCCTCACCTCCCATCATGTGTAATTTTGTCTCGTGGAACGTTCGTGGTCTGGGTCACCCCGTCAAGCGTCAAAAGGTATTGTCACATTTATCTAAGCTTAATTCACAGGTTGCCTTTCTTCAAGAGACCCACTGTACAGATTCTGAATCTTCCAAACTCAAGAGACAATGGGTGGGCCAAGTAGTTTATTCTCCTGCTGTTAACAACAAGGGAGGTGTTGCAATTTTATTTCACAAAGGTTTATGTGCCCAAATTCTCTCTTCCAAAGCTGATACTGAAGGTCGCTGGGTTCTGGCTAAGGTTGTTATCCAAAACAAAACGCTGGTTTTTCTTAACATCTATGGCCCTACTCGCCCTTCTCCTGAATTTTGGAATGAGGTTAAAGTTCTCATTTCCTCTATTGACTGTCCCAATATTGTTATTTCTGGTGATTTTAACCAATGGTTGGATCCCTTTTCTGATAGGCTCTCTTCTACTAAATTCCGTCCTGACAAAACCCATAAATGTTTCCAATCTGCCATATCCTTCCGTCCCTTATATGATGTGTGGAAAACGTGTAATCCTGATACTTTGGAATACACGTTTTATTCCAATGTGCATCATACTAGATATAGGATTGATTATATTTTAGTCAGCAAATCTCTCCTCCCCACATTGCATACATCTGAAATTGGTTCTATTTTTATCTCTGACCATGCCCCCGTCTTTGCAACCCTTGATCTTACTCTTACCTCTTCCAAATTCAGCCGTTGGAAATTCAACACCTTCCTTCTGTCAGATGCTGCCTTTATAAAGGAGGTTCAGAAGTTTATAGCTGAATTTTTTACTTTTAATGTTCCTACGGACACATCAGTTCCTAACAATTGGGATGCCTTCAAGGCTGCCTTGAGAGCTTTTACAATCTCGTATGTTTCCAAAAAGAAGAAACTTAATACATCTAAATACTCGGAACAACTTACCTCCATTAAGAAGCTGGAACATTTGTATTTCTCATCTAAAGACTCTGCTGCCCTTCATAATCTTATAAAAGCGAAATCCGATCTGAATAAAATAGCCACAACGGAAGCATGTAATACTTTATTGAAAATTAAGTCTAAGTTTCATGGAGGTCAGAATAAGGCTGGTAAAATGTTGGCAAACTACCTAAAAATCAAGTCTGAGCGTAAAGCTGTGGGCCCTATCCTGAATGACTCTACGAATTCATTAGTTACCTCTGACGAAGATATTGCAGAGGTCTTGCATACCTATTATCATAATCTTTATACTGATGATACTCACCCCACAGATCAAAATTTATCCTCTTTCTTTGGCAGTCTCCCCTCACCCCCTACACTCCCTGATGAATTTGCTCTATTAGTAAAGGATATCACATCTCAAGAAATTCTTCTGGCCATCAACTCCCTCAAAAAATCAAAGGCCCCTGGCCCAGATGGATTGCCAATTGAGTTTTATTCTGCCCTCCATACTATTTTTGTGCCTAAATTGCTACAATTGTTTACCTCTTTCATTGCTGATGCTAAGGCTTCTGGCTCTTTCTTGGATGCCCTCATCGTCATAATTCCCAAACCAGATAAGGACCATTCCCAATGTAAAAACTATCGCCCTATTTCCTTGATCAATTATGATTGTAAAATTTTTGCCAAAATCCTCGCATCCTGCCTTGACTCTATTATCCCACTCTTAGTTAAAACGGACCAAGTTGGTTTTGTTAAAGGCCGACTAGCTGCTGATAATGCCCGAAGGTTTGCTAATGTTATTTCCCATAGCAAAAACCTTAAAGCCCCTCTAGCTGCCTTATCCCTAGATGCGGAAAAGGCTTTCGACCGCATTAACTGGCATTTTATGTTTCGCACTTTGCATTGGTTTGGTTTTGGTCCCTCTTTTATTTCCTTGGTCAAACTCCTCTACTCAGCTCCCCGTGCCAGCATTTTTGTCAATAACCAATTTTCTAGATTCTTTCCATTAGGTAGAGGAACAAGACAAGGGTGTCCCTTATCCCCGTTACTTTTCATACTCTGCCTTGAGCCCTTTCTTGAGCGAATTCGTTATAATCCCCAGATAACTGGTTTTAAAATTTCCTCTGTTGAAACTAAATTGTCTGCTTATGCTGATGATATTTTAGTATACATTTCTAATCCTGTCACGTCCCTTCCCCCTTTTCTATACGAAGTCCTCCTTTACTCCTCAATCTCTGGGTATAAACTCAATTTATCTAAAACTGAAGTATTACCATTAAACTCTATTTGTTACCAATACATGTTTGCCTCTACTGACTTTGCATGGTGCCCCTCTAAAATTAAATACCTGGGCATTTGGTTCTCACCTTCCCTTAATGATACCCTCAAAGCCACATTCATGTCTCTTACTCAGAAAGTTCAATCTCTTCTTCAAAGTTGGTCCCCTTTATTCTTATCATGGTGGGGTAGACTGGACACCATCAAAATGATGATTACGCCCCATATATTATATACTGTATCAATGCTTCCCATGAAAATTCCAAACATTTATTTTACTCGCTTAAATTCCATTTGCTCCAAATTTTTGTGGAACAACAAGCACCCTCGCATTGCCTTACATAAGCTCATACGTCCTAAATCGGAAGGCGGGGTTCGCTTCCCTAATTTTAAACTCTATCACTCAGCCTTCCTCATTAAGCAATCCTTTTCTTTAGCTTTTGACTTTCATGACTCCCCGATTCCTCAATGGGTTACCTTTGAACGATCATTGTTACAAGGTTTTTCATTTCAACATACTGTCTTTATGTCCAACTGCTCGTTTTTATCGAAGCACACAGTTTTAAAATATTCACAAACTTTATTGCATGATATATTTGCTAAGGATTTATCTCCACTCCAATGTTTTTTGTCTTCTTGTGTCTGGTACAACAAATTTCTCAAATATAAGGGCAGGTCTTTCTATTACAAATACTGGAAAGAAAAGGACATTGTTTTTGTGCATCAGTTCTTCGCCAATAATGCCATTATTTCTTTTTCTGAGCTACAAGTTTTGTATAAGTTAACCTTGTCTTTTCTCAAGGAATATATGATTATTACTAATGCTATCACTTCATACTTATCAACCTTTCCTTCCTCTGTCACTCTACCAACATTCTCTCCCTCTTCCCCTCTTTATCCTATATTTTCCCTTCAACAACCCAAGGCTGCTCTTGTTTATAGAATATTGTCTTCGAATGTTGTGGAACGGCCTAAGTCAGCTACTGAACTTGCTTGGGAATCTGATTTGTCTGTATCTTTATCTGTTGATGAATGGGATGGTATATGAAGAAAATTGTTTAAGACTTCTGTTGCAGCCCGTATTACCCAATCATTATATTTTATTTACCATAGATCCTGTCAGGCTTCGGTCACCGGCAATCACTGTTTGCCCGCGGAGTACGGAGCTGGCAGAACTACATTACCCAGACTCCTTGCGGGGCACGTAGAGCATGAGCAGCGTCATCTCCGCGGCCGCAATATCATGGCGGCGCTCGAAGAGGAGAGTGCCGGTAATTCTTCCGTGTCCGTGTGCTGTGGAAGTCCGTCAGCACCTGTTCCATTGAACTTCAGTAAGGCGGTAAGGGTGCACTTGCACCAACCCTATGATCGCCTCCAGCCGGGTGTATCACTCGGAGCTCCCGTTGCCCGCTTTGTGTTCTCCAAGAGCGGCGCTTGGTTTCTGTGTTTGTGGCAAAGTCAGCTTGATTCCTCTGTTGGAGGAGAACGTGATTACAACGTTCTCATGCAGAGGCAAATCGGGTCTGGAACTTTCTTCTTGTAGATGAGACCCTCCTCACGGTCTCGAGCAGAGAAACTGTTTCTACGTTTTCAGCAAAGTGGGATTTGCTATGATGGTGAATTAGTGAGCCTTCTCACGTGGGGATATCGCCTGCTCTTTTTTTTGTTACCATATATTTTCGAACTGTGTTACTGCACTTTAGACTAAATACTCACCTATGAGCAAACCCCGGAGGTGCTCTGATTTAGGAACTCATTCATCGTGTTGCTCACTGTGGTCTTGGGTTACAAGACATCAACATTTCCTTTGTTTCTATCTTTCAGGAGAGAGTAAGGGGGTCAGTGCTCCCGGAGAGATAAGGTTAAGCATCGCCCCTCAGTTGTTATGGTATGCATGCTCTGCTTAAGGTATACCTGTAGTGTGACACTTGTCAACATTTGCGGCAGTTAATATTGTTCTTCTTGTCTTTTGGTGTTGTTTTCATAGAGTGTGAAGCGGCCTTATACTGCCCTCTTCTCTCTTCTTTGGTTACAGCATAACGTTTTTTGCTTTACAGGTGAGGGGAAGAACTTGACAGTGGTACCTTTGTCAGTGATTGTACTATAAGTAGCAGAGTGATATTTATGACTGTTGCATTCTTTTGTCTCCCACAAGATCTCCCTCCCCGCTGTCCCCTTCCCTTCCCTTCCCGCGCCCCTCGCTTGATTTCCTCTAAGTCTGTGTTGTTTCACGAGCCAGATTTGGGGCGATCTAGAGGTGGGCTTCTTAACAACATCTACACCATCTGGAGGATCGAACGGTGGAGCCTGACAGAATTATCGGCCCACAAAACATATTTCCTCCCGGTGGTAGAGATAGTTAAGTATGGCTACCCTAGACGACGTGTTAGCAGCTTTAGTGTTGGTACAAACTGAGCTAGCAGCCTCCCGCCAGGAAACGGCGGTTCTTCAGACAAGGGTTGATTTGATGCAACGTAACCCTTTTGATGTAGGGGCGCCTCCTCCCCCGGCATCAGTGGTAGTGGAAATGCCCGTCCAAGTCCCTCTAGCCCCTCCTGAAAGGTTTTTGGGGGATAAAAAGAAGGTACAGGTGTTCATGTCCCAAGTCATGCTCCACTTTGCTTGTAAACCCAAACTCTTTCTAACCAACCAGGCCCGAGTAGCCTTCCTTATTTCTTATCTGGGGGGTGAGGCAGCACAATGGGCAGTTCCAATAGTGAGGGGAGAAGATGCCTTACTCTATGACTGGGATTCCTTCCGTGCTGCCTTTGAGAAAACATTTGATCGGCGGGCGGAAACCTTCTCGGCAGATAAAGATCTGTTGAAGCTCAGACAAGGCTCTAATGACTTGGTTACCTACCTGAATCACTTTCGGAGGTTGGTCGCTGAAACAGATTGGCCTGAAGCAAAGAAATCCGTGATATTTTACCAAGGTCTTACAGAAGAAATGAAAGATGTTCTGGCACAATTGGACCCTCAACCACAAACTTGTGCGGCCCTGATTGATCTAGCCCTCCGACTGGACCATCGACTTAGGGAACGGAAAGGGGATCATAAAAGAACCGAGACCTCCTTCATAGACAAGGGACATGCAGTAGAGAAATCGGAAGGTAGATCCGAACCCATGGAGATAGGAACGGTACCGGCTTCCCTCACTTTAAGCGAAAGGGATCATCGGAGGAAACAGGAGCTGTGTTTATACTGTGGCAAAAAAGGACATTTTCTCAGGGAGTGACCAGTGAAACCCAAAACCGGTAGATTCCGTCCTGGCCAGATGACGGTAGTCGAGAAGGGGGCGGAAAACTCCAACGCTTGAGTGGAACTGAAGGGATCAGCTCAAGCCCTTGTATCATCCCTTCTGTGGACACCAATAACTTCCGGGACCCTGATCATTTCTTTATCTCTATGGAGATCTGTATCAACCAAGAAACTAAGAATCTTCATGCCATGGTGGATTCAGGGGCAACGGGATGTTTTATGGACAGTAAAGAAGCGGTACGCTTGGGGGCACAGTTGTTGCACCCGCCAACACCTGAACAGGTGTTTGCGGTCGATGGGCATGAGTTAGAATCCGGTCCCATCAGACAACATACCCAGGAGTACGAGCTAATATATGAAGGTTATCACCGAGAAACGCTTTCGTTTAATATCATGCAAGCCCCTCTGTATGGAGTTATTTTAGGATTGCCTTGGTTGAAAAAACACGAACCAGAGATCAACTGGACAGAACATTCTCTACAGTTTCAGTCGAGCTATTGTCAGACAAACTGTCACATGAAAACCATACTGCCATCAGTAGTGTTAGCCACGATATTGCACATAGCCACAGCTGCAGAAAAAGAGGTTGAACTGCCACTACCTTACCACGATTTTGTCAAAGTATTCAGCGAAACCCAGGCAGAGGTGCTTCCGCCGCATAGAGAATATGACTGCCGCATTGACCTGGTCCCGGGAGCGGTGGTGCCCTGCGGCAGGATCTACGCTTTGACTCAACCAGAGACCCAGCATCTAAGATGCTATTTGGATAAGCTCCTGGCGTTGGGGTCATACGTCCATCGCGGTCCCCCGCAGCATCGCCCCTCTTTTTCATCCCGAAGGCCAACGGGGAATTGAGGTGCTGTATCGACTTCAGGGCACTGAATGCGATTACTGTCAAGAATCAATCAATACCCGCTCCCATTGATACCGGTGTTGCTGGAACAGGTTCGACATGCATGTATTTACACCAAACTTGATCTCAGGGGGGCCTACCACCTCGTCCGCATGCGAAAAGGGGATGAATGGAAAACGGCCTTCAAGACGCGGTACGGGCTATTCGAATATCTTGTGATGCCCTTTGGGCTGTGTAATGCCCCAGCCGCTTTTCAATTCTTTCTAAATGAGGTGTTGCGCGACTTCCTGGATATCTTCGTAGTCGTATATATAGACAACATTCTCATCTACTCAGACTCCCTAGAAGATCACATCCCGCATGTCCGGAAAGTCCTGCAGGCCTTACAAGAACACCATCTCTTCTGCAAGATCACAAAATGCGAGTTCCATGTCCAGACGATGGAGTTCCTGGGAGTGATGCTCACCCCCACAGGTCAAGTCATGGCCGAGAGGAAGGTGCAAGCTATCCTAGACTGGCCTCGCCCTAAAACGGTCAAGGATATACAAAGCCTGTTGGGCTTCGCCAATTTCTATCGGCGATTCATAGGCCATTTTTCCAACCTTGTAGCTCCTCTCACCCAGTTAACTAAGAAGAACGTTCCGTTTGTATGGACTCGGAAGTACAAGAAGCTTTTGAACTACTAATAGTAGCTTTCACCTCAGCTCCAGTCCTGGTACATGCCAACCCTAAATTGCCCTTCATCGTGGAAGCGGATGCCTCCGACATCGCAATCGGGGCGGTACTGTCCCAACGGAATGCCACCACGGGATACCTACATCCAATCGCTTTTATGTCCCGGAAACTGAACACATCTGAGCAACATTATACCATAGCAGAAAAGGAGCTATTGGCGATCAGGGACTCTTTCTTGGAATGGAGACATTGGCTGATGGGGGCGTCACACCCAGTTACGGTCTTTACTGACCACAGAAACTTGCAGTATATGAGGGCAGCAAGACACCTTACACCGAGACAGCTCCGATGGATGTTGTTTTTCGCAGAATTTCGCTTTGTTGTCACTTTCCGTCCGGGAACTGATAATAAGAAAGCAGACGCACTCACACGCCAAGAGCAAGGGGGTGTTGGCCGAATATCTACAGAGAGGGCCATCATCGAACCCAGCAAGGTATTAGGAGTGGTCCAAACCGAAGACTTTCTATCAAAGATACGGAAAGGGATACAAACCTTCCATTGGAAACAATGGATCAAGAGTCATCCGGAGTGGCGCATACATAGAGGCGTAACTTTGAGAGGCAATCAGGTGCTTCTAGCCAACAACGCCCTACGGAAACAAGCTTTCAACTGGTGTCATGCGCATCCATGTGCAGGCCATATGGGAACTGCTAAGACTCTGGAAGCCATGCTAAGGCAATTTTGGTGGCCATCCATACGTTTGGACGTATACGATTGGGTAAGAGACTGCAACACATGTATGCAGATGAAAACTGATCACAGACCTCCACAGGGACTGCTACAACCCATGCCTACACCTGAATTGCCTTGGGAGAGGTTTTCTGTGGATTTTGTTGTAGGGCTTCCTAAGGATCAAGGAAAGACCGCTATTGTAGTGGTCATAGACTATTTGACTAAGATGGGCCATTTTGTTGCCTGTAAGCAAGCTCCCTCCTCAGTCCAGTTGGCACACATCCTGCTAAACCATGTGGTTCGTCTCCATGGCCTCCCTAGGGTCATTGTTTCAGACAGGGGCGCTCAGTTTACTGCGGGTTTTGGAGGGCTTGGTGCGCTAAATTGCAGATCTCTTCTTCCCTCTCCACAAGCTTCCACCCCCAAACTGACGGTCAGACCGAGAGGTTGAACCAAACACTCAAACAGTATTTGAGATGTTTTGTGGACACCACCACTGATGCCTGGGTTGATTGGTTATGGACAGCGGAGATAGCTTATAACAACGCAATTCACTCCTCCACTAAACTCACGCCTTTCTTTTGTACTTATGGTTTCCACCCACGTTTTCTTCCTTTTCTTCTACCATCCTCTATGACTAGGTTTCCAGAATTGCACAATAGATTGCTATTGATGCGCAAAACTTTTACTGAGGCTCGTAGGAATCTAGAGAAGGCGAAGGCAGGATACAAGGCTCAGGCGGACAAACACCGTCGACCAGGGATACGTTACCAACAGGGGGATTGGGTGTGGTTGTCTACCAGGAACATTAAGTTTAAGAGATACAGCGTGTTTAACCCCAAATACATTGGCCCCTACAGAGTAGTTAAACAGATCAACCCTGTGTCAGTCAAACTACGGTTACCTGCCCACTTCCGTATCCATCCAGTATTCCATATGTCATTGCTGAAACCCTCTGCCCGTCCTGTAAAGAAGGCTCCTGTTCCTATCTGGGTTCAGCATGAGAGGGAATACGAGGTGAAAGGGATCCTGGATTCCAAGAGAGTGAGGGGGAAGGTCTGGTACTTGGTGTCTTGGAAAGGCTATGGCCCGGAGGAGGACTCATGGGTGCCCCAGGACGCGATTCACGCTCCTCGCTTTCTGACTCGATTCCATCGCTTACACCCTGACAAGCCCTCTGGCAAACAGTGAATGTCGGAAGAGGGATATTCTGTCAGGCTTCGGTCACCGGCAATCACTGTTTGCCCGCGGAGTACGGAGCTGGCAGAACTACATTACCCAGACTCCTTGCGGGGCACGTAGAGCGTGAGCAGCGTCATCTCCGCGGCCGCAATATCATGGCGGCGCTCGAAGAGGAGAGTGCCGATAATTCTTCCATGTCCGTTGCAGTGGAAGTCCGTCAGCACCTGTTCCATTGAACTTCAGTAAGGCTGTAAGGGTGCACTTGCACCAACCCTATGATCGCCTCCAGCCGGGTGTATCACTCGGAGCTCCCGTTGACCGCTTGGTGTTCTCCAAGAGCGGTGCTTGGTTTCTGTGTTTGTGGCAAAGTCAGCCTGATTCCTCTGTTGGAGGAGAACGTGATTCCAACGTTCTCATGCAGAGGCAAATCGGGTCTGGAACTTTCTTCTTGTAGATGAGACCCTCCTCACGGTCTCGAGCAGAGAAACTGTTTCTACGTTTTCAGCAAAGTGGGATTTGCTATGATGGTGAATTAGTGAGCCTTCTCACGTGGGGATATCGCCTGCTCTTTTTTTTGTTACCATATATTTTCGAACTGTGTTACTGCACTTCAGACTAAATACTCACCTATGAGCAAACCCCGGAGGTGCTCTGATTTAGGAACTCATTCATCGTGTTGCTCACTGTGGTCTTGGGTTACAAGACATCAACATTTCCTTTGTTTCTATCTTTCAGGAGAGAGTAAGGGGGTCAGTGCTCCCGGAGAGATAAGGTTAAGCCTCGCCCCTCAGTTGTTATGGTATGCATGCTCTGCTTAAGGTATACCTGTAGTGTGACACTTGTCAACATTTACGGCAGTTAATATTGTTCTTCTTGTCTTTTGGTGTTGTTTTCATAGAGTGTGAAGCGGCCTTATACTGCCCTCTTCTCTCTTCTTTGGTTACAGCATAACGTATTTTGCTTTACAGGTGAGGGGAAGAACTTGACAGTGGTACCTTTGTCAGTGATTGTACTATAAGTAGCAGAGTGATATTTATGATTGTTGCATTCTTTTGTCTCCCACAAGATCTCCCTCCCCGCTGTCCCCTTCCCTTCCCGCGCCCCTCGCTTGATTTCCTCTAAGTCTGTGTTGTTTCACGAGCCAGATTTGGGGCGATCTAGAGGTGGGCTTCTTAACAACATCTACACCATCCTGAGGATCGAACGGTGGAGCCTGACAGAACCATTCTCACCCCTCTTAGTATTGCCAAGTTCTCACCTTCTTCTTCTACTTTATGCTGGTCATGTTCTTCGCTCACTGGTACCCTCAAACATCAACTTTATGAATGTCGCTCTGTTTTAGCTTTTTGGAACTCGGTTTGGGATATTTGCATGCGTATATTTCAATGTTCAGTTCCCTTGTCATTTTCGACTGTGTTTTTAGGTTCTGCTTCAGTTGATATAGACATTGCTCCTTCTAGTGTTAGATTACTGGATCTTTTTATTGCGATTGCGTTTAAAGTAATTTTATCTTGTTGGAAGGATAATTCTAAACTATCTGTTCTTACATGGTGGAACTTTGTTTGTGATGAACATAGAATTGCTATTGCTTCCTCCTCATCTGTCTCTTCTAAAGTTAAATCTGATCTTCTTTGGCTCCCCTTCTCCAATTACCTTTCATCACCCTCCTCTCTTTGATAACTGAGCCTATATATACAATGTTTTTACCCTCCCTTCTCCTTTCTTCTTCTTTCTTCTTTCCTTTTTTCTCTCTCCCCTCTTTTTTCTTACTCTCCTTCTCTCTTTTTGCTTTTCCTTTCTTTTTCATTTCCTCTCTTCTATTGAGCCGTTTATTCCATAGTTTTTTCTTTGCCTCAAATGTGTATCTTGGTTCTAATGTACTATTGCATTACCTTTGTATTGAATTTTATTTCAACAAAATAAAAACTTCTTAAACTGAAAAAAAATTAATTATAATTTAATTACTTCCCACCCAATTCCCCTATAAACCCACAACCCGCTACAGAAAATAAATTAGTAAAATGTACATAATTACCAATTAATCAATTAATTAAAATTTATTAACAATTAAAATGTAATTAATTAACAAATATAAATTAATTAACAATTAATTAAAAATTACTATTAATAAATACATTTACATATTTAATTAATTATAATTAAATTACTTCCCACCCTATTCCCCTATAAACCCACAACCCGCTACAGAATTAAATTACGCAATAATCATGAAAACAAAATTCATTAATTAAAATTAATTATAACATAAATACACACTTTTCACACATATTATAACATAAAAATACACTATAAAAAATTCGATATTATTAAAAAATCGATACTTTTAACTATCTATATTATATACTTCAATATTTTAACTTTCTATATTTTTAACAGTCGATATTACATCACTTACCTTAAAAACGATATTTTGGTTATCTATATTCTGTCCTGTCGATATTTTGTCCAGCCTATATTTACAACTCGATATTATGTCCAATCGATATTTTGGACTCGATATTATGTCTGTGCACCGCTTGAGAGACCTAAGCAGGGAGTAACCACAACAACCTCGGGAACAAGATCGGTGCTGAGGGGTGCACTGGGCCGATACCCGACAACTACGCAGGCGATTGCAACTAAAAACAGCTCAATGAATACAAATTCTCACAACACGTTAGAACATCGGCTCTTTAGAATCTGTAATACATCAAGCAACCAACAATGACAAGAAAATTAAATGGAGTCATGCTGGCGCTCGGCGGCCCCATATTTGCAACTATGTTCATGGCACATAAATGGCCCTTAATAACAAAGTAGCTGACAACGACTTTCTAAATTATGTGAAAGCATTTGACGTCATTCTCCTCCAGGAAACATGGCTAGAGGAGCAGGTACATATAGAGGGCTATACCTGCCATCATTCTCCAGCAACAAGGAAAAGCAAGTTCGGACAGTTGGCAGGCGGTCTGGCAACATACATTCAAATCTCAACCGTTGGCAACGTGCGGGGAATCACTACCAACTCACCTGCTATAAACTCAGTCGAGATCGCCCTAAAATTTGGGGGAAAAAAGAAAGAGATTCAGCAGATTAACACCTATATCAACCCAAAAAAGGAAGAAAGTAGAGGCAAAGCGCTTAATGGACCATCTGCATCATGTCATGACCTTACAAACTTCCCCAAGTGTAATTCTTTCGGGAGACTTCAATCAATGCATTTTGGGGTCATCCTTGAACTGCGACACTCAGGCACAGTCTTAGCATTGGAATATCCCACTCCAAATATTGGATTCTCCATCTGTGGCATCGTTCAACTCAGGCAACGCAACCTCTGTAATTGATTAAACGCTGGTCTCTCTTCCTCTATTTCATTATGTGCTGGGCTTTAACTTAGGGGACAAGGGAGACAGTGACCACCGCCCTCAAGAAGTCTCCTTGTGTGCCTTGGTGGACGTAATTTTTTCCAACCCAGCCGGACCACACGCCAGCCATACCATAAACCTCAAACGAATAAAAACCTCTGTCGCCAACAAGGCGGAGGTTCTACAAGCAGCTAAACTCCAATTAAACAGTCTACACTATCCCTCAGGTAACCCAGCAGAAGATTGGGAAAAATTCACGGTCAACTTTGCAAAAGAATATTCAACAAATGTATGGCATTTGCCATCCTCTAGCTTCGGGGTTCCAAGGAAGATGTCAAGCGCCCAGAAATCAGCCCAAAATATTCACAAAAAAGCAATCAATGAATCATTAAGACTGCTGAGAAAAAGCCCGGGGGATGGGGTATCCCTTGCATAGCTCCACAACCATCGGGCGGACCTCAAAAAACTGCACTGGGCAGTAAAAAAATCCAACGAAGAGCAGTTCTGGGCGAAACTGTACCACAATTCTACTGAGAACAACAGTGCCCAATTTTGGGCTACAATAAATAAAATGTTAAACCCGAAGAACAGCGGAATAACATCTTACATAGCTAAATCCTCCTGGGAATCTTTCCTGGATATTCATTTCAACCAACAGGCCGCTCCAACATGTATGAATCAGGTCGTTCCTGTGGGCTAACTGTCACAAACAACTCCGCCATGGACAGAAGCTGAAGCTGGAACCGTGGCAGTTTTACTAAAGAAATTAATCTCTAAGGGAAGGAAAGATGGCGCAGCAGGGCCAAATGGAATTCCCCCGGCCATCTTCAAACTGGAGCCAGAATATTGGGCAGAAACGCTGACCCCTCTATATATGTCTGTCAGCCGATCTGGATGCCTTCCTGCCTCTTGGAGGGGCTCAATTATTTCACCTATTTATAAGGTGGGCGACAGATCCTTGCCAAAAAATTACCGCTTGATAGCACTCCTAGATATCAAGGCCAAATACTTTGCGGGGCTCCTACTGGCCGAGCTACGTGAATGGGCCAAAATCCGCAACTTAATTCCATCAAGTCAAATTGGAGTCTGAGAAAGACACGGGAACAACAACAAACCTGCTCGCAATCTCACAACTTATTGACAAGGCAAGGATGTCTAAACAAGCTTTACACCTTTGCTTTGTGGATTTTAAGGCGGCCTTCGACAATGTCAACCAGGCCAACCTTTGGGGAAAACTGGCCTCTTGGGGGATCCCGGGACCGTTGTAAACCTTCTGATTGAACTGCACACCAACACGTGGGTTCAGGTAAAGCTCGGTAATGGCACACATCTCTCTGGGCGGATTCCGACCACAAAAGGCCTAAAGGAAGGCTGTGTTATAGCGCCGACCCTTTTTAACTTATTTACAGCCGACCTGCCACCTGCCCTAGAAGCCTGTAATGTGCACGCCCCACGAATGGGGGGCAAAGCGCTGCCTAGCATATCCTATGCTGACAACGTGGTCTTGGTGAGCCACACGAAAGTAGGTCTGCAAAATCTGATCAATACGCTACATGGATTTGCTGAATCTAACCTACTAGAAGTAAATACCAACAAGACCAAAGTTCTGTCTATAACTGGGAACAAACAACAACATACTTGGTTCCTCAGAACAAAGGGTCTTGTAAATTGCTCGAAATATAAATATCTCGGAATCTTGGTTGATAAAGGAGGTTGCTTCTCAAACCAACTAGAGGCCATCAAGAGGAAAGGGATGCTGGTAGCAACCACACTCAACCAGCTAAAGGCAAACTTGAATGGCCCTAGATTATTGCCACTGCTTTGCGTGGCGCAAGTTAAAATAGAGTCATCTTTGACTTATGGCAGTGAGGCTCTAAGAGGCAAAGACGCGGAATTACTGGATATAACCATTGTAAGAGCCTATCGACTTCTTTTTAACCTGCCAACTTACACCTCACAAGCCCAGATCCGATTAGATTTTGGATTGACCAGCCAACTGCTTGCAAGAAGAGGGTCTTACATAAAGTGTTGGCATAAAATGAAGAACGCACCGGAAACTACACTGAATCACCAGCTCTGGCAAGATTTAAGCAACTCCTCCTCTAAAACGCCAGCAAAATCATACTTAGAGGAGTCTTTGACTGCGACAAGTCTGAAAGATTTATGGGAAACTCCACTACCACATGCGCAATTTAAGCGGGTAGTAAACAAGAGCATAAAAAGACAATCGCATGTGGAAGATAAAGCTACCTTTTCCCGCAGGCGACATGCCTGGATGACTCTGTGTACATACAAACTGCCGGGCCTTCAGGCATATTTTGGTCTTGGGTACAGCAGGAAAACGAAAGAAGCCTTTTTAAAGCACAGGTTAGGAATTCTACCATCCATATCTACAACCGTGGCTGAGAAGGGCTTGCGGAACAAAATGTAGGCTGTGCGGTGCAGAGAATGAAGATTTTGTACATGTGCTATGCACCTGCCCGATGATGAAAGAGGAAAGGGTCGCCCTGTTAAAAACTTCCTTTAACTAACATAATATCCGCACACGCAGACAGGCAGTCCTGGCCTGCTTCAATCCGGGCCTTCCGCATTTAAATGGGAAGTTAGTGAAATTTTTGAAATTACTTGAGCGGAAAGTAACAAGATCATGAACTTGGCCCTGACAAGATCGACTGCCGCTCGCAGCCGCTTTCTGGGAGCAAGGAGGAAGGACTCTTAGGACTCTGGGCTGCTGTTGTGCCCCACGGAGCCTGCACTTTTCAAGGAAGTTTACCGCACCTACCGGAGCACGCTGACAGGGGCCGGGACTGCGAGAACTAGGGATCAACGCGCCCAGTGAACGCAGCGCACCTGATGTCTCTTCCCGCCCCCTACTCCTCCTATTTGACCACGCCTTGGTGTGCGATCGCGGGACACGCGCGGGACTCAGCACGGGGCTAAGCCCGGGCCAAGGGCGGGCCCGTTTGTGCCCGTTCGTGACCGGATTTGACGGGACCAGGGCCCTCCCTATTGCTTCTGCCGCCTTCTCCTGTTATTCCTAGTGTGGGGAAATGTCCTGTCGCGAAACCAGGAGCAAGTCTTCCATAGCTGGAGGGGCCATTGCCAGAGGTATGGAGAATTTTTTGATTAGAGCTAATACCTTAATTGACACTGAAATAAATGTCCTTGAAAAACGTTTATCTAAGGAACGTTTATCTAAGGAACTATCGGCTTTTAAGAGATCCTCCCTTGGAACATTAGCCAATGACAAAACTCTCGAGCAGCCCACCGAGTCCATTAATAATGCTGCGGTTGGCCTATCTTCAACATCTACGGAGACTAACCCGGGGGCTCTCGACTTGGATATTCTGGTCAACGAAATTCTCCCAGAAATTGATATGGTTCTTGATAATAATGTGTCCATTTCTTCTGACCCCGTTGTTACCCGTGACATTATGCCAAATGGGGTTAAAGAAGGGGCCACAACTAAACGCAAAAGGCCCTACAACACGAAATCGGGTGGAAAATCTAAAACATCCAAGCTTAAACATGATACCCCCAACCTCACACTAGGTTTATCCCAAACCCTATCTAGCATCGACTTAACTTTAGAAAACCTGGGAGCTCTTTTAAAATCACTTTTATTTCCCTTAGAGTCGAAAATGGAACGCATAGAACTCCGTCTTACCAATATTGAGAAAACCACAGCTGCCATATTAGCTAGATCCCCTAAGCCTAATACTCTGTGTAACCCTCAATTCACTCCCACTGTCCTAGGTCCTCCTTTAGCGAATGACGCCGCTCCCCCTTTATGTCCTCCAATAGGCCATTTAGCCCCTACTCATCATAGCAACATTAATATTCCCCCTTTGCTACCTGTAGGACCTGCCCAATCTATGGCCACTTCTAATGGGGTAACAACCGACGGCCAAATAGTTTCCCCAGCACCCGACAAGATTGCCCTTAGACCACGCAGACCAGACCTGCCCCCAGAAGCTAACCGATTCATGGTAGTCTTGGCCGGAGCTCCTCCACTGGAAGCTGGTGAAGCCGAGAATTTTCAATCCCTTAAAAGTAAAGTTGTTAGATGGCTGAACTGGAATAGACCTCTACCAGCCCACCTTCACAACGGAATTATCATGGTTAGAAGGGTGCCTTGGCTGGGCAAAACTAGAAAGTCTATTAATGGGGACTGTATTACGGTCAGTTTCAGAGACCCTAGAACGGTCTCGCACATTTGTGCAGGTTTTAATAGATCCTTCGATTCCACCATCCAGACGCTACCAGTGTCTTTTTTCTTTCCCCCCAAACCCCTGTACCATGATCGAGGTCGAGACAATTGGACTAGGGTTGAGCGGAGGGGCAGATATCAAAGGTTAGATGCAAGACCGGTTTTGTTGCCTCCAGAGACCCCTTTTTGTGACTTTAGCCGATTTAGCTGTCTCAACGGTCTAGATGGAGTCGACTGACTACCTACGACTCATGTCTTAAACCCACCCCTCCCCGATACTGGTAATAGTTCACGAGATGCTAAGGGTAAAGGTATACCAAAGGACTCAGCACCCATAATGCCTCCTACCCTTACACATTTATTATCCCGGGGCGCAGACCCCCATGCTACACCCCACCCACCAGTATCTATGGTCACCCCTGTTGAAACCTTGCCGTCATTAGGATTCACTAGTGTCACCGAGTCTACTGAACCTACAACTTGTACCTCTGGCTTCAAATTTGCTAGCTGGAATATTGCTGGCTGGAGTCGGCAAATGTCGTCCTTGGGTTGGAGTGAATCCCTTTCCCAGTTTGTCGTCTTATGTTTACAAGAGACTTGGGTAACAACTGATATCACTTTCGATGGTTTTGAGTCATATAACAACCCGGCACAAAGGTCCAACATGGGCAGGGCTAAAGGTGGGCTTGTAATCTTACTTTCTATGAATCTTCCTGTTCGTGTGAAATTGCATCAGACTGTGGGCTTTCATTCGCAAATCTTAAGTTTGGAACACAAAAGGGGTCATGAAACCTTGCTGATCAACCACTATAATAACTTGTTTGATGCAACAAACACTTCAGTCGTGGATGAGCTCGATCTAGCGGTGAGGAATATCTGTAAAGATGCCCCTGGGTCATTTGATATCATTTGGGGTGGGGACTTCAATATTCGTACTTGCCCCCACTCCTTTACAAAAGTATGTGGGTTTGACGGGGATGATGGGGAAAACCGGGCACATTTTATACATACACCTTATGGTGACTCCCTTAATTCCCTTATGCTTAACCTTGATTTACTTATTCAATACCCGGCTACAGACAATGAGGGTAATATTGTAGCAACTTTTGTAGGAATGAACACAGCCTCTGTTATTGACCATCTACTGGTATCTGTACATACTGCCACACTTTGTTCGGTCCCGATTGTTGTAGATTTTGGCAGTAGCGACCATAATGCCATCACTATGTTGACATCTATCTGGGGGTCCCTGGCAAATGTTCAGCGCATGATAGTAGATGATTTAATCCCCTGTAGGCAGAATGGTATCCGTATCAAATGGTGTGGGGATAACTCAGAGAAGCTGCTGTGAAAAATTGTGGGAGCGGGGTTTGAAGCGATACTTAAATGCTTGGACTTAGATGCTTCCCCTCAGTGCATTATTGCTGATTTTGAGGAATTGGGCACCATCATAAAAAGATCCCTCACCATCACCAAAGGCATATCGAAAAAGGCAGCCGTGGGTTGGTTTGATAGTGCTTGCACTAAATCCCTTCAAGAACTTAAGCGGGCTCTTTCTAAACAACCCAGAGACAGGGAGGCCATTACATAGCTCAGGTTGACATATAAAAAGCATCTTACCTGTAGAAAACAAGAGCTAAGGGAGCTTGCCTGGGATAACTTGACTAAAGCAGCAGTACTGCGTGACAGTAAGCTCTTTTGGAACACGGTCAATAGTCCCTTTCTGGTAAAGGAAGATTTCCCAATACTATCAGCCCAAGTTAGTGAGGAAAACTGGGTACAATATTTTACAGAAATTTTTGACCCGGCCAGGGAGGATTGTGCCAGCTCTTCTGCCGCTCCTTTTGAACCTAAGCTACCCCTGGAGATTACCCTCCAAGAAGTTGAAATTGCCATTAGTAAGAGCAAAGGGGGGAAGGCACCGGGACCAGATGGGGTCCCGGTTGACCTGTATAAATCCAACCAGGCCCTTTGGAGCCCGCTCCTGACTCAGGTGTTTAATGCATCAGTCAGGGATAGTACACCATCTACTTGGAGTGAATCCATAATCCTTCCGATCCATAAGAAGGGAGATAGAGGAGAGGCTAGGAACTACCGCCCTATCTCCCTTCTGGATTCCTCACTTAAGATCATGAGCAGGGTCCTACTAGCGCGATTGGAGGAATGGGCGGAGGACAATAAAATTCTAGCAGAATCCCAATTTGGTTTCCGCAAGGGTCTTGGGACAATAGAGCAGTGTATCAATCTCGACCTCATTATAGGGAAATACACCAAAGCGAAACTGGGCTCATTATTTCTCTGTTTCGCTGACCTCTCAAGTGCTTTTGATCTGGTGGATCATACCTTGTTATGGTCCACTCTACTCGAAATGGGAGCCCCCCAGCAATAATACACTTCCTGGCCAGATTATATAATAAACTTTCAGCCCAGATCCGCTTTGGTCAGGCAGGAGAATGTACTAAGAAAATTAGGGTTAAATCAGGCATAAGGCAAGGCTGTGTGTTGGCCCCGTTACTTTTTTCCCTTTTTATAAATTCTATGGAGTCCGAATTGAAGAGGGTACAAGCAGATTCCCCACAGATTGATGGCCATCCCGTCCCGGTTCTGCTATATGCAGATGACGCGGTCCTTCTCTCGAGAACTCCGAATGGACTCCAAAACCTCATGAATTATTTTTATGATTTTATCCAGGGGAGAAAATTAAAAATTAATAACTCCAAGACTTTCATTATGGCTTGTGGGAAACAGATGAAACTTTTTAAACTATTCCATTTTAATGAACACAGAATAGAGGTAGTGGATACATTTTGTTATCTTGGCATAACTTTTAATAGTAGAGGGACATGGGCAACTGAGATTTTAAACGTGAAGGCCAAGATGGGCAAAAGCTCCTCAGGAGTATTTCGCTTTGCATCTAAATTGGGCAGTCGTCGCATCCCTGATATGTTAAACATCTACAGGCATAGATGTGCATCTATTGCCCTATACGGCTCAGGTGTATGGGGCTACTGAAACCATGGGGATCTGCAAGTTACAGAGAACCAGTTCCTCAAAAGACTTCTGTGCCTCCCCTCTTCGGCATCTACCGAACTGAGTCATAGAGAGGTGGGGCTGGACTATGTCACAGATTTATTGGGCTTGAGACCCCTTATGGTTTGGAGGTCAATTTGGGCAAAGGACGAGACAGGATTCACCAGGCGAATCATCTTAGACTGTCTCCGGTTGGACAATGCCCGTAAGATCCCCTGGGTAAAATATGTTCTAACATCTTACAATGAAATCTTTAATCTGGACATTTTTGATGACCCTTTGAGCGCTGTCATTGTACCTAAACAGGAGGTAAAAAAAATGTTCTGGGGACCAAATCTAATTTGCGTAATGTCCAATGTAACCACTTTTCAACTCATGTTTTTTACCATTCTAACATGATGGTTGTTCAGGGTATGCCTATGTATTTAAAAGTCATCACCAAACAATCTCATCAGTTTGTTCTCACTAGGTTGAGATTAGGCATAGCCCATAACCTGGTGGCTTTCCCACAGATGAAAATTTATAGCCCAACCCCATGCCCGTGTGATGGCACAACCATGCAAAGCACATTTACTTTATGCTTATCTGTCCTCTATATCAGCACATTCGTTCACATTATCTTAAACCTGTTTTTAAGAAATATTCTGTGTACACTACTGCTCAAGCCATGAAACTTCTATTTGCACTTGATACTCTGGATATCTGTTTTCTTACCGCTACCTTCATTCTAAAAGCTGTGTCCCATAGAAAAAGTCTGGTGTTTTAAGTCTGATCTACATGTTTATATTTGATTGTGCGGCCGATATATTTGTCTCCAACTGAGCTGCTCCATTTATTGTAATCTATGCCGCTTGTTGTGTATTTTATCCTGTATTTATAACACTGTACGCTTTTATGATTGTTTAAATAATCGAATAAAGCTTTGAAATTTGAATTTGACTGAACTATGCCCAAGACAAGATGAAATGACCAACGCTCACTTCCCACAGCATACCGTTTTTAGCATTACTACTATTAATAACTAATGTCTTTCTGGGTTTTATAAATAACTTTTTGCTCTTATAATCTTTTATCTGATGATATGTGTTTTAATGTACTTTTGTAATCGTTTTTATTAACCTGAGACAATAAATTTCTTACCTGTGTCAGTTTCTTTTTCTGTGCCACAATATGGATCCTGAACGCTGTTGAACAATGACAATTAATCAGCTTTTCACAGCGACTGGGTCAAATACCTCTCTCAAAATTTCAGGGTTCAAGTCCTCATGTAGGTGACATTAGGAAAGATTTATCAAACTTGGGCATTATCTGCCTGTGATAGGGCTTCTCCGATGATGACTGTGCAGCAATCATGTCCTCTGATGGTCCCGAAGGCCATCAGGGAGCGGAAAGCCAAGTTATTTTTCGCCAGACGGTCTAATCTTTAATGAAGGGGCCCTCCAAAAGGTGATCTCCTTTGCCCTACTGTCTCTAGACTGGTTTTATGATAGTATGTAATCAATCAACGTTTTTGCAGTTTTAGGATTAGCAGATCCGTGGCCTCTCCTCCTGTAAATACACTGACTGAATGAATAAATATTTATAACCCAATACAGCCACCCAACTAGAGTGTTCTGACACTCTAATCCGACTATTTTTGTTTTACTTGGGGGTATTAAAATAACCAGGACTTAATTTTTTGGCAGACAGAAAGCTATTTCATCCCATATCTATTACTTGGAGGAAGAATGTTCTAAAGGTTTGCGGAAAGATGAGAGATGGATCCACTCTGCCCAACCGTCCTCTACCTCACTTCCTGAGGTTTAGTGTTAAGTCAGGCAGTAGGGAGTGATTCAAGATAGAATCATAGAAGGACCATTGTCATTCTTGGTGTTTTATGACAAGTGCAGAGCGTCTTAAAAATCATCCTTTTCTTGAATTTTTCTAAACCAGTGCTGGCCATGGATATGTCCAAAAATAAAGTGATGAGTGAGGATTCCCGGCAGAGCTCTGGCAAAACTGTTCTGTTGGCTAATTTGTTAGCAGGGCCAAGATGCAAAGAATTGCAGTAGTTTAGACCAGAGTATTACCTCCTGTTCACTATTTGACGATGTTCAGTAGGGAGCCTCTTCAGTACTTTACACAGCAACTGCAGATAGGCAAAACAACCAGAGGTCAGGTTAATTATCTGCAGAACAAAAATTATGATAAAGTTGACAATAAAGTCGAATGTCTTGACAGTAGATGTTTGTGGGAAGCTGGCACGGTTCTTCTTGCCACCAATGAGAAGTCCAGATGGAGCTGAGCCCACCAAAAATTAGAACCTGTTTTATCGCCTTTCAGGTTTAAAGGATGTTCTGCTATCTAGCGATTTCTGACACAAGATCCAAATGGTCAGTGGTTGCCTATTATGCTTGTCTGAAAGAAATGATCTGTCTATTCTGATCATATGATTCCAGATGAAGATAAGAGAGTGAATAAGATCCATTAAATGGGAAACTAATGCAATCCAGTACATAAGATAATCAGGAGAAAGGAGGAAGATGGACAAATTAAGATCAGAAAGAAAAACTGTGCAAGGGCCAGAACTTGAGTCTCAAGAATATACACATGTTGTATCAAAATAGTATGTGAACGAATCAAATGCTGCACTCAAATCAAAAGGAATAAGTGCTGGTTTTCCACCTCGATCAAGAGTCTCACATAAAGATCCAAATAAGAGTGCCAGTTCTGTGTTATGAAATGCTCCAAATCAAAATGTAGATGGGTCCTGCAACTCTTATGAATTAATAAAATGAGAAATGTGTATTTTGAGATAATCTAAAATTTTAGAATGGACTGGCTGATAAGAAATAGGCCGAAAACTGCAGAGAACCAGTAGATGTGCTAATGTTTTTTGAGTAGAGGGACTAACTGTGCATGCTTCCAGCTCTAAGGAACCAGAGCAGTGCTCAGAGACCTATTAAAAGAGCATGTTCGAATAGGTGCACCTTCATTACACACTAGGTATAGAATGTGTTGCAGGCATGGATCTAGATGTGAACCAGAGTTTGTTTGACGAAAAGGTTGCTCTGTCCTGTAAATAGAGGACCACTCATCCCACTAGACAAAGAAGCACATTCTGTTGTTAGACTTACTGAAAGAAGTAAAAATGAGAAGTAAGTGTTAGCCCTGGCATCCTTGGTCTGGTTGCCCTATCCTTTTTGCCTTCTGAACTCCTCACTTTGCCGACTTCGTTTTTGCTGGCCTTAGGACTCTGCTTACTTTGCCAATTAGCAGTGCTAAAGTGCTTGTGCTCTCTGTGTAAAATTTTGTGGCATAATCAGCTTATACCCAATTGGAATCTTTTATTTACTTTTAAGCCCAAGTAAAGTGCACTACATTTGCCCAGAGCCTGTAAATTAAATGTTACTAGTGGGCCTACTGCACTGATTGTGACCCATCTCCTCCCCACTTAAGTAGCTGTTTAAACATCTCGGGTCTACCATTGCAGAGCCTGTGTGGGCAGTTTAAACTGCCAAGTTGACCTGGCAAAATTAACCTTTTTGCCAGGCCCAACCCTTCCTTTTTTTTTTTGATCAAATTTGTTTTTATTGGGTTCAGCCAAGCAATACAACACAATTTGTAATACAATATGACCTTTCGCTCCACTCCCTTTCTGTTGTACCACAGTCGATGCAGCGACCCTGTGTGTGTGGGTTTCCTTGATGTTCCCCATAGGGAGAGGATGTGTTGTGTTGCAGCTCCTAATGCCAGTCCCATCTGCTTTCCCACGATGGATTTGAGTGGGAACATGAATCTGTTGGGGAGGCCGAGGATCGTGTATGCCGGGAAACGGGGAAGTTCCGTCTCAAAATGTGCATCTATGTCTTTGAGTACTCCCTCCCAGTATTCCTGCACTTCCACACATTCCCACAGTATGTGTATCATGGTCCCTGTTTGTCCACACCCCCTCCTACAAGCGGGATCTCTCCGTGGGTTACTTTGATGTAGGTGTTCCGGTGTTAGGTGCCAGTAATAGGCCACTTTCACCGGTGATTCTTTGCTGGCTGTGTTCCTAGCCGTGTGGTGTGCCCGGTAGTATATGTCCTGCCACTCCTTGTCGGAGAGTGTTCGTCCTAATTCTTTCTCCCACCTCTTTTGACTTGCTGATCTCATTGTAGGCGGAGGGGGGGCTAGTAGTTTGTAGAGTTCTGTGATGGCCTTCGAGTCTTTGGATTTAGTGAGGAGCCATTTTTCATATGGAGTGAGGGGCCGGCCTACTAGGGGTCCTATGTCTTTATGTGTGAGCCAGTGCCTCAACTGAAAGGACTGAAATCGGTGCGGCTTGTCAAGTCCATACGTTTCCTTCATCGTGTCCAACGTCATAAAGCCCTGCAGGTCAAATAAGTGTCCTGCGGAACAGCATTCAATTTGACGCCATTGGGGAAAGGAGCCGGGAAGTACCCCAGGGGGAAACGCCGGGTTGTCCAGCAGGGCCATCATTGGTGATGGAAAGGATGTCAGACCCTTAGGGACCACTACCGCGTCCCATACCTGGAGAAGTGTTTTGGTGATGGGCGACTTTTTAAGGTAGGCTAGTCTGTGTGCCCGTGCCAGAAAGGGGACCCTCCACAGCGGCATGCCCGCCATCGCCCTGTCCTGAAAAAGCCAACGCTTTTCGGAGAGTGGTCGGGACCATTCCAGAAGATATCTCATATGTGCTGCTTGAAAATAGTGCTTCAGGTCAGGTACCCCCTGTCCACCCTCCTCCGTCGTTCTTGTGACCAAGTCGCGTCAGAGCCTGGGACGTTTGTTTGCCCAGATAAACCGTTGTATGGTGTCTTGCAATTTTTTAAGCATGCCCGGGGGGGAGTGACTGTGATGGTCTGGAACAGGTAGAGCACTTTCGGTAACAGGGTCATTTTGACAGCGGCAACTCGGCCCAACCACGAGAGCGGTTGTTGCCGCCATCTAGATATATCTCCCTGCATGCGGGTCAGGAGTTTGGAGTAGTTGAGCTCAACCGTTTGGGCTGTGGCGGGAGTCAATTCAATTCCTAGGTATGGCAATGCAGTTTGCACAGCCAGCCCCCCTATGTGGAGCGTACCTCTGTGGGCCTGGCGGGTATTGCTGCCCAGGGGGAGAATAACAGACTTTCCCACGTTCATCTTAAATCCAGAGACCGCCCCAAATCGCTCCATCTCTGTCAGGAATGCCGGTATAGACATTCTGGGGTTATCTACCGCGACTAGAATGTCATCTGCATAGAGACTAATGGTCTGCTGCTCCCCTCCGAATTTGATGCCCGAGATGTCTCTGTTATTCCGAATGTGTTGGGCGAATGGCTCTATATAGAGGGCGAACAGCAGCGGCGATAGCGGGCAACCCTGCTGGGTGCCCCGCCGAATTTCAAATGGCCTGGAGCATGCCCCATTGACTTTAATCGTCGCCTCGGGAGACGCTTAGCAGCTGGCTACCCAGGATCGGAACCTATCCCCTAGGCCGAATATCGCCAGGGTGTTATCCATATATTGCCAATCCACTCTGTCAAACGCTTTTTCAGCGTCAACTGATAACAGGGCCGCATCCGAGGCGTTGAAGTGTGCTTTATCTATTATGTGCATCAGGCGTTTAGTATTGTCCGCACTCTGCCTGGTGGGTACAAAGCCCGCTTGGTCTGGTTCTATTACTCCCGGCAAGCAGGGGCCGAGTCGTGCAGCCAAGATCCCGGTGAACAACTTCAGATCTATGTTAAGGAGTGATATTTGACTGTATGCCGCACACCTAGTTGGGTCTTTGCCCGGTTTCGGCAAGACAATAACGTCAGCCTCCAGCATCTCCTGCGGGATCGAGCCTGGACCATGGAAGGAGTTGAATAGCTTTGTCAATACCGGCGCTAGCAAAGGGCAGAACGTTTTATAGAAGCCAGCGGAGAAGCCATCTGGTCCCGGTGCCTTTAGTGGTTTAAGTCTTGCTATCGCCGATATTACTTCTTCCAGGCGTATCGGAGCCTCCAATGACTGTACGCTAGTTTCATTTATGGCCGTCACGTCTGCGGTCTCTAGGTATGCGGTGCCAGCATTGTGTTCCAAGTCCGGGTGTGCTTCATAGAGTTTGGCGTAAAAGGCTCTAATGGCCTCCGCGATGCGGTCGTCCTCTTTAGCTTCCACTCCATCCTCTACGTGAATGAGGGGAATCTTGGAGCGGACTGTTTTTGCCTTCAGTTTGCTGGCTAACAGGCGACCAGTCTTGTCTCCCCCCACATAGTATGTGTGGCGGAGGCGGAGTGCTGCGTATTCCGCCCGGTCCAAATCCAGGCCCTGGCCGCCTTCAGTTTTCGCCAGATTCTCGGGGCCCCTATCCGGCAGTGAACTCTCTTTAGTTCCAACACCTGTTCCTTACGTCTTTCATTTCGCTCTTTGTTTTCTGCCGCCGTGATCGCCATTATCTCCCCCCGAAGGACCGCCTTTAGTGCTCCCCAAACTGTCATCTGAGTCACCTCCCCTGTGTCATTTCGGCTCAGGTAGTCAGTAATACAGTGGGAAAATTGCTTCATAACCTCTGTGCGGGTGAGTATGTTTTCTCTAAGGCGCCATCTGCCCCTGTGACCACGTGTGTGTGGGACATTCAGTCGAAGGACTACTGCATCGTGGTCTGACAGTGCCACTGCGGTGACTTCTACATCCTTCACCATGGGGGTCAGATCATCGGACCCAATGAAGTGGTCTATTCTGGAGTATGTGCGGTGCACGTGGGATTAGAAAGTGTACCCTGAGGCTGTGTGGTGTTTTTCTCGCCATTCGTCTACCAACCCCCTATCAGCTAGCCATTGTTTCACCGCTGTGGAGAGGGCCCCTGTGTCACCAGCTCTCCGCCCTGATCTATCCATCACATTGTCCATGACCAGGTTGAGGTCTCCCCCAATTAATATATGTCTAGTGTCCCCGGTTAGTGCGTCAGATAGTGCACCTTTAAGAAAGGCTTCCTGTTTGGAGTTTGGTGCGTAGAGTGACCCCACTGTGAATGACAGAGCACCAATCTGCACCGTGTGGGCCAGTATTCTGCCCTTGATTTCGGCCACTTTGTCGCCTACTCGCCCCTTAAAGTGCCTCGCTACTAGGATGGCCAGCCCTGCCTTCTTCTCAGTCGTGGAGGAGTAGTATTGGTGTGGGAAGGCCCTGGATTTCATAGGATGCCAGTCTTTAGCCAGCAAATGTGTCTCTTGGAGGAGACATATGTCTGCCCCAGAATGTTCCAGGACAGAGATGATCGCCCTCCTTTTAATCGGGTTGTTTAGCCCTTTTACATTAAGGGTGAGAATCTGGATGAGCTCCTCAGCTATTGGGAGGTGTATGCACTACCCGCTGAAGTCCTGACCTAGCACTGCCCCATACATTCCTGTTTATCGCTTGATCAGACCAAACACACCGAGTCCCCCGTCCCCCTTCCACCCTCACCTCCCCCCTTGCCCCGACCCCAACTTTGAAACCCCAACTGGTGAACATTGTCCCAGGCCTCTTCAACAGCAGTCCAGGCCTGTGGTATATTGTCTGGTAGTGGGAAAGCGTGTCCATGGCGAGCCTGAAGCCCCCCGTCCCGCCCCCAATGCTACTGAGAGGCGAATATGCACCTCCACTCTTGTGTGCTTATGAACCAGCATTGGTATCTTTGGAGACCTCCAGTATAGCTGCTTCATGTTCGCGCGCCACGATCTCGGGGTCCGGCCTGAACCCTTTCTTGGGTGAGCGTCTGCGTCTCACTTGTTGCCATTCGTCTCTCATCTGTTGTGAGGAGTATGGGCGGGAGGATCGCCGACCTGAATCATCGTCCGGAGCGTCCTCTTCGTGGGGGATGCCCAGAACTTTGCACGTATCCCTTAGTGATCTGATCTGGTGGAGGCCCCTTTCCACTTGAAAATCAGTCTGAAAGGGTGGCCCCAGGAGTACGGGACCCCATTGTCTCTTAGGAAGGTAGTTGCCACCTTGAATGTTCGCCGCTTCTGCAGCGTAATCGTGGACAGGTCCTGGAAGAGTGCGGGCGTGTGATCTCGAAAGTTAATGGGTCGCTGTTGTCGCGCTGCCTTCAAGATGCGTTCCTTAAGGGGTAATCCGGTAGGAAAGCCGAAATGTCTGGTGGAGTTGCGGGCGATCGGCGTGCTAGGCCCACCCTGCGGGCTCTATCAATTCGAATATCTAAGTCCTCGCCCTCTCCCAGTATTTCGCGGAACAGATCCTGCAAGTACACCGTGATGTCCCCCACTTCTGCTTTAGATGGCACATGTCGAACCCGTATGTTGTTTCGCCTGGAGCGGTTTTCCAGGTCTTCTGTGTGTGCCTATAGGTCCGTTTGCTGTTCATGGAGCCTGATGATTTCTTGCTGCAGGAGTTCCACCTCTCCACTCCTGGACTGCTCTGAGTTTTCGACTGCCGCTACCCTTTATCCTATATTATCTATGTCCCGCCGTAGGTCTTTGTAGCCACCTGCCATATCCTGCCTTAGGGTCTGAATGTCCTCTCTCAGAGATGCGAATAGGTTCTCCATGAACGATTTTGTTGCGGGAGCTTCTCCTTCGTCCATGTCTTTGTCTTGTGGTTGAGACAGTGGCGCTGATTTGTCAGGGCTTTTCTCTCCCTTGTGTGATCCCTTGGAGAGCATTTCGGGGATGGTGTGCCCTCCTCTACGATTCATGGAGGACATGTTTGGCGCTCTCCTGTTTTAGCGCAGCTCCGCTGTCCTCGATGACCGGCAGCCTGTCTGCGAGTGAGCCGCGGATCCTCTGCAAATGGCGGCTGCTAATTGGATATGTGGCTCTAGATCCTTTGGTTCTCGGCGTGTGCTCAGCAGCAGGAACTTGTATCGAAATGCTGTGCCCCAGCCGCTCGGGTCATTTTGGATCTAACTGCCGCCCCTCTGACATGACCCCGTCGCAGTGCTGTGTCGGCTCCGGCCCCAACGGAGTGTTCCGTGTTATGTCGGGGGTCCGTGCGGGGGATACACTTTGAAGCGGTTTGCTGTCGTGGTCGATCGCGCGGCCTCTCTTACGCTCAGTATCCCCGGCCTATTGGCCTCTGCTGCGCCACCCTATGTCCTTGCCGGTGCTTTGTTGGAGTATACTCGGCCTCCCTCGGGACGTGTCGTCCTAGTGCTTACTGCCGGGGGCTCGGTTTATGCCCCCCTAAGCCGGTCTCTCCGTGTCCGGGCCTCCCGGCCTTGGAACCGCGTTCTCCCGTCGTCATCTGCTGTACGGCAGCTCAGGCCCTCGACCCCGCCTCCGCCCCACTGTGCGGCCCAGGCCTTCCTCACACCCTACAATCACCTTTCTCTCTCATGGGGGCCTTGCCGCCCCACCGTCGACCGCCGGGAGCTCAGCGTGTGCCTCTAGTTTCTGTCCGTCGAGCCCGTGGGCCTGTCGCTTGCGGTGCCGCCAAATTTCTCCTGCTCCCGCCTAGCAATCGTATTCTTTGGCCGCCTGTGCCTCCGCCACCTCCTACTGCCCACCTCTGTTACGCCTTCCGGCCGTCCACCACCGGGCCCCGCGATGTGCCGCTATAGCTGGGTGGGCCCTGTCCGCTCCGGGGGCTCGATGGCTGCCCCCCAAGTTGCCTCCCACTCGCGCTCAGGCAACCCGTACCTCACCTCGTTTTTTCCGGATCGGCGACAGGCTGCTGCGGACGTCTTGTTCCGGGCCTCCGGCGGTGTGTCTCACTGCCAGGCGCTGTCCTCCGCTCCACTGGCCACCGAGCTGGCTGTCTCAGATCTCTGGCCCCGGTCTCCGCTCAGCCCCTGCAGCCTGCTCAGGCCACTGCTCCCCGGCCCGACCTCCGGCCGGCAGCGATGCGGGATCCCGGCTGCTCTCGCGGGAAGGCCTCGCCTACTTCTCTCCTCCAGCTGCTAATGGCGGCGGTCGATGCTCGCGGGACTGTTCCCTCGCCCCTAACTCCTACTATTTTGGTCTGGGTCGATACCGGATCGCCCCCGCAGCTTATAATCGCCTGCAGAGGTGGGAAAGTGCTTCAAAAATATCGCCTTGGGGGTTTGGGACGAGGAGCCTCCGCCGGTTGCGACTGCTCAGGCCGCCATCTTGGCCACGCCCCCCCAACCCTTCCTTTTTAATACATATAAGTCACCCCTAAGGTAGGCCCTGGACAGCCCACAGGTTGGACATGTACTTTTAAGTTTTTCACGTCCTAGTCGTGAAAAACTCTTACATTTGTTTTTCACTGTTGCGGGCCCATCTCTCCCATAGTTTAACATTGGAGATACCGTATTACATTTTATAAGTGTTATTTCCAAATGGGAAGGGACAACCAGTTCATGTTTAGTGTCTCTGGACTCCTAATTTAAAATCCTAACTTAGTGGTCGATTATGATGGCGGACGGACCTGCGTCCGTCCGCCACCCCGAGGTGGAGGGACGGTCCGCAGGGGCAGCGGCGTTCCCTCCATACCAATTAGGATGTGACCGCCACCCTGGCGGTCACATCCTGTATCTTTAACATTTCGGCGGGTGCTGCTTGAAGCAGCACCCGCCGCAAGGTTAAAAATGCATGCTTTGCATTTGCATGCACAAAGCGGTAGGCACCGCGCGGTGCCTGCCGCTTCGTGTATGCAAATGCAGGGGGGTACCATAGGTACCCCCATTGGCACCCCCACCCCCCCTTTGTCGGGCGATGAACAAGCTCCAGGCAGAAACCAGCGTCCTCAGAAGTGTAGACAGTGTCCCTCTCTGTTTCAAACGACACCACACACCCAGCGAGTATATATACACACAGGTTTGAGTAGTCGCCAAAAAAGAGAGAGATCAAAACCCATAGGTCTCCGAATTGAAGACAGGGCACTCAGGAGTGCAACGTGGAATGGACGCAGTACCCTGCAGAGGAGAGAAGAAAACAGAACACACAACAGGGACCTTATCAGACTCAGGATGGTAACAAGAAGGAGCTTTTCGATATATCTCTGTACAGAGTGTGCTGTAATGCTCTTACCTGCCCAAATATTGTATCAAACCCAAAAGGAATCCATGGAATAATAAAATAATATACGAACCAAAAGAAGGGTAGATACTTTGGTCTCTCCAGACAAATGAAATAGTTCCAATTGAGAGTTTTTGTTAAATAGTCTTGAATCACTTCCTAAATATAAGTGTTCAAAAATAGAATTGAAGGTAAGCGATAATCCTCGCTGTGCAGGCAAAAAACGAAGTACACCAGAGAAAGTCTGCCCACTGACGTAAGCGTCTCCACAAGGGTTAAGTAAACCGGATATTCTCACCCGGCTTACACTTGAACAGAAATAAACGAGCAAGGAAATAAACGCGTCGGCACTTGTCTTTTCACTTCAAACAAATGCCGAGAGTTAGCTGCAGTCATCCACAGCGTTCGGGTCCAATGGAGCAGGGGAGCAGGGGAGCGGCTCACGGGACAGGGTAACGCTTCCTAGCGCCACACCTATGAGCCGTTTAGGCGGCAGAGGAAGCAGTTTCAAATCCGGCGCTTGCAGCGGCAACAGGATTCAGACGCAAATGCCGTAGATAGTGAATGTCCTCAAAGGTCACCGCCAGAGCCCAAGCGGCCTCGCGTAGCTCTCGCACAGGGAGAAGGAAGAACAAAAACACAATTCCAAGGGAACGAAGGAAAGTACCACTGACACACGGGTCGGGACACAGGCAGGAATCCAAACGAGAAAACCAAGCACCGCCAGGAAGAGGGAGGAGGCATATGAACCTCCCAGTCTGCATCTGATTGGTGCAGAAAGGAGCATGGTCTCCCTAGAACGCCCCAAGGCATCATGGGACTTGGAGTCCCGGGTAGGCTGAAAGCACATCACAGCACACTCCGAACAGGCATTAAAGGTATAGGACCTCCTTAAGCGCTCCGGGTTCTAACACCCTTCACCCTGGGGGCCCGAAAGGGGCCCCCAGAAGCAAAGGTCCACATGCTTTTTCAATCATAATCGACCCCGTAGGGTGAAGCTGTATTTTAAATTACAATTCTGAAAATGCCACGTTTACAAAGTTGGCATTTTCTTGCATTAGCCATTTAGTGCCTGCAATCTGTCTGTGGTGACATGACTGTGTGCAGTTGGTCTTTGTGTATTCCTCCTAGACAGCCGCACACAATGGGAGGTTAGGTGTGACTGAATGGGTCATCACTGACAGGCTGGGAGGGAGGTGCTAGTCCGAGCCTCACTTACCCTTGAATAGGCTGTGTCCTGCCTCCATGCAAAGGTCTGCATAACCCCATATCTGGAGCAAGATCCAGGAAAGCAGGACATCTGTGCACTTCAATGGCATACCTCTAGAAGCTTCTCCCACCTTCAAAGGCACCAACTCTTCAGTACACTTCTGGACCTGTGGATACTTTGCCAGGAAGAAGGACTGCTGTGCTTCTATGAGGACTGCCAATCTGCTGGACTCCGGCTTTGATGGAGCTGCTGCCCTGCTGAGCTGGCATGCTGCCCTCTTGCCTGGAGAAGAACTAGACCTGCAACTTCATCTTGAACCCACAACCCCAGAGTGAAGCAAAGGGATAGATTGATGAGCTTCAGTAACATAATAGGCTCCCCAACAGCTCCTGGACCCATCTCCAGCGAGTTCCTGACTCCCAAGTGGTACCACTCAGGTTCTGTACCCTTTATTAGCTCAGCAGTCTCTTAAATTAAGCTTTTGGGGTCTGTGTGACTGCAAATGGGCCCGTTCACACCAGAACTGCACTGGTCGCACCGAAAATAAGTGTTGAGACACCGCCAGCCTGTCTCTGCACAACGGGAAGCTCCAGCCTGTCCGCAACGCCTGCCTGCTCTTCGCACCGCAACACACTCCTTGCAACCCTCTCTAAGGCAAATGGGACTCTTTCCACAAAACTAGAGTAGGTAAAACTTCAGAGGGACTAATCTGGATTGTATCCAACCCGTGCTACCTCACGGTCAGCCTGAACTTTTGACTTTGACCCGGTCCGGCACAATTAGAGAGTCACAGTTTATGCTTTATGCGTTTAGGTGCTATAATGCAGTTTATTCTTGAAAAAGTAATTGCTCCTGTTCCACTGATAACATATTTGTTGATTTATTTATTACATTTTGTTCTATTTTTAACCTGGTGTTGGGTCCTTCTGTGTGACTTTTTTTTTACTGTTTTACTGTTTGAAGTGTTGCACACATACATTACACATTGCCCCCAAGTTAAAACTGCTTGCTCTGTGCCGAACTACCAGGGTGTTCGCACAGGCTATTTTAGGACTTGCTTGCGCCTTACCCCGACTATCCCTATTATCCCAACTACCACACTTTTCCACCATCACCTACAAACAGTACACAACTCTAACCAATACACTCATCACTAAAACAACGCCAAACAACACCATACATAATTACATCCCATTCAGACACACTCTCCCCGCTGTAATTACACCTACCAGACCACCTTTTATCACTAACAAACATATAATCATCCTTCCATCAGTTGTCCAACAAACATCCTCCTCTCCCTTCTACCATATTAACACTAACGCATAACACACACACTTTGTAACTCTTGCAACAAACCAGTTGTGGCGGGATGGACGAAAACACGAATGCTTGTGGTTTTTGTAACACTGGCTTTATTGATTTTAACAATCGCCTTCGCCGCGTCACGCTTCTATATTAAGGTAAGGGTGGTTCGGTGTCTCGACGCGCTGGAGAACTCCTCTCCTTCCTCTGTTCCACGCCTGGTTTTCTTCCATCCCGTGGACTTCTGGGAGATGTAGTCGCTCTCGCGTCCGTCTTGGTTGCCGGGTCTCGGGAAACAAACAAAAAAAAAGAATAGACCTGCTTTATTAAAGCGCTCTGGTTCTGCGGGCGTGATAAGGGAAAGGGAGTGAGGACAATCACGCGTGCACCAGAAAAGTACGTTGTGCCGGTGGTGAATTGAGGGGATGGGGAACAGTGCAGGGATATCGGTGTCGGGTGCTCTAAAGAGGTTTTAAACCTCTTCTACCCGCCCAGCCCAGGATACGATCACGTACCTGGCTGAGCCACCCTTCCCTTGAAGTGCGGCTGGGCGAAACGCCTTGTCGTTGGCCTCCTGGCTCTCCAGTCGGTTGCCTCGTCTCCTCTGCCGCTTCCCCTTCCATCTCTCGCTGTTCGCCGTCTGTACTTTCTCCTCTCTGAACGCCTCCGCCTCCGCTCCACACGTCCTCGTCTCCTCAGGGTGATGAACACACTGGAACCTCGGGAAGGCCGGTATTTACTTCCGCGGCCGCAGCTGACCAGGGGGTGTGTCCAGGCTCGAACTCAGCCCAGTTAAAGAAACAGTACCCTTCATCATCGCGGGGGCCGGTCGAAGTGCATGGAGTCTCTTTTTTCCAGACCTCAGACTGCTGCATTGGAGACAAAGAGGGGAGTAGACATCAAGGGGGTGTCGGAGAAGGGGGACCCCCCTCCGCCCCCTGGTCACACCAGGCTAAGATAAACACTCTCCCCTCTACTTCATTCCCTCCTACACACAACATACACTCTACTCATAAACACATCACCACCCCCTCTACGTCACAACCTCCTCTCACAAACAATACTACACAACCAAATCCATTGCATGAAACATATACATCAGCACCCTTTTTCACTACTCCTCAAAAGCAAAACATATCACACACACCAGCACAACAAGATCTTCAAAGCGCAACACCTCATAATACTTACCATCACAAAATACAAACATATACCCACCTTTCAAACCACACAAAGGAACAAACACCAATGCCAAGCTTTCACTCTTCCACTGCACCTAACACAGATACAGCCTCTCATCCATTGGACAATTTAGAACATTACTACATGACCCAAATGCTGCACCACCTCCCCTGACTCATACATCTTCCGCCTTAAACACACTCAAAAAATATAAGCAACATGCCACACTTCACAACTTTGCTTCCCCATGTCTACTTCACAACAATGTTACACCACAAAAGCAACACAGCACTCCAACTCACTCTCAAACACCATCTCCAACACATACACACGCAGACCCATCAAAATGCCTTCTTAGCATGCTGAATGAGAAACAGGATACAGAACAGCTACACAATTGCTATCCTAATACAGCTAATCCCAGCACTAAAAACACACCTGCTAAAAACCCACACAAAACTGATCACTCTTCTACCAAACTATCTCTAAAGGCCACTCACTAAACTGTCTACTAATAAATGCTTGATCCCTCTCTAAGAACAAGCATCACATCTATGACATTCTCACCGATGCAAAACCAGACATACTATTCATAACAGAATCATGGTTGGGAGAAGATATGGCTCCAGTCCTGCATGAAGCCATTCCTCTAGGCCAGTGGTTCCCAAACTTTTTTGACCTGTGGCTCCCCTGACCGGGTTGGCGGCTGGCCTCGGCGCCCCACCATTTTTTTGCCGGTGGGTCAGGCAGTCCACTGTGCTAGGCACAGATTTTTGGCTTGAGTGTTTTAGGCCACGACCCCTGTTGCATCGGCCACGCCCCTTTGAGACCTCCCCTGCCACCTCTCACAACACACAGCACCCGGACCCCCCTTGCCCTCATGTGCCCCGCCCAAACCCATGGGGGACCGCACACCCACTTCAAGGAGGCAGAAACCAGTGGGACCACCGCAGCAGGACCAAGAGGGGAGAAATGTCCAGGCTCCGATGGATCCCCCGAGGATATGTGAAGGGTCACTCTGCGCCGTCGCGGCCTCCACCAGGCGGCTGGACGGCGAAGGCTGGGTCCGTGCGGCAATGGAGAGCCGGCCCGAGTCTGGTCATTCACACACACCATACATGGAGGGAGGCGGCAAGAACACGCCGCCCGCCAGGCTCGCAGGCACTGCAATTCGGGGTACTCCACTGCCCGCTGATCACCATGTCAGTGTGTGGCTTTGTCCCTGTTCACGGTTATTTATTTCAAAGGGGGCACTCAAACCACAAGGAGATGCACCACACCTCCGACCCCGGAAGACACATCCTGCGCACCGCTGCGGCGCCCCTGGCCTCTCATCATGGTCCACCGGGGTGCTGCGGCACATACTTTGGGAACCACTGCTCTAGGCTATCAAATAATCACCCAAAATCGTATAGCCAAATAGGAGGTGGTCTAGCTGTTGTATTCAGGCAAACAATACATATCACTAAAATTGACATCTCCATAAAGAATTGTGAGGCTCTTCTAACAAGATGAAATCCTACACAGTCGTCCTCCTGTAACTTCCTGCTCCTTTATAGACCTCCACCTAGCAAGGTAACATTCCCAGACGCACTTCTAGACCCAGTTTCAAACCTGATAACAAAACACTCCAACCTATGCCTTCTGGGTGACCTTAACATTTGGTTTGATAAAGCCAGTATGACCCATCCAAAAACAATAATCTGAACTAGTTACCTTTCAAACTATAACTGCAGTCACATGGCCAGACCACCACTTGCTTGACTTCTAACATAAAACAATGCTAAGCGACTCACCTAAAACTACCTTACATCCATCCACCTATCGGCCGTGGAACAAACTCAATTTGGAACACTTGGAAACACAACTAACACAACTAACATCCAGTACAAATCTGAAAACCATCAATTCTGTTTGAAAACTATATGAGTGGTTCCAGGAAGCTTTTGACATCCTGATACCACTCAAAACCACACAACAGAACAAATAAAAAAAGCGCCTTGGAGAAACATAGAAAAAAAAGACATCAAACAACAAATTAGAAAGCTGCAATATACCTGTCTCAAAACAAACGCCAAACAAGACAAACGTCACCTACAGAAAATTAACAGATTATACAAGTCGGCTATCAAAAAAGCTAAGAAAAGGTACTATTAAGACAGAATCCAAAACGCTAAATGAGCAAATAAAGAATTCTATAAAATACTCAATGAATTTCGTAAACCAAATTGCCCAGAAGGAACTCATCCTGTTACTCAAGATTTCACAGACAAACTGGCAAATCATTACACGGTACAGCAGACACGTTGGAATCGTACCTAAAACAGAAACAAAGCACCAGCACTAACCCTTGTAAAAAACAACAATCCAAGAATGCTCTAATCAAGCCTCTCCGTTCCTTCCAACACATCTCACACAATGAATTTATGGACCTGGTCAAAGCAAGCAGGCCTGCCGGCAGCCCTTCTGACCCATGTCCGCCACAAACTTTCAAGACAATTCTTTTAACAACCTCTGCTGCCACTCCAGTAAGAAGAATCATCAACGATTCCTTAAGTACTGGAATATTTCCAGAAGAACTCAAAAAGTCATACATACGCCCTTTACTGAAGAAAACAAACTTGGGCCAGCTGAACTTTGACAACTACAGACCCATTACAAATGGACCGTTCCTGGGCAAACTGATAGAAAGAGCAGCGTTTGCCCAGATGTCAAAATTCATTGAAGAGAATTACATACTTTCAGACTTCCAAACAGGATTCCGTCCGGGATGAGGCACTGAATCTGCCCTCCTTACCATCTGGGATGACCTATAGAACAGTTGACCGCAACGGGTTTGCTGCGCTACTCCTCTTGGACCTCTCAGCTGCCTTTGACACGGTTGACCATGACACTCTGATACAAAGACTCTTTGAAGCCGGCATAGAGGGAACTGCTCTAGACTGGATCGCGTCCTACCTTCGAAACAGAACTAATGTCATCCATACCCCACCTTTCTCGTCCAAACCGTACTCCACAAAAGCAGGGGTCCCTCAAGGTTCTATCATCTCGCCCATGCTTTTCAACAGCTATATGAAGTCATTACCATTACTGATCAATACATTTCACCTCACATGCTATAACCATGCAGATGACACGCAAATACTTCTTCAACTGGAATGCTCCAAAGAAATTGGAAAATCACCAATGTTCAGCTGTCTCCGAGCCGTGGATCAGTGGATGACCTGGAGCCATCTCAAATTGAATGCTTCAAAAACTGAAATACTCATGTGTGGCGGTTGGAAACATTACAACCCGCTTGCCGCATGGCCTGATGAACTGGGATCACTGCCTAAAGTATCGAAGGAAGTAAGAAACCTCGGAATGACCATGGACTCCAAGCTGTCGATGAATGCCCAAGTGGATAAACTAGCAAGATCAAGCTTTGCTACTATAAAAACGCTGCAACAAATTTTACCTCATTTGGGATTTCCACACAAGGTCCAAGCTACCATCTCCCTTGTTCTGTCCAGACTCGATTACGCCAATAGCCTCTACCGCGGATCACCTCTAACGACCATGAAAAGACCACAACGGATTCAGAACTCAGCTGCCAGACTACTCTTGCATTTCAAACCGTGAGACCACATCTCCCCTGCCTTGAAAGCCCTGCATTGGTTACCAGTTGCCAGAAGATCCACGTTCAAGCTGCTTTGTATCACCCACAAAGCAATACATGGAATGGGACCACTCTTCATCAGGAATAAAATCACCTAACACATTCAACAAAGGAACCTCCGCTCTAAAGGAGCATCTCGCCTCAAATTCCCACCATAGAAGAAAAAAAACATAGGTGGCACATACTTCTCTGTTCAAGCAGCCAAACTATGGAACTCTTTACCCCCAACATAAGGTCCACCGACAACCACATCATCTTCAGAAAACTACTCAAGATTTGGCTCTCCCCCACATAAGCACCATACACAAACAGAAATTTACAGCATATTGCTCTGTATGCAAGCATTTGTTTTCACTAAAGATATGTACCTATCTTTGTGTATTACTTTGTATAAACATGTAAAATAATTATGTTGAGAGAAAAAATATTAATAACAATAAATAAAAATTATCTTTGGTCTACATGTACATACTTCCATTGTGCATATATGTACCTTCCATGTACTTGGATCTGTGTGTCCGCTACTTTTCTCCTGAAAAAGCATATCCAATGCACTACCCTATTTCTCATCCGGTGCCTCTAGCAATATCTTTAATCTACATATACTTACCTCCTTTATGTATCTATATACTTTCAATGTAATTATGGATCTATATATTTATCACTCTCTTCTAATTTAGCATTTCCAATGCACTACCCTATTTCTCAGCCTATACTTCGCTCAATATATCTTCTAGCCCAACCTTCGAACTCATCTCAAACTTCTTCTACTGCTCCTTCCAATGCACGACCCTATCTCTCATCCTATACATCTATCAATATATCCTCTACATTCACTCTCTCATTTATCCCATACCACTACGATTGCCAAAATAACCCTTTCTAGACTCTCTCTTACTCTAACACTCCTTGCATCATCTGACACCTCTTTTACTATACCGATCCCTTAAAACAAACCTTTCTAAACTCTTCCCTGAGTCCTCCCCTCCAAAACACTTTTTTACTCATCCAAAAGCCTCCTCCTACTGCTAAGACTAAAAATAAAAATCCTTCACTCTTTTATCCCTCCACTATCCTTTTAAATCCCAATTAACAGACTAACATGTTCACTTCTCAAATTCCATATTAAACTATACTAATATACTACCCAAATAACTGAATAATATCCACTACTCAAATTACTTCATATTTTTACTATACTAATTTTCAACAGTAATCCTTTATGGGTTCCGGAGTGGTGTGCTACTTGCCAGAAAAGCGCTTCAACAACCAACAGGGTTAACAAGTGCTATATGAATGCAAATCTTTCTTCCCATTTTATCCCTCCGCTATCCTTCTCACTCCAAGTAACTGACTAATATTCACCACTGAAATTACTTCATATTTCACCATATTAATTCACCACTAATCCTTTGAAGGCTTCCTGCGTGCGTCAACAAGCACTATATGAATACAAACCTTTGTCCTCCTTTATCCTTCTGCTATCATTCCAAATCCAAATAACTGACAAACCTATCCACCACTTAAAATGTACTTGCATGTTTCACTATACTAATTCAACACTAATCCTCTATGGGTCCCGGAATAGCGTGCTACTCGCCGAAAAAGCACTTTAACGCCTTGTCAGGGGTAGTACGCGCTATATAAATGCAAATACAATACAATACAATACAATTATTTAATTATAATAAAATACTTCCCACCTTCTTCACCTATAAACCCACAATCTGCTTCGAATTATTTTGATCACATTTAATGTAATTATCAATTAACGCCTTAACCGCGGTGGCAATTCTGCTGCGGTGCGGGCGTTCTAAAGGGTGGGCAGGGCTGCGACTGCCAACGGTCGTTCGCAGCACCAGGGAGGGAGTGCTCCCTTCGGCCGTTGGCCGGAGGGAGCACGGAAGGGGTTAATAAAAATGTATTACCAATTAATAATTAATTAACACTAAATTCATTATTAATACCAATAAATACAAATGAATAATTACTTCATTATAATAAATTACTTCCCACCCTATTCCCCTATAAACCCACAACCCGCTCCTAAACTAAATTCACACATTTAATATAATCACCAATCAATAAAAAACAATTACCAATTAATAATTAATTAACAATAAATTAATTATCAATACCAATATATAAAAATGTATAATTACTTAATTAGAATAAATTACTTCCCACCCTATTCCCCTATAAACCCACAACCCGCTACAGAAATAAAATGCTAAATTTAACTAAAAATAATTATTAATTTCTAAAAATTGTTATTCAATTTACTATAATTCAATTACGTCCCACTCTATTCCTCTATAAACCCACAACCCGCTACAGTACTAAAACGCTAAATTTACTTTAAAAAAATGACTAACTTCTAAAAATTTAATACATATATTTAAAAATAAAATACAATATAGAACAAAAAAAATAGAACACATACATATAAAATATATACTAAAATCCATAACACGAATATAAACATTGATATTATTAACAATATTTTTGCAAACGGTATTACTGACTTTGATATTAACAAAAACGATATTTCTTACCTTCAGATCAAAATTCTGGGCACCAATATTCTTGATGTTGATATTCTGTCCCTTCGATATTTGAAACTCGATATTTCTGTTGTTCCAAATTAAAAACTTGATATTATGTCTGTGCACCCTCCCAAGTACAATATCTCTGCCATCCAAACATCCAGATACTACTACAAATCTCCCGTCAGGGTCGACTATCTGCAGTGTGCACTGAAAGCGGTACAATAAGGGGTGGTGATGGACGGAGCATCTGAATCAATCAAACACTCACACCCAGTCAAAAGATCTGGGTTTAATCCATCACCGTTCTTTAGCCCACTCTGCCACCCCAGTTCAGACATGGCTATATGCAAATCAGTCTGACCCTGTTCCGCATGGGAACAGTCCAGCCCGAACTGCCAAGCCATGTCTTCCCTGGACCGGAAACAAGCTTCTGAGGACCGGTTTCTGGCATTCCAGCCGTCTTCAGCCCGGCTTGCTTAAATCCAGTGGCAAAGTGAGCAAGGGACTCACGTCTGAGCATACCCTGCCACACTTATGGCGGCCAAAAGCAGTACAAAAGGGGGTGGTGATGGACGGAGCATCTGAATCAAACAAACACTCACACCCAGTCAAAAGATCTGGGTTTAATCCATCAACGTTTTTTAGCCCACTCTGTCACCCCAGTTCAGACATGGCTATATGCAAATCAGTCTGACCCTGTGCCGCATGGGAACAGTCCAGCCCGAACTGCCAAGCCATGTCTTCCCTAGACCGGAAACAAGCTTCCGAGGACCGGTTTCTAGCATTCCAGCCGTCTTCAGCCCGGCTTGCTTGAATCCAGTGGCAAAGTGAGCAAGGGACTCACGTCTGAACATACCCTGCCACACTTATGGCGGCCAAAAGCGGTACAAAAGGGGGTGGTGATGGACAGAGCATCTGAATCAATCAAACACTCACACCCAGTTAAAAGATCTGGGTTTACTCCATCACCGTTCTTTAGCCCACTCTGCCACCCCAGTTCAGACATAGCTATATGCAAATCAGTCTGACCCTGTGCCGCATGGGAACAGTCCAGCCCGAACTGCCAAGCCATGTCTTCCCTGGACCGGAAACAAGCTTCCGAGTACCGGTTTCTGGCATTCCAGCCGTCTTCAGCCCGGCTTGCTTGAATCCAGTGGCAAAGTGAGCAAGGGACTCACGTCTGAGCATACCCTGCCACACTTATGGCGGCCAAAAACGGTACAAAAGAAGGTGGTGATGGCATGAGCATCTGAATCAATCAAACACTCACACCCAGTCAAAAGATCTGGGTTTAATCCATCACCGTTCTTTAGCCCACTCTGCCACCCCAGTTCAGACATGGCTATATGCAAATCAGTCTGACCCTGTGCCACATGGGAACAGTCCAGCCCGAACTGCCAAGCCATGCCTTCCCTGGACCGGAAACAAGCTTCAGAGTACCGGTTTCTGGCATTCCAGCCGTCTTCAGCCCGTCTTGCTTGAATCCAGTGGCAAAGTGAGCAAGAAACTCACGTCTGAGCATACCCTGCCACACTTATGGTGGCCAAAAGCGGTATAAAAGGGGGTGGTGATGGACGGAGCATCTGAATCAATCAAACACTCACACCCAGTCAAAAGATCGGGGTTTAATCCATCACCGTTCTTTAGCCCACTCTGCCACCCCAGTTCAGACATGGCTATATGCAAATCAGTCTGACCCTGTGCCGCATGGGAACAGTCCAGCCCGAACTGCCAAACCATGTCTTCCCTGGACCGGAAACAAGATTCCGAGGAACGGTTTCTGGCATTCCAGCCTTCTTCAGCCCGCTTGCTTGAATCCAGTGGCAAAGTGAGCAAGGGACTCACGTCTGAGCATACCCTGCCACACTTATGGCGGCCAAAATAGGTAAAAAAGGGGGTGGTGATGGACGGAGCATCTGGATCAATCAAACACTCACACCCAGTCAAAAGATCTGGGTTAAATCCATCACTGTTCTTTAGCCCATTCTGCCACCCCAGTTCAGACATGGCTATATGCAAATCATCCCATACAAGGAACATTGCTTCCCCTTGTGAATATTTTTCTCTAAAGGGGTTTTTTGGTTCTTGAGGGGAGTAGTAAGAGGAACATATATAAAGAAAAAGACACTACAAACCCTTTTTTGAATTATCCTTTATTCATTTGCACCTAGTCACTCCTTAGTTGTTGTTGAAATATTGATTGGGGTACAGGAGTGCCTGCTCATGCCCTTACTCTCTAGTTGTTTATTGATATATTGCGCAGCGCACAGCTGTGAGAGTTTCAGTTCTCTGAAGTAGTATAGCTTCGTCTGTAAAATCAATCCACCATGGAAGATTAGTGTCTCTCCTCTCCCACAGAAGAAGTGGGTATTTTATTAGGTGATAATACTCTAATTTTTGACCCTTTTCTACTACATGCCATCTCGCAAACTAGTGACCTCAAGCGCAATGACTCTAGTCTAACTTCATGGTCCCGCTGGTTGAATCGACTGCCGGCCTGTAGCCTTGAATTAATATATAAATCCATATGTTAGACACTCTTGTAATTATTACACTAACTAAATCGGGCATTATGAATTTTGGCATGGCTTAGTGAGCATTGTCTATAATACTATAATATTTGCTCCATCTGGCACATGGGGGATTTGAACCCCGAATGTAAACATATTATCAAGACACTATCTCTTTAAGAGCTGGAGCCCAGCGTAAAGGAGTTTACGTCAGGCTACCCACGTGATCGGAACTCCCTTGAACTGCATTTTAAATGCGATCCCGGGAAAATGCATTTTGCTTCCGGGGAGACAGCAGCCCAGAGTGCAGGTACAATGCGGGGAGTCGCGAGAGCCGAAGTAAGTCACAAGCTCTGACCTGATTTAGCGGCAACAAAGGAAAATAATTCTGATTCGTGGGATAACATTTTTTTCCCCCCTTTATGAAGATAAACTCCGCGTGAAGGCATCCCGCGCTGTCTCGACCCATGGGGAGAGTCTATTATTCTTGTAACGTGAGTGTATGTGTTCGTATGTCGCGGTTGATAAGCGCACCACTGAGATCTTACCAGGGGCCCCTTCTTACACTGGTTTTCCAGGCACTGTTGGAAGAGGCACGACACTATTTAGGACGAAGCATGTTAGCTACTCTTTCTTTAATTATTACTTTTGGCAGTGTCAGATTGAGTAAAATATACTCCCTCTACATTCTGCCCACATTAAAATAAAAGCAGCTGAAATACAGCTTGTTAACATTACCTTGGGGTGGAAAAGTCTTTCACTTTATCGATGGGGGACATTAGAAAACCTTGAAGGCTCTCTGTGAATTTCAGTGCCTAGGAATGGTCACCCCAAACAAAATAATGGCTTTGACACCACTCTGACATTGTGCATGTAATATCGCTATGCACTATATTCTGCTAATATGATAAGCTTATTTCATGTCAGTGTGTCATTAAGTGTTATTGTGTATTGTCTTTTTCTCTCCACAGGTTTTTTTTTTTACTCCTGCAAATCGCAGTGAGTTACCACGGCGACTAACCGTGACTAATACTTCATAAAAAATAATTTTTCACATTTAAGAGCCTCACGGGAGGGTGCGCCATAACGCGCGTACACCACCGGAGGACTAAATTTAGGTCCTGACGAATGCTGAGCAAATTTGCAGTTGTAACAGCAGAAACATGTTGACCAGTTGTTTGTTCAAAGGATACAGGTTTCCTGAAACTGAACCTTGTAGTCCGCCACTTTGTTTTTAATTTAATACAGGTTGGTCGGTATTAAAAATTTTTGTACATGCCTCAACCTTGTATTTTTAATATTGCACCCACAGTTACACTCACACCTTAAATTGGGCACTGTTGCACTCACCACATCCCGCTCCGCTGTAAATCAGGCGTTGTAGCACGCTGGGGAGGCATTCGGCCACCCCAGCGGGGACCCAATGATGAAGCATGTCACCAACTAGTGGTGAGTGAGGGTCCTTTTACAAAAAGATATGATTTGCCATCCCCCTGGAAACCATACAAGGAACATTGCTTCCCCTTGTGAATATTTTTCTCTAAAGGGGTTTTTTGGTTCTTGAGGGGAGTAGTAAGAGGAACATATATAAAGAAAAAGACACTACAAACCCTTTTTTGAATTATCCTTTATTCATTTGCACCTAGTCACTCCTTAGTTGTTGTTGAAATATTGATTGGGGTACAGGAGTGCCTGCTCATGCCCTTACTCTCTAGTTGTTTATTGATATATTGCGCAGCGCACAGCTGTGAGAGTTTCAGTTCTCTGAAGTAGTATAGCTTCGTCTGTAAAATCAATCCACCATGGAAGATTAGTGTCTCTCCTCTCCCACAGAAGAAGTGGTTATTTTATTAGGTGATAATACTCTAATTTTTGACCCTTTTCTACTACATGCCATCTCGCAAACTAGTGACCTCAAGCGCAATGACTCTAGTCTAACTTCATGGTCCCGCTGGTTGAATCGACTGCCGGCCTGTAGCCTTGAATTAATATATAAATCCATATGTTAGACACTCTTGTAATTATTACACTAACTAAATCGGGCATTATGAATTTTGGCATGGCTTAGTGAGCATTGTCTATAATACTATAATATTTGCTCCATCTGGCACATGGGGGATTTGAACCCCGAATGTAAACATATTATCAAGACACTATCTCTTTAAGAGCTGGAGCCCAGCGTAAAGGAGTTTACGTCAGGCTACCCACGTGATCGGAACTCCCTTGAACTGCATTTTAAATGCGATCCCGGGAAAATGCATTTTGCTTCCGGGGAGACAGCAGCCCAGAGTGCAGGTACAATGCGGGGAGTCGCGAGAGCCGAAGTAAGTCACAAGCTCTGACCTGATTTAGCGGCAACAAAGGAAAATAATTCTGATTCGTGGGATAACATTTTTTTCCCCCCTTTATGAAGATAAACTCCGCGTGAAGGCATCCCGCGCTGTCTCGACCCATGGGGAGAGTCTATTATTCTTGTAACGTGAGTGTATGTGTTCGTATGTCGCGGTTGATAAGCGCACCACTGAGATCTTACCAGGGGCCCCTTCTTACACTGGTTTTCCAGGCACTGTTGGAAGAGGCACGACACTATTTAGGACGAAGCATGTTAGCTACTCTTTCTTTAATTATTACTTTTGGCAGTGTCAGATTGAGTAAAATATACTCCCTCTACATTCTGCCCACATTAAAATAAAAGCAGCTGAAATACAGCTTGTTAACATTACCTTGGGGTGGAAAAGTCTTTCACTTTATCGATGGGGGACATTAGAAAACCTTGAAGGCTCTCTGTGAATTTCAGTGCCTAGGAATGGTCACCCCAAACAAAATAATGGCTTTGACACCACTCTGACATTGTGCATGTAATATCGCTATGCACTATATTCTGCTAATATGATAAGCTTATTTCATGTCAGTGTGTCATTAAGTGTTATTGTGTATTGTCTTTTTCTCTCCACAGGTTTTTTTTACTCCTGCAAATCGCAGTGAGTTACCACGGCGACTAACCGTGACTAATACTTCATAAAAAATAATTTTTCACATTTAAGAGCCTCACGGGAGGGTGCGCCATAACGCGCGTACACCACCGGAGGACTAAATTTAGGTCCTGACGAATGCTGAGCAAATTTGCAGTTGTAACAGCAGAAACATGTTGACCAGTTGTTTGTTCAAAGGATACAGGTTTCCTGAAACTGAACCTTGTAGTCCGCCACTTTGTTTTTAATTTAATACAGGTTGGTCGGTATTAAAAATTTTTGTACATGCCTCAACCTTGTATTTTTAATATTGCACCCACAGTTACACTCACACCTTAATTTGGGCACTGTTGCACTCACCACATCCCGCTCCGCTGTAAATCAGGCGTTGTAGCACGCTGGGGAGGCATTCGGCCACCCCAGCGGGGACCCAATGATGAAGCATGTCACCAACTAGTGGTGAGTGAGGGTCCTTTTACAAAAAGATATGATTTGCCATCCCCCTGGAAACCATACAAGGAACATTGCTTCCCCTTGTGAATATTTTTCTCTAAAGGGGTTTTTTGGTTCTTGAGGGGAGTAGTAAGAGGAACATATATAAAGAAAAAGACACTACAAACCCTTTTTTGAATTATCCTTTATTCATTTGCACCTAGTCACTCCTTAGTTGTTGTTGATATATGCAAATCAGTCTGACCCTGTGCTGCATGGGAACAGTCCAGCCCGAACTGCCAAGCCATGTCTTTCCTGGACCGGAAACAAGCTTCCGAGCACCGGTTTCTGGCATTCCAGCCGTCTTCAGCCCGGCTTGCTTGAATCCTGTGGCAAAGTGAGCAAGGTGTGGTAAATAAATTATTTACACTATCATAATTTCTATAAATACCAAAAGGGTCAAGCATAAATGAGGAGCAGAGTCCGTGGTGTTAGAGTCAATGGGCTTTATTTCATTAACTCGAGTTAAGGGAGAGCTCCTTCACCAAGCGGGTTCAGGAGTGGTCTGAACTTTATTCACAGAGTGCAATATTTATACATTCTTTGTATACATAGGGAGGAGCCCTCCAAGCAGAAGAGAAAAAAAGATATGAGCATGTAGGAGTTCACTTTAATGAGTCATAGGTGGGTGGGTGCATAGTGGGGGTTGCGTGGTCAGCTAAAACTCGCACTGCCTGTTTGCGCAACTTATCTGAGCTTTCCTGGAGGGCTGCATTCTACCTATCTGTTAGGGAGGGCCTTGGGTGTCAGGGTGACCAGTATGTCTGGTTTTATCTCTAGCCTGGGGCATGACCCAGATGGCTCTTATCTGTAGGAGAATGGTTGCTTCATACCAGTGGACTGATGGGGCGGGCGGTTAGGCCCTTCTTGTTCGTCCTTTGTGTAGCTGCCTTGGAGGTTTCCCTTGCCGTGAGCTCTGCTTATCTCTAAGTGGTGGCAGGAAGGCTGGGCCCTATCTCTGCAGATGCATTTCTGTGGGCCTCCTGCTCGAGGCCCAACTGTAGTTTGTTAGGTTAGCAGATAGCTCTTTTGCACACTGCTATCTTGTCACCCCAGGCTAGGCCTCTTCTTAGAATCGGCTCAACCACAAATATGCGAGGTCAGAGGAATGCAACTGCAGCCCCCAGGGTATCTGAAGGAGAGAAACTTACAGCAGAGGCTGGGCACTAAAATGGAGGAACAGGTTTACACAAAATGGCGAGGGTACATGCAGGGGACACGAAGGCCTTAGCGCCGTTAGATATTTCGTTTTCCTTATTCCCTCCTTGTCCCCTAGTGTACCCTCTAAGTCAAGTCCATTCTCATGAGGCTATCGATGTGATCTTGCACCATAATTTTCTCGTTTTCTTTACTCTGAATATGTGGGCGGGGAACGCAAACAGTGGCACACAAGCCACAGATGGCCGGGCCACACTGAAGACATAAGCAGCAGCTGAAGATGATAAGCAATATCAACCCTAAGGCGGTCAATATTTTCCATCCCCATGCTGATACCAATCCCCAGAACCAGCTGGACCAGGTCCAAGTGCCAGGATCTTGGTGCAAATTTTCGGCAATCTTATGGAGCTTAGTTATGGCTGCATATACGGAGGGAGAATTATCCAGAATGAAAACGCAGCAACTAGAGCCCATCACCCTACAGGCCCCGCCTCTATCAGCCAGGATGACGTCAAGGACAAGGCGATTCTGAAGGGCAACCAGCCTTATGGCAGCCTGTTCCTGGGTTAAGTTCCCCAGGGCAGATGCCGTCTGATTCACCACTGCCTCCAGAGTCCTTGTCAACCTGCGTATGAGCTTACTGTTCTGGACGGGGCCTATGAAGAAGAAAAATCCTTTGTTGAAGTCTGTGTATTGTTCCCAGGTAGTCTCAGTCTGATCAACCCCGGAGGTGTCGATCCCCCTCTTATGCCTGATATGGGCTACTTGTAGATCTCGATGATAGGTGGATGGGGCCAAGAAGACAGGTGGTAACAGGAACGCTATATAACATGTTCCCCCCCAATTAAAAGGCAGACGCACATAGGCCGTCTGTCCGCAAATAAAATAGGTATGGCGAGATGCTTGGAAAGAGGATTTTCCTTTATCCTTAAAATCCACTACATCGTGACATTCGCTGTGCCCCACCTGGACTGTGCCCTTTTTCCGGACACACAAGTTACCCTTCACCGGTAGGACCGAGATAGAAGTTGGACCCACATTTTTCTTAGGCTTGACATTCAGAATTGCATAATGGAGGGACGCATTTCCTTGTTCGTACTCTTCACTTTCAAGGGTGGTCCCTCTCCCTTGTGGGTCTCCTTCATCATCTGGGTAACAAGTCTCATTCAGGACCATATTCATATTTCCCCACGGCCACTCCCCTTTACACAACTTATTATCTTCGGGAAAGACTGTGGACGTGAAATTATAGAGTCCTGCACTTCTTAGGGCAGTCCAAGCTTCACATGTCCCATTATAAGAGAATGGGAGGGGGAAGAGGGGCATACCTCCCTTCACCTTTTGATGAGGTGGGAGTCCGCCACATATCCAGCAGTTGGTCGCATTGCTAGTTTGGTGGGAATAATGCAGCATCTGTATGAAAGAATTGTTGCGCAGGGCCAGCCGATATATCAGTTCATGAGGTGGCAAATCACTATGTGTGTGCTCTTTGGTATCATTAAGTGAGGAATGCACAGGTGAAACAGCAGGAGGAAAAACAATATGCAGTATCCAGCCAACACTCATTATCACAATACAAAATAAAGACAGAAAGATCAAGGAATACTATATATCTTCCACGCAGTATTTTGCAATATTTTTGTTTCATCTTAGTCTTTTTGCTCGTACTGTTCATGACCCATTGTAAGTCAGTAATCATGTTCAACCGTTTCACCACTGGGTGGACTTAGACAATCAAACATTAATCGACTTCTTAGCTCTTAGTTTAGAGGTATACTCTTTTTGGGTAGTGTTCTCTAGCAAAGGGGGCTCAAAGTCTGTACTGTCTTTGTTTTTGGCAAAAGTTCCAGTTTCTCCAAAGTACTTTTTACAGTGACTCGCGTGTAGCCACCCTTTTCTTCCCTCGACTTTGACGGCCGTCCTAGTCGTCAGCAGGACTAACTTTGGCGCCTTCCACCTGGGGTCCAGAGGGCTCGTCCGGTCGAAGTTCCTCACTAGCACCCAGTCCCCTTGGGCTATGGCATGGTCCTCGACCTTGGTGTTGTCAGGGAAAGCAGCGGCAACCTATGAACGGCAAGAGAGTAGTGCAGACATCAAGGAAGCCAGGTAATCTGTAAGCATATTACTGTCAACATCAGTTATTTTCTTAGGCATCGGCGTACCCCACACATTCGGTGGTCTGCCAAAAACCACCTCATATGGGGATAGGCCAGTTCTAGAATGAGCTACCATACGCATGTAGAAGAGGGCAACCGGTAAGGCCACCATCCTATCCACGCCCTTGTCTGCACAGATCTTGGCTAATTTTGTCTTGAGTGTCTGGTTGTGTCTCTCTACCAGACCTGCTGCTTGTGGGTGCCTCACACAATGGAACTTCCAGGTATATTCTAACAGAAGGGACACCTGCTTCATGAGTTCGGAAGAGAAGGGCTGGCCATTGTCTGAGTAAATGACACGGGGTAACCCGTATCGTGGGAAAAATTCCCTTACCAACTGTTTGGCAGTTGTTACTGCGGTGTAATCTGGGACGGGGTAAGCTTCTGTCCACCGAGTTAGGGCACACACCACTACCAAGACGTACTTGTAACCTCTGCATCTGTCCATTTGGATGTAATCCATCTGGAGAACCTCGAAAGGGTGGTCAGGGGGGTGGAATCCACCTTGCTCCACTGGGGTACCCTTTCCTGGATTGAACTGACAGCATATCATACATGTCTTTACTTTTTGTTTTGCTGCAGCACGTAAGTTTTTGTTGAACCATATTTTCTGTAGGCTGTCCAACATTCCCTTCTCTCCCAGGTGAGCTGGGCTATGCGCTGTATCTATTATCACCTGTACCATAGAATCAGGGAGAAACCATGTGGCTTTGCTTTTTGTCGTCCAACCCTGGTCAGTCTGGACCCCTCCTTGTTCAGTCCATTTCTTTATTTCATCTGGTGTTGCATGGGTCTGTATGTCGTGTACATCTTTGGAGGGATCCCTGACTGCCATAGTGGTAGTCGGTAATTATGCCTGTGAGTGTGTTGTGTCAATTGGGGTCTGAGCTGTCTGTTTCGCAGTTCGGTCTGCCAGGTCATTGCCTTGGGAAATGACATCAGTAGCTTTGGTGTGTGCTTTGCCTTTCAGGATAGCTATGGCTGCTGGTAGATGTATAGCTTCTAACAGGGCCTGTATGAGAGGGCCATGCTGTATCTTGGCCCCGTGCGAGGTCAAGAAACCTCTCTCCCTCCATAGCACTCCGAAGTCGTGGACAACACCGAAAGCATATTGTGAATCGGTGTAAATGTTAACCTTTAACTGTTTTGCTCGTTTACAGGCTTGCGTCAAAGCAATGAGTTCTGCTGCTTGCGCTGACAGGATATCTATTCTTTGTGTCTCTATGATCTCATGGTCAGTAGTCACGGCATATGCTGCCACCAGTTCTCCCGCCCCTGTCCTCATGCATGATCCATCTACATAAAACGTTATGTCAGGGTCTGGGAGTGCAACGTCTGTCAGGTCTTGTCTTGGTTTTGTCACTATATTTATTACTTCCACACAGTCATGCGGTGAGGTGTCATCTGTGTTTGAAGGTAAAAGAGTGGCAGGATTGAGTATGTTGCATCTTCTGATCTCTATGTGTGGTTGGAATAGTGTCAGCTCGTATCCTGTCAATCTTGCTACAGTCAGGTGTTGCGTCTGTGTCCTATTCAGGAGAACTTCCACTGCGTGTGGTACTTGTACCGTCAGAGGGTGTCCCAGCACTATCGAGTCACTTTGTCTTATGGCCAAGGCTGTGGCCGCAACTGTTTCAGACATGCGGGCAAAGCCTGTGCCACCGGATCCAGTGTACTAGAAAAATAAGCACATGGCTTGTGCTTCCCTGCTTGGTCTTGCGTGAGAACAGATAATGCCGTTCCATCCCGCTCAGTCACAAACAGGGTGAAGTGTTTCTTGTAATCAGGAGTGGCTAAAACTGGCGCTTGACATAAGGCCCGCTTCAATTCTTCAAATGCCAGGGTGTGCTCTGGTGTCCAAGGGAGGACAGTAGAACTGGCTGCCTCATGTGTAGTCAACTGTATGAGGGGCTTGGCTATGTGAGCATACTGGGGAATCCATTGCCTGCAATAGGAGGTGAGGCCAATGAATGCGCGTACTTCCTTCTGTGTCTTGGGCTGTGAAAGGTTGGAAATCAATTGAATACGTTCTTGTGTTAGCTGCCTACCCTCCTTGGATAGCAAGTGCCCTAAGTAAGCCACTTGCTGTTCACAGAATTGCAACTTTGAAGGGGACACTTTGTGCCCCTTGTCAGCCAGAAAATGTAAGACTGTGAGGGATGCCTTTTCGCAGTCAGATTCTGATCTTGCTGTGATGAGAATGTCATCCACGTATTGTATTAATGCTGTGTTGGTAGGCATACTAATGCTGTCAAGTTGTCTCTTCAATGCCTGACTGTACACACTCGGGCTTTCTGTAAAACCTTGGGGTGCTCTCGTGAATTTAAAACTTCGGCCTTTTAAACTGAATCCAAAAAGGTATTGGCTGTCAGGATGTATAGGAATACTGAAGAATGCATTCTTCAGGTCAATGACCGTGAAGAATGTTGCCTCAGCATCAATAGCAGTCAACAGTGAAGAAATGTCTGGGACCACTGTGTATTGTGGGACCACACATTTGTTCAATTCCCGAAGGTTAACCACTAGTCTGTAAACTGGGGGTGCTTGAGGGTCTGTGCGTTTAAGGACAGGAAGGACGGGTGAGTTACACACATTTGAGTCTGTCTCCACCACCACCCTCTGCTCAATGAGTTCTTGAATTATTTTCAATAAGGCTGTTTCGGCCTCAGGTGGGATCCTGTACTGTCGTATCCGGGGTAAGACTACTCCTGCCTTGAGAGTGACCTGGTGTGGTGTGATGTTCCTGTAACCTACGTCAGTCGAACCTTGTGCCCATAGATGCTGTGGGACGTTCTTAAGCTAGGGATCAAAATCTCTTACTGTACAGTGTTCTTTAAAATCACGCAGAAACAGTCTGACTCCTTCTGGTGAGCAACAGATAACTGCTCTCAGTTCCTTTAGTGTCTTTATACCGAGCAAATTTTCTGGACATGTTTTAGTCAGTAGTAGGTCTGTGATGCGTGTCAGTGGACCCAGCGATTTGAGACTGGTTCTGATACTTTGTTAATAATCGGCTTACCAGAAAATCCCAGGGATATATTCTGTGAGCCCGAGAGAGGTGCCCCTGGGACCTCATCATGACTGATTGTAGTCCTGCTCGCCCCTGTGTCAATTAGAAACTTTCTGTCCTGTCCCAATAACTGAGCTTGTACATAGGGACCCTCTTGGTCCACTGGAACTGGGATAAGGGGCAAGCCATCTACCCTCTCGAGGCTGTTTCATGAAAAAGATTGGTATTCTGGGTAGTCTAACTGTGTGTACTGATACATTTGAGGTGCAGCAGCAGCGGGCGTCTGGACCTGCTGTGGGGTGGGGGCTTGTGTCTGTTGAGTGTTGTTCTGTCTGGGTGTATAGAGCCGTTCCTTTATTTTGCCTGTGGCTATATTGTGCTTTAGGACGGGGCATTCCTTTACAAAATGACCCTGTTGTTTACAATAATTGCAGGTCCCTTTATTGGGTGCGGTACCATTCTTGTTCGTCTGTGCAGGTACTGTTTGGGCAACTAGCACCTTCATTTTTGTATCCTTCATGCGCTTCTTTTCTTGTTCCTGCTCTTCCCTTATTCTATTTTGGTGGTATTGCAACATTTGTAACATTTGTGAGGGGCTATTTGCTTGCCAAGTACTTTCAACCTTCAGCACTCTATTCCTAATCTGAGGACGGGCGTTATCTACCAATTTTGTCACAAAAAGGTGGGGATATGCCTCACTACCGTGTTTTAAACCACTGTTGACAGAGAAGCATTTCTCCAACCTAGTGTAGTAATCGCTCGTGTCTTCCTCTGGTTTCTATTTACACGCTGAAATTGCATCCCAATCTTCCTTTTTAGTCGTCAACAGTCTTGGCAAAATTTGTATAAGGAGTTCGGGGAGTTCCTTAACTTTATCACCAAGGCCATCCCCTGGGGCCCTACCTGTATCTTCCGCTTCCAACTCTGTCCATTTCAGTATTTTATCTCCAACTTCCCAGTCTTTCTCTTTAAGTTTCTCGTAAATGCCTACTCGTAACAGTACCTTTAGTAGCTTTATGATGTCAGGATATGTATAGTCTCCTATGCGGAGGATGTATTTTATTTCTCGATGGAACCCCCCCCGGATCTTTATCATGGGAAGGTAACAGCTTCTTCATTTCCAATATTTCTAACTTTGTCAAAGGGGTGTAAACATATACCCGCTTAAAAGTGCCGTCTGTCTTTTTAATTGGGTGGACTTCCCGCAGGGGGTACTGAACAGAATGAGAGTTTCTGGGGTTAGTGCCTGGTAGTACAGAGGCCCCTGGTAGTACTGTAGTGGACAGAAATTGTTCATAACGGTGGCGCAGGTCCAAAATGATGTTAATCAATTCCGGGCCCTGCGTCACCCATCTGTCTAGTATTAAATTTTCCAAAAGTTTGTATAATTTACCAGGGTGTTGATAATGACTCTCATACATAGTGATCAGGTGTTGGACCATGTAAATACTGGCAGGTGTTGTTCTGAAAGGGTGAGATTCAGAAACATTTGGGACAGTATGTCGGGATTATATACATATGGTTGGGACATCCACTGGGTAGCGGACCGGGCCAACTCCTTCTCTTGTGATGTGAGGGGTGGCTCGTCATCTATCCAATTGTCAAGTGCTTTCTCTGTTCTTTGGAATAGGTCCTCGGGGGAAGAACCCTGTTCTTTAATTAATCTCTTTTTCTGAGGACGGGGGCACTTTGCAACACTACCATACCGTGCCATGCCCAGGAAATTCACTTTGTCTGCCCTCTCGTTATTATCCCCCTTCTCTGACGCACTATCCCTGCCTTCATTCTCGGCTTTATGCATTGTTAGTATTTTCTTTTTAATCTGGTTCGTCATTTCTTCTGTCTGCGTTCCCTTATCATGTTTACCGTTATTGATGCTGTCGCTCCATTCTATCAAAGTAACCTCCACGTCCCCATCACCCTCATCAAGTTCCCTGATCAGACAGTTTGTAATAAAACGGAGGATGTTGTTCCTAGCCTTTACTTTTCTATTTGTCATGGCTCTAGCTACGCATTCATGGTTCTGCCCTGTTCTGATGAACTGGTACAAGGCATCTAAATGCGTATTTATATCTGGTAGTCCATCTAGTTCTGCAATGGCTTGCCTTAGTCGTATTGATATGGCACGCATTTGATCAGTAGTACCTGGTTGCAAATCATATATACATCTAGGGAGTTCGACGTCATCCTTTATTTCCTTATTCCCCCCTCCTTCTGCCCCTCCGCTATGTTGTTGGTGATCCTGGGCCGGCGGGAGCATGACATCTGGTGGGGGTGGGGGAAATGGCAGATCAATATAAGCTGGGGGACATTCTACTAGGTATGTAGAAAGGAACGCATCAGGTGCCGTGGGTTTAGTTTTAGGGGGTACATCTTGGGAAGCTACCTCTGTAACTTCTTCTGAGAGGACGGGGTAAATACCAGCAACAAGAGCATTTCTCTCCCTATCCATTTGCTCTGCTCGAACCCGTTCACCCTCCTCTAGTAACTCTTTTTCTTTTGCCTGTTCTGATATTTGCCTGCTTTTCTCGACTTTGTTAAGTTCTTTCATGGCCCTCCTATTAGCCTCTTTACGCCATAATTCAATGGCCTCTTTTTGTGAGGGCCTCGACTTCCTTTTCCATAATTGTTCCTCTACTCTCATAATACATTCCGAATCCCATGTGCCAGTAGCAGGCCATCTATGCATCGCCTCTAGATCCTTTGTGTAATCTACCCAGAGATCTAAATAAAGAATGGCGTCTAGGCCATGTTTGTTATACATGAAATGGCCGGGGGTATCTCTTGGCGGGACATTAACTGGCTCTTCCAACAATCCCTTTTTAGTGCCTATCTTACGCAACTTTGAAAACAGCGGCATGCTGAAAATCTAATTAAAACAATTTCAAACTCAAAACATAAATGACATATCCTTATGCACTGGAATACAGTACAACTATACCGGTCTCGTGAAGGAGACACGTCTTTACCGTGTTCATTAAATCAACCCGTCTTTATGCGTTCTCAGTGGTACTCACCGGGAAGCAGAACTTGAAGACCTGGTCATCGGACACTTGACGCTTGCGCAGGAATGGCGGATCTCTGAAGACCTCGGACTCGGCGCACTCACTGGGTGGGCTCTGGGTCAGGACGCTCCGCAATCTTCCTCACCGCCTCGTGTGGATGTCTGGTCGCAGTCTGGCTCCTCCGTGGGCATGAGGGAGTAGGCGGGAAGTCCCGCTGGCGTGTACACTTGAAGTCCGTCGAGGCTGTAGAAGGGGCGGGGTTGGACCTACATCACCGGCGCGTGGGGAAGGGAATGCGTCCCAGTTCGGGCGCCAGAATTGTGGTAAATAAATTATTTACACTATCATAATTTCTATAAATACCAAAAGGGTCAAGCATAAATGAGGAGCAGAGTCCGTGGTGTTAGAGTCAATGGGCTTTATTTCATTAACTCGAGTTAAGGGAGAGCTCCTTCACCAAGCGGGTTCAGGAGTGGTCTGAACTTTATTCACAGAGTGCAATATTTATACATTCTTTGAATACATAGGGAGGAGCCCTCCAAGCAGAAGAGAGAAAAAGATATGAGCATGTAGGAGTTCACTTTAATGAGTCATAGGTGGGTGGGTGCATAGTGGGGGTTGCGTGGTCAGCTAAAACTCGCACTGCCTGTTTGCGCAACTTATCTGAGCTTTCCTGGAGGGCTGCATTCTACCTATCTGTTAGGGAGGGCCTTGGGTGTCAGGGTAACCAGTATGTCTGGTTTTATCTCTAGCCTGGGGCATGACCCAGATGGCTCTTATCTGTAGGAGAATGGTTGCTTCATACCAGTGGACTGGTGGGGCGGGTCGGTTAGGCCCTTCCTGTTCGTCCTTTGTGTAGCTGCCTTGGAGGTTTTCCTTGCCGTGAGCTCTGCTTATCTCTAAGTGGTGGCAGGAAGGCTGGGCCCTATCTCTGCAGATGCATTTCTGTGGGCCTCCTGCTCGAGGCCCAACTGTAGTTTGTTAGGTTAGCAGATAGCTCTTTTGCACACTGCTATCTTGTCACCCCAGGCTAGGCCTCTTCTTAGAATCGGCTCAACCACAAATATGTGAGGTCAGAGGAATGCAACTGCAGCCCCCAGGGTATCTGAAGGAGAGAAACTTACAGCAGAGGCTGGGCACTAAAATGGAGGAACAGGTTTACACAAAATGGCGAGGGTACATGCAGGGGACACGAAGGCCTTAGCGCCGTTAGATATTTCGTTTTCCTCAAAGGGACTCACGTCTGAGCATACCCTGCCACACTTATGGCGGCCAAAAGCGGTGCAAAAGGGAGTGGTGATGGACGGAGCATCTGAATCAATCAAACACTGAACCCTCCATCAATGTTGTAGCGCAGCTCCTTCCATTACCATTATGTGGGTCTCCTGAAGCAGGGCAATTTGCAGCCCTCTCTTGTAAGAAGGTGGATATCCGACTATGGTTACCCCCAAACTTTTTGCTTGGTGTTTAGCTGGTTTTTTACTTAGTTGGCCTGGGATCCTGCTATTCAGGGCCCCAGGCTAATTGCTCTCTCCTTAAAATGGACTCCATGCACCTTAGGTGCATTACGAATGGGAACTGGTTCACCTTATAGGCCCCTGTAACAGTGTACTCCAGGTACCCAGGGCATAGGTGTATCCAAGGCCTACCAGGGGCTGCAGCATGTATTGTGCCACCCCTGGTCTGGCCTCCATATTTGACACAACTGGCTGATCATTCAGCTGGGGTAAGTTGGTGTAATCACCTCTTACTTAGATATAGTATCCCTATATCTAACCCTAACTGGACACATGTTAACCTATAAGCCACTCCTATGGAAGGCCTCAGCAATCCTGGAGGCAGAGTGCTTGGTTTCATGTGAGATGACGCTCTGGCACGAGTTGAGCCCGTCTGCAGCTGTCGGGAACAACTCCCTAAGCTGTTCCGAGATATTGCCATACCATATTCTCTTAGGTGCATTATAATCCTCGCGGTTATTTGCTAACTTTGGTTTGGCTTTATCAAAACATGTCGAGTAAGGTGTCATACGAATTGGGATACTACCCCCTCGCCAGTTCTGGCGACGTGGGTAGCATTCCACCCTTCTAGATGGACACAACATGTACATAACCTGAACCCCGGTTAAAGTTAACCGGAGCCTCAGCATCACAAAATGGATGCTGCCACCACAGACACAGGTCTGAACTCCTGCTGCTGGGAGTCCTTCCAGCGAGGGAGGCTTGGACAAAGGGTTTCCAGCCCTGTGTATTGGGTAGGACAGGGCTGAATAGATTGAGACATGCCTGGGGCACACAAGGTGTCCCCATGCATAAGCCAGTCCAAACCGGTGCTTGGGCTTTCCAGCCCCAGTCCTGGCGCGGAGCTGGACAAAGGAAAGGGGGTGTAACCGCCTCCCTTCCTAGTCCCACCCAGAGGAGGGACCTAGCAGGTGATCCACTCCTTAGATTGGGAATAAGAGTGGGAGCAGTGCCATAGCACCTCAGATCATCCTGAAATCAACTTGAAACTAAGAACACGACTGAACTTCGACATTCTGCTGCACAGAAGACTGAAGAGCATCTCCCTTGTGGCCTAGGAGTGGCCACCCTGTGAACACAGGCACCATCCAGCAACTCAACGTCTGCTTTGCCGCCGCCTCCTGCAGGAGCCCGAGCCCAGAGCCCGACGAGACCCAGACTCCCAGACATCTCAGAGCCCGATCCACAGTCCCTGAAAAGAAGAGACCCGTGGAGGCACCGAGAGACGTGGGACCGGCCATCTCGAAAGACCCCCGAGAAGCTGACTGCGCAGCACCCGAGGCACCCTCCATGCTGTGCTTTGGGGTTTGAGAAGCCCCACCACCGAGCAGCATTTGCACCGAAGATCAGCCCCCAGCATCTCCACGATCTGCGTGGGGCCCTTTTGCATCTTGCCACTCGACGCGCCATCCTGGTCACTTGCCACGTGGCTAGCGGCCATCTGGGCGACGAAATCCGACATCAACACTGCGGGTCTGGTTGCTCCAGACTTGCTCTCGCTCCTGTAAAAAGGAGCACCCGCTCTGACCTTGCTGGTCCGAGTGATAAACTTTCTTCACTTCCTGCGTGGCTTGCATTAGCCAAGGCCTGTTTGCTCCAATCAAGTTGCTGACACCGCCATCAGCTAGAGCCTTTGTGGGACAGCTCGTGATCGACTCCTGGACGTCCTCGACCTCTTCGTGTCCACGTGGCTGCAGAGACAAGCTACACCTCATCGCCTGTTTGCACCCGACATCGCCTGGTTCCATCCTGGTTCCATGGTAGTCACTGGCTAGTGACTTTTGAACATTGTCCCCTCTGCTTTCAGGTCTTCACCACTTCAGATCCACCCTTGGATCCACCGGAACTCTACTCGATGACCCGCCTGCAGCATCTTCATCTTCAGGCACCATCGACCTGCGTGACGAAACCTGACACTACTTCGCACCTGTGCACCCGCTTCCTGTGGGTGAGGTAACTCAGCAACGCCGGTGTTCCTACACTGGTATACACCTCTAGTGTCTAGGTCTTAAGTTTTATCCTTATAGGTCACTCAGAAGGTTCCTTAAACACTAACTTTGTAACTTTTACGCACCATTGACATTGCATTGGTGTATGCGTGCACTTTAAGCGCTGCACGCGAGTCCCGCAGGCCTTCCCTGACTTCTTCACTGTTAGTCCCGAACTGCTCCAGCGATTCCCAAGGCCCTAGGCCTACTTCCTTTCAGCTAGGTGGTTCTTATACCACTATTTTAGTATATGGTTTAGGTGGCCCCTAGGGCTCATCCATATTGTGCAACTTTTGTATATTTAAACTGTGTTTTGTTTTAACGCATTTGCTTCTGTGCTCATAAAGAGTATAGGGGATATTTGTAGAAAATAAATATATATATATTTTCAATATATATCTGTGTGGTGTCCTTTCATTTGGTATTCAAGGGAATTGTGTATGGTAAAACAGCTTGCTTCACATGCCTTTACAGAGTTTAGCCTAAGACTGCTTTGTCCACGCTACTAGGATAGCTGGTATATAAGGTTGACTTACAACCAATCATCATAAGGGTTGCTCACTAGAACTAGTGAGCATCATATACCAGGCCAACTTCTCACACCTCCTGATCAGATTTGCACGTATTTTATGGTGATGTAGCATAGTGTGCATCCCCGTACATTTCAAGATATACATTCAATATCTACAGGGGGTAACACTGTGCTAAATGGGTGTCGCCCTAGAGACTCTCCCAAGTGTGACACGCCTGGTCCCAAACAACATCCCCTTATCATAATAAAAACCCTAACTTCCCCACCCCAGGACAGGTACAAGCAAACTAGTTCCCATCCAAACCTAAAATAAATACTAGAAAGTCTTCTGGTAGTTGTGGGGCTATGTAGCTTATCCTACCGGGCCCGGAGCACCACCAAGCCGCATCCCCCAACATCTCAACTGAATCAGCAGTCCCAGTTCACATGTTGCTGTTCATCTGTCTCAGTAGCATAGGTGCCAGTCCCCACAGTCAAACTCCCCGCTCTAAGCCCTCTCAGAGTCTTGGAGGTCCTCAAATTTACCCCATAGGTGGCCCCGCTCAGGCAATGTCGTCCGCCATCTGAGGTGTGACTTCTGGTAATTCGGCTCCGAATCCTCATTTGCAATGCTGCCAGCGAGCCTTCCGATCGGTCCACTTCAAACCTGCTTTTGCTCGAGCTAGAGCTAGTGCCCCCATGACTAAGTTCTGCAACTGCCTGAAGTGCTTTGCGCCACTTGGATTTAAGCTCCTTGGGAGACAGGAATCAAGTCGTATTTTTACTTTTATTTGAACTCTGATGTGCCAGGTCCAGGGAGGGTTTACGTCGCTCTTGACTTTGGCGAGAGTCCAACCATTCTCAGGCCTCCTGTGGAGTAATAAAGAACTTTGCTCCAGTCGAGTCGGTCACCCGACAGCATGCCGGAAACAGCATTGGGTACGGGATCTACAGTTGCCAAAACTTCCTTTTGAGAGCCAGAAATGATGCCCTTTGACGTTGTACTTCTCTAGTGAAGTCCGGGAAAATCATTGTCTTGATGTTGTCCATCTGTAGGTCTTGCTTTTGGCGGGCTTGATGGAGAATATGATCATGATCCCTGAAGTGGAGGTGTCGCGCTACTATTGGACAAGGGGGGGCTTCAGGCTTCGGAAGTCTGGCTGGGACCCTATGAGCTCTTTCCAGTGCATTGAAGGGGTAAAGCCCCTCCGGGACCACCTCGGCCTTGAGACAGTCTTCAAGGAATCGTAACATGTCATTGCCTTCCGCCCTCTCAGGTACTCTCACTATTCGTAGATTTCTACTGGATCTTCCCTCGCTGTCTTCTGCCCTTACCTCTAAGACCTTGATCTTGGCTTCCACCGCTGTGAGTGATTTTTGTAGTGTAGTCACCTCTTCCGGGAGGTCAGTGAGTGCTTTTTCGGTAATTACGACATGCTCCTTGAGTTTGCGGAGGACATCCTTCAGCAGGCTGAGATCTGTCCCTATTGCATTGATTTTTGTCTCCAACACCTCTCTGGAGGCCGTGACGGCCAGCAAGATATCCGTCAGAGTAGGTCTCTTGGTAGCAGCGTCATTTCCTGCCTCCACGGCTTCATCATTATCTGTCTGGGTTCCAGTGCCCCCCCCCCCTGTATTAAGGGCGCTGTACCTTTTCTTCCTGGGAACTTTCCCCATCCTCCACTCCAAGTGCTTGCCCTCTGAGCACCAGAAGATCCACTTACGTAGATGGTATCCGGGCAATGCTCTCTGTGTTCTTTGTATTAATGGAGCCAGTTCCAGTATGGGCATCTGGTGCGTTGTTCAATTAGATACCACAATCACCCAGGCAGCCAGGGACTATTCCTCCCCTGCTAAGTTCCAGTCCTGTGGGTCACACTTCTCCTCTGATGGCATCTCCTCTGCCCTTCGCCTTCAGCCGCCACTGGGTATATGCAGTGCCCTCTGTCGTCTTCGTGGCATTCCCATTTTGCTCTTTGATGACTGTCCTCTGCGCCTCAGAGGATCCGGGGGCCCCTGGTCGGTTTTTGAGTAACACCCCTCCTATTTGATGATGGGAGTGTTCAGAGTGTTCCATGTGCCTAGGTGCATGTCACCCCAGTGCCCTCTGGGCCTTGTTTTATCATGTTTCACTGAGGCGGAAATGGCTTGTAGCCCTGGAGGCTCGCCGTCCACACAGCAATGTCTTTGTTCCGCTTACCTCCCCCTACAGAGTCGTAGTGGATGCAAATTACACTTTTTCTCATGTTACAATTACTTCTGTTTGTCAAAAACGTTTACAATGTTGTCATTGTTGTTAGCACCACTCCTGCTAGTGACCAGATTCAAGGTGTATTGTTCTTTATGCAAGAGCTTTGTTATGCTACTATTAGATCTCAGTATAGCATCCCTAAAATGTTTACACTCTATTTGCAGCTGAGCTTTTCTTCATGCGCTATTGTCAAATATTTTCACAAACTGTGTTACTGTTTAGTATTCTGCAACTACCAATGTTCATGCGTATGCTGAAACTTTTTGTATACTTGTAAATGTTGTATGAAGAGAAGAACCAAACAAATGTGATTAACTAGCACCAACTTGGTTTGGAGAATGGGTAACCAAATATATTTTAAAGGCTGTTTCTTAAACCCTATTAGGGTGAGCGTTATGAAACTAGTATGTTTTTATAATACACCATTTGCCAGTTTGTCCCCAAAATTAAAACTTAAAATTCCACATCCTGTTAGGTTTACAGACTCAGTGTCTTAAAATGCAACAATTGTAATTTCCTTCACTAAAATGTATTGAACATGAACACTGAACCCACTGTATAAATTGTAAAATCGTGTATGCTAGGACCAAAAGCTTTAACAATCAATTTACCATTGTCCAGAAAAAAAGGAAACCCCATTTAACCAAATGTACCCGAACAGTGAAGAGATAGCAGACACATATTTCTGACTTGGGCTCTGAAGTTGGCTCCGCCGCGGCGTTAATCCCCTTAAAAAAGCGTAAATTTTCCTAACAGTCGGTGCTACTGGTGGTATTGAATGGTATTTAATCTTCTGTTGCGGTTTGCTTTTTCCTTTGAGCTTGGGAGGGGGGTCTAGAGCAGTTACTATGCCACGCCCCACACTGTTTCCAGCTGCCCGCCCTCCGCTCGTTGTCGCCGTGTTTACAACTGCGACACCCGTGACTAGAAACACACGCCTGTACAGCAAACTCATTAGCTGGGATGGGGATCCTATGTCGTCACCAGATTCCCATCATGCCCCGGGCTGTATCGCAGGCGCACTGAGACAAAACTCCAAAGGCTTTCGAGTGCAGACAAGCAAGATGGCGGGCTCCTCTGATCCCCTGGAGGAGATGCTCTTCTCCGAGGTGGACGAAAAAGCCGTCAGCGACTTAGTGGGTTCTCTCGAATCGCAGCTGACTGGACACGGGCCTGGTGCAGCGGGGGGTGTAACTTGGGCTTCTCGGGGACTGAGCAATGCTCAGCAGCAGCACAGAACTGGCGGCTCAGTGCTCAGTAGAGGAGCGACTGTGAGCAGCGGCAAGAGCCAGCTTCTCTCTACTGTCAGTGCTCAGCCTGTTGCAGGTGCGCATGTAAACAGCCCGGGCAGGCAGCAGCAGCCGTCACACGGGGCACCCCATGTCACAACATCGATGGCTCCCCATGCCAGTGTCTCACTAATGAGCCCGTCTGTCCCAACCACAGCGCTAAGAAGTTCAAAATCACCAGCAGCCACATTGCCACCGGTGAGCCCTTCTGCCCCTGCAATAAAGACGAACTCCGCGCCCCTAGCTTCTTTATCTGCACCTATCAGGAGCTCTTCGCTGCCTGCTGCTAACAATCACTTCCACCAACCTACTCAGCACAACTCCGCGCCGCATACGTATCCTGCAGGGGCAGTCGGCAGTGCAAGCAGCAGTAGTTCAAACATGAGTATTCTATGCAGTCCCAAAAGTGCATCTCCTGCCGCTCATCAAAGTCCGCTTCAAGCCAACTTGATGTATGGCGCCAACCAGTCCTCTGTCCATTTTCAAAGACCTCAAGCTCACATAACAGCCATTACACAAAATGGGCATTGTAGCTCAGTTGACCCTGTATTTATGCAGAATGTGGACTGTGCAAGGCGCACTTACGCATCAACGTCAGTAACACACGTTGTCAACCACCAGAATCCATCTGTAACTCACTGTAAACTGGACTCACAAATGCAGCCTAAAACATCAGTAGTGCAACTTCACCATCCTGCAGGAGCATCGCCTTGCAAACCCTCACCGTCTCTTCCAATGATGATGCCTCCCACAAGCATAATGCACAATACTCCATGTTCTGTCCCTGTAGTGTCCAACAACGACACACTGCGCACCAGTATTACACCGTCCCCCCTTGGGTTGGGTGTTCCATGTTCTGCTGCAAGTGGCATGCAGCAGAGCACAGTTGCACATGTCATGTCCAACCCATTACTGTCGCCATCACTGAGGCATGCGATGGCGACTCCTCCGAGAATAGTTGCCCCACAGCTCATTATGCGGCCTCCTCAACAAAGCACAATCCAGTTGCCTCCAGGTCTTTCTATACCACCTGGTAAGTGGAATTGTAATCAGTTAGCCTTCTTAAATTTTTAATTTGGACAAACCATTCTGTATTGCATATTTGTGTTGATTATACCTATAAATGAATCATAGTTCTGGGGAAAAAACTTTCTAGACTTTTCACATATTGTGAAACTAAGCATAGAATCGAATAGATTATTAATTCCTCAGTGATTTCTGACATGGTGAGATCCTAAAGAAAAGAAAACAAATCATCTAAAGGATTAAGTATTTATAGTTGTTTTGTTTTTGTTTCATGTAAAAATATCTGTTTGACTTGTGAATTTGTTTTGATGGACCAACAGAGTTCCAAACCATGTATTTTTTAAATTGAAACTTAACGGGCTCATTGTGAGATGGCCTCAACATAGCACAATTCATTTGTCTTCTGGTTTTACTATTATACCACATGGTAGGCAAAATTGTAATCCTTGGAGCCTTCTTGCCTTTTCAATTTGGACACACCATTCTGCATTCCAGGAATACAGAATGGTGTGTGATACCACCCCATTGGTTAAAACAATGGTGAAGATACGATCAACTAAGGAGGAGTGGGAAATTCATCTAGAAAATGTGTGATTATTACATTTCCTTTCCTATATTTCACACCTAAACTGACTGGTGATCACAATATGAGATGGAGGGAGGGTGACTGTATTTACGGAATTTACCTCTTTTTAGCATTTTTAAAAAAAATTTTAATGAAAAATTCCTTAAGTGTACATATATTCCTTGCCGGAGAGACTTGAAGAAATGGCCTTTTATATCAGGGTGAGAGAGAGCTTTGGGAGGACCAACATCATTATTTCAGACAGCTGTATCGAATGTATGAATAAATATGCCGAATCAAGAACATTTGCATAAAGTTATGTTTGATTGGCTCTATATGCCCGAAAAATTAAAACTATGATCCGGAAATCTGGTGAATGATGTTGGAGACAGTGTTGCATCACCCGTCAGTGTCAGGCACATTTACTTAGGACATCTGTCCCTTTCTTGTACTCGGGTGTCTAAGGTTGTTGCGAGACCAGTAAACTGTCTAAGCAATTGAAACTGTTTCAGAACTTAAATGACAGGCTCCCTAGGAGTCCACAATAATCAAATTAAAACAATTGAAAAGACAGTCCCTTGCTTCATTTTCACTGTTGTCTTGACTTTCCTTGGTTGTGTGTTCCCACAGTTGTACTTTGCTGCATCTTAAGTTTTGCACTACTTCCACAGCGCGTTTGTTTTGTCACCGTGATGTTGTCTTTTCTTGGGCTGCATATGCGCCTGTCTTTCAACCTGAAGCATCTGTCCTTCAGTCTTTAAATTGTAATACCCAAAGGATTCAGTGTTGTCAACATTATGTATTTAGATGTACCTCACTATTGCTTACTTACCACCAGTATGGTTTGAAACTCAATTGAAGAGAGCGTTTTAATGATTATCAATTAATCTGCACATTTGAACAAAGTGTATGTGTTATTTAAGTTAGCCATTGACAAGGGTTCTTTTCCATAGTAAGGATGAATCGTATTACTTTTTCCCCCGACGAAGGGTTACCCGAAATACATTGTGTTGAATTTATGAAGACCGAAATTGAAGTATTTGTCACATTGAAAGCTTTTTATTGCTACATTAATAAGAAGGTCTAAAATGTATTATTTCTGAAGAACATTTGTTGTGGCCATAATTAAACGGATTAGCTCTGAGTGAGACAAACTTTCATTCTCATGTGAATTTGAGAGTGTGCATAACCATTGATTGCTTTGACATCTGGCCCAGAAAAAGCTTGTTGGGGTAGCACGCCTTAAATTGTTATTTTCTGCACAAAACTTACTGCGTTCACTCACATAGTGTGGTATATGTTCTTAAGTTTCTGGTTGATTACCAGCCACGGTGTCTCAGTGATATTCATTTTACATGCCCAACATTGAGGCCATGAGGAGATTTGCTTTCCTTAGCTGGTACACGATAAACGCTGGAGAATATCTCTGTGTGTCTGCTGGCTAGGTTATAAAGGGCCAGAATAGAGCAAACAGTGCATAAGATTGATGTGTACGTTTGAATATCCTCTTTCCGTCCTTTTCCAGTTCCCCATACTGAGTGCTTCCTGTTTTTGGTGACATCAGACAATGAGCAAACTTGAGGCAATCAGAGACTTCACTTTCTGATATGAGTTAATAGAAACTTTGGGGAAGTTTCCCCCCCACCCACGCACAGAAAGCTCGGTAGGAAGAAGTGGTGGCCCACCAGTGGCCCGTAGGAGCAGAGAGTATGCTGGTAGGTGAGTTAGTGTAGAGTGGGGCAGTATATTGAAGTAGGAACATCATTGTGGCGCTAACCTCAGTGACCAAGTTCGTGGATGTGGGTCGGCGTTCTGGGTGCTTCTTGCCACCTAGAGCCAAGATGGCTTAAGCAGTCTCAGTGAATGGAAAGGGGGAGCTGGACTCCCCTATTTATTTATTTAGTTATAAAGTTGTATATAGCGCGAATACCTACTGTTGATAGAGGGACCCATATACATAATTAGTTAAGAGCAAACCTTTGCACAAGCTGCACATCGACCTACATAAATCTAAACTTCCTGATCGGATCTCTGATACAGCAAAGTATCAATGAGCCACAGAAATAAGAGTGGGAAGTTAGAAGAATTCTTACATCTTTATCAAGGGACATAAAGCAGGTCAATTGCTTGTAAATATAAGGAGCAAACAAGGCATGAGTGGCATGTCTAAATGAACAGCAAAACGTAGCCCATTCTTAGACTATTTGTCTGTGTGGCAGAGAAATGTATTCAGGTCCTCTAAGACAAAATGGAAGCTCTTAAAAACACCAGAAATGCAATTGTGGGAGTCCAGCAAAAATTCATGGTGTGCCAGGGGCTCGTTGCTGCAACTGTGTACACGCTTGAGAGTAAGGTAGAGGTATCTAGGAAGCCCCGTATCAATTTTGTAGTACCCCAGGGCTTTGTCTCGTCTGCAATCATCTTCAACCTCCACATGACAATATTTTGAACCTACTCACTAACAGCCAACATAAAAATTCACCAATTTGTTGACAGCACAACACTCTACATAAATTAATCCTCCGCTGTCAACATCGATTAACTTAAGCTCAGCCCCTTTCTCATTCAGATCTGGATTTTACGCACCTACTTTAAGCTCATCCTCACCAAGACCCAATTTCTCCATATTTGCCAACAGCAACAAACAACATCTAGTCCAAACCTGACTCATCTACGTAATTCTCGATATGAGAGAGTTGGTGTTGTTTGAAAGTTGTTTCTAATATATCTTTAACATGCAGCTGCAACCAATGCCAGTTCACTTGGATTCAGCGTCTACACTCACCTGTCCCATCAGTGAACAAAGGCCCAAGAAGACAAAGATTATGTAGTACCACCTCTCCCTCTTGAAAATAGTGAATCCATACCTCCATTGACAGTGTTTTAAAAAGTACTGTCCAAGTCCTACCACTCTCTCCTTTTATTTTTTTAGTGAGTTGAGATTTAGTTACTTGCGGGATGATCCGGAGCCTATAGTGGAGGCCTTAACATCTAACTCTTATTCTTGAAGCAGATTGCCTCCACCGCAGGACTGCTTTCATTCTCAAATAACTGAGAATCAGCCCGAAGCCCAACAACTGTTTCTGACCCTTTCCAGCTAACTGTAGGCCATATTTGCAACCGTAATTTGTAGACTCTGGGTGTGGGAGCGTCATCACTTGATCTCTTGATGAAGTGTTTTTTAACCCTGTCAGCAGAGAATTGTCTTCTCTGTTTGCCTGCCTGAAGTAGTTGTATTTTGGGAGCTCACTAGTACCAAAAATCCCTGTTGCACTCCATAGTAAGCTAAAAGTATATGTCAAACATTTTATGGGAAACATTTCAAAGAAATAATTTAGCGCAACTGGTTTAACCCTTCCAGAAATGGCCAATAAAATCTAAACTACATTGTAGTGCGTTACCTCATTACTAGCTTCTCAAAACTCTAAGGTAATATACCTTAATGTACAGCTGGTTTATTAGTTTGACACTGTGAACCACAGCGTCTTGCTACAAAGACTGGAACACCTGTGTGTGGCAAGCTTAATCTTAGAATGGCTAAGGTTATTTCTCGATGATCGAGAGCAGGTAGTTTGGATGAAGCCATACTCTTCCAAAGGCAAACAGTTGAAATAGGTGGTTCCTCAGGGCTCCGCACTGATCCCCATCCTTTTCAATAACTACCCATCACCTCTGGCATTCCTGTTTGAATCTTTCGGCATTAAGATCATTTCATATGCGGACAATACACCGCTCCTGCTCACCTTTGAGGGGAACTCAGTTAGTGCCAAAGAAAAGTTTGCTCTCTGCTTAAGGGTGCTACTCGACTTGCTCAGTAGCAACAAACATTGCAACCCTGACACGAGATCCTTTTGTTTGGGCCGAATCCTCTCCCTGGATGGCCATGAGCCTGGACTAAAAATGTCCCCTCCCCACGACCCCCAACAGAGGTGGCAAGTAATCTGTAAGTTTTATTTGATTCCATCTTTCCTTCAGCTCCCAGATTTCGTTGGTTGTAAAATCCGGTCTTTGGATTCTTGGCCTGCTCAGGAAATGTCTGCACCGGATTCCTCTTGAAACTCACTCAGGTCACTGTGGTCAGGGCTCTATGCTATCACAGCTGGACTACGTCAATGTTTTGTACCAGGGCATACCAGAGTACTTAATCCAGGATCTACAGGTGGTACAAAACATGGCGGTCCACCTACTATACAAGCTACCTAAGCTCCCAATCTTTGTATCTCCTCCGCGAGAAGCTCCATTGGCTCCCAGTGAGCAAGCAGATAATGTTGAAAGCCTTAAGATTGATTCACCAAGCCCTACTCCACAAGGGTCCCTCATACATGTGTTGTATTTCTATCTACGACCCTAATTCGATATTCCCGATTCATGCCCTTGTGTGGTTATAATAAATAGTATCCTTATAAAGGCATAAGAATCAGTTCCATATTTAGTAAATAGCCCATGCAGTCAAAAGCACGGCAAGGCTACTCCCATAGACTCCTAGAAAGCACAACGCGTTCTTTAAACAAACCAAGCCTTCAGCAGCCTGGGAAATCCCCTCCTGCTTCTGTTTTGATTTACACAAGAACTCCTGGAGTCCAGAAAGAACTGTTAGTTCTTAGTGACGTCTTATGTCCAACCTTACGTCAAACCCGGCACCTTTCAGGTATAAATATACCAACGTTGCCTTAAGCAAACACACGGTGGTGTAGAGCACAGCGATTATCTACTTATCAGGAGCCCAGCTGATGCGAGAGCGGAAGGAAACCGCACCTCCCCTTTTGACGCGCTGGAGATGCTGCCTTTTCTCACACCGAGAAAATCCAGCTCCGGGGTTCCCAAGTTGCCTCGCGGGTTGCTGGGAGATCGAGTCCTGAAACGCGAGATACAAGACCTCCTTCATTCTAGAACCAAGGTACGGAACTGATTAAAACCTTAGAGAGAATTCTTGATTCCTATACTTGGCAAAAAACCCAACTTAACTTAAAAACTGCAACTTACTTACTCATTCCCACGTATTATGCTTAGGTCAGGTACACTGGGGTAGGCGTATCTTAGAAGCACCAGTTGAGTTTGTTAGTCAATGTTTTTATGTATGTATATATTTTATCCGTTTTAAAGTATCATATGGCTAAGAAACCATATCAATGCTTTTACAGTATTATTTCATAATACTACTTTTACTGTACGCACTTTACTTTATGATGAGTAATGCAAATATGGCAATTCATTTCTCTTGCATGAGAAAGAAGACTGCTCAATAAAATAACACCTTTTTATTGAAAACGCCCGTCTCTCTATTTCTCTGCACTCTGGTGAAACTAAGCATGCACGATTGACTGAGTGAAATATCTGCCTATTGTTTTCACACAACTCTAGAGATACACTCTTTATTCTGAGGGAGCAAAGTTGTCATGTTTATGCGGTTGTCAGAAACTGAATCCCTTCTTGTCTAATCAGGGAAGTTCACTCCTCCCTGTTCATTCAAGAAAGTTTCTAGTGAACTCTGAGCTAGCTGGCAAACCTAAATTAAGTTTAACATAGTCAGTAGAGACCTAGATGACCTCAGTCCTACGTCTACACTGCTGTTTATGTTATTCCAATGCGCAGAGCCTATTGGGAAAATAGGAACTACACTACACATGAATGAGAGGCTCAATGAATACATTCCAGGATGATTGCTGCGTTCTAGTAACACTGGGCTGCTAACAGTAAAAGCTCCTCCTTCATGGCACGTGGAACAAGTTGCCTGGCCATCTGAGATTATTGATGCAGGAAGCAAGCTTGAAAAAATACTGAAAACATACCTCTTTAGGGTATTGTAAAGCCTAGTGGGTCCGGTCTCCTCTGTATCTGTCTTTGCTGCCGAGCGCCGGGACACTCCTTGAGTAGCCGAGAGCTATATAAATAACCCTCAGTGCACGTCTACCAAGCGGTTTCTTGGCGCTGGGGGATACTAAAAACCAGGGGCAGGGGTGCAAAGGACTAAGATGGGAAAGCTTGCAGGAAAAGGAACGTTTTAAGGGCCCCGCGAAACTCCATATAAGAGGCAGCAGATCTGATAACAGACGGAAGTGCGTTCCAGAAGGTGGGGGCGAGGAAAGAAAATTTCATGCCTCCCGACCTGCTTTTCTTGAAGCGGGGTACAGAGAGAAGAAGCTTGGTAGAGGAGCGTAACTCTCTGCTGGGACAGTAGGCCTTAATAGCGGAAGAAATGAAAGCGGGGGCAGTCCCCGCCCGAGCCTGAAAAGTCGTGCAGCCCAGTTTTTTAACGGGTAACCAATGTAGTGATTTGAGTAGGGGAGTAGTGTGATGGGATTTGGGTAGCCCATAAATCAGGCGGGCAGCCTGATTTTGCACTAGCTGGAGGCGTCGAAGGGCATAGGCGGGAACACCGTCGTACACAATATTCCCGTAGTCTAACCGCGATAGGACCATCGCCATTAGAATCAATTTTAAAGCAGGAAAAAAAAAAAACGGGAGATTTTCCGGATGGTGCGGAGGGTAAAAAAACAGGAGGAAACTACAGAATTAATCTGGGAGTGCAGTGTAAGGTGTTGGTTTACTGTGATCCCAAGTGTTTTGACAGTGGGCGAAGGTGACGGGGAGGGGCCCAGGGAGGGAGGCCAGAAAGTGGGGGACCAGGGACTACGACTGCCGCCGGTAAGAACTAGCTCTGTCTTATCCGGGTTTAGTTTAAGATGATTGCAGTTCATCCAGTCCCGGATGAACAACATGACAGATTGAAAATTGTGAACACTGGCTGGGGAGTGGGAAAGATTGAAAATGAGCTGGAGGTCATCGGCATAGTTATACACCGTGACCTCCATATGCTGTAGTGCAGAAATAAGGGGGAAAATGTACAGGTTAAACAATAAGGGGGAAAGGGACGATCCTTGAGGAACACCGCACTGCACCTTGCACGGCGAAGCAGAAAAATCGGCAAGGTGAACGGCCAGGGTGCGATCATTCAAAAAGGAGTTAAGCCAGGCCAATACTGGGCCCCCTATGCCAGCCGCCTTGACACGGGAGAGAAGAATAGAATGATCGACCGTGTCAAAGGCGGCGGACAGGTCTAAAAGAATGAGGGCCTGAGGAGTGTTGGAATCCAGCCCCTCCCTGAGTTCATCCATGACAGAAATTACCACCTTCTCGGTGGAATGCCGGGGCGGAAACCCACCTGGCAGGGTGCGAGGTAGCCACTGTCTTCCACAAAGGAACTGAGCACCTTGGTAACGTAAGACTCAAGGACCTTGCCCAGGAAGGGAAGGAGGGAAATAGGACGATAGTTTTAGGGGGAAGAGGGATCGGCACCAGGCTTTTTTAGGATGGGAATAATGGTAGCCGCTTTATAGGGGGCGGGAATGGTGCCCAGACTAAGGGAGTCATTCAAAAGGGTGAGGGGGGGCAGATAGCAGCCTGAGAAGATCTTACGTTAAACGTAAGCTGGACAAGGATCGGCGGGGGATCCTGACTTGACGCGGGCTAGCAGGGGGAGAAGGGTTTCTTTAGTCAACGGCGGTATGTGGGTCAGGCTGGACATGTTTGGTGACGGCTGGGGATCACAAAAGGTAGGGGAAGCGTTGGTATGTTGGACTTAATAAGTGCGACTTTCTCAATGAAAAAATCATTGAAGGAGTCGCAGAGAAGCTGGGAGGGGGGGGTGGGGGGGGGGGGTTTAGAAGATGTCCTATCAGAGGAAGCCAGCTCGTGGACTGTAGCAAAGATTTCTCTTGGCTGACTCTCAGCTGCGAGAATCCTCCCCGAGAAGTATCCAGTCTTGGCGAGGAGGATATCTCTTTTATATTCATTAAGGGTGGAAATATAACGAAGTTTGAGAGTGGGACAGTAGGCAAGCCTCCAGGCTCGCTCTGCTTGGCGCACTTCAATTTGTTTTGCTTTAAGGCCGGGGTAAACCACTTGTTGGCATCATGGGGCCGCCTGACTGTGACGCGCTTCATGGGGGCCACTTGGTCACAGGCCCTCGAGAGCCAGCTGTCAAGGGTGGCTATTTGAGATGATGAGGTGAGACCTGCTAAGTCAGGGCGGGCGGCTGACAAGGAAGCGCAGAGGAAAGGGATATCTACTCTGCTCCAGTTCCTGGCCCAGATGTTTTTGGGGAAAGAGGGTTTTTTTACAAGGCTAAGGTCCAGGAAAAAGGAGATCAGAAAATGGTCGGACCACGCGCAGGGTGCAACAGTAGGGGCAGTGACTGGGATATTGAGGGTCCAAATTTGATCCAGAATGTGGCCTCGGGAGTGAGTGGGGATGTGAACCTGCGAAACATAATTGAGACTAAGAAGGAGCTGGGTAAAGTCTCTAGACATGGCGTCTTCTGCAGGGTCATTGGGCCAGAAGTTAAAGTCCCCTAGAACCAAAACAGATGCGTTGTGGACTACCAGTGGGGAAAGTAGGTCCTGGATGGCAGGGATGAAACATGGGCTGGGCTGGGGTGGGCGATAAATGAACACACACGTGATAGGGATCTGAAAGGAAGCGGAACGCATGACTAGGTAGTCGACCACTGATATGGGAGGGGAAGGGAGCACCTGAAAATGGAAACCGGCTCAGGTAATCAGGGCAACCCCGCCCCCCGTCTTCCCCTCTGGCCGGTCAGCACGGAGGACGAAGTAGGGGGGAGGAAGAGCTGCTTGTACGTTAGGTAACGAATCCGTGCAGAACCATGTTTCCGTCAGGAACAAGAGGTCTGGTTTATAGGAATCCAAGAAATTAAACAGTTCAAGCTGATGCTTGACCGCCGACCTAGTGTTCAAAAGGAAAGCCGAGATAGTAGGTGTGGGGTTGGAGGAGGGAGGAGGTTGGGGAGGTGCAGGGGAGAGGGGGGAGAGGGAAGGCAGGAAAGCAGGAAGAATAGATGAGGGCCTACCTCGAGCCAAGCCAAGTTCAATGACCCGTGTGAGAGAGGCTGGCTGAAGTGGCCAGGAAGCCTGATAAGAGCAAAGTTGTGCTGCAGAGAAGGAAAGAAAGTGGGCATAGTGAGGTGCCCCTAGCCCCGGCCGGCCGCGGACGGGCGCAGACGGGCTTGCCTTTGGCGTGCCCACAGCACGCGTCCGCTGCGCGTGCGCATGAGGGGGGCTTAAGAAGGTCAGAGGCGCAGGAGACCAGAGCGCTGACCTGGGAGAAGGCTCCCAAGATGGCGACCGACAACCCCGTCAGCCCTCCGATCAATCGGCACTCAGCCATGTCGGACCGGGGCTAGGGGAGCGGGAGCCAGGCAAGACAACACAAGATAAAAATGAGGCAAAGGTACAATTTTAAAATAGAGTTTGTGCAGCCAGAGCCAGCCGCCTACAGCAACGCACACACAGCTAGCCTAGAACCCACTGCCACCGGGTTGGAACGTTTGTGATTCATGATTGTTTTATCTGAATTGTTAATTCAGGTATATTAGCCATGAGATGGGAGCAGCTGATAGTGTTGAGTATTACTACACTCATAGCTTTTTGGGAGCTCAGACCGTGTGCTTTGGAGCAGAAAATCACAGGATTGAATTTGGCCAAGTTCTGGTGTGCTTGTAGGCATGGCCAAGCCGCTTATTCAATAATATAATTTTAAAAAACTCCCACATAAAATCTGCATTAGCCCTCTGGCTTGTGGCAGTGACATGGTTCTTCACCTTTTCTATGGGATGTATTATTCCATGTGATGAATAGCAATGGAATCACTACATGGTTTGCGATTACTTCTTTTAATATTTATTTTTACTTAGTCAAAGCTTGCCTGACTTGTTTTGCTTATAACATAATGTGTAATTTATTACATGTATGACTGCCTCTTCCTAAAGCCCTTTCAAATGTTTGGGTGGCTCTAGAGCAGGATGTGTCATGTCTCTGATAAATGGCCCCATGTCAACAACGCTTCACGTACTGAAACATTTGAACTTGCATTCATAAAGGCAAAGGTACAGATTTCAATAGGTGGGATGTTGCTAGCTAAGAAGCCTAGACTGCCAGTCGGTGTTGCACACTGAATGGGGCAACTTGTCACCACTGCAGTTACATTTCAGAATTCTCTCTGAAAGAAAGACCAAGTTTGAATCACATTTGCAGTACCAGTGAAAGGCTGGTAATGTGAATAAGGAATAGACAGCCCCATGCAAAGAGGATATGTATCAGACATTGTAGATCCGCTTTTATCCTCACAGCTTATCAAGGCTCATTTGTCAGTTTACTGTTTGGCATAATACAACACTTTACTCGCCACATTAAGGCTCGCACCCATGTGAAATATTATGGGAATACATAAGTTGACAGTTGTACTTTTTAGGTCTCGCCTTTTCCATTCCGAAGGAATGGGAAATGGCGAGAATTCAAGTGCTCAAAATACTCGTGAAACCACAGGTTTTTTCGGGCGGTTTTCATCGAGTTCACGTGGCCACAGGCACGCGCTTTTGGGCCATAAACTTACTTTCACGGCCATCTGTTCCCCAGCTCCAGCACCTCCCCTCTCTCTCCCCGCACACAGCCTTACTTGGATTTCTCCTCCCCCTTCCCAGCCAGCTTCCCCCAGGCCGTAGCAGCACTCCTCCCACACCTTTGAACTGAAGCTTAGCTTCACGTCAAAGGCCCCTGCTGCTTCACACCCTCATCTCCTCCCCCTCCCCTTCTCTGCCTTCCCTCAGTCTTGTTTTAACCTGTCTTTAAACATACGAGTCTCCATATGATCCACCTATCGCTTTATAGACATTTGTCTTTTGTGTGACCGTTTTTTTTTATGAAGCTGTGTCTCATTTATCTCTTCTCAGAGCATGGCAAATTCACCTTGAACTCATGTGTATCTTCCCGATGACCTTGTATCTCCACAGTGTGCACTAGAGAATGGCTGCTGTCACTACTCAGCTACTTGAAGTACTGTTGTAAATTAAATCTACTTTGTTTAGAAATGGGACATGGGTTCTGAGCACAAACCTGCTTTTAAATAGCGTGGCCTTAGCACAATTGCTTTCACTTTTGCCTGGCCGCGCTTATTTTGTGTCTGTTACGGTCTTGGCTATGTCCAGTGCGGGCTTGAAATAATCGGTTAGGAAACTGATATAAATTCCTGCATATCCTTTCAAGTCAGAGATGCCAAGGGCAGTGAGCTTGCAGGTTGGGCTGGTGCCTCTGAACCAGCGTTTTAATCCGCTGAGTTATCTTAGTGAGGTGTGACCTGCAGGTTACACACACATCCCTTTGGCAGGTGCGTTTGCGCACTGTGAGGGGGCCTGTAGGGTGCCCGCACGTTTCCAAGAGCTTTTTTTAGTGGAATTCGAACTTGCGATCTGCGTGTTGCATTCAGATGTATGTGCGCTGCCGGTGCGGCCTTCTTGGTGCTTCAGCCAGCTGCCTGCAGGTTGCAAACGCCCTTCTGCAGCGTTTACAGTAACCCCTTAAACTGCCTCACGGGGAAAGAAGCCTTTGATCTCCCTGTAACGTTGCACACAGATTTTTTCACATGATCTGCTGTGCTTGGAGGGCGCCAGCAGTCTGTCGTTTGTAGCATCTCTGTGGCGTATGCAGTAACCCCGTAAGCGGTCTCATGAGGAGTCCGCGAAGCCTTGGGCCACATTTTGCACTGAGGTCTTTGTGCAGCAGGTACAGTAGCCCTGTCAGATCTCTGGTGGGGAGTGCAGCCCGTGGTCTGCACAGATCTACGCAGCAGCTCCTGTAACCCTGTGTGTAAACTGTCTCATGAGGAGTGGCGTGTGAAGTCACGTTACACATACACACTGATCTCTGCAGCAGGAACAGTAACCCTGTAAGCTGTCTCATATGAATTGAAGCCTGAGACAGGCAGCCTGCATGCAGATCTCTGCAAGAGGTACAGTAACCCTCTAAGCTGTCTCGTTGGGAGTGGGGTCATGATCATCGTGTTACACACCGATCTCTGCAGCAAGTGCAACAACCCCATAAGCTATCTCACGGGGTATGGAGTTCATGACCTGTATGTTAGGCACAGATGTCTGCAGCAGGTACAGCAACCCCGTAAGCTATATCAAGGGGTTGTGGAATTCATGCCCTGCATGTGAGACACACATCTCTGCATCAGGTACAATGACCCTGTAAACTATCTCATGGGATGTGGAGGTCATGACCTGCATGTTAGGCACAGATCTCTGCAGCTGGTACAGCAGCCCCATAAGCTGTCTCATTGGGTGTGGAGGTCATGTCCTGCATGTCAGGCATAGATCTCTGCAGCAGGTACAGCAGCCCCGTAAGCGGTCTTATTGGGTGTGGAGGTCATGACCTGCACGTCACGCTCATATCTCTAAGCAGGTACAGTAAGCTGTCTTGCGAATAGTAGAACCCGATGTTTGCATGTTCCTCGCACTTCCGCGGATACAGTAATGCCCGCAGCTGCCAGACTTGGGGGGTGGGTGCAGACCGTGCCCACAGGGCACAGCAGCAGCGCCCACCTCTGCTGTGTCCTCGGCTCTCCTTCCTGCCGTTGGGGCATGTTCATCGCCTTCATCGCCCGGAGTGATTGGCAGAGCTCGCCACCTCAGACTCAGGAAAGCCACGCTTCCTCTTCCCACCTGTCCCACTCCCCCACCCTCTCGGATGGAACAATGAGGGGTCTATCCCAGGCAGCCTCGGCCTCCGGTCCTCGGTTATATCTGCTCAGCGCGCAAGCGCTGGACGTGCAAGGATTTAACTGCTCCTACAGCTGTAATGCCACATCCAGGCCCGTTTGTTTGCTCTGTAAATAGTTTCTCTTTCTTTCGTGTAACACTTGTCTTCAAACATCACTTACACGAGTTGACAGTAATGTGAAGTTGCAGCCTGGATCGCGTGCCAGCCTTTTGTGTTTTACTAATAGATAGTTCAGAGGGTTAAAGCTCTGACGACCGATCTACCTACGATATGCAATTGACACGCTGGAGCCCCTTGGGGCCGACTCACCCTTTCATGTTTCTGCGGTCGATAAAATTTAGAGTACGTTAATAGCAGCTCAATGTAACGCAAAGGAAGTTGTTTTCTTGGTATTGTTTTTATTCTTTAAGTGCAGACTTTGTTTTTCGGCATTAACTTCACTATACACTACTATAACACGTATCACACATTTAGTTATCATTATTCTAGTTGTCAGAATTAGTGTTTGTGTGGATTCAATGTCTTCTTTAATCCTTAAGTGTTGTTGTGTATTATTTTATACGCATCGGATTGTTTTTTAGCACACAGATTCCGTATGTCCGCAATTGCTTCCGTTTTGGGTCGTGTGTTTTTAGGTCTTGCCTTTTCCATTCCAAAGGAATGGGAAATGGCGAGAATTCAAGTGCTCAAAATACTCGTGAAACCACAGGTTTTTTCGTGCGGTTTTCTTCGAGTTCACGTGGCCACAGGCACGCGCTTTTGGGCCATAAACTTACTTTCACGGCCATCTGTTCCCCAATGTCCCTCCCACCCTTCCTTTGATCTTGCCGCGAGTTCTTACAGGCTAATGGCCCTCCCCCTCCCCCAGCACAGAGCGCGCATCGCTTGTTTTAATAGAATTCGCGATCATTACAGTGTTATACCAACAACACATTTAAGTGAATAAAAGGGAGTATGCCAAGATTTGTTTCTAACGCTTACAATGTGTAATACTCATCGAGTGTGCGTGTGTATGTGCATCTGCCACACATTCCTTTGGCGAAAGACCGGCATCCCTGCGTGCGTTTAGCTGCACTTCCGCTCTTGGTCTACCAATCCCCAGACTTGTACGGAAAGCTCAACCAAGACACTCCACCCCAAGTTTCCAGTACTGATGTTTAATTCTAATTAATCTACTGCCTCTACCTAGCTAATATTTGTCCTTCCGACGGTCACTTGCGGACATTTGGAAGAGTTTTCGTTTCGTTCGTAGACATGCCTAGTGTGCATTCCTTTGTCTTCGGCGTTCACGGTCAATTCCAAGCCGACCACTGGCCGCCCGCCTCCCCTCACCTCCCCTCGAAAGCAGATCCGGTTTCAGCCTTGAACCAATTAGTCAAATGTTTCTGCTTGGCTTTTTTTCGGCTAAGGTCACGTTGAAACCCACATTATAATTCGCCTTTCTTCAGTTTGCATGCTTTCTAGAAAATCACACAGATCACACAGCCGAACCTACACTCACACTCACACACACTCACCCTCACACACCCTCAGCCTCATAACACCTCACACACACACACACACACACACAGTCACCATAACACCCTCTACATCATACAAAGGCACACGCACACACCTTCATCCTCACAACACCACACACCATCGGAATACACACACCCTCTCCCTCACACCACCTCACACACAATTACACTCAAAGACCCTTACACACCCTCAATAACATTCTCAAAAATCACACACACTAACACACTCACACACCCTATCAGCATCACACATCATATCACAATCAATCACCCTTTTCAAACTCACTCACACTCACACTCTCTCACATTACACAAATGTCACAAAAAGACGTTAATATTTCACTTCTGTTCTTTTATTTTCCTCACAATAAAATACACTGAACATAATCTTCACAAAAGGTATTTACAACAGTTTAAGCTATTGGCATTATAAATTACAATAACTTTTATTTAAGTATTAATTATTTAAAACATTTCATAACCATTGTTATTTGTAATATCAATACATTAAGTCACGTAAATACAAAACATTTGCATTACAAATACTATGAGTGTCACATTTGCAAAAGTTAAAAGTATTGGCATTGTAAATGACAAAACTATTAATTTCGCGATTTTCAAAACCAACACATAAATATAAAATGTGTCATTTACAAAACCAATAGCTCCAACTTTCCTACTGCGAGACCTATTGGCAACGCCAGTGCTTGTTTTTTTTTTTTTTTTACTGCTTGTTAATTGTTTTTTTTTTCATCTGCTGTCAACACACTTATTATTCCAGATACCACTTATGGAGGATTAGAAGCATTGAAAAAATCTGCATCAGATGAAACAGGTGTTGACTGTATATTATACGGATTTTCATTGGAAAATCAGAAATCCACAGACTTTTCATTGTGTATACATTTGGCTCACTGGAGAGTTTGTAAATAAACCCATTAAAACGACGCATACACTTTTTGACTATTTATTCTTGCAAGGGAGTGTTATTATTTGCTTTCACTGATTTGGAGTGTTGTGTTACGGTTGTGATATGTAAAAGGCAAGTAGGGCAGGGAGAATCACTACACTTATTGCTTCTAATGAAGTAGTGTGGCTCACTGGTTAGAGGCGGCAGACCCGAGAGCAGAGGACGGCCCGGGACCAGGGTTCGATTCCCGGCACGGCAGGTTTCTGGACCAGGGTCAGCGGACTCGATAATTCTCTCGCCTCGGTGCCCACTTTGATCAGCGATCACACTCGGCAACTCTGGGCATTAGCTTGCCTCATCTTCACTAACGGCCCCACCAGACCGCCGGGGATGCCTGGTCTCACCCTGGAGATACCCACTAAGGGACCATCTCTCAGGGAAGCCAGGAAGGGTTTCGCAGCGGTCGAAGCGCGGAGATACTCCTCCGGGAGTCGATCCTAGCGCTATATAAACCTGCAATTAATTAATTAATTAATTAAGAGGCTGTTTGGGTTTGAAGATTCTACAAGAAAGTGCTAACCATGTACTTGAATGCAACGTGAGTAATGCACTTTTCCTCCCCTCACTGTATACGTAGCACCTCTACACAGGAATGTGTGAAAAAGGGAAAAATATATAGTAAAAGAGAGGAAACGGAGACACTCAATACCACGCTGTGACTTATCTCTCTCTTGGGCACTGTCTGCAGGTCAGAGATGGCTATCTAAAGCAAGTCAGAGAGAGTATTCTAAAGGCAAATGAGTATCTTTAGTAAACCTTTGTTTTAATCATGGCATATAACCTGCTACTAGGTATGATATTTTTTACGATAATCTCTTTACAACCCAAACTCTGTTCCTGAGGTGAAGCGTTTACTTCTGAAACTGCAACATAACCATATTCTTTACACTGGAATGGTAAACTACTCTCCTTCTCTGTTGATAATCTAAATACCTCCAGCTGATCGGATGAACACTCACTGGAGCCTATAGTTCATCTCAGTTTTTTGTATGTATCTATAAGGCCCTTAACAAATGTCAGATCCCTGTAAGATATGAATCAAATTACAAGATTCTGGCAAATTTCAAGATTCTGGCTGCAGCAACATTGTAACCCAATTGTCTAGAAAAAGAAGTGTGTTCTATACTTGGATCTAAGGTGGTGTGACGAGGAGGACCCGGACTCGGGCCCTCCAGGCTTACCTTTACCTGTGTCCCCTCTTTTTGCACAGCATACCGAGACCTGGAAGACGGCTGAAGACTGGTACAACCCTGCACTGGACCCAGAGGAGCCGTGTTTCTTTAATTGGGCGGAGCTGGACCCTGGTCCCGCCCACCAGCAGGAGGTAAAACTACGCCCAGAGCACACTCAGGTGTGTGTTACACCCGGAGGGAGTGGAGAGTGGTGGCGTGAGGAAGGAGCGGACTGGCGGACGGAGGAAGGAGAATCAAGGAAGGAGATTGCAAACGAGGGCGAGGCAGGAGGACAGCGGAGGAGGACGGGAGAGGAGAGCGTAGAACATCAGGAGGAGGAGGCAGGAGAGGAACAGCGGAGGACGGAGACAAGAGAAGAGGAAGACAGCGAACCACATACCCGCGGAGCGGAAGAGAGAAGGAACCGCGACAACTGCGACAAGCCGGGAGGCCAACGAGGAGGCGCATCGCCCAGCCACACTTCCCACGAAGTGCGGCTCGAGCAGGTACGGTCAAGGTTCACGGGGTGGGCGGGACGTAAGTGGGGAAAACCACCTTGAGACGGAACACCCGACCCTCTGTGCACCAAAACCCCACCCTTCACTTTATCAGCACCATAATCTTTGAGAGCACGTGTGGTCCCTCACACCCCTACCCTAAACAAGCATCATAGCCTGTGCCTAAATATTGGTTTCTTTCCTTCTGAGCGGCGTTCCGGACGGGAGTCGAGACGGCAGAAGCAAGACCTACAACTCCCAGGGGGCACCGGGAATCTCGGCGGTTTGGAACTGCAAAACCCGGGGCAGAAGACGCCGAAAGCCCGCTTCCCTTTTACAGAGTGCCTGTACAGAAGAGACGTCAATATAAAACAATAAAACCCTCGCTACCCAGAACCCCTTTGTCAGTGAGTTTATTCGACAATCCTCACGAAATCCCACAGGTGGCCACTGCCATCTCCAAATAACACGAGTGTTCAAATATTTGTGGTAGCTCTAGATTTCTTGTGCTCTCTTACATAGTGTTCTCTACAGGCGCAAAGCTTTCACTAGGCAGCACCAATACTCCATGACCACAGCCATCCTTTCTTTGCCAAGAATGATCTCTGTGTTAGCTGGTTTGTAGTGTAACATCTCCTCAACTGTTGAGTCTCGACCAGTAAGCTATGCATCCTGTCCGATTCAGGCACCCTTCAAACCAGTGACTCTGAAAGATTTATAGAGCAGCAGGGCCCAGTCAGCCACTTGTTAGGATCAATTCTGAAAGTCCATCTGGGTTAGGACAGAATGAATCCTATACTAGTCTTACATCTAAATGGTCATATATAGTTGAAAAGTAGTCATGTCCAAGCACACACCTACATTGGATTGGCTACATGCTAGAACTATAGCATTACAATAGGCAATGTTAGTATGTAATAATTTGCAAGAATCATACCACCTGAATTTAAAGTTCATATTTTACCACAGCCTTATGAAACAAGGGAAAGTGGAGGCCTGGTGTTTCTAGAACTTAAAGTTATCTTACTTTCGATCAGGGGTATTTTGTTGATTTTCCAGTCCCTGTTTATTGTTTTATGATTTTTTTATTGCTTCTTGGTTGAGTGATCTGAAGTGTTGACACATACAATTAAAATTAAATTTCACAGGCAGTTCAATCAGGCTTGAGCTTCATTTAACCTTATTAGTATGATTGTTTTTGATTGTAATGTTTCGTTCATGTTTATTGAATTTGCATTACATTCCCATTTGCCAACTACTTGCATCAACTGAAAATAATAAATTCCTAAATTCTGGAAGCACTGCCGTCTCCACCTTCCCCAGACTTAATTTGCAGCTCCGATCTGCACATGTTGAGGGTGGTATGATACCCCAGCCTTGCGTCATGAGAGAGGACAGCATGTCTTTGATCCAAGTGCCTGGTACTTGGTGGGAGGTCTCCCCTCTATCTGCCTGACTGGGATTGGTATCTCTTCAGCCGCTCAGTGGGTCTTTATGCTTGTGCAGTGGAGCACTAGTTGCAGGAGGCAGCTAGTAGAGTTTGAACTTATGAGGGATGTCAACAATAGGGTTCTTCTTCCTTCGTCTGCCATTTCAGGGAAACACTATTCTCCTTGAGGAGCAGCCATGACTTATATTTTTTGCCTGCCATATTCATCACCTCTACATTGTTAGCCACCTAAAGTTTAAAATCCAATACAGTCCCAGACATTTTTCTAGTGATATAATTTTCTGTGTTGATCATAAATGCGAGAGCTTGAGATGGATGCATTGCAACACATTTATTCAGATTTGCCATCGCGTTCCTTGCTCAGTTAGTTACCTTTTTGACCCCTGTGTGCATGTGTGGTTGGTTTTGCTGCAAGTAGTACATCGGATATCTATTTCCATATTTGGTATAAAGCAAGTACACCCACTTCCCTTGGGCATCTTGCCAAAATTGCTTCTGGAGATCTTGCCACATCCTTACCTTTATTTCGGAAACTCATTACAGTAGGGCACGCACCAACACAGTATGTGTACGTATGTGTGCCTGTTTCTCCACATCCTCACCAACTTTTGTCACATTGCTTTTGGGCTGTTTTGGAAAGCCTTTCGGGAGCATAGTAGCACCTATACGAATCTTGAGTAAAATGTCCCCCCTCTGTCTGTCAGAAAAGTAGTCACCCATATCCAAATTTCTTGCCACTGAGTATGACCTAGGTCCGTCCCAAGTATTTTCCCCACTTCTCCTGGTACACCCACCTAGACCTTTGATGTCTAGCGTTCAGTAGCTTTTATATAAGGGATACAGTGTCTGTTGTTTTCTTATCTAGGAGAATTTTCTCAAACCTGATTAGTTTTGTGGTGGTTCCCTCTCCTACCTTCGAGTTCATCATCTTTTGCCTGATTCTGGGATTGCTCAGTCTGTCCCCCTCTAGAATTTGAAAGTCCTCCCTTACTTTTCAAAGGGTTTGATTTACCCTCTGACTCAAACACATCACAGATGTTGTGAGAGCCCCATATTTTTTACTTTACAAAGGAAATCCTGTCCATCTTTGGTGAGAAGTCTGGTTTCCTCATAGTGAAGTAAAGGAAGAGGGTATACTGTGTCTATCCCAACCTATCATATCCCACTCTCTAAGGGAAACTCTGGTGAAGTAAATGGGTAGGTACTTCAGCCCTTTTACTTGAGCTACGGCACCCCCTAGAGAGAGAGTCCTTCAAAAGTATGGCCAATTATACATCAGGATTTATTTTTCTCTTTTTGCTGTCTATTCGAGCAAATATTTTAAGAGTACAGCATGATAATACCTCACTAAATCAGGGCTTGCCATCCCTGCATTTTGCATCTTAGCGTCTAAGATCCCCTGAGTACAGTTTATCCTAGCTTTCCCCCCTTATATATGTTGTCCTACATTCTCTTAATTTTCATCAGCTTGAAGGGGAGTAAGATAGCCTGAAAATCGTAATATTCTGAGGAACATTGCCATCTTCAAGGATCGACTCACTATAGTCATTTAAAAGTTCCTCTCCTGGGCCTTCTCCCATAGTATATTTCAGTTCAGTCCGGAATTGATTTTGTCAAATGTTCTCTCCCTACCGGCCCCAATTAGAGGTCAGAACCCTCATTTTGACTGAGATTTACTTTGAACTCTAAAATCTCCTGGTGTTAGGACTACTGCTTGATAGCTTGAATCAGATCAGTTATGGAAACCAAAAGGTCATCAGCAAAGAGTGACATGACAGTATGAATTCATCAGGGACTGTTGTTATTCCCCGATAGCCTTGTAATCGTGAATTCTCTAGGCAAGTGGCTCCAAAGAAAGGGTGAACCATAGATGGCACAGAGGGCACCGTCCTACCAACTTCTCCATATGTGTTGTCATTGTTTTGACTGGTACTGGTGGTTACTGACTCTGAAAATACCATGGGCTTTGCTAACAAGGCTCAGGGCCAGTGCTCTGTCCTCTAAAAGCTATATATTAATTGACCTCATTCTAATTGACAAAGACAGCCTACCTGTAAGTCCCTAATATACGGTAGGGCATGCAGGTTGAGAGATCCCGGTGGACTTAATGCAGTTAAGTGTGCATTGCTGTGGTGTTTGGTGCAATTTTAAAGCCAGGCCTGACTTGCTGGCTGGTTTGGAAATAAAACTATTTGCAAATTCGAAATTGGATTAAAAGTAATTCCATAACCCAATACAACCTTTTTATGACTTATAAGTCACCCATAATGTCTGCACTAGGTGCCCCAAGGGTACGGTGCATTGTTATTAAAATGAGGGACAATATAAAAGATTTTGTATATGCCCTTTTATAGTGCTGCTAGCCCCATAGGCTAACATGGGAATGCTTCATTAAAGTAACAAAAGTCTAACTTTTGATTGGAGCTAGCTAGACATATCATTCAAAGTATCAAAATATTGGTTGCAGTGAATCCAACATTTTGCCAAGGTCAAATTATACCCATTACAGGAAAGTCCTTTTAGAACTTACTAACCTGAAGTTATCCTGAACAGCCCTGTAGCTGCAGCTTCTAATTGGTCAGTCTTTGACAGCCTGAGCCAAGCTGCTCCCTGAGTAGGTGTGTAGACACCTGGGCTGAAACAATAGAGCCATTTGGTGGGAGGAGATCTGCTTCTATGACAAGCCAGGGAGAGGAAAAGGGCTGAGGAGATAAGTTGGACTTCAAAGGCAGGAGATCAGATGTCGTAGGACACAGGCCAGCCCCCACTTCCTTGATCCAGAGCAAGAGGGGTGCTCCCCTAATTAGATTAGGAGAGAGTCTGGAAGGAGAGTTTAGTGAGTTGATAGCTACACCTTTGGGGTGGTTTGCTCAGATACACACATCAAGGAGAGATTTTCTCCACTTTAATTTTTATGAGAACAGTGCATTGTGGGTCAAAAATATACCACACTTTGCAGGAAGAGTTCAATGAAGAGGGATAATTTGATCCCTTTTGGTTTGTGTGCTCCCCCCCCTTTGCTAGCCCAAAATGGAGGATAAACATGGGAGAGCTGCAGGAGCTTCTCAGAAACTGCCCGGAACAAACTGACTGCCCTGCTAGGCCCTTTGGCTGCACCACAGAAGGCTTGCACTTAAAAAGACTGCACCTTCTGCACTTCAAGGCTCCACAAAGGACTCTGCCCGACTCTAAGGAAAAAAGTGGACTCCCTGATCAGAAACAGGTGCAAGAGAGCTGGAAGAAGTCACCTGCAAGCCCAAAGAGAGGATCACCCCAGCGGACCAATTGCAACTGTATTTTTCCTGGACTGTGCAGGTGCCCTGTGGGAAATTGAGTCCTAGCCACCAAACGTTAATCCAGAGTGTCTGAGCCCTTGGCTGGTGCTAATGGACCCTTATTTTCCCCAGAGGAATCCTAAAGAAGCAAGATCTCAAAGTTTGAAAACTTTCTGCAACGTTTTGCAGGAAAGCTCCAGGAGAAGACAGGCTCGACTTCAAGAGTCAAGCCGCTTGGGTTTGTCTATCTGAAAGCTCTAGAGCTTTCTGCGGTTGAGGACATAAACTTCCAGAGGCTCACCAAGGAATCGTGCTTCAGCAGGCTGCTGTTGTCACATCAAAGTTCAGATCCGAGAACCCACGATGAGAGAAAAGCTCCAAGAAAAAGACTAAGTTTGAAGGTAAACTCCTAACCAGGACCTAACCCTCAACCTATCCGATCCGTGCTCCATCGTGGTCAGCCTAAAACGTTGACTTTGTCATGGTCCAGCACAACCAGATAACTGTGAGTTTCACTTTCAGCTTTTTGGTGCTAGAATGTACAATTTACTCTTTAAAAGTTAATATCGCTGGTTCCCCACATTGGAGTTTTGTCATTTTGGTGTTTTAAAGATACAAATATTGTCTACTTTTATAAATTAGTGTTGGATTTTTATTGTGTCTTTTTACTTATTTACTGTTTTGGTGGTATTAACCCCTTCCATGCGTCGGACGGCCCCCGGCCGTCCAACGTCACAGTGGGTGTGTGCGGAGGATGGCTGGGGGCCGCCCGAACCCCACCCACTCATTAATTCGCCACACCGAGGCGGAATTCACGCCACGATCAACAGGTTAAAAGCATACCTGTCTCCTCAAATAAGTTTGCCTGCTTCTTTGCTAAGCTACAAAGGGTTGGGCAAGGATTAACTTTCTGAGACTTGACTGAACCCATTAGTGATTGTGGTTGCTAGTATTATTACTAGCTGAGTATGAATACCCCCCACCTACTAATAACCCACTTTATTACATAGTCCCTCTCTACGATTTTCTTTCGAATTATATTGATGGGTCCACTGTAGTTAGGGCCCAGCAAAATACTTTTTCTCCCCCCTGGCTGCTGCCTTTCTTTCATGTAAGCACAGTTCACTCTATTAAATGCTTTCTCTGCATCCAATTATAGCACCACAACTATCCTCTCTCACACCTGGTGACACCACTCAGCTACAGAGTTATCTTTCCATCAGTGTTCGTCAAGGAGATCGGCTGGAAAAAGTTGGATAAAAGGGGGGTTTTACCTGCCTTTGACATGTGTCCTGTAGCCTCACGCTCAGAGGGTCTTTACTCCTCTTTGAGGTGTGTAATTAAATAGCTCAATAAGTATTGTTATTAAATAGGTTAGGGGGAAAAGCTTGGTAGAGGTTACCAGAAAGCACCTGAACCCGATGTCTTTGGGTTCTTAAAGCTCTGTCTTGCTGCAGCACCTGTTCTTTCTCTACGGGGTGAGCAGCCTGTCTCTGTCCTTTTCTGACAGCCTTCAGGGACATACTATCCAAAGGCATTCCAGTCTGGCTTACACTAAAGGCCATTGCATGGCATATTTATTTTAATTTAAACAAAATGTTTTTTTTCATATAACAAAATACACAAAGGACATTAGCTACCATTACTTAGTACTTCAGAGTAAAGCAGTTCAAACTCTTACAGCCCAAGTGCAAGACCTATTATAACGTGACATTTCTCCTTTTCAGCTGGCAACTAACACCCCCACCTATCGTTACCTTACCAAGCTGTCACATATTTAGGTCCCCCTTTCCTAGCTGACATAGAGTTCTATAACCCCTTGCCACTTATGCTCCCCACTGTAGTACCAAATCCCACCCAAAGTTTCTCCACTAAAATCAGTTATTTCTACCTTCTGAATCCTCCAGCAAAAGCAGGGAGCTGTCAGATGTATCTGAGCCAACGTTCGGAGCTCGTAGATTATCTACTAAATGTTCCAATGCTCTAGCCCTATCAATTTATCCCTGGTCTGTCTTCAGTTCATGAAACAGTACAGCATTCTCAAGTCTTGCCCATTTAACCAGCTTATCTTGTATGTGTGCTAGGATCTTTTCCCAACCCATTTCAGTAGTTAGAATGTGCGCATTTATGGCTTGATATAGTTACGTGACCACTTTGTGTGGTAGTAGACAGACAAATCTTCCATCGAGCCTTCAAATGAGCACAATTCATTATCTTGATATGAATCTCCAATACTATTAATCCCATAAGCAGTCCACACTGTAATAAACCCCCCAAACCCTTCTGTGGGCCACTATCCTTAACCACCTTAGTGGCAGTTCTGGCAAGTAGGGCTCGGGCGCCATATCGCTGCAGACAATGTTGCCAGCACCGCTTTATCACCAGGATCTCCTGAGAGGCACCATGTAGTCTCCACCGGGCAACCAAAAGGACCTGCAATAAGTTCAAGTCAAGAGGCGCACCGATAATGCCATCTACATGATGCAACCTACAATAAATCCACTGATTGAACCATTGCAGCTGTGCAGCCAAGTTATGACTCAAAGTCTGGTGCAGCCAACCCACATTCTGCTACAGGACGCTGCAACTTAGCTAGCGACACCCTACGTTTAACAGTCCCTCAAATCTGTTTCAATAGCAGTGATTCCAGTTCTTGGAACATCCAGCGAGGGACCAATAGTGGCAGAGTAGAGAACAAAATAAAGCAATCTCAAAAGCACCGCCTTCTTAGCCACCGCTATTCTACCAGCCACAGATAATGGCAAAGTTGTCCAAAATGTTATGCTACTTCTAAGCGCTCCAATTTGCTGCCCCAACATTACCATCTTGTAAAACTTGGTTGTTATAATATATGTATCAATCAAAAGGGGAGAGCGAGGAGAGGTCGGGGGACGTCCATATCCCCAAGTAAAGTAAACAGTGTGGACGTACCCTCTAGATAGGAAAAAGGTTTGGACTCACTGTAATAGTAAACAGTGCAGAGGATCCATTAGATTTTATTAAAAGAGACTCCTCACACACCAATCTGGTTGGTGTCATGCTTCATCATTGGGGTCCCAGCCTGGTGGCCGAATGCCCCCCGGTTGTGCTACAATGCCTTATTACAGCGGAGCTGGTGTTGTGTATTTTTGTTAACTGATAATGTGCAAATTAAAAATATCACTGGAAATCCTTGCCAAGTGTGTTTATTTGTGGTGGTCCAGGATATGGGTAAAATCCAAGAATGCAACTAGTAGAGTGATTTACTCATAGTTTTCTACAGTATGTCTACATGTTTCAGCCCAGGCAAAAGGATTTTTGAGTGGGCTTCCGTCAGGACCGTGTAAAAATAGTGAGTGAGTGGCCAAATTTAGCCACGTGAATGGTGAATACTCCGCACACGCGCTAAGGTGTGTTGATAAAAATGATGTGTGGTGTCAATACTTACAACCCCACTTGTGGAAACCTGTAAGGAAAAAGACGAGAGAAGACACATAAAGAAAAGAGAAGCAACATAAAATGCAATCTTTTGCATGATCAGGTGCCTGTAAATGCGTCTCAGGGAGGCACCGCAGTGAGTCTGTATGGTATAGCAGCCGGGTGGAAAAGATGCTATGACAATATATGGCATATGTCAATTACTCGGCTGTGACTGTAAAAGGCAGCATGCCTATACTCAAATGAGTGAAACTATTATTTACGAGCACTACAGAGAACGCGCGGCATGCTGTCATAAGGCTCATAGTATTGGTGGCTCTGTGTATGCCCTGGGTGCGGGGATACTCTTGAGTATCGAGTGGTTGGCACAGTGGTAGCCAGAGTGGCGGGAGTGTCGTGATCGGCACGTGTAACCGGCAATAATTAATATTACAATAGATTGCAAAACGTGTTTAAAGAAAATGCGTTTAAAAAGGAGAACATATTGACACTAAATTGAAGTGTATGGCAGCGTTTCAGGGCTCGGGAGCGGTACCATCTGTAGTCCCACTCTGTGGCAGGGGAAGGAATCAGAAAAGGCTATGAGTGAAAATTAGCTGTATACGTGGGTTAGCGTATACGAGGTAAAAAGTAAAATGTAACGAAACATCAGCGCGCTGCATAGCGACTGCACCTTACTTCATCAAGGCGGTGGGCCTGCTACGACCTACTTCAGTCTCCCGTAGTCTCGGCTGCTGGCAGGTGTCTCTGAGCCGGAGGACTAAGTAACAGGAGCGTCGGCGTGCCGGAGCACGTCACTCAGAGGAGGAAAAAGACTAGAGCGACTACCTGCGGGCGCACAGAGCATGCGCGTTCGCCCTGTTGCTGCTGTAGCCTTTGATGGTACCAGATAAAGCAGGCAAAGAGTAATGGAATGCCCAAAGTGGCAGTGTACCCTCATAAAATGAAAGGGAGATTGTTCCCGATATCCAGAAGTTTTTGCTGTGCTGATTGGGAAGGAAATTAAAATTAAAATAATGTTGCCCTGCATATTAGGTCATGAACGTTGTGTGATTGGGCAGGCAGGTGAGAAGAGGTGACGTCCGCATGATCACTTTGCCTAGAGCGGCAGGAAGATGAGAAGAAGCAATGTAGACATTATGGCATTGCGTTAATGTGTCTGATGTGAAGTCATATCTGGTTTTGTCTAAGTGGCTAGACTCTATGCAATTGATGGTATGAAGATTGTTTGCTTAAGGAGTTCCACAGGATATTGTCGTAAAGTCCAGTCAGATGGCTGGACAGGGGGTAAATTCAACGCTGTACCTTCTTCCAAGAGCCGACTGTGAATGTTGGTGGTTGCCAGGTCCAGTGTTTCTATCACGACCCACCGCATGTCTTTTGAGGTGTGACCTGCCTCTAGGAAATGGTTGGTCATCCTGGTGGTGTTTTTCTTGCAACGGATAGTGCTGCGATGCTCGCAGATGCAGGTTTTCACTTTTCGATTAGTCATACCAATATAGGTGAGACCGCAGGGGCAATCAATGCGGTAAATGGCGTGTGCAGTAATGCAGTTAGTATGTTGTCTGACATGACAGGTTTTCCCTGGTTCCAGCGATAAGCTTTTGGTGGTTTCAGTAATGTGACAAACGCTGCAATTACCGCATGGAAAGTAGCTGACTATGTTGAGAAGGCCCCACACATTCAAAACTGTGTTGTTGAGTTGGGACAGTTGTGTGGGGCACGTGAATACTAGGGTATCTTTGAGGGATCTGGCCCTTCTGTATGATAGTAAGGGGTTTTCCCACTTCAGTTTGCCGGTGTGCAGTGTATTCCAGTTTATTTTGATGATTTGTGACACTTTCTTGGAGACAAAGTTGTATGTGATCACACGTGAGGGGGATGGAGACATCGGTACTTACAATAGTCTCAAGCAACCCCTCACGGTTACTGATTACATACACACTTTTTTGCTTTTTCTGTTCTCTTTTTAGGGTATCCACAATACTGCAGCTTAGTGCTCAGGGCGTTAGCCTGATCCTTGAAATCTTGCACATCACTGCAATTCCTGCGCAATCGGAGAAATTGTCCGTAAGGGAGGTTCTTGGGTAAAAACTTGTATAGTGTAGTAATGAATTGCGGGCTGTGGGCTTGAAGTGTGTTTTACTTTTAAGTTTTCCATTTTCAGCTTTGATCTCCAGGTCCAGGAAAATCCTATTGTGCCTGTAATTGTTGTGAGTGAACTTGAGGTTCGGGTCACAGATATTAATCCACTGGCAAAAGGTTTTGAGAGAATCTTCATCACCTTCCCAGATTAGAAGGATCTCGTTGACATAGCGTTTATAGAATGTGATCTGGGGAATTTGAGACCAGTTGTGAAAGAATAGCCAGGTCATCTCAAAATTGTGGACATAGAGTCCCGCCCCACTGGGAGCGAAAATGCTTCTCATGCAATTTCCATATTGCAGGTATATTTGTCCTTCAAATTCAAAGTAGTTGTCTTTGAGTGCTAATGATGCACACTCTTATATGAATTGTTTAGGAGTGTGGTGGTTCCAAGTCGTGTTGTCCAAGGCCAATGTGAGTACAGTTAGTGTATTGTCTTGTGGCAAGCTGGTGTATAGACTCTCCATGTCTAGACTGACTAGAAAGGAGGTCTCGGGATTGTATGCCAAGTTGTCAATCAGTCTCAGGAGGTCTTTTGTATCCTTCAGGTAGGTGCTGGTAGACCGCACTATGGGCTGTAGGAAGAAGTCACAGTAGCAAGAGAGGGGTTCCAGCAGTGACCCTAAGCCCGAGACGATGGGGCGGCTGGGTTGTGGTATCTTGTTCTTGTGTATTTTGGGGACTGTATAGAAGTACATAATTTTCCCTGGAGTTGTAGTGCACTGCATATTGGTCCCTGGGGGATGTTGTGGCCATGGTTGTTGCCAACTGCTGTATCTACCTCTTCCCCGTTGTCTGTTTCGGTAGCTCCCTGTGCTGGAGCTACTGCTTGCAGAGTGTGAAGAAACAAGGACCCCCTGATTTGGATCAAATTCCTGGGTCAGGGTAAACAATATGTGTAAATAAACGCACCCAGGCAAAACACACTACCTACTAGCACTTAAAAGATGGCAAACAAACCACAACTAATAATGATGAACAACTGTTTTAGCATGTAAAGTACATTTTAATTCCATACAAAAATTAATATTTGATAAAATCAGTAAATCATTGATGAGACTTGATAAAACATTTTAGCATTGTAGCATATGCATTCATTGATACGAAACGAGTTATAATATAAAATAATGGATGGTTTCCTGTCTATGCGTTTCGACACATGACCGTGTCTTCCTCAGGACTGTACCATCGTGATGCTGTGAAAAGATATTTAAAAAATCTTTACAATCTTGTCTCTTAGTGCAAAACAGTTGACATTTCAAAGATAATTTTTGTGCCAGTTAACGGTTACATAGGGATGTTAATACCGCCTAATGATTCATTCAATATTCATGGTAGTTATAACAAGACATGTTTACACATATATACATAGAGAAGATAAAGAACCAATTCGGTGTATTTTTCACAATTTGAAACAGTTCATGACGTAAACACAATATTACTCTTCATATTTCATGGTCTTACTATGGTTACAAACATACTAAATGATTTACATACATCCTGTGAATTGTTTCAAAATAGATGAAAGAAAAGAGAGAAAGTGATGAAAAGAAATAAGGGTAGTTTAGAAAGGGAGTTTGTTAGTCCCTGTCTATGGGGTACTATGGTAGCTATCATTAGGCAAGATCTGTCTCGGGGGGGAGGGGGAGGAGCCCTTCTTAAGGGCTTCAGCGAAGAGCTCAGAGGTGAAGGAGGAGGAGGAGGAGGATCTCCTAATGCAGGAGGAGGATCTCCTAATATATAGCGTAGTACTCCTGTGGGAGACCGTTCAGGCCCGTGTTTGGCCCGGCGAGGTGTGGGCTCTGGCGTCATTGATCTCCTCACGGGTAATGGGGAAGTCCAAAATAGCAGACTCAGCTGTGCTGAGGTGAGGGAGGTGGAGATGAACCGAGCTGAGCAGTTCTGAAAGGGAAGTGTCAGGGCGCTGCACTGAGTATAGCTTGCGATAGTAGAAGGCAAAGGCCCGGGCCATTGCCAGGGGGGAACGATGTGCCAGACCGTCTGGGTCTACAATCTCCGGAATTATGCGATTGGCCTTAGGCTATGTAACTAGTTTGTGAAGGGTTTTCCCGTTCTTGTCACCCAAGCCATATACCCTAACTATAGAGGATCTCCATAGGTGCTTTGCGACGTCCAAGGAGAGTTGCTTGATTTCGCCCCTCAGGTGTATAAGTTGTCTTTCTTGAGTCTCGTCTCGGTCTTCGGGAGGGTATTGTGTTCGGGAAGCAGCGCCTAGGCCTCTCGCAGGCAGGGGGATCTAGTGTGTCTGGGCTAGTCACTTGAGTTTAAGTTGGCCCTTGGCGAAGCTACTGATGGTGGCTTTGCTCGCCTCCCATAGAGTACTCGGAGATAGGGCAGAGCCGGTGTTGGTGAGGAAATATTGCTGAAGTATTGCCCCTATTGCTTTTTTAAACTCTTCTTCCTGGAGGACGCATGCGTTAGGCGGTTTCCCAATGCTTAGAAGTACAGGTGATTGGTCCGATATGCCCTTGGGAAGGATACAGATGTCTCTAATTGTTTGGCAGTCAGTAGGCGGGACACATATATCTATCCGTGCATGGGTGTGGTGTGCAGCTGATGTATGAGTGAACTGCCTACTCTGGGTGTGCCAGATTCTTCAGGCGTCGCACAAGCCCAGGAAGTCTTTACCAGTTTGCCAAATGTTGGGCGTATGTGGTTCTTGCAGCGGACAGTGTGCTTGTAGTGTCGTGGTAGGGATTGAGATCTGCATTCAAGTCACCCTCAACTATTGTTGCACCTAGAGGTAAGGATATGATGAGGTCTGTGGTGTGCTCGAGTCGTTGCGGGCAGCGATGGGGGTGAGTAGATAGACTAGGTTAAGAGGGTTATCTCCTAATGTTCCACTCAGAGCTACACAGCCTCCCTGGGGGTCGTGAGTGACCTGTGTGAGCACAAAAGGGAGATTACACTGTATGAAGATTGCCACTCCCCCCCCCGAGAGCCACGGGCAAACCCAGAGTGCCAGACCCTATCATACCCATATCGCGCTAGAAACGGGCAGGGGTTGCCCATGAGGTGAGTCTTCTGGAGTAGGAGAATGTCAGCTGCCTGCCGTTGGACTTAGCGTAGGACAGCTGTTTGTTTGACCCTATCAAGAAGCCCATTAACGTTTCAGGGTAGTGTGTGGGGGGAGATTCCAGTATCGTTCGCACACCTCCTGGTGGACGCAGGTGAGATCGGAGGTCCACAAGCCCGGGTTAGCTGTGGGTGCAACTGGGGTTTGGTTTGAGTGCAGGACAGTAATTGTGACTGTATATCGCAAGCGGTATGTGGGACTATCGTAGTGTACAGTAAGAAGCCTGGTGTGGCAACACAATAACAACAAAAACAGGACATCAGTCTCAATCCCCTCCCTACCCCTCTCCCCACCCTATACTTTAGGAACAGAAGCGTCTGTTGTTCTAATTAGGCAAAATAAGTAACCAAACTAAAACGTTCGGGTTGGAGTGCGTGGAGGACCCCTCTTTACATACGGATGTTCATTATCTTGGCAGATAGAGCAACAGATTGGAACAAGAACTCTGCCATGGCGCCCGTGAAGGTAAAACAGTGGGGACTTGGCACTGGTTAGGTCTATTCCGTCAGGTGCGATGGGTTGTGAGGAACCCAGAGTCAGAGTTGCCTGGTAAGGCATACCAGAGTGCACCACGGCTAATGGAAGTGCGTCGCCTCGGGAAACAAAAGGTCCCCAGGGGCGCACAGTCTCCAGGGCGTGGGCCGACTCCTCCGACGTCTGATGTGAGCGTGCCTCTTGCAAATGCATCGAGTTCCACAGCGTGTGGTCCGTACATTAAACTGATAGGCAGCATTGACCTCCTTCTCTGTCACCTCCCTTCATAGGGCATCAGATTGTTGGGCTGAGGGAGAGGTCCAAATCCGCAGTCGCCAAGTCCAGGGTTCCCAATGGGAGGCGTTCTCCGGATGAGTTTCCAGCAGAGTGATTCCTTTGGCGGGATTATGAGCCCGGGGAGCTGGGAGTGCTACCGGGCCTGAGAGCAGGCAGGCTCCGTGATCTGGATGCCTCTCTGTGGGACTGACGCCCCTTGCTGGACTGTGTATGCCTCCTGCGTTGTTGTCTGGGGTATTGAGGCCGCGAGGTCTGAGGTCCCAAAGGCACGGGTGAAGAGTTTGGTCGAGACCCGAGGGGGTGCTCCTCCATCAGCCATGTCCAGGCAGCCTGCTGCGAGTCAAAAAACGGTGTTTTGCCCTGTAAGATGTCGCAGAGACGGCCTGGAAAAAGGAGTCTGTTTTGAAGGCCAAGAGCGCGCATTTTCTTCTTAACTTCTTTGTAGGAGTGTTGCTGGTCTTGTACCTCCTTGGTGTAATCTGGAAACACCATGATGGTGTGGTTCTGGAATTTTAGGGGTCCCAGGGACTGTGCCTCCTGCAGGATTGCGTCCCGGTCTTAGGATCCAGGCTATTATGGGACAGTGTGCGGGGCTCCGGGCGGTTGTTTAGGTGCTAGGGACCGATGGGTTCTCTCCACCGCTAACCATGTTGAGAGTGTGCCCTTGGGCATCCATGTTTCGATGAAGGTGGATATGGATACAGGGATACCCATGAGGGCCACAAGACTCATTACAACAACACCAGGACCGCCAACGACCCCAAACCCTCATCTGAGCAAGTGTGTCCGTACGGTCATTGTGTTAGCATGATAGGCACGGGCCCTGCAACATCACAGTCTGCTGTCTTCAGCAGACGTTACCATGTCATGTAGCTACGCATCCATCCTCCTACATGCACAACAGGCGTGTGCTGGTCCGGCATACACAGTTCAGCGCAGGGGTGTGCCTATCCGGCAAGGGAAACGGGGTGTTTCGGACATGTCTGTTTGCAGGAAGTGCGGTAAGTGTGTAACTGTGTTCTGGTGTGGCCTGCCACAAGGGCCGCAGCAGACCATGTTGTAAAGTGGCATGCACCACCACCAAACGGCACTCTCATGGTGTAGTTGGAATGCCCCAGGACATGCCAGAATAGGCATTACAATGCTGTGCCATACGAAAGTGTGGGGGCTCGTGGGAGGAGCAGCTGTTTGGCAATGTAACACACAGTGAACCCGCCCATGTGCCACATGCTGGGCATCTCATCCATGATGACCACGGTCGCAGACATCCCACAACACCCACGACCGGCCTTTGTACACATCCTCTGTGACTGCAGCGTGGTTTTCACTTCTATGCTCATTTAGTGGTGTGATGTTGGCGGGTTGTGTGACTTGTGCTCCTTGTTGGCGTGTTTCATTTTGGCCATTGTTTGTCTATACTTATGCTGTACTTGATTGTGCATGTGTGCCATTGTGCCCATCTCCCCCTGTCTCTCACTCCCTGTTTCTTCCTCTTGCTGGTACTGTTGTTTCTATAACTTTGTTCCTCCACACATAAATACATGTAAAGAACAAATTAGAATACTTCCTTGATTCTTTTACGTTTCAAAACTTCTCTCCATTAGGTTCTTTCTAATTTTCCATATAAACTTTTTTTTCATATTCAACGACACATAGAAGTCAGCAGTGCAACGTATTCTATCAACACACTTTCTAGAACATTCTACAACATGTGCAGGTTAAAAGTTCATAATTTTTTTTAAACCTAACGATATTTTATTGCAACATTTTCTCGAACATTTAACGGCATGTGCAGGTTAAAAGTTCACAATTGTTTTAAGTTCGAATAGTGCCTTCCAAATGCAAGTAGCAGGTGTGGTTAAGTTGAGCACATTTTATCCTATGATATGTACTCCAATTGGAAACTGATTTCTCTTAACCAATCACAAAGATGCTTTTCCTCAAAACAAATGTGCACCCTACTTTTAAAAAACAACGCGTTTCATCTCTCAATCCGGTATCGTTTTGTATGGCAAAAAAAGTTGTTTCCCATCTTTAAACATATCTCTTATTCTACGAAGGAACTGCATGAGCTACAGACATCTTTCCATACCTTTCAGCCATACCTTCAAAATGCTATTGTAGATCGTAGGACATAGCTATATTTTCTGGTGCAAGAGGTATGCAGAACAGAGACGTATTGACTTAGACCTTGGTTTACAAAATGTGAACATTAAATGGTTTGCACAGAGAGGATTGAAGTGGCACCAATTGTTGCCTTTGGTTAAAACCTGTTTGAATCTCCAACACCCTGACCTCATGATTGTGCTCTGTGGTGGAAACAACCTAGGCACATTGACTTGGGTAGGTTTGGAAATGCTTATGAAGGACACCTTTGTACAATTGATGTTACTTTTGCCTCAAACTCTCTTTGTATATTCCAATATATGCCAAAGACAGAAGTGAAAATGGTCAAAACAATTTTGTCCTCAGATTGAAAAATCTAGGAAGAAAGTCAACAAAGGGCTGTGTGCAAACCTTAGAGACCACAAAATGGGGTCCATCTACAACAACAACATACGTTTTGATATGGCTGATATCTGCAGAAGTGATCAAGTACACTTCACAGATCAGGGAAATAGAGTTTCGCTGAATAACTTAAAGCTGTGCATCCGCACTTATATGTAACTCCAACTAATGAACACAAGTGCTCTTTTTAGAGCCACCCTGTAATTGACATCTTATGCCCGCTATTTTAGGGCTAGGTAACGGCAACTCCTGGACCTTCACCAAAATGTATTCTCCACACAGTTGTGGCGCAGCGGCCAGACCATCTAACTTTGCAGCACAGAGCTCTCCCTTCGATCACTGACTCTACTCACCCATAGGGGTGAGTAGTTTGCGCTTTTCAAATACCGTATTGATTTACCTTCACACTCTCTGTACTATACCACCTAAGCACCATATACAAGTTGGACAGGTGTGGCACAGCGCCCAGAGCACATGACTTCACAGCATAGCACACACAGTTTGGGCTCAATTTAGCAGCATGACACTCGAGCAATACCTCACTTAATTTCCGTACCCAGCACTTTCAGACCGGTAGGGGTCAGTAGTTCAGCGGCTTTACCCCGAGTCCGTCAGCAGCTCAGCTTACGCCCCCAGCGCCATCAAACCCGTAGGAGTGAGTAGTTTGCACTTTACAAATACCGAATTGATTTGATACGCGCAAACTTACCTTCGCACTCCCTGTGTAACACCTCCTAAGCACCATACACAAGTTACAATGTTCGAAACAAAAGTTCCTCCAAGTAGGTAAAACTGCATGCTGACACTACTTGGACAGATGTGGCACAGCAGCCAGAGCACATGCCTTCACAGCATATGACACACAGTTTGGGCTCACGCTTTCATCCCTGAGTCTGGCAGCAGCTCAGCTTAGCACCATGAGACTCAAGACAATACCTCACATATTTTCCGTACCCCAGGACTTTCAAACCAGTACGTGTCAGTAGTTCGTCCTAGTAGGTATAAACACATCCTGACCCTACTTCCACAGGTGTGGGGCAGCGGCCACGGCACATGACGTCTCAGCATAAGACACACAATTTGGGCTCACACTTTAATCCCTGAGTTCCGCACCAGCTCACCTTAGCAGCATCAGACTCTAGGCAATACCTCACTTGATTTCCATTGCCCAGCACTTTCACACCGGTAGGGGTGAATACTTCGCTTCACACCCCCTCTATAGCACACCCTAAACACCCCACAGAGATTACAGTGCTCCTACCCTCCTCTTTCCCACTTTTTTCCCCTTACTCGCTTCAACGGAATCACAAAATGGCGGCCAACACTTCCTAGTTGCAACCGCTTGCAGCGCTAGCAACCAATAAGCAGAAAGCTCGTAACCCCTCAGCAAATCAGATGGCAGAATTCGCAAATATCAATATCAGTAAATTTCGATATTTCGCAAAAACTACTGAACGGATTTACACCAATAAAACAAAAGCGTGCTTTCTAGACCAAAACCCTTCTCCCTGCCAAATTTGGGGTAATTCCGTTCACCCTGTAGCCTTGTCTAAAGTTTCCTATGGAAATGAATATGAAGAAAACACGTTTTGGGACCCCCCTTTTTTCTTGGCCCCCGTTGACTATTTACCCCCACACTTTCAACATAGGCACTGATATAAACAATGAATTTGTTTGGAAAATTTCAAACAACACCAAATTTATAAGCAAAACCAAAAATGCTCTTCCTATGGAAACTTGCTCTTAACGATAACTACCGATAGCCATGCCCTGAAATATTTGGCATGGCTAGTAGTGGTCGCTAGGTAAAGTACCACTCCACTGTAGTGCACGGTCATTACTGCTCAATTACCATGTGAAATACACGATGGACTATTCAATCATACACCCCACTATTTAGGCCTTGCAACCACAGTATATAGTACCAAGTACCCAAATTCTATAATCAATCGTGTTTAGTGTGCTAATTATTGTGTATAAGTAGCGATCCTGGTGCTTCTGGATGCTTAGCTGTAAATTAAGTGCTCGGTGATTCTGCGTAGAAAAGGATAGGGAACCCGTGAAAGTGAATACAGTGAGTGGGTCCCTTCCTTGTCGTCTGTTAAGGAAGAAATAAGATAAAATTAGTGAAGTGATATTAAAAAGTCTAAAATTCAGAATCTTATGAACATTACATAATTATTTTTAAATCCAGAAAAAAGTTTCAACATTTCACAGAAAAAGCACAGGTCATAGTGATCAAGGGTATGGAGCCCGAAACCGGTATGGCGCTTCTGTTGGAGGAGTAAATGCGCTGTACTTGCTGCCCACAATGAAAGAAGGAGATTTTCCATCTGTGTTGGCGTTTCCTTGCAGGGCAACCTGAGCAGGGCAACCTGGTGTTTTGGACATTGAATTGCGGCGCGCCTCGCTGCGGAAACGCCCCGCTGCATACTCTGCGGACCGCAGCATCTATGAAATACGGTCGCTATGAGGAGATGGAAACTGGGTATTGTGGGAAATGAACATTGGCAGGTACCTTGATGTTTGCCCTCCACAGTACCCACTATGGGGAAAACAGTTTTTAGCACAAAGCCCCGTAAAGCACCCACTTTGGAAAAGTCACGGACTACATGTGCCAGGAAGCACCTTTGCATGAAGTCCCACAATGGCGGAGCAGAATGGTATTTAGTCCACACAGCTGTCAGGACTTTGAGCATACAGCCAGTGATCAAGGGCATGGAGCCCGAAACCGGTATGGCGCTTCTGTTGGAGGAGTAAATGCGCTGTACTTGCTGCCCACAATAAATGAAGGAGATTTTCCATCTGTGTTTGGCGTTTCCTTGCAGGGCAACCTGATGTTTTGGATATATATATATACATATATATATATTTTCGCACTCGTTCCCTCACAGCGACGCGCCCACCATCCAGAGCCATCAACAGGAAGAGAACGGAAGACCCAGAGTGCAGGTGAGTTTTTTATTCTTCAGTACACCACGCCAGCATAACGTTTCGGCCTTCGCAGAGGCCTTGGTCACATGACGCACCGAGAGAGTTGCGTGAATTGAAAGTGCTAGTGCATTCGAAATAGTACATTTTGGTTGGCTGATTACCTTAGAGGGGAGTGTCCATAATGGATATGGAAAACATTTTGCGAGTAATGTAGAGAGAAGAGACAATTCATGTTCTACATGTTTTGTTGATAACTGTATGTATGTATATATATATATATATATATATATATATATATATATATATATATATATATATATATATGTAGGTTTCAGGGACGTTATAGTTAGTTGGACATTCTTCTCATACAAAACCATAGAAATTCCCCCGTTATAGTTAGTTCAGCTAACTATAACTTGCGCCTCCGCAATGCACTGCTGATGACGTCACATATTACATCATTCATGACATGGTCAGTGACATCACTGATGACATCATCCAGTGACTTTGTGTTTGTGTAAAGTTTAAATATGTTTTGTATATATGCCAAGGTGTATTGAAGAATGAGTGGGCGATTGACTGTGTAAGTGAGTGATTAAATGTGTCTTAGTGAATGAATGGCTTGGTGACAAACTGTGTGAATGTCTGCATCAGTCTGTCTGTCTGTTCTGTAAGCTGCTGCATGGGTTGGTCAGTAGCTACATGAGTGTCTATATGGCTTTTTGATTAGTTGTCCGAGTATTTGTGTGGTTGGGTAGGAGGTATGTGCCTGTGTGCATAGATGTCTGAGTGGTTGATTCACTGGGTGTATGGGTTCAAGAGTGCATGTGGGAACAGCTGTATGGGTGGTTGAGTGTGTATGGGTGTGTTGGTGAGTGAACGGATGTCTCAGTGGTACATGTCCAAGTAACTACATATGTAAAATGCAGTGTATGTGAGAGTTGGAGTATATAAATGACTATCCGTGAGAGTCAGTGATTGTGAGAGTGGCTGTATGGATGAGTGCATACTTGTATCAGTGATTGTATAAGAGAGTAAGTATGTGTTGGTGTATGCTTGAATAAGTGAGTTGGTGTGTATAACTGGTGTGTGTATAACTGTATAGGTGAGGAAATGGGAGTGTGATTGAATCTTTGCATGACTGAGTCGGTTTGTGAGTAACTCCATGGATGAGTGGCAGTGTGTGTGTGTCTGTATAGGTGTATGAGTGCATATGATAGTGTTGTATTGATGAGTGACTGTATGTAAGAGTGATTGTATGGGTGAATGAGTGGATGTGTGTGTAGACCTAGGAATCAGTAAGTGCTTATGTAGTAACTAGTATTGGTGTGTTGATGGTTTCGAAAATGGTAGTCTGTATTTTACAGTGGGTGTATCAAAGATTATATTAAAGTGTGAGGAGGTGCATCAGATTTTGACGTGGATAATGTCATCAGTGATGGCACTGACCATGTCATGAATGATGTAATATGTGATGTCATAAGCGGTGGATTGTGGGGGCGCCAGTTATAGTTAGCTGAACTAACTATAATGGGGGATATTTTCATGGTTTTGTATGAGTGTAATGTCCAACTAACTAGAACGTCCCTGAAACCTATGTTTTTTTTGAGTGAATTTATAAGGGTTTTTAAATGCTAATTTCTTACTATATCGTGCCTGAAACCTATGGCTTTTTCAGTGATTTCAATAGTTTTTAAATGCTAATTTCTAACTATATCGTGCCTGAAACCTATGTTTTTTTCAGTGAATGTCAATGGTTTTTTAAATGCTAATTTCTAACTATGCCTACAAAGTTAGGAAATGTGAAGAAAGAGGAAGCAAAGCGCAGCAAGAAGCAAGACAAATGCAGAAAGAGGCAAGAGAAGTCCAGAAAGACGAAGAAAAGTGCAGGAAGAAGCAAGAGATGTGCAGCAAGAACCAACAGAGGAGCAGAACGTCATCCTGTGCCCCCAACTTTTTAGTGACCGGTAGTGGTGGTAACTGACTCTGACTAACCAGGACCGGAGCCAGTGCTATGCTAAAAGACACTTAGAATACAGTGAAAACACCTACATACACTAGGGAACACTATGCGTTGGGGTACCACTGCAATGAGCATGATCTCCTCTGTATTTGCTGATGAGTTTGTGCCTGGGCCGTTGCATGAGTACATGGGTATTGACTGGATGAATAGAGTGCTGCAAGGACAGTGCATGGTGATTTTATTACTGCTTTGGTTTTGGCGGAGGGATTGGATAAGTACATGAGGCTGGATGGGTGATTGGAGGAGTGCATGGGTAGTGCCAGAGGGATTTATGGAGTGCAAAGGTACAACCTGGGAATTTGGAGGAGTGAATCAGTACTGTGTAGGTGGTTAGAGGTCTGCATGGGTAGTGCACAGGGGATTGTAGCAGTGCATGTGTTAGTGCCTGGGTCACTCTATGAGTACATGGGTACTGACTGGAAGATTAGAGTACTGCAAGGAGAGTGCATGGTGAATTTAGAAGTGCCTAGGTTTTAGCAGAGTGATTGGATAAGTACATGGTGCTCATTGGGTGATTGGATGAGTGTATGGCTAGTGACAGGGCAATGGCTGGATTGCATGGGTATTGCTCAGGGGATTGTAGCAGTGCATGAGTTAGGGCATGGATCATTACATGAATAGTGACTTGATGATTAGAGTGCTGCAAAGAGTGCATGGTGAATTTATGAGTGCTTGGGTTTTGGTGGAGTGATTGCATAAGTACACACGTCCCATCAGGCCCTTCCCCTCCCTTCACCACTGTGCAGACGCGCTCCCTGGTAGGTTCTAATTTGGGGGATTAATTCCCCTTAAATCTTGAGGGTTCCTGGGGGTCAACTAGCCCACCCTGTACCTCAAGTAAGCTCCACAGATCTGCGTTGCAGAAAGGTGGTCCGAGACCACACCCCTTTTTACATCTCTCTGCAACACAACTATGTAGCGCTTACTGAAGGTACATGGTGGGCTAGTTGACTCCCAGGGACCCTCAGGATTCAAGGACACTTAATTCCCCAACTTAAAACGTGCCACAGTGCGCGTTTGCACACTTGTCACATTAAGCCAGGCCCCCTCCCTGCACCACAGTGCAAACACACCCTCTGGTGCGTTGTAAATTGGGGGATCAAGTCCCCTTAAGTCCTGAGGGTCCCTGGGGGGCAAATAGCCCACCAGCTACCTCCAGTAAGCGCCACAGAGCTGTGTTGCAGAGTGGTGTAAAAAAGATGTGTGGCCTTGGACCACCTCTCTGTAAGGCAGTTCCGTGGCGCTTACTAGAGATACCTGGCGGGCTAGTTGACCCTCAGTATTCAAGGTTAATTAATCCCCCAATTTACAACACACCAGGGGGGCACGTTTTCACAGTGGTGCAGGGAAGGGGTGTGCATATGTTTTCTTACATGCTCCAAAATGTGGTACATCTCACTAAAATAATTGCTCTAATTTTATTTTTTTTAAATAACTTTTATTGAGGTTTTATGGTCTGTATCCCTTGAGGGTAAAAAGGTGAGCAAGAAAGGAGTGAACAGCCATTGACCGTCCCTTTGTAATTGCTGGTCTTATACATATTAACAACGAGAATCACTTCTAAAAGCAGGGAGAATACAGACTGAAAAACAGATACATAAGTTCAATATTCATACATATGTCATGAACCAATATCCCAGTGGAATAAGGGTAGCTCAAGGGTCCCGATATGGCAGAATGAAACTATTAGAAAGGGATAAGGGAAACCTCTTGTGGTATGTGGAGGAGAACATGTAACTGGGGATAGGTTCGGGGTAGGGAAGATAACAGGGAGAAGGTAAGAAGCACAGGTAAGAGCATTGGACAGGTACTCAGACATTGTGGCTAGGGTGAGGGCAGGAGTGTGTGGTAAGGTTGAAGGCAGGATGAGGGGTGGGGGTCTTTGGGGTAGGGAGAGATAAGTTGATAATGAGAAAGAGACTCAAAAAAATGCTTTAGTATGCTTAGAGGGTGCCCCTGGGCATGTATCAAGGATCCGCTAGTGTCTCCTGCATCTCCAGGATGTGAGCAGTCCTGAGTCTATGTAGTCTGGGGAAGGGTGGGGGAGTCATCAGTGATGAGGTCCTTAAATTGTGTGAGCATGGATCTCCGGGTCTCTGCGATAGGGCGCTTGTGTAGTCGCCAGGCTTGAAATAACTGCTCTAATGCGCGTCCTTTGTTGCTTACCCCCTTCCCATCCCGCCTGCTGTTACCCCCCCCCGCCCCTAACTTCCCACCACCCACATTCTGCTTGGCCTTTAGTTACTTTTAGTGTTTTTTCTTTCTATTCGCGCACTGCTGAAAATGTACTTTAGTGCTCACCTGCACCCCCCCAATCCCTGTAACTAAACCTACCTTCTCATCGGTTTCTTAGCCACCTTCCAATTAAGGTATTTATTAACCCCTGTTTTAAAAAAAATATATATATATTAAAGGTTTTCGGAATGGCGGGCAGCTTCAATTTGCTGCCAGGACAGTTTTTTTTCTTCAAAATGCGTTTTAGCGTCTGGAAATGAACCTTTTTAGGGGTACACTGGTAAAGGGTAACCCTTTTGTCCACAGGTTCAAAGACCAACAAAGTAGAGATCAGCACTGAAGTAGGAATAAATAACAGGTTTATTAATCACTCATGAGTGGGACCACGTCCACACAGCACTCTCAAGTGCTGGAGGAGGTAGTACACTGAAGTCACAGAACACAAGTCTTTCATACAGATTTTCTGCACTGTAAGCATGTAAACAGTAATGGGAACAACGCGTTTTAGAAATTGTTATCAGCAAACAAGGGCAGATGAATAACTACATGGTCAGCAAAGTGGGAGGGGGAGCAGAAATGCTTATGGAGGCAATCAATGATTGACAGTTAATATCTGAGACCAGGTGCTCTGGCAGCTACAAACTCTCAGCATGTACATTGCTTTCAGCTGAGTCAGGAAGCCAACTAAAATAGATAACACAAGCACAGTAAAAAAACTAGCAGCAGAGGGCGGGAGAATTACAAAGGAAATGAAATGGACACCACAGCCAAAATGGCTGCAGCTTTATGCTAAGTAAAATATTACACATTTCCACAGACAACCCTTTTAGCATAAGCTAAGACATTTTCTTATGCTTTAAAAGAGGTATGATAAATATCATGGTTGTCAATTAGCATCATATTGCTAACTTCTTGGTCTATTACTAAACAGGCATTTACATTCTGGACATTTGTTCTAGATGGTAGACAAGTAGTACAAGTAGAAATACAGAATGAACAAAGCATTGGCCCACATTGAATACATGAACAACAAGAGAAGAGAATTGTAATAATTATGACCAAGGCGATAATATTTTTAAACCCCATACAGAAAATAAGCTCCAGAACCATCCAGTCCAAGTCCATGTTCCTAAATCTTGATGTATCTCAGTAGCTATTTTGTGTAGTTTGGAGATGACTGCGTATACAGAAAGTGAATTGTCCGGTGTGAAAACACAACAGCTGGATCTGATGATACAGCATGCTCTACCTCGATCAGCCAGAATTACATCTAGAACAAGTCTATTCTGCAAAGCAACCATACGGATTGATGCTTGTTCGTCTGTCAAGTTCCCTAAGGCCTCAGTTGTCTGATTGATCACTGCTTCCATTGTATGGGTGAGGCAACGGACCAGCTTACTGTTCTGTACTGGGCCAACAAAGAATAAGAATCCTCTGTTAAAGTCTATATTGTTCCCTTCTGGTCTCTGTCTGGTCGACTACAGAGACCGCGATTGCACATTTTCCCCCCTACTACCAGCACGGTGATCGAACAATTGCAAATCTTGATGGAAGGTTGGGGGAGCTAAAAAGACAGGAGGTAGAAGGAAGGCAATGTAACAGGTACCAGACCAGCCTGGAGGTAGGAAGTAGTATGCCTTAGTTCCACAAAGAAAATAAGTGTAACGTGATGCAAGGAAGCTGCTTTGGCCTCTTGTAGAAATCTGCATCACTGTAGTACAGTTAGTGTGGTCGACTGGCACATCGCCTGTACTTTGTACCCAAAGGGGGCCAGTGGTCACGACAACAGAGATAACAAGGGGTCCATTTCCTTTAGCTGACCTAGAATTTGAATACACATAGTTTGTTGCTGCACTTCTTTAACTATATTCTCCCATTTCTAAAGCAGTCCCTTTTGCTTGTGGGTCCCCATCTTCGTTGGGGTAACAGAAGTTTGAACCAAGCTGAGCATGAGCCATTGTGACAAAATGGCAGCAGTGACAACTGGATTCCTTTTATGTTCTGATTAGGAGGAATCTTACCAAAAACCCAACAGTTGGTAGCATTGCTTAGCTGGTGTGTCTGATGCAACATTTGAAGAAATGAATTGTTTCTCAGATTTTGCCGGTATCCCTATTCATGTTGCGGCAAATCAAAATGATTGTGCTCTTTTGTAGCAAGTGATGTAACAGTAATGTTAGGTAAGGAGGCTACAGGCATTACTTCCTCCACTACCCACATTACAGTAGTGATGATGCAGCAGTCAAAGTCAGACCAAGGATGCAGATTGTACAGCCGTTACACATTGTCGCAGTGATCTCCTTCTGCTTAGGCGAACTCCTTTTCATCTGCAAACAACAAAATAGATGATGCCTTAAGGTCCTGGGCAGGCGTTGGTTTCTTCACTATCGTTGAAACGAGTAGTCACTAATAGGCTGCCCCTCTTTGTAGTCAGTCTTAAACCACCCAGGACAGTGGCTCAAACAGTCTCTTTCTGCGATGAAATGTCTTTCTTCCTGGATCAAAGCAGATAACTAGATCTACCAGGGATCGTGTGGTTCGGGAAGACTTCCTCAGATCTTTCAGGTGACTCAGCTCATCCTTTTTCAGTGACCAAAATGGCACGAAGATCTGTCAATACAACAGGGATCACGTAGGAAGAGCTTCCCGCACCTGCTGATAAATAGAAGACAAGCTGCGAGTTAACTGGGACAAATAGTCACTCTTCAACATGTCTGGGGGACATATAACTGGTGCAGAACAAAGGGCTTGGCGTAAATGTTGGAAGGTGCTCTGGCACTCAGCAGTCCATGGGAGGGGCATCCGAGTGTCTTTAGTCAAAAGGGCCAACAAAGGTTTAATAATGTGTGAAAAACTGCCTAAAAGAAGTGAGGCCAAACAGTGCATGAACATCCTTCTGAGTGCGGAGTACAGGAGTGTCTACAATAGTCTGAATGTGGTATGATGTGTGTGCACGTCCCTCTTTAGACAAGAGGTGACCTAAGTAGGTAGGCTGTCCAGTTTTAGGTTTAAACCTATATTAACTGAAATCCCCACTGAAAGAGAAATAGCCCTCACCAGTGAAAACATATAAACACTGAAAAAACACTGGCACAACTAGAAACTAAATGCTATTTAAAGAAAGAAAAAAGAGAGGGACAGTCATTTTTATTCTTCTTGAAGGGGCCAATACAATGTAACTTTGTCATACAAGCTAGCAATAAGAAAGCCTGGGCTAACATTATTCTTCTAGAGTTCCTTTTGCTTTTTTCAGTTTTGTAGTCTTTGGTCTAAAGATGCAGGGTTTAGAAGCATGTTTTAGATTTTGTTTAATTATTTTAGAAACTGATAGGTAAAATGGCTGGTTTCATAAGAATCTTCCCTAATATGGGTCATCACATTTACCCACAAGCCAACACCTCAGGCTTTAAACATTCAATGCAAGGTATAGTGACAAGTATATGTGATAACAGCGCTATTACCAAGCATCTGGGATAGTAGTAAAAACAAAACACCAGACTTTTGGAAAACATGGAACGCAGTGTCACTTGGAATGCTCTGCAAAAAAGGCTCTTTCCATGTTCAACAAAGATTGGAGTGATATTGTTTGTATTTGCAGTGATTCAGCTACTTATATGAAAAAGTTGTGTGATGACCTGTTAAAACTGATACCTGAGCTGAAGAGCTTCCTTGTAGGAGATCCTTGCCAGTGGCTAGATGGAATGCTGAAAGCATCTTTACAATCTTCAGAGTTAATAAGGAATGCTATTGATGTTTTAGTCCATTCTGGTGCACTGTTTTCTTATGCACAGGAACTAAAATGCAAATATGTCTCTCTTCATGCTTTGTGTGGCATCAAAGAAAGAGTCATCCCAACTGTGTCCCTTAGCTGACGGTTGTCAGTCCAAGTGGCTATGAATTCTATATTATCCATGTGGTAACCGTTTACAGAATTATTGCTGAGTGATGATGCCAAAGGCAAGAAATGTGAGGATCTTAGGTCGCATATTGATAGTGATGTGAAAAAAAGTACACTCTATTGTATTCTTAGATTTTTAAGGAAAAACATAACTTCTGTAGTGGATGTAATAAAAAAACGAGAGTCTGAAAACACCCTGGTCTGCCAAGTGTTCAGTATAATTGGTGTAAATGTGAAACATCTCCTTGAGAGTAGGCTGGGTGACACCTTTAGTGATTTTGGCTCTGCAACATGTTCCATGTTAGAGTGCTTGCCACTTGATAAACAAAGCAATTTTGAAGAGCAATTCAGGAACTTTTATTTTTCAAGTATGAGAAGTGGCTTGCAATGATGCTTAGAAATGTCTCTTCACCAACCATGGCATTTGAAGTCAATGAAACCTCTCTGTGGTACTCTGTACACATTCAAGATCCCTTCCATAAAGGGGAATTTCTTCCGTAGTTTCAAAAGTGCTGCCTCATTTTTGACCGCTTCTATAACTCTGGGGGCATAAGTACTTAGCTCAATGCAAATGTTGCGGAACATTCCCTGAGAATCGCAATCTTCAAGAACACCAGTATTGGCATGGAAAGCTCTGTCAGTGGCCAGAGCTAACAAACTGTGTGCTGGCTGTTTTGGTGCTGCCCATCTCAAAGACAGGTTCAAAGACCAACAAAATAGAGATCAGCACTGGAGTAGGAATAAATAAGAATTTTATTAATACCTCATGAGTGGGACCACATCCATACAGCACTCTCAAGTGCTGGAGGAGGTAGTACACTGAAGTCACAGAACACAAGTCTTTTATACAGGTTTTCTGCACTGTAAGCATGTGAACAGAAATAGGAAGAACACGTTTTAGAAATAGTTATCAGCAAACAAGGGCAGATGAATAACTACATGGTCAGCAAAGTGGGAGGGGGAGCAGAAATGCTTATGGCAGCAGTAAATGATTGACAGGTAACATCTGAGACCAGGTGCTCTGGCAGCTACAAACTCTCAGCATGTACATTGCTTTTAGCTGAGTCAGGAAGTCAACTAAAATAGATAACACAAGCACAATAAAAAGACAAGCCGCAGAGGGCGGGAGAATTACGTAGGAAATCAAATGGACACCACAGCCAAAATGGCTGCAGCTTTATGCTAAGTAAAATATTACACATTTCCACAAGCGCATGTTCAAATTATTTCTTTTATTTCTTGCTCTATGAATGGAGTCTGCCATCTTGGAATGGTAAATAAAAAAAATACTATAATAGAGGCAGTTATGGAAAATGCTTGTTCATATGTGGTGATGCAGTCATGTGTGTACTTCAGCACCATGAGCTGCCGTAGCATCATAATGGCATATATGCTGAACAGCAGTAAGTATTGACTTATCCGAAATGTCTGCATTGCCAAAGAGGCATCACTAGGTATGAATTACTAAAAGAAAAAGTAAACTAGAAATATAATTGTCTATGCCATGTATTACAGGTGTGGGTTTTCGGTTCTGTGTTCTACTGGTGTTATTGTTCACTAGGTTTCGCTGTTTCTTGACCAAATTCTGTCTATTTACAAGTTTTTAACATGCTTTATTGTGTTTGCAATGACACTAGATGTAGTATTACATGTCCAGGAGCGCCTGGATACCCTCGCTAGTGGATAGCCCTACTTAAGAAATCCTTATTGTTTAAACTGAGAAATCCTTATTGTTTAAACTGCTGTTCCTAAAATTTCTTTAGAATAAATATATCTTCAAAGCTATGTGAAATGTAATTTTAGAGGTGTATCTCACTTTTTCCCCTTAGGGATGGTCCTCATTAGAACAGATAGCGGGCAACTTGTTTTGTTACCTCAACAAGCTCTGGCCCAGGCTCAAGTGCAGGCACATGTGCCGGGTCCAAGCCCTACAAGCATGCCTCAAATGCTTCCTGTGACAAGCAGCTATCAACCATATCCTCTGTCAGCTTCACAGGTACAGCTCTTTCTTTTAATTTGCTTCTTGTATTTTAGTACTTCAAAAAATATGTAAAATGCAGCAACCCATACACCGAAATTGTAAAATATTGTACTTATCAACTATTAACTCAGTTCCTCAAGAAACCTGTACTGAGAAAAGTGTATTTATTTTTGGTGTGTTTTTTGTATAACCCGCAATGGCCTTATGCAACAGTTTTGAGCGCACTTCCAGGTAAGTGGACTTAGTTGCAAGCTTGGTTGCCCTATCTTATGATGCCCATTCCATGGCACTTGATGACATAAGTATATCATAGGCAATGGTGAACAGACTCTTCTGAAATCCCAGTCTTCCAGCTAGACAGACATTTAGAATATGTGTATGTATATAGTGTAAAATAAGGTCATGCCACACCTTTACATCTTGCTGCTTGATAGCTAGCCAGTTCATGAAGGCACACTCAAGGTGTCTGGTTGGCCTGTATAGTTGGATGACCTTGATAAGGTAGTCCAGTGCCTTTCTAGCGATTGTCTTATGCTATGTGTCTTATGCTATGTATAGTGTATGTCATCTTGACGTAACACTAGTAGGTTAATGCCAACAATGCAAACCTATTTTTGAATGTTTTTTAGCTAAGAGATGTGTGAATGACTTTAAAGTCATTTATGTGTGCTTTTGTGTTTTTACTGTGCTTAACAGGGCTGTGCTGCAACAGTCTAGGTCCAATATAAACATTCTATATCAATTCAGAAGCACACCTTAAGTGCATCCATTGTTGGCTTACTGCTTTGTAACTAACTTTCCATTTTTCCTTCCACTCACAATTTGACTAATACTTTTTGTTTAAACAAACTACATGAAGTCTAATAATTACATTTATGCATGAGGTAAGTGTGTACTTGTTCTATGAACCTTGGTTCTTGCTTATGAAGAATTTACAGGTGCTGATCCTTGCTTGGTTCAGCAATTCCTTTAATCTGCTGAGCCATTTGTTCTTTGATTTAGAACCCTGGCTAGTTATGGAGGCTTTAGTATTAAATTTCTTTATTTGCGAAAAAAAGAAACTAAAACAAAAAAGAAAAGGGCTCTTACATATAGCTGGGAAATATCAGGGTATCTTACAGATAACAATGCGTCCAATGTTTAGCAATATCCGCAGAGCTCCACCCTACGCAAAAGTCACAATGTCTTGTAGTCCTTGGGAGATACGAGCTCAACTAGCAGAGTTTGTCCAGCGCTCATAGAGCCACAAAAGGAAAAACACCAAACTTTAACCCATCCCTTTAACCTATTCCCCAATCCCCCACCCCACTCCCACCCTCCGGATCCTTCTACCGACACCATACTGATCCCCACACATTCAACCTGATTCGTCATTCACCTGTGACAAGCGGAGCAACCTTAAATACCTAGGACAGGTCACTTCTCGAAATTCGGTGGCTAGAAGGGATAGAAAGGGCTGCCACAGCTCCGCATATTTCGCCCCTTCCCCCGCTTTCACCAAAGAGAGTTTTTCAATACCAAGGACAGACCAGAGTCGCCACAGCCAGTTCTGAAGAGTGGGGACTTGCGTGGTTCGCCACAGGGCCTGCACTGCGGAGCCCAGCGCTATTGCTATCAACCAACCCCTACGAGCTCTTAGAGGATAGGTTAGAGCATTAGGGAGCCCCAATAGGACATAGGCCGGAAATCGCGGGATCTCCGTCTCAAAGTCGGAATCGACTTCATCCAGAATCAATTTCCAATAACCCTGTATATGACTGCAATCCCACAAAAGGTGTGTCAGAGTGCCCCTTTCCCCGCCGCCCCTCCAGCAGAGTGCGTCCCCCATTCGGCCCATCTCGTGCAAGCGCTCTGGTGTGTAATACCAATAGGTTACTAGTTTGGTAAATGTGTCGGTCAGCCCCATGTGGTAGGCCGAGTGTCGGGCGCGGTAGTAAATGTCCTCCCATTCTTTGTTGCGCAGAGTCCGCCCTAGTTCCCTTTCCCATCTTGCCGGTCCTGCATTATAAACGCGCGAGTACCTGTCCAGGAGTCGATATATGTCTGAGATGAGTCACTTATCTGTGGTGCGCGAAAGAAGCCAGTATTCATATTTACTGAGCTTGTCAGGGGGTGAAGCGCCCAGTGCCGGACCTGTAGATACCTAAGACGTTCGGCCTCCGGGAGGTCATAGGTCTTCCGGAATTCCTCAAAAGGCATCACTCCCTCACCTGAATACATGTGAAAGAGGCATCGGCATCCTGCTGGGCGCCACCGTGCAAAAGCCTGGACATTCCTACCCGGACCGAAGTCAGGATTCTCCATCAGGGGCGTGAGGGGAGAGGGGAAGGTTGTCAGGTCGTGCAGGATGCAGGTTCGATCCCAGACCTCTAGTGGTACCCTCGTGATGAAGGAGGCGTATAAATTAGGGGGCCGGTGTTGTCGATGCAAGAAAGGCACCTCCTGGAGCGGACGCCCCGCTACTGCTTGGTCCTGGAACAACCAATGGCGCTCCGATTCCCATTTGCTCCATTCCACTAGGGTCCTGAGTTGGGTCGCCTGGTAATAGAGTCGTAAATCCGGCAGGCCCAGACCTCCGCTCTCCGGGGGAAGCATCGCTAGCCTCAGCTTGAGCCTGGGTCGTTTCCCGTTCCACACAAACTGAGCCAGCTCTGATTGTGTGCGGCGAATCCAGCCCTCCGGGGAACGAATCGGAAGAGCCCGAAAAACGTATAGAACTTGCGGGAGGATCGTCATCTTTACTGCTGCCACTCGGCCCAGCCAAGAGAGGGGGAGGTGCCGCCACCGCCCGACCTCCACGCGGATAGTGCGACTAAGGTTAGCGTAGTTGATACGCACCGTTTCCGGTAGCGTGGCCGCCAATTGTATGCCTAGGTAGGGGACTGCGCCGTCCGCCCATTGGAAGGGGAATTGCGCTTCTAGTGAGGCCCGCGTTTGCGTCTCCAGGGAAAGGTCAAGGGCGACTGACTTCGTCATGTTAACCTTAAAGCCAGAAGCCTTTGCAAACGCATCCAGGATGGCCGCACCGGCCGGCAAGGATGCCGCAGGGGAAGCAAAGGAAAGCAAGACGTCATCAGCTTATAAGCTGATCGTGTGAATATAAGCCCCGGACTTAATCCCTCTAATGGTCGGATGCAATCGCATGGCCTGCGCCAGGGGCTTCATATACAGCGCGAAGAGCAGGGGTGAGAGCGGGCACCCCTGCCGAGTTCCGCGTTCAATGGGGAATGTGGGCGATGAGCAGCCATTCACCCGAACCGCCGCTGTGGGGTAGGTTTAGCAATTCAGAATCTACGTACGGAATTTCGTGCCTAACCCTGCCTTGATGAGCACCTGTTCCAGATACGGCCAGTGGACATGGTCGAAGGCCTTCTCTGCATCAATCGCCAACATCATGAACTCTCCCGGCAGCCTGGAGGCCCGTTCCACTAAGTGGAGCGCCCTTTTTGTGTTATCGACCGTCTGTCGCTCCGGGATAAAGCCGGCTTGGTCCGGATCAATCAGACCTTGCATGAGTGGACCCAGCCGTTTCGACAGTATACTGGTGTAAAGCTTCAGATCTACGTTAAGTAATGATATAGGGCGGTAGGCCCCGTATTGCGTTCGGTCCTTCCCCGGTTTGGGAATGACCGAAATCATGGCACTCATCAGGTCTCTTGGGATGGTGCCGGGTTCTGAGAAGGAATTAAAGAGGGCAGTCAGCAACGGAGCAACCTGGGGGAGAACGTTTTGTAAAAGGCGGCGGTGAAACCATCCGGTCCCGGCGCTTTGGCCAGTTTGAGGCGGGCAATCGCGGCAATGAATTCTTCAGGACGGATCTCCCTGTCAAGGAATTCTGATTGTTCTGTCGATAAAGTCGGTAGGGACACCGAGTCCAGGAAGGCCGCCCTGTCCGCCGGATCCAACGCAGCTCCCTCATATAATGTAGTATAAAAGTCACTGAATGCCTACGCTATAGCCCCATCCTCGGTCACTGTGACCCCTTCCTGCGTGTGTATTTCCTGCACTGAGTGTCGCTGCTGCTGCTCGCGGAGCGCCCTGCCTAGCAACCTCCCGCATCTGTCGCCTCCTGTGTAGTATGCATGTCGTACCCGTAGTGCCGCATATTCTGCTCTATCTTTGTCTAGTGCCGCTAACTGTTGACGTGCTACGCGCAGCTGTTTCCACACCCGCGGTGCCCCAGTCCTCTGGTGTACCTGCTCCAATTCCTTCGTGCGGGAAGAGAGCTCATCCCTTTTACGGGCCCTCTCTGCATTTTCTGCCGCCGCGATTGCAATGAACTCGCCCGTATGACTGCTTTGAGTGCTGTCCAATGTGTTCCATGTGAAGTGTCTGTTGGCTTGTTGTGCACCAGGTATTCAGCTATAGCTTCCTTGATCTTGGCCACAACCCCCTGTCTGTGCAGTAGCATGTCCCTCAGTCTCCAGCAACGGGCGCTGCGCCCCACCTGCGGAAAGGTAAACACCGCCGTGAGGAGTGCATGATCGGAAAGTGCTGCCGCTCCTATCTCAACGCTTGACGCCAACGCTCTAAGTGAAGTAGATGTTAGAAAGTAATCTAGGCACGCATAGGTTTTGTGGGCGTTGGAGTAATATGTGTAGTCCGGGCGGAAGGAGCACCACAAGTCCGTCATACCCAGTCCTGTCAATCTGTTCCGTCCCCCTTCCGATAAAGTGCCTGCCTGCGTGGATCGCTGCGCTGACCTGTCAAGTAGGTTGTCAAAAACTAAATTGAGGCCCCCCCCCAACCAGAACGTGTATATCAGGTGCAGCCGCTGCTTCAGTAATCACTTGGTTGAAGAACTTCTCCTGCCCCTCATTTGGCGCATAAACCGCAATCACCGTGAAGGTGTGAGCTCCCAGTAAGAACCTGCTGGATAGGAGTCGCCCCTTAATCTCTGTCCCCCAATGTAGCAGCTTCCCCTTAAATCGCTTTGATACCAGGATCGCCACCCCAGCAGTCTTTGTGGTTGTGGATGAGAAAAGTTGTGTTGGAAAGTGGCGGGACTTAAGCCTATGACAATCCTTAGTTAGCAAATGCGTTTCCTGGAGGAGACCGATATCTGCTTACGAATTCTCTAGCAGGGACAGCACCGCCCGCCTCTGAACAGGATTGTTAAGCCCACGCACATTCAACGTGAGCACACTTAACTCAGTCGCAGGCATAAAGAGTCACTCCCCACACGCGTTCTGAGAAAACGTCCGGCAGCCGAAACGTCAGCCATGGCCCGTCTCGCAGTTGCCCCGGCCACCCAGGACCCTCAGATCTTTGCAACTTGCCGTACCCCTTCATTCCAACATTCACTCGGATCCGGAGTTCCCCCCTTACCAACAACCCCCCCCTCCCCAACATGAACAAAACTCTTGACAACCCCCCACACCCCCACAAACCCAAGATACAAACTTTGATAGTCCTTCATCCAGAGATGAATGGGAAATGTCTCTCCACACGGGGTAGTTGTACTAGGGCATTCGGGATCACTCTCCCGCAGACGGCAACCTATATTGAACGGGTAGTAATGCCATCAGATCACCTTAGGTCTTTCACCCTGTGGGGTCACCACCCCCATCAATTGCTACTGCCTCCAGTGCAGCTCGCTGGCCCTCTGCAATTACTGTCGCTGGGGGTTTCGTCACTCTTTTCCGTCGCCGTTGTTGGCGCCATTGTGGCCTGTGGTCCCCTGTCTCTGAGGTGGTTCTCTGAGTGTCGTCCTAGTCTTCCGGTTGCTCAATTCCTAGCAGACGGCATGCCTCTGAGACCAATCGTAGCTGGTATTGCTTGTTGTCCAGCCTAAAGACTAGACGGAAGGGGTGGCCCCAGCTGTATGGGATCTTCTGTTGTTGTAGATATGAAGTGACCAGCCTGAACAATATGAAGTGACCGGCCTGAACAGACGACGCTTGTGGAGTGTGAGAGCCGCTAAGTCTTGGAAAAGCTAGGGCGATGTGCCCTGGAATGAGAGCAGGTGCTTCTGTCGTGCCCTCTGCAGTATCTCCTCCTTGGTACGAAAATCCTGGACGCGCACTAGTATATCCGGGGGGGGGGCGCCGCCGATGCTCTGTAGGGACCTGTTCTGTGCGCCCTATCGAGTAGGAGGGTTGAGTCTAAGGGGCGCCCCAGCACATGGTTGAAAAGTTGCCTGGCATAGCGGAACACAGCCTGGGTAGCCTCTGATACTGCCACATTGCGAATGCGGATGTTATGTCGTCTCGAGCGGTTCTCCAAATCCTCCATGTGGAGCTGAAGATCCACTTGCTGGTCGTGTAGGCGGATGATTTCTTGTTGTAGAGCCGCCAGTTCAGTTTCCTTGTTGTCACTTTTGGTTTCAAGGTCCGCCACCCTTTCACCTAGACCGTCCACATCCCGCCGGACTTCTTTGATTTCGCTAGTGAATTCAGTTTTGAAAGTTTGGATGTCGTCCTGCAGGGACGTAAAGAGGGACTCCAAAAACGCTTTTGTGATGGGTTCTGACCCGCCATCTGCTCTTTGCTCCATTTTCCTCGGGCCCGGAGTCGCGGAGTCCTTTTGTGGCGGGGTCTGTGGTATGGCAAAAAGGTCTTTAACTGTCTTGCTGCGGTTGCTTCTGTTAGCCGACATCTCAAGGCCCCTCGGGCTATAGGTCTAAGCCTTTCCCCTCGCCGTTCCTGCAGGGCGATTCCAAACCGTTGTGGCGTCCGCGCTGCTACCCTGCCACTTCTGTCGCGGCTGGCACTGTCTTCTCCCCCGCTCGCTGCTGGGACCCTCCGATTGCCTTCTCCCCACTGGCTTCGCATGTTCTGGGGCGGTCGGGCGCTCTCTCACACTCACAAGATGGCCGCCCACTCCTCCAGGCCTCCACACCACCGCCGCCCTCAGTCCCTGCAGCGTCCTCCTCACCGTGCTACAGCCCACGGGTCAACAGGCCTCCTCTCCCGCTCCGTCCCTCACTGCATAGGGCTGCCAGCACTGTCCACTCCTCAGCTGTGGCCCTCGAAACCGGCCAGCACCACTCAAAGGCCAGGACACACCACTGGGGCTCCCTGCTGCCCTTGGGCGATGCAACCAGGGCTCACTCTGCACGCCCAGTCCGCCTCAGCAATCTCACCCGGGTCTTTCTGTGGACGGGCGCCACTCTTGCAGCCAGGCACTCTGCTGCTTCACTCATCGGCCGCCACACACTGGCCGAGTTACCTGCAGCCTCCGCTTCACCTCGGGCCTGGATTCCGTCTCCTGGAGTCCCCTCACGGCTCTGCCGCCCCTCGCAGCTGCCCTGGGGTCACGCCACACTCCTTCACGCCGGCGCCCACAGCCTCGGAGTCTCTACGCTGCCGGGGCCTGTCAGGAAACACAGCCGCAGTCCCGTGCCATCCGCACCCGGGTCCCGCCGCACAGCTCCTCACTCCGACTCGGGGAAGGCCTCGCCGCAGGCCCGGTGGGGGATGGGTGCTCCGCAGCTCTCGAGCACCAGGCAGCCGGTCGGGTGCGGGTCTCCCCTCTCGGTGCGGTCTCTGGCCCCGCTCGTCTTCTCCTGCAGTCCCGGCCACTCACGGAACCGGCAAGGAAGGCTCCGGAGCGCCGGAACCGGTGCTGTAGTAAGGCCATCGACGGGAGCAGCGAAGTTACACGTCTGCTCTCGCCGCCATCTTGGCCACGCACCGTTATGGAGGCTTTAAAAATGTCAGTGAGGAGGTAGAGGTCACCCAAAATATACAAATTCCTAAATAAAAATGGATATACAGAGCAAAATATTGTATGTATTCTGATGAGGCTTCAACGCGCAATGAATAGGTTCAAATGTAGCCTATTTTATTAGTCGTTTAGAATAAAGTACATTGGTTCAAAATGTGTTTATAACGCAATCTTGGTTTGAGCAAGTTGCTGCAAACTGTTATGGTGCTTAGTTTTCTTTAATGAGGAAGCTTGAACAAACAGCCATATCTTGTGTTAATTTTTGAAATTGTGTAATTCAAGTTGAGGCGAAGAAATGAAGACAAATCTTTTCACGACTGTCAGACTTACTTATGTGAGAGAAGATTTATTTGACACTTTCCAGGGATGTAGTGAATTTCATAATAGTTGCCTGGCTGGGTTCCAAGTTTCTGAATTAAAGCGTGTGAGAGATGTGGTGCCATCTAAAACAGTTAAGCAGAATGTCTTTAGAAATATTTGTATATTTGGTATTTTCGGAGTCAAGCCTAAAAACACCATTGTAGATAGTTCAATTTTGATTTAGAGATTGTAAAAGGAGTTGAAAGAAATTAGATTTATTCTACTCCTTGTCAAATGCAGAAACTGATCGCCGACATTGAATGATGTATTCTCATGTTAAGCATTTTATTCTGTTATTCTAATTTGGGCTTGCTTCTGACAGGGTGTTCAATTAAAGCTAGCTCTTTCTGAGAGTAAAAAAATGAAACACTAAGATTGTAGTAAAATTGCTTTATCAAAATGTTAAATTGTTTTAATGACTGAAAAGCAATACTCGAAAGGAGCTATAGAACTTGAATAAGTTGTAATGAAATATATTTTGGTTAATGAAATAAATACAAGTACATGTATTTGTTTTTAAAATCTTAATCATCGCTGCCTAGGGCAATTGATGGCCGTTACTCCTTGGACTCTTTGATATTTTTTTTTTTTTAGTAACATTTATTAAGAGCACAGCTACCCCCAACGGGGGTGTCCCGATGCTATGGACCGCGGCAGCAAGAACCTCAACCTTAGAAGTCAGAGAATAGCCATGTCTTCAATTTGCCTCTGAACAGGGGTTCGGATTTGAGCAAGTGGAGATTGAGTGGAAGGGAGTTCCACAATTTTGACGTGATCACTGCGAAGACTCTACCTCCTTTTCTAACCCGATAAAATCGAGGAGGCAGTAGAAGACGAAGGTGGTTTGAGCTGAGATTACGAGCAGAGTGGACTAACCTCAGTCTACCTCTGAGGTATCCTGGACCCCTACCATTCAGAGCCCTGAAGGCAAGGACCAGGGCCTTAAACCGAATTCGAGAGGCTATCGTGAGCCAGTGCAAGTTCTTTAAGTGAGGGGAGATCCAGTGGCGGTAGGGGATTTTGCAGATCAACCTAGCTGCAGCATTCTGAACGGTCTGCAACAGTTGAAGAAGATATGCCGGGGAACCAGTATATAGACTATTGGAGTAGTCTAGGTGAGTGGTAATAAGGGCATGCACTACGGTCTTCAGTGCATCAACAGGGAGGTACGGTGAGATCTTTTTTATCATATGTAACTTGCCAAAACAGGTGGAAGTTACTTTGTGGATCTGGGTTTTGTAAGATAGCTCATTGTCGATCTGAAAGCCGAGGTTTCGGGCCACTTTCACTGGAGAAGGGGGAGGGTTCAGTTCAGACGGCCACCATATGGATGGTGATAGAGGTAATGTTTGATTAAAAAACAACACCTCCGTCTTGTCCGTGTTTAATTTTAAGGTGTTTTGGGTCATCCAAGATACGATGTTGGATAAACAAGCTTTAAAATTCTGGAGTCGATTGTCAGAGTGGTCTCTAAACGAGAAAACAAGCTGTGTATCATCAGCGTATGAGACCACTCTGACTCCAAAAGCCTCAATAACCTCAGCCAAAGGTGCAAGGTACACATTGGGAAAAAAGGGGACTGAGAGCCGATCCCTGTGGGACTCCAAAGTCAAGGGGCTTTCTATCTTTAGAGAAGTAGGGGCGGCACCATACTTGTTGCGTTCTTTCTGATAGAAAGGATTTTATCCAGGCCAGAGGTGTGTCGCAAATCCCTACCTTATGGAGCCTGTCCAGCAATATAGGGTGGGAGACGGTATCGAAAGCTGCGGACAGATCGAGGACACCAACATTGCTACCTCGCCTCTGTCCACGCTTTCCCTAATAGTCTCTGTAACCTCTAGAAGTGCCGTCTCCATGCTATAGCCGGACCTAAAGCCAGACTGAGAGTTATGGAGGAGGTTGCACGTCTCCAGGTGGTCGGCTAGCTGTTCCTGTACAATTTTTTCCAAAATGTTTGCAGGTTTGGGGAGAAGGGATATAGGCCGGTAGTTATTGTGGACTAAAGGATCCGCTTCTGTTTTTTTTAAAATGGGGATCAATACAGCCTATTTCCATGCTAGCGGAAAGTGACCCGACAAAAGGGAGGCATTCCATAGTGTGATAAGAGGTTGGATGATGACTGGAGCCAAAGAGGTGAACAACTGGGCAGGAACCGGGTCAAAGGGTGATCCCAATTTACACTGCTGTGTTTTTACCAATGCTGTATCCAGAGAGATAGTTTTAAACTCACAGAGCATATTTTCACTGGGGGGTGAGTTACGCTGAGCTATGATCACTTCACGGGGAGAAACCGGGGGTTTTAAAGATGAAAAAATATATGCAATTTTATTATGAAAGAAATCAGACAGCCCATCGCAGAGCTCTTGGCTAGGTTTAACAGGGCGAGAGAGAGCCGTCGGTTTGATGAAATCTTTCACAATTTGGAATAGTTTTTGCTGTATTGTCTGCAGTGTTAATTTTATGAGCAAAGTAATCTTTCATAGCAGACTGTTTTAATTTGTGAAAAATTTTTCAAGGCAGATCTATAAGTGATTTTAGCGGCAGGGTCATAGATAACTCACCAGGAGCGCTTCAGTCTTTTACATTTAGATTTCTCTTCATGCAGCAGAGGGGAAAACCAGGGGGCAGAAGGTTTCGTACGAGCTGATGAGACGGAGTGTAAAGGGGCAATAGTGTCAATGGCGGTGGAAAGATTCTTATTGAAATTCTCAACATCAGTATTCAGACTGTCTGAAAGTTGCCAGTTCCAAATGGTTGTCACCGGTTCGAGCGCCTCACAGGTAATTTTATACCATTTTCTCCCCCAATTCTCCTTCCTACTGTAAGATGTCAGAGGTGGAGTAATGGTCAAATTAACCGGGACCAAATAGTTGTCAGACCAGGTCAAAGGGAGAGGCGGCATTGTAGTGAGGGCTGGAAAATTTGAAAAGACAAGGTCCAAGGTATGACCTGCTTTGTGTGTGGGGCCAAGTACTCTTTGGTCTAAATGTATGCCCGCAAGCGTTTCAACTACAGACCTTGCTTTATTTATAATATTGCTAATATTTATTATTGCTTGTGACAATTGAAGGTCAATATTGTAGTATGCCATAACTTCTTACTAATGTTTAGGGCCACTGACTGTCATTATTTCCTGTGTCCATTAATGCTGATTACATTCTAAGACGTTCAGTCTTTATTGGTGATGGCTCATTGTTGTTCTGGGACTAGTGATGTTCGTTACTGACAGGATTTTTGCGACATTTTGTTGATCTTTTTTTCGAGGTTTTTCTTCATGGTGTGTTGAGGATGTCATTGAGAAAGACAGGGTTTAAACCTTGTGGCGCCTGTCGCCACGCCAAGTCGCTGCCTGACATATACCATGTCTGTTTGTGGTGTCTAGAGAGCAACCAGGACTCCAAGTCATGCTCCAACTGCCAGGCCATGGCACCGGAGGCTTTGAGGGAGCGGTCCCTAACGCAGCTAGTGTTCCGGCATGCGACTCCGTGGAAGTCACGGTCCCCCTAGAGACTCTGGTCTCAGGACTGTTCCAGGAGTCCAAAGTCCTTTTCGCCCCACTAAAAATTCTCAGGGTAGGAGGCGTAAAAAACACAAGAATTCGAAGCACACTTGGCTTCTCCTTGTCCGTCTGTTGATGCAACGAAAGAAAGCTGGCGTTCAAGGACTGGTTCCTCTTAACCTGTGCCATGGCCGATTCCATGCCTCCTGAATTTTCCGGGAGCCTGAGCAACCCCTCTCAAATTAAACGATTTTATGAGGCCATGCGCCTCATTTATGAGAGGCCAGACTCCTCTGTTACGCCTTAGTGCCCCAAAGGGTCATAGGGGTCCCTTCTGATTCCGTGCTGGAAGCTCTGGCCCCTGCTCAACTGGGCCCCATGGTCTGGTAGTGAATCCAGACTGACGCCGGTCGTGCCACTGCAATCTTCCCTAGTGGCGCCCTGATTGTAATGCTCCCAGCGGCACCAGCCCCGTTGTGATCCCCTACAAGCAGGAGCCACATCGACCGATTCCGGTGCTGACAGGACCCCTGTGTCGTAGGCCGGAGCCTGAGTCCTAATCCGAAGGACTAGACCTCAGGTAGGAATAGGAGGAGTCGATTGACCCATTAGAATTCTAACTTTATGAGCAGGATAGGACTGGTGTTAGGAACTGGGGGATACCAGCGGTCTGGAAACTTCTCCAGATACTGGCATGCTTTCTCCCCCTAGTGTGGCTACAGAGGAGTGTGCTGCATTTGCAATGGTGGTGCGGAGGTCCTTGACCTTCAATTGCCCTCTGTGGCAGTCAAGACTAACATCTTGATGGAGGTTCTGCAACCGTGAGTAAACCTTCTTTTCTGAACCCCTACTCTGGTTCAACTCCTTCTGGGGACCTGATTCAAACCCAGTGTAGGAAGGTGGACACCTGTCTATGGTTCCCCAGATTTTTTGCCTTGTGTTTAGCTGGTTTTCGACTTAGTTGGCCTGGTTCCCTGCTAATCAGGGCCCCAGGCTATCTGGTCTCTCCTTAAAATGGACTCCATGCACCCTAGGTGCATAACCAAATTGGTACTGGACACCTTGTCAGCCCCTATATAGTGCACTATAGGTGCCAAGGGCATAGGTGCATCCAAGGCCTACCAGGGGCTGCAGCATAGCTTTTGCCACCCCTGGCGGTTCTTAAATTGACACAACTGGCTGATCACTCAGCTGGGGCAAGTTGGTGTAATCACCTCTTGCTTAGATATAGTATACCTATATCTAAACCTATATCTGGACACATATAAACCTATAAGTCACTCCTATGGCAGGCCTTATCAATCCTGGAGGCAGAGTGCCTGGTTTTACGTGAGATGGTGCTCGAGCATGAGCTGAGCCTGTCTGCAGCTGTCGGGAACAACTCCCTAAGCTGTTCCGGGAAATTCCATACCATATATTCTTAAGTGTATTATAATCCATCGCGGTTATGTGCTAACTTTGGTTTGGCTTTATCAAAACATGTCGTGTAAGGTGCCATACGATTTGGAATACTATCCCCGTCGACAGGACTGTCCACCCTTCTAGAGGGAGAAGACATGTTACTTTACTAAAACGCGGTTAATCCTAACCAGAGCCTCAGCATCACAAAATGGATGCTGCTGCCACCGACACAAGTCTGACCTCCTGCTGCTGACCGAAACTTGGCAGAGGAGGCCTGGACAAAGGGTTTCCTGTCGCAGGGAGGTGCTACACCTCCCCAGACAGGACATAGTGTATTGGGGCAGGGAGGGCTGAAAGAAACTAGACAGTGCCTGGGGCGCGCAAGGCTTCCCCTTGCATAATCCGGTCAAACCGGTTCTGGGGCACACCAGCCCCAGTCCCAGCGCGACCCTGGATAAAGGGAAAGGGGTGTAACCACCCCCTTCCTGGGTCCCACCCATAGGAGGGACCTAGCAGGTAATCCAGCCCCCTAGATTGGTATAAGAATGGGAGCAGTGCCAACACACTCAGATTATCCTGACTGAAACTTATGAAGCGAAACTCTGGACCCTTCGACATCCTACTCGACGAAGAAGACTGAAGAATCTCCCTTGTGGTCAAGGAGTGACCACCCTGTGCAAACAGGCACTATCCAGCACCTCGACGTTTGCTTTGTTGCAGTTCCCGCCGGAACTTGAGCGACAGAGTTCGACAAGACCCAGCGTGCCTGCCTTCTAACAGCCCGATCCACAGTCCTTGCAGAGCTGAGACCCGTGGAGGCGACCTGAAGCGTGGGGCCGGCCATCTTGGAAAGACCACAAGGCGCTGGCCGTGCAGCTTCCTAGGCTCCCTCGAAGCTGTGCATTGGTGTTTGAGAAGCCCCAGCCCGAGCCACTCTTGCACCGATACTTACCCCTCTACACTCACCGAGTGCTGCGTGGGGCCCTTCTGCATCTTTTGGCTCAACGCGTTGGTCCGGTCGCTTGCCCATTGGCTAGCGGCCCCTGTACCGACGAACTTTGAAATCTAACTTGTGAGTATGGTTGCTCCAGACTTGCCCTCGCTCCCCTGAAAAAGAGCTCCCGCTCTGACCCTCCTGGTCCGAGTATTAAGCGATCTTCGAATCCTGCGTGAGTTGCGCTTGCCAAGGGTTGTTTGCTCCAATCCGGAAGTCGACAGCGAGAGCCTTCGTTGGCCAGCTCGTGATCCACTCCTGGACGCCCTCGGTGCCCCAGTGTCCACGTGGCAGCGGAGACAAGCTTCCCGTCATCGACCTGATTGCGCCCGACATTGCCTGGTTCCTTCCTAGTTCCACCCTGGTCACTGCCGAGTGACCCAGACTCTGTCCCCTCTGCTTTCAGATCATCTATATCTTCGATCCACCCTTGGATCACACCGGACACTTCTCTTCACGACGCCTGCAGCACCTTCATCTTCAGGCACCATCAACCTGCGTGACGAAACCCGACACTACTTCGCACCTGTGCACACGCTTCCTGTGGGTGAGGTAACTCAGCAACGCCGGTGCTCCTGTACTGGTACACACCTCTAGTATATGTGTCTAAAGTTTCGTCCTTCTAGGTTAAGCGGAAGTCTCCTTTTACAGTAACTTTATAACTTTTACGCACCATTGACTTTACATTGGTGCATGCCTGTGCTTTAAGCACTGCACCCGAATCCCGCTGGCTTTTCCCGACTTCAGCATTGCTAGTCCCGACTGCTCCTAGCGATTCCCTAGGCCCCAGGCCTAACCACTGTTCGATTAGTGATACTTATACCACTTTTTTAATATATGGTTTGCGTGGCCCCTGGGCCTCATCCATAATTGTGCAACTTTTATATGTTTAACTGTGCTTTTGTTTAAACGCTTGTGTCTCTGCACTCATAAAGAGTACAGAGGATTATTCTAGTAATAAAAACATATATTTTTATAATATATAACTTGTGTGGTGTCCTTTCATTTGATATTACAGGATTGTGATTGGTAAAACAGCTTGCTTAACACGACCTCTTGAGTTAAGCCTTTAAGGCTGCTTAGTCCATGCTACCCTCAGGATAGCTTGTCTATAAGGTTGACTTACAACCATCACCATAAGGGATTGTTTGGACTGATACAAGGTGCCCCCAGAATTAGAGACATCATATATCAGGCCAACTTCTCACACCCAGCATGGGGGTCCTATGAACAGGATGATTGCCTGCGGCCCAGCTACAGATAACCTAGATTTCCTCACCAAACACCCTACCCTGGAGAGCTTGATCGTCCAAGCCTCCAATTCCCATGGTTCATTCCCTGCAACTCCCCTGGACAGGGAATCCAAGAGGCTGGGCAACTTGGGAAAGAAAATGTTTTTTTCCACCAACCTTGAATAGCTGTCAGTGAACACCACATGCTTATTGGGCCGTTATTCCCACAAACTGTGGGAGTGGTTGCGCAAGTGTTGCCACAGGTCCAGGAGTAGCCCTGGGCCATTCTTTCCCAAGCAGTTACAGATGGGAGAAATGCAGCAAAGTTCACTATACGCTGTGGCTTGGATACCTGCTTGCTTGGCAGAACGATTTTGTCCACGGCGGCCCTCAGACACCACTTTTGGCTGAGAATATCTGGCTTTTCAGGGGATGTCCAGGCTTCATGGACATGCGCTTAGATGTAACCTGTCTCTTTAGAGACAAACCAGACTCTGCGCTGATTTGCTTTAAGGACTTGCGGACTACGACTTAGTCCTTGGACCTCTCTGCTGCCCCACGTCCGAAGTCTGCCTGTTGCTCCTTTGTTGGCCACGGAAGGGGCTTTCGACCATGTCAACGCTATCCCAGCCATCGTGCCGGTCAAGCTTCCCAGCCTCTACGTGGACAAGTGCGTGGTTCCTACTGGCCTAGTGGGTCTAGTAGCCAGGGGTCTGGTCCAGATACCATTCCCTACCCGCCTTCACCCCTCCCCCCCCCAGCCAGCTGTAGCCTTCCCAGTACTTCCATTTTAGGTCATGGGCGTCCAATTGGTGGCAGGATCAGCCATCATCTCCACCACTGGCAGTGCATAACAATTGACAGGTGAGTCCTGCAGATTGTCTGAAGGGGCTGCACCCTCCCCTTCGAGACTAACCCTCCCTCCATGCTTCCATCTTACAACCAGATGACGGAGGATCATTTGCCCCTACTCTCCGAGGAAGTCATGGCTCTCTTAGCCAAGGGAGCCATAGAGTGGTTTCTGTTCCTGCTACTGTCTGGTCCTTAAGAATGGCAAGGATCTTTGTCTTACCCTAGATGTCGGAACCCTCAGCTACTTTCTCAAACTGAAGATGCTCACATTGGCTCAGGTCTTGTCTGCCCTGGACCCAGGAGAGTTGTATTTTCAGGACTCATATTTTCACATCCCCGTCCTGCCTGCCCACCGGCGCTATCTGCGGTTCACAGTACGCCACGAGGATTTTTAGTTCACTGTGCTCCCTTTCGACCTTACCAGCGCCCTTTGGATGTTCACCAAGGTAATGGCGGTGGTCGAAGTTCAACTACCCAGATTAGGGGTTCCAGTCTTCCTCTATCTCGACAACTGTGTGCTGAAGGCCTGTTCACCCCCAGGCTTTCGTCTCCACCTCTAGGTACGGGTACTGCAACAAACAGGGCGGGATGGGGTCTGTCTCCCTTTCTGATATTTTGCTTTATATTCTTACCCTTGCCCAGTAGGTCTCTGCTTTGGGCACTCTAAAGGGTAATCTTTCTGCTCCATCTGCCTTCTTACGACTGCCTGACCAACCCTCTTTATTTAAGTCCTTTTTTGTAAATAGATTTTTGAAGCGCCTTGTATATATGTCCCCCCTCCTTCTTTTACTATGCCTCTGTGGTTCTCATATTCTTGATGTGTGCTCCGTTCAAGCCTCGTCGCAATTATCCCCTCAGGCTGCTCACCATCAAAACAGTCTTTCTTGTGGCAATTTCATCGGCCTGAAGGGTGAGTGAGCTGCAGGCTTTATATTCCAAGTCTCCATTCTTCTCAGTTCATCCATAAAAACTGGTGCATCACAGTAGGGCCTCTTTACTGACGAAAGTGGGAGCCAGTCTGTCACCTTGCCCAGCTTATACGCTCCTCCACGTCCCTTTGAGGCAGGGTTCTCCAAAGTCAGTCATAGGTGGCTGGATCCATGCCAGATGTTTTGCTTATCCCCATTTAGATAAATGTAGTTATCTTAAAATCTGGCATTAATCCTACCCTCCAGGACCGACTTTGGAGAACCCTGCCCTATGGCAGAGGAGCGACTCCACTGTCTGAACCCAAAAAGAGCATAGCCATTCTACCTTGACCGCAGACCAGAGTTCATGGTGAACAATCACCTCTTTGTGGTGTATGTTGGTGTGAAGAAAGGTTAGGCGACAGATAAGTGATAACTTCTCCCCCAAGAGTCGGAGATCGCCCATCCTGCCAACCCTTATTTTCTCTTTGTCTCACGGTCTGGGAGCAATACACAAAGACCCTTCCAGCTTCCAGGATACAGGCTACGAGTACCAAATGGTCAGGACAAGAAAATGCCAATTTTCTAAAAGTGGAATTTCAAGAATTTACTTAAAATCTGATTTTACCATTAAGGGTTTCATTTGCAATGCCTTAGAGACCCAACTCGATATTCCTATCTGCTCCCAATTGAAAGTTAAGGTAACCCAATGTTATCCTATGGGAGAGGTAGGCTTTCCAGTAGTGAAAAACAAATGTAGGAGTTTTTGACTACAAGGACATGTAAAAGTACATGTCCAACTTTTGAAACACTCTGCACCATGGCCTCGGCGCTGTTTAGGACCTTCTCTAGTGGTGACTTGTATGTATTCAAAAGGAAGGTTTGGATCTGGCAAGAGGTTTATTTTGACTGGTCGAAATAGCAGTTTAAAACTGCACACACAGGCTGTCATGACATGACATGATTAATAGGCTACTTAGGCGGGTGACACAATTAGTGCCGCAGGCCTACCATCAGCATTTAATTTTAAGGCCCTGGGTATGTGTGGCACCATTTTACCAGGGACTTCAAAGTAAATTAAATGTGTCAATTGGGTGTAATCCAATGTTAACATGTGTAAAGGGAAGAGGACAAGCACTTTAGCACTGGCCAGCAGTAGTGCACTTTTCTACACAGGGGAGTGACTGTGCAGTTGTTTTGGTCATTAACCCCTTCGATGCTCATGACGAGCTGAACTCCTCATGGCACACAGTTGTCGTGTGCTCATGATGAGTCCAACTCATGAAACATCGCCCTCGAAATCTCTCTGGTGCGTTCAGCAGAGGGATTTCCTTTGTGCCAAAAGAGCCTCGGGAGCTGGGGAAGAGCTTGCCCAGCTCCTGAGGACCCCCCCCTCCCCTGGTTTCCCTGAAATGACGATCAGAGCTCCTGTCGCGCTGACGTAATTTCAGTCAAACTGAAATGAGCCAAGAGGCTCATTTCAGTTTCAGTTCTTATGTGCTCAGGGGCTATCTCTTCGTTGGAGAGGAGAGAATCTCCCCTTTCCATTGGTACCCCTCCCTAGTGGATCCCTGCTTGGGGATCGCCCCAGGAGGGCAATCCTCAAGCAGGGATCCACCCACTAGACACCAGGGAGGGGGGAGCGGCCCCTTGGGCAAGGGCCTTTGCTCCCCCCAGGAAAATGTTGCCATAATTAGTCTTTCTGCCCCCCCCCCCGGGGGGCAGATGGGGCAGCAGCACCCGATCTGTCCACCTGGGGGGGGCGGGGCAGTAGCCCACTAGACACCAGGGATTTTTTATGGGATATTTATTAAGGGTGGTGGCTGCCCAAAACGGGCATGCCGATGCCCCCACACCCCTGGCCACAAAATGACAGCCTTTCTGCCTCCCCTGGGGGGGCAGATGGGGCAGTATACCCAATTTGCTCCCCAGGGGGTAAAAAGCCCACTAGACGCCAGGGTTATTTTGGGGCAAATCTGAATTCGGGTGGGGACTGCCCAAAATGGGAATGCCCTACCCCCTCCCTCGCAAAATTTACAGCCTTCCTGCCCCCCCTAAGGGGCAGATGGGGCAGGAGCCCCCAATCCACCCCCAGGGGCCAAAAAGCCCACTAAACGCCAGGGATTTTTTTGTGCAAATTTTTATTAGTGTTGGGGCATTGGCATGCCTGTTTTTGGCAACCCCCACCCTAATTAAAATTTGCTCAAAAAAATCCCTGGCGTCTAGTAGGCTTTCTGCTCCCCCTGGGGGCAGATGGGGACATTATCCCTCAATCTGCACCCCCGAGGGGGGGCAAAAAGCCCACTTGTCGCCGGGGATTTTTTTAGGCAAATTTGAATTAGGGTGGGGGCTGCCCAAAACAGACATGTCCATGCCCCTGCCCCCACCCCCTCCCCCGCAAAAATTACGGCCTTCTTGGCTTGCGTGGATCCCCCAATGTTTCCTTACCCAGAATCCCTTGCAAACCTCCATTGTAGCTGAAGAAATCCAGTTTTTTCACACATTTATGTGTGGGAAAGTGTGGCATCACCGGGCTCACACAAATTTCCTACCACCCAGTCTACCCCCAGGTCTCCCGATAAAAATGGTGCCTCACTTGTGTGGGAGGCTCAAGTACACGCGACATGCAACAACACAAAAGGTTTTGAGGCAACATCAACATTGCCCATCCAAAAATGTTTTGGGCCCTTGCCTGTCGCGGGTACTTGGGCCTCCCACACAAGTGCGGCACCATTTTTATCGGGAGACCTGGGGGAACGCATGGTGGTAGGAAATGTATGTGAGCCCGTTGATGCCACACTTTCCCACAAAAAATGTGTGATAATGATTTTTTTTAGCTAAAATTGAGGTTTGCTAAGGATTCTGGGTAAGGAAACGTTGGGGGATCCACGCAAGCCATACCTCCTTGGAAGCCCCCGGGTGTCTAGTTTTCAGAAATGTGTGGGTTTGGTAAGTTTCCCTAGATGGCCGCCGAGCACTGGGCCAAAAACCCAGGTGACCCCCCTTAAAAAACCAGGTGGTTTTGAGATGGGCAATTTTGATGTTGCCTCACTACGTTTTGGGCCATTGCCTGTCGCGGGTACTTGGGCCTTCCACACAAGTGAGGCACCATTTTAACGGGAGACCTTGGGGAATGTTGGGTGGTAGGAAATGTTTGTGAGCCCGGTGATGCCACACTTTCCCACACAAAAATGTGTGATAATGATTTTTTTTAGCTAAAATTTAGGTTTGCTAGGGATTCTGGGTAAGGATACGTTGGGGGATCCACGCAAGCCATACCTCCTTGGAAGCCCCCTGGTGTCTAGTTTTCAGAAAGTTGTGGGTTTAGTAGGTTTCCCTAGATGGCCGCCAAGCACGGGGCCAAAAACCCAGGTGACTCCCCTTAAAAAAAACAGGTGGTTTTGAGATAGGCAATTTTGATGTCGCCTCACTACGTTTTGGGCCCTTGCCTGTCGCGGGTACTTGGGCCTTCCACACAAGTGAGGCACCATTTTTATCGGGAGACCTTGAGGAACGTTGGGTGGTAGGAAATTCTTGTGAGCCTGGTGATGCCACACTTTCCCCCACAAAAATGTCTGAAAAAGGTGATTTTTTTCCAGCTAAAATTGAGGTTTGCAGGGGATTCTGGGTAAGGAAACGTTGGGTGATCCATGCAAGCTATACCTCTCTGGAAGCCCCCGGGTGTTTACCTTTTAGAAATCTGTGAGTTTGGTAGGTTCCCTAGGTGCCGGGAGAGCTAGGGTTCACAAACTACAGCTAGGCACTTTGCCAAAAAAGGGTAATTTTTCACTGCAAAATTGAGGTATGACCACGTTGCGTTTTGCACCGTTTCCTGTCGCAGGCACTAGGCTGACCCACACAAGTGAGGTACCATTTTTCTCGGAAGACTTTGAGGAACGCGGGGTGGGTGGAAATTTGTGGATCCACACAGATTCCAGAACTTTCCACCACAGAAATGTGGATAAAATGTGTTTTTGGGGCAATTTTGTTGGTTTGCAAGGGATTCTGGGTAACAGAACTTGGTCGGAGGCAGTCTCGTCACCCCATCCTGTGTTCCCTGGGTATCTAGTTTTCAAAAATGTATAGGTTTGCTAGGTTTCCCTAGGTGCCGGCAGAGCTAGGGTTCAAAAACTACAGCTAGGCTCTTTGGAAAAAAAAGGTCATTTTTCACTTCGAAATTGAGGTGTGACCACGTTGCGTTTTGTGCCATTTTGTCACGGGCACTAGGCCGACCCACACAAGTGAAGTACCATTACTCTCTGAAGACTTTGGGGAACGCGGGGTGGGTGGAAATTTGTGGATACACGCAGATTCCAGGACTTTCCACCACAGGAATGTGCCGAAAATGTGGATTTTTTGACAATGTTTTAGGTTTGCAAGGGATTCTGGGTAACAGAACCTGTTGGGAGGCAGTTATGTAACCCCATCCTGGATTCCCCTGGGTGTGTAGTTTTAAAAAATCTATAGGTTTGCTAGGTTTCCCTAGGTGCCGGCAGAGCTAGTGTTAACAAACTACAGCTAGAGACTTCGCAAAAAAAGGGTACATTTTCATTGTGAAAATGTGGTGTGTTCACGTTGGGTTTTGAGCCATTTCCTGTCGTGGGCACTATGCCTACCCACACACGTGGGGTATCATTTTTATCGGGAGACTTAGGGTAATTCAGATTTGTAAAGGAACTGTTATTACCTATTGATTTTTGATGCATTTCTGCCTCCCAAATGAAAGACATTGTGTAAAAAACAAGTAATTTTGAAAAATAACCGATAATTCTCATGCCAGTAGGAGTATTCCCAATTTCGAAAATGTGCAAATATGTACTGTTTCTAAACTCTATAAGTTGTTCTCATTTCAGAAATACATAGGTGTCTTTCATACCAATTTTTCCATGTTTAGATTTTCCTGCAATAATTGCTATATACCCGGTACATAATAAAAAGCCATTGCAAATTGCTGCTCAGTTTTTGACTCTGGGTTCGTCTGGTTCTTGGGGAACCTACAAGTCCTATATATCCCCACAACCAGGAAGGTCCAGTGGATGTAACAGTATATTGCTTTCAAAGAGCTGTCATAATTACAAGGATTTACATGTGAAAACGTTGACACAAATGGCTGTTTTTTTCAACTAATTTTCAATTTTTCCTATATTTAACTGTTAGTTTATATAAAGAAACCTTGATGGATCTACACAAATGATCCCTTGCTGAATTCAGAATTATGTCTACTTTTAAAAAATGTATAGCTTTCTTTCCAGGATCCATTATTGCTTTCACACCCATTTCTACCATTAACTGGAAAGAGGTTGAAAGCACAAAAAAAGCAAAAATAGGCTATGTCCCAGAAAAATGCCAAAACTGTGTAAAGCATTTTGGTTTTCTGACAAAAGTCTGTCATGCCCTAAAAGCTGGGAAAATGGTGATTTCAGCCCCCAAACCCTTTTTTAATAACATTTGCAGGGAAAAACCCAGACGCTTTCATTTGCATCCCGTTTTCCCCATTTTTCCCCCCCACAGAAAAATGTTTTTGCTGTATTTTGGCTAATTTCTGGGACCCCTCCAGGGGAATCCACAAACCCTGGTACCTTTAGAATCCCCATGATGTTGGAAGAAAAGGACGCAAATTTGGCGTGGATACCTTATGTGGTCAAAACGTTACAGGGGCCTAAGTGCGCACTACCCCAAATAGCCAAAAATAGGCTTCGCACAGTGGGGGAAAAAGTCTAGCAGCGAAGGGGTTAAACAAGTTAAGATTGCTTTCTATGTACTTATTCCCCCACCCCAACCCCCCACTGACTCTAACCTACCTAACCTGTCAAAATTATTAAACCATCCCTCCCTCCACCATATCAATTCCCACAACAGCAATTAACAGGGTACGCATCTAGACTCAAACATTATTACAGTTGGTTCGTCAAATACACACAGCATGCAATAAACTCTGTAGTATAAGCAGATAAATAATAAATGGAGGCCCCAAAGTAGAACTGGAGAAACTCCCACAAATGACCAAGATGAAGGGCCTAACTTTTCTTTGGAGGATAACCTGAGTTAACAAGCATTTGCAATGCAATAGGTCTCACATTTGTTAAAGTTAGAGCTGCTGGTGTAAAAATGTTTGCTTTTTCTATACCAATGGCAATAGCGCTATGTTAATATAATGACTCCACTTAAAATAACAAGTGAAAAACCTGTTATTTTCAGTGCCAACAGCTCTAACTTAACAAATGCAAGACTGATTGCATTTCAAATGTTTGTTTTGAGCTTCAAGAACAAAGTTTCTCTATGGGGGGAAAAAATGCCACGTGAGTAACTGCAGAAAGGAAAGGCACATGATTATCTCTGTGAAAACAAATGTGGCCATAACAGCTTCTCACTCTTCACACACGTCTTCAAGCTCCCCCACCAGCAACCTGCGAAGCCACTTTAGAACTGTTAACCAGCATTCTGCCCCCCTGTGTTCAAGTTAAGGAACCCCTTCTGAAAAAGCAAGTGCCTGTCCTGCAATTTAAATATGTACGTAGTGCATGTCTCCCCCTCAAGTCCCTCCCTTGTGCACACTGCACAGAGCAGCTGGATTGCAACACCACATTGTACTTGCATATAAGGATGCATGTGTCAAATTGCCTCGTGCTAACCTAAACACCTATGGGCACAACCGAAATGTTTTCAGAGCCTCAGAGAGCCAGAGGGTTGTCTAATAGAAATATAGGAGCTTGTCCACTGTGTGTGGGTCACTGAAAGGTTTACCTTCTGTACACTGAGACACATCATTCCATCTGAAAACTGGTACATTTTTAATACTGTTAACACGTATAAATACAAACTATATGTGCGCCACAAAAATGCAGTGAACTCGCCTGTTTTTACTACATATTTCCCTTGCAACATCCACTGCCGTCAGCTCTCCCAAAATAACTTAGCATGCCCGCCTAGATAAAACAGCGGTAGGGAGATGGGCGCAGCTTGCAAGTTGCCCCGTATGGTGAGCCAACCTGGCTTCTTAGCCAACGGAACTCTGCATTCTGGAACTTTTTTTTAGCACGAAGTATCAACCAATCAATCAGGGATTTGTTACGCGCACTGCTCACCCGTGATGGTCTCAAGGTGCGGGGATGGGGGTGGGAGGAATATCGGGCAGCTCCACGTCATCCAAAAATCCAGGTCCTGAGGCTCTTCTTGAATGCTTGCAGTGTGGGGGTTCGTCTGATGTTGAGGGGGAGTGCGTTCCAGGTCTTTGCCACGATGTAGGAGAAGGCTCTTCCTCCTGTTCCGGAGGCGAACGATTTTGGTCAAGGTGAGGTCGACAGAGCAGAGGTTTTTCTTGGGTGCATGGAAGGAGATTCTTTCGTTGAGGTAATGGCGTCAGGTGTTTTGGAGGGATTTGTAGGCGTGAGTGAGCTGCTTGAATGTCACCTTTTTTTTCTATGGGGAGTCAGTGGAGGTCTCTTAGGTGCTTGGTGATGTGGTCCTGTCGTGGGAAACTGAGGACAAGTCTGGCTGCGGTGTTCTGGACGGTCTGGAGTTTGTTGAATAGAGATCTGTTTATTCTGGCATAGAGGGCGTTTCCGTAGTCCAGTCTGTTGTTTGAGTGCGTAGCTGATGGTCTTCCTGGATCCGGGGTCTTGCGGAGGGTGTTGAAGCACATGGCAGATACAGTGTTGGGAGGAGTCGAGTATGATGCTGAGGTTGCAGGCGTGGTCCGTTTGTGTGGGTGGGTTGCTGAGGGCACGTGGCCACAAGTGTCCTCCCACCCAGAAGGGGTGGATCCAAGGACTTCTGTCTTCTCCGAGTTGAGCTTCAGGCAGCTGCTGCTCATCGAGGATGCAGAGTCCTCCTTTCTTTTCTGGAAGCTGTCTGTTGATGTCGGGTTCCTTGCTGATGGAGAGGATGATCTGGGTGTCGTCGGCGCAGGGTACTATACTGAGTCCATGTTTTCGGATGATGGTTGTGAGCGGGCAATGTAGATTTTGAAGAGTGTGGAGCTGAGTGAGGATCCTTGGGGCACGCCGCTTCTGATCTCTGTAGGTTTGGAGATGAAGGGCGGGAGTTTGATTCTTTGCGTTCGGCTGGCGAGGAAGGAGCGGAACCAGTCTAGGGCAGTTCCCTGTATGTCTTTGTCATTGAGTCTGGCAACTAGTGTGCGGTGGGAGATGGTGTTAAAGCCTGCTGAGGGGTCCAGGAGGATGAGTTCTGCCATGTGGCCTTGGTCGAGGAGAGTGTGCATGTCGTCCGTTTAGCCTAGAAGGGTGGTCTCAGTGCTGTGGTTGTTGCAGAATCCGGAATGAGAAGTGTTGAGGATCGGGCTGGATTCTATGAAGTTCGTGAGCTGGATGTTGACGATCTTCTCAGTGACTTTGGCGTCAAAGGGGAGGAGGGAGATGGGTCTGTAGTTCTTGAGGTCCGTTCGGTCTGCGGAGGGCTTCTTGAGGAAGGATTTGACTTCTGCGCGTTTCCAGTTGTTGGGGAAGGTGCCTGTTTTGAGGGAGCAGTTGATTGCATTTCGTAGTTCAGGTGCTATGGTGGAGGTGACGCTGTGGAAGAATTGCGGCGGGCAGGGGTCTGTGGGGGATCCCAAGTGCATGCTCCTCATGGTCTTTGTGGTGTCTTCTGTGGTGACAGGGGTCCAGGCGGTGATGGTTGGCTGGTTGGTGTTGCTGGTGGCTGGTGTTGTGTCTGTTCTGCGAAGTTGTCGTAAAGAGTCCTGATCTTGTGATGGAAGAAGGAGCCAAGTTTGTTGCAGAGATCCTGGGAGGGAGGGACGTCCGAAGTTTCGCTGGGGTGTTTGGTGAATTCTTGTATGATGCTGAAGAGTTCCTTAGGTTTGTGGAATTGGGGCGGATTCTGTCCTTGATGAAGTTCCTCTTCGTGGACCGACCTGATGAGTTGGTGGTGTTCTGTCATGGCGGTCTTGTAGGTGGTGCGTGCTTCCGAGGTTTTGCTGTTCCGCCGTGCTTTTTCGAGTCGCGGCACTGCGCTTTGATTATCGGAGCCCAATGGGGAACCAGGTGGCTTTTGAGGTGCGTTGTCTGTCGGATTTCCGGAGAGGGACGAACGTGATTGCGCAGTCGGTGAGCTATCTGTGGAGTTTGTTGGCTGCGGAGTTGGTGTTGGCCGTGGTGAGTGGAGGCGTGTGGCTGAGGGCGGAGTTAAGGTGCTCTTAGGTGATCCTACACCAGTTTCTGCGTGGGCGGTGTGGTGTAGGTTTGTGTGCGGTGGGTTTCGAGAAAAAGTGGACGCATCGGTGGTCAGTCCAGAGGGGTTGCGTGGTGTGGCTGAAGCGAATGTAGTGTCCTCCTGCGAAGATTGGGTCAAGGGTGTGGCCTCGTGGGGTGTGACGAGGTCTGCGATGGTAGTAGCGAACGGGGTGCGAGTTCTGGGGTTGATCTGGTTCTGGAACTGGAGGCGTTCCATGGTAGGGTGCGAGGATTCGTTCAAGCTGGCAGTTGTGAGTCGGTGGTAGCTTTTATGTACGATGGCGAGTCCACCTCCGGGGGGGGGAGGGGGCGGTCTTTCCTCTGGATCTTGCACCCGTTGGGGATTGCGGTTGCAGTCGGGTGCGGAGCTGGCGTAGGTCCAGGTCTCTGTGAGGAAGGCGACGTCGGGCAAGAGGGTGCTGAGGAGGTCCCAGCAGATTTCTACTGCGTGTCTGTGCAGGGAGCGTACGTTGAGGAGGATGCAGCTCAGGGGTTTAAGTGCGCTGGCATCCGGTGGGTTGACGGTAGCAGTAGGGGTCCAGAGGTGGGTGAAGGTCCGGCTGCAGTGTCGGCAAGAGAACTGGCCTTGGGTGGTGTTTGGCATCGACAGCTAGCAATTGTTGTTTCTTCCGGGTTGAGTGCGTGGAGAGTTGCTGAGTCGTAGCGGTGGGGGGTCGGTGGAACAGGGTCCCTGGTGCTGGTCGCGGTCGGGCCTAGACAGGCTTGCCTTTGGCTAGTCTTCGGTGCACCAGCGGCACTGCCACTTAGCGGCTGCCATTATATAGAGGTTGGGGAAGGGAGAGCAGCTGGGAGGAGGGAGCAGGAAAATGCAGGATGGGGGCGCAGGGGCAGCATCCGCGGTAAAGGGGGTGAAAACAGCGACCAGGTCAACAGTGAAAAAAGGCACAGGAGACAGAAAGGCACAAAAAGGCAACAAGAAACAGCAAGGCACCGACAAACAACAAGCCAGAACAAGGGACACCGAGGCACAGACAGGCAACGAGGCCCAGAAAGGCACAAGGGACAACGGGGCCCAGAAAGGCACAAGGGACAACGAGGCACAGAAAGGCACAAGGGACATGGAGGCACAAGGGACATGGAGGCACAGAAAGGCACAAGGGACAACGAGGCACAGAAAGGCACAAGGGACAACGAGGCACAGAAAGGCACAAGGGACAACGAGGCACAAAAAGGCACACGGGACAACGAGGCACAGAAAGGCACACAGGACAACGAGGCACAGAAAGGCACAAGGGACAACAAGGCACAGAAAGGCACAAGGGACAACGAGGCACAGACAGACACCAAGGTACAGACAAACACCAAGGTACAGACAAACACCAAGGTACAGACAGACACCAAGGTACAGACAGACACCAAGGTACAGACAGACACCAAGGTACAGACAGACACCAAGGTACAGACAGACAGACAACAAGGTACAGAAAAACAGAAGCAGGGAAAACACTCAGAAAGGCAGGTAAAGCGGACCAGCAGAAGAGCAAAGCTCCCCACTTGACCACCTGGGAATCATCTTACCTGGAGACCAGAGAGGTGCAGGGGGCAGAGGCACAATGACTGAGCTGCGCGAGGGGAGACAGGAGGTCGGGTTCAAAAACTCATGGTGTAAAGTGCTATTAAGCTTAAGAGCCAGGAAATGAGGACACCTGGCTAGTATCAGCATTTACTACGTAGGCTCTTTAAAGTTACTTGTAGATACTGATATTTGCCTTCTTAGCAAACACAGCTCTCATTTCAAAAGATAGCATCACCAATATGAGAGCAGACTACCCCCTCACCTGATGTGGGGATTGCTACCATCACACACACTAGGAGCAAAAGCTGAGATATGCAAGCCATTATCTGCCTCTTCAGCTGTTGAATACTTCTCACTGAGTTACCTGTTTAGTGTGCAACACCTCTAAGAGCAGTGGCTTTGCACTCTCTAGTCACACACACTCACCCGGTGTAGTGAGGTCAGTCTGTCCACATTGGCAATGTTTATGTCCAGTCCACTAGCCAAGAAGCCATTTCACATCCTTTGTATCCCCACTGGACCAGGCAGCCAGAAATACGGAGTCGTTCTCAAAACACCCCTGGGCCCTCCTCTCCAGTGTTCGTCTGTTGTCGATGCTGCACTGATAGTAGTTTTGAAATGGGGAAAACATCCATCTGAAGAGCTGTTAAAGTTTACTTCTCATAAACTATGAGCCCTCTGTTTATCAGTTATTTAAATTGTATCAAGTTCTTAATCAGTTATTTAAATTGTATCAAGTTCCTACTAATGTTATAGTTATGATGTGCTTTAAAATGCACATTTCCCATCACCGCAATAGGCTGGAATTGTTTTGGATTAATTTCTTTGCTTATTTTACAGACATCACCGACTGTTACGCTGTGCGGGTAACGGACGCTGTGCGGGTAACGGATGAGCACGGGAGGGGGAGGAAAGAAAGGCATCACAAAGTATGATGGAGGGGGGTGGGAACAAAGACAACACAGACAGCGGGGGCGGGAGCAAACTCAACACAGACAACAGGGGGAGGGGCGGGAGCTAAGTTAACATTGACAATGAGAGGGGGAGCTGGAGCAAATTCAACACGGACACCAGGAGGGGGACGCTAGAAAGTCAACACGACGGACAGCGCTCCGAGATAGCAGAGCTCGGAACAGTAAAATTACAAAAGAAGCTGAGGCAAAAGAAGTCGTTCGCGGACTAAAACACCAAAAGGATCCATGTAGCAGGGGTAGTAGCAGGGCAGGAACAAAACAGCCACAAGGCGGAACAAATGTACTCTATTCACAAACAAACTCGACCTAAAAAGTGCTGCTAGTGGATTCTTCACTACTGGTGGCTCTCTAGCACAATAGTGCGCTCATAGATTTCTTACTTCAGAGACTTCACATTCATGAACAGAGGTTTGAAACATCTGTGCGGTTGGAATTATTAGTATGTTTCTCAGTCAGATGCGCTCTTAGAACGGTTGATGCCATAGAGTACACATTGCAATTCACACTGTCATCGGCGATCACTCCTGTTGTGAAGTCTGGATCAGACTATCAGTAAGCGTCACTAAGGTGGTTGGAGGAACTCTGCAACCCTATTTTTATGCTCTGGTGAGGTGCTGATGTTCTGCCTTCCTGCTTGGGATTTTTAAACATGTGTGGTTTGTTAAATGTGATCCATACATCAGGGTGTATTGCACCCTGCATTTTAAGATTCCTCATGACAACAGGAACTCGCTTCTTGCTGCTGTACTTCTGGGGTAAGGTCTGGCTATAATGAAATCTTGTTAAAATTGTAAGTAATTTCTCGATGTTTCAATGCGAGGCGGAACACTGTGTATTGATGTTTGAAGTTCATCAGTGAGAAGTTTATGGGCCTGGCCAGGGCTCCTAGTAAGGGGGGTGGTGGGGGTGGCATGCGCCTGCTCCACACAGAACATTGAAGTAAATGCTGATATTATAAATATAATATTATAAATATATACTATAAAAACATCTTCTCTATGGAACCTCCATTATGGCCCTTGTTTCTTGATTACAGAATTCCCTGGATACGCAGGTGAATGCCACATGAGCTATCTTTATTACCCATTTCATGCACAAAGTTTTGCTACGCCCATTCGCATCACCTTCTACATTTTATACTTGCTGGTCCAGGTGGCCTGTATGGTCTTCATGTTTGTTTGCTACATTCCTTTGTCTGAATCTTGGAGTCTATAGTAATCCTGATTTGATTGAATTTGGGGAGACGGCTTTATAGGTCAGGTTCTGGCATTGTGTCTGCATCCAGCTAGGAAAGCGAAAGCGTGTTATGTAGCTGTGAGTCTTGGCCAGTACAATTCGCTCAGCGCTTGTTTTGAAATACAAACTTGAACTGCATGTGGTCCTGTGTGCCCGTGGCAAGTCAGCAAGTCAATTTATTAACCTCCAATGGTGGGCTCTTTCCATGAAAACTGAGTCCAAGGTGCTCTTTATGAGAATTAATTACAGTGCTAATGAGCTTAAATTGATACTGAAGGAGTAGTCCTTTAAGTGTCGCAGCTAGTATTTTGTGGTAAAATGTACAGGTAGAAGAAATTAAAGACAGTATCTAGATGGGCAGCAGTGTCAGCAGTATGTATGTCGAGGTTAGGCCAGGGATTTCTTGGATTTTCACCCGGTAGAGAAAGAGCGCAGTCCTGCCTCGCCTCCATTGCTATTAATAGTGGCTGTGAGAAGGGCAGGGAGGGGAGGCATTGGCACATCCACTTCTGAGTATTCATGAAGGCACACAGATAGTTAAGCTGCCACAACATGCGTGCAGTGCACTCCTCCAGCTAGTCTGCCACTACACTGGAATAGTCGATCAGTGAAGTGGAGAGCATATGATACCAGTCCCTTTACTAATATGCTATCACGCTACTGTCTCCAGGAAAAACCTGTCAATTAGGTATGGTTATATATCGGTTTCCTCTAGGCTAGATGTCCTCCCATCTGATTGTGTCACAACTGCAACTGTGCTCAAATCTTGGCCAGTGCCTCTGCTCAGCCGACATGAAGGGAGAGCAGAAGACTTGCAGACCATGCTGCAGTCACCGCGATCACAACAGCCGAGTCCCCACCAGTTCTCTGATACGATCTGGTACACGCTTTTGAGGATCACTTGCTTCAGAGCGGATCAGATGGCATGCATGGCTGGCACTAGCAGGTCCAGTGCGGTCTCGTCACTTGTTGACCTAGGTCTGGGCCGCACGTTTTCCCTGAAAGAATTAGGGCATTCAGTAATTTTGTACATAAATAAGCACATTTGTCAATTACCCAGTGCATGTGCAGTAAAACGAGAACGGGCTGCTTTGATGGGCACTTATTTTATATATTTTTTTCATTCTTATAATTGAGGTTATTGTTGCATTTTTACATGTCTATATGAAAAACAGCCTTCAAGAAATTAGTCCATCTCGATATTTGCTCAAAATATTAGTACCTTATCTGGAGTTGGGTCTGAACAACTAAACTGTGATGCAATGTTTGTACAGGGTTGTGGTGTGTTTTGTGCTATCTGTATGGACTGAGGCTGGAACCATATTGAGATGGAATTTAGGTTGCTATATTAATAAGGATGTGAACCATCAATAACAGTGTGGGAGGGGGGCATCCAAACATCAGCAAGATCAGAGATAATTCTACAGGGGAACAGTGTTCGAGTGGGAGGTGGCAAGGGACGGGGCTGCCAGTGGCGTACACTCTGCTCACTAGGTCTGCTACAGGCCTGGTAATATTCTAACAGTAGTGATAGAAGGGGTGATAACTGGCAGCAGTGTCCTCTCCAGGGTCAGGAGACCCGCCGTTGGAAGGCAGGACAGTTAATCGGCAGGCTTTTATGGAAGGATGGGGCGTCTGCATGCACCAGTTCTTGAAACTCTGGGAACATAGTATCCCAGGCTGCTGCCATGGTTCTCTTGAGGAGGTGCAAAGCTTCGTCGTGGTGCAGGTTGAGCTCTCAACCTCTCCCCAGCAGAGGAGCGCCTTGTGCCATAGTGTGATTGCAGGAGGCAGGTCAGCTCTCCAGTGTAGTGGGAGGGTCTGTTTAGCTAACAATAAGACCAGGTTCATAAATCGTACTCTTACTTGGTGATCTTTCCCCTGCTTGAAGATACCCCGAGGAGGAGACGTTGGGGGCAGACAAAAATTGATTAGATCAGCCACCCTTTCGTCTTCATGAGCTTGCGATATTCTTGTTGGGGGTAATAAATAACTTAGAGGTAGTGCCCAGATATCACCCCCCCCCCCTGTAGCCCAGAAGCATCCCATAACCACCTGTCGACCATGTCCCGCTTATTAAAATGAACTATAATGCAATCGCCTTGAACTTGTTTGGGGCCATTACCCACCCAGGCCACCCGTCTAGCCATTATAATATGAGTGGACAACTCAGATTGGCCACTACAAAAGTTATCACACAATGTTTTGTCTTGCATAGCAGGGCCGCCGTGGATTCACTATCTGGATCACTAAGCGGAGGGACCCCTACAAGAACTGCAACCAAAGGGGGTAGCTTCTGGTGGAAGATTAATCCTACAGTCTGTGTAACTTAAATTACTCTCTTGGAGGGCACAATTCTTAAAGTTTGATGGAGACGGGTCAACAGATGTAACATTAGCTATACTTGTAAATCTTTGGATGGAATTCCCACCTACTGAGATCCCACCTGTGTTAATCTGCTTACTTCTGACAGGGTTAGATTTTACCCACCCGCCTTAGGAGATGTGCTCCCCCTATCATCCCAAGTTATTACTTGTACATTTTTACAATTCTGTGGAATCCGATTTTAGGAACCAACATTTGTGTTTCCTGAACTCATTTTTAGAAGATTATAAATCAAATCAATCCACTCCTTATTATATAGTACTTATGGGTGATTTTAATATACATTTGTGTAGTTATAATTGTTTTATTAATGAATATCTAGGGCACAATCATTCGGTGACTCTTCATTTTGAGCTCTCACTTCAGGGGGAGGCTCCAGAATCTCTTTTGACTGAAGTCGACCTTTTTGAACCTGTTTTTTTCACTCAATTCGATCGGTGCCCAACTTTTAAATCAAAGAGTAGTGCTACTATCATCGATTATATATTTCTGTCCCCCCGGTTATTAGATAAAGTAGCATTTTACAACGCTAGGTTGTCTCCTTTCAGTGACCATAACCCTGTTATATTAGTACTGAATAATGGTTGTGGTATTATGGATATGGGAGGGAAAAAACAGGGAGGAAATTCGATGGTAACGTGTGACCAAGGAAGAAGGCTTAAATGGGCTCAAGTGACACCAGATTCCTTTTTTAAAGACCTGTGTTCGTAGGCGAAAGGGGACCTTGCCATATGCCCAGATTCATCAAATCCCAAAGATGAGGGTTTTTCTGCCTTTGGTGGTATGTAGACAGATTGCAGCAGATCTGTCCGTTGCCAGCAGACCAAGAGGAACCTGTGGGAAAAGGTGGTTCGGTGAAAAGTGCTCTTGTGCTCTCCTTTCACTTGTTATAGCTCTGAAAAGCTCACCCCGTGATAGGGTACTGATAGCGAGCCTACAGAAGCAGTATAAGATAGCTGTTCACACGCGGAAGACAGAGATTAAGATAGAGGCATGAAATGCTCTTTTGTCCATTGAGGTTTTAAAGGATAGCCCCAGATTCTGGGCTATTGTTAACACCCCTCTTTTTTTCCCGGACTGGAAAATGATACTCAGGATAGCAACATCACAGAAGCACAGTGGCTGGCCCATTTTGAAGGAATTTATGGCTCTAATAAGACTCCATGCTCTTCCCCCAGGCTATTACCTCGGCTGGAAGTAGCGCCATTTGTCTTCAATGAGGCGGACGTTGAGAGAGCTATACAGGAGACCTCTAGTAACAAAATCCCGGGTCCTGATGGTGTCCCAGCAGACCTATACAAATGTGACCCTAAATATTGGGCGAAAATACTGGCAAATGTTTTATTGTCAAAGGTATTTTTATTGACATTTAGGAAACACAGAAGAACAAGCGACAATCCCGTACATCATCCCTCGATGAACAGCCCGCGAATAGCAGGATAAGCCAGATAAAGCTCCCTGAGGTCAGATTTCTAGCGTGTAGAGTATTTCCCTGGGAGGTGCAGTCCTTGACATGCATAGGGAGTACCATACGGCTTGCAATTTTGGCGGAGGATAGCTGAAAGTCCAGGGCGTGTGACCTTATATCAGTTCGGCAAAGCGCCTATGCACCCCAGGCAGCTCTGACAACTGTCACTTGACATTGAATCCATAGGAACCCTTCCGAGGGCAAGTGCGGTGGCATGCAGTGACATGAAGGAACAATATGAGGAACGTCATAACGAAACACAGTATACGATCAAACCCCCCCTTCCCCCCCCACCCCCCCATCCTCCCTCCCCCCTCCCCAGTGGTGGTAGCTTCTTACGGAGGTCAAGGGTCAAGATCTACAGTGGCAGAGACTCGCAGCTGAAACAGGTGGAGGGCTCGAACGCTAGGGGGACACACTGCGGATGGAAGGCCCTTGGAGAGGAAGGGGACCAGCGGGCCCCAGCGGAACTCAAAGTTCTTAAAATCGTCCAGAAAGATGTCAGCCATCCTCTCCATACTCAACAATCTCCATAGTCGCGAGTGCCAGAGAGAAGTGGCCGGTGCTTCCCTCCTCTTCCACGCCGCGGCCAGGGTAAGCTTGGCCGCCCCGATGCTGAGCCACATGATCCTCTTGTCTGCCCTAGTCTGATGTTCGAGACACGGATCACGGAGCCCCAGCAAGGTAGAGGCCATTGAAGTAGGTATGGGGTATCCCAACATATCTTTAATTTGGGCAAGAATCTCCTCCCAGAACGGGCGGATAATGGGGCAGTCCGACCAGATGTGCTGAAAGTCCCCTAAGTATTTAACAACAAGGGGTGGTGATGGACAGAGTTTCTGAATTAAGCAGAATACTCTCACCCAGTCAAGAGATCAGGGCTAGATCCAACACCGTTTTTTAGCTCACTGCACCATCCCAGTTCAGAACCTGGCTATATGCAATTTAGTCTGTTCCTGTCCCAGTGCATGATGGGAACAGGGCAAACCAAACTACCAAGCCACTTCTTACACTGGGAAGGAAACAAGCTTCCGGGGACCGGTTTCTGGCATTTCAGCCGTCGTCGGTCCGGCTTGCTTGAATCCTGATGGTGCAATGAGCAAGGGACTCGCATCTGAGTATACCTTTCCACGCTTAGGGTGGACAAAATATTTAACAACAAGGGGTGGTGATGGACAGAGTTTCTGAATTAAGCAGAATACTCTCACCCAGTCAAGAGATCAGGGCTAGCCCCAACACCGTTTTTTAGTTCACTGCACCATCCCAGTTCAGAACCTAGCTATATGCAAATTAGTCTGTTCCTGTCCCAGTGCATCACCACCCCCTTTTCTGAATCGTTTTTGGCCACTATAGGTGTGGCAGGGTATACTCAGACATGAGTCCCTTGCTCACTGCGCCATCAGGATTCAAGCAAGCCAGGCCGCCGATGGCTGAAATGCCAGAAACCGGTCCCCGGAAGCTTGTCTCCTTTCTGGTGAAGAATTGGCTTGGTAGTTTAGTCTGCCCTGTTCCCATGATGCACTGGGCCAGGGACAGACTGATTTGCATATAGCCAGGTTCTGAGCTGGGATGGTGCAGTGATCTAAATAACGGTGATGGATCAAGCCCTGATCTTTAGACTGGGTAAGAGTGGTCTGCTTAATTCAGACACCCTGTTCATCACCACCCCCTTTTCTGAATCGTTTTTGGCCACTATAGGTGTGGCAGGGTATACTCAGACATGAGTCCCTTGCTCACTGCACCATCAGGATTCAAGCAAGCCGGGCCGACGACGGCTGAAATGCCAGAAACCGGTCCCCGGAAGCTTGTCTCCTTTCTGGGGAAGAATTGGCTTGGTAGTTTAGTCTGCCCTGTTCCCATGATGCACTGGGCCAGGGACAGACTGATTTGCATATAGCCAGGTTCTGAGCTGGGATGGTGCAGTGAGCTAAATAACGGTGATGGATCAAGCCCTGATCTTTGGACTGGGTAAGAGTGGTCTGCTTAATTCAGACATTCATTACCACCCCCTTTTCTGAATCGAAAGTCCCCTAAGAGCCCACATCCCCTCCAACATCTATCAGAAGTGTCAGGAAAGATCAGTTTCAGCCTGGCGGGGTGCAGGTACCAATCCATCATGGTTTTCATGTGTGCCTCCCTAAGCTCCACCGAGGGATTAAACTTGGCTTTGTCGGACCATAAGTGTGCCCACTCGGTGTCCGAAATGTCCTGTTGAAGTACCCCTTCCCACATGGACATGTATCGAGGTCTAGGGGCAATTGCAGTGGAGAGTAGGAACCCATATAGAAAAGTAATGACACCCTTCATGGAGGAAGTCTTGGCCAGGAAGGCTTAAAACTTTGTGAGGGGCCTAGTGGCCACCTCCCTCACCTGGGGGGAGAGCGCCCAGTGAAGCAACTGAGAATGGTGGTATCGTTCATTTTCCTGAACCCCGTAGTCCTGCCTACAGCTGTCAAAGGTGAGTGGGTCAAAGTTATGAAATAGGTGTGTGAGAGCTAAGCAACCGCCCTCCTTCCACGCCCCAAAAGGGCCCTCAGTTAACGCGGGGGGGGAAGCGGGGTTAAAGTGTATGGGCGTGAAGGGGAAGGGGAAGGTAGTCCACCTGTCATCCCTGGAGACTGAATCCCAAACCTTCAAGGTGGTGCTAGTGAGGGTACTGATATAGGCATTCTTGGACTGGTCGTTCCTGGGCTTCCATACCAAATCCCAGATTGTTCTCCCTGCAATGCTCCTATCCATGTGTAACCAGTGTTTTTCTGACTCTTGTTGTGACCACTATACTATTACACGGAGTTGTGCCGCTTTATAATACAAGTGAATATCAGGCAGCCCTACGCCTCCCTCCTTCCTCAGCCTACGCAGGATGGTGAAGGAAAAGCGCACTCGACCCCCCTGCCAAATAAAGCGCAATATCATTAATTTCACCCGCCGGAAGAATTCCCCATCGAGGTCAATAGGAAAGGCCTGGAATAAGTACAGTAGCTTGGGGAGAAGGGACATTTTAACTGCGTGGATCCTTCCCAGCCATGAAATAAACATGGGCTTCCATCAGGCCAGGTCAGCCTGAATCGTCGCTAGGAGCGGGGGGAAGTTGGCAGAGTAAAGTTTCCCCAGTGTAGGGGTCAAGTGGATCCCCAGATATTGAATGGAGGAATCGGCCCATGGGAAGAGGTGTTAGCGACTTAAGACGGAGGACTTCGGATTTGGGGAGTGTGAGGTTAAGGACGTAAGATTTGTCATAATTAATTTTGAACACCGCCTCAAAGCGCTCCAGGTCCGCTTGTACGCGGGGAGGGAGTGGGCCGGATCAGAGAGGGAGAGGAGGACATCGTCCGCAAAAAAAGAAATCTTATGTGACTCCCCAGTGAAGGGTAGGCCGCGAATGTCGGGGTTGGCTCTCACCGCTAGCGCCAGCGGTTCTATGCTAAGGGCAAAAAGTAAGGGCGATAAGGGACATCCCTGCCTAGTGCCCCGTGAATGCTCAAAGAAGGAAGACAGGTGGCCATTCACTGCCACTCTGGATCTGGGTGAGAGGTAGTTCGCCCGAATCATCGTTAGGAATTTGGAGGAGAAGCCGAAGGCGGCCAGTGTGCGGAATAAAAACCCCCAGTCCACCCTGTCAAACGCCCTCTTGGCGTCCAGTCCTTCCAGAACTGCCGGGATCTTAAACTTATTAGCCTTTTTAATCAGGTGTATTACCCGCCGTGTGTTATCGTGGGTCTGGTGCCCCTTGATAAACCCTGATTGGTCCGGGTGTATGAGTGCCGGCATCAAATCGTTGAGCCGCTGAGCAATGATAGAGGAGTAGAGTTTCACATCCAAATTCAAGAGGGCAATCGGCCTATAGGAGGCGCACTTATAGGGTCTTTCCCGGGTTTGGGTCTGATAGATATTAGAGCCTCAGCTATCGTGCTTGAAGTCTCTCCCTGTTCCGCCATGCTGTTGAACAACCGGACCAAGTAGGGGCAGAGTTCAGAGGCAAATGTCTTATAGAAAATGGCCGTGTACCCATCCGCCCCTGGGGCCTTATGGGGTTTCAATGCCTTAATGGCAGCTAGTACTTCTCCCCTGGTGAGGGGGGCAGAGAGCGCCTCGTTCCATTCTGCTGACACCTGGAGTATCGCTATCTCCCGCAGATAATTGCTTTGCGCTGTAGCGTCTAGGCGATCCCCTGCATAAAGGGTCTTATAGAAGGCCCCAAAGAGCTCAGCCTTCGCCTTGTCCTGGTGTGTCAATATCCCCCCCCCCCCGAGTGTCTCGGATCCCCCTAATGTATTCACGCTCCCTCTTGTCCCGAAGCTGCCTGGCTAGGTGCCTCGGTACCTTGTTTCCCTGGGAGTAGTAAAGACGTCTCAGTTTTAGCAGAGTGTTTCGGCCCTATTATTGTAGTGTCCCTGGATTTTACCTCAGACGGCCGTTAGTTGCCGCAACGCTAGTCTGGAGGGGTTCTATTTGTGCGCTTTCTCTAGAGTGGAGAGCTCCTCCTCTAACTACTCTCTTTCCCGACCACGCTGTCTATTAAGAGGAGCATTCAGGGCCATGCAATGCCCGCGAAAGCACGCTTTAAAGGTGTCCAAAGTGGTGAAGATCGAGGTGTCCCCCGGGTCATTAAGCGCAAAAAACTCTGATATAATTCCTCGCAGAGTGTAATAGGAGGATTTGTCCCGAACCAGGGAAGCCGGGAAATACCAACTAGGGGTTGGCCTTACGCTTCGCGCCCCAATGAAGGCTCACCGCGAGCAGGCTATGGTCGGAGACGGACAATGGGAACATCTTGGCCTCGCGGAGGTCACCTCGGAGGGACTGACTCAGGAAGAAGTGGTCAAGTCGAGAATAAGAGCGGTGGACGTGGGAGAAAAAAGTGTAGTCTCTAGATTGGGGGTATAGGAAGCGCCAAGCATCAAAAAGGCCCATATCAAAAATCTTCTGTTGCGTGTCAGAGGAGAACGTGCCCATGTCGGATCTCTGTGAGTGAGTGCTATCTAGGTCCTTCTGCCACACCAGATTAAAGCCCCCCATGATAATCAGTTGCCCTTCAGCAAAATCAATGACCTTCCCCAAAAGGGTTTGGAGGAAGCCATTCTGGCCAGTGTTAGGTGCATATAGCACGAGGAAGGTGCAGAGTCTGCCCCGCAAAAGGCCCTTCACCATAACCCAGCGCCCCTCCTTGTCACTCTGTACACCCATTGGTTGGAAATGCAGGGTCGAGCGGAACATAAGGGCCACTCCCCTCTGTTTCTTGGGAGCGGAGGACCTGTAAATAAGTGGGAACAGTTTGTGCTTAAGGTGTGAATCTTCTGGTTTAGCCAGGTGGGTCTCTTGAAGGCCCACTATATCTAACTGGTGATCAATGATATATTTCCAAACCTTTTGGCGCTTCTGGGGAGAATTCAGCCCCTTAACATTCCACATCCCTAGAGTAAGTGGCATCATTGATAGTACCTTTGACCTTGCTCCACAGGGGCCACCCGCCCAAACCGTCTATACTGAGCAGTTGAGTGGCCAGCTCCCCTATCCTCCTTCTCCCCCCCAGCTCACAAGTGTATCCTGCGACCGACCGCCCGACCAGGCCAGAACCATCCCGCTCCGTGTGGCTCACCGGCCCCCAGACTCCTTCCCCCCTTCACCGGCCTAACATGTATGTGAGTACACCTGAACCAGTTCTCTGCCGTAAACGTTCAATCCCCTGCTACCACCACTACCCCCCCCCCCGGCCCTCCCCCCCAACACCCGAACATCCCAACATGAAAAACATAATACAAAAAGCATAAGAAGACAAGCCCCAGGGACAGGGGGACACGGCACCAGTCAATTGTCCTCCAGTTTGTGATATCAAACTCCCTCACGAGCATGGACTTACAGTACAAGTGTTACCTCGTAGGGGTAGCCCCCTCCGGCGGCTGCAATTGGCCCCCTTGGTCTCATGAGGCCGCCTCGCCGTCGTCCGTTGAAGCTTCAGTTACCAGGGCCACAGAAGCGACCGCGGCACCCCTCTCCTGCATGCTTGCTGATAGATCGGGCCTTCCCGCCGATACAGGCTTGCCCACTCTCTGCCACTCCGCAGAGCGTCGTCTGCTAGCTGGACTGCCACCGTCGGAGGAGGAGTCAGGTCGCTCTGAACCCAAAAGGTCCAAGGCCACTGCCAAGGAGCGCACCTGGACCAGCTTGTTCTGCCATCGAAAGATGAGTCGGAACGGATGCCTCCAGGAGTAGGGCACCTTTTGCTCTTGTAGGAATTCTGTGACAGGTTTGAATTCCCGCCGTTTTTGTAGAGTAGAGGCCGCCAGATCCTGAAATAACAAGGGGCTATGATCCCGGAATTAAAGAGGAGCGAAGTTGCGTGCCTTCCGGAGGATCCGCTCCTTCAATTGAAAGTCATGCACACACACACCAATATATCAGGAGGTGGCGCTTTGGGCCCTTGCGGTAGACCAACTCGGTGCACTCACTCCATTCGTATGGCTTGCAGTTCCTCCTCATTCAGGATATGCTTGAAAAGTGCCTCCACATACTCCCGCAAGTCCGACCCCTCTCCTTTCCAAGGCACTGCACGGATCTGGATGTTGTTGCGATGGGACCTATTCTCCAGGTCCTCGGTATGGGCTTGTAGATCTAGGTTCTGCTCCTTCAGGCGGATTACGTCTTGTTGAAGTCAATGGATGTCTTCAGCCGTCCCCACGTCGTGCTCCTCCAATGTTGTGACACGCTCCCCCACTCCATCTACGTCTCTCCGCACCTCACGCAGGTCGGAAGCCAGTTGGTAGCACAGCTCCGATATGTCTTCTTTAATGGCCGCAAAAAGTTCAATCATGAAGGCCTTGGTCGCGGGTTCCTCGTTCTCACCCCATTTCGGGGACTGGCGACGTAGGTTGCGCTGCTCCCTTTGACACCCCGTCTTTCCCGTGCTTGTCTTTCCTCAGCCTGGTTGACGCCATAATGGCTGTCGATCAGTCCTGAGACCAGATCTCGAAAGAGGTTTGGGGGGGACACCTCGTCCGTCTAGTGCCTCTCGCTCTCCCGGCTACAATGAGGATCTGCTGGGTCATATAACCGGGGGGGCCCCGAGCTCAGTGTTCAGGCCTTTCCCAGCGGGCCAGGAGTTATTAGCTCTGTTCACCACGCACCTCTTCGTCCTGCGTCCGCGTGCCAGGTCAGGGGTTCTCGCAGGGGGGCACGGGCACAACCGGACTAGCACCGCCTCGATGTCCCCCCCCCCCTCTCAGAGGGTCAAAGGTAACTGCTACCAGTCTCCCCCAGCGGCTCCGCCGTGTCTCACCCCCGCTGCTCTACATAGAACGCTGTCCGGTAGTATGCCCCATAGGGTATCACAGCGCGGGGCAGTACGGCGGGGTCTCCAAAGGCCAGGGCGCTTCTGCCACCAGAGTTCCGTGCGCTGCGTGGGGTGCGCTCCCTCTCCCCTGGGCCTCCCAATTTGCTTGTGACCGCTAGAGCTTAAGCCAGGCCGGGGGTAGTCACAGACAGTCAGTCACTCTCTTCCATACATCCCCCGGATGTGGGCATGCACCGTCCGCCGACAATGCGGACCGGCTCCACTCCTCACCTTTCTTTGAGCCTCAACGCGTGGCAGTCGCAGTCCACCTCTGGGTGGGCGCTACCCTTTCTGGTCCTCTGGCCTCGCTGCCCCCGCTTCTCAGGCCTCACCGCACTCCTCTTTGCCGGGGAGGTATGGGCCCCTTTCACAGGCCCCTCCGCCGTTCGCGGCGTGCCCAGGCTCCTCCAGACTCCGCCTCCGTAAGGCTCCCGCGTCGGCAGGCCTCCCAGCTCCAAAGATCCCAGGGGGCTCAGGGTCCGCCGCTCTCGGCAGGCAGCGCCGCCTCTAGTCACCTCCCTACGTAGGCCGCAGCCGACAAGAGCTGTCGGACACACCCCCGGCCGAGTCTCAGGGCTCACCAATGAGCAGGGGGGGTCCCCACGCTAGGCCATCCGGGGTCCGCAATGGCTCTCACTCCAGCCCATGGGCAGCGTACTCCACTACGGCCGCAGTCCCTCTCCTTCCCGCCGCTGGGCCTAGATCACCAGCCAGGCCGCGCGCGGGTGAAGGCCGCGCTTCAAACAATGCCGCTTCCGCGAATCGCCGTGACAAAACGGAGAACCGGACCTCAGCGGGCAGCAACGGGGCACCAGGCAACCAGATTCCGTGACCCGGTAAGTGCCGAAGAGGGTGCTAAACAAGGCTATAGATTACAAGGCACCGGAGGGACTACTCGTCCTTCTCGTCCTACTCCGCCGCCATCTTTGCCACGCCCCCGGCAAATGTTTTTAATGACTCTGGGTCGCAAGGGTTGCCTGTAGCCTGGTGCCACTCAACTATCATTCTTGTTTTTGAAAAAGGACAGAGAGGGGACCCGCGGTGCTATAGACCCATATCACTGATTGATTCAGCAGTAAAAATATTAGGTAAGGCGGTCTTAGCTAAAGTTTCTGATTGGGCTATTAATAATGTTTTATCCAATTTACAATATGGATTTAGGAAACGTAGAAGCACCATGGACCAATGTCTTCATTTATATTTATTAATTCATAAATATGCTATAGCTAAAGAAGGTTCCCTACAGATGGTGTTTATGGATCTATCCTCAGCTTTCGACCTGATCAACAGGTCGAAGCTGTGGAGTATCCTGTTTGAAATGGGGATTGAGCTGTGTTTAGTCTATTTTTTGGCGGACCTTCATCAGGACCTTCTAACATCCGTTAGGACTTCTCAGGACGGTAAACACACTAGGTCTTTTAAATCAGAGCGGGCGTCCTTCAAGGGTGCATACTGGCACCCTTGCTGTTTACACTTTACATCAACACTCTGGATAAATCTCTAGTAGAGGCGAGTCCGGATATCCCACGTGTAGGAGAATGCATAGTTCCGGTTCTCCTATACGCAGATGATGCCGTACTTTTAGCACGGACGTTGGTAGGCGTTCAGAGGCTATTGGATGCCTTCAGTGCCTCCATGCGGTCTTTGGACTTGATTGTTAATCCTGGGAAGTCTCATATTATGACAACTGGCAAAAGGTATAGAAAAACAAAATCCTTTTATTGTAATGGGGTGGAAGTGATCAGGGTGCCCTCTTTTACTTAGTGGTACTATTTGATGAGAGAGGTTCCTGGGCCCCTCAGAAAAGAAAAAAGAAATGCAGTTACTAAATCCACATCATCTTTACTAGGGTTTGCCCAGCGCCTGGGGGCTAGGCCGGTAGAAGCCATTCTTAAGATATATAGCTCAAAATGCCTTGCTATTGCGGCCTATGGTTCATCTATATGGGGATTTAAACAGCAGGCGGGGTTGCAGACAGTCGAAAATAAATTATGTGGTAGTCTCCTCTCTGTACCCCAATCAACCCCAACTTTTGCCATACACCAGGAATTAGGGCAGGGCTGTGTTACAGACATCTTGAGCACCGCCCCGTTACTGTATTGGCTTAAAACCTGGCTTAACCCAGAATTGACCTGGAGTCATCAAATCCTGCGGGATTGTGTAAAACTAGATAAAGCCAGTAAAACTAAGTGGTTATGCACATGCTATTTCACTTGGGGCGGCCGCAACTGTGTGAAACCCCAGACAGAATCTGTAAGGAAGATGTGAAGTGGGTCAAAATGAATTTCATGAATGTATTGATGTTGAAACGGGAAGAACAGGAGCTAAAGAAGCCCTTAGTTAGGGCCCATATTTTGAGTAAAACTACCTCGTAATTGAACCTTACTTAAAAATGGTGACTACGCCCTTCCATCGCTGGCTCTTCACCAGGTTCCGTTTTAATCTGATGTATTTCTCACTGGGTGATCTTCCGGGGTGGTGTAAATCTGAGGACGAAGTCCCCTGCCAATGTGACAACTATACTGCACAAGATACTCTGCACTTTATGATGTTTTGCGATTTTTATAACAATATTCCTAGGAAGTTTTTAATCCCTATATTGTCTGGTAAGGGCTTTTTTCAGGTCAGACTTGCGTTACTCCATCTTCAAATGCTGAGTAACCCTGGGGATATTTTTAACATCTCTAGCTTTCTTGTTGCCGCTGTACGAATCAAGCAAAAAAGATGTTCTAGATCAATTATGGTTTACATTTTCTGTCTATTATAGCAAGGTTTTTAATTCTGAATTATCAGGTACCTCTGATATGGATATAGGATAACGTTTTATGAACATAGCGCAAATGTTTTAATTGGGGGTTTGTTTTCTGTAAAAATGTATTTTGTACTTTTATGATTTTAATAAATGGAATAAAGTGGATTGAATTGAATTGAGTATGCCAGTGTCTCAAAAGGTATAACTCAAATATCATGCCAACTGTGGGTTAACCATTACACTTGAAGAGCTTTGTTAATAGTCAGTGTTTTTTAAACCAGATGTGTATATGGCTTGTTTTATCTGACGCACTTTAATGGCCCTAGAGGCCGAAATAAAATACCTTTTGATTGATTGATCAACTTTAAATGTTTTGCAAATTCAACAGTTTTTTGTTCACACATCAGCATATGTCTTCTGCAAATACACATATTTTATTTTCTTACACACGCTTTCCAATTTTTGTACGCATATATTATTTCAACCAAACAAATGCTTGTAATTTAGTAGGCTGGGGTGCACACAGGAGAGTTTCTTAGTGGTACATGGAGAGCTACCTGGAGTTCCCGAGCTACTCGTTGGAGAAGCCTGGTCAATGATTTCATCGTGCCAGGAAGATAAGTCCTCAGCTGTGAAAGATCCAGGGAAACTTGGCAGGCCCTGGAGGGATATCATGGGAGCATACGACTGGATATGGTGCGTCAGTTGGATGACCCGGGCTAGGTGCTTTCAAGATATCCGTACATGCTGCAAACACAAGCGCTGTAATTTAACAGGGGGTAGCAAGAACTGGTGGAGGGTATCAGTGGATAGGGGCCTGTCTCTAGTTTTGGTTTCTTCTAGATTACCACCTGCTCTCCAGTGTGATACCCACAATGGAGTTGGGCAGCGAAGTAGTTGTATTTGCAAGCGGGGGCTCCCAAGTCTCCTCATTACACCAGTAGTTGTAATTTGCTTAGGGTTACTTGATGCCGTTTGTAGTCCCAGATCAACTCCCTGAGTATTGCGTAAAATTCCCATTTTCTAAACTTTGAGTCACATTTGGCTTCCCCTACCCCCCTTTTTAAACTTAAAATGGCAATCAAATCTACTACCTTAAATGAGCGTTTACTGATTTCATTTGACTTGTGACTCATGCTCTGTCACATATTATGTTTCCAGCTGTGGGCCTTTAAGTTTCCTCAAAGGCCATGCGAGGTAGGTGTTTGACTATCCTCTAGGGATTGGGTGCAGGGCGTGGCCAGAAGTTTGGTCCTACGGCCAAAGCACTGCTGTACATATCCAAAAGCAGTTCTGAAAGGAGGGGTTGGTGAATATGATTTTAAAAAAAGATCACTGAAAAAACCCAAAGGCCAAAGTTAAGTAATAGTCGAGTATGATAACGAGATCTTTGCTACAGTAAAGTCACCTTCTGCCCACGCTCCAGAGTTTAGTAAAATGCACTACACACATTCCTGAGATGGGCATAATGGCAAGCAATCTTACAGCCATGAACACCAGTATGAGTTAAATCGCCTCTAATTAAATACTCCTAAATTCTACATTATTCAATAGCCTTCAGTGTTTCTAAATCTTTAGTGGAGTTCTGGAAATATACATGCACTACTTCTAGAATTTGTGTACACACTCAGTATTACTGCTATTTAACACAAGCATATGATTATGGCTCCTTAAGATGTTAAGGAAGTTACTTTTTATGGTGGCATCACAATTCTTTTCCAAGATATATATTTCCACCTTGGCCGATGTAAGCCTCACTTCAGAAAATGGATTTTTCAGCTTCACTTTACTCTGTTACTACTGGTGACTAACTTGTGTTGGTTGCCTGGGATGACATACTTAATGTTTACAGGATGTGATTAGATGAGAACAAGAAATTATACATAAAGTTTCTTGTACTGTACACAACTCAAAATTGTGGGGGTGAATGGTGTGAAGGCATATGGTCTGTAGACAAAATAAACAAATTAGAGCACCTTTGCCCTCTGTGGCCATTCTTTAGCTGAGAAATTATCTTTGGTAGACTATTCTCCTCCTTAAGCAAATATTTTTCTTTTACTGTGAAACATTTTGGAGTGATAAATGACTTGAGGGTGACTGGCCTGGGGATGAGTGATCATTTAGTTATAGAGATAACTCTCAGAGGTCGATAAGAGAAGATTTCACAGCCAGTTTTGGAACTAGACTACATTTGCAGCCATAAATAAGGGTACCGATCTCCGAAGATAATATCCAAGAGCTATTTTTGATTTCTAGATATACGAATTAAATAGAGATCTGTGGTAATTATTTTTAGTATAATCGGTTAGTAGCGATAGGGCTGACGCTTTTGAAAGTAGATTAACAACAACAAGGAATTTATTGAATTTGATTTAGACCTCAGCCGAGGTCAACCAATACATGATTAAAAGATAATAAAAGAATTGTATTATTCAATATTAAAACAATTTAAAGATACTTTTTAAAAACTTAGAGTATAACAGGTAAATTCATCTACCGGTGAATTACAAAGCTCTATTAAACATCTTGCAGATCTAAGATTATGTCCAAAACATATATATGGGCTTTATATGCCGGCGCCGTGCCTTTACCAGAATCAAGTTTGGACAAATTAATAACACATGTACTAAATCCTGCCGACCTCCATTACATAAATCACAGGTTTCCGTGGAATTATCCGAGGTGTCCCATTTAAAAGTCAGGGTCTTTAACGGTAAGACCCCCAGCCTTTTTAAAATTATGGTATGCCTAACCATGTTCTGTAGTGAAAAACGAATATAACGTTGTGCAGTTTTATATTGTAAAGTATCTGCATACAGTGCATAATATTTTAGCCGAGAATAGTGGTCTAAATCTAACTCGTAGCTTAATCTTGTGGTCAGGTTCTTTAGGTATAGCTTCAGATGTAAGGGGGTCATAGATTTCAATAGTGCAATCTTGCAGCCAGAGTGGGTTAGTGCAATATTTAAGTTACTATTAAAAGTGTGCTGGGTTGCATCAACTCTAAAAGTATCCAATTTCAGAACATACCTTATGGGCCTTTGATCCACATGTGAAAGACCATAAGCCCAGCATAGTATATTTATAATGGCTTTGGCATACATGGTGTCTACAGATAGCTCAAGGCGATTGCTTGGACAGGTACTGACTGGTTGACTCTTGGCAATTTACACAGTAGAGTCCCTTCTTTTACATTGTGTCGGTGCCATGCCTTATTTGGGAAAAACTAATGAAAAAATCAAACCCTCTGCTTTTTTCATTCCCCAGATATCTTTTGCTTGAGGCGGTTTTTATATTAAAACTTAAGGCACATATTAAAGAATTTCTTGAAATTAATATTGGTTCAGCTGCACACAATGTTGTATGGGACTCCTGTAAAGCCAGCATTAGGGGTTTTACTCAACAGTATATATTCAGACAGAACTACGAAAGTAAAAATAATACAGATGATACTATCGCTAAAATACTGTATGCAGAAAGACAGTTGGCTGAAGCACTCTTACAAGGCTCTAACACAATAGAAGAATTGGGCTGCATTTTAATCGATCTTAAATCCGCTTTAAAGCACACACTGAGGGGAAAAAAGCCTTATCAAATTACACAAATACCATCTTTCCCAATACGAGGGCGGGGAAACAATAGGGAAAGTATTAGCATATAATGTGGCAGAGGGTAAGGCCAAAACACTAATCAAGACTATTAAAGGCCCTAATAATGTGACATATAATAGCCCCCCACAAATACTTGAGCTATTTGCTAAATAATATATGGAGTTATACACCCCTGAAAATCGACTGGTGTTTGACGATATCTACATATCTACATATCTACAAACTAACTCGGTGAACTGTTTTGATGAGGAACAACTAGATATGCTGAATAATGAAGTTACATTGGCTGAGATCAGGTTGGCAGTCTCTGCTTTGCCCTCTGGCAAAGCACCGGGGAGGATTCAATTCCTTTGGAGCTGTGTAAAAAATGCATGGAGGAACTAGCCCCACTATTTAGTATGGTAGTCGGACTCATTGGACTCGGTGGGAAAGCCCCCGAATCATGGAACCTTACACAAATTATATTTTTTTTAAAGAAAAATAAGACAGCTGATGAATGTGAGTCATACCGACCGATTTCTCTTATGAATACGGACACGAAAATATTCGCAAAAAAATTGGCAAATCGACTTGCTCCAATCATATCTGTCTTGGTATCCGCACAACAACACAGGTTTATAACAGGCAGGGATACCACGACTTGCATAAATATGGCTTTTACATCTTTTGATGTTGCCAGGACTACATCCACCCCACTCGGTATGATACTGTTAGATGCTGAGAAAGCATTTGACCGAGTGGGGTGGGACTATCTATGGGCTGTATTGAATAGATTTGGGATCAATGGCCACTACTTGCAATGGATACATGCTCTGTATGACAACTTGCGGGCTAAAGTCTGCTATGCAGGGATGCAGTCGGCAACATTTTCTATATCGCGTTTACCCGTCAAGGGTGCCCGTTGTTGCCTTTATTATTTGCGTTCTCTATGGAACCGTTTTTAGTGGCATTGCAGAACCATCCATGTATTACACCATTTTCATCTGGCCTGGATACTCTTAAAATAACGGTATACGCAGATGACATTGCGGTCTACTCATCTGACGTAGTGGGGGCAATGAAGGGGATTTATTACAGAGGCTAGGAGGTTTGGCGTTGTCTCCGGTTACAGATTAAACACTAACAAGACTCAAATAGTAATGAATTACAAACCAATGACTCCGATACAGGGGGTTTGTAACACTGCCATATACCTGGGGATTCAAATTTCTGCTAAACCTGAATAGATAGCCATGTCTAGCTATGAATTATTATTAAAATAGACGACTATCATACTAAAGAAATGGCATAAAGTTCCTCTCAGTATAAATGGAAAGATTAACTTGATTAAAATGAAGATCCTTCCAAAATGTCTTTATTTATTTCGATCTATCCCTCTACGCATTAATAATTATTTTTTAAATGCCTAGATGGAGTATTAAGTAGCTTCATCTGGAGTTATAAAAAAGCACGCCGTGCAATCGAGACATTGAAATTACCAATTCGGAAAGGAGGTTTGGACTTCCTAGATTTTAAAGTATATTTCTGGTCGTCTTTGCTAGGACGCATCCGCAGCCTGCTAAATCCTAGCAATTTTTTTTTAAAATTATGTATTTGTTGGGAGTAGAATCCAGAATGTTTCTGCATCGTATCAATGACCCGAACTACTTCAAGCGGGTCAAATTTAAGACTGCACGAGACAGAGTATATATTTGGACGGCTATTACTAATATAAAATACCGATTTACCTTCCTAAATTTCCTCTTTGGGGTAACCCAGCTCTTCCAGAGATTTTTCATGATGGGGGTGGGCGACAATGGGCTAATTTGGGTATCAATAGCTTAGGGGAGCTATATGATTTTGCTGGATTTTCAATGTTTGAAAGACTCCAACGTCTCTACAATCTTACAGAGAGCATGCGGTTAAAATACTACCAATTTCAAGAATATTTTATACGCAGCATGAAGCTTACTGATTTGGCAGATTCCAATATATGGGATTGTATTTTCTTAGCTAAGGATAGATCACTAATTAGTACTGCATATAAAGGATTTAATTCTCTGAAGGAAGACGATTGTGGGAAATTAGCTACACAATGGAGCCAGAAATTGGGGTCTATCATCACTGCCAACACTGTAACACCCATTGTACTACACCCCGGCATGGATAGCAAAATGGTCACTAGATAACCCAACCAGTGATCGGACTAGATGTCCAAAATGCGACTTATTCGCAACGGACCTGTTGCATTTTTTTACCACATGCTCCTCACTAACAGAGTTTTGATGTGGAGTAGAAAGAACTGTGTCTCACAAACTTAATAGATAAATCTCATTTACGGTAACAGATGTGTTACTGGGTCCTTAATCAGGTGACTCTACTCAGAGAGAACTTATAAGTATCTTACTGGCTTGTGCTAGATTAGCTATAACTCTGGCGTGGATTGCACGGGATCCACCATCGACGGCGGAATGGTGGGCTATAGTTAAAGACACATATAATATGGAGTGTGCATTAGCTAAAATCAGGGAAGTAAGATAGTTATGTAAATTGGAAAAAATCTGGGTAGAATCTTTGTAATTGTAAGGAGTAAATTTGCCCCTGCCAAAAGTCTTTACGAAATGTTATTTTTATACTTCTCTTCTCCTCTTCTCCTCTTCTCTTTCTCCTTTAGCTACACTTGTTTTGTCTTCTGGATATATATCGTAGCTATGAAGCTGCCTTTGTTTATTTTTGAATTGTGATGTTTTGCTATTCTTCCCTCATGTCATCAATAAAAAAAATGTTAGAAATAAAATGAAATGCAGCCTTGCTTAAGCCGTTCTTCGTAGCAATAGGCCCTAGTAAACCCCCCCACACCAGCTGAACTTTACACCAAGTTGCAGAATGTAATGCCATGATAATGGTAAGCAAGTTGTTCTGTATTCCAAGCTTCCCTAGCTTAGTCCATAGAGTTGCCCGTCTACGCGGTCAAAGGCAGTGGTAAAATCAACAAGAACACAATAAACCATTTGCTTCTTCATTACTACATATTCGTCTATGACAGTTTGTAACGCTACAATGTTATCTTTCACAGAGTGCTTTGGTTGAAAGCCAGCCTGAGTCGTTGGTATCGTTCCTGTGGAAAATGCCCAGTTTTTCAGATGTTCCAGCATGCATTTAGCAAAGATCTTCCCTGTAGCATCCAAGAGGGCTATCTGTCAGTAGTTATTAGGGAGTAGACGGGATCCTTTTTTTAAAATGAGCACCACAATCCTCCCTTGCAATGATTTTGGGATTCTCCTGGTGGAAAGACAGTGTGAGAATACCGGAGCTAAACACTTGCTCCAGTCATCCGGTTGCTTTGAAGAACCTTAATGGGGATTTTATCGGGACCTATTGCTGCAGTAGATCTTGCTGGCTTTATATGTAATGCTATTTCTTTCTCTGATGGTACTGTCATATGAAGGAATTTTCCCCTTTTCTGTAGCCGGGTTATATCGATTTGGCTTATAGAGCATGAGGAGATATTTTTCCCACTCTGATGGTTGAGCTGGAGAGGAGTGGCTAGCTCTCCATGTGCATGTTACTTCTTCTACGATCCTCCAGATTTCCTTACTGTTTTTTTGGTTCACTGCTATTTGAATGTCCACCCAGTTTTTATGAGTCTGTGCATGCCAAGTTTTCTCCTTCTGCCGTTGACACGCTTTTTTCAACTTTACAACCTCTTTCTGTCTGGCTCCAGAATATTATAAAAATTGTAGCCTAATCAATTTGTTTAATCTTGGAGGTTATGCTGTCTGAGTGGTTTGGGGCTAATTGATCCTTACGCATCCCGCTCCTAACTGCGGGCGGTCAATGGGACCTCTATCTCGGCAATCGTGTTCTTATAGCTGTTATCGGTTCGACGTCTGTGCTGCCGTTATTCAATTTTGAAGAAATTATAGCAGAATTTATTTTTGAAATTGCTTCAGACTTCCACTTTATTCGCCCATTCGTGGAGTAGATTTATGGGGTAGCATTTTGCTGTGTCAGAGACCATGTATCTGAGGATTGTAGCAGGATCTCAGTTGTCAATAGCAAAATTGCATGGTCACTTTTGTAGTTTTAACGGTCAGGGTTTGCATCATCCCATTGAAAGTGGATTACAAACACAATCTGCACTTAGTATTTGTAAAATTGGAATGGTTAAGGGGTGGTTTGAGTAAGTTATTCCCAAAGGAGGTCCCTCATTAGTATCCGCCATAAAGTGTCCTCCTATGGGGACCAAAATGCTATCCAAGAGTTAGGAATGCTGAAAAGTTATTACTGCTTGATTTTGATGATAATAATTGAATTGAAGTAAAAAGCAGTAAGCAATCTGAGAACAATGCAAAATATTTCTGGTGTATGGTAAATCAATAGCGAACTTGCAGCCTAACAGGAAAATATCGGTTCAAGTCACTGAAGCCCGATGGGTACATTTTATTTCCAACTTTTGTAAAAGCCCAATCCCTAATAAAATTAACGACCATATGGTTAATCCTTTGGATAATTATCTGGCAGTACTACAGGATACAGGGATAATCATTGCAATACTTAACCGTATGAAATCCTCTAGGGCGGGAGGACCTGATAATTTACCAGTAGGACTGTTTAAAGCAGACCTCCTCTGGTGGGCGGATGTTTCACCATCAGGAAAGATACCAGACTCATGGCGGGAGAGGGTGCAATCATAAACCCCATTTATGAAGGTTTCCTGGAGGGTCCAGTAATTATAGGCTGATTTCCCATATTGATAAATTTACTAAGATCTATGCCCAAACATTACTGAAATCCTTTGGGCTCTTGATTCCGGGTAATTCCTCAAGAGCAAGGCGGATAAAGATGTAATCACTCTACACTTGTATGATGCTTTAGGCAAGAGCAAGGCGAGCAATACCAAGTGTGGGCTAACTTTGTTGTTGCTCAGTAGATTTCTGAGCCTTTTTCGATTGAGGCGACCACAGCGTCCTTTGGGTAAAATTAAGCAGCTGTAAAAATGGTCTTGGGCAGAGGTGTGTTTTAGCACACCTATTTAGACTTTTTATTGCTGACCTACCAACAGCTTTAGGTAACACAAATTAATTTGCTTCCAAAATAGGTGGTGCACATGTCCACTGTCTTATGCACGCTGATGATTGTGTCATAATGAACTTCACTCCGATAGGTTTGCAGTGTAAACTGCTTGTTTTTCCACTTTTACTGTGAACTTAAGACTCATTATTAATATTAAAAAACTGAGACTCTTAATTTTTTTTAACCAAGCAACCCTGGAGATTTGACTGGTGTTTACACTCTTCTACCATAGAGCAGGTTCATGACTCGATACCTGGGACTTACATTTGCAAGTAATTTTAAATGGGGCAAATATTTAGCTAATTTGCGAGTCACAGTCCTTCCAACTGCTTATGCCTTTGCAAGGCTTGACCTGCATTTGGTGGGTTGCCGACAAATCCCTTAAAAAGAGCAATATTAGTTAAACCGATTCCTCAAGCAGTGTATAAAGCTGATCTTTACGCTTTTGACCTGCAAGTTAAATGGGAACCTCTTGAGACTCATTGTATAAAGACTCTCTTGGGTCTCCCAAAAACCACAATGATTCAGACAGTAAGAACTGAGTTGACTCAGATTCCTGGACACTTGTTGAATAATCGTGGAAAGAGTTGTAAGATTGAGAAGTATTTATTAGCAGCATGGCCATCCATCCACAGGTTACAGAGTACAGCTACAACTGATTTCTATAACAGCAACATGTAAGTTCCACTAGCATGTGGAATGTAGAGCTCTGTTGAAAGGAAACATGTCGCATGCAGTGGCATGCGACAATGACCAAGCTTCTTAAAGAAATACAACCTGAAATAAGAATACAACATCTTCCCTTTTCAAAACAAAAAGAAAAGGAGAAGAACAAATATGTACAATATTGAATAATAAAGAAAGTGACAAAAAATAAGAAAAATAGAAAATTACATTCAGTCAGAAAATCTTTTAGGTAAGTTGACAACACGTTTTCCACCCTTGACTCTATGAGCTATAGAGTCCTCTGTGTCAGCATCAACATGTTTATCAGCCAAACTATTGGAAACATTATAAGGCTTAGTGCACTTGGCTAACCTACACATATTCCAAATCCTACCATCTTGGGTCATGACACTGTTGGTAAACACCTTTTTAATTTTAATTGGATCGGTAAATTTGCTGGAACCTTTGGGCAAAAGACCAGGTTTAAGAATTCTGACCCATTCACCCTCTTGAAAAAATAAACGCTTGGTATTCCATTTCTTGTCATACCATGATTTGGTTCTCAACTGTTTACATTCCACACGTTTAGCCACCTCAACAATATTCTCCTTATCATCTAAAGCACCCTTGCTATACTTTTCTTTTAACCACCAAGGTAGAACAGTGGAAGCTGGATTACGACCTTTAAACAGTTTAAAAGGACTCACCTCTGTAGTAGAGTGGGGCGTGATACGATACGTCCACAACCTTTCTCGCAAAGCACTTACCCAATTTCTTCCAAATTTGACAGACTCCACAATAAAGTTTTTTAGCACTCGATTAAACCTCTCCACTTGCCCATTTTCATGTGGTTCGTACAAGGATGTCAATCTGTGGACAACATTACATTCTTTAAGAAAAGTGGACATATCTACAGAGGTCAATTGCACCCCATTATCAGACACCATTACTGATGGACAACCTTCTCTAGTAAAAATGTCCTTGAAAAAACTAATCACAGCTTCTGTGGAAGCTTTGGGTACAAATTTAACCTCCGGCCACTTAGAATGGTAGTCTATCATGACCAACGCATACTTTGAAGATTCTGGCAACATGTGAAAAGGCCCAGAAATATCAAATGCAACTTTTTCCCAGGGTTCCAATGGCCATTTAACCATCTTGAGGGGAGGAGTGATGGTTTTCATCATCCTATCACTGGATGCACAATCCTGACATTCTCTGACAATCCTATCAATGAATCGGTCAATTCCAGGCCACCAAAAATACGACCTAACTAATCTTTTCATAGATGAGATTCCCGGATGGGTCCTGTGTGCCACCTTGAGTATAACATCCTGCATACCTTCTGGAGGGACACACTTGCCTGACTTAAAAATAAAACCAGACTCTAGTTCCAATTCTTCTTCCACATTATAGAAAGGCAAAAGTTCCGCTCTAATTTTGTCCTTGCTAGGCCAACCCCCATTGATATAATTTTTGAGTTCCTCCCATTTATCATCCTTCTGTACACACTCCAACCACAACGATTCAGAAATATCCTGAAAAGAGTCTTGTAAAACATCCTGAATCGTAAGCACAAAATCCCCTTCATGTAAAGTGCCCACTACATCTTGTTGACACGGTAAACGCGATAAACAGTCAGCCATAACATTCTTCTTCCCAGGTACATAGCAAGTGACAAAATTGTATTCTTGTAATCTAGAGGAAAGTCTGGCTATCCTGGCTGTTGAGTTCCACCCATCACCAACTGATAAAATGTTGACAAGTGGTTTGTGATCTGTCCTAAGAACAAACTTAGAACCCCAGACATACAATCTGAAGTGCTCAATCGCCCAGACACAAGCAAGGAGTTCCCTTTCTATCACTGCATATTTTCTCTCACACTCATTGAGAGTTCTGGATGCAAACGCTACAACCCACTCATTATCACCCTCTTTCTGTGATAAAACACTGCCCAATCCATACAAACTCGCATCAACCGTAATTATACATTCCTTGTTTATGCGGAAAGGCTTAAGGGTAGGGGAACTTATAATGTCATTTTTGATGGTATCAAAAGCTTGTTGTTGTATAGTAGACCACTTGAATTCCTCACCTTGTCTTAATAATTTCCTCAGGGGTTCCATCTTAGTTGCAAAGTTTACTACAAATTTACTGTAATATTCACACATTCCAGCAAATGATAGCAACTGATCCTTATTTATTGGAGCAGGAGCCTTAATAATAGCATCTACATTTGATTTTTTAGGAACCACACCCTCACCCGACAACGTGTGTCCTAAGTACTCCACAGATTCTTGGAATAATTTACACTTATGTGCTTTAAGTGTTAGCCCATTTGACTCTAATCTTCTGCAAACCTCTTGCAAATGAGATTCGTGTTCATTCACATTTTTTGAAAATACTAGGATGTCGTCCTGAAAGCATTTGACATACCCATCCAGATCTCTGAAAATATGGAACATTGTTCTTTGGAACACGGATGCAGCCGATGCTAACCCAAACGGCATACGTACATATTGGAATAAACCCTGAGGTGTAATGAAAGCTGTAAGTTTCCTAGATGTTTCTGTTAAAGGGATCTGGTGATACGCCGATCTCAAATCTAGTGTAGAAAATATTTTTGCGCCTTCTAACATAGAGACTAGCTCGTTTATATTGGGTAAGGGATGACAGTCAATAACGATATTAGCATTTAATGCTCTTAAATCTACACATAGCCTCAATTTTTGGTCCGGTTTTCTTACTAGAACTATGGGCGAAACCCATTCGGAGGATTCGATTGGTTCAATGATGCCCTCATCTAGTAACTCTTTCAACATACTTTTAAGCTCCTCCCTGATGTTGATAGGTACACCTCTAAGCTTTTGTACAATTGGTGTATGGTTCCTCTTGAGGACAATATTATGTGAAAAATGTTTGAGCATTCCTAATTTTTCGCAAAACACAGAACCAAAAGACTTTACTAGATTATCAGCTTTTTCAGTATACATAGTAGCAATATTGGCTGGTTCAATAGCAATATTGGATGGTTTAATCAATGAAACAGTACCCATGAGACTGTCATCACATAGAGAAATGGGATCTTTGGCACGTGGATTAATCAAAATTCCTAATTGCCACTGATCCCACCATCCTAAAACGTTAACGCCCTTGAGAGAAATATATAATTTTATGTCAGCTTTCCTATTTCTAAATTGAATCGTTACGTGAAAGAAACCAATAATGTCAATTCTTGTACCAGAGAAATTTTTTGCAAAGATATCAGGTTCATTAATTTCATTCAACATTAAATAATTAGCTAAAATCTGGTTGAAAAAATCTAGGGTGATGATAGTCCAAGGCGAACCTGAATCCACCATGAGAGACAATTCAACATTACTAATGTTGAATATGCAATCAGGTGCCTTAAGGTGTAACAAGGCCTGTTCATCAATGATGGATACTACAAAACCAGAAGAATGTGATTCAAGGTTACAAATTTCATCAGCATTAACTTCTGCTACGGAAGAAACAGAACCCTTATTGTGAGATTGAAATCGTCTGTCCCTACACATGTTCCCAAAATGACCAATTCTTTTACAAAAATTACATTCTTTTTTAAGTGCTGGACAACCTGGAAAGGAAGCATAATGAGATTTGTTTCCACATCTAAAACACATCCCTTGCATACTATTATATTCATTGGGCTTTTGTGTAAAATTAGTCTTATATCTGGAAGGCACATATTTAGATGAAGATTGATTAGCCACAAATTTGTTATCTTGTCTGTTTCTGAGAACACAGACTTCTTCCTCAGGAATTTTCTTTTCTGAATCATTTCTAATAGTTTTCATCCATAAGTCAGATTGCTCTTGTGCTTTCGCAATTGCAATTGTCTCTGTAAGATTGGGATCACCCATAACCCAAAGTTTGTCCTGTATCTTTTTGCATTTAACATGTACAATGATCTGGTCTCGAATCATTTCATCTGTCATCATACCAAAGTTGCAATGTAAACTTAACGATCTTAAAGAAGTTAAAAAGTCATCAAACGTTTCATCTTCTTTCTGTTTCCTAGTATAAAATTTAAAACGATTAAGAGCAATGCTGACAGTGGGTTTAAACCTTTTTTCCAGTCTCGCTAAAGCTTCAGTGTAGACGTTCAATGAATCTCCACCACCATCACTTTGAGAAATAATTTGTGGTAAAGATCTAAAAATAACTTGTCCTTCTGAACCAAGGCAATGTAATAGGATACTCTTTTTCCTCTCAGAGCCCATTCTTTCACCATCAATGGCCTTCATATAAGTCATGAATTCTTCTTTCCACCTAGTCCACGGCATGGGTGGATCTCCTTTTAGCTGCAAAAACTTAGCAGGAGGATCAAATTGCATGTTGTAGATAAATAGTTTGTAAGATTAACTTATAAATTGTAGATGGAAAATAAAGTACAATGCTGAAATTCTGTAAAAATGGTTTTTTTTTTTTGTTTGCTGTGTTTCCAATCTTTCAAATGAAGAGATGATGTATAAAATAACAGTAGTATCACATACACGCTGTATTTCACTTAAGTAAAAGTCTCAAAATAATATTTTTTAAAAATTTAAAAGAAAAGTACATAAATCGAAGTAGGAACTTACTTTGGCGCGTTGTGTGAAAGCGCATTGAAAAACGAAGCCTCTAAGTATGTTAAATCCTTCATAAAAGGTTTGCCGGTTTTCGTAGCGTTGTCAAGGAAACGCAATGAAGACAACGATGCTAAAGCTGGAAATGACGTGGACGCGTAGTGAACGTCATACGTCAATAGAACTCATTGCGCAAGCGCTGAGGAATGTGCGCTCGAGCAACAGGCATCGGGAATTGTTTACAATCAAATTCCGGCTTGAAAACAGGTAAAAATAGTAATAAAATGAGCGGAAAAGTTGAGCGAGTGCCGCTATGAACTCGGGTGAAGCCACAGAGTTATCAGTTGAAAAAAAAATAAAACACAAAAATAACGATGGAATGAAGGCTTGTAGAGGATAGTTTTTGGAAGGATAATCTTGAAATTAAAAGCTGTAAAAGTAGAATTCAGCCGCAGGTGCGATCATAGCACATAGATATCCAATATCAGCCGCAGGTACAATCAAAGTACTTGTAATGAAAAAATGTTAAACAGAGTACATACCAGAATTTCAGCAAAAGTAAAGAAAATAGTGGGTTCAACACCACTGAAATCCATGCTGCTTAGTGGTGATTTCCCTCGTCGCCATATTTTGTTGAATAATCGTGGAAAGAGTTGTAAGATTGAGAAGTATTTATTAGCAGCATGGCCATCCATCCACAGGTTACAGAGTACAGCTACAACTGATTTCTATAACAGCAACATGTAAGTTCCACTAGCATGTGGAATGTAGAGCTCTGTTGAAAGGAAACATGTCGCATGCAGTGGCATGCGACAATGACCAAGCTTCTTAAAGAAATACAACCTGAAATAAGAATACAACAACACTCTTTTAAAAAGCTCTTGAATACTAAGGATTCTGTCAAGTATAGAAAGATTCTCTTGCCCTGAAAAAAATCAGTTTTTGAATGTTGAATCCTATTATGTCGTGCACTGATGAATGAATGATCCTCACTTATTGAAAATTGAATAAGAATTTGTGGATTAAGAATCAATATTATAAAATTTAAAAATTCTATGACATTACAACAGTTAAAAAGCGCTTTACAGGATCTGTTATGGGAAGTCATCCTAGCAGGTGATAGACCGTATTTAGAGTTGGTTTTCTGTAGCTCATTCAGTTAGTCGTATGGGGAGACTGAGCCTTTCCCCTATTTGTACCAGGTTATAGACAGACAAGTATGTAGTACAATTCTCCAGTATCTAAGTGGAATAGATTAAAGTTGAAGAACTGTGGGCTTCAGAAATTGAGTTCATGTGAATAATGATTTTTATAGTTATAGATTTAAAAAGGAAATACTTTGCAATGCCTTTTCTTTTAGAATGTGATTTTTTTTCTTAGTATGAAAGGTAAAGATACTTCAACCCCAGTATTGGAAGCATTGTATTACATTCTTGAGTGATGCATGTGTCACTTTATGCTCAATTAAATCTCTGAACATTTTAAGAACGTTTGTACAGTATATTACATTGACGCAAATATGATTATTATGAAAGGGACATGGTTACCAAATTTAAGGTTTTTCAAGAAATATCTATGAACTAGGAATTATTTGCAATATTGTAAAGGAGAGCCCCCATGTGTTTTGCTATTTTTTATTTTTTAACATCATTAATTGTTTTTTGTAAACTTGTGTGAGGTAAAATCAAGTACATTCAGTCGTAATTATCTATACATTTTTTATAGTTTCATATGTTACATATCTTATATGCAAGCGTTGACAGGTTTGATAATTGTTATCTTTTTAAACTTGATGTGTCTTGGCAGTTGATGGCTATATACTGAAATGTGTTATTTATCGACTTGTGTGTAGTGTATATTTCATCAAGATATATTGTGGGAAATAAAGTATTTACTTACTGTAGAACCTACATAAGTAGAGGCCTTAGCTCCCTTTAGAATACTTTATAATAGGTTGGGCAGGAAAATATCTGTTTGCAGAGTTTTTCAGAAGTTGTAAGTATGATGAAATATGCTGTGTTACTGCTAGATCATTTCTAGTTCTTATAGAGACTTCCCCAGCCTGGGTATCCATCAATGAGTACTCCACATCCGGAGTTTAGTAAAACATGTATTTATTTGTCTGCGTGTAACTGTGAACCCAACATTCTAAAACTGCATTAACTTCACTAAGCTCTAACACTCTTTTTAAAGTGATTTATTTATTGGGTCAATTTATGCAAGCATTATTATCCAATATTATGGGTGTCTTTCATAGATTCACATGCCTGAATCATTCCCCTTCGTCGAGACGGAAGTCTCCGGAATATAGAAAAGTAATGTCCTATAGACATATATAGAGAAAAGTAGGCCTAAGGGCCTCACCTTAGTAGCCTATCTATGTCCTTTTGTAAAAAAGGGCCAAACCCTAGAAGAGAGCCAATCAGCTATCACCTCCCTCTAGAACCTTCCTGTCAGGAGCCTCAGTCCCTCAGATTTTCTACCGCACGTTGTGCTAAGGGAGTCTCCACCTGAGTTCCCCTCAGGTATCTTTCTTCAATCTTATCTCTTCACAATTTTGGATTACTTTACTGAAAAGTAGATATGGCTGATCCTCAGAAGAAGGGTCTCTTTAGAGCATGTTGTTCTTGTGGTAAAAAGAGGTTACATGTTGAAGACCAGCACAAGACCTGCTTATATTGCCTGTATCCAGACCATTCACTAAAGGATTGCAAAATTTGTAGAACATTCTCCACAAAAACGCTTAAAGACAAAGAAGGACGTCTTTTACTCTGGCTTAACAGGCTCAAGGACAGAGACACTTTGGAATCTTCAGAAGAAGGTGAGGATTCCTAAGTTTCCTCTAAGCTGTCTTTAAAAAGGACAAGGATTGCTTCCCCTAGCCCTCCAGACGCTCCTCCAAAGAAGGCAAAAAAAAGTCTTCAGAGGCCCAGTCATCAGCGTCTGACAAGGAGGTTCATACCTTCAAAAAGCCTGCGCCTTCGTCATTGGTGCAAAAGAAGGCTATGTCTCCCGTCTACGTCTCGACGACAGTATCAACGACGATGGCATCGTCGAAGTTCACTTCATCGACGACGACTACACCATCATCGAGGGCGGGTAAGCCCTTGTCGTCGATTATTATTATTATTATTATTATTATTATTATTATTATTATTATTATTATTAATATTATTATTATTATTATTATTAAAAAATTGTCGTCGACGCCCAAGATCTCGTCGACGACATCAGTGACTAAGCCAGCGCAGTCGACGTCTTTATCGACGACGAGAACATCATCGTTGACGAGTGTGCCGTCGAAGAAGGCAGCGTTGACAGTGACATCGTCGGCGAAGGCATCGTCGACAAAAGCGACGACGACGAAGGACATACCGTCGACAGCCAATCCGTCGACGAAGACGTCGACGACTCAGTGGAAACAGTTGACGATGATTCCCCCGTCGACGAGAAAGTTCCAAGAGCTACAATCTGTGGACAACATGTCGTCCGCGATCCTGCCGTCGACGAGCCCTTCATTGACGACTGAAGATGAGTTACAACCCGCTTCTCTAAGGGTAAAGATCTCAAAAACGGCAGTCACACCGGAATTGACGTCCCCAAGCCGAGTGCAAGGTTTACCTCCAGCTTGTCTTCTGCAAGATGAGGAGTCGGATGAGGAGGATATAATGCAGGCTCACAGCCTATCTGATCTGGTGGTCAAATGCCAGAGCTCGGACGAGGAAATTGCCCAGGAGCATACTGTTCAGACGCAGGTTCAGACGCAGGTTACACCCATGGTCTGTCTACCAGCATCTATAGTGTCTGATTTGAGATTTCTAATACAGAACTATAAACAAAGGTTCCCAGAGTCATCAGCTCCTCCAGCAGCGGGGACTGTTCCGTCTCCACGGCCTAGACCACCATCCTTGGTGCTCCAACTGGAAAGGGAACCGTTGCCAGATCCTTCATCATCTGACAATGAGGAAGAACAACAAGAAGAGGGTGAGGTCCAGGATGACCAATCTTATCATGATGATTATGATGATTACATCATTCCTTCTCCAGCATCCCCTGAGCCGGCTACTTCAGATTCTCCTCATGTGGACATAGGTGGTTTCCACAATCTGGTGGAGGGAGCGGCAAAAAGGTTTCACATGACAATGGAGTCTCAGGAAAAAGACTGTTTCCTATATGACTTTAAGGAGCCGCTTAAGAAAACAGCGAGATCAATTCCGATAATCGATCATATATGGGATCAGGGTGTGCAGTTGATGCAGACTCCAGCCTCAGTCTCGGCAGTTGTTCCAAGACTGGACAAAAAATACAAGGCCCCAACATCGGCACCAACCTGCCTTACAGGACACCCCAAACCGGACTCTGTGGTGACACAGGCGGCGCAGAAAAATTAGAGGAATCCTTCCTCTCCGTTGACAGCTCCACCAGACAAGTAGGGCAGGAAACTGGACAATATAGGAAAGCGTTTTTCCTCCATGTCAGCTATGACAGTGAAAGTGGCAAATACTATTGCGTTCTTAGGAAGGTATAATAGGCAGTTGTGGGCGGATATTGCTCCCTATTTATCTGAACTGCCAGATTCCACAAAAGAGGAGGTTCAATCTCTTCTTCTGGAGGGTCAAACATCGGCATCTGAATTGATTGACTGTGCTATGGATGTAGCAATGACTGGAATCAGACAGCTGGCAGGGGCAGCGGTATTGCGAAGGCAGGGATGGCTCAAGGCTACCTCATTTCGACAGGAGGTGCAATCTAAAGTCTTAGACATGCCATATGATGGACGACACCTGTTTGGAGCCAAAATCGATGAAGCTCTTCAAGCAATAAAAAAGGACACGGACACGGCAAGAGCGCTGGGCACGCCACAATTTAAAAACCAGCCCTTTCGAGGGAACAGGGGCAGAGGACAGTCCTTTTACAGAGGTAATTTTCAGAACAGATCCTCGTATTCTTACAACCAGGGTAAATCCCAATACCAGCAACGTCAACAACAACAAGGGCGGCAGTCCTCTTATGGGAAGTCCAACTTTAGAGGCAAAAACCAACGGAAGAACACTGGCGGACGCCACTGACCTATTCCTACAGCCAGTCCATTCCTCATCTCCTTCTTTGAAAATTGGAGAAAAACTGACCCATTTCCTCAACAATTGGAGAAGAATTACAACTGACCGGTGGGTCCTTCAATTGATTCAATTTGGCCATTCCATACTATTCGAAATTATCCCTCCAAAAACTCCTCCTCGCCCAATGCAACACAAAAACCTGCGACGACTACTTCAAGAAATCTCAATTATGCTCAAGAAAGGAGCAATAGAGGGAGTTCCGTTGGCTCACCAAGGATTTTACTCCAGCTTCTTCCTAATTCAAAAGAAGGAGAAGAAATGGAGGCCCATTCTAGACCTCAGGGCGCTGAGTGCATTCTTAAAGAGGCAGTCGTTCCGCATGGTCACGATTCAGGAGATCTTGGGCCTCTTAGAGGAGGGGGATTTCATGACGTCTTTGGACCTACAAGACGCATACTTTCACGTCCCAATCCACAAAACTCACAGAAAATTCCTGAGATTTGCAGTTGCGGGCCAGCATTTTCAATTCTGTGTCCTACCTTTTGGCCTCAAGTCTGCGCCCCGTATCTTCACCAAGTGTCTTTCCACAGTGGCAGCATTCCTCAGGCGGCATGGCCACCAAGTCTTCCCATATTTACATGACTGGCTTGTGAAGGCGCCATCCTTGGCAGGCACAACCAAATCTTCCAACGCCTGTCTGAATCTCTTCAAACACTTGGGTCTTACACTCAACCAAGAAAAATCCACTTTGCATCCCTCTCGGGTCATCACCTTTCTCGGAGCGACACTGAATACAGAAGATGCAAAGGCATTCCCATCTCAGTAGAGGAAACGCAAGCTTGTCTCTCTGGCCGCATCAGTGGCTTCAAAGAAAACTTTGCCAGTCCGTACCTTCAAATCCCTCTTGGTAATGATGTCCTCGTGCATCCTGCTCGTACCGCAATGTCGTCTTCGAATGCGTCCGCTGTAGGAGGCTTTGTCCAGACAGAGGACGCAAAGCACAGGATCGTTCGAAGACCGCATAACGATAACAATGCAAATCACCAAGGCATTGCAGTGGTGGTCAATCAAGAACCTCTTGCGGGGATTGCCGTTCCTGCTTCCAGCAGCTCCTCACGTCATTACAACGGACGCCTCCCTGGAGGGTTGGGGAGCAGTCCTACAGGAATTAAGGATCAGTGGCAGATAGTCAGACCCGGAAAAGCAGCTCCACATCAACCTGCTGGAGCTGAGGGCCGTTTTCCTAGCCTTGCAGTCCTTCTTGCCAAGGATCAAGAACTCCCTAGTGCTCGTCAGGACCGACCACACTAAGACGATGCACTACCTGAACAAACAGGGAGGGATGCGTTCGCTATCACTCTCTCGCGAACCACAAAAGATCTGGAATTGGCTCATTCTCCACAACGTATCGTTGAAAGCGGAGTACGTCCCAGGCAAGGACAATGTCATCGCAGACGCACTGAGCAGGCAGAGGACTCTGTCGCACGAATGGGAGCTGGACCAGACGTCCATCGCTCCAATCTTTTCCAAGTGGGAATCGCCGCAAATCGATCTATTTGCAACCAGGGAGAACGCCAAATGCCAAAACTTCGCAAGTTGGCATCCCCAGTCAGGGTCTCTCGGGAATGCATTTTCCATCGCATGGCGCAACGTCCCTTACGTATGCATTTCCGCAATTTCCAATGCTTCCCAGAGTCCTCAAAAAGATGAAAGCTGAGCCTTGCCCCTTAATTCTGATAGCCCCATTCTTGCAGAGGCAACATTGGTTCACAGAACTGAATCGTCT